>NC_064926.1:316275538-317525538 GCF_023897955.1 Schistocerca gregaria | reverse complement strand
TCATTTGTATGATGACCTACCGGTTAAGCAGTCGCCTTATAGACTTTCCCCTTCCAGGATGAGATTCCTAAAGCAAAAACTGGACACCATGCTGCAGAATGGCGTTATCACACCGTCAACCTCGTCTCACGCTTCACCAATATTTCTTGTTCCTAAAGCCGGCGGTAAGGATTATAGACCTGTAATTGATTACTGGTTATTGAATGAGAAGGTTAGGTTGGAATCTGTTCCCTTCATAATTGTTTTATGTGGTTTTCTGGGGCAAGATAGTTCACTGTTCTTGATCTTAATCAAGCTTATCATCAGATTCCCCTTAGTGAGGAATCAAAACATGTTACCACATTCTGCATTGGACTGAAATCTCTTTGAATTTAACAGAGTTCCGTTTGGTTTAGCTACTGGGGCCACAGTATTGTCGCGCTTGTTGGACCGCATTTTGGGAGGTTTAAAACTTAAGTCTGTGTACAATTATCTGGAAGATGTTGTGGTGTATAGCCGAAACTTCGATGAACATCTTTCCCATCTTGAGCAGGTGTTGCGTTGATTTCGTTGCGCTGGATTGACGGTTTAGCCGGCCAAGATTGCTCTTGCTAGACACCAAGTTTCCGTTTTAGGCCATCTTGTCTCAGGGGTCGGAGTTAAAATTGATCAAGAGCGGACCAGTGGGCTTAAGAAATATCCGTCCCCAAGGACAAAGAAGAAGGTGGGACGTTTTCTTGGCATGGCGAATTATTTTCGCAGGTTCGTCCCTAATTTCACACAGTTTGGTGAAAGAAAGGCCAAGAGTTTACCTGGGCAAACAGCCAACAAAGTATTTTTGAGGCGATTAAGACCGCCATTACGAATGCTCCCGTTTTGGCAATTCCTGATTTCCAGAAACGTTTTGTAGTCCAAACGGATGCTTCCAATGCTAGGATAGAAGCCGTGTTTTTTCAAGAAGATCAGGGCGTGAAGCGCCCCCTTGCCTTTGCTCCAAGGAAGCTCATTGCCACAGAGTTAAACTGCTGTGTTTATGCGTGTGAGGCTCTTGTGGTGCTCTTCGCCTTGGGGAAATTTCGATTTTATTTAGAAAATAGGGAGTTCGACCTCGAAACTGACAATAAAGCATTGATTTGGGTCCTAGTTTGACCTCAAAAGACCGGAAGGATTTCGAGGTGTTTGGTCCGTATTTCCGCCTTTTCTTTTAAGGTGCATCATATTAAATGCTCCGACAATCACATAGCTGAAACCCTTAGTAGGATGTTTAGTGAAGATCGTGAATCTCCGACAAGGGGAGAACATGACTCGTTTAATCAAGTGGTTAATAGTGTCCTCACAGAGATCATCCAATTATTCATTGACCTTAAAACCAAGCAGAATGAAGATCCGTATTTGGGTCCGATAAAGTGGAAGGTCACTGCTGGCAAAGGCCTGCCCGGTTATGCCTTAAGGAATGGGATACTCTATAAAAAGGTTGGTAAATCAGATGTTAGGATTTGCTTAACACTTGATTTAGTTTCACCTCTCTTTCAGTATTTCCATAATTCTGTAGTATGAGGGCACCTCGAGCTGTATAAAACTTTGGCCGAGGTGCGGGCCCATGTGACGTGGCCTTCTCTGTACCACGATGTGCAGCAGCTCGTCAGTCAGTGTGACGACTGTAAACGGAGTAAGGTCAGTTCTCACACCCCTTTGGGTCTACTTCAATCTCAAAGAGAGCAGCAACGGATGGATAAGATGTTTATTGACTTTGTAGGACCTATGCCTAGGACTAAGGGAGGGTACTGATATATCTTCGTCGCCGTGGTTGACTTTTTGCGTTTTGTATGGCTCCTGCCCAGTGCTGGGATCACTGCAAGTATAACCATACGTCATCTCACCTGTGTTTTTCCATAGTCTGGGCCCCCGAAACAACTCGCTAGCGATAATGCGCCTGCCTTTGTATTAAGAGAGTTTAAACAGTTTTGCTTCCGTAGTGGATTCAGGCATATTACGATTATCCCTTACTATCTACAAGCATCCTTGGAAGAAAGGGTTAACTGTAACCTAAAGGTAGCGCTTATAATTTACCACGACAAATCACCAGTAGGTGGGATACTACACTCCCATGGTTAAATTTCACATTCAACATCGCCGAACATAAAACATCTAGGGCTGTTTCGGCTGAATTAATGTTGGCATATCCGGTCAATTCGACTCTCTCCAATTTTTGACAGATCAATGACTTGTTGCCATTTTCCATTACTCCAGATACCCTTAGGTAAAATTGCCAGTGTGCTCTAAACAACATGGAGTTAGCTCATCGTCCGCAAGGTGAATGTTATAACAAAGGAAGAAGCGATTTTCTGGCTAAAACTGGGGATAAGGTGTTTATTAAGAACATTGCTGGTCGGAATGCTCGTGGTATGGGAACTCGTAAGTTTGTACAGCGTTACTTGGGACCATGTGTCGTCACCAGGTTCTTAGGTCCTGTTAATTTGTTAGTTAAGGAGCTTGCAATACAAGATGTTCAGAGTGTACCTAAGTCAAATAAAGCCTGTTAGATAAGTCTCTTTCCTTTTTTTCACTGGTGGTAAGGCGAAAGAGGGGGTTGGTCAGGTCTGAGCGGGCCTCTTCTGGCACACCAGCTCTTTGGAGCGACACTATCGATTACCCAACCATACTAGGATCTTTGCCCCTGTTGTGATCTCACGGGTGTTTTGGTGCTCAGGGCAGTTAGTGTTGGACTCGCTACGACGCGCAAGGACGTACTTGCATTGATGAAAGAGGAAGACACCTATGGTCGGCCAGCAGCGGCGTGGCGGGTCTACCTCGTCGCGCAAGTTTGTGGTGGACCTGCGTGATGTCAATTCCGGGTGCTGTTCGTTGCATTGCTTTGGTGCATGTTTTCTCAGAGAGACCCATCCCTCGAGACCATCTCGAACAACGCTCCCCATCGAAGTGATTTTGGTGCCGTCGTTTCAATGAACTATTTGTGTTGCAGCGAGTGCACATGTTGCTTGGTTGTCCTAATGTACATGTTGTTGAAGTAAGAGCAGCCAGTAGAGTGTGTAACCGCAAGTACAGCAGCAGTTACTATTTCTTTTTAAAAAACCCCTGGTTGGATTACTATTAGGAAGCTGATTAGCTGGAAGATGTGTGTTATATCTTGATTCTTTTGGGACAGTATCCAGAAGTTTATGTATTGTCAGATGGTTCAAATGGCTCTGAGTACTATGTGACTTACTTCTGAGGTCATCAGTAGCCTAGAACTTAGAACTAATTAAACCTAACTAACCTAAGGACATCACACACATCCATGCCCGAGGCAGGATTAGAACCTGTGACTGTAGCGGCCATGCGGTTCCAGACTGAAGCGCCTAGAAATGCACGACCACAGCAGCCAGCTATGTATTGTCTTTATGAGATTTTCAGTGTATTTTGATTGCAAAAAAATCGACGTCCCTCGTATATTGCTGTAAAATTTGGGTCACTTCTATTGAAAGCACTTAATCAGTTATTAGTAAAGACCTGTATTCTCTAAAGCTAGTCATTTGTACATAGTTCATTTATATACATGTATTTATTTGAAAGCACCCACACAGTTATTAGTAAAGTCTCGTATATCAGCGCACACTCCACTCCAGAGTGAAAATCTCATTCGGGAAAGTCTCGTATTCTGTAAAAGGCAATCTTTTGCATTTAGAATTTTATATGAGTGCATCTATTTGAATGCATTTACTCAATATTAGCAAAAGAGCAATTGGTTCTTCATTTACTTGTTATTTATTGTTCTCTTAACTTACATTAATTGATGTTTGATTGGTGTTTGCCGTATCTTCTATGGTCTATTGTGTTCCAGTTTTCTGGGAGTTGGGGTGTATGGGAGCAGCGCCACATTCCGCTTCGGTGCACAGAAGCTGTGATGTGCCGTCTAGTGGGAAGTGATTCCCGGTTGTGCCCTGGGGCTTAGGTATTGTTTTGGATGGCTGGTCTGCTGTTTCTGGAATTTTAAGTTGTCACCTTTTGCCTAGAGCAGCCTGGTGTCACTATCCATTTGGTAAACATTTTATGTGTTTTATGCATATTTTTTTAAAAAAATTATTTTTTTTTATTTGCTTGTGATTATGTTGTATTAAATTGTAACTTGTGTTGCTTGTGTTATTTGGGTTCTTAACAAACTGGTGTGCGTTTCATAAATCACTTTCATATTGCAAATTATTGCTCCTTTAAATAAATGATCTGTGCCACATTTCTTTAAATGACTTTCTGATTTAATTTATTGTTCCTTTAAGTGTTGAAATCTCTGTGGCTCATCTTTTTAAGTCAGTTTTCATAATTTTAATTTGCTGCCTTGCTTGAGAAGAAGGCAATCTGTGATATTTAGGTATTGTCTTAAAGATGGCCATGTGTTGATTGTCTCTTAGCTGTTTTATAAATATTGTCTTTGAATAAATTGTTAATTTATTGATTTGGTAGTTGTTATGCTTAAGGAGTGACGTTATAGGGGCCTTGACCTTCCATGCTAAGTGTACTCCTGATCCTGACTTCCTCAGTCACAAGGTACACTGAACAAGCATATGTACCCTTTGCTGCTGCGGATGACGTTCAACTTCCGCCGAATGGTTTTAACGGCGCCTAATCTTTCCACCATGTACACCAGTGCAAAAATTGCGGTTGCACTGCTCTCCGGTGTAGTGAGGTCATGTTCAGTGGAGTTACTAGCCCATGATGTCCTTAGAGAAGTGCTGAAGGATGTGGAAGATGTCAGCAGCATCAACGATTGTTAAGAACACCTTCACGTTGCTCATCGCGCTGCTAACATCAATTTTCGTTCGTGAAATGCAATCGACATCCCAAGGTAAGGGGTGGTTTTATTGCCGCCCTTTGTGTCACCACCTAATACCTTTTCGTCTCGGTTCACACCGACCATGTGTCTGAAATGTTTTCCTCGGCCTCCCATAACAAAATGATGTGACTCCAGTGCTGTGTGTCGCAGTTCTGACCGCCATCGCAGAGGCGTTAAAACAAGGAATGACATGAGCATAAGAGCAGCTGTGAGGACCTTCGCATCGTGTGAGACGTCCACGGAGGTGTTGGATACAATTGCGGTGAAGTTTGGTACCTACGCGCCATCATTAACCCACTTAACCCTTCTCACGAACTTCCGAGCTCCGACCTTTTTTGCATGTGTCGACATAATGCTGTTCGAAGCGTCTCCGAGCCCGAGGGTGACTTCGCAGAGTACCACGCTTCTGAACCATTACAGAGGAAGGCTGTAGTCACGTTTGAGCCAAATGTCAAACTTATGTGTCACAATGAAAGACAATTAAGGAGTGATCCTTTAATTATTTTGGGCAGTGTATATCGACAGGACGCTCCCGACAGGGCGCTCAGTGGCAACGGCAGCATGCAGTATGATTGACAGCCTTATGCGCGTGAGTCGAAGCTGGTGGTTCATCGTCCAACAAGTTGTGTAGCTGTCTCTCTCTCGCTATCGATCAGGATATCTTGACTATTTGTCACTGATTTTGCGCGTTCACGCCACCGCAGTTTCTTCTTGGACTGGCATAAATAGGAGGTTTCGCTCTCATTCTCAACAGCGTAGTCGCAGCACCTAAAGATATTGGTCAGTTGAGCCAATGATATATTGTGGAAATTTCACAGCGGCATCCGATCTCTCGCCCGAGAACCATATCTGCTACTAGTCCGCCGGTATAGGATCAAGAACAAAGGTTTGTACATCTTGCACGACATTTTGATCATGATAAACGTCGCCGGCCGCGAGATCCCGTCCCTGCTGACACCAGTTCAGAAAGCCCACCAAAACGAGGCAGTAGCGGACATATTGCATTTGTGTCAGGCTATTTCAGACAATTTCTTTAGCTGCCTAATCGGCAAGGACGAGTGCTGGTTTTATCACTATAACTCCGAGACAAAGGAGCGAAACAGGCAGTGGAAATGCAGGGGTTCACCACTGCCGAGAAGGTGAACGTACAACTATCATTGGGCAATGTGATGCTGAGTGTCATTTTGGAATGGGGATGTGTTGTGCTGACAGATTATACTTGTGTGAGGCCAACCATCACAGGAGCATACTACAAAAATTTCCAGACTAGGTTAGGGGAGACTATCAAGACGAGCTGTCGCCTCCACACCAGATTAGGGGCGACTGTCGAGCCGAGATGTCGCGGGAAGGGAGTGTTTACGCTCTGCGGCAATGCCTGAGCTCATTCTGCACAGGCATGTCCAAGCATGCTGCATCTTTGTGCTATCAAACATTGCCTCACATGCCGAATTCCCCTGATATGACTCCCAGCGACTTCCTCCTCTGTGCTCATGTGAAGAAACCACTGCGTGGCAGGCATTTCCAGACTGAAGACGCCGGCCGCTGTGGCCGAGCGGTTCTAGGCGCTTCAGTCTGGAACCGCGCGACTGCTACGGTCGCAGGTTCGAATCCTGCCTCGGGCATGGATGTGTGTAATGTCCTCCGGTTAGTTAGGTTTAAGTAGTTCTAAGTTCTAGGGGACTGATGACCATAGATGTTAAGTCCCATAGTGCTCAGAGCCATTTGAACCAGACTGACGACGGGGTGATTCTTGAGGTAGAGAGTTTCCTGAACACCAAACGCAGAGTCCTCTAATCAGCGTCTCCACTAAGTCATCCATCGTTGCAAAAAATATTTCGCTTAGATGGGTGGATATATGGTGAAGGATTAACACCATGTTTATTTGTCACAGCTTCATTTTTTCGAGACGATAAGTAAAACCTTGTAACTACCATTCGTGTGTGTTTAACAAAGGGAGCAGACAGGATTGTAGAAATTATAGAGACATAAGCGTACTATGTTCAGTGACTAGGTTCTATGGACAAGTGCTAGAAAGCAGAACTGAAAAACATTTTAAAGAACTAACGGAAAAATGATTCTATCGGAACGGAAAAAAAGGGTAATACGTTCCTTTTTAACAGACTCTGGTAGAAAAGTGGGAAACCAGCTGCCTCAATCCTCATTCAAACTCCTTCATCAAAAATTTTGGTAAGTGGACATATCCGCGCTCTTTTAACACACAACACTCTGAATCCTTTTATCCAGTCTATCTCTGTAGTTAAGGCTTCATACTCAGCATCTTCCTCTCACTGTCACTGTCTGCAAGTGTCTCTCTCCCACTGTCTCCTTTTCTGCGTTTAATTACCGTATATCCCACAGCCATTGTCCCCTCTATATGAAACAGAGACTGGGGAAAGAGAGGGGAGGGATGGGTGTGAATTCGTGACTTCCAGCTGTACAGGGAATTGTGGTTATGCAATGGTGAAAGTTGAATATTTTTGCCGGACCAGAACTCAAACCCGGATTTACCACTGTCAAGAGTGGTTGCCTTAACTGCCTCGGCTATCTGGACACAGCCCGCTCCTGACCGACTCAAATTACGAATTTATCACACTTTGGAGTGTAGCGTCCCTCTTCCAGTAACCCCCTACTCGCAAATTATTGATTCCCATAGGAGTTTGGACGGTATTAGTACAACCGCACCAAAATAAACGTCAAGGAGCCGTCCCGCTCTTACAGACGTGACCGTTCAGTCACACATGTCTGACGAAGCAGAAACCACTCAAATATATACATTATTGTCTTCTCTCTCACTTACACTGTCTCCTTTTGCCTTTCTTTCCAACTGCCACTGTCTCCACCATACCCTGCAGCCAAAAAATTATGGGGAGTCCAACCTCTTTTCTCCTATGCCCATTTGTTTAAAATTTAGGACCAAAATGCGCCCTCCCCCATATCTACCTGTTAACGTTCGCCGGTCTGGGAGGGTACTGACCCTATAAGCCTATATATGGTCTACATTCATCTGAATTTTTCATTTCCACCTGAGCCCTGCTGCAGCTCGCGTTGGTGCTGTTTGTCAGTTTCCGCCCTCTGTTGGAGGCCAGAGGGTTTCGTTTAGTTGGCGTTGTTGCAGTTGTTTGTCTTCTTCTCGTGTTGACAGGCGCCACTCGGTTTCGCAAGCGTTGACTGTCTGTTAGGGACAGCAGCGGCGGTTATCGATATGTAGCAACTGTCGCCCTATCTTAGGGGCGACGTCGTTGTTTTGCCGGGACGTGTGAGTGGCGAGTTCAGTTGGCGACTGAGGAGAGGTCAGGTCCGCACAGTGCGACAACACGCCAGGACCGCTGGTGGCATGCATGGCTGCCGAATGGAACAGCTGTGGTCACGAGGGTGCACGACTTTGTCGTAAACCGGATCCATCAAGCTTTAAGATGAGTGCATTTCAATCCAAGTAGAGAAACCTTCACGATTGTGGTATCCCACAATTCTCCACTGACTTGGGTTTGTGTTGCTGCTCTTAGTGTCGCCGAGGCGAAGAGCAGCGAGTGGAGTGCTTGGGGAAGGCGGATCTGATTAGCTTTCCTCGACTTCTTATTAATATTTACTATGTTCAACTTGTTACATTTTGTTAATTTCAACCAGCGGTAGTTTTTCTTGCCTCGTGGCCGCTAACGCCCCAGTTACCTGCCCTGGGGGTTAGTTTATGTAACGGCACTGTACATTTCCGCGCCTTACCGCTGCTGTCCAGTAAGGCGTGTAATTTTCACAGCTTTCTTGGTTGTAGGCCGGTTGGTGATTCCTCTACTTCGGTGGTGATAATTCCTTTCTCGTTCTGGGGGCTCTAAACACAGTATTCATGATGCAGTGCAGACTGCTGGTTACGGCTTTGGCATATTCTTACATCGTTGCATTTGGTTTATCGGATCTCAGGTAGCTTCAGCAAGATTATCATTAGTCATTCGTTAGACTGCCACTAGTCTGAGTTACCATCTTGTGAAGTGAATGCAACTCTTGGCTGCCTATCTCATCACTTACGGAAGTGTTTGTTGTCAGACCTTCTCAGAGGTCGATTCCTGGAGCACCGACTGAATCAGTTGGTTGTTTTTTTGATCAACTTTTGCTATTGTATTTGCTGTTTTACAGCAGGTTTCAAAACTTTTTATGTTATTGCGGTTCCTTGCATGTAAGATCTTCAGTCATGATTGTGGTCGCTTGCCTTAAATTTCTAATTTGGTACTTGTATTTAAGCAGTAAGCCTTTAGAACCTTATTTACTGCCATTCCTGGCGTCTGATGCCTTCTGCTGTGTTTGTGGCGACTTACCTTAATATTTCAATACCTGTAAGTTGTAAATTGCAGCGAGGTCTTAAACAATTCTTAATTTATTGCCATTCTTGGCATGTAAGGCCTTTAGCAGTGATTGTGGTCGCTTGCCTTAAAATTCTAATTTGGTATTTGTATTTAAGCAGTAAACCTTTAGAACCTTATTTACTGCAATTCCTGGCCTCTGATGCCGTCTGCTGTGCTTGTGGTGACTTGCATTTAATATTTCAATACCTGTAATTTGTAAGTTGCAGCGAGTTTCAAACAATTCTTAATGTATTGCCATTCCTGGCGTGTAAGGCCGTCAATCCAGATCACAGTGGCTTGCTTTTGAAACATTATCTGTTGTATCTGTATTTAATGGTGATTTGCTAAATTCTAACTCACTGAAAACACTATTATTTACACTGTTGTTTATTCCTTCATTAATAACGTGTAGTTTTTTTATTTATTGTTGAGTCTGGAATTATTGGTTTAAAATAGTGTGTAATTGTTAAAGACAACCAATAGTAACTGATTACGGCGTCGTCCACGATCGTAACCTTATCCTGCCTTCCCTTGACTACCACCAGGTTTCACCATTGTTTCCTTTCTCTTTTTTTCCCACTGCTTGTACCTCTCCCCATGTCTCTTCCTGTATTACTGCCACTGTCTCTCACTGACCATCACTATCTTCTCTTAGAAGTATTTTTCACTAGGGAAAGATAGATACTGCCTACAGCAAAATGAAAGAGGCCTTTGGGGAAAAGAGAAGCAGCCATCTGAATATCAAGAATCCAGATGGAAAACCACTCCTACTACAAATAAGTGAAAGCTGAGATGTGCAAGGAGTATATGGAGGGTCTATACAAGGGAGATGAACTTGAAGGCAATATAATAGAAACGCAAGTGGTCGTAGATGAAGATGAGATGGAAGATACGGTACTGTGAAAAAACCTAAGCCGAAAGAAGGCCCCAGGAGAAGACAATATTCCATCAGAACTACTGACAGCCTTGGGTGAATCAGTAATGACAAGATTCTTTCATCGGGTGTGTAAGATGTATGAGACGGGCGAAATACCCTCAGACTTCAAGAAGAATATAAAAATTCCAATTTCATAGAAAACAGTTGCTGACAGGTGTGAAAATTACTAAGCAAAATAACGACACGAATTCTTTACAGAAGAGTGGTACAAGCCGACCTCGGAGAAGATCAATTTGGATTCCGGAACAATGTAGCATACGAGAGGCAATACTGACCCTATGACTTATTTTAGAATACCGGAAAAGGAAAGACAAACGTACATTCATAGCGTTTGTAGACTTACAGAAAGCTTTTGACAATGTTATCTGGAATACTCTCTGAAAATCTGTAGGTATCAGGGGCAAAATACAAGAAGCCATAGGCAATTTACAATTTGTACAGAAGTAATACGGCAGTTGTAAGAGTCGATTAGCATGAATTGGGATTGAGGCGGGAGTGAGACACGGCTGTAGCCTATACCAGATGTTATTTAGTCTGTACACTGAACAAGCAGTAAAGCAAACCAAACAAAAATTTGGCGTAGAAATTAAAGTTTGCAGAGAAGAAATAAAAACTTAGAGATTTGTCGATGACATTGTTATTCTGTCTGAGATAGCAAAGGACTTGGAAAGCAGTTGAACGAAATGGACAGTGCCTTGAAAGCAGGATGTAAGATTAACATGAACAAAAGCAAAACAAGGATAATGGAATGTAGTAGAATTAAATCAGGTGATACTGAGGGAATTAGATTAGGAAACGAGACACTTAAAGTGGTAGATGAGTTTTGCTATTTGGGCAGTAAAATAACTGATGATCACCGAAGAAAATGGGATATAAAATCCAGAGTGTTAATGGAAAGAAAGGCATTTATGAGGAAGAGAAATTTGTGAACATCGAATAAAGATTTAATTGTTAGGAAGTCTCTTCTGATGGTACACTACTGGCCATTAAAATTGCTACACCACGAAGATGACGTGGTACAGACGCGAAATTTAACCGACAGGAAGAAGATGCTGTGATATCCAAATGATTAGCTTTTCAGAGCATTCACACAAGGCTGGCGCCGGTGGCGACACCTACAACGTGCTGACATGAGGAAAGTTTCCAACCGATTTCTCATACGCAAACAGCAATTGACCGGCGTTGCCGGGTGAAAAGTTGTTGGGATGCCTGGTGTAAGGAGGAGAAATGCGTACCATCACGTTTCCGACTTTGATAGAGGTCAGATTGTAGCCTCTCGCGATTGCGGTTTATCGTATCGCGACATTGCTGCTGGCGTTGGCCGAGATCCAATGACTGTTAGCAGAATATGGACTCTGTGGGTTCAGGAGGATAATAAGGAACGCCTTTCTGGATCCCAACGGCCTCGTGTCACTAGCAGTCGATATGACAGGTATCTTATCCTCATAGCTGTAACGGATCGTGCAGACACGTCTCGATCCTTGAGCCAACAGAAGGGGACGTTTGCAAGACAACAACCATCTGCAAGAACAGTTCGACGACGTTTGCAGCAGCATGGAATATCAGTTCGGAGACCATGGCTGCGGTTACCCTTGACGCTGCATCACAGACAGGAGCGCCTGCAATGATGTACTCAACGACGAACTTTGATGCACGAATGGCAAAACGTCATTTTTTCGGATGAATCCAGGTTCTGTTTACAGCTTCATGATGGTCGCATCCGTGTTTGCCGACATTGCAGTGAACGCACATTGGAAGCGTGTATTCGTCATCGCCATACTGGCGTATCACCCGGCGTCTCGGTCACCTCTTGTTCGCACTGACGGCATTTCGAACAGTGGACGTTACATATCAGATGTGTTATGACTCGTGGCTCTACCCTTCATTCAATCCCTGCGAAACCGTACATTTCAGCAGGAAAATGCACGACCGCATGTTGCAGGTCCTGTACGGGCCATTCTGGATACAGAAAATGTTCGACTGCTGCCCTGGCCAGCACATTCTCCAGATCACCCACCAATTGAAAACGTCTGGTCAATGGTGGCCGAGCAACTGGCTTGTCACAATACGCCAGTCACTACTGTTGATGAACTGTGGTATCGTGTTGAAGCTGCATCGGCAGCTGTACCTGTACACGCCATCCAAGCTTTGTTTGACTGAATGCCCAGGCGTATCAAGGCCGTTATTACGGCCAGAGGTGGTTGTTCTGGGTACTGATTTCTCAGGATCTATGCACCCAATTGGGTGAAAATGTAAGCACATGTCAGTTCTCGTATAATACACTCCTGGAAATGGAAAAAAGAACACATTGACACCGGTGTGTCAGACCCACCATACTTGCTCCGGACACTGCGAGAGGGCTGTACAAGCAATGATCACACGCACGGCACAGCGGACACACCAGGAACCGCGGTGTTGGCCGTCGAATGGCGCTAGCTGCGCAGCATTTGTGCACCGCCGCCGTCAGTGTCAGCCAGTTTGCCGTGGCATACGGAGCTCCATCGCAGTCTTTAACACTGGTAGCATGCTGTGACAGCGTGGACGTGAACCGTATGTGCAGTTGACGGACTTTGAGCGAGGGCGTATAGTGGGCTTGCGGGAGGCCGGGTGGACGTACCGCCAAATTGCTCAACACGTGGGGCGTGAGGTCTCCACAGTACATCGATGTTGTCGCCAGTGGTCGGCGGAAGGTGCACGTGCCCGTCGACCTAGGACCGGACCGCAGCGACGCACGGATGCACGCCAAGACCGTAGGATCCTACACAGTGCCGTAGGGAACCGCACCGCCACTTCCCAGCAAATTAGGGACACTGTTGCTCCTGGGGTATCGGCGAGGACCATTCGCAACCGTCTCCATGAAGCTGGGCTACGGTCCCGCACACCGTTAGGCCGTCTTCCGCTCACGCCCCAACATCGTGCAGCCCGCCTCCAGTGGTGTCGCGACAGGCGTGAATGGAGGGACGAATGGAGACGTGTCGTCTTCAGCGACGAGAGTCGCTTCTGCCTTGGTGCCAATGATGGTCGTATGCGTTTTTGGCGCTGTGCAGGTGAGCGCCACAATCAGGACTGCATACGACTGAGGCACACAGGGCCAACACCCGGCATCATGGTATGGGGAGCGATCTCCTACACTGGCCGTACACCTCTGGTGATCGTCGAGGGGACACTGAATAGTGCACGGTACATCCAAACCGTCATCGAACCCATCGTTCTACCATTCCTAGACCGGCAAGGGAACTTGCTGTTCCATCAGGACAATGCAAGTCCGCATGTATCCCGTGCCACCCAACGTGCTCTAGAAGGTGTAAGTCAACTACCCTGGCCAGCAAGATCTCCGGATCTGTCCCCCCTTGAGCATGTTTGGGACTGGATGAAGCGTCGTCTCACGCGGTCTGCACGTCCAGCACGAACGCTGGTCCAACTGAGGCGCCAGGTGGAAATGGCATGGCAAGCCGTTCCACAGGACTACATCCAGCATCTCTACGATCGTCTCCATGGGAGAATAGCAGCCTGCATTGCTGCGAAAGGTGGATATACACTGTACTAGTGCCGACATTGTGCATGCTCTGTTGCCTGTGTCTATGTTCCTGTGGTTCTGTCAGTGTGATCATGTGATGTATCTGACCCCAGAAATGTGTCAATAAAGTTTCCCCTTCCTGGGACAATGAATTCACGGTGTTCTTATTTCAATTTCCAGGAGTGTATATTCGTGCAATGAATACCCGTTTATCATCTGCATTTTTTCTTGGTGTTGCAATTTAATGGCAAGTAGTGTATTTTTCTGGAGTATAGCTACGCATGGAAGTGAAACATAGACGATAAATAGCTCAGACAAAAAAGGAATAGAAGCTTTCGAAGAGTGTTGTTGCAGAAGAACTTAGAAGTTTTGATGGGTAGATCATGTAACTGATGATGAGGTGTTGAAAAGAATCGAGGAGACAAAAAAAATTGTGACAAAACTTGAGCAAAAGAAGGGATCGGTTGGTAGAACACATTCTGGAACATCAAAGATCACGAATTTAGTATTGGAGGGAAGTATGTGTATGTATGTGTGAGTGTGTGTGGGTGTGTGTGTGTGTGGGGGGGGGGGGGGGTTAAAATCGTAGAGGGAGACCAAGAGATGAATACGGTAAGCAGCTTCAGAAAGTTGTAGGTTGCAGCAGTTATTCGGAGATGAAGACGCTATCACACGATAGAGTAGCATGGAGAGCTGCATCAAACCTCTCTTCAGACAGAAGACCATAACAACAACTTTGATTTCCACTGCTATTCTCCCCATCCGTCTCTCTTTCTATTTCACTGCCACTTTTCCACTCCCGCAACCACTGTCTCCTTTCTCTTTCTCTCTCACTGGCACTTTGTACTGTCCCTTCCGCTGCCACTGTCTCTCAGCTACTCTCTTTCAGCGCACAAAAGCACGAATATAATCGCATGTCAAAATTTTTGGCTAGGAAGACGGAGTGGCGATTGAGGCAGCTGGTTCCCCACTATTCTGCTAGAGTCTTTTTTGTGCTTCGACAGGAGCTTTTATCCGCTGGTTCCTTTCTTTTCCCTGCTATAGCGGGATGTGCTGCTTATATAAAACGAATTCTATAGGTCGGTAAAGTTTTGGCAGTTTATTTACCAATTTGCAGTTTCGCTGAATTTGCTGTCTTTCCAGTTTCATATGATTTTTGATAGTCATTTTAAGCTTTTCTCATGCATGTTAATAGCCTTTCTAGCTCAGTTTTTGTCACTACACTACCACTCTGGCCCATTTGTATAGGTGTGAAGTGCCCGCTATGTAGAGACATCGTGTCATATGTTTTATTGGGGAAAAAATTATGAATGAAAACATAGTTTGGTGACTTCAGAGTCCTTGTGATGATCCTCAAATCTCTGACATGTCTTCACTACGTCAGTTAAAATTACAGTTATGCCACAGGTAGGTTATTATGTTTATATTTTACGTGCAAAAGTACGGCAACTTTGAACCTTTGGACTCCGCTAACGGTTAGTGATATGAAAAGTTTCGAAGTTCTTCGAGATTATCATCTTAAGAAGATATAGTAAGACTTTCGACGATCTGACCGTCCCCACAATGGATACTTTTTGTAGCCAAAAATCAAGGTTTTTGGGATTTCCTTAGGAATCTTCCAGGGACAAATGGTGCTTTTACAAGCCATCTAAGGTCCACCTTAGACCACACCTAGTGCAAAAGAACCAACCAATTTGCTCAATTTTCCTGGGTAGAGAAACTTTTCAATGTTTAAATTTTGGTTCTGTGCTGTAGAAAAGGTGCAGTATGCCCGTTTTTTTGATGGATATATAAATGGTCGCTTGGACAAGAGCTGTCCAAGACACTTCACCCTTTATCTCTGTGATGAATAAAATCCGAGGTAAGACCCCCTCAAAAATAGGTTTTTCACTCTCGGCTTTTTGTAACATATTGATACTGTAGATTATCACACGGACCGACTAGAAAATACATCGAGTTCAGGGCCAGTTGGCCTTGCGTAGATGATATTTTCATATGCAACTAACAGGAAAATTTATTGTAAGAGGACGCACAGGCCATTCAACATTTGTTGACCTAGAAAAGGCGTATGACAGAGTGTCGTTAAATGAGTTGTGGCTGAGCATGGGGAATGATAGTACCTTAATAGCCTACATTAAAAATAACATTATATTGTGGATGCACCAGCTCAATGAAGGTGAGTAACGTGCTATAAGATGAATTACAAATCAGTTAAGGGCTAAGGTATGGTAGTCCACTGGCTCCTGTGGTGTTTAAAATTAATCTGGAAAAGTATTGAAGGCATGAAGAAGTAACTGTAGTCCTATGGGAATACTGGGAGATGATAAACTATACCCGCTGCTATCAAGTAAAGATAAGGTGATAATTGACGCAGAGTACGACAAGTGGGGTTTAAAAATAAACACACTCAAAACTAAGAATAAGCTAGTGAGCAGAGACAAACAGCATGGCTTAGATGCTGAGACTTTTAGTATAAAATAATGTTATTCTTTCCAGTATTTAGGTGGAGAGGCACCCACATGCCTTGCTTATACTGTGGCATCAAGCAGTCAGGTCTGCAAGATGAGTGGTCTGCTAAGTGAGGGGATTCATTCTTATTTGTTAAGTAACATGAGCTCTAGTACTCACAATTAAGTTAGAAGTAATTCTCCCGTTTGAATATTGCGCAACGGAAACGCACATCTGACTATTAGTAATATAAACAACTCTGACTGTTCACTACGCACTGGCAATACCACATTTTCTTTCTTACCCAACGGTTTTGATCAACACGTGGCCATCGCACTGAATATGAATGGAGCACACATTAAAAATTCTGGATATCATTCCAACATGCCATTCGAAGTAAAAGGCCACCAATCTTTTTCCTTTCACTATCTTTTTTATTTCGATAAATTCTGTAATCTAAACACACCATTACATTTTCTACAACAATTACACACGAGAAACTCCGCCCAGTGGGCATGGCTTTACATTGGTGATTATCTTATGGCCTCGTAACTATCTAACACTACAGTGCACTTTCTGGATAGGATGGTGGATCTTTTGCTATATCTCGCATTTCGACTCTCACAACCATCATCACGAAACTTTCCTCCAGACCGAGCGGTGCAAAAAGGAACATGCATAACCCACTGGCTCTGAACCTATCTTGCTACTCTCCCATGCAAACTACACATACTTCAATTACATGAAATGCACCACACTGGCAACATGGACTACAACACAAGGAATAGTCACAACGTTATAATCGCATCACTTTCAGCTTTCCCACTTCGTAACTTTTCTTTCCTACTATGAACTCTGGAGGATATATGCACGTCCTCCTGTGCAATGCAAGCCAAGTGGCGTTGTGGGATAGACAGCAGACTCACCTAGCTTCATTCTCAGAGTATTACACACTCCTGGAAATTGAAAATAGAACACATTGACACCGGTGTGTCAGCACCACCATACTTGCTCCGGACACTGCGAGAGGGCTGTACAAGCAATGATCACACGCACGGCACAGCGGACACACCAGGAACCGCGGTGTTGGCCGTCGAATGGCGCTAGCTGTGCAAGCATTTGTGCACCGCCGCCGTCAGTGTCAGCCAGTTTGCCGTTTCATACGGAGCTCCATCGCAGTCTTTAACACTGGTAGCATGCCGCGACAGCGTGGACGTGAACCGTATGTGCAGTTGACGGACTTTGAGCGAGGGCGTATAGTGGGCATGAGGGAGGCCAGGTGGACGTACCGCGGAATTGCTCAACACGTGGGGCGTGAGGTCTCCACAGTACATCGATGTTGTCGCCAGTGGTCGGCGGAAGGTGCACGTGCCCGTCGACCTGGGACCGGACCGCAGCGACGCACGGATGTACGCCAAGACCGTAGGATCCTACGCAGTGCCGTAGGGAACCGCACCGCCACTTCCCAGCAAATTAGGGACACGGTTGCTCCTGGCGTATCGGCGAGGACCATTCGCAACCGTCTCCATGAAGCTGGGCTACGGTCCCGCACACCGTTAGGCCGTCTTCCGCTCACGCCCCAACATCGTGCAGCCCGCCTCCAGTGGTGTCGCGACAGGCGTGAATGGAGGGACGAATGGAGACGTGTCGTCTTCAGCGATGAGAGTCGCTTCTGCCTTGGTGCCAATGATGGTCGTATGCGTGTTTGGCGCCGTGCAGGTGAGCGCCACAATCAGGACTGCATACGACCGAGGCACACAGGGCCAACACCCGGCATCATGGTGTGGGGAGCGATCTCCTACACTGGCCGTACACCTCTGGTGATCGTCGAGGGGACACTGAATAGTGCACGGTACATCCAAACCGTCATCGAACCCATCGTTCTACCATTCCTAGACCGGCAAGGGAACTTGCTGTTCCATCAGGACAATGCACATCCGCATGTATCCCGTGCCACCCAACGTGCTCTAGAAGGTGTAAGTCAACTACCCTGGCCAGTAAGATCTCCGTATCTGTCCCCCCTTGAGCATGTTTGGGACTGGATGAAGCGTCGTCTCACGCGGTCTGCACGTCCAGCACGAACGCTGGTCCAACTGAGGCGCCAGGTGGAAATGGCATGGCAAGCCGTTCCACAGGACTACATCCAGCATCTCTACGATCGTCTCCATGGGAGAATAGCAGCCTGCATTGCTGCGAAAGGTGGATATACACTGTACTAGTGCCGACATTGTGCATGCTCTGTTGCCTGTGTCTATGTGCCTGTGGTTCTGTCAGTGTGATCATGTGATGTATCTGACCCCAGAAATGTGTCAATAAAGTTTCCCCTTCCTGGGACAATGAATTCACGGTGTTCTTATTTCAATTTCCAGGAGTGTAGTTTGAATCAAGCGTCACACGGAAACATAACATGCAAAGCAATATTAAGAACATATTCGTCACACACACGAGTCCTCAACTGATACCATGGACGAGTACTTCTCTTTATCCTTTGTCTCATACACAGATTGAGACTCACACAGTCCTCACCACGTGGATGTACTTGTCTCTAATTTCATGTCCTGCACACGCCATATCTTAAATATTTCTAACTTATAGTACACACGCCAGTAATTCAGCTTAATTTTATCACTCGGGAGTATTTCAACTTATTTCTACACGTGGTTTCATTGTGACCATTGGTCACTTCCGAAGATTACTAAGATCCCCTTAATATTACCTGCCTGACATTTAATTCTCCCGCCTAAAGTTCCTGAAATAGAGAAATTGTTATTCTGAACTACTCTTAAGTATTCCACTTGCATACCATTCTCTCCACTCTTTTATCTTTACGGAGCACACGTAAGGCAGATCTTACCAACACAGGATCCAGCGGCAAAGTCCTGAAACATGGCCGTTCTTCAGGTCATCTCGCACCTCTGTCAAGGTTGGGGAGCATCTTGCTATCGTATTGGTCAGCCACATTTCAGGCGCTCAGAGCTCAGGTAAATTTCATCTCTTTGGTTCCACCAAAGGTGACCAAAGGACCGTCTCAAAGATGATCATATACTGCCCATTCACTATCTGCGGTTAGCAGACGACCATACATTCATTCATTTCGCAGATAACACCAAATTCGATGCAGGGATTTATTTTGTGGGAGTGCACATGTGATTAATTAAATAAATAAATTGTCCTTCTTTCTTACACTGGTATCTGGCTTCGGTGTATTAAGTGAAATTGAGTTTTTATTACAAAAAATATGTTGTTCTGACAAGAATAACGAATAATGTTGTACCTATTTTCAATGTCGAGCGGTACTGTACCCTTTCAAGGTGTAACTGCACTTGCCAGTGGAAAAAGCGTAGAAGATATTAGAAATAAGACTGGGCAAAGAAAAAGTGTTATTCGACAGTTAAACTCAATCCTTTAGATTAATAAAGAATTATGTACAAAAACAGTAGAAAGCATGCATACATATGAATCAGAAGTTTGAGAAATGATAAAGAAAAGAACGATTACTGACATATGAATCCGTGGAAATGGATTACTAAATACGACGTTCTGGAGTGTCAAAAGTAGATATCAAAAATGAACACAGCAGACACGTTATAGAAGTAGATACTTTATGGAAGTGGACACTTTATGGAATAGAAGGGAACAACATGGGATCTGCTAAAGGAAAGAGATCACTATAGTACGGCCGTGTTCATGCTCTGCTAGTACTTCGTATTATCCTATTCGACTTCTAAAATAATCCAAACTCTTGAAGTAACTTGATTAACATGGCATTAGACGACATTTAGACTGTCGTACTCGTACTGTTGCGAGTCAACGACAGAAGCTGTGGGAATCTCAACTGACCTTCGGTTGGAAAACATACTACATATTGTTAAAAATGTACACGTCCAAGGATCATTTCAGATTCATCTATATGTTTATCAAACCATGCTTGAAAAGAAGTAACAGTGTGATCTGGTGTATTGTCTACTTGATGCTTTCATGATGTTCCGTGTCATTTCTGCTTCAGATCTTCACTTATTCTGTCACCGAAAAATAAGGAACAGTGCAGCATTACATCCCAGTCTGTTCAGACGAGGTTTCAGAGATCTGACTTGGACTCTATTTGGAGAAATTATTCTGCGTCTTTTTCTTTATCAGTTGAACCTAATAGAGGATCATGGCTTGGGACATGACATTAGATCCGAAGAAACAGATTTCCAACATCCATCGGATTGTCTATGGGTTTTGGAAGCTGAAGGTGTTCACTTAGGAACGTGAGCTGAAGGGTTGGTTTTCGCTAGTCTGCCTATAATGGACTCCAGGACAGATTTAAAATGATAGGTGAATGTTGCTTCTCCAGGCCACTAGGCTGGCTTAAGTGTTGGAAACTTTCGAAGCACTAGGTATTCTCAAAGTGCCAATAATCTGTAAATAATAATTCGGGAAGTTTCGACAGGAAGCAGAGAACAGATATTATCAGGAAAGGGAAAAGACTGATAAGTACACCCAAATGGAGTCAAAAAGCAATAATATGACATTCGGTCTTTTAGTGCCTCAAATTTCTCAGGGTTTCAACAATTTCAGAAATTACTTTTGGTTTCCGAAATCTAGGGATAGTTTGGCAGTCTTCCCGGGTTCAGCATACGAGTAGTGGTGCTGCTGCTTAAACTGACGTCAGTTTTGGACGTCGAAAGTCAGTGATCCAGAAAATCAGTGATACAGAAAGTGATTCTTATATTATGGACAGATCATAAGAATTCACCTGGGCCTTCCCTTACACAGCCCTGCAGCTACATTCAGGTGTCCCAGATGTTGTTGAAGAGAATTAAAACTAAAGGCATGTGTACATATACTGCTGTCAATGTGTAGTAGGAATAGTACATGATACTTTTTGGTATCTGGGGAGTGGTTGGAGAGGGGGGGGGGGGGGGTGGAGGCCGGGGGGGGGGAGGGCGAGGTACACAGGGTACGAAATTTAGCAGCCATCTCTGACACAAATAACAGCTCTTGCCCACTGAGCATCGTGCTGAACTGAGCACGGATGACGTTAGGTTTACGTCATTCTGTGCTGTTTCAAACCTATATCATAATCCAGCGTCGGTAATGCCTCACAGGTAGCGACGTACAAGGCTCTCAGCATACATTGTTTAAATAATGCAAATTCCTCTACCATTGCTCAGGGATGAGCTAGAGTGATAGAAGGTACTCGATCTGGTTCAATCGATGCCGCCGGAATCGAAGCACTTTACGCACTGCGAAGAGCGTGAAGTGTTGCATAATCGGTAGGCATTTCACATGTCGCATGCGGCGCCGGTACTGGTCACCTCTCTAGCTGCGTGTTTGAAAAACTGTGCTAATACTTACACATACTGTATTTACGCTTGTCTTTTGTTGACAGTCTTGAAAATCGACAAAATATCAGTGCTTACAGAATATTGCTATTAGGTCGCACACTAACGTCTTACGTCCTACATTTTGTTAATACACTACTGGCCATTAAAATTGCTACACCACGAAGATGACGTGCTACAGACTCGAAATTTAACCGACAGGAAGAAGATGCTATGATATACAAATGATTAGCTTTTCAGAGCATTCACACAAGGTTGACGCCAGTGGCGACACCTACAACATGCAGACATGAGGAAAGTTTCCAAACGATTTCTCAAACACTAACAGCAGTTGACCGGCGTTGCCTGGTGAAACGTTGTTGTGATACCTCATGTAAGGAGGAGAAATGCGTATCATCACGTTTCAGACTTTGATAAAGGTCGGATTGTAGCCTGCTGCGATTGCAGTTTATAGTATCGCCACATTGCTGCCGGCGTTGGTCGAGACCCAGTGACTGTTAGCAGAATATGGATTCGGTGGTTTCAGGAGGATAATACTGAACGCCATGCTGGATCCCAACGGTCTCGTGTCACTAGCAGTAGAGATGACAGGCATCTTATCCGCATAGCTGTAACGGATCGTGCAGCCACGTCTCGATCCCTGAGTCAACAACCATCTGCACGAACAGTTAGACGACGTTTGCAGCAGCATGGACTATCAGCTCGGAGACCAAGGCAGCGGTTACCATTGACGCTGCATCACAGACAGGAGCGCCTGCGATGGTGTACTCAAAGACGAACCTGGGTGCACGAATGCAAAACGTCATTTTTTCGTATGAATCCAGGTTCTGTTTATAGCCAACAGAAGGGGACGTTTGCAAGACAACAATCATCTGCAAGAACAGTTCGACGACGTTTGCAGCAGCATGGAATATCAGTTCGGAGACGAAGGCTGCGGTTACCCTTGACGCTGTATGACAGACAGGAACGCCTGCGAAGGTGTACTCCACGACGAACCTGGGTGCACGAATGGAAAGTCATTTTTCGGATGAATCCAGATTCTGTGTACAGCATCATTTGGTCGCATCCGCGTTTGGCGACATCGCGGTGAACGCACATTGGAAGCGTGTATTCGTCAACGCCATACTGGCGTATCACCTGGCGTGATGGTATGGGGTGCCATTGGTTACACGTCTTGGTCACCTCTTGTTCGCATTGACGGCACTTTCAACAGTGGACGTTACATTTCAGATGTGTTATGACCCGTGTCCCTACCCTTCATTCGATCCCAGCGAAACCCTACATTTCAGCAGGATAATGCACGACTGCATGTTGCAGGTCCTGTACGGGCCTTTCTGCATACAGAAAATATTTGACTGCTGCCCTGACCAGCACATTCTCCAGATCTCTCGCCAACTGAAAACGTCTGGTCATTGGTGGCCGAGCAACTGGTTCCTCACAATACGCCAGTCACTACTCTTGATGAACTGTGGTATCGTGTTGAAGCTGCATGGGGAAGTGTACCTGTACACGCCATCCAAGCTCTGTTTGACTCAATGCCCAGGCGTATCAGGGCCTTTATTACGGCCAGAGGTGGCTGTTCTGGGTACTGATTTCTCAGGATCTATGCACCCATATTGCGTGAAAATGTAATCACATGTCAGTTCTAGTATAATATATTTGTCCAATGAATACCCGTTTATCATCTGCATTTCTTCTTGGTGTAGCAATTTTAATAGCCAGTAGTGTATTTACCGAGATCTTGTGTAATATGATGTGGCGTCATTATTCCTACCTAGGTTTTCCGTGATTTCCCTAAATCGTTTCAGGCAAATGCCGGGATGGTTCCTTTGAAAGGGCACGGCTGATTTCCTTCCCAATCCTTCCCTAACCTGAGCTTGCGCTCCGTCTCTAATGACCTCGTTGTCGACGGGACGTTATACACTAACCACCAGCACCATTATTCCTACCAATAGGACAACAAGCTCTTTTTAACACATACACTATGACGTCAAGCACACTAATAATGAAGGGATGACTTACAAAGAGTTTGTTTGAATACTGCACTGTGGTACTTCTTTAACATTTAAAGTCTTTAAAAGAGCGCATTTTTTGCTAAATAAGGCACTGCAGTAGATGATTAACATCTTATTTAGGACAGATATGTCGGTTTTTGGAAAAAATGGTAAAAATTGCAATAAATTATCTCAAAATAGCAATTAATTATTAGATTTCTTACATGTTTTCCTATTCTCACTGTATTTTTTGGTCTCAGTTGGCTCCTCGAACGACTAAATTTGCATGGCTGGAGTAATAATAAATGTAATTTTTTTGCTTATCACAAATTCCCACACCCCGATCCTCTCACTATAGAACACATACATCGGAGGTGAGCAGCAGCGCATGATTGATAAACAATTCAAGCCGTTCATACTTTTGAGCTCAGGCTGCACTGTGATTGGCTGAGAGCACCATGACGTCGACCGAACCAGACGCTGACGTGACGCGACGTCAACGTGACGCGAGTTTGCCGAGATGGGAGGCGACGTTGACGTAACGAGGCTTTGACGTGTGATAGAAAGCAGTGGGGTAATACTCGCGTAACGGGAATAACAATTCAATTAATTTATTATTATTATTTATAATAAATACCCACACCCTGGACACAGACAAATATGATCTCCTCACTGGAGCACACAGTCCTCGAATATTAAAATTAATTTGTTGTTGTTATTTATAACAAATACTCATACCATGACCCAAACAAACCTGATACACAGAGCAAGGCTGATGTCATCCAGACAACTCCTCTAGTTATGAAGGATGAGGAGGGGGAAGTCGAGCTTGAAAGTTATTGGTTGCATCGGTGGGGGAGGGAAGGGTTGGGGTGACTCATGTGTGGGAAGAATGTTGGATATCCTGGGTGACCTTGTACAATTGCCTCAGGTGAGTGTGCTGGATGGTGGTTCCCCATGCAGAGTGGAGTGGCGGATGACCTCACCCAGTTGCCTCATTGCACTTTTTAAAGAAAGTACTGCTTATTGACACAAACAAATTAAAAGTGGGATAAGTTAGAATGCCAATGGTGTTTATTGCAGACCCTATTTCGAGTCTTCTTACACCCCTGACATTGAGGTAATATCGATATCTCGCTTAGAACTGGCCCGTTGTAACTACATGGGGAGTGTCCACCATTTGCATTTATGAACCACTTGATCTGCGCTGGGGACATTTCAATGAAGTGTCTGAACGTCTGTGGAGAAATGGCAGTCCTTCCTTTTTCAAAAACCTAAACCAAACAGGGTAGTGATGGCGGATACTGAGGTATGGAGTGCGCTCAATGTTATAACCGATCCCAAAGGAGTTCCATTGGGTTTGGGCCAGGAAGATGGGCAGACCAGTACATTTCAGGAAAGCTACCTCATAGATATTGCTTCATGATGGTAAAAGCAATCGTCTCCGAACTGTCCCTCAATTCTACACAGGAAAGAGTCCTGTAAAATGTCTAAATATCCTTATGCATTTAAAGTTTCTTTAGGCGCAGTAATGGGACTACCCCATAACCATATAAACCACACCCATAACGTAACATCTCCTCCTTCATACTTCACTATTGGTACTACACGTGATGGCAGATAAAGTTCCCAAGGCATTCGCCAAACCCATACCCTTCCATCACAAGGGTACTCCAAATGACTTGCTACCAGTCATCCCCTGTCCAGTGGCTCTCGTTAGACCACCTCAAGCATTGCATAACATTAACTACAGACATATGTGGCTTACGAAGAGCTGTTAGACTATTGTACTCCATTATTTTTAATTTCCTATTCACAGTCAAAGTGCTGTATGGTCTGCTGGTGGAACTTTGGAAGTCGCGAGTGATTCGTTTCACTGATACCATGCGGCTGTTCGCATCCATCTCCGCAGTGCTCGACGGTCCTTGTCCGTCGGTACATGAGGTCTGCCTTGTCTTGCTTTAGTGTGGTTGTTCCTTCACGTTTCGGCTGCACAATCACATCAGTAACAATTGAGTTGGGCAGGTCTGTAGGTTTGAAATGTCACTGATGTTTTTTTTTTACTCAGGTGCCATGCAGTGACTACTCCACGTTCGAAGTCACTATGCCCTTCTTACTGGCCCATTCTGCTGTTACTGTTCCGCTACCGACAAACTCTTCACCTAGTTTTACGAGGGGCGTTTGAAAAGTCCGTGCAAAGTCCGAGAGATGGCACCACCGGCTCGTATTGAGGTCATGTTTAGTTAGTATCATCTTCGTAAAGGACGCACACCAAGTTTCAGCCATATTGGCCTATTTCTTTGTATTTGGTCTATTTATTTGTATTTGGTATTCGTATGAATCAAGGAAGTTGAGTGATAGTCAAAACATGGACAAAGAGAAACTTCTTGTGGTGATTAAACATTGCTTTATTAAAGGCAAAACGCCTCAGGAGACTAAAGACAAGCTTGATAAACATTACGGTGACTCTGCACCTTCGATTAGAACAGTTTATACGTGGTTTCAAAATTTTCAGAGTGGCCATATGGGCACAAGTGATGCTGAAAGTTTTGGACGCCCTGTGGAGGTTAGGGCTCCAGAAATAATTGATAAAATCCATGATATGGCCATGGATGACAGAAGAGTTAAGGTGCGTGAGATTGTTAGTGCTTTGAGCATCTCGAATGACCGGGTACATAATATTCTGCATAAACATTTGGACATGAGAAAGCTATCCGCAAGATGGGTTCCGCGATTGCTCACGCTTGACCAAAAACGGAATCGTGTGAAGTGTTGCAAGGACGGTTTGCAGCTGTTCAGGAAGAATCCGCAGGACTTTAAGCGTCGTTTCGTCACTGTAGATGAAACGGATACATTACTATACTCCTGAGACCTAACAACACTCTAAACAATGGGTTACCAAGGGAGAATCGGCACCAAAAAAGGCGAACGCCAGTCCTTCGGCCGGAAAGGTTATGATGACTGTCTTTTGGAATTCGCAAGGGATAATCCTCATTGACTATATGGAAAAGGGTAAAACTATTACAGGTGCATATAATTCATCGTTATTGGACCGTCTGAAAACGGAGCTGCAAGAAAAACGCCGGCGATTGGACCGCGAAAAAGTCCTTCCCCATCACGACAATGCACAAACACATACCTCAGCAGTTGTGGCCGCAAAATTAATGGAAATAGGATTCCAACTCGTTTCACATCCACCCTATTCTCCAGACTTGGCTCCCTCGGACTACTATTTGTTCCCCAATTTGAAGAAATGGCTGGCGGGACAAAGATTTTATTCAAACGAGGAGGTGATTGCAGCAACTAATAGCTATTTTGCAGACTTGGACAATTCCTATTACTCGGAACGGATCAACAAATTAGAACAGCGTTGGACGATGTGTATGTACATTTTCTCTGGTTTTTGTTTCTGGTAATTTCTCCTTCATATAAATTAGAACATAGTATGTGTACAAGTTTATAACAGTCATGATTTTTTGTTCACAGAACAATGGTTTACATTGTGCCTTATATGCAGAACCAGTAATTATCCTAATAGCTTTTTTTTGCAGTATTAATATGTCATGTACACAGCTAGAGATCCCCCACAAAATAATTCCATCTGCTATTATACTTTGAAACAATGAAAAATAGGATGTTCTAACATATTTTTCAGGAACACAGTCCATAAGTCGCCTTAACAGGTAAATAACTCTTGACAACTTACCACTAATATATTGTACATGTTGACCCCAAGATAATTTATCATCTATGTATACTCCCAAAAATTTGACGTAACTTGGCTTATCTCTAAGACTACAAACCATCTGCTGTGTTTTGTTTTCATTCAGCAGGAATCCATTTGCCTTGAGCCAATAGGGCACTTCGTCAATTGTCTTTTGCTGCACAAGTTTTAAGGCTATTGAAATCATCACTAGCATGAAGAAATGTTGTATCATCTGCATACAACACAGTGGTGGGCTTGGTAAATTATGGCAGATTATTTATCATTATTAGGAACAAAAAGGGGCACAGTACAGATCCCTGCGGAACACCTATATTGACTTGTTCTATACTCGGCACCTATACCTTCAACACTCTGTAGCATCATTGGATGACATTTCAGGACATAGGTTCCTATCCTAAGTTTGTTCCTCAACACATGCTCTACAACCATGTAAAGGTTATTGGTATTATTTTTGTATATCACATGTATATCTATTTGCTCTTCATGCTCTCAGATCCCAACTTTCTTTCTTTGTCTGATGTAACTTTTTCCTTGTTTGTTTATCTTTGTCTGAAGTCTGGTTTATCTCCTTCTTTCTTTTTTATCTGCATTGTTTTTTAGATCTCTGTTGTAATTATAGTATCCTCATATCTTCTTCAGTTTCTGAAATGCATCTAATGTTGCTCTTACTCTTCCATCATTTCTCCAGACAATTATGTTTGCTAGTGTCATGGTTAGGAGCCCAAAGAATGAAATGTCTATTCCTGATCATTCTCGTTGCCAGTTCTATATTCATCTCAAGGTAGCATCCAGTATCTGGTTCTCTCTCTCTCTCTCTCTCGCTCTCTCCCCTTCTCTCTCTCTCTCTCTCTCTCTCTCTCTCTCTCTCTCTCTCTCTCTCTGTGTGTGTGTGTGTGTGTGTGTGTGTGTGTGTCAACCCTGTGATTATTCTTCTTCCTATCTTCAACTTTCTATTTCTGCAGTGTTGGCTGTTTTCCACTCTTTCATTAACTGAATTTTACATCTACTCTACATCTACATCCGTACTCCGCAAGCCACTATGTCGAAAAAAAGTTTTACCCCAAACACGCAAGTAGTTTTTATTTTTGCACGGACTTTTCAAACGCTCCTCGTACAATGACCTTGTCTTGTTCGGTCGTAAGACGTGACGCAGCAGCTACTCGGCGGCGCTGGGCGCCGACATCACGGCGCAGGCGCCACCGCGGGGATGGGTGGAGAGAAGACGAAACAGGCGAGGAGTCGAGCGTTGAGGAGATAGCAGGCAACAAGTAGCTGGCACACACTAAGAGAGGAAACAGCCGTTGGATATGACTGCACGCCGTGTCTGCCGTGGTGGAACAGCTGCAACAAGGAGGAACGAGCTGGCCGAATACTTACTATACGGCGAGGCTGGGCGCAGCTTGCTTCAAGCAGAACCTGGAGACAGCGAATTTGCTTGTGTGAGTGTGTTATAAGGTGGGGTGTTCTCTACTGTTTGGGTGTCTACTGATATTATAATAAATAATGTGTCAGCTGTTGTGTGTACTGAGTGTATTCAGCCTGATCGACACACATATGAGGATTGTTCGGAAAGTAAGGAACGATCGGTCGCGAAATGGAAACCAGAGTGAAAATCAAAACTGTTTTCTTTGCACATTTAGCAGCAACTTCCAGGTACTCCTCTACATAGTCGCCGCTTCGACTTAGATATTTGTTGGAGCGTTATACCAAATTTGCAACACCATCGTCATAGAAGTCAGCCGCCTGTGCTTTATAATTCTCTACACTCGTCTATAGTGTGTTGCCTGCGCCCAAGTGTTGTCTTTGTATCCAGCGTTTCATTTGAACGGAGATGATACTCAGAACGTGACAATTAGGGCTGTGTTGCGGGTGATCGAAAAGGCCGCAGGAGCATCTTCACTGCCATTGCAGAGTGCAGCTGAGAATTGCCATGAGGAAGGAAGTGCGTGGCAGTTGTATTAGGTGGGTTGCATTCATTAAGGCGAAGTGTCTCAGCGGGCCCTCCTACTTGGCGGGAGACATTGTTGTTCTGGGCACCTTTACTCGCTCACAGTGCACTCACAACTGAAAAGAGCGTCTTGATGCGATCGTCGGGCATACTAGAGACACAGCCCAAAACATCTGTGAAAAGCCTCGTCCGATTTTCACAGTGGTTTCCATTTTGCGACTGGTCGTTCCTCACTTTCTGAATAGCCCTCGTATTAACGGCAATCGCTGTCTGATTTATATCCACGTGCCTGTACTACCCAGATGCAACATCCAAGTTTGTCAGTTGCCGGTTCGTTTGTCTCCCTTTCAGTTTGATGTAATTTGAGCCTTCACTCGTGTTTTCTGTAACCAACCCGTTCTTTATTACCTGCCAGGCTTCTTTCCATTTGATGTGTTCCTGTGTGGGCAGATTTTGTTTATCTAAATTGTTGTTTAATTCCTTTTGAGATAATGGAGTATTTAATTTTAAAATTCTAAGTAGAATTTACTCGTTGCACAACTGTTTTCGTGTCTGACATAATTACTTGCAAAAATGGTTCAAATGGCTCTGAGCACTATGGGACTTAATATTTATGGTCATCAGTCCCCTAGAACTTAGAACTACTTAAACCTAACTAACCTAAGGACATTACACAACACCCAGTCATCATGAGGCAGAGAAAATCCCTGCCCCGTGGGAATCGAACCCGGGAACCTGGGCGTGGGGAGCGAGAACAATTACTTGCACCTTTTAGAGCAGTTATCATGGAATATTTAATGGTTCAGTGTTTGGTTAAGCTGATGCTATTGCGTTGGTATCCTCTCTAAATTCCTTGTGCAGATGGATTCAGTTATGGCTTTTGTGTTATATTTCGGAAACTGTCACTCTTGAAATGAATTACTGAATTATTTGTTACTACAGATTTAATTTAAATTGATGTTAATAGCCAAGCACCGTTGGTACCTCTTCTATCCTCTCTTGCAGAGGTTGTAAACTATTCCTCGGGTATCTGGTTGTCTGGTAGATTGTTCTACTAATTTGCTACAGAATTGACCTGTATTTAACGATAAACTAGCATTCTTTCTGGCAAGAGTAACTACCTTAAAATTTATTTAAGTTTGCTGTATTTGTGGGAAAATAAATGTTTAAAGCATACCTTAAAAAAATTATTTTAGCAGTGGGCAAAAACCACTCCCACCTCAACCCAGGCCTACCACTCCCTCTATAAACACACATCTATTAGTTAAATCCGCATTACATGGAGGTGTCGGGATACTTTTGATCAGATAGTGTTATCCCATGCATGTTGGCATATACGGGGCCCAAAAGCTGCACCGCAGATATTTCTGAGATGGAAAGTGCTATTGATGTGCGATAACGCAGTATGCATTGGTAGTCAAAGGTTTTTATTGTTAGGCAATAAACAGATAGTAATGATTTAAGAAAGTGTATTTTCTGCGAACATAGGCTGTTTTTAAATGGAACAGTACCGAATGACATTACAAATTAAAAGTAGGACATATTAGAACAGCAGTGACGATTGTTGCAGGATTCTAGTACAAGTGGTTCACGAGATGTTTTCTGAAAAGTTCCCAAACCGACACTTTCCTGTGACATTCAACCTTCGTAGGTACTAGGTGCGATGTTTATATGGTTGCTTACAGAGTGCTTGTGTGTTTCTTGAGTACAGTGCGACTTTCTAGCCAGTTGGTGTGTTACAGTCCGAGCAGTAGGTCGTGAATGGATGACTGGATTTACTAACGGAGAAAAAGTCGACAAACTCACGATATTTGGAAAGTGTTGGAAGAATGCAGTTCGTTCTTGCACGGTGTGTACGGCAAGATCTCCCAATAGACGTCAACCGTGTCGGCAACTACTTCAACCAGTTACGTAAAAGTTACGGAAGGAAACAAGTGACGACGGAAGAGGGGGATATTAATGTTCTTATTGATGTTGAGCCGTGGCTGGTTCGAGTCATTCTTCTCTTGGGTTAAGCCTTGGTTGCAGTCCTGTGGTTTTATTTCACCTGCGGTTACCGCGATGATGTTGATGTCCTCTCAGTGAATGGCAGCAGCAGCGTGTATCGATACTAGTACTGCTGTACTATCTTTGGTGCGGCGGATATAGTTTCCGGCTGGGCGGTGTGTGAGAGTGGATCGGTTGGCGTGGAGCAGCAAGGAAGTCTCCGTCTCGCGTACTCTGGCCGGGGTTGCGGCCAATGTGCACACGCGGTTGGAGTGTGAGGTGCTGCTTTCGAGTGCTACGAAGTTCGTCGCCCACCGATCTTGGACATGAAAGTTGAGTCCTCACTTAGCCTACTATCGAGCTTCAACTGTTTACATTTCTTCGTTTGATTCTGGTCGTCGCTTTAGTGACATACCCGCGAGCAACTTCGTGTGTGTATTCAAGTCGGCTAAGATTCCAGACGTCTTCCTGTGTAGTTTAACTTAATTTCTTCCCTGTTATTGAAGTTGACCAGCGGTATCATCTGCCTTGTGGCCGTCGACGTTCCGGTTACCTGCCCTGCTCGTTGTCGTACTTTTCGGCAGTGTGTTTTCCTCGTCGTGTTGTTGCAATCCAGCGCGGCGTGTAGTTCGACAGCTGAGGTGTTGTTGGTCGTTGTGGGCGCCAATATTCTGTGTGTCGTTGTATTGAAATCTTGTGGTTGTTTTGCTGTTTGCGTGGAGCAGAACTGATTTTGTTGATTGATCGGTCGGCTGTCTGCCGATTGGGTTGCCTTCAGATTAAGAAGTCGTTTGGACAGGTTGCCTGTCTCACGTAAACGGGCGTTAGTGTTACAACCTCAGGCCGACCCTTGGAAACTTCTGAGCGCCGTTCCTTGTGTGTTACATAGTAATTTCCCTGTTTGGGTTTTAGTTATTTGGTTGATGTGCGGCCTTCAGCCGAGTATCAATCTCTCTTAAATTAATGTTCTTGTCCTGCCCTTAAGACATGAGATAATTATTCTTTTAGCCGAGCGGTCTAAGGCGCTGGGATCATGGACTGTGCGGCTGTTCCCGGCGGAGGTTCGAGTCCTCCCTCGGGCATGGGTGTGTGTGTTTGTCTCTAGGATAATTTAGATTAAGTAGTATGTAAGCTTAGGGACTGATGACCTTAGCAGTTAAGTCCCATAAGATTTCACACACATTTCACACACAGTTATTATTTTATATGGGGCCTTCAGCCGAATTTTACATGAGATGTTTTAAGATAAGGCCTTCTGCCTTTTAAATTGAAACTCTTTCTCTAGGCCTTAAGCCGTTAAACATATTTTGTTGATATGTGGCCGTCAGCTAAGTTTTAATATCTTTTACATTAACATTCTTTTCTTGCACTTAAGGCATAAGATTGTTATGCTTTTGTATGGGGCCTTCTCCCGAATTTTGCATGAAATGTTTTAAGATAAGGCCTTCTGTCTTTTGATTGTAACTCTTCTAATTGCTTAATAGGCGGCCTCCAGCCAAGTTCCATTAAAATTAAACTGCGAAGGTCTTCAGCATGTTTAGATTGAAGATTTAGAAAATATTTTTCGGTGAAACCTCCAGAAGTTTTTTTTGCATAGGCCCTGTGTCTTGGGTTTTGAGTGTGGACTTGAGCCGATCTAAAGTTAATCAAGGGAGGTCGATTAGTTTTGAGTGTTTCGCATCTATGTTGTAATACTGTGTGCTGATAAATAAAGTTTGTATGTTGAGTGCAACTGACAGCAACTTATTTTGGCCCCTTTCCACAACCTAATCCGCTCTGTCCTACTAGCCCAGGCTTTTCAGATGTTGCAGTTGATGCGCTCGTTAGCTCCTATGAAAACCGCATGAGGATGTGGCATGAACCAGGCAAGTGCGCTGCACATTCTACGACACATGTTCCATCCCTACCAAATGTCTCTTCATCAAGAGCTGCATCGAAATGATTATAAGATTCATGTTAACTTATGTACATGGGCATTAAGACAAGATACTCCAGATGTATAGTGAATCTTCTTTACTGGTAAAGCCACCTTTACCAATTATGGCTAGATAAGCCGCCAAAACACGCACCAATGGAATGATGATAATCCCCGTTGGCCTCGTCAGGTGGAACATCAGCGTCCATGGAGTGTAAAAGTGTGTTGTGGAATAGTGAACCATCAGCTCACAGGTCCGTTTTTCATAGGCGGAACACTGAACGTACACAAATATCGCAGCCTCCTAAGAAACCATCTCCCACGGATGCTAGAACACGTTTTTTTGCAGACTAGGGGGAAATTGTGGTACCATCATGATGTCTGACCAGCCCATAGTGCATGAAATAGTACAGCATGTCTTCACGAATTTTTCTCAAATTCTTGGATTGGACGTAAAGGACCTGTACCTTGGCCAGCCCATTCCCTGGATTTAACGCTGTAGACTTTCTTTCTGTGCGGAAACCAAAAATAGGCTATCTACAAGGCCATGTCAAGTATTTTGCTGCCTGCTCGAACATCTCCGCCGAAATGCTAGCATTCGTGAAACAGTCACTCTGTACCAGACGGGAAGAGTGGATTGCTGCTGACGGTAGTTGTTTTGGACACGTGATGGCCAGTTGTCTCGTCGCTGGTCACCTGTGTCGTTCCTTAGCATGTGCCACCATAGGTGCGGTATAATTGTTGGTGTGGGAACTTTTCAAAATACAATATCTATTAAACCACTCGCACTAGAATCCTGCATCAAATACCTCTAACATTCTAATTTACCCTACTTTTAGTGTGTTAATGTCAACAGGCACTGACCGAATGAGGTGGCGTAGTGATTAACACTCTGGATTCACATTTGGGAGGAAGACAGTTCAAATCTACGTCCGACGATCCAGATTCAGGTTTTCCATAATTCCCCTAAATCACTCCAGGCAAATGCCGCGATTCCTTTGAAAAGACACGGTCAATTTCCCTCTTCATTCATGACGCAGTGAGAGCTGGTACTCTGTCTCTAATGACATCGATGTAGACGGCGCGTTAAGCCCAATCTTCTTTCCTTCTTTTCAATAGGCACTGTTGCATTAAAGGAAATGTATGTTTGCTCAAAAACACATTTTGTAAGTATTATTACAATCTGTTGATTGGCTAACAATACGAGACTCTGACTACCAATATACGAGGGTTGTTTTTTAAATAAGGGCCGTTTTTATTTTTAAAAAAAAAGATACAAATACTTTTGTAAAAAAGCTCTTATTTTCTGATTCTACACACTTTTACCTATTTTTCTACATAGTTGCCTTGTTTATTTAAGCACTTGTCATACCGTACAACTAAGTTTTTAATTCCCTCTTCAAAGAATTCCGCCGCTGCGCCGACAGCCAAGAGTTCACGGCCGCTTTCACTTCATCGTCGTCATTGAAGCGCTGCTCGCCAAGATGGTGTTTCAGGTACCGGAAAAGGTGAAAATCGCTAGGAGCAATGTCGGGGCTGTATGGTGCATGGTCCAAAACTTCCCAGCCAAAAGAATCAATCAAATCCCGAGTCTTTTGAGAGGTGCGAGGCCTAGCGTTATCGTGCAGGAGCAAAACTCCTTTTGTCAGCATGTCGCTTCTTTTGTTTTGAATTGCTCTGCGGAGCTTCTTTAGAGTTGCACAGCAGGCATCTGAGTTGATTGTTGTTCCTCGTGGCATAAAGTCCACCAACAAAACACTGCGCCGGTCCCAGAACACAGCTGCCACAATCTTGCGCTTTGACAGCGTCTGTTTGGCTTTGACCTTGACGGGTGAGGTTGTGTCTCGCCATTCCATCAATTGTCTCTTGCTTTCGGGAGTGATATGGGATACCCATGTTTCATCTCCAGTGACAACCTGACTCAACATGTCATCCACTTCTTCCTCATAACGAATCAAAAAGTCCAATAAAGTGACAAATCTCTTCCCTTTGTGATCCTCTGTGAGGAGTCTGGGTACCCACCGATACACAGTTTCTTAAAATTTAGGTTTTCAGACACAATTTTGTACAAAACCGATCTTGAAACTTGTGGAAATTCCAAAGAAAGAGTGGAAATTGTGAATCTTCTGTCCTCACGAATCTTTGTTTCGACTGCAGTCTCCAAATCATCAATGATCACAGAGGGCCTGCCTCAGCGCTCTTGGTGACGGACGTTTTGACGGCCATTTTTAAACTCTCTAGCCCATTGACGCACTTTACCTTCACTCATTGCATTCACGCCATAAACGTCTGTTAAATGACGATGAATTTCTGCAGCTGATAGGCTTCTCGCGGTCAAAAAACGTATCACTGACCGTATGTCACACGCAGCGGGCGATTCAATAATCGTAAACATTATAAAGTAGCACAGTGATGCTTACACGTCAGCTACAGAGCTGCATCAGTGTGAACGGGAAGGATGCCGGCAAGTGGCGCGGTGGCTTGTTGCGGCGTCCGCGCGAACTACGGGACTATACGCGCGAACGGCCCTTACTTAAAAAACAACCCTCGTACACTACTGGCCATTAAAATTGCTTCACCACGAAGATGACGTGCTACAGACGCGAAATTTAACAGACAGGGAGAAGATGCTGTGATATGCAAACAATTAGCTTTTCAGAGCATTCACGCAACGTTGGCGCCGGTGGCGACACGTACAACGTGCTGACATGAGGAAAGTGCCCAACCGATTTCTCATACACAAACAGCAGCTGACCGGCGTTGCCTGGTGAAACGTTGTTGTGATGCCTCTTGTAAGGAGGAGAAATGCATATCATCACGTTTCCGACTTTGATAAAGGTCGGATTGTAGCCTATCGTGATTGCGGTTTATCGTATCGTGACGCTGCTGCTCACGTTGGTCAAGATCCAATGGCCGGCCGCGGTTGTCTAGCGGTTCTAGGCGCTCAGTCCGGAACCGCGCGACTGCTACGGTCGCAGGTTCGAATCCTGCCTCGGGCATGGATGTGTGTGATGTCCTTAGGTTAGTTAGGTTTAAGTAGTTCTAAGTTCTAGGTGACTTATGACCACAGCAGTTGAGTCCCATAGTGCTCAGAGCCATTTGAACCAAGATCCAATGACTGTTAGCAGATATGGAATCTGTGGGTTCAGGAGGGTAATAAGGAACGCCTTGCTGGATCCCAACGGCCTCGTGTCACTAGCAGTCGAGATGACAGGCATCTTATCCGCATAGCTGTAACGGATCGTGCAGCCACGTCTCGATCCCTGAGTCAACAACCATCTGCACGAACAGTTAGACGACGTTTGCAGCAGCATGGACTATCAGCTCGGAGACGAAGGCTGCGGTTACCCTTGACGCTGCATCACAGACAGGAGCACCTGCGATGGTGTACTCAACGACGAACCTGGGTGCAAGAATGCAAAACGTCATTTTTTCGTATGAATCCAGGTTCTGTTTATAGCATCATGTTGGTCGCATCCGTGTTTGGCCATATCGTGGTGAACGCATATTGGAAACGTGTATTCGTCATCGCCATACTGGAGTATCATCCGGCGTGTTGGTATGGGGTGCCATTGGTTACACGTCTCGGTCACCTCTTGTTCGCGTTGACGGTACTTTGAACAGTGGACGTTACGTTTCAGATGTGTTACGACCCGTAGCTCTACCCTTCATTCGATCCCTGCGAAATCCTACATTTCAGCAGGACAATGCACGACTGCATGTTACAGGTCCTGTGCAGGCCTTTCTGGATACAGAAAATGTTTGACTTCTGCCCTGGGCAGCACATTCTCCAGATCTCTCACCAACTGAAAACGTCTGGTCAATGGTGGCCTAGCAACTGTCTCGTCACAATACGCCAGTCACTACTCTTGATGAATTGTAGTATCGTGTTGAAGCTGCATGGGCAGCTGTACCTGTACACGCCATCCAAGCTCTGTTTGACTCAATGCCCAGGCGTATCAAGGCCGTTATTGCGGCCAGAGGTGGTTGTTCTGAGTAGTGATTTCTCAGGAACTATGCACCCAAATTGCATGAAAATGTAATCACATGTCAGTTCTAGTATAATATATATATATATGTCATCTGCATTTCTTCTTGGTGTAGCAATTTTAATGGTAGTAGTGTACAGTGCTACAGGCGTCATTTTAAAGGCTATGTATAGCGCCGACACCTGTTGGAACTTCATGTAACAACAGCGGCTGAAGCAGGAACATTTCACGATGTCCCACGACAAATTCCATATTTTTTTAATCGAAATTGCCGGAGGAAAAAATGTGTTGCATTACTTATTGAACATTTCTCATGCAATCATGTACTATATCCTGCTACACAGTATACGACGGATAAGTGAAATTTCATTTTTTCCTATCATTCATGGAATTGCAGAGTGTAAATTGAAAGCAAACCTTCACTTGTCAATGAGAACGGCGACGGCGCGGTGTCTGCGCCTCTGCGCCGTGCGGTACAGCGCGGAGAAAGCCGAGCGTGTCGCCGCAGTTGACATCGAGCCGCGGGCAGCGTACCAGCAGCTGCACGCTGCGGTCCAGCGCGTCCATCACCTCCCCAGGCGGCTGTCCGGCCAGCTCTAGCACCGCGCCGTGCAGAGCCGCCCGACCCCGGCGTCCGTCGCGTTGACGCGAGTCTCCGCGTGCGACAGTAGCGCCGCCAGTGCGCCCGGATTGGCCCACCTACGTGACACGACGAGCGTCGCTTCAACTGTACACTGCTGCTTACTGTCAGAAACTATTTTACTGGATTTTCCATAAGTTTGATAAGCACAACACATACAATTAACAGCGACGTCTGTTATCAATCATATATTCTCCTTCACTATCTACGAGGGTCACTCCAAAAGAAATGCACACTATTTTTGTAAAAATACTATTTTCATTCTACATGTGTGAAACTTTTACAGTATGTAGGTACATCCTTCCCGCTTGTTTTCAAACTTAGTTCAACGTGTTCCCGTGAGTGGCGCGTCACAGTAGAGGTGGGCCAAACGGTTATTCTGGAGTAACCGTTATCACAGTTCCAGTTATTCTTTGATAGCCGTTATTTTTAACGGTTATTAATAACAGTCAAGTTATTTTTCGCCAGCCAATACCGAATACTCCGAGGGGCTACAGTTAAATAACGACATAGTTGGAATCCTTCAGTTTAGTTATCAGTATAACTGCGAATAGTGTGAAATGGCAGGAATGTCGTATGAATCGTGTCATAACCTTAGCTTATTAACTCCGGGTACATTTTAGTTGATGTTAGAACGATTATTAGTGCGAATACTCCGAGGGGCTACGGTTAAATAACGACATAGTTGGAATCCTTCAGTTTAGTTATCAGTATAACTGCGAATAGTGTGAAATGGCAGGAATGTCGTATGAACCGTGTCATAACCTTAGCTTATTAACTCCAGGTACATTTTAGCTGATGTTAGAACGGTTACTAGTGTTTCATATTATAAGTTTGTAGGTTATCGGTCGCTATTAGAAATTCATCTTCGCAGCTGCAACAGAAAGTACGCGGAACTTCGCCACAGCACTGTTTAAGTAAAATGTTAACAACGTGTGTTTTTAAGTATGAAGTAATATGTAAACTGAATATTGTAGGTTAAATTCGAAGCTTAATTTCTTGTGCTGCTCACTTAATAGAATAAGGGTACAGCCTTGTAATACAACAAAAAATATACGTAGTGTGTCAGATTCGTTTACTCCTGTCATGCAAAAGATAGTCCTATTGGGGAATGTGTGAGTACGCTAATCCAAATTTTATGTGAGATTTGGAAACTGCTCGATTTCTCCAGCTACAATATGTTTATAACATATGAAGACATACACATCGAAAAGGTTGACAGTGTCACATTTCTGGGACTACAACTCGATAATAAATCCAGTTGGGAAGGGCATACTACATTTTTTCACTCTATTATTTCATAAGGGAGCATATTCATAAGGGAGCATACTCATCAAACGTAGCAAAAGTTTTTCGCATGTAAAAGCGTGTAATAAAAATCGTTTGTGGTATAAACTCAAGAACACCACGTAGGAACCTGTTCAAGGAACTTTGTATTCAAACCACTGCTTCCTAGTATAATTATTCCTTAATGAAAATTGTTACAAGTATTTACAACCAATAGCTCAATACAAAATATCAGTACTAGAAATAGGAACAGCAATCTACATAAAGACCTAAAATCACTTACCTTGGTCCAAAAATGGTACAATATTCAGGAACATGCATTTTCAATAAACTGCCAGCAAGGCAGAACCATTCAAAACTCGGTTTCAGATAAAGCACGGTTTACAGTGTGTTTGAAAAACTTTTTGATACAGAAGTGTTTGATTCCACCCGTCTGCTTTGATCGAGGACGTCATCAAGATGCCGGAAATGGCTATGTTAAGTGTGTCTACGACGTCACTACATACACATGGCAACAAACACGAAGATACATATAACTAATACAATAACATCTCCCACCAAAAATACAATCTAACCAACGGGACAACTGCGGGAAGTTGGGGGTTTTAAGGTGAGGACAAGCTAGTAAAAAAACACACCATGATCTCAAAACACAAAATGAAGAACAAAAAGAAAAAAATACAGCATTCCGCTACACCAACAAAAATCTGCAGGAATCGGACACTTCCCTTGAAAATATAGGTCAACCATAGGTGACCATACCAAAACACCAATACCCACAACTAAAAGTACGAAAACTGGAATCCATAAATACACAAAACATCACAACTAGAAAAAAAATTAATTACCACCAGCAAATTCCGGCATTGCCCCCCCTCCCCACACACACACACAAAAACCAACTTATAAACACCGTGCCTTAATGAAATTCACACACCACAAACCACAACACCTTTACGTCGAAGCAGACGGGTGGAATCGGACGCCTCCATTGACCCGTAGATGAATATCGTAACAGAAACTGATAGACCAGCTTATGTAAAAATTCTGCTATATTTCAGATTTGACAGCACTTGGTTGCAACACTCATAATGGGGTGTTCTGTGTATGATAAATTTATTAAAAGTGCATAACTGTGTTTTATTCTGACAGTATATCAATTCTGTAAATATTAGCAGTTACTGTAATATATTCACATATTTTGACAATCTCCTGACAAATGATGAGGATAATAATTATTATATTCGACTGTATTATGTTATACTTTCTCATATGTTATTTGTCATTCGCTTTGGCCGGCGGCTATTTCCGAAGAAGTACGTAAATATTTGTTTTCTCCAGTAACTATCGTCTCTGACATATCATCGGGGTCTAAGACTAGAGTCACTGTGTCAGGAACACAGACACACAGTTATTCCGTTACCAACTTCCAGGTTACCTGTAGTGGTAGCCCGATAACTGCCAGACAACGAGATCTGTGAGCCAATAACTATAACTGCCAGTTTCACGGCTTAGAGCTCTACATATTTATGAACTGAAACACAACTGTATTACAAATCTGTGCTATTATATAAGATTCTTTGAAGACTTCCACTCAAAAAAATTATTACATTAATCCATTATACATCAACCCAACGTTCTCAGTCAAGGTATTGCCATTCTGTGAATACTGTCAATATTTCAAAAACTAGTTGAACGAAGGATAATTGAGAAGGTGGTCCATGTAATATTCTCTAATAATGACAGATGTGAAAATTACCGAACTATCAGTTTAATAAGACACAGCTCCAAAATACTAACACGAATTCTTTACAGACGAATGGAAAAACTAGTAGAAGCCGACCTCGGGGAAGATCAGTTTGGATTCCGTAGAAATGTTGGAACATGTGAGGCAATACTGACCCTACGACTTATCTTAGAAGCTAGATTAAGGAAGGGCAAACCCACGATTCTAGCATTTGTAGACTTAAAGAAAGCTTTTGACAATGTTGACTGGAATTCTCTCTTTCAAATTCTGAAGGTGGCAGGGGTAAAATATAGGGAGCGAAAGGCTATTTACAATTTGTACAGAAACCAGATGGCAGTTATAAGAGTCGAGGGACATGAAAGGGAAGCAGTGGTTGGGAAGGGAGTGAGACAGGGTTGTAGTCTCTCCCCGATGTTATTCAATCTGCATATTGAGCAAGCAGTAAAGGAAACAAAAGAAAAATTCGGAGTAGGTATTAAAATCCATGTACAAGAAATAAAAACTGTGAGGTTCGCCGATGACATCGTAATTCTGTCAGAGACAGCAAAGGACTTGGAAGAGCAGTTGAACGGAATGGATAGTGTCTTGAAAGGAGGATATAAGATGAACATCAACAAAAGCAAAACGAGGATAGTGAAATGTAGTAGAATTACGTCAGGTGATGCTGAGGGAATTAGATTAGGAAATGAGACACTTAAAGTAGTAAAGGAGTTTTGCTATTTGGGGAGCAAAATAACTGATGATGGTCGAAGTAGAGAGGATATAAAATATAGACTGGCAATGGCAAGGAAAGCGTTTCTGAAGAAGAGAAATTTGTTAACATCGAATATAGATTTAAGTGTCAGGAAGTCATTTCTGAAAGTATATGTATGGAGTGTAGCCATGTATGGAAGTGAAACATGGGCGATAAATAGTTTGGACAAGAAGTGAATAGAAGCTTTCGAAATGTGGTGCTACAGAAGAATGCTGAAGATTAGATGGGTAGATCACATAACTAATGAGGAAGTATTGAACAGGATTGGGGAGAAGAGAAGTTTGTGGCACAACTTGGCCAGAAGAAGGGATCGATTGGTAGGACACGTTCTGAGGCATCAAGGGATCACCAATTTAGTATTGGAGGGCAGCGTAGAGGGTAAAAATCGTAGAGGGAGACCAAGAGATGACTACACTAAGCAGATTCAGAAGGATGTGGGTTGCAGTGGGTTCTGGGAGATGAAGAAGCTTGCACAGGATAGAGTAGCATGGAGAGCTGCATCAAACCAGTCTCAGGACTTAAGACCACAACAACAACAACAATGCTGCTGGATAGATGGAATCGATATACTGGCCACTCACTGCATGAGCAAGTATCTACGAGAAAAAGAAACATTGCTCATGGTCAAAACCACTTTCGAACATGTAGCTCATAACGTGATTAACGGTGGAAATAGTGCAAGACAGAAGGTACTAAGCAGGATAAAGTAGTGAATCTTATATGAAATAGAGAATGGGAAAGGAAGGGAAGAAATGGACGGGAATCCGTAGCTCCCAGTCGGACAGGGCAATGTGGTAAATCGTTATCGTAATGCAACGGACAAAGTTGAAAATTTGTGGCGCAATGGGACTCGACTCCAGATTTACCGCTACTCATGAGCGGTTGCTTTAACCGTTTCGGCCATCTGCACATGGTCCCTGACCAACTCAAATTTCCAACCTACTGTGCGCTGCAACGCAGCGTCCCTCGTTCATTAACGAGCATGCACACAATTAAAAAAAAGCGTAGGGGGTGTCGTGATAGGTCTTTACTTGTGTGAGTGAGTGAATCAGACTGGGGATGTTTACGCTATAATTTGGGGAGGGGGGATGTCCTTAGTTGTGTGTGTGTGTGTGTGTGTGTGTGTGTGTGTGTGTATGTGACAAAACATTCACTAACTTCTGTGTGCAGAGAAAATGCTACTTTACTGTGGTATTGTAGTGGGTGATAATGATTGGATATGTTGGCTGGTTTATGTGAGATTATTTTTCTTGCTATTCGTCTATTGTGTGTTTTATTAGTTTAAATAACGTTGGTTGCTAATATTTGTTCGGTAATTTGTTATGCATTTCATTTTTGCGATTTCTTTTGAATTTGGAAGTTTTCTTCTAGTGTTACGGTATGATTTTTGTTTTAAATCTGTTTATTTCCATCTCCGTTCCTTTTGTGGTAAGGTGGTGGTTTTCCAGTCAGAGGATGTTCTGTAAATGTGGAATTGCTGATGCCTCCTTTCCATGCTTTTGATGCTCTTTATATCTTATTTTTAATGTTCTGCTGATCCGTCGTAAGCACGGAACATTACAACTCTTACGCTGAAGTCCGTAACTGCCAGATTTTTTTTTTTACATACGTCAGTGTCATCCTAGTGTGCCTTGGTTTTTTACTTTGGTAAGCTATTTTAACCCTTGCTTCTTAAGGATGTTACCAATTCTATGCGAAGTTTGTCTCGTTACGTGGTTGTGTACCAGCTTGACTGCTCTGTTTTAGTGTTGTGTCCTTGTGTAGTAATGGTTTTGTTTGTTCGTGTTGAGTGTTAGTGAGTCCTTAGATATGTGTGGTGTTTTGCTTTGCTTGTTTAGCTTGTTTTATTTTTATGTATTCCTGGATTCATAGGATTCATTGATTTTTCCTATCTGAGTTATTGTGTCTAGTTCCTCACTGCAGCTGTGTTTGTGAAATGGTACTGCATTTAATCTGTGGACCATGTGTCTGACTTCTACTTGTTTTAGAAACTGCTGATGATTTGATCACTGATGTAGTATTGTGCCTATTGTGGTGGCTTTTCTGCATAAACCATAAGAGTGTTAGCTATTTTTCTTTGTGATAAATATATCTATAAAGTTTATTTGCTTTGCTTGTCTTTCTGTCGGGCGGACTGTACAGTTTTGTGTAGTGTGTTAATCTGTGTGTGTAGTTATTCTATCTTCATTTCTGGGTTATATACCAAACATGTATATGCACCAGTATAGTAGATTGTATTTTGCTGGTACTATTTTTTTAAACATTCTTTCTTCTACTGTATTTTGTTAATGAAGATATTTCCTAATTTTTGTGAAAATGGGATTTCATTGGGATCTGTTATCTTGTAAGTAGAAATTTTTATTAAATTTAAAGTAGATGTTTTGGTCAGTAATAAGGTGTATGAGTGTGCATGTCTCTGAGATGTGTCCTTGTTTAAACTGTAAGTGTCAGGTTCTTATTCTGTTATCTTGATTGTTTCTTTGAATGGGATTGTGGTGTACATGTTCTTTACATTAAATGAGTTCAAAATAACTGTATCCAAAATGTATGTGTATTGTATATGGTGAACAGATTTGTAAGGAAAATAATTTTGTTACAAGGGTGTTGAAGATGCTTTGAAATAAAGCAAAACATGTATGGTCTAAATAAGACTACTATGACAGTCGCAAAAGACAGTATATAACCTAATTTATTTGTGTAACTGTGATTGCAGAAAGGAGGCCTAACAGCAAAATAGATAAACTATATGTGGTACCCAGTCAACCATTTCCTGGGAATCTTCCTCTTAAGTACCAAAGTATCCACCTGAAGATACGTCATACGAGTCAATATATCGGTTTAATAAACGTTTTAAATGTAATAACCTAGTATCTAAGTATGTAGGTCAGAAAATTGGTCTGATGCCACTCTCCTTGCTTCTGTATCCTGTGCAAGCCTCTTCATCTCCGACTAATTACTGCAACTTACATGCTTCTGAGTTCGCTTACTATATTCATCTCCTGGTCTCCCTCAACAATTTTTACCCTCCCCTCCCGCTCCCTCTCCCCCCCCCCCCCCCCCACCAGTGCTTTTTTCCGATACTAAACTGATGATCCTTTGATGTCTCAGAATGTGTCCTACCAAATGATAACATTTTCTATTCAGGTTGTGCACAAATTTCTTTTCTTCCTATTTATGTGCAGCGCCTACTCATTAGTTAAGTGATCCACCCACCTTATCTTCATCATTCTTCTGTAGCACCATATTTCAAAAGGTTCTATTTTTTTCTTGTCGAATTTGTTTTATCATCTATGTTTTATTTCCATACATGGCTGTACTCCACACTAGTACTTGCACAAAATACTTCCTAAATTTTAAATCTATATTCGATTTTAAAAACTTATTTTCTTCAGAAGCGTTTTTCTTGCCACTGCCATCCTACATTTTATATCCTGTATACTTTGGCCATCATTTTCCTAATCTAATTCCTTTAATATCCATCTTTTTAATTCGACTACATTCCATTACCCTTGTTCCGTTTTTGTAGATGTTCATCTTATACCCTTCTCTCAAGACATTGTCAATTCCATTCAGCTGCTCTTCCAAATCCTTTGCTGAATATGACAGAATTACATTGTCATTGGCAAACCTCAAAGTTTTTAATTTTGTCCCTGAACTCTAATTCCTATACCAAATTTTTCTTTGGCTTCCTTTACTGCTTGCTTAATATACAGATTGAATAACATTGGGGATAGGCTACAACCATATCCCACTCTCTTCTCAGCCACTGCTTCCCTTTCGTGCCCTCAACTCTTGTAAATGCCATCTGATTTCTGAACAAGTTGTAAGTAGCTTTTCGCTACCTGATTTTAATCCTGCTACTGTCAGAATTTCAAATTGAGTATTACAGTCAACATTGACAAAATATTTCTCTAATTCCTACCTACCATTTACTTAATGGTGACTATAGCTTGTATGAGCATGCAGTCAAAAGATGTGGATGATGCAACAACAGCTTTGAATAGTTTTGGATAAAGCCACAACTAACACATGCAGGTGAGTTTGCAAACCACCAGAGATCACTGCTGGGAAAAGCATACCACCGATTCTGACTGGGTGGAACTTAAATTAAATGGATGAATAGAATGGCGAGTGTGTGTAAGTTTTGGACGGCACTATTACTGAACCCTGAGGCACTCACCTGGCAGCAAAGTGTACTGGCTGTGGCACCAGGCTGTCGACTTTGGATCTGGCGCCGCTGTCAAGCAGCTACTGCGTAAAGCACACTGGCACGTCGAGGTGTCGACAGGCCAGCTCCAGGCATGTGCAGCCCCCCCCCCCCCCCCCCCTCTCCCCCAGTGCTTCGTAATGCTCGTTGGTCCGTACACCGTGAGTCTTCAGCAGGTTGCAGAAGGCCTCGAAATCCTTCGCGAAGAGTGCAGCCACCAGCGGTGGGGGCCCAGTGCTGTTCTCTTCTCCCAGCCAACCCACTGGCTCCTCTTTCTGGGGACGACTGTCCACGACGATTCACACTTACGAAATTAGGCAAAATACAATACTCCTGGGTTAGAATTGACATCGGAGGGATGCCTTCAACATTGTCTAACGGTATGCTCTTTGAAGGATCAGCGACGCCTCTCCATATTTCACATCAGTTCATGCATAGAGCTATCGGCATCCTTACCAGTGCTCAACACAGCTACTTCCATGAAATATTTAGGAGCATGCAAATAGAGCGAATAAAAAGTAATCGCAAGAATGGCAGATGCTAGACTGAAACTAATATGAAGTACCCTCAGGAAACTTAATCCATTCTAGTAGGAAGGAGCTTACAAAACCTTCGTTCGACCAATACCTGACTATTGCTCGTTAGTCTGGAATCCGTACCAGACAGAATTTATAAAGGAAATAGACAAGATCTAAAGAAGAATAGCGCGTTTCGTTACAGGTCGATTTAGTAAATGCTAAAACTTGATGGTTATGCACAGTCAGTACCAGTGGCAGAGGCTGTAATAGAGCCAATCTGCATCACAATGTGGTTTACTGTTAAAATTCTAAGAGCAGACGTCTCTAAAAAAAGTCAACCAATATATTACTCCCTTCTCCATATACACAGAGAAAAGACGGTACACATAAAATTAGAAAGATTGGAGGTCGATCGGAGGTTTACGATGAATCATTCTTCCGGCGAACGATCTGCAACTGGAACAGGAAAGGGTCAAATGACAGTGCTACACAAAGTACCTTCCGACACATACCGGAGTATAGATGCAAATGAAGAAGGAAAAAATCCTTTAAGGAAATACATCACTTGCCAAGTATTTTAAATATTCATTATATTCTCTTGGACCAGCTACAGTGGCTGAAGGGCATTCGTATACTGGAGACATTACAAGTGGTTTCATTCATTTCTTTATTGTAATGTCATGAATCATATGGAAAGAGGGAGAGGTTTCTTTGCATTCATTCATTTACACGACCGTGTCACTGACCATTTTTCGCAGATTTATTTCAAGATATATTATCAATATATTAGTTTGAAATGCTACTTTTCTGCCCGTTAGTGAACCAGTGCTCGTTTTAACATACTACAAATATTCAGTGTTTTAGATACTATAATTACTTTTTGTGTGAGACGAAAACCGTAAGTAGCATGGTCTAACAAACGACTGTGCTTCGCAGATCAGTTTTGTTGCTGATAACGAGTTTAGTTTTGTCATGATGTTTGCCGCAGCGTAGCACAAGAGTCTCTAAGTACGTTTATAGTTTGTGAAACACTCTAATGGATGTACTGTAACGTATGCTAAGATTTTTCGGGTTGCATTTACGGAAGGAGCATAAGAGAATGATTGCTTGTTTGTCTCTCTGTAAGCTGTTCTTAGTTTAATTTTATCTTCACAGTCTCTATGTGATAGACAAGTAGGGATCTGAAGAACGTGATAAATAGAGGTTAGAAGAATGTTCAAGATATTTCTGCGCTGAAAGCTGGTTCTCAGAATTTTAAGTAGACTTTGGTGAGCTGAACAGTGTCTTTCTTCCAGAGTCTGCCAGTTAAGATTAGTCAATGCTCCTGCTACACGTAGTCACCATTCTGACAAGCATTTGCTCGATTCCACTGTTAGTCCAATTTCATATGGATCCCACACACTAGAGCAATGTCCTAGTTTGAATGGTACAAATGTTCGATTTCCGACTCATTACTCAAGTAGTCGAAGACTACTACATTTATAATGGCTTGTACACTTTAATATTTCTTTTAATGTAAGTTAAGTAGCCAGTACATGCACCAGGCTGACACTTTGATAGGATTTGTCGTCCTTCGTATTTTTTTGTTAAACTTCCTCATAAATAACTGCATTATCTGCGAAAACTCTAAGAGTGCAAATAACTCTATTTGATAAGCCACTGTGGACAGTAATTATCTTGTCACACTGCCATGGGCCACATAAGACTTTACTTCTGTTTAATAGCAGACTCTCCACTATGCATTCTACCTGCGCAGAAATTTTAAGTTCAGTCGAAAACCTAGATGCATATAAAATAAGATCGTATTTTCTCTTGTAGAGATTGGTGAGTTGTTGAATCGATAGATTTCCGAAAGTCCAGGAACACCGAATCGACCTGATTACGTCTGTACATGGATAAAGTACGTGAAGAACGTGAGATGTAATCAACTTGCTAGACGTTTTCAATATTCAGCTTTTGTATTCCGTTCATCTATCTTGGTCCAAGTGTGGTATCAGAGCTCAGAGCATTTTTTAGCATTTTGCTACAAACAGAGGCGAGTTATACAGAATGGAAGCCCTGTGAATTAATTACGCTGCCCTTTTGTGTATGGGTATCACCAGACAGTGAGTTCTATGACCTAAATAAAACTAAAAGCCAAGTAGTTTATTAAAAAGGTACTGGTTTTGGGGTACTGACCACCATAAGACCTATTTTTAAAATCCTTCGGTTCCATAAGCAAAAAAGAAATATAAATGCGTGGTAATAATACAAAAGTTCACAGAGCACTTTTCCACCAGCACAAGGCAGCCACAGAGCGGGGTACTCGGTGTCTTCAGTAGAAAGATACCACAAGAATTATGTGACATTTACCTGTCGAGCATTAATATTCCGCGCAGCGCTGCGCTTGGCTAGTGAAAAGAAAATTACCTGTTTATAAATGTAATTGCGCGAGTAGAACTAAAAAATTACATGTCCATTAATGTTAAGACTATTCAGGTATACATATCCTGTAAACTGACTCGTTCCACATCATTTCGATAAAAGAATCGTTCATAAGATCTGTAGAATATGTAAACAACTAAGAGAACACTGCCTTAACGTAACACTCTCCGTGCAGGCGAGTGGAGTAAACCCTTAAAAGAAAATCAGTTGGGTTGGATGACCGCAAAGCGGCAGCCGCACTTTCCGACTATACTTACGCAGCGCTCGTAAGGCGGCCAGCTGAATATTCACAATTAATAGTAGTACCCACAACAGCCCCAGATCAAGGTCAGATATACTGATGACGAACCCAGAGAATAGAATAGTTAAGAATAAATGGATTGTTCATACAATTAATGCAGCAACATGCAATGTCAGTAGTTTAGCAAACAAAGAAGAAGAGTTGGCAGAAAGTTTAAAAAGGCCAAGGTAGAAATAGCTTCCAACATAGAAAAAGATACAGGGTAACACGTATGGAGGACAATATTTGATTTTATATAGCGGAACACAAAAAAAGGAAAGAGCAAGCAAAGAGGTTGCCATTTATATACATGTTGTTGTTATTGTTGTCGTATTCAGTCGAGAGACTGGTTTGCTGCAGCTCTCCATGCTACTCTATCCTGTGCAAGCTTCTTCATCTCCCAGTACCTACTGCAACCTACATCCTTCTGAATCTGTTTAGTGTATTAATCTCTTGGTCTCCCTCTACGATTTTTACTCTCCACGCTGCCCTCCAATACCAAACTGGTGATCCCTTGATGCCTCAGAATACGTCTTACCAACCGATCCCTTCTACTAGTCAAGTTGTGACACAAATTTCTCTTCTCTCCAATTCTATTCAATACCTTCTCATTAGTTATTAGATCTACCCATCTAATCTTCAGCATTCTTCTGTAGCACCACATTTGGAAAGCTTCTATTCTCTTCTTGTCTAAACTATTTACCGCCCACGTTTCAGTTCCATACATAGCTACACTCCACACAAATAGTTTCAGAAACATCTATACTCGATGTTAACAAATTTCTCTTCTTCAGAAACGCTTTCCTTGCCATTGCCAGTCTACATTTCATATCCTCCCTACTTCGACCATCATCAGTTTTTTTTCTTCCCAAGTAGCAACTCTCATTTACCACTTTAAGCGTCTCATTTCCTAATCTAATTCCCTCAGCATCGCCCGATTTAATTCGACTACATCCCATTATCCTCGTTTTGCTTTTGTTGATGTTCATCTTATATCCTCCTTTCAAGACACTGCCCATTCCGTTCAGCTGCTCTTCCAGGTATTTTGCTGATAGAATTACAATGTCATCGGCGAACCGCAAAATTTTTATTTCTTCTCCATGGATTTTTATTCCTAATCGGAATTTTTCTGTTGTTTCCTTTACTGTTTGCTCAATGTACAGATTGAATAACATCGGGGATAGGCTACAATCCTGTCTCACTCCCTTCCCAACCACTGCTTCTCTTTTATGCCCCTTGACTCTTATAACTGTCATCTGGTTTCTGTGCAAATTGTAAATAGCCTTTCCCTCCCTGTATTTTACCCCTGCCACTTTCATAATTTGAAAGAGAGTATTCCAGTCTACATTGTCAAAAGCTTTCTCTAAGTCTACAAGTGCTAGAAAAGTGGGTTTACCTTTCCTTAATCTATTTTCTAAGATACGTCGTAGGGTCAGTATTGCCTCACGTGTACCATCATTTCTACGGAATCCTTGTTGATCTTCCCCGACGTCGGATTCTACCAGTTTTCACGTTCCTCTGTAAAGAATTCGTGTTAGTATTTTGCAGACGTGGCTTATTAAACTGTGAGATTGGTGATTTTCACATCTGTCAACACCCACTTTATTTGGGATTGGAAGTATTATATTCTTCTTGAAGTCTGAGGGTATTTTGCCTGTCTCATACTTCTTGCTCACCAGATGGTATAGTTTTGCCACGGCTGGCTCTCTCAAAGCTGTCAGTAGTTCTAATGGAATGTTGTCTACTCCTGGGGCCTTGTTTCGACTTAGGTCTTTCAGTGCTTTATCAAACTCTTCGTGCAGTATCATATCTCCCATTTCATCTTCGTTTTCATCCTGTTCCATTTCCATAATATTGTCCTCAATTACATCTCACTTGTATAGACTTTCTATATACTCCTTCCACCTTTCTGGTTTCCCTTCTCTGGGTTTCCATCTGAGCTCTTGATATTCATACAAGTGTTTCTCTTTTCTCCAAAGGTCTCTTGAATTTTCCTGTAAGCAGTATCTATCTTACCCCTAGCGAGATAAGCCTCTAGATCCTTACATTTGTCCTCTAGCCTTCCCTGCTTAGTCATTTTGCACTTTCTGTCGATCTCAGTTTTGAGACGTTTGTATTCCTGTTTGCCTGCTTCATTTACTGCATTTTTTATATTTTCTCCTTTCATCTATTACATTCAATATCTCTTCCGTTACCCAAAGATTTCTACTAGCCCTCCTCTTTTTCCTACTTGATCCTCTGCTGCCTTCACTGCTTCATCCCACAAAGCTACCCATTCTTCTTCTACTGCATTTCTTTCCCCCATTTCGGTCAATTGTTCCCTTATGCTCTCCCTGAAACTCTGTACAACCTCTGGTTCTTTCAGTTTATCCAGGTCCCATCTCCTTAAATTCCCACCTTTCTGCAGTTTCTTCAGTTTTAATCTACAGTTCATAACCAATAGATTGTGGTCAGAGTCCACATCTGCCCCTGGAAATGTCTTACAATTTAAAACCTGGTTCCTAAATCTCTCTCTTACCATTATATAATCTATCTGAAACCTTCCAGTATCTCCAGGCTTCTTCCATGTATACAACCTTCTTTCATGATTCTTGAACCAAGTGTTAGCTATGATTAAGTTATGCTCTGTGCAAAATTTCTACCAGGCGGGTTCCTCTTTCATACCTTACCCCACTTTACGTACATAAGAGATGAGAAAAGAGAACTATAGTGTAATGAGAAAAGAGAACTATAGTGTACAGTTTTATAAATGAGAGAATTATAGTTTTAACTGTCAAAGAAGAGAAAAAAACTTGACTTTAATTGAGGAAAAAAGAAGAGTCTATAGATTTCTATGACAAACTGCAATCGATTTTGGTCAAGTATAACAGCACGCATCAATAATATTAATAGGAGATTTAAACGCATGGGAAGTGAATAAACCTATCCCAAGGACTGTGGGAACAAAACATCTTAAATAACAATGGACCGTTGCTTAGAGATTTTGTTTCTTTTAACAAACTAAGGAAGATAAATACATCCTTTTGCAAAAAAAGAAAAAAAATCCAGAAATATACATGGCCAGCTCGAAGATTTAAGTCTCTTATTGGCTACATTATCACTAATGAAAAATTAGAAAGCAAAGTAAGAGACACTAAAGTGTACGGTGGATATAACATGGTTTATGACCATTTCTTGGTGATATCTCAAATAGATACGTACACGAGATGCAGAAAAAACAAAAAGTTTTCAGAAGAAAATATAAAGGAAGAAACCTAAAAAGTATCTCCAGTACATGAACAAAGCACACCAGACCTGTATCAGAAGAGACATAATCAAGAACTAGAGAAAAAGAAGAAGCGGAAGAAGCACAGAAAGAATGGAAAAGTATAGAAACTGTAGTTAAGAAAGCTGCTGAAGAGGCCTTAGGAAAAGAGAAAACGAAACGAAGGAAGAAAGGGTTAAGAATTTAGTCACCAGAGTCAGATAAAGTTATAAGGAGGAATCAAGACACTTATTTTAAGCATCTGAATGAAGCAATAGAGGAGAAACATGAAATTTACAGACAAGAGAGAAATGCTGCAAGTTGTGCAGTGAAACGAGCTTGTGAAGAATCTTGGGATAGGTTTATAACCGTAATAGAAGAAGATACTCACGGAAAGCAAGTGATAGCTTGTAAAACAATGAAAATACTAAATTAGACGTAGAAATTACTTGCTCAAATAAATAAATCCAATACGCAAAATGGATAGAACATGACAAGAACATGTGGCATGAACGAAGGTGCTTCAGAGAGAATATTAAGGACGAAATTGAATTGAAACAGGATGTGTTGACGAATTAAGACAAGCCTTCAACTCTGTTCGTTTTTAACTTTAAAAAAAGCTGATGGTATTATGGATGGATGGTATAAACGTTGAGTTTCTAAATTATGGAGGCACAAAGGAAATTACTGCATTTATTTAGTACTGTACGTGCTGCTTAAAGGGAGCTGTTTCAGAAGCATAGTAACAAGCGAAAGCTATTTAAAAAAAGGAGACCGTAGTAGCTGCGACTACTAGAGAGGTCTCAGCTTACTGGACACCGCTTACAAAGTTTATGCAAGAACAGTGAATAAGAGGTTAAAGATTGTAGTTGAGAATTTATTAGGCGAAGAAAAAACGGGATATCGGAATAACAGTTTGACAACAGATGCAGTATTTATAACAAAACAAATAGTCGAAAACCAGAAAAGCATAAAAGGGAAAGCCATTTAGCGTTCATCGATTTTATTAAAGCATTCGACAGTGTTGATAGAAAGAATCTGAGGAGAATTATGAGGAAAAGAGGATATCCACAACACTCAAAAAAATTTTTAAAAAGTCTGTAGAAACAGGAGTTCGTAATTTTAGATATAAATGGCATAATAACACAACCTTTAGCCACAAACAAAGGAGTAAAACAAGGGTGCAGCATTTCATCTACGCTTCTTAACCTTTATTTAGTTGTCGAAATTCGGAAATCGAAAGATATTTTTAACGGGGGAATTAAGGTTAACAGAAATTCCCGCTTGAATTACATTTTATGTGAAGACGACGCCACACTGCTGGCGGATAATGAAGATGATCTACGAAGAGGAATATTGGTAGATAAGGTCCTATTAGGACAAAGTTTGTGATCAACAATAAAACAATAGAACAACTCAAACAATTTAAATTATTCAGATTGTGACGTCACATTGAAGTATAACGATGACATAGAAAGGAAATTAGCAGAGTTTAGGAATATGGGAGGAACAGTAAGTAGATGTCTAAAAAATAAAACGAGGAAAGAAATAAGATTGAAAATTTATAAGACAATAGTAGTTCCAGTACCTGTTTACGGAAGTGAATCGTGGGTTTTCAGTGAATGCCAAGAAAGTCGCATACAAGCCACAGAGATGAGTTTCTAAGAGTAGTAAAAAAGTGCACAAGAGCCGACAGATTTCGAAATTCGGAACATCCTCAATAAAATACAAGAAAATGAGAGAAATTAGAATGAACATTTCGAAAGACCGTCAGAAGAAAGATTATCTCTCCAGATAAGAAGATTTAAGCCAACTGGGAGAAATCAAGGATGACTGAGGAAGCGATGGGTGCTGCAACAGACAATACAAAAAAAAAGGGGGCTAATGCTTGCAGATGATGAGCTGACGATGTAAACAACTAAGAAGAGGTCTGATGATGGCCAATGCCCTGTAACCGCCAATGTACAATAAGAGAGAAGTGCGACTTGGACTATTGTCTTATTTACATTCTGACATGAATCAGCTGGCTCGAACCGACATAATGTTTAAATTAATTGTATTTAATAATAATGTCAGTAATTCACGACAGTCTTACTTGTCTGAAAAGTCTAGTTATTTGTATTAGCTTCTGATTATTTTCTTGACTCTGTGCTTCTGATTATTTTCTTGACTTCGTCTAAGTTCGTTTCCTTTTCAAGTTACTCAGGATATCTCAAGAAACTAAATTTCAATATACTATCACAACAAATAATCTTCTAGATTTCTGATTTAAACCTTTGCCCTTCTTTACCCTTAAAATATGCCTCCAGAAGTTGCATATGTTGAGATGATGTCATGTTTGTAAGATAACCGAAAATGTTGTACATTAAATGTGGGTCATTGAATGTGAATTGGTCGACATGTACCCATTTGACCATCCCAAATATTTCCGATAAGGATAAAAGCTGTAGCAAATTTGTGCCATAGTCTGGACTTGAATTCAGGTCTCCTGCTTACTCGACAGATGCACTACTCCGTTCATTGAGAAATATTGTAATAAATATGAGAGACGCAGTGCAAATTGTCGGCTAGGCGTAATCGATAGCGTTGTTGATTTGAAAGGGTTGCTGGACGTTGGTTCGAAAACCGTTGTGGGCAACAGCTTTTTTTGTTCTGTTTGAATACCTAAATCATTTAAATATGAAATTTATAAATATGTGGTAAGTAATTCATACATAACCATAATTTTTCCCAGAAAAATGCACGTCTTCTGGTTTGTAATTACATGTCACAGGCAGAATTCTGGTTTTCATTTCAAATACACATTCTTAATTATCTATATATTAAAAAGATAGTTACAGATTTTGAAGTTAAGAAAACATTACGCAATTAAATTTTTTGGAGAAAAATGAAAAATCAAATACTCTTTGTTTGAAGATGTCGTTTTATAGGACAGATGTGGTCTCTCACACAAGCCGGAGTGAAAAGCGTAGTAGAAACACGGAAAACATTTTTCACGGCGTCGAGCACTCTGTACAAATGCTGCATTTTTACAGTTGTCACCGAACCACTGCTATCTGAATCCAATAGAACTGATCTGTGGCCAAGTTAAGGGATTTGTCACGAGAAATAACAAGACATTGAATCTGTCGAACTTACTGGAACTAATGCATGAAGCTTTGTGACACGTCACTGCCGAACGATGGCGAAATGCAGAGCAGCACGTCATGAAAGAGGGCGAGGCGGACATGTCAAAGCTTCATCCCTTCAACTTCATTTTTGTCTTAGGATTCTGGTGGCTTGGAATTCTGCTGTTGATCGCCTCATTATCAGCGTAGAGGTACTAAAATGTACCGCTTTCGTGGGAGTCCTATATGAAAGAAGTTCAGAGATTACCAGACGACTGACTGTAATTTCGGTGGCTTCAATATTTAACTACATGGTGAAATCACAGAGCGCCCTTTTCAGCACATTTAATTATCATTAGTAGTGTAGTGGTCAGTGATGTAGTGGTTAGCACATCTGCCTTGTAAACAGGACCCCAGGTTCAAGTCCCAGCTATGGCACAAATTCTAATTCATTGCTTCAGGTTCTATCCTTATCGAAGATAAACTTGAGACTTATATGTATCCAGGAAACTGAAATTCCATCGGATCACAGATAATGTGCAAATTCTGTGTGAAGTTTTTCTAAACGATCGAAGGAAGATGTAGTAATCCCCACCCCACAAAATTTAATACTTTGTGAATAGAAGCTTCTTAAGTCAAGGGCAACAAAATATCAAGGTTGCATTTAAAAATTTTCGGCCAAGCTTGAACTGTATGACTTCAATGAATAATTATGATACAGCTGCCAAATATGGCAAGATGACTGAAAAAAAATTGCATTGTGCACTTTGTATATACACTCCTGGAAATGGAAAAAAGAACACATTGACCCACCATACTTGCTCCGGACACTGCGAGAGGGCTGCACAAGCAATGATCACACGCACGGCACAGCGGACACACCAGGAACCGCGGTGTTGGCCGTCGAATGGCGCTAGCAGCGCAGCATTTGTGCACCGCCGCCGTCAGTGTCAGCCAGTTTGCCGTGGCATATGGAGCTCCATCGCAGTCTTTAACACTGGTAGCATGCCGCGACAGCGTGGACGTGAACCGTATGTGCAGTTGACGGACTTTGAGCGAGGGTGTATAGTGGGCATGCGGGAGGTCGGGTGGACATACCGCCGAATTGCTCAACACGTGGGGCGTGAGGTCTCCACAGTACATCGATGTTGTCGCCAGTGGTCGGCGGAAGGTGCACGTGCCCGTCGACCTGGGACCGGACCGCAGCGACGCACGGATGCACGCCAAGACCGTAGGATCCTAAGCAGTGCCGTAGGGGACCGCACCGCCACTTCCCAGCAAATTAGGGACACTGTTGCTCCTGGGGTATCGGCGAGGACCATTCGCAACCGTCTCCATTAAGTTGGGCTATTGTCCCGCACACCGTTAGGCCGTCTTCCGCTCACGCCCCAACATCGTGCAGCCCGCCTCCAGTGGTGTCGCGACAGACGTGAATGGAGCTACAAGTGGAGACGTGTCGTCTTCAGCGATGAGAGTCGCTTCTGCCTTGGTGCCAATGATGGTCGTATGCGTGTTTGGCGCCGTGCAGGTGAGCGCCACAATCAGGACTGCATACGATCGAGGCACACAGGTCCAACACCCGGCATCATGGTGTGGGGAGCGATCTCCTACACTGGCCGTACACCTCTGGTGATCGTCGAGGGGACACTGAATAGTGCACGGTACATCCAAACCGTCATCGAACCCATCGTTCTGCCATTCCTAGACCGGCAAGGGAACTTGCTGTTCCAACAGGACAATGCACGTCCGCATCTATCCCGTGCCACCCAAAGTGCTCTAGAAGGTGTAAGTCAACTACCCTGGCCAGCAAGATCTCCGGATCTGTCCCCCCTTGAGCATGTTTGGGACTAGATGAAGCGTCGTCTCACGCGGTCTGCACGTCCAGCACGAACGCTGGTCCAACTGAGGCGCCAGGTGGAAATGGCATGGCAAGCCGTTCCAGAGGACTACATCCAGCATCTCTACGATCGTCTCCATGGGAGAATAGCAGCCTGCATTGCTGCGAAAGGTGGATATACACTGTACTAGTGCCGACATTGTGCATGCTCTGTTGCCTGTGTCTATGTGCCTGTGGTTCTGTCAGTGTGATCATGTGATGTATCTGACCCCAGGAATGTGTCAATAAAGTTTCCCCTTCCTTGTACAATGAATTCACGGTGTTCTTATTTCAATTTCCAGGAGTGTATGTCACTTGATTCACTAGTTTTGCTCCAAGTAGAGCTCAAAGTCGTGAATAAATTTTGTTTGACAATGTTTCTCTTAATTTTGAATACTTTTATCTCTTCAGTGGTTGGTTGGTCACCAGTTAGTATTCTTGTGGTTAGCATTTCTGAATCTCGAACACAGGCCCCCAGGTTCGATTGTCAGGAAGGTCAGGAGGAGGGGGACGGGGAGGGACATTTTCCCGGCAATGGACTGGGTGTGTGTGTTGTCCTCATCAGCATTTCGTTATCCTCATCTCACAAGAGCAGATACACATTCGACGTTTTCATTGGTTTTTCCACTTGAAGGTCTCCCTGAGCGAAGTTTTTCTCTAACGTGTTCTGCACCCTCCAAAAATGCTTTTCATCAGCGAAAAACTTGTGCTCTTGACAAGGAATGTCCCCTGTAAGCCTGTTTCAACTTTTCACTCTCGGAAATTCCCCGAGTTTAACGCAAAACTTGAGGGCATAACGTTGATCTAATTTCCACTCTTCCATTTTCGTAGCGTACAACAAAAACACATCTTCACTGATGGCGCTCTGCAAAATCACATGATGGCTGTAAAGAGCTGAAATTCGAGTTGAGCATCTGGAAGGGATGGACACGCCACTGTATACAAGTAGAACAACACAGCGTTGCCAGATCGCTAGCAGTGTTGTCGTTTTTCTCACATACGTTCTATGTGGTAATGAAATTAATCAAATACTGTCAGCAAAAATTAATGATTTTACCCTCGGATCTCAAAAGAAAAGCCTGATCCACACCTGCGTTTACCAGCATTTAAAACAGCATTCTTTTCTCTTCAAGAAACGAATTTTCCTCAACGACAAATTTCTTTGAAGATCTAAAATTATCATATAAAGGTTGTCGTGTAAACCACTGTTACATTGCCTCGTGTTCTTACAGCATACAGTTTGTTGGAAATTAGTGCTCAAGTTCAGTACGCCTTCAATAGAAAGTGAAATGGAAGAATTTAGCTGTAATATTTCAACTTTTAGAGCCACACAACACATGAAAAACTGATCGACTGTTAAAAAACTGCATCCAATTTTATTTCTGCAAGTGACTCTGCCTGGTGTTGGTTTGAAAATGTTATGAATTTAGCTAGAGAATAAGGACTGCCATATAGTACTTTCGATAATTTGTTTACTTCAAGTGTTCAGTGGTAACCAATGATTTTAGCTAAATAAAGGAGACCTTTATTAGGAACAAAAGGAACGATTGGAGATTCTTTCGGAACAGAGGTTCAACGATAAATCCACAACTCGTCTTCATCAAAACGTCATTTAGTGACAGAATTGGAATCTGTGCAACAATCATACAGCAACTCCTTTTCAAAAAACTTTCATCACACTCGGCAAAAACGATACTGATGAAACTTCGGCAAATTAAAAATTACAAAAATCAAGAAAAGATGATTAGGTTGCGCAAAAATAGTATTAAAACTGATACGTGGAACTTCGCAACAAATTATCATATATTATCGCTTCAGTGCTATCTCATCATATTAAGGTAGAGGTCCGTAAAAAGATATATAGCAGGTTGAGCTTACCACCGCAAAATTCAAAGGATCAGTAACTTCATACAAAAGAATATGTAAAACGTAAAGTTTGTCAGACATGAAGTTCAATACGCAGTAAGTATCATCTGCTGGAGGCTTTGACCCAGGTGAGTTACAGTGGCCAGCAGTTTCAAGTAAACAGCAGTGCTTCAGCTTCTCTGATTGTACTCAGCTATTGCCAGGCATGCAACTTTCTACCTATGTGGAGAAAATTGAGATTTTCATAATGACACCAAATACACTGCTGGCCATTAAAGTTGCTACACCAAGAAGAAATGGAGATGATAAACGGGTATTCATTGGACAAATATATTATACTAGAACTGACATGTGATTGCATTTTCATGCAAATTGGGTTCATAGATCCTGAGAAATCAGTACCCAGAATAACCACCTCTCAACCAGAGCTTGGATGGCGTGAACAGGTACAGCTGCCCACGCTGCTTCAACACGATACCACAGTTCGTCAAGAGTAGTGACTGACTTCTACATCTACATCTACATCTACATCTACATCCATACTCCGCAAGTCACCTGACGGTGTGTGGCGAAGGGTACCCTGAGTACCTCTATCGGTTCTCCCTTCTATTCCAGTCTCGTATTGTTCGTGGAAAGAAGGATTGTCGGTATGCTTCTGTGTGGGCTCTAATCTCTCTGATTTTATCCTCATGGTCTCTTCGCGAGGTATACGTAAAAGGGAGCAATATATTGCTTCACTCTTCGGTGAAGGTATGTTCTCGAAACTTTAACAAAAGTCCGTACCGAGCTACTGAGCGTCTCTCCTGCAGAGTCTTCCACTGGAGTTTATCTATCATCTCCGTAACGCTTTCGTGATTACTAAATGATCCTGCAACTAAGCGCGCTGCTCTCCGTTAGATCTTCTCTATCTCTTCTATCAACCCTATCTGGTACGGATCCCACACTGTTGAGCAGTATTCAAGCAGTGGGCGAACAATCGTACTGTAACCTACTTCCTTTGTTTTCGGATTGCATTTCCTTAGGATTCTTCCAATGAATCTCAGTGTGGCATCTGCTTTACCGACGATCAACTTTATATGATCATTCCATTTTAAATCACTCCTAATGCGTACTCCCAGATAATTTATGGAATTAACTGCTTCCAGCTGCTGACCTGCTATTTTGTAGCTAAATGATAAGGGATCTATCTTTCTATGTATTCGCAGCACATTACACTTGTCTACATTGAGATTCAATTGCCATTCCCTGCACCATGCGTCAATTCGCTGCAGATCCTCCTGCATTTCAGTACAGTTTTTCATTGTTGCAACCTCTCGATACACCACAGAATCATCTGCAAAAAGCCTCAGTGAACTTCTGATGTCATACACCGGGTCATTTATGTATATTGTGAATAGAAATGGTCCAATGACACTCCCCTGAGGCACACCTGAAATCACTCTTACTGCGGAAGACTTCTCTCCACTGATAATGACATGCTGCGTTCTGTTATCTAGGAACTCCTCAATCCAATCACACAATTGATCTGATAGTCCGTATGCTCTTACTTTGTTCATTAAACGACTGTGGGGAACTGTGTCAAACGCCTTGCGGAAGTAAAGAAACACGGCATCTACCTGTGAACCCGTGTCTATGGCCCTCTGAGTCTCGTGGACGAATAGCGCGAGCTGGGTTTCACACGACCATCTTTTTCGAAACCCATGCTGATTCCTACAGAGTAGATTTCTAGTCTCCAGAAAAGTCATTATACTCGAACATAATACGTGTTCCAAAATTCTACAACTGATCGATGTTAGAGATATAGGTCTATAGTTCTGCACATCTGTTCGACGTCCCTTCTTGAAAACGGGGATGACCTGTGTCCTTTTCCAATCCTTTGAAACGCTTCGCTCTTCTAGAGACCTACGGTACACCGCTGCAAGAAGGGGGCAAGTTCCTTCGCGTACTCTGTGTAAAATCGAACTGGTATCCCATCAGGTCAAGCGGCCTTTCCTCTTTTGAGCGATTTTAATTGTTTCTCTATCCCTCTGTTGTCTATTTCGATATCTACCATTTTGTCATCTGTGCGACAATCTAGAGAAGGAACTACAGTGCAGTCTTCCTCTGTGAAACAGCTTTGGAAGAAGACATTTAGTATTTCGGCCTTTAGTCTGTCATCCTCTGTTTCAGTACCATTTTGGTCACAGGGCGTCTGGACATTTTGTTTTGATGCACCTACCACTTTGACATAAGACCAAAATTTCTTAGGATTTTCTGCCATGTCAGTACATAGAACTTTACTTTCGAATTCATTGGAAGCCTCTCGCATAGCCCTCCTCACACTACATTTCGCTTCGCATAATTTTTGTTTGTGTGCAAGGCTTTGGCTATGTTTATGTTTGCTGTGAAGTTCCCTTTGCTTCCGCAGCAGTTTTCTTACTCGGTTGTTGCACCACGGTGGCTCTTTTCCATCTCTTACGATCTTGCTTGGCACATACTCATCTAACGCATATTGTACGATGGTTTTGAACTTTGTCCACTGATCTTCAACACTATCTGTAATTGAGGCAAAACTTTTGTGTTGAGCCATCAAGTACTCTGAAATCTGCTTTTTGTCACTTTTGCTAAACAAAAAAAATCTTCCTACCTTTTTAATATTTCTATTTAAGGCTGAAATCATAGGTGCAGTAACCGCTTTATGATCGCTGATTCCCTGTTCTGTATTAACTGATTCAAATAGTTCGGGTCTGTTTGTCACTAGAAGGTCCAATATATTATCGCCACGCTGGCCGCGGTGGTCTAGCGGTTCTAGGCGCTCAGTCCGGAGCCGCGCGACTGCTTCGGTCGCAGGTTCGAATCCTGCCTCGGGCATGGATGTGTGTGATGTCCTTAGGTTAGTTAGGTTTAAGTAGTTCTAAGTTCTAGGGGACTGATGACCTCCGCAGTTAAGTCCCATAGTGCTCAGAGCCAGCCAGTGTTATCGCCACGAGTCAGTTCTCTGTTTAACTGCTCAAGGTAGTTTTCAGATAAAGCACTTAAAAAAATTTCACTGGATTCTTTTTCCCTGCCGCCCGTTACGAACGTTTGAGTCTCCCAGTCTATATTCGGCTTATTGTGACGAGCCAGTTGCTCGGCCACCATTGACCAGACGTTTTCAATTGGTAAGAGATGTGGAGGCTGGCCTGGGTAGCAGTCGAACATTGTCTGTATCTAGAAAGGCCCCGTATAGGACCTGCAACATGCGGTCGTGCATTATCCTGCTGAAATGTAGGGGTTCTGCAGGGATCGAATGAAGGGTAGATCCACGGGTCGTAACACATCTGAAATGTAACGTCCACTGTTCAAAGTACCGTCAATGGGAAGAAGAGGTGATCGAGACGTGTAACCAATGGCACACCATACCATCACGCCGGTTGATACGCCAGTATGGCGATGACGAATACACTCTTCCAATGTGCATTCACCACGATGTCGTCAAACACGGATGCGACCATCATGATGCTGTAAAGAAAACCTGGATTCATCCGAAAAAAATGACGTTTTGCCATTCGTGCACCCAGGTCCGTCGTTGAGCACACCATCACCGGCGCTCCTGTCGGTGATGCAGCGTCAAGGGTAACCGCAGCCACGGTCTCCGAGCTGATAGTCCATGCTGCTGCAATCGTCGTCGAACTGTTCGTGCAGATGGTTGTCGTCTTGCAAACGTCCCCATCTGTTGACTCAGGGATCGAGATGTGGCTGCACGATCCGTTACAGCTATGCGGATAAAATGCCTGTCATCTCGACTGCTAGTGATACGAGGCTGTTGGGATCCAGAACGGCGTTCCGTATTACCCTCCTGAACCCACCGATTCCACATTCTGGTCATTGGATCTCGACCAACGCGAGTAGCAATGTCGCGATACAATAAACCGCAATCGCGATAGGCCACACTCCGACCCTTATCAAAGTCGGAAACGTGATGGTACCCATTTCTCCTCCTTACACGAGGAGAAAACTGGCGATTGAAATTTTATGAGAAAAACCCGTCGCAACGAAAAACGCCTTTGTTGTAATGATTGCCACTCCAATGTATCATGTCTGTGGCACTATCTCCCCTATTTCGCGATAATACAAAACGAGCTGGCCTTCTTTGTACTTTTTCGATGTCATCCGTCAGTCCCACCTGATGCGAATCCCACACCGCACAGCAATACTCCAGAATAGGGGGAGAAGCTTGGCGCAAGCAGTCTCTGTAGCAGACCTGTTGCACCTTCTAAGTGTGCTCTACTTACAATATTATCTATGTGATCGTTCCAGTTTATGTTATTTGTAATTGTAATCCCTAAGTATTTAGCTGAATTTACAGCCTTCAAATTTATGTGACTTATCGGGTAATCGAAATTTAGCTAATTTCTTTTAGTACTCTTGTGAATAACTTCACAATTTTCCTTATTACGGATCAATTGCCACTTTTCGCACCATACAGATATCTTATTTAAATCATTTTGCAAGTCGTTTTGATCATCTGATTACTTTACAAGAAGGTAAATGACAGCATTATCTGCAAACAAATCTAAGACGGCTACCCTGATTGTCTCCTATGTCGTTAATAAGATCAGGAACAATAGAGGGCCTATAACACTTCCTGGGGAAACATCGGATATTACTTCTGTTGTACTCGATGACTTTCCGTTTATTACAACGAACTGTGACCTTTCTGACAGGAAATCACGAATCCAGTGGCACAACTGAGGCGATACTCCGTAGGCACGCAGTTTGGTTAGAAGACGCTTGTGAGGAACGGTGTCGAAAGTCTTCTGGAAATCTAAAAATATGGGATCAATTTGACATCCCCTGTCGATAGCACTAATTACTTCATGAGTATAAAGAACTAGTTGTGTTTCGCAAGAACGATATTTTCTGAATGCGTGCCGACTATGTGTCAATAAATCGTTTTCTTCGAGGTACTTGAAAATGTTCGAATACAGTATATGTTCCAAAACCCTATTGCCAAATCGACCTCAGTGATATAGGCTCGTAATTCAGCGGATTACTCCTACTTCCCTTTTAGGGTATTGGTGTGACTTGATCAATTTTACAGTCTTTAGGTATGGATGTTTCCTTGAGAGAGTGGTTGTATATAATTGCTAAATATGGAGCTATTTTATCAGCGTACTCTCAGAGGAACCTGACTGGTATACAATCTGGACAGGAGGCCTTGCTTTTATTAAGTGATGTAAGCTGCTTTGTTAGACCGAGGATATCTACTTCTATGTTTCCCATCTTGGCAGTTGTTCTTGATTGGAATTTAGTAATATTTACTTCGTCTTCTTTGGTGAAGGAGTTTCGGAAAATCGTGTTTCATAACACTTCTTTAGTGGCACTGTCATCAGTGACTTCATCGTTGTTATCGCGCAATGAAGGTAGTGATTGCGTCTTGCCAACGCAATCAATCAGTGCCAAGCCGATTAACTGCTTGGGCTAGGGCCAGTGGAGGACCAACGCGTCATTGACTTGCTCAACTTCAAAAGCTTTTTGTCTTGAATATATCATCCTGTTTTTTCTGAAATTGTAATGATTTGTTTGTCTATACATGTGTATCACTTCTACCGATTTTTGTCCCATTCTTGCATTCCGTCGGTGCGTCTTTCTTTTTCCTTAGAGCGTATATTTAAATCCAGTGAAAAGTCAGTGATGTGTAAGCAACCAGTAATCACTATGGAAGCTGCTAGATAGACGCTAATTACAAAACCGTCCGTACCGTCGCATGCCAACACCCAACATGACGCTACAAAATAGTCACGTGGCCTCATGTGTACCAACTGAAGTTGGTTCGAAAACCAGTTGCACAATAAATATTTCCTACGGTATTTTAATACGTATGCACAAATTGCAAGAAAGACGACAGGGTAACCTCTAAAACGAGACCTCTTGACATGTAAACACGCCTATCGTACACGTATTTAATGAAACTCTTACATCTTAAGCACCTGGTGCATATACACTTCGTAAAACTTTACAGTTGTATGTTTTTTGTGTTAGTTCAATTCGGTCCCAATCTGAAGGGGCTGCAAAAATGGCTCTGAGCACTATGCGACTTAACTTCTGAGGTCATCAGTCGCCTAGAACGTAGAACTAATTAAACCCAACTAACCTAAGGACATCACACACATCCATGCCCGAGGCAGGATTCGAACCTGCGACCGTAGCGGTCACGCGGTTCCAGACTGAAGCGCCTAGAACCGCACGGCCACACCGGCCGGCTAGAGGCTGCAAGATAACATTGTCTGCTAGGCCGATGTGTGTTAAAAGTCAAGGCAATACCCTTCTTCGATGACATCTCATGCGATCGGCAACGGCTAAAGTGCACCGCATCTGCCGAGCGAGTCATCGAATTTACTCTGTTATGCATTTAAAATGTCCCAGAATTGAATTAAGAATGGTTCCAATTCTATAATGGATCAAAAATCGAATAACCCACACTACGTTGAGAGCGAAAAGTAAATATAAAAAAATGAAAATGTATTTCTGTGCGTGTTCGTATACCGCGATCGCTCGCTGTATCGCGAGAGTCGAGCCTCAACGTTGCTGTGTGGGGATCATTCCGCTGATCTTGTTAGTTTGTCCGGTTGCGCACTAGATGTCGCGAGTAGCTCCAATATGAAATCCTTTCATGTCTGGGCACATTTCAGAACTACCGTATGCAGCGCCCCCGAAGTTTTTGAAATTATTCGTAACACGTAGCAGAGACGAGTGCAGTATTGCACCCAAATCCGACGAAACCACATGGAACACGTCCTCTAACAGCAGTCAGTATGCGGTAAACTGTGTTGTAACGAGCTGGAGTTGTATTTCTCGCTGTTCCATGTGTGAAATTTGATTCCAGTTGCATAGGACAATATTTCATGCTGTCATCAGTGGCGGTTCGTAACCGCACATTAGCATTGACCTCACAAACAACTTGTTGGTGGAGTCACGTTTACTGAAGAAGTTATTACTTCTATCACCTTTTACCTCCGCCTATGTCAGTTCTGCAATTAATTACGATAGACCCTGTATATTTCGCAAAATATCATAAAGGAAAATTAGGGAGATTCAAGCTCTTGCAGATGCTTGCCAACTGTCGTTCTACCAGCAGCACTTGGTCCTGGAACACGAATGGTGCGGCAGTGGGGGTTAGGGGGAGGGGTGTATGATAGTTGTACAACATGGTACACAACGTCCCCACCGTCAGCTAAAGTGGCTTGCAGAGTGTAGACGTAGATGTCTAAGACGACATATACTTCTAAATCTCAAATTAGTTTGTGAAGTTACGCCTTAACAAAATAATTGAATACCTTAGTTTAGGGAGTCTCAAGTTCTGGGGCGCCCCCTTCCCTCACCTAGGGAGCGTGATATCACTGATAACACTAAATTGGAGGCGCGAGCTCATTGATGAGAAAAAAATTGATATCAGAAAATTGATTAAGTTACTGAAAGGAAAGCGAAGTATATAGAAAAATTAACGTTCATATTTATTCTGATGTTATGCACTTATGAATAGGACTATATCAGTGCTATACAATGCATTTAACAATTACTTTTTCAGAACTAAATTAACAGCAAGTTTAGCAATTATTAGTGACTCCTTCGGGCCTGGCTTGCGGAATAAAGTTAAAGTTTAATATTAGAAATAGACACTTTTTCTATGATTAGCTGAGATCTATATTTTGTCTTCAAAGCAGACAATACAGAAAATCCGGTTTCGCTAAGGCAGGCTTTTGAAAATGATTATACGAAGTGCCCTTGTTTTCAGTGCAGAAAAATGTCATCCATCCCTGCCCAAAATTGAAAGAGCGATTTATTCTTCTTCGGCAGTTGCAAGACCTTCAGGAGTATTTTGAAATCGATTCCTAACCTACCCGTAACGCCCTGCCAAGTACCATAGTTGACAGCAAGAAACATTTTCAAACTTATTTTCCAGCATGTTTAAATGATTTACAGTAGTTATAAAAACAGTTTTTACAAGTTTTTGTTCAGAATTATACGTTTTAGCACATTGATCCACATTTGCGGACATTTCAAGTTGTTTTTGCTTTTAATTTCAGATCCATAATGCCAGTTTTCTACAAAAAGCATTAATTTTGCCAACACAAGTCCTTGTAGTTGAAGATTCATGGTATTTAATAGTTCGAACATGTTCATCAAGTATCTCAATTTCTTGTGAAATAAACCATCTCGGAACTTCTCGGCTTCTGTCAACTTTTCCTCTTCTAGAAGAATGGTGATTTCATTATGTACTTCAAAAAAACGTTGCAAAAATTTAAATGCAACCACCCATCCACCCGCCCACACACACACACACACACACACACACACACACACACACACACACACACACACAAAGATACAGGCACATCGCTCATAGCTTCAAAAATATAGAAACCCATCGATTCCGGCTTTGTTAATGTAACTGATCGATTTTGCAAAATAGCAATAAATTTACTTATTCTTCGTAATTTGTAAGGTTTGTAACTTCGTAACTTTAGCGTGAAAATACTCAAATTCGGGGAGAGGGAAGAGGGGGATATTGGTCACCAGGGAAATAATGTTCGAAAATAGGGTCGCGAATCCTGAAATGTTAACAAACGCTGCCTGAGACGTACAGTGTGTGATGAGAACAATACGGACGCCTGGCTGAAAATGTGGCGCCCTCCATCGGTAATGCTGGAATTCAGTGTGGTGTTGGCCCATCTTAGCCTTGATGACAGCTTCCACTCTCGCACGCATACATACTTTCAGTCAAGTGCTGGAAGCCCATTGTTGACGGAGTATTACACTGATGAGAGGTATCGGTATCGGTCGGTGAGACCTGGCACGAAGCCGACGTTCCAAAACATCCCAAAGGTGCTCTATAGCATTTAGGTCAGGACTCTGTGCAGGCCAGTCCATTACAGGGATGTTATTGTCGTGTAACCACTCCGCCACAGGCGGTGCATTATGAACAGGTGCTCGATCGTGTTGAAAGCTGCAGTCACCATCCCCGAATTGCTCTTCAACAGTGGGATGCAAGAAAATGTTTAAAACATCAATGTAAGCCCATGCTGTGATAGCGCCACGCAAAACAACAAAGGGTGCAAGCCCCCTTCATGAAAAACACGACCATATCATAACACCACTGTCTCCAAATTTTACTGTTGGCACTACATACGCCGGCAGATGACGTTCACCGGGCCTTCGCCATACCCACACCCTGTTATCTGATCGCCACATTGTGTACCGTGATTCGTCACTCCACACAACGTTTTTCCACTGTTCAATCGTCCAATGTTTACGCTCCTTACACCAATTACTGGCGTGATGTGTGCCGTATGGGCAGCCGCTAGACCATGAAATCCAATTTTTCTCATTTCCCTCCTGTCATACTACTTGCAGCGGATCCTGATGCAGTTTTGAATTCCTGTGTGATGGTCTGGATAGATGTCTGCCTATTACACATTACGATCCTCTTCAACTGTCGGAAGTCTCTGTCAGTCAACAGGCGAGGTCGGCCTGAATGATTTTGTGCTGTACGTGTCCCTTCACGTTTCCACTTTACTATAGCATCGGAAACAGTAGACCTAGGGATGTTTAGGGGAATGGAAATCTCGCGTACAGACGTAAGACACAAGTAACATCCAATCATTTGACTATGTTCGAAGTCCGTGAGATCCGTGGAGCGGCCCATTCTGCCCTCTCACTAAGTCTATTGACTACTGAGGTCGCTGATATGGAGCACCTGGAAGTAGGTGGCAGCACAGTGCATCTAATACCGGGTGATCAAAAAGTAAGTATAAATTTGAAAACTTAATAAACCACGGAATAATGTAGATAGAGAGGTAAAAATTGACACACATGCTTGGAATGACATAGGGTTTTATTAGAACAAAAAAAGAAAAACAAAGTTCACAAAATGTCCGACAGATGCGCTGGACAGCAAAACGTCAGTGACTGCGCGCCCGCATCTCGCTTCCCACGCCCGGGTTCCTGGGTTCGATTCCCGGCGTGGTCAGGGCTTTTCTCTGCCTCGTGATGGCTGGGTGTTGTGTGACGTCCTTAGGTTAGTTAGGTTTAAGTAGTTTTAAGTTCTAGGGGACTGATGACCATAGATGTTAAGTCCCATAGTGCTCAGAGCCATTTGAACCATTTTTGAAGTGACTGCGCATGACAATCGTGTATAAAAGGAGCTGTAATAAGAGAGAGAATCAGACGCGCCAGTAGTAGCAGCATGTTGACGTTACCTGAAAAGGCGCTTTTAGGGAAGCTGTATTATCAGAATGGGGAATGAGTTAGTTCAGCGTTACGATCTTATCGCCATAGGAAGGGGATTCGAACGGGTAAAGATCCGTTGACAAATGCAGCTGTGGCGAGAATGATTTCGAAGTTCGAAGCCACGGGTTGTTTAGACGATAGACCCCGTAGTGGCCGACCGAGTACAAGGCTTAATGCTGCTGAGACAGTTCAGGAAGAAATGGAGCCTGTAGTGGGTTCGTCTATGCACGGGGAAGTCAGCGCTCGTGCAGTCGCACGTCCCACCGGCATTCCAACGTGATGGTATGCATTTCTGCTCCTCACACGGGGCATCACAACAACGTTTCACCAGGCAACGCCGGTCAACTGCTGCTTGTGTATGAGAAATCGGTTGGAAACTTTCCTCATGTCAGGACATAGTAGGTGTCGCCACCGGCGCCAATCTTGTGTGAATGCTCTGAAAAGCTAATCATTTGCATATCACAGCATCTTCTTCCTGTCGATTAAATTTCGCGTCTGTAGCACGTCATCTTCTTGGTGTAGCAATTTTAATGGCCAGTAGTGTAATTTGCGCTCTTAAATGGCTATATTTATGCCAGCAAAAATACAAACAAAAAAAAAGTAATTAAAAATAAAGAGACTTCTTCCAGAAAAACATTACAAGTTCTGCTCCTGAATAAATGCAACACTGTTACTTTGATGTCAACGGTGAATGTTCGCTTGACACGTGGTCAGTGTGAACTTTTGCGAGCGCTACCTCCCACACTCGCGTACCTCCAATTACACATCTGCCCTCGCAGCACACACAGTAGGAGACAAATTCGGTTTTCGGCTTCTGGTTGCCCGGGCGCAGCTTGGTCCGCGGACACGGCCCGTCAGTACAATGAGATTCCCACGGGAGGGAGACGCGGGTCAACGCCGCGAGTGTGTACAATACGGCTGTTGCGCTGGTCTGGGAACAACGTCGCCATTTGTGCACTTGGATGTGTGGGAGAGTGACCAGTCTCCAAGGACGAGCAACCTGTGCTATCCAATAAAGCACTGCAAAGCCCAGAGATGTAAGAGGTCTGTCGGTTCCTCGTAATGCAATTACCTTGCTGCTCTGCTCAACAAACTCGCTTGCAACAAAATATTCAGATTTTGTTAGCATGTGTAGTTGTAACAGGATAGCCAGTCCTGACAAAACTCTACCATCTGGTGAGCAAGATGTATGAGACAGGCGAAATAGCCTCAGACTTCAAGAAGAATATAATAATTGCAATCCCAAAGAAAGCAGGTGTTGACAGATGTGAAAATTACCGAACTATCAGTTTAATAAGTCACAGCTGCAAAATACTAACGCGTATTCATTACAGACGAATGGAAAAAGTGGTAGAAGCCGAATTCGGGGAAGATTAGTTTGGATTCCATAGAAATATTGGAACACGTGAGGCAATTCTGACCCTACGACTTATCTTAGAAGAAAGATTAAGAAAAGACAAAGCTACATTTCTCGCATTTGTAGTCTTAGAGAAAGCTTTTGACAATGTTGTCTGGAATATTCTGTATCAAATTCTAAAGGTGGCAGGGGTAAAATACAGAGAGCGAAAGTCTATTTACAATTTGCACAGAAACCTGATGGCAGTTATAAGAGTCGAGGGTTCAAAATGGCTCTGAGCACTATGCGACTTAACTTCTGAGCTCATCAGTCGAGTAGAACTTAGAACTAATTAAACCTACCTAACCTCAGGACATCACACACATCCATGCCCGAGGCAGGATTCGAACCTGCGACAGTAGTTGTCACGCGGTTCCAGACTGAAACGCCTAGAATCGCACGGCCACACCGGCCGGCTAAGAGTCGAGGGACATGAAAGGGAAGCAGTGGTTGGGAAGGGAATGAGACAGGGTTGTAGCCTCTCCCAGATGTTATTCAATCTGTATATTGAGCAAGCAGTAAAGGAAACAAAAGGAAAATTCGGAATAGGAATTAAAACCCATGGAGAAGAAATAAACACTTTGAGTTTCGCCGATGACATTGTAATTTTGTCAGAGACAGCAAAGTACCTGGAAGAGCAGTTGAGCAGAATGGACGGTGTCTTGAGAGGAGGATATAATATGAACATCAACAAAAGCAAAACGAGGATAATGGAATGTAGTCGATGCTGCGGGAATTAGATTAGGAAATGAGACACTTAAAGTAGTAAATGTGTTTTGCTATTTGGGGAGCAAAATAACTAATGATGGTCGAAGTAGAGAGGATATAAAATGTAGACTGGCAATGGCAAGGAAAGCGTTTCTGAAGAAGAGAAATTTGTTAACATCGAGTATAGATTTAAGTGTCAGGAAGCCGTTTCTGAAATCATTTGTATGGAGTGTAGCCATGTATGGAAGTGAAACATGGACGATAAATAGTTTGGACAAGAAGAGAATAGAAGCTTTCAAAATGTAGTGCTACAGAAGAATGCTGAAGATTAGATGGTAGATCACATAACGAGGAGGCACTGAATAGACTTGGGGAGAAGAGGAGTTTGTGGCACAACTTGACTAGAAGAAGGGATCGTTTGGTAGGACATGTTCTGAGACATCAAGGGATCACCAATTTAATATTGCAGGGCAGCTTGGAGGGTAAAAATCGTAGAGGGAGACCAAGAGATGAATACATTAAGCAGATTCAGAAGGATGTAGGTTGCAGTAGGTACTGGGAGATGAAGCAGCTTGCACAGGATAGAGTAGCATGGAGAGATGCATCAAACCAGTCTCTGGAATGAAGACCACAACATCAACACTTGTAACAATGTGAATCAACGTTTCGACCAGTTTTGCAAGTGAGCCTCGTCAGAAGCTCGATGTTTACCGATATTACTATATCAATATGTAATATACATAAGTATCCTGATGAAACTCACAATAGCAGCTAAAATACGGTTTCATATTACAGCATGATGACCTCACGTAACCAACATTTTTATTGATTTGTTGTTGTTGCTGTCATAAGTCTTAGGACTAGTTATTGCGGCCCTCTACGACTTCCTCACTTCTTCCTCACAAAATAGCACTTGGATATATTCTAACATCAATCTTCCCCTACAGTTATTATCCTCGGCAACTCACTCAAATACCATGGAACTTATCCTTTGATGTCTTACGCGTTCGGCCGCGCGGGGTAGCCGCGCGGTCTGAGGCTTCTTGTCACGGCCCGCGCGTCTCCCCCCGTCGGAGGTTCGAGTCCTCCCTCGGGCATGGGTGTGTGTTCTGTCCTTAGCGTTAGATTAAGTTAGATTAATTAGTGCGTAAGCTTAGGGACCGATGACCTCCGCAGTTTGATCCCATAAGACCTTACCACAAGTTTCCAAATTTTTCTTACACGTTCCTTTCCCCTTTGATTATGCGGAGAACCTCCTTATTTCTTATTTCACCAGTCTAACTAATTTACAACATCCTTCTATGGCACCATATCTCAAACGCATCGATTACAATCCTTTCTGGTTTTCTCACAGTCCATGATTCATTTCCACACGATGCTCTGCTGCATTTTTAGAATTTTTTTCCTCAACTTTGGCCAAGTACTAGTCTGATTTTAATGTCCTTTCCGATTTGTCAGTCACGAGTTATTTTGCTTCCAACATACCAAAACTCCCTCACTTGACATAATTCATGGTCACCAATTTTAATGTTAAGTTTGTTGCTAAGCTCATTTCTGCCGCTGCTCATAACTTTTGTATTTCTTCCGTTTACTATCGTCCACGTTCTGTGTTCCTTAGACTTTTCATTCCATTCAACACGACCAGTAATACTTCCTGACTTTCACTGAGGATAGCAGCGAAGCTCGTCACTGATGTTCCTTTCGCCCCGAGTTTTATTCCTCACCTGCAGCTGTACCTTATTTCCGTCATTGCATCTTCGCTGTATATATTGAACACATTCCTAATACAGGCACTTCGTTCTCAACCTTACATTCGTACTTTCCCCTCTTGGTTCTTAAACATATCGTACACGAGCGGAACAACGCCCCCAACCGGCCACAAGAAATATATGAATATGTTCCTGTTTATTTGAAAGACATTGGCTGCAAAGTTGGGTACCAGCTGCCTCCTTCTACCTTCCTCAGCACCTTTAAAATTGTTCCCAAAAGCTTTGGTATGCGAATGTATTCCCGATTTTTTAACACGCCTCCCACAAGCTCCCCCAACTGTAACTCACTCTCACCCACTAGTCCATCGCTGTAAGTCACTCTTACCCATCCTCTCCCAGTTGTCATTTTTCGCCGCGCGGAATTAGCCGAGCGGTTTTAGGCGCTGCAATTATGGACTGTGCGGCTGGTCCCGGCGGAGGTTCGAGTCCCCCCTCGGGCATGGGTGTATGTGTTTGTCCTTAGGATAATTTAGGTTAAGTAGTGTGTACGCTTAGGGACTGATGACCTTAGCAGTTAAGTCCCATAAGATTTCACACACATTTTTTGTCATTTTTCAGTCGCTCATTCAGCCCAACACAGTGTCATTATCTCTTTGTATCTTTCTGTCTCTGTGTCCAGCGTCACAGCCACACAGCTGTAGCCTCTTCGTTCTGTCCGACTACTACAGTTGCCCCACGCTTTTATCGTCTCCCTCTTGCTCTTTGTTATTAATAACATCTCATTCCTTCCTTCCTACTGCTGCTGCCTTTTCCCACTGTCACTATCTCTCTCTTCCTCGATATCACCGTCATATATTCAGTCTTTCATTATCACTGGCTCTCACCCACTTCATCTTTCCTGCCCTGGCACTGTCTCCTTCACTCTTTTGCTAACAGCGCTCTGTCGCTGTCGACTATGTTCCACTGCCACTGTGTCCCTCTGCCATTGTTTCCTTCATCATTTCTATAACAGCCACTGCCTACCATCTCCCAGCATTTATTCCATCTCTTTGACACTGCCACTGTGCAACTTCTTGGGCACAGGGATAGGATATGTTATTCACTGAATTATAAATTATGTCGTTATAACAACGATAAATGACCAAGTTTAAATGACTACCTCGCCTGCCAGCGTATGACATCCGTGATATACTATAAACATTGAAGCGACAAAGAAACTGGTACAGACATGCATATTCAAATACAGAGATATGTAAACAAGCAGACTATGGCGCTGCGGTTGGCAATGCCTATGTAAGACAAGTGTCTGGCGTAGTAGTTAGAGCGTTTACTGCTGCTACAATGGCAGGTTATGAAGATTTAAGTGAGTTTGAACGTGTTGCTATACTCCGAGCACGAGAAATGGGACACAGCATCTCTGAGATAGCGACGAGGTGGCGATTTTCCCATACGATCATTTCACGAGTGTACCGTGAATATCAGGAATCCGGTAAAACATCAAATCTTCGACACCGGTACTGTGGGAAAAAGATCCTGCAAGAACGGAACCAACGACTACTGAAGAGAATCGTTCAACTTGACAGACGTGCAACCCTTCCGCAAATTGCTGCAGATTTGAATGCTGAGCCATCAACAAGTATCAGCGTGCGAATTGTTCAACGAAACATCATTGATACAGGCTTTTGAACACGAAGTCCCACTCGTGTACCCTTGTTGACTGCACGACACAAAGCTTTACGTCTCGCCTGGGCCCGTCAACACCGACATTGGGCTGTTGATGACTGGAAACATATGGCATGGTTGGACGACTCTCGTTTCAAATTGTATTAAGTGGACGGACGTATAGAGGTATGGAGACAACCTCATGAATCTATGGACCCTACATGTCAGCAGGGGACTGTTCAAGCTGGTGGAGGCTCTGTAAAGGTGTGGGGCTTTGGAGTGATGTGAGACACTTGATACGTCCAGATACGACTCTGACAGGTGACACGTACGTAAGCATCCTGTCGGATCACCTGCATCCACTCGTGTCCATTGGGGATTCCGATAGACTTGAGCAATTCCAACAGAACAATGCGACACTTCACACACCCAGAATGCTACAGAGTGGCTCCAGGAACACTCTTCTGAATTTAAACACTTACGCTGGCCACCAAACTCCCCAGACATGAATATTGTTTATCATCTCTGCGGTCCCTTGCAACGTGCTGTTCAGAAGAGATGTCCATCCCTTCGTACTCTTTGGGACTTATGGACAGCTGTGCAGGATTCATGGTGTCAATTCCCTCCAACACTACTTCAGACATTAGTCGAGTACGTGCCACGTCGTGCGGCTGCACTTCCTCGTGCTCGCGGGGACCCTACACGATATTAGGAAGCTTACTAGTTTCTTTGGCTCTTCAGTGTAATACAAAACCGAGCTGTCTTTCTTTGAAATTCCTGAATGTCCTCCATCAACCCAAGGTTAAAGGGATCCCATAGCGCGCAGAAATCTGTAGGAGAGAACGGACAAATGTAGTGTAGGTAGCCAATGTATGAAAAGAAGAGACAGTCAGGATCCGACGAAGAGCGGCACGTTTGCTCATGGGATCGTTTAATCGACACGAGAGCATTACGCAAATGCTCAACAAAAACAAGTGGCAAATGTTACGAGAGAGGCTTTGTACATCACAGAGAGGTTTACAGTCTAAATTCTAAGAGAGTTTGTTACGGAAGGAATCGGGTAACACATTAGCTCCTCCCACAAACGTCTCGCGAAATGACAACAATGAGAAAATTTAAAAAATTAGAGCTAATATAGAGGTTCACCTACAATCATTCCTCCCACGCACCATAAACGATGGAACAGGGAAGTGGGATGATCAGTTAGTCGTACCTGAAGTATCTTCCGCCGAATCTACAGGTAGATGCTGATGTATAGGGTGGTTATAATTAAACTTCTGGTACCCGAACCACTGTGGACAGTATACCATTAACGTATAGTTATGCAACGGTGTACTAAAAGATTTGCGTGGTTAGTGGCGTTTGTGCCATGACTTGCCCATAGGCGCTGGTACTGACACAACGACGTAGGAAGGACCCAGAGGCCAAAGACCAAGGACATGCGGCGTGAATGCCACACGTTGATGTGATCTGCTTCACCAACATGTGATCCCGCTCCACGGGATAGAGGTGCTTTGGATTCAGCTGTTTTGATGCACTCTGGACTTTCACCTCACATCTCTTGTGAGATCACTGTGTTTGTTCGTAACACGCTTGGAGAAAACCGAATCGTTTGTCGGTCGTTCCAAACCCACGTGACCACCAAGATCACCAGATGTGGATTCGTATTATTTCTGGCTGTAGGGATACCTGAACGACGGAGTTTGTCAGTCGGAGACTAACGCGCGTTCGAGGTTGAAGACGAGCATAACGAGGAAGGAAGCCAACTTCTCATCTGAGATATTTCTGGCAGCAGTAGTGCAGTCTCTTATGCAGTTCCAGGCTGTCGTGGATGAAGATGGTCGTCGCACTGAGCAACGTTTGTAACCTGCAACGTAAATCTGGTACGCAGTTAACAAATTTCATCCTTTCATGTGGTTCATTCGTTATTTCTCCTCTTCATATACTTCCAAATGTTTTCACAAAATTTCATTATACTACGACACCTTGTTTTACAAAGGGGACCTCTAAAATAGCGAAAATTTAGTTATAACCATCTTATAGATGTGGGGCTCCGTCAAAGTCCCTTTATTGGGCTACAAGAGTCGGGAGTACCTTCCGTGTTTCGTGCGTCTCTCGTTGACTGATACCGACGTCTCTTCAATGGATAAATCCAGCACTGGAAATTTGCTTGGAAAACGATTTAGTTAATAGAGATAGATGTTTCAGCCTGATCAAAGCATGGAATCCAGCGTTTTCTTTGATCAGCTCTCGAAGACGTCACTTCCGTGCAGTTATTATTGATGAATCGGTATCCCGATATGGATCGAGCAGCTCATATAAAACTATTTACCAAATGACTCAAATGACTCTGAGTACTATGGGACTTAACATTTGAGGCGATCAGTCCCCTAGAACTTAGAACGTTTAGACCTAACTAACCTAAGGACATCACACACATCCATGCCCGAGGCAGGATTCGAACCTGCGACCGTAGCAGTCGCGCAGTTCCAGACTGCGCACCTAGAACCGCGAGACCATCGCGGCCGGCTCGTACGGATCTCTGACAGTATGCAAGATTGCATCGTGAATTAGACACAGGACGTGGAAATGACGGTTTGTTGCTTTGATTTTAGACACCAATGTATCTGGATTTTGTATATTCTATGACCGCAAGGTCAGTGGTACGGTTCCCGTGTTTAATATAATTGCTGCAACTTCAGTCCCTCAGCTGCCTCAGAAAATGGCCGGAAGGTGTACGGCCGAAATATCAGTTCAAGGAACGACTTTTCCTTGGATGCACGCCAGTGATGTACTTGATTGGTGTATACAGTGTTTTGAAACAAGTTTATAAGACGAATATCAACACAATTGCAATAAGGGTAATGCATTGTATTCGAATTAAATCTCGTGACGCTGAGGGAATTCGATTAGAAAATGATAAAGTAAATGCAGTTCATGATTTTAGCTGTCTGAGAAAAAAACAGCTGCTGATGGCCCGCATCTCATGGTCGTGCGGTAGCGTTCTCGTTTCCCACGCTCGGGTTCCCGGGTTCGATTCCTGGCGGGGTCAGGGATTTTCTCTGCCTCGTGATGGCTGGGTGTTGTGTGATGTCCTTAGGTTAGTTAGGTTTAAGTAGTTCTAAGTTCTAGGGGACTGATGACCATAGATGTTAAGTCCCATTTTTTGACTGATGATGACCGAAGTAGAGAGGATATAAAATACAAATCTTCAGTAGTAAAAATAGCTTTTATGAAGAATAGAAATTCGACAAAATCATATACCAAGTTAGTGTAAGCGCTGTAAAGCCTTTTCTGAAAGTGTTTCTGTGGATTAAATGTAAGTAAAACGTGGGCAATAAGAAGTACAAATGAGAGAAGAATAAAAGCTTTTTAAATGTGGTGCTATAAAAAATGCTTGAGTTAGTTGGGTAGCCTGAGTAACCAACGAAGAGGCACTGCATTGAGTTGGGGGAAAACGAACTTCATGTCGCAACTCGATTAAAATAAGCTGATACGACACATCAAGGAATTGTTAATTTGGTGATGACGGGTCTATTTGGGGGAGGGGGGGGGGGGGATGGCGGGGCAGTTAAGAACTGTAGAGGTGTACCAAGTCTTGAGTACACTATGTAGATTCTGACGGATATAGGGTGCAGTGGCTATGCAGCGATCGAGACGTTTGTACAACATACCCTAGGGTGGACAGCTGCAACAGACCAGTCTTCGGACTTGTGGCCGCAACAAGAGCACTCATACTCAAGCAGATCAGACACTTATTGGGAGCTTCTGATCGAGACCGATGAAAAAATGGATTTCTTACATAATTTGCATCGCTGAAGTGTATAGATTATGCCTGCAAATGGACTTTTTGATTGTGAAAGTAGATTAGAAGTTACAGCGAATGGAACGGAATCGTGCGTCGACTGAAATGAAGCATTGTTATTGATGTTCCCACCATTCCTGCTCAAGCTGCAAACAGAAAATATAAAGTACCAATAGGCAGCTGTAGGCGCTCGATGATTTAATTCAAGGAAAGATTTGACTAGTATACAAATTTCTGTCCATTGAGAATTTGCTTTAAAAAATATACCGGTGCCAGTACTCAAACTGACAACGAAAGCTTCAACGATTGTATCTGGAAATGGTAACGAAACCTCTTCATTGTGGGGTAAAAACTGTAGAAATAGCAGCATATATAGCTTCAGGTATATTCAGTGAAAGTTATTTATCTGCTCTGAAGACTATGAACGTGTTAGGAGTCGCCACATGACGAAGAAAAAAGCTTCACGGAGTTATCTAACCTTAAACGCGTGGCTGACGCGGAGCAAGGAATGTCTCAGTTTGTTAAAAGTGCCAGGATTGAAAAAATGGAGCACCAAATTTGAACCAGAGCTTGTATGAGGAAGAGAAAGGGCGCTTTTATATGATCCTTGGATCGCACATTAATCATAAGTTTTGAAACAATATTTTTTTAACTCCAAACTTGAAACGCATTTTTCCCGAAATATTTTTCAAAGGGCGAAGCACTCAAGAGCGTCGACAGATTAACTAACTCATTTAACTTTTTAATGAAAGATAATTAAATTTAGGGGACCTTACCGAGAGATATTTTATATTCGCATTTTAAATATTTTTTAAACATTTGTCAAGAAATTGACATGTTTCTCAAACAGCTGCCATTTCTTTCGAGGAATTTTCCAAACCCCAATCGTCATGCCTCTTAAAATCATTCTGATTTAAGAATTTTCTATTTTTATGGGTTTCAGAAACTGCCATGAGTCTGTACAAGGTTCCGCGCAAACGAGGACGTGCCGTGGGGCGCATAATTTGACAAGGCCTGTAGCCGCCATTTTTAATTCGTTGTGAGGTGAAATTATTTTTTCATATACGAATTTATGTGTAATAAAGTGGTAAACCTCAATTAAATAAAACAATCCTTACATGAACAAAATTCCAATTTTCGTGCCTGTCGATCAGAACCTACTCTTTACTGTTTTCCTTACTAATTGACCCACATCTCGTCACATCAAACACTGATCTGAGTAATGGGAGAGGCCAAGAGCCATTTATTTGTCAATGTATAATATTTAACTACGCAGTGTAATTATGTATTTTGACGATTTACAGGAGGAAATGAATCCAGTGTGTAATGGTACTTGAATTACGTAACATTTACGGCAGCTCACCTAAACCTCTCGATACCAATAATGTTCTACTGTGTTTCTGTAGAAGTATCTAACGTATTTATGAGACAACATTCAGATTTGATTTCATTTGTTATACATCGATATGTTTATGTTGCAATGATATTATTCTTATGTGTATTCTTTCTTTTGTCACCATGATCTTTGACGTACTTATAACTCTGTCCTTTGGGCGCGTAAGCGATTATTAGTTAGTTAGTTGTTAACTTGTTAAAGAGTCGGACCTTGAGAAAGTCAAGTCTTGGACGTCATGTTGGAAAGACGCGTATTGTAGCCCGCTTATAAAATGTGAACTTTAACAGTGACTGCGAGGAAGATGTTTTCAAGTATGTTTTGTATTGTGAAGTGATGTTTGTGTGTCACGTGATATTGCAATAAAAGCAATTAAAAGGAAGTGTAATTTAATTTCGGAGTGCTGATTATTTTTTTACATCACCGTTGTCCAGCAAAAGTGTAATCTTCAAGAATGGTTCGTGAAGCGCATCTACAAAACTTTTGAATATAGCACGATAAAACCTAGGCCTCTTTGCATTCGAGCTTGGAATCATAACCACCTAGATAGATGTTCGACAATTGAGCCATGATAATAACACGAGACCAGCGTGGGAAACACAAAAAGATAAGTGCCTAGTTTCTTATTATTACATGAAATGACTTTATTAACTGTTCTCTAATGACACCTGCCACATAATATGACTGTTGTTGCCCGAAATTGCAGTATTTAGCAGTGTGAGCGACACCACAATCGTTATTAAATGCAGACTTTTGTTGTGGTAGGGTTGTTAGAAGTGCCACTGACGCGCCTAAGAAACTATAGACTAATTCAACGCGCATGTAAAAACATCGATATTAATGACAGACTCTGAAAACATTTGAATACTGAAAAAACAACCGCTCTACCCATCGTCCACTGTCGGACGATATCACTCTCATTTTATCTCCTGTATAATACGGACGCACCATAACATAGGCATCATCATTAGACTTTTAATTTGTTAAACTCTACGGATATATATATATATGCTGTCATTTTGTTGCATGTGGGACTAGTATGTGTGGAAAACGCAAAATGGTTAATGAATGGATATTTCTATGTGATTTCAGACCCTGTTCGGGCGCCACATCTGATGTAAGGAAATATTATTATTATTTGAGCATCAGATTGAGAAGGAGAAGCAGCATATATTTGCCTAGCTCCCTTTCCCGTTTGGAAAGTGCTGCGTACCATTGTGGAACAGTGAGGCTTTGTAAGAGGGATGTGCGATTACAGAAGTTTGCTAAGAAATTCCCGGACGTCACTCGCACTGAAAATGTATCTAAGGACCAGTTTAAAACTGAGTTTGGCGAATATTACAAGGGGGGGGGGGGGGGCGGAGAGTATAAGTAGTATGTTAACGTCGGCCTCGATTGTTCTGTCCGCACAATGACACGTCGGACACGGTTGGCTCTGTAAAAAAAAAAAAAAAAAAAAAAAAAAAAAAAAACTTGGCACATAGAAAGTAAATGATTAAGCAAGCACAAATTTAGAGTATTAACGAGAACTCCTGCTGGATTCTCGTGATTCTCACAATACAGCCCTTCTCGGATCTGTAGATGACGGTCATGTGTCTCTTAAGAACGGCCATTTATTTGTTTGTGTCTTGAGAATGGGAACGCGAGTAGCGCATCCCTGGGGACTCGCCCGAAGCAGACTAAATACCACAGACTCGCCAACGGTCGGTAATACTGCACGCGTATTCTTCCCGGAAGTATTTCCCTCCCTATTGCGCAGCCTAACACTCTCACGTTAATCTGTACAAGCGGCAAATGAGAAAAATTTCTGTACGCAAATAAAATACGGAGTTACTAAGGCCTTGGAATACTTGTAAGTTGTAATAACAACTCCATGACGACGGCAAGAATTTCTCATTACGTGTTTATACACAGAGAAAAAATAATGTTCTTTCAGCAAGCTAGGGCCAATAATAACCCTCAGTTGTGTAACCAATAAACTAAGAGTTAAGAGTGAACAATTGTTACACAAGATAGCCGAAGCATTTCACGGATGTAGAGACTGCCACGACAAACAGCGGTGCAGTTATTAAATACTGACATAGAAATGAGAAACAAGTTTTGGAGGAAGCAAGTCCGGAGTACAGTAAGATATGGAAATAAGATACAAAGTTTGAAGGTAAAGAGGAAAGTGCATGCTATCGGAATGATTTGCTACACAGGTACGTTAAGAAGTAAGAGGACAAGTAAGATACAAAATTAAGAGGCCTTGGAAATAAATGAGGGAAGAGGGAGGTCTACTGCACACATCCACGATAACACGAAACAAGTTTGAGCGACATGTGTAACGCCAGCAGGAATAGTTGGGACGTCGTGTGGGTCTTGGAGCGCTTTTTGTGGTTGCTTCCGTTTCTGCGTAAACGAGATCACTAGAAGACACTGACCACCGTATGTGTGGTCTTGTGACAGATGGTAAGCACTGAAGGTATCGGCATTAGATCGTACTAGCAGAACTGAGACGACCATTGTCTCTAAAGATACAGTACGAGTAAGTTACGCTTAATGTCTTCTACTGACACGGCTGGCAGCCGTGAGGGGGGGACGGTGAGGCGAAACACGCACTGTATCGTTGTAAGAGACACAGAGGCGAGCGACTGTTCAAATGGTTCATATGGCTCTGAGCACTATGGGAGCTAACATCTGAGGCCAGCAGTCCCCTAGAACTTAGAACTACTTAAACTTAACTAACCTAAGGACATCACACACATCCAACCCTGAGGCAGGATTCGAACCTGCGACCGTAGCGGTCGCGCGGTTCCAGACTGAAGCACCTAGAACCGCTCGGCCACAACGGCCGGCGCGAGCGACTTTGCTAGGGTTTACCCCAGCACACTATCACCAGCGTCACTACATCAAAATGCAACTATGCTTAACAGACAAAGGATTGCACCGTAATCTAAGAGCGAAATTTAAAAAAAAATGTTCAAATGTGTGTGTTTTCCTAAGAGACCAAACTATTGATGTCATCGGCCTCTAGACTTACACAATACTTAAACTAACTTACGCTAATAACAACACACACACACACACAAACACACACACACACACACACACACACACACACACACATGCCCGAGGGAGGACTCGAACCTCCGGCGGTAGGGGCCCGAAATTAAAAATTAAAATAGCTTTTCCAAGATTCGTCGGTGTATGCTTAAGTATATTAATGTTAGCGTTATAAAGCTCAGAATGATCAGATGAATATACCAGGGAAAATATGCGATTTTAAGAAAAAATAAGTGGCGCTAAATAACAAACTAGAAAACTAAAAATTGGTCAGAAAATGGAAAAGCATGTCACAATTGAAAGTTACAGGCCTCAACCATGGTCAAAATCGTTTCTACGAGAACTTGAAGGCGCCAAATATTATACTCAGAATAATGACAATCCGTATGGAAACCTCATTTTCATATAAAAACATTAACTATGTGACACCAGTAAGTTACCTTTACTAGTTTTCAGGCTGTTTACTAGAAACTAAATTTAGTACGAAAACATCCTCATTCATAATAGATTAAGTATCATTTGTATTCTACATCTACATCCATACTCCGCAAGAGACCTGACGGTGTGTGGCGGAGGGTACCCTGAGTACCTCTATCGGTTCTCCCTTCTATTCCAGTCTCGTACTGTACGTGGAAAGAAGGATTGTCGGCATGCTTCTGTGTGGGCTCTAATCTCTCTGATTTTATCCTCATGGTCTCTTCGCGAGATATACGTAGGAGGGAGCAATATACTGCTTGACTCTTAGGTGAAGGTATGTTCTCGAAACTTTAACAAATGCCCGTACCGTGCTACTGAGCGTCTCTCCTGCAGAGTCTTCCACTGGAGTTTATCTATCATCTCCGTAACGCTTTCGCGATTACTAAATGATCCTGTAACGAAGCGCGCTGCTCTCCGTTGGATCTTCTCTATCTCTTCTATCAACCCTATCTGGTACGGATCCCACACTGCTGAGCAGTAATCAAGCAGTGGGCGAACAAGCGTACTGTAATCTACTTCCTTTATTGTCGGATTTCATTTCCTTAGGATTCTTCCAATGAATCTCAGTGTGGCATCTGCTTTACCGACGATCAACTTTATATGATCATTCCATTTTAAATCACTCCTAATGCGTACTCCCAGATAATTTATGGAATTAACTGCTTCCAGTTGCTGACCTGCTATTTTGTAGCTAAATGATAAGGGATCTATATTTCTATGTATTCGCAGCACATTACACTTGTCTACATTGAGATTCAATTGCCATTCCGTGGACCATGCGTCAATTTGCTGCAGATCCTCCTGCATTTCAGTACAATTTTCCATTGTTGCAACCTCTCGATACACCGCAGCATCATCTGCAAAAAGCTTCAGTGAACTTCCGATGTCATCCACCAGGTCATTTATATAAATTGTGAATAGCAACGGTCCTATGACACTCCCCTGCGGCACACCTGAAATCACTCTTACTTCGGAAGACTTCTCTCCATTGAGAATGACATGCTACGTTCTGTTATCTAGGAACTCCTCAATCCAATCACACAATTGATCTGATAGTCCGTATGCTCTTACTTTGTTCATTAAACGACTGTGGGGAACTGTGTCAAACGCCTTGCGGAAATCAAGAAACACGGCATCTACCTGTGAACCCGTGTCTAAGGCACTCTGAGTCTCGTGGACGAATAGCGCGAGCTGGTTTTCACACGACCGTCTTTTTCGAAACCCATGCTGATTCCTACAGAGTAGATTTCTAGTCTCCAGAAAGGACGTTATACTCGAACATAATACGTGTTCCAAAATTCTACAACTGATCGACGTTAGAGATATAGGTCTATAGTTCTGCACATCTGTTCGACGTCCCTTCTTGAAAACGGGGACGACCTGTGCCCTTTTCCAGTCCTTTGGAACGCTTCGCTCTTCTAGAGACCTACGGTACACCGCTGCAAGAAGGGGGGAAAGTTCCTTCGCGTACTTTGTGTAAAATCGAACTGGTATCCCATCAGGACCAGCGGCCTTTCCTCTTTTGAGCGATTTTAATTGTTTCTCTATCCCTCTGTTGTCTATTTCGATATCTACCATTTTGTCATCTGTGCGACAATCTAGAGAAGGAACTACAGTGCAGTCTTCCTCTGTGAAACAGCTTTGGAAGAAGACATTTAGTATTTCGGCCTTTAGTCTGTCATCCTCTGTTTCAGTACCATTTTGGTCACAGAGTGTCTGGACATTTTATTTTGATCCACCTACCGCTTTGACATAGGACCAAAATTTCTTAGGATTTTCTGCCAAGTCAGTACATAGAACTTTAGTTTCGAATTCATTGGAAGCCTCTCTCATAGCCCTCCTCACACTACATTTCGCTTCCCGTAATTTTGTTTGTGTGCAAGGCTTTTTCTATGTTTATTTTTGCTGTGAAGTTCCCTTTGCTTCCGCAGCAGTTTTCTAACTCGGTTGTTGTATCACGGTGCCACTTTTCCATCTCTTACGGTCTTGCTTGGCACATACTCATCTAACGCATATTGTACGATGGTTTTGAACTTTGTCCACTGATCCTCAACACTATCTGTACTTGAGACAAAACTTTGGTGTTGAGCCGTCAGGTACTCTGTAATCTGCTTTTTGTCACTTTTGCTAAACAGAAAAATCTTCCTACCTTTTTTAATATTTCTATTTACGGCTGAAATCATCGATGCAGTAAACGCTTTATGATCGCTGATTCCCTGTTCTGCATTAACTGATTCAAATAGTTCGGGTCTGTTTGTCACCAGAAGGTCTAATATGTTATCGCCACGAGTCGGTTCTCTGTTTAACTGCTCAAGGTAGTTTTCAGATAAAGCACTTAAAAATATTTCACTGGATTCTTTGTCGCTGCCACTCGTTATGAACGTTTGAGTCTCCCAGTCTATATCCGGCAAATTAAAATCTCCACCCAGAACTATAACATGGTGGGGAAATCTACTCGAAATATTTTCCAAATTATTCTTCAGGTTCAGGTTCATAATAGAAAGTTCTATTTACAGCACTCGATTACACTCATGTAATGATACAGCTGTACCAAGTTTCAGGACGGTACTGCTAATAACTACAGTTACAAGGAATCCTAAATAGACAGTCCATTGGTAATGTTCTACTGTCGGTTCCGTTTAAGTGCAGTCGAGCTGAAACTTATCAGTAACTAAAAAAAACTTTATCTTTACTTATATAAAAATGAAGAAGATTGTAAATTGTAAAGCGTCAGGGATATTAATACGTGTCCGAGAAAGGGGCCATTTAGCTATGCTCTTTGTGACCAAGGCGGTTGACGGCAAGTGTTCCATATGGCGGTGCGCTGCACCTATATGTAAATACGGCCAGAGAGGCAGTGAAAATACACTTCCTACCGAGATATCAATCTGTTTGCATCAGTCAAACGCCTGCGTCGTAAGGCCTCGGATGACGTCAGAGATGGGCGTACTTGACTTTGTTTTCCGTAAAAGTAGAAAGGACTGTACACCATCATGGATTGCTGAGATTTCATGGAAGTTACTGTTTGTCTGCCGCCCCCGATGTTGACAAAACTGTGTGGCAAGTGGAGAGACTATTTTCACTTTTAAGGCGAGCAACTTTTGGTGATTAGAAGTCAGGGCGATAGACCATTTTACTTGGAACTTCCTGTAGTGGTAGCCTCTGAACTGTTAATAGTACTGTTTCGATAGGGATGTTATTATTATTATTTTTATTGTTAGGGATATTATTATATCTTGTGCATGTGGACTTTTGAACAATGTAGCACTCACTTACAAATCAAAACTTTTATTTCTAGTCATAGTTCCTCATCCCACCGAGTAAATAGCAAGTAATACGTTACATTTTCTTTCAGAGAGCACAAAGAGTAATATGGACTTGTATACTGCAAATTATGATGACTATGTTCCCATCGCTTTCTGGCTGACCGCTCTAATAGTTTTCAGCCTCTAGTAAACAGAGAAGGTAGGCCTAAAGCACGCACAGACAGTTTAATTGTCTTTTCATAACGATATAACAGAACACCGACCATTTTGATTATTTACCTCCCGCCCCGTAACGTCGTACCCAAGTAGCAGAAGGCAAGAGTCCAAATGTCGAATTACAGATGAAGTGTGTTGTATGCACCAAACAGTTACAGTCAGCGTAGTTACTATTAAATAGTAAGCAGTACTGAAAAGGCGAGAAAGAGCACATAGAAGAATGGTAGCAAAGTTTAAGCAAATTCAATAGAAATATCTTCGGATATTTCTGTCAATCAGAATCTCTAATAGTAACATCATTAATGCTCTAAATAAATGTCAAAAGAAAATTTCTACATCGGAAGTAGACGTGTGGATATGAGCTAACGAAGTGTGTGTGTCTGTATGTGTATGGCAGTGAGAGAGAGAGAGAGAGGACGAACGTCTTACATTGAGGCGTTGTCTCGTCGGATTGGGGAAGGCCGGGAAGAAAATCGGCCGCGCCCTTTCAAAGGAACCATCCCGGCATTTGCCTGGCGCGATTTAGGGAAATCGCGGAAAACCTGAATCAGGATGGCCGGACGCGGGATTGAACCGTCGTCCTCCCGAATGCGAGTCCGGTGTCTAACCACTGCGCCACCTCGCTCGGTTATTTTTACGGCTACATGGCTTTATAAACTACGTTTTCTCCTCACGCCGGATTTCACATGTGTGTGTTTGACGTATACAAGTAGGGTAATTTTGAACGTTTGTATCTGGGAAGCGGATAAACAGATGAGGAAAATTTTCAAGGTCTTTCGAGATCGGGATCTTACGAATACATCGTAACATTTACAGCTAGTTGATGTGCATGGGCGTCTCGTATCAGCGGGTCGACTTTGGTACAAAAAAACGACGTCTGTATGTGTATGGCAGTGAGAGAGAGAGAGAGAGGACGAACGTCTTACATTGAGGCGTTGTCTCGTCGGATTGGGGAAGGCCGGGAAGAAAATCGGCCGCGCCCTTTCAAAGGAACCATCCCGGCATTTGCCTGGCGCGATTTAGGGAAATCGCGGAAAACCTAAATAAGGATGGCCGGACCAGGGATTGAACCGTCGTCCTCCCGAATGCGAGTCCAGTGTGCTAACCACTGCGCCACTCCGCTCGCTTGGAATGAGGCTTTGGTGACAGACATTCTTACAGTCTCCGCGTTAAAATAGATGATTCATATTTTGCTAATTTTCCCAACTGTAAAGTGTGAAACATATGAAATTCACGTTGTGATGGACACAAATTTTGTAATGTCACTGGAGTTCATTGAGAACGTGACTGGACCCGTTTCAGATTTAATACACATCTCTCTATCTTCTTCTATCTTCATCAGTCATCATCATCAACCATTTACCAATGCATATATAAACTGAAGTCTCCTTGCACCAACACCGATCCGGTTTTCGTAGTCTCTTCCTCAGCGCACCCTCGATCACGTTGAAGCTGCAAGTCTAAATGAGTGTGGGATGGTGTTTGCTCAAAAATGTTCACGACACCACCATTTAGATTGCATTAATACAAACATTTACACTTCACAAAATTTGATTATTAGGAACAGTATCCAGTTTGTCAACTACGAAAATATAATAGCGCACTGGACCAAATTAGCACCTACTGTACCTAAAAGTCTCAATCTAGTGGCGAAGATAATTATGTATTTCAATGTGGCACAAAACAAAGTTGACAGTTCGCAATCAATACTGTCTTGCAAAAGCTTACAAAAGAAGAATACGATTCTGTAATTCAGTTAACCCAGTCCATAATGAGTATCACCATGTCCAACCGTCACTCGTTTCGATGACACTGACCCTTTCTACACCACTTGTTAATCAAAGCACAGTTTAGTTGAAACGTTCCTTAATTTGAGGTAGTGCAATCACTCGAAATGGTTTAAACATTAATAATAATGAGTTTCGTCGTTGTCGGTGTGCGTATTCTCGCATACAGAGCGTGCATGGCTGTGGCGTGAGCGAACACGGAGAGTGCAACCGACATTGTGTGGCCGACATATTTTGCCCCTCTCTTTGTTATTCCTGTGACAATGTTTCACAATGTTGATACCTCGTAAAGAGCAACAGATGGAACACAGCATCAGCTGTCTTGTGATTTATGCATACTAACATGTAATATGAAAGTGTTAGGTGAACTGTTGTCATTATTTTGAGCTGTAATATTATTCGCACGGTACCTGTGAATATTGACTAAGTAACTCTGGCAGCTTAGGCCCAGTAGAAAAAATTGTCTTCGTAAAAGTTTTGACGAATGAAAAGGAGACGATTGATGAGCAGTTGTTCAAGAAGGGTTCTGGGATGTCTAAGACGGGAAGTCGGGAGTATGGAGTAATTTTCGAAAAAGTTCTTTTGATTTGAAAAGAAGTTGTTTTTATAGTGCGGAAATAAGGAACAGTTTGGACAGTATTATTTTACCTTGATTTACACTGAGAAGCCAACCAGATAAATTCTTGTGACATATAATCTGGGATAAAGACTGTGTGTGCTCTTTGATTTGATTTTACCAGGGAAGCAAAAACAGCATTGGTGAAGCCCGCTACTGCCCGCACCGAAACCGAGTTTATTGTTCGGTATCATTCCCTGTGTCTCTTGTAAAGCCAACTAATGCCCCTGAACAGTGCAAGAAGATCCTTTGCCTTTGCTTTGGTAGACACAATTTCTTCAGGTCTGGTTGATCCGAATATTCTGTGTCTTTTAGTCTTCAATGCCTCGCATTCGAAGATCAAATGTGATGCGGTTTCCTCGCCCACACCACGCATCCTACATTTGAGGTCTTCTTCTGTTATCTCCATTGTATGTAGGAGTTTTTTGAAATTTCCATGGCCTGCCAATAGTCCAACCATGAGTTTCATTCCTCTCCTGTTCAAGCCCAGGACTTCTAGACTTATCTTAGAATATGGCTTCAGCATCAATACCTGGGCAGGTTTTTGGTTTTGGATCTTAGCCCAATATTCTACATGTTTTTTCCTTATCCAGTCTTGTAGTTTTATTTTGATCATCGCCTTGGTGATTGTCAGGACAGGTTCTGGCTCAATAAATGGTGTTATCGCTCCTATGCTGGCCAACCTTGCTCATTTTCATTAATCTCTGAGTGACCAGGGACCCACAATAGGTTTACCCTATTGCTTTCCCCTAGCTCTGCAAGGACTTTGTGGCATTCTGCCATGATCTTTGATCTTGTAGCAGAGGCTGCCAGTGCTTTCAGGGCTGCTTGGCTGTCTGAATAAATTAAAATGCTACGACCTCCGTAGCACCTCCGCAAATTCTCCTCCATGCACACCCTGACAGCAAATATTTATGCTTGAAACACAGTGGCCATCTGCCTTAGAGAGATTGCACTATCCAGCCTTGGTTGCACTCTATATACCCCGGCCTAATACCTTGGTCTGTTTTCTAATAGTCAATGAGCCAGACTATGTCCCCAGTACAGTGTCGAAATTTGTTCTCCCAGAGATTTCTACTTCCAATTAGTACATTGAAAGGTTTGTTGAAGCAGCCGGGAGTTATTATATAATCAGCCGGCATTTCCCCAACCATACGTATGTCTACCTCACTCAGTATTTAAGTGTGAGATGCAGGACACCTCAGTGAGTTCCAATTTTTACCAGCTGCTGCCTCCATCTTTACCCACAGTTGTAATGGATGCATGTCCAGCATGATTACCATCCCGGTAGTGGGTCTGCTGCTAATTCCGCCTGCAATGGCTAAGCAGGCCAATCTCTGCACCTTAGCAAGCTCCTTAGCAACTGTCTGCTGTTCTACCTTTTTCCTCCACACTGTAGCCCCATAAGTGATCACAGGTCTTACTACTATGGTGTATATCCAGTACATATATATCCAGTACATACTTTTGGAGCTTAAGCCCCAGTTTTTATCACAAGCTCTCGTGGTACTCTTTAGATTACCTGTCGCCTTGAAGCAGGTGCTCCTTATGTGAGGAGTCCACGTTAGTTTCTCATCCAGGGTTACCCCTAGATATTTCACTATCCCCTTCACTGGTAGAGTTTCATCGAGAAACTTGAGATTCCGATATGTTTGTTAGATCTGCTTCCTAGTAAAGGGTACTACAACAGTCTTCTTAGGACTGACTCTTAGATCCTGTTTCCTACACCAGTTTTGTACAATGTTCAACGCTCCTTGTGCCATAGCTCTGACTGTGCCTGAACATTTGCCAAGATTTACTATGACAAGATCGACTGCGTATCCCTGGTAAAAGTACTGTCTAGAGTTTAATTCTACAGTAAGTTCATTCACCAAAAGGTTCCACAGTAGAGGGAACAGGGCCCCTCCTTGTGGACAGCCTCTGGTGGTATTGATTACCATTCATTTTGCATCATGGTGACTTGTACCTTTGTACCATTAAGCTTGGCTCTAATCCACCTGCAAATGGTGATCTCCAAGCCATGCACCTCTGCTGTCTTAACCTTGGATTCGAAGGTCGTGTTGCTAAAAGCCCCTTAAATGTCCAAGTAGATGCAGAGGGCTATTCCCTTAAAGTGTAGTGCTTTCTCCACCTTCCCAACAAGTTTCACTCTATTTTACTGGTTGGTATGCATGTTGTTTTATGTGTAGAGGGACCCCAGTTAACCTCCTTTTCCTAACATACACGTTGACCAATTTTTCTAATGTTTTAAGAAGAAAGGAGGACAGACTGATTGGTCTCATATTCTTGGCCTTGGTATGATCAATTCTCCCTGGCCTTGGAATGAAGACAACCTTCACTGCCCTCCAGAAGTTAGGAATGGTTCCTGCTGCTAGGCTAATAATAAATAACCTATAGTAATCTTATTAAGTTCTCTCTTGCTTGTTGCAGGAGCGCTGGAAAAATTCCATCTGCACCAGGTGTCTTGAACAATTGGAATGTTCCCACTGCCCATTGGATTTGACTATGGTCAACACATTCTCTGGCAAATTCTCAGTACTGCCTTTGAAAACCGATATTTCTTAGGGATCTATGTTGTCTGTCAGAGTACATTGAGGAAAATGAGTCTTGAGGAGTAGTTCCAGCGTTTCATTTGTTGTCCTTGTATAGTCCCTATCCTCTTTCCTTAAAGTTTCATCTGGGTCAGTTGGTATCCTAGTGAGGATACCTCTACCTCCTCACAGAATTCCTTCCAGGATGTCTGTTTTGCTTGCTTAATTTGCAAGATTATATTTGACAAGGGCCTCTCGATATTCTGCCCATTGTCCTTTCCTTCTTGCAAGGTTAAACAGTCTTTGTACCTGTTTCCTCTGTGATTCCAGGTTGTTGTTCCAACAAGATACATTCCTATTCGTGCACTTCTTGGTGACTGAGCAGTTGTCATGGTATGAGGTCATGATAGCAGAGGCCATTGCCTCTGCTACCTCCTCAAATTCTACTGGATCCTTTATCAAAGTACTGACTTCCGATGGATCTGAGAAGAGGTTCCTCCTACACGCCTCCCAGACCGTTTTCTGGGATTCCTGTAGGACATGGTCTAATGCCCATTTGAAACTCTAACTTAATATACATGTGGTCTGATGAGGATAGTTCTAAAGCCACATCCCATTGTTTGACATAACTACCCTTCTTATATTCCTAAATGTAGGTTCCTTGCTCCTATTGAGGATCTAGCTAGAAGAAATTGGTGTTGGTGCTGCCCCACACTAAGTTATGGGAATTAGCATCGCATCCAACGAATAGTTGGTCGCCTCGCTGTGCACAGGCTTCCATCAGTCTCCTCACCTCCTGAACTAGCTTACCACCAGTGCCGCTGTGGCCCGAAACACCCCTTTATATAAATAGAGCTCCTGAATCCGGGCCACATCCACTTACTGACTTCCTAGAGGACGACTCAGGACAGCAGTGGCCTCTTTACTATGTGCAGATTTATATGCAGCACATTCAGTCTCCACCTTGGGCCCTTTGTCGCTTTTGATGTCTTTTATTATCCTGAAGGTCACCTGCGAGAACCTCAAGAATAGTCTCAGGTCCTGTTCCCCGCATTGCCTTCAGGGACTTCTCTCTGACTTCCACCACAAGAGTTTGGCCATTTGGTGCAACCTTCTGGTTGGTTACCTTCCAATCCTCTGCCGAGACTTTAGGGTTTTGAGACCCTATTTTCTCAGTCAGAGTCTCTGGAGAGGTATCCTTAAGGGGTTTTGGCATCCATATCAATATTTTTGCAGTCTTGAAGGGCTCAGCTGCTGTCTTTACCAGCAGTTTTGCATCCTCCCATGGTGATATAGGGGCACATTTTCCTTAAGCAGTCCACTGTACCCACCTCATCACAGACAAAGATAAAAGCACTGTGATCCAGATAGACTCTCCTGAATTTGGGTCCTGGACCAGCGTCCCCCCCCCCCCCCCCCCCCAGTCTTCTCAAAGAGACCCATCTGCTCGAGCTCCTACTGCTGCAAGATGAACTTGACCGGTGGATAGCCTTGCTGGATAACCACCATCCTAAAAACCGAGGCTACAGCACTACAGGTCTGTTTCCCTGTTTCATGCCTCGGGTTTTTCTGGATACACTTATCCTGACAAGTGGGAGTCGTAGATTCCTCCCTTGTTCTCTTACTGCCTGCCCTTGATGTAGAAGGGCTTTGTAAACCCCCTTCGCCCTGGGACAGTCTTTCCTTGGAGATCTTGGTCTCAAACCCTTTTAGTTCCCTTCACTTTTGTTTAGGAAGCCACCCTTGTCCTTCCTTTAGCTTTTGTTCTCTAGAGGTTTCCTCCTCTGAGCCACAGACAAGTCTTTGATCTTAATCTGGTCCAACGTCTTAGTAACTACTCCCACTTCTTGAACAGGTCTGTCCCCCTGTTCAGCTGAGGGATGTTTTCCATCGGTTCCAGCCCCGATTTGGGTGTCTGAGATCTCAACTTGCCCATCAGTAATGCTATTTTCTTTTGTGTCTCTTTTGGTCCCATAAGAGTAGGGGATATAATCGGTACACACTACACTACGGACGTCGGACGTCGTGGGCTGGGCAGACTGGTAAACAGGACAGGCGGCGAACTGTGGTGGAGCAAGCTACCGATTTTAATGCTGGGCAAAGTACAAGTGTATCGCCGGCTGGCGTGGACGAGCGGTTCTAGGCGCTTCAGTCTGGAGCCGCGCGACCGCTCCGGTCGCAGGTTCGAATCCTGCCTGGAGCATGGATGTGTGTGATGTCCTTAGATTAGTTAGGTTTAAGTAGTTCTAAGTTCTAGGGGACTGATGACCTCAGATGTTAAGTCCCCATTTGAACCATTTTTTGAACAAGTGTGTCTAAACACAGATTGCACCGAACACTCCAACGATGGGCCTCCGCAGGCAACGACCCACGGATATGCCAATGTTAACATCACGACATGTTGACTCTACTAAAATGGGCACGTGACCATCGGCACTGGACGTTGGTGCAGTGACAGAGCGTCACATGGTCTCATAAATACCGATACTTCTTCCCCCTCCCCATCTTCCAGGGGAACAGCTCCTTAACACTTGTACTGCGGGATGGAGACAAGCTGGTGGAGGCTCCAAATGCTCTGGGAACATTCACGTGGGCATCCATTGGCCCAGTGGAGCTCGTGCAAGGCACCATGACGGCCAATGTGTATCCTACATCGGTTGCAGACCACGTACACCTCTTCATGACTATCATGGTAGAGTGGTTCGAGAAATACAGTAGCACCTTCTAGTTGATGTGTCTGAGCCGTGCGCAGCTCGTGTTCATGCCGTTTCTTGCTTGGCATCTTGTCATTGCGGTTATGGCATTTCGTTTCTTATTCGATTTACTGTCGTCACTAAGTTGCTGGCTTGCATACCCGTAAGTGGCAGCAGCAGCGCTTATCGATACGAGTACTGTGGTACTATCTTTGGAGCGACCCGTAGTATTTCCGGATCACGTCGTCTGGAGAGGAGAGTTCCGAACGGACATCAGGACGGTTGGGGGCGCAGCAGCGAGCAGGTACGTGCAGCTCGGAGCAAGCCGCGGCCGCTGGCAACGTGCTGTCAATGCCGGATCGAGGAGGGGTAGCTGCGAGGGCGACGACTTCGTTGCACACCGAACCTTAGACGTTTAAGTTGAGAGAAGAATTAACTGCTAATGTAACCTCGACTATTCTGAGATCTCACCTTTGGTTGGCGGGTTGTTGCTCCCAGGGCCGCTGAGCCTGGCGGCTACGAGTGAAGTGTTTCGACGCGGTGAAATTTTGCAGCTGTCTTTCTCTATTTGTTATTCATCAATGAATTTAGTATTATTCTTTTTATTGAAGTGCAACCAGCGGTATTTTCAGCCTTGTTGCCGCTAACACCGCAGTTACATGCCCTGGAGGTTACCATACTTTCCGGCAGTGTACCTTTCCTCGACGTGTTGATGCTGTCCGACATGACTTGTAGTTCGACAGTCTCTTGTATTGTACTGTCCATATTTTTTTGGGGAGGTCTAACGTGGTTCTACTGTTTCCTTCGGCCTTGGGTTTTTTCTGAAGACGAAGTGCTGTCTGTCTCTTCGCCCTTGCCTGAAAAATATTCCATCGTTGTACCAGTGATCGGACGTTAGGCGGATTGGGAAGTCGGTCGGTCGACGCTTAAGCTGCTCCTAGTTTGAGTGGCCATCGTGTTACGTGACTACAAATCTTCGCTGCCTGTCTCACCTTACCTTATGTTTGAGTTACGTACCCAGGCCGACCCTTGGAACACTTGCTGAGAACTGCTCGTCCTGATTCCTAAGACAGTGATGTCTGTTTTAAGGATATTTGTAATTTTCTAATTGTTGTTGGTGTGGCCTTCAACCGAGCAATAATTTCACTTCTTTGGTGATAAGGCTTCAGCCGTGTTACAGTTAAGTTTTTTTTTAAACAAGGGATTTATTTTAAAAGTGCTATTTGGAATTGTTTTCCTGAATTCTAATTCAGGCCTTCAGCCATTTGTTATTTGAAATTGTTTGTGGCCTTCAGCCTTCAGCCGAATGATAATTTCACTTCTTTTATAATAAAGCCTTCAACCGTGTTACAGTTTGTTTTAATACGAAGTATTTATCTTAATATGTGCTATTTGGAATTGTTCTTCTGACTTCTAATTCATGCCTTCAGTCGTTTAGTGTTTGAGGTTATTGTTGGTGGACTTAAAATTGTGGAATTTTTTTGTGATAGGGCCTTCAGCCATCATACAGACAATTGAGTTTTTTTAAGAGATTGTTTTAAAATTGTAATTTGTTTAAATAAAGTTTACGTATTTTTTGTGCAACTGAGAGTAACTGATTACGGCCCCATCCACAGTCGTAGACTTATCCTGCCCCATCCTGAGAATCCAGCTCTCAATGTTGGCCCCTCATCTCGCCAGATCTGTACTTGATCGAATATATGTGAGAGTGACTGAACTTGGCGTCAAGAGCTCATTGCCTCCTCCCTGAAATTTACAGGAATTAAGTGACTGTCCAGTGGTGTACCAAGGCCTCAGTGCTTCCATGCCACGAAGCATCGCCGCTGTTATCCACGCCAGAGGTGGACACACCAGCTATTAGGTAGATAGTCATAGCATTCTGGCTGATCAATGTATCTCTAGGATCTCTGATCAGTGACACAGGAACGTGTGATGAACAAATAAAACGAAGAATTGCCGAGCCGCAGTGATTAAATTCGCTAAGATCTGCCTCTGATTTAACTTCCTTGAGCTAACGTATGAGTCTATTCGTTAGCCGGACGGTGTGGCCGAGAGGTTCTAGGCGCTTCAGTCTGGAACCACAAGACCGCTACGGTCGCAGGTTCGAATCCTGCCTCTGGCATGGATGTGTGTGACGTCCTTAGATTAGTTAGGTTTAAGTAGTTCTAAGTTCTAGGGGACTGATGACCTCAGATGTTAAGTGCCATTGTGCTCAGAGCCATTTGAACTCTATTCGTTAAAACCTGGCTCGTAGATGTCTCAGGGCTGAGCCATACATAATCTGCTTTAAGCCCTGATACGGCAGTAACCAGTCAGTCCACTACACTGGCGATCCCACAGTCAAACGGTTCAGAGCAGACGCGTAATGCGAGTTATAGATTATTAAACATAAAAGATCAAGAAAGTCACAGTAATAATGTAGACTACAAGACAGATTTATATTTTATGTAACTGTTTTATTAAGTCCACTACACTGGCGATCCTACAGTCAAACGGTTCAGAGCAGACGCGTAATGCGAGTTATAGATTATTAAACATAAAAGATCAAGAAAGTCACAGTAATAATGTAGACCACAAGACAGATTTATATTTTATGTAACTGTTTTATTCAGTATGATATAGCTTTCTAATGAGTGCTGGTTCTTAATGAAATAAAATATAAGTTCATCTGGTGAGAATGTCCCATTTGCAATTTAAGCAGTAGCACCCTAATAATGGTTGGTTCAAATGGCTCTGAGCACTATGGAACTTAACATCTGAAGCCATCAGTTCCCTAGAACTTAGAATTACTTAAACCTAACTAACCTAAGAAGATCACACACATCCATGCCTGAGGCAGGATTCGAACCTGCGACCACAACAGTCGCGCGGTTCCAGACTGAAGCGCCTAGAACCGCTCAGCCACACCGGCCGGCCGCGAGTAATGGTGGTCTTCACATAATATTCACAAATTACTAATTGCGTTTATGTACCAGTTCTTCTGACCCCAGTTCCAGATGTGTAAACTAAGGTTCGCATATAAAGAAACACAGTCCGATGCTCCAACAGCCAAAGCACAAGTCTCTGCTCATAATCTATCCCTCAACTACACTCCTGATAACGAAAAGCTCAAGACTCCACTTGTCTCTCACATTAAAAAACCAGAATCAGCTCTCTGTCTCCAAGGGTCGTAACATAGTCTTTTTCCTTGCATTTTCGAGATGCTCTCAAGAGCATATCTCCCACCACAACGTCCACAGACATCACGCAACTTTAGCCAATGGGATCTCAGGTGAACTGTAAATGTGAATGTAAATGGAATTACGCCACTATTCCTACAGTAATAATTTTAAAATTAACTTACATATGTTACATGAAACAGTATTTTCTAGTGTGTCTACTGACACTAATTACTATTTGTTAAAAATAGATGTGTGATTTACAGAGACATGAATGTGCGTTTATAGCACTTTCAATAAAATAGCATCGACATGGTTAATATGTTAAATTAACCTGATATACTAATAACTACAAGTTGCTTTCTTTATAAGTGTATGTGTGGAGTACTTTCAGATGTGACACATTTAATGTAGACGCTTATCGTCACAGCATATTTAATAATAATCTAGACTGAATTGTTACTCTTCATAATGGCTACTGTGCAATATCATTATCCGATATTATGTCTACCTTGTAAGGTAGTCTTGTTTGTTGTTATAGTGTGAAAACGTGTACAGTGTACACGTGTATGCTAGTAATCACAATTGGTGCTTGTGCATAAATCATTGCTTTTCTTGTCCTCACATATAATCCTTAAGCTCGCTGCATCAACATTGCTTTTGTCATTCAATGTTATTAGAGTGTTCGTTCTCCTCAGAGTTTTTGTACTTCCAAACAACACTTAGCTTCAGACAGCTGCAGTTGTTAGTGGCCTTCCAGGCTTTCAGCTATAAGTGACCATTTAATGCCACACACTCACTCCTGCTAATCCCTCCTTTGTCCATAGTCCCTCGTCATGTCTACCTCGGCGGAAACCATTACCGTCTGCCGAGCCTTCTTTTGTATACACAGTGCATAAGGAACATTTTTCTGTAGTAATTCCGTGTTGGACACTTTTCGGAAAGGGAATCAGCCCTGGCGTTCCTCAACAGCTTGAACTAATTTTCATGCCTCTCGTTACAGTTCGCCTGTTATTGTTCCCGCTTCTCGGCATTCCCGCAGCAATGGAACCTTATCTGGTATGTCTAACTTTAAACAAATAACTCTCAACGGCAGCCTGGAGCTTCTTCTCTAGCCTTGTCACGTCACATGGCAGAACTGGGCAATATAAAAAACAATGAAGATGCAACTGATGGAATTGTTAGTGTTCTCGTATCGCTGTGAGACCTGAACCGTGAAAGTTAGCAACAAAAGCTGAATTGCCACCTTCGAGACGTGGTGTTGGCGGAATATGTCGCGTTTACCATGGACAGAAAGAAGAATCAATGCTTTCATTATAGAGGAATGTAGCATAATAAGAACTTTATCTTCCGTGTCAGCCAAAGATACTTCCAGTTCCTTTGGATCAATTTAGAAAAAAACAATCCTGCAAGGCAAAGTCGAAGGTAGAATACGAGGGATAGCAGCAAGCAGAAGGTTGGAGTAACCGAAGAAGATTACCAGCTTACCTCTCCACATTATATTAAGAAGAAGTGAAAATTGCTGTGGATGGAGACAGGTAGTCGAATCCTCAGTTAGTTAACAAATGAATGGAGAAATTAGGTCGTGACACTCAGTAACGAGTTAACTGACTAAAGATGATGACGATATATTAGGGCCGCGCGGGATTAGCCGAGGGGTCTGGGGCGCTGCAGTCATGGACTGTGCGGCTGATCCCAGCGGAAGTTCCCTCGGACATGGCTGTGTGTGTTTGTCCTTAGGATAATTTAGGTTAAGTAGTGGGTAAGCTTAGGGACTGATGATCTTAGCAGTTAAGTCCCATAAGATTTCACACACATGGAACATTTTGTTATATCAGGAAGCGTATTTAAGATGCCAATATTGTTAAAGTGCACTCTCCTTCTCTCCCCATTTTTTACTTTATTTATTTTATTTTATTTTATTTTATTGTCAGCTGCTAACCCGAAAGGTCCGGGATGTACAGCATGAGAGCAGTTAAAGTTTGTTTATTTGGTGTTTTCTGCCAATAATCGACGCAATGCAAGCAGCTGTAAAATTATATTTCAGGTTTGGTCATTATTTTAATAATTGTAAAGAGTATCACCAGAATCATACAGGAGACCAGAGGTCTTCGAGAGCAGCATGGCATCTGATCCAGAGTACATCCTTCACGGCAGTGACGACACAGGTTAGACGGGCGAATACAACCACAAACAAAAGAAACAATCAGCGTGCGAACAGGCCTTGAAGGCTCAACAGTACCAACCGTCCGCTGTGTCGTCCTCAGACCCTAGGCGTCATTGGATGCGGATACGGAGGGTCATATGGTCGGCACACCGCTGTTCGCGCCGTTGTCAGTTTTAGTGACCGGTGCCGCCACTTCTCTTTCCAGTAGCTCTTCAACTGGCCTCGTAAGGGCTCAGTGCATCCCGCTTGCCAACAAAACTCGACAGACCTGGACAGTGACCTACCCAGTGCTCGAAAAGCCCAACAACGCTTAACTTCAGTGATCTGAAGGGAACTCTATGTGGAAAAATATGCAAACTTTTGAGTCGTATTACTACACCCCTTTCAGCCCGGAACCTCGCTGCTGCTACCTTCGCAGGTTCGAATCCTGCCTCGGGCATGGATGTCCTTAGGTTAGTCAGGTTTAAGTAGGTCTAAATCTGGGGGCTGATGACCTCAGACGTTAAGTCCCATAGTGCTTAGACATTTGAACCATTTGTACAACACCCCAGTTGCTTCAGCTGTCAAAAGTTTTAACAGCTTGTAAGAGGTCCATGATTAAGGAATTTGTTGCTAGCGCACTCGAGCAGATGTAATTTCGATGGATTGTTCATGCGCTGCCTGCGATATGTAAGCTATAAGAGAATATCAGACCAGAGAGCAGTGTTGTATGCTGTAGGAACTGTGTGGTTGTAGGTGGTAAGTAGTAGCTAACAGTCTGGTGTATCGAATGGCTGGGCTGGTCGTGGGGAACGATGGCGGTGCCTGAGCGTTGTAGTATAAGGTAAAAGCAGCCTCGCGCAAATTTACTATTGTTATATCAAGTCCCATGTAAATGTTTTAAAAAAATTATCTTAATGATAATCTTTCTTATAAAAATTAACTTTTGACAATCATTCAACTCAATTTGAAGAATTTACTAATTTCTCCAATCCATTGTCATCCCGATTATTGTAAAGAAAAATCAGTTGTTTCTGTTTATACATGACAAATCTATCGGCCAGCATTGCACTGGGCTGTGCCACAAAAATTTCTTATAGGAGCAGATATATACGCGTTATCCGGCGACTTCATTGAGGTAAGAATTTTCAATTTATTCAGTAATATCTTTCAGGGCCATGACGCAGCACTGCTGACGTCCACAATTTAGCAGTTTAAATTCACAGTCAATTGTTGAAAGGTTATAAGTGAGCCGCAATTTTATTGAGAGATTAGTCACATTGCATTATTGGTAGGTTACGGAATAATAAACTATTGCGAGGTTACGGAATATTATACATATTTTTTCTGTTGCTAGGTTACACTGAATGTGAATGCTATACATATTTTTTAAATGTTAGGAGGTTGCAAGCTAAACATCTAGCGCTCCAAGTGGCTGGTGTGTAATGACAGAACTGAATGATATAAACGGAGAACTTACCAATTTAATGGAATTACTTAGATATTTTCCAGTGATTTTTCTAATACAAAAACGAAAATATAATTACAGTAATAACCCTTATCCCGTTAATGGCAACATTAATAATGAAATCTCAGTCCAATGTAGTCGAAAGCAGTTTAAGACAAGAAGTAAATTGTGATCTGATGGGGTTGTAAAGTTCGAAAGGAACTGTTTACGAGTATAGCTTCGCGCCTGGTACGTACTTCCTAAATGCTGCTACAATTTATAGTAAAACAATTAACACCAGCCGGCCGCTGTGACCGAGCGGTTCTAGGAGCTTCAGTCCGCAAACGCGCTGCTGCTACGGTCGCTGGTTCGAATTCTCCCTCGGACATGGATGTGTGTGTTGTCCTCAGTCTAGGGGACTGACGACTTCAGATGTTAAGTCCCATAGCGCTTAGAGCCATTTGAACCATTTAAATTAACACCAAAATACCTCATTTGCGTTTTGAACATGCTTCTACACTCCATATCCACAATACACTACAGAACACAATCGTTTCACCCTATGTTTATACATACCAGCTAGTTGGCAACCCTGCACAGTAGCGGTTGCAAAAAAAAAAAAAAAAAAAAAAAAAAAAAAAAAAAAAAAAAAAAAAAAAAATCAGTGTTATGACGAACGTACATACCCAAGCATCTGTGGTCTAGGGACACAGTCCTCCTTCCGCGTTTAGCGGCTCGGACGTGCCTAGCGCACAGCCCGCGCTCCGTTTAGCCTCACATCCGTGAGGCTTCGCATAGCCGGAGCATTGATTACTACAGACCACGATGGCTCTTTTTTACCGGTAGGCGACTATAAGTTTCACGTTCGGCGCACGATACACAAGGCCAAAAGCACACGAAATCGAACGTATCATGCGCGAAGTGGTGAAACCAGATCCGCGGGAGCTGATAAGAGTTCACCTATTAATAGTGGCCAGCGTCGTATTCGTAAAAGTCTTAGACGAGGCAGCGTGCGACCGACTTATTCATCGATCCACCAACAGTTATCATTTTGCCACGCCGACAGGAACATGGGTACGGTTTCTGTTGATCGTGCCCGTCCGAGTCCGAACAGTACGCGTATTCGAACTTCCGTTCGAAGTTCCTGCGCACATGGTTACGGCAGCACGGTCCTTAATCATGCTGCGGAGAAATGGACCAGCTTCGAGACGTATCCCATACTCGACGGAATGTGCCTGATAAGAACTCAACTCTAGAAGGACATACGATCTTAGGTGACAATAGGTGGCTGTCGAGACATCGTTCTATACGATGGTCAATCGAAAACCTGCTCTGGCTACGGGAAGGAAGGCCATGTCCGAACTGTCTTCAGCAACGTCTAGTACAGCTATCTCGGGACACCCAGCACCCGCCACAGCAGATGACATCGCTGCCTATTACGTACGTTGAAGCTCTACGGAACGACGTGAGCGACGCGTATGACAGGCCGTTACCAGTAGAGTCTGCGAGTATCGGCCCCGATCACACGTCAAAAAAAATGGTTCAAATGGCTCTGAGCACTATGGAACTTAACTTCTGAGATCATCAGTCCCCTAGAACTTAGAAATACTTAAACCTAACTAACCTAAGGGCATCAGAAACATCTATGCCCGAGGCGACGTAGTGGTCGCGCGGTTCCAGACTGTAGCGCCTAGAACCGCTCGGCCACTCCGACCGATCCCATGTCACTGATGGCGCAAATGGCCTTGTCACACCACCAGCCAGACGCTCCACAATAGCTACGGAGTCACGGTCCTACCACGCTCCAGTCGAACCCATCTTCAGATATGGAAGCGGTTCCGTAAGAGGATCGCACTTAACAGCATCCCTCAGCAGACGTGGGAGCTCCACCACGAAAACAGCGGTCGAAGAAGCGAAAGAAGAGGCGGCTGTACACAGAAGACGAGCACCACAACCGTGGCGATGAGGAAAACAGTGGAAACGCTCGTGATTTGCTTCCTCCGCCAGGCCAGGTCGACGTCACACCCACAGCGTCGGTGCTACAAACCACGGGGAAGCCGCCACATCAGAGAGACGCGATGGTTACAGATATGTAATAGGACGACGTCCCACCTGCAGATGAACTCCCGTCAACAGCGAGAGTCCTCACCAATGCATTAGGATATTGGACACAAGGAGTCGGCCGCTGTGACCGGGCAGTTCTAGGAGCTTCGGTCCGGAACCGTGCTGCTGCAGTGATCGCAGGTTCTGATCCTGCCTCGGGCATGGATGTGTATGAGGTTCTTAGGTTAGTTAGGTTTACTTAGTTCTAAGTCTAGGGGACTGATGACCTCAGATGTGAAGTCCCATAGTGCTTAGAGCCATCTGAACCTTTTTTTTTTTTGGGCACACGAAATGGGACATACTGATGAGATGCAGGAGGTCGACCTTCAGTCATTGGCTCCCACCGGCAACGAATCGGGAGGGAACCTTGCCCACTGCGGCCAATGAGGCCGTTTCGTATGGTCCCGCTCCAGGAAGGATGCTCCGTCGACGGCCGATCACTAGAGGCGTGACTTCCCAGCAGTGCACAACCGGTAAGATGCCACACGTCTACTGTATTGGTACAGTTAACATCAGTGGTATTCGCACCTCAGTAAAGGTACAAATACAACAAGATAAGTTGCAGGCGGACGTCGACATAGTTTTTCTGCAGGAGGTACGAAACGATGCCCCAGTTGAGTTTTATGGTTATGACGTCAATCGTTTAACAGGTTACGACGGTAGCGGTGGCACAGTCATACTGTTATGAGAAGGAATAGTGGCGGAAGATGTGGAATACTTTCCATCGACCCATGGTGTTGGCCTGACTGTAGGGGACGTCCGCTTGGTGACTGTTTACGCACCGTCTGGCTGGACCAACAGACACGAACGTACAACCTTTTACACAGAGGAGTGTCGCCGCTATTTCGAGGTCGTCAGGAAAATTATATTGTCGGCGGCGACTTCAACTACGTTCTGCGGCCCGAAGACAAACGACCACACTTAGTTCTTTGACCGGCGTTACAGACGCTGGTCCGGGATCTTGCACTGCCTGACACCTGGGAAATGACGCACGGCAACGGCCGCGGATATACGTACTTTACAAGCCAATCAGTTAGACAGGGCGTGTGTGCCACGTGGGCTACGCAAGGCGACGATTGACGCCGAGGTGTGGCCTAGGGCCTTTACAAAAAATGATTCAAATGGCTCTGAGCACTGTGGGACTCAACATCAGAGGCCATCAGTCCCCTAGAACTTAGACCTACTCAAACCTAACTAACCTAAGGACATCACACTCATCCATGCCTGAGGCAGGATTCGAACCTGCGACCGTAGCAGACTGAAGCGCCTAGAACCGCTCGGCTACCGCTGCCGGCTAGGGCCTTTACAGGCCACCAGGCTTACATCTGCACCATCGCCCTGCCACGACAGAAGACATGGCGCAGTAGGGGCCCACCGAAGTTCAACGCTACCCACCTGCGGGATGAGAACTGTTTACGGGAGGTTGAAGTCGCACGGCGGCAATGTCAATAGCGTCGACGTTCGTACGATTCAACGCTGAAATGGTGGCTCTGCTGCGTCAAACCGGCTTTACGCAGAACGTTCACACAGTATGGCCAAGATAAGTCACATTGGCAACGGGCGACTTCCGAATTTTATTTCGCAGCAATACGTGATTTGGCGAAACAACCACCGTCTCCCGACCGTCAGCAGGCTGTCCAACGTATCAAAGCACAACTGCTGCGTCTTCGGCAGTGAAAATGGAAGAAGTTACAGTACGTGTAAGGATGCTGGACGGATTACTCAACGAATGGCCGTCATTACGCTACATACTAAGAGAAAGAAGGCAGCGGCGACGTACACTTATACGGGATATCAAAATGGCCGATGGATTGCGGGCCACGTTACAGAAGGATATTGAACGTGCCTTTGCTCACCGCTGTCGCACGTTCTAAGCGGAGGACTAGCTGGACAGAACAGGACTGACAGACACCCTTCGCGAAGTGCCAGCGGACGAGCATCCCACGGAAGTGCAACGCCTTATGGCTGAAATCACTATAGATGATCTGGACGCTGACCTAAAGTGGGGTGCGTTAAACTAATCCCCTGGACCGGATGGGTTACCTCCTGAATTCTACCACACCTTTGCTCCACTCATGGCACCGACGTGAGTACAGATGTACAATGAAATCCTGACATCTACTCTATGTGTCCTTGCCGGGTTCGCAGAGGGGTATCATATACCCGTTCCAAAACCAAGTCGTGGTCGTAGACCACAAGACTACCGGCCTTTGACATTATTGAATGGAGACTGCAAAATCTTTCAACGTATTCTCAGTGCTCGCCTTCAAGAGCGATATAGGACAAAATACAGTTAGATCAAACGTGTCTAGGTGGGAAGAGCAATATACACACAGCGTTAGGGCCATTCAGGGATGTCACAGCATTGATGTCGGCATGTCGATTACGAGGAGCCTTCGTGGCAGTGGATTTCGATTACGCTTTCGACCGTGTAGACCATTTGTTCCTACGAGGGGTCATGGAACGGATGGGAATCCCCCTCATGTTTGTGGACACGATCTTGAGGTTGAGTAATGGTGCGAACTCGAGAGTCTTGGTGAACGCTGTTAGTTCAGAACCTTTCACGATGCAGCGCTCAGTGCGGCAAGGTTGCCCCGTTTCTGCCATCTTATTTACAGTCGCTCTTTAACATGCACTAAACGGCCTCCGACGAAGATTTGAAGGCGTCCAACTACGGACCGCATCCTTTCAACGCCGCGCATACGCCGACGGCGTCGTTATTTTCGTCAAGCTAGGAGACGCAATCCAGGCGTCGCTGGAATGGTTTCAGCATTATGGAGCAGCGGCGGGTAGTGTTATCAACCTACAAAAGACCCGATATATGGAAGTGGGCAGAGAGCTGCCACGAGGGTCAGCAGTGCCTATCACCAATGTCCCCATTCTCAAGTGTTAGAGAGTGGTATTCCGTGGAAACATACGACGTTCGGCGGTGGATAATTATCGACGGCCACTGCGACAGATGCCCGCGTTGGTACGACAACATGCACTGCGCGCCACAGGTATGTTCCATCGCGCACATTACGTCAACGTCTATTTGGCACCGAAAATAAGTGACTTGGCACACATACTGCCGTTGCGCACCACGATCGCGTCAAGACTACAGTCGGCGTTCGGACATTTCGTAAGTGCTGATCTCCTCTTCAAAATGCGCTATGATACCTTGACGCTACCACCGAGAGGAGGAGGCATCACACTCATAAACGTGAAGAACTGGGCGCGTGCGCTATTTCTTAGTACGATGCAACGCTATTGGAGAACCGAGCACGTCACCTTAATTGGCGCTGTGATCAACGAAGTGGCTCCCCATTCACTCTGTCCACCAGTCCATGTAGGCCACATCACGGTACCGATCGAACACCTTTGGGACTTCTACGTCGATTACAATTACGTTCAGGACAGTTTGCTGCAGACCAGGCTGCCCAGAACGAAGACATATATCAAAGTTTTCTTCAGCAACACTGTCGTAATGTGGCCTTACAGAAGTACCCGGCGATACAGTGGCAGAGAATATGGAGAGCGGTTCATCTTCCCTCTCTCCCTACACAGGCACGTGCATTGAGGTATGCAGTGATGAACGGCAAATTCCCGAACCCAACGACTGCACTCTATTGGTCAGGTCGACACGCCTACATGCCCCCCACTGCACGGTCGTCGACTCTGACGAGCACCGTTTGGTTTGTTCCACGGAAATCGACTGTTGGTTTCTAACGAGGAAAATGCTGGCCCTGTTACTGTGTACGACGCACACGTCGATCAGAACTCATGACCAACTGTTCCCGGATAAAGTATGCTTTCTGACCGCCAGGACAAACGCCGTAAACTGGATAAAGGAGACGGCGACGTATTATTTGTATCGCACCGTGACAAGAACGTCATAAACTTCTGGTACGTGCTGCATTAGCAACATGATAGCTTGCGGCGATATGTGAAATATAGATATTTTTCCAGTTACTTGGGTTCGTTATTCACGGACCCTCCGGTTAGTTGGGGTGTTCCGGGTGTGAACAGTGAAATGAGGAGATAGCTCAACGTTCAGGAGCTAGCGTACATGCCTGATGTATTCAGGGGACTAGACATAGTTTTTAAATTAGCCGACCTGGATACACGCCAACAGGGCCGTTATAGGGTCCCGTTTTCTTTTCTTTACTTTTCTAGTGAACTCTTTAAATGTAGACTGCATTAGAAGCCGTTTTTATGTTTCGCTGTGTTAAATGGCACCATTCAATTGTACCCTAAGAAACATTGAGGTGGGCATAGGCTGTAAATTTTTTAGAAGAATATACACCGGCCTATGAATATACACCGTTGAAAAAAAAATCGCAACACCAAAAGATAACTAAATAGCGTAAAGAAATTTCGGGAATACATTTGTCTAGGTGACGTATTTAAATCATAAAAATTGCAATATCACAGGTTAATGCAAGCACGGGGAAAACCATTGCAAATGTGAAGTGCCAGTAGGTATATAACTGGTGTAACCACAAGGATGTTGAATGCAAACATGCAAACCTGCGGATGTCAGCTTTTGGAATGGAGTTCCATGCCTGATGCACTCGGTCAGTTAATACCCGAGTGGTTAATGCTGGTTGTGGATGACGTAACTGTCGTTCGACGATGCCCCATATGTGATCGATTGGTGATAGATCAGGTGGTGGAGCAAGCCAAGGCAACATGTCGACTCTCTGTAGAGCGCGTGAGTTAGAACAGCGGTAGGTGGGTACGCGTTATCCAGTTGGAAGACACCCCCTTAATGCTGTTCATGAGTGGCTTAACAACAGGTTAATTCACCAGACTGACGCTCAGATTTACAATCAGGATGCGTGGAATAACCAAGAGAGTGCTCCTGCTCTTTTACAAAATCGCACCCCAGATCAGATCTTCAGGTGTAGATCCAGTGTTTCTAACTCACAGACAGGTTAGTTGCAGGACCTCAAACGGCCTCGTTGTGACGAACACACGCCAGTCACTGCCACCGAATTAGAACCAGCGTTGATCATAAAAGACAACTGACTTCCACCTTGTCCTCCAATGAGCTCTCGCTTGACACCACTCAAGCCGCAAATGGCGGTAGTTTGGGGTTAGTAGAATAAACTCTACAGGGCATCTGGTTCGGAGCTGTCCTTGAAGTAACGGTATGTAACAGTTCGTTGTGTGACTATGGAGCCAGCTGCTGCTCAGATTGCTGTTGCAGATACAAGACGATTCCCCAGAGCGACACGCAGAACACGATGGTTGCCCCTCTCGGTGGGGCCACGTGACCACCGCTTCCAGCAATCATGTACAGTGGCAACATTCCTGACAAGTCTTTCTGCAATATCGCAGAAGGAACATCCAGCTTCTCGAAGCCCTATTACACGACCTCGTTCAAACTCAGTGAGGTGTTGGTAATGATGTCTTTGTTGTCTTAAAGGCATTCCCGACCAGCATCAACACACGACGTCCAACCTCAAAGGTAACTGACGCCCGCTGTTGTTACAGCATGTATTTAAAGTAAACCTAATTTACATTCTCATAGCTGCGCCGCTCTTATGCTATTGGCCTCAAAAGTTGAATAGCTATCATCTTTCAGATGTAGAAACACGCCTACCAACTTTGGTTTACGTCGCACAACTCGCTCTAGGTGTTGTAATTTTTTTTGCAAGTAGATTCTAAGACAAAAAAAACTACGCAGCACGAAGGAATAATGCAAATTGGTGACAGATTGATATTCATACGGGCACCGCTGGACGATACAAAATTGTAAACTGGAATCTCACTGACTGGAGTAAAACTGTCTTGAGTGATGAGTCCCGTCTCGAACTGAGCGAAGACCAGCGATGACGTGTCTGGAGACACCCGGACAACAGTGGAATACCGGCTGGACTGTCGCCCACCAGACATCACGACAACCAGGAGTGGTTGGTGTGAGGTGCCATTTAATTCCATAGCAGGATCTCATTGGTAGTAATCCGCGGCACGCTCCCAGCATGGTGGTACGTCGGCGATATTCTACGGCGTTTGTTACCCTTCAAGGCAAACCATCCTGGGCTTACATTTCAACAAGATGATGCCCGCCAGCACATGTCGATTGTTTCTACTGCTTGACTTTGTGTTTGTGAAATCCTACCTCGGTTAACGAGGTCGCCGGATCCGTCGCCAATTGCGAACGTTTGGAGCATTATAGACAGGTCCCCCCTACCAACTTGGGATTTTGACGATCTAACGCCCCAGTTGGACAAAATTTGGCACGGTATCCCTCGGAAGAACATCCAATAACTCTATCAGTCAATGCCGAGATGAATAACTGCTTCCATCAGGGTCAGAGGTGTGACAGCGCTTTATTTACTTGCTCAATTTTTGAAGTTTTTTCTGGTAGTAAATCGTCAATTTTTTCTGAAATTTTAATCCTTTGTTTCTCTGTACACGTAAATCACATGTACCGATTTCTGTCCCACTCGAATTATTCCTTTGTGGTGTTCCTTTTTCTGTCTTAAAGTAGCTGATCATAAAAGAAAATGAATAATATTTCAGGAGCCATAACTGTGTTGTAGTGTTACGTTGCTTGTTGGATTAATACTCGACGTGACAGTCTATAATATCATTCACACTAGCGGCAGAAATAACCTCATGTGGGACAATCCGTAAACAGTTCGCTATTTTACGAAAGTGATCCCCAAACGGAGAAAAAAAAATAGAAACCTGTCAGATGCTGATACACGTTTTCCGTGTTGGGAAACATGAGAAATATTGACAAAACTATCTTCCCCCTTCAGGATATAAGATACAATAAACAATGTTTACACAAAAATGACACACTTAAAAATTTTGAAAATTTGTAGCCATCTGATTTTTCGCACCGCATTAGACGTGTGCTCAAAACAGTGTGTGAGCATTTATAATTCGAATATTTTGAAAAATTAAGGGAATAGAAATAATGGTTCTAGCAGTATCTACACATTGGTGACTGCTGTGTGCAGAACTTTTGCTGTATGCAACTAATGTTCACCCAAAAACGACACAACTAAAAATGTTGAATGTACGTAAGCATCCTAATTTCCGCTCAGCATTGCGGAAGGTGCTGATAGTTGTGCGTGAGAATTTATTTTTGGAATATTTTGAAAACATAAGAGAATTAAATGAAAATCATTGTTTAAATCATATTCACGCACTGGTAACCATTATGTGCGAATCTTTCTTTCATAATAAGTGAGCATTGGTGATTTCTTGTTCGGTGTTTGTTGGTGGATAGAACGACGAAGAGGATTTTATCGATTCTTTCCAGCAGAGAAGAACCTCTTCTGGGCTCCCAGTTTTGCCTCATTTGATAGTATCACTTTTGACAGGAATGTTAATTTTATTATTTGTTATGCTCATAGAAGTTAAATTTTATCAATGAATCCAGAGAGGTATAACAAATATCTGATTGGTTAGTTACAATACAGCCGTGTACTGGTGACTGCAGGCTACAATTGTACGAGTTTTTAACTTCTACATTGCTGGTAATGTACGGATCCTTTCTATAGATAGACATCGCCTTCCATATTCCTTCCTTTGCATGTAATAATCCTTGCAGAGATAAAAGGCCAAAGGTAGTCTCTAGGTTATCTGATGGTTTTCTACGATTCTGAACGCGGGTGAGTCCGTCACAGAAAGAGACACCTACGAATGTTGTAACTGCGTGGATAATTACATCTAGTCACTTTGGTACATTGACTCCCACGTAAATGTTCGTAGGAACTACACGTTCACCGTGCATATTGGTATTCAACAAGAGTTATTTCAGATTACTCCAAAAGACGTGAAGGTTAATACTTCTTTTTTCTCATTTTCTTACGGCAGCGGTTGGAACAACAAACACTGACGTTTTCTTATCACTTTACTACCAAGTATGAGCATACACATATTAATTAACAAACATAATGTAGTTAATATTTCTGAAATGGTTTTGTTCATTTAAGTTACAATAACATTTCAGTTGGTTGCTTAGCTCGATATTCCAGCACTCATGAAGTGACACACCAGTACATCCCTTACATTTTATTTGTAAAGCAAAATACATCTGCAGTAAAGGCAGATCGTATCATTAGCGTCGTCCTGCAAGCTGTCGATACAGCTGTGCCAGAAATATCAGAGAAATTTCGGAGTCTATCTGCGTGAACCTAGAAACGCTGGAATGGTTCGAGTATATGCATATTGCCTGTGGTGCGTTATAACCCGAAATCGGAATGTTTTAATTTTGCCTCTAGTAGGCCCGTACAGAAACATCTTATTTTATACTAGGTATTCTGATACCTTAACGTGGCTTCTGGACCTGTTAAGATGCATGAGAACATTATACTGGTGAACTATTTCTATTTCAATTTACCTCTTCTGACGGGTGCCAAAGGCGGAGGGAGGCATAATAGTAGCACAAAAGAGTCATGTCAGCCTCAGTTTTCATAAAAGCGCCGCCCTTTTGCGAACATCACAGCATCTCGTGTCAGACTCGATTTTTTTCACATTTTCTTGCTCAGTTACGTCCTTCTCTCCACCATTACTCTATGTAGTTAAAGAGAACCGAGTGAGATGAAAATAAAAATTTTTTGGTTGACAATTGAATCCTTATAGTAGCTTTATTTCGAATCACTTGTAACCTTTGGAGACGACAGGATGAAAGCATTAGCCGGTGCATTTCGTATACAGTTACTGACACAAGTGCTAACGTCTGCTCCACTTGTTTGTGTTGCTGGTTTTGTCTTTGGACCAGATGTGCAGATTGTAGAACCTCCCCGTCTGGGGAGAGGAGGTGGCTCATCAGTCTGATAAGCTATCGTAGCCTCGTCCTGTGTGGGGTACTTTTCTCACTTGACAGTTTTAGACGACAGCCGGTTCCGATTTTCCTATCCACGATCTTCCCATGGATCTGCTTTGTGATGTATTATAATGTAGAATTTCCAGAATGAGATTTTCACTCTGCAGCGGAGTGTGCGCTGATGTGAAACTTCCTGGCAGATTAAAACTGTGTGCGCGACCGAGACTCGAACTCGGGACCTTTGCCTTTCGCGGGCAAGTGCTCTACCATCAGAGCTACCGAAGCACGACTCACGGCCGGTACTCACAGCTTTACTTGTGCCAGTACCTCGTCTCCTACCTTCCAAACCTTACAGAAGCTCTCCTGCGAACCTTGCAGAACTAGCACTCCTGAAAGAAAGGATATAGCGGAGACATGGCTTAGCCACAGCCTGGGGGATGTTTCCAGAATGAGATTTTCACTCTGCAGCGGAGTGTCCGCTGATATGAAACTTCCTGGCAGATTAAAACTATGTGCCCGACCGAGACTCGAACTCGGGACCTTTGCCTTTCGCGGGCTGTGGCTAAGCCATGTCTCCGCTATATCCTTTCTTTCAGGAGTGCTAGTTCTGCAAGGTTCGCAGGAGAGCTTCTGTAAAGTTTGGAAGATAGGAGACGAGATACTGGCACAAGTAAAGCTGTGAGTACCGGCCGTGAGTCGTGCTTCGGTAGCTCGGATGGTAGAGCACGTGCCCGCGAAAGGCAAAGGTCCCGAGTTCGAGTCTCGGTCTGGCACACAGTTTTAATCTGCCAGGAAGTTTCAATGTAGAATTTGCTTCACAATCCTAGCCTTCGACTTTCGAAAATATTGTTTCTATTTCTCCTTCATCTACATTTTTCTTATGTGGTTTTTAGCGTGCCAAGTTCTTTGCTTATGGAGTAATTTCTAACTTTATCTGTACTGTTGCAACGTTTGTCCATATGAGACACCATATTTCGGGTGTTTGTATATGTACCAGGTTTTTCCTCTGAACGTCCTTTAATCTCACCCTTATAATAACATAAGAATTTCTTTCACGCAAAAGCCCCACAATCTATACCCTCTTATTTTGTCTAGCATAAAAACAGAGCATTTTACGATACATTTCAAATGATTGTTACAACTGATGTGTGGATATTGAATGTTAAATGTGTTACCTAAGGCGCTGAGTGAGTTGGTAGATTGGTCGTATTAATGACCACAACACTCTGACGCGTCACAAAACTTTTTTGAAATTTTAGAAATTATGTATTTCAGGTGTGATGAAAATGACTATCAATGTAGGAAATGACTATCAGTATGTCAGTCTTTCAATCAGCGTCACTTACGTTTGTTTTTTCGTTATTTCTTTCTGTCCTACTTTAATCTCTTCTGACACTCATGTATAGATACTATATCTGAAGCTATCAGTACTCTGTATATATAGTGATCACAGGCCACTCACTGTTACAACAGAAGATGATGAAGTACACGCATGTTGAAGCGTCAGCTGTTATGAAGGCAAACCTGTTCACCGTTTTAACTAGGGATCACTTAGAGATTTGATGCAAACTCAAACGGAAGTACATCGTGCACAAAAGGCAGATACCTGGATTGAAATACCCAACTTGCACAAATTTTGAACTTGGTATAAATGGTTTGCATATGGTGTACTTCATCAAGAGTAAAATAATTATATCTCGTAATATATTCAGTTTTGCACCAATAACAGCCTGTCGTAGAGTTATAATTTGTTGTCGAGTCTAGGCATACTCTACTACCACACTCATGAGACTATAATAAAAACAATAATTAGGAACTGTCAGTAGTTAAAGGACGGCCAGTTTAAGAATAATTCAAACATGAATGAATACGGCTGTTTAAACACGTGTGGAATTACCACTTTGAGACCATGAGCCGATGAGAATGTGTTTTACTAGATACAATACAACACGAAGTGTGTTGACGAAATACAGTCATGCTCATAAATTACGGATAATTGCAGAATGTGGTGCTACACAACGTGGCACTACACAAAACTGGCGCTAATAGCATAGGCACATAGGGAACGGACACGACACAGATCTGTAAGTCGCCGGTATTGGTGATAAGTTGGGAAAACCGTCCCGAAACACATGTGCTACAAAACGCCACTGCTTTTTGCGCATTTACCCAGACATCAATATGGGATATGATCATCATGCAAACGTACACAGGCCGCACAACAGGTCGTCATACGCTTGATCAGGTGACCGAGTAGCTGCTGGGATATAGCCTCCCATTCTTGCACCAATGCCTGTTGGAGCTCCTGAAGTGTCGTAGTGGTTTGAAGACGTGCAGCGATACGTCGACCGAGAGCATCCCAGATGTGCTCGATGTGGTTTAGATCTGGAGAACAGGCAGGCCACTCCATTCGCCTGATATTTTCTGTTTCAAGGTACTCCTCCACGATGGCAGATCGATGGGGCCGTGCTTTATCAACCATCAGGAGGAACGTGGGACCCACTGCACCCCTCAAAAGGCGAACATACTGGTGCAAAATGACGTCCAGATACACCTGACCTGTCACAGTTCCTCTGTCGAAGACATGCAGGGGTGTTCGTGCATCAGTCACAATCCCATCCCACACCATCAAACCACGACCTCCATACAGGTCCCTTTCAAGGATATTAAGGGAGTGGTATCTGGTTCCTGGTTCATGTCAGATGAAAACCCGGCGAGAATCACTGTTAAGACTGTACCTGGACTCGTCTGTGAACATAACCTGGGACCACTGTTCCAATGACCATGTACTGTGTTCTTGACACCAAGCTTTACGGGCTCTTCTGTGACCAGGGGTTAGTGGAATGCACCTTGCAGGTCTCCAGACGAATAAAACATGTCTGTTCAGTTGTCTGTAGACTGTGTATCTGGAGACAACTGTTCCAGTGGCTGCGGTAAGGTCCCGAGCAAGGCTACCTGCAGTACTCCGTAGCCGTCTGGTGAGATGTCGGTCTTCTTGTGATGTTGTACACTGTGGATGTCCCGTACTGTAGCGCCTGGACACGTTTCCTGTCTGCTGGAATCGTTGCCATAATCATGAGATCACACTTTGTGGCGGACAGAGGGCCTGTGCTACGACCTTCTGTGTTTGACCAGCCTCCAGTCGCCCTAGTATTCTACCCCTCATAACGTCATCAATATGTGTTCCTTGAGCCATTTTCAACACACAGTCACCAATAGCACGTCTGAAACCGTCTGCACACTTGCTCGCTGCACCGTACTCTGACATGCACCAACACACCTCTGCGTATGTGGACTGCTGCCAGCGCCAGCGTGCGACGACCTCAGGTCAAATGCACCGCATGGCCATACCCCGAGGTGTTTTAAACCCGCAAACCGTACATCAGAGCGTTGTTTCACCATGTAGTAGCAGTATCCTTAATTTATGAGCAAGAATGTAGACACATACCTAAACACGCTATAGGCAGCTCCAGAGAAAATAAAACACTATGGAAAGTAGTAAATTGACTGTGGTGGAGTTCACGACACGACCCCCTAATAGCCCTAATAGCTCAATGTTACCGGTTTCAATCAGTAGACCGTTATCAAGCCGAAGTAGAGCGTAACCAGCTTGTCACTACAACATTTGAAGTGAACAACTTCGATGCAGGTGGAAAACATATCTTCAGTTATAATAAATAATCTATAAAAGATCATATATTTCATTTGAAGTGTGTAATTGTCTTGTGTGCGTCCCCTCTATATCTGTGTCTTTTGGAGATTATTTATTGTAACAGAAGCTATGTTTTTCTACCTATATAGAAGCTGTTCACTTCATATGGTGTTGTGACAAGCTGGTTAGGCTTTGCTTCGGCTTGATAATGGTCTGCTAACCGAAACCGGTAGCATCGATAATAAAAATAAACAGCTGGCAGTCATCTACAATGAACTTTCACAGTTATTTGATAGTTGTAAAGCCCCATCTCACCACAAATCCCTAATAGCCCTTGGGCCCTGTAGCTCCGAAAGCCAAATACACGAATACACGAAATGAAATAAGCTTACAGAATTTTTATAGGAAATAAGTACAAAATTTGCCCCCATTTTAATGCCTTGTAGTTATTGTTTCTTATCACAGAAAGCCGAAACCGTGAACGATGCAATGAAATATGTAAGCAGAATCCGGATATTTCTAGTCGGAGTTCGAATACCAAACAGGATAGGCAAAACCAAATACCTCTAGCTGGTATTTGTGCCCTTTCATTGAGTCTGTCAAACAAGGGCTGGCCCGAATCATACGAATGGGCGTCACTCAAATCAATACGGAACTTCTGGCGACAGGTATCTTTTAAATTAATTTTGGTCTTCAGGCAGGAAAAGTGCGCTGAGCATTTCTATCATGATAGAATCTGCCAAGGACAGTACTTCTACTTATGGCATGCATCGGTTAGAAAAATACACCGATGATGAATGGAATCAGTCGAAATCGATTTGCCACAAGATAAATAAATTATGTTTCCGTCACTGGTTGCTGCATTCTTTATAATTTTAACAAATTTATGACAGAGTGAGGAGAAGAATTTGGTTTAGCAAGACATTTTATGGATTTCTGTTGAATGATACGGCAGTTTGGTGGTTTCACTAAGTGTTGACTGATGTGTGTAATTTGAGTATAGCGGGGATCGTTGTTGCTAAATCGGAAAACTTCTTTTTGAGGGTCTAAATACGATGTTGATGACATTGAGACGCTGTGGGCGGCATTTCTGAACCGCTGGGAGTATAATAGCACGCCAGATGGACATTTGTGGGTCTCATGATGAAAGAGTGACCGTAATTGGTTACGTGCTGTCGGCAAGCCATTCTCTTGTCCACTGTGATACCAAGCTATTTGACAGTGTCACTCATTTGAGACTTACACTCTTCCTACTGCGCTACTGAGTCAAGTCAGTTAATTGTCGGCTGGGCGCTTGAGCTTAGTATTGAACAGAATTTCGTGGCTTGACGATCTTACATCGCTGGATGTTTTCCTTCAGATGCCTCTGGACGTGCATAGCAATGTCTCTGGACGTGCATAAAAATGTGTTCGACAGCGCTTCAACAGCGCATTATCAAAGGCTTGCAAGGCAACTAATCCACCCGCCTGCTTGGCTCTACCTCGTTGGTGAACACAGAGGACAGTACAGGTCTCAGAACCGAACTATGCGGCACTCCATTGATGATCAGTTTTTTCTGCTACAATGTTGGACATTGCCAAAAAAGAATCATTTTTGTTTCAAGAATGAATGAATAATTTTGAGCATGTGCCCTGGACATCCTGCGACTTCCAATTTAAAAATTAAACCATAAAGCCAGACGAAGTTTAAGGCCTTGTCTGTATTAAGAAACACATCGACAGTGCTGTCTCCTTGATTCTTCGCTGCTCATACGTACTGTATCGAGTGGAGGGGAGTACAGTGGCAAATACGAACCGTTCTTGAAGTAGGGTAGTACAATACGCTCCAGAATGTCGCCTAGTCCGATATTAACTCTTGAATATGTAATCTGAAAACTGATATGAACACCTAGTTCGGCAGCCCAAACGCAATGGGAATATCTTAGTCCTTGTAGGTACAAATATGCCGGACCTTACGGACAACAGGGCGTAGAGGAATTATGGGCATGGTCTACGCAGATCGTAAATCGTAGTTTGGAGGATTACGTGCCTAATAAGTGGATTAAGGACGGAAAAGACCCGCCATAGTTTAATAATGAGGCTGTTGCCCTCTCGGTTCAAAAGAGAACGTGCAAATTGCGACAAACGAAGTTTAGAACAGATTCGTGTGTCTGTGAAAAGATCTACGCTCGAATCATACAACTACCACTATCGTCATAATTTAGCCAAAAATCTGGCAAAGAGCGAAAGAAAATTCTGACCCGATGTAAAATGGCTAAGTGGGCTTCAGGCATCCATCAGTCGTTGTTGAGCAGTGTGCTGTGCCTGTTGAAGATAGAAAAACGAACGCCGAAGTTTTAAATTTGAAATTCAAGAAATAGTTCATGAAGAAGAACCGTACAAAAATACCATCGTTTGACCATCGAACAGTAAGAAACAGTAGAGAAACGACTGAAGTAGTTGAAAACAAATAAGTCATCTCGTACACATAGAACCACAGTTCGGGTTTTCAAAGAGTACTCTACAGCACTTGCGCCTCACTTAGCTTGCATTTATCGCGTATCTGTCGTCAAGCGAAAAGTACCAATCGAATGAAAAAAAAATCGAGGTGACTACTGTGTATAAGAGCAAAAGAACGGACCCACAAAATTGCAGACCAATATCCCTAACATCGGTTTGCTGCAGAATCGTTGAACACATTATTAGTTCACATAAAATAAATTTTCTTGAAATCGAGAGGCTTATGTCCACGAATCAGCATGGTTTTAGAAATCATCGATCGCGCAAAACTCAGGTTGCCCTTTTCTCACATTATATACTGCGAACTATTGACGATGGTCAACAGGCAAATTCTATATTTCTAGATTTCCGGAAAGCGTTTGACACAGTGCCCCATTACAAGCTGTTAAAGGAGGTACGAGCAGACAGAATAGGTTCACAGATATGTGAGTGGCTTCTTAAGTGACAGAACCCACTAATGTTGTCCTCGACAGCGACTGTTCATCAGAGACAAGGGTATCGTCTGGAGCGCCGCAGGTAAGTGTTCAAATGGTTCAAATAGAGGACATAGAAATGACCATTCCCCGCCTTAGAGAAACAGCTGAATGTGTTGGGCTCCTCTCTGAGCACTATGGGACTTAACATCTGAGGTCATCAGTCCCCTAGAACTTAGAACTACTTAAACCTAACTAACCTAAGGACATCACACTCATTCATGCCTGAGGCAGGATTCGAACCTGCGACCGTAGCAGCAGCTCGGTTCCGGACTGAAGCACCTAGAGCTGCTCGGCCGCAGGTAAGTGTAATAGGACCGCTGTTGTTCTCTATATACATAAATGATTTGGCGAACAGGATGGGCATAAATCTGCGGTTGTTTGCTTATGATGCTACGGTGTATGGGAAGGTGATGAAGTTGACTGACTGTAGGAGGATATAAGATGACTTAGACAAAATTTCTAGTTGTTGTGATGAATAGCAGTTAGTTCTAAATTATAAAACTACAGGTTAATACGCATGAGTTGGAAGAACAAAACCGTGAAGTACGGATACAGCATTAGTTGTGACCTCCTTGACACAGTCATGTCTTTTAAATATCTAGGCGTAATGTTGAGAAGTGGTGGTGTCGACTTCGGTTTATTGAGAGAATTCTAGTGACTTCGGTTTATTCGGTGAATACTAAGAAAGTGTGGTTCATCTGTAAAGGAGCACCCATATATATGTCACCACGTCCAGACAGAAACCCAGTGCTAATGCGACCTATTCTTGAATACTGCTTGACTGTTTGAGATCGTTACCTGGTCACATTGAAGGAAGACATAGAGCAATTCAGAGACGGGCTGCTTGATTGGTTACTGGTAGTTTCAAATGCTTCAGGAGCACAAAAGAGAATTCCTGGAGAAAAGGCGACGTTATTTTCGAGGAACGTAAGTGAGAAATTTTAGAGAATCGAAATTTGGAGCTGACTGCTGAACGATTGTTTCGCCTCCAACATACAATGCGTGTAATGACCTCGAAGATAAGATACGAGAAATTGGGGCTCATACGGAGTCATATAGACAGTTGTTTTATCCTCATTATATTTGCGAATGGAACAGGAAACGAAATAAGTAGTGGCATGGGTATCCTCTGTCACGCGGCGTAAGGTGGATTGCTGAGTATCTGTGTAGATGTAGACGCAGATGTAACTTCGCTGACCGGCCTCACTGCACGTGCACTGTGCCTCATTGGCCTCTGATCCTTCAGGGGTAGTGAGGCTGTGGGCCTATCAGGACAAAGGCGGCCGTTGTTCTCCTATACAAACAAAGCAGGCCGTTGCCCTAGTAAACAGCCATTCACTTGGGCCCTTGTTTTGTTTATTTAGGAAATATCAATCAATATAATGGCAATTAATGGTCAATAACTGTTATTATAATTATCGTAATTTATAGCCAAGGTGGTGGCCGAGACGTGGACCTCCGTTTATGTATACTCAGGTTTTAGTTAATGTCAAATGCTTTTAGCCTAAAGTGATAACTGTCATCATAAAGATGATAATTTATGGCCCAAAAATGGCACCTCACCTCCCTAAACAGTGCAGTGAGCTCTTATTGGTCCTTCACCGTCCCTCTCAGTGTCCCCAGCATCCTGAGACTGTACTCCACTCGAGCGACGGCGTTGGCCACAGCTGCAGGTGACAATGCAAATTTCCAGCGTAGTATGGCGCCCAAAAGTATTCGCAAATTTCCAAATTTTCTGCAATATGCGACACTGTTTATGGTATTGGAGTTAATTTTACTGATTTTTCAAGAAGTCGCAAGTAAATACATGTTTTGTGAACATTTTACTGTTTTTTTATGAAGACACATGTAAATATCGTTTTATAAGTAGAACCACTTTATATGCCATTCAGGCATCTCAGTGCGTGACTCTGTTTACAGTTTTGGGGTAATTTTACCGATTCTTCGAGAAGACACATGTAAATAGTTTATCATGAACGTTAAAAAATTTCCTCAGTGTATCACCTGTAAGCAAAATACTGCTATGTATGGTTTCACTGACTGTTTTTATCAGTAATCCACAAGTACCTGCTTCTTTCAGGAAAATACAAGTAAAATGTAGATATCACACAATCACCAACTCACAAAAAGTTAAGAAAATGTGTTGATCTACAGTACTAAAAATTTTTATTTAACAAGAATTATGCACCAGCCCTACGTTTTATTGAAATGACCTATCCCCCACTCAGTCGGGTCCTCTAACACAATAAGATTATACTGTGTTTTTAAAACTAACAGCAGGAACGCTTATACTGAGAAACTTGTACGCATCGTTAATAACCAGGCCTATACCAGTGCTTCCAGGATCAGAATACGAAAGAGAGCTATACAAGTACATTTTTCTGAGGAATAAAAAAAAAAAGAAACAGCTTCTGTACCGATTGCATCGCTGCTACTGCTAACGCTGTCGACTGATGAAACGCCACTGCAGTGCTTGCAGCAGCCAGATTGCCCGAGTGCTGGACAACACACGCGGGTAGAAAGGACATTACCAGCACCTACCTTGGATTCTCGTGACTGGTGGCTAGCGGCCAGGGGCAGATAAGGAGGTGGCGCAGCAGCCCTCCTCCTCCTGCACTGCAGACAGATTCTGAGATTCTTTTGTAGGTATCGTGATTAAAAATGAGTAGTGATGGTTTCGACCACTTCCTTTACACCAGCCCTATATATTCAAGCTGACCACATCCACGAATTTACATCTCTCCCACTTGCTTGTGGGGCAGCTCCCAGTCAGTCCAGTGCATGCATGTGCCCTCACACCATTGCATGCCCCATCCATCCGTGCCCCCATGGGTCGCTGTTGCTCGACACTGCCAATCAGCCAGCCACAGCTAACAGACTTGGATGTAAGAATTTTTTAATATAATGTGTCTCCTATTTCCATAAATGTTTCAGTGTGATCACCCTGTATATGTCCTTGAGAGACATGGCAGAACATTCACTTACAAATCTTCTGGAGGTAGCAAGGAGATGAGCCTCTGGGAGAACCAGGATCGAATTCTTGAGATCCTGAGACTTATCGCATCTCTTCACCTTGAGTAACGTTGCAGTAGACCTGCTGTGAATCCTGAGTTTTGCCTCAGAGTACTGGGGGCTAACTATTTAGGCAAATGATCGTTCTGATACCAATTACGAGTAGATTAATGCAGTGTTGTGTAGTTTAGTGTTGGGTAGTAGAGTCTAGTCTACAAATGTAAATTGTAAAATTTTTAATGTAGTATTGTAGTGTAGTGCAGCAGACCAGTAGCACGTCAGATTAACATAAATCTGTACACCAAACTGTAACATTGCAGCTCGTCCTGTTTTCTGAAGGAGAACACCCTACTCCTTCTTGTTGCCCAAAAACAAAATAAGACCTTACGTCGGAATCTCACCAGGAAAAGCAATGAACACAATCCACCTGGACCACACTGATTGACTAGTGTAGCAAATGATAAAATTACAGGTGTGTGTGGCGGGTTCTATCTTTAACTTACCTCCCAACTATCTCAACCTATAACCTGCCTGCCCCTATGTGCAGTGCAGCCCCTCATGCATTCTCCATCACACTGCCAATTCCTTCTCTGCACAAAAGCAGAAGACCAATGTGTGGACGTGAAGATTTACCACTACTAAAGAAAGTAACAAAGTTCTGGTAAAAATGGAGTATATTTTTGGGTCATGTTGGCGTCTATAAAATCTTCTGACAGAATTTCACAAACAACACAACCTCTGTTATGTGCAGTTCAGAACCCATTAAGATTGCGGACATGTGGTTATGCCTCTCTGTGTGATACGTACTTCATTTCTGGATCCTCTCTTCTGAGGCAAATTTGTAATGTCACAATTCGACTAGTTTCACTCTCACGAGGATAATGCTCTTTCTGCCATGAGTAACTCCCCTACACGATGCCAGGATCGTTTACAGAGGAATGATATGGAACTACAGAGCCCTGTCCTACTAAAGTCCCACAATACAAAACAATAGTGACCATAAGCGACAGGTTACTATCGCCCACTGCTTGAGCACAAATGAGAATCACAGCAGCAGAAGAAAGCGCTGCATCTGGCTTACCGAGTCAGATGGCATCCGTATAGTTGCGCAGAATAAGCTTTGCTCAGTGAACTATGTTCGTCTAGGCCTCTGTCACTGTCACAGTCCAAATAAAAATTTAAACTACTGGCCATTAAAATTGCTACACCAAGAAGATGACGTGCTACAGACGCGAAATTTAACCGACAGGAAGAAGATGTTGTGATATTCAAATGATTAGCTTCTCAGAGCATTCACACAAGGTTGGCGCCGGTGGCGATACCTACAACGTGCTGACATGAGGAAAGTTTCCAACCGATTTCACATATACAAACAGCAGTTGACCGGCGTTGTCTGGTGAAACGTTATTGTGATGCCTCGTGTAAGGAGGAGAAATGGGTACCATCACGTTTCCGACTTTGATAAAGATCGGATTGTAGCCTATCGCGATTTCGGTTTATCGTATCGCGACATTGCTGCTCGCGTTGGTCGAGATCCAATGACTGTTAGCAGAATATAGAATCAGTGGGTTCAGGAGGGTAATACGGAACGGCGTGCTGGATCCCAACGGCCTCGTATCACTAGCAGTCGAGATGACAGGAATCTTATCCGCATGACTGTAACGGATCGTGCAGCCACGTCTCGATCCCTGAGTCAACAGATGGGGACATTTTCAAAACAACAATCATCTGCACAAACAGTTCGACGATGTTTGCAGCAGCATGGACTATCAGCTCGGAGACCATGGCTGCGGTTACCCTTGACGCTGTATGACAGACAGGAACGCCTGCGAAGGTGTACTCCACGACGAACCTGGGTGCACGAATGGCAAAGTCATTTTTCGGATGAATCCAGATTCTGTGTACAGCATCATTTGGTCGCATCCGCGTTTGGCGACATCGCGGTGAACGCACATTGGAAGCGTGTATTCGTCATCGCCATACTGGCGTATCACCTGGCGTGATGGTATGGGGTGCCATTGGTTACACGTCTTGGTCACCTCTTGTTCGCATTGACGGCACTTTCAACAGTGGACGTTACATTTCAGATGTGTTATGACCCGTGTCCCTACCCTTCATTCGATCCCAGCGAAACCCTACATTTCAGCAGGATAATGCACGACTGCATGTTGCAGGTCCTGTACGGGCCTTTCTGGATACAGAAAATGTTCGACTGCTGCCCTGGCCAGCACATTCTCCAGATCTCTCACCAATTGCAAACGTCTGGTCAATGGTGGCCGAGCAACTGGCTCGTCACAATACGCCAGTCACTACTCTAGATGAACTGTGGTATCGTGTTGAAGCAGCGTGGGCAGCTGTGCCTGTACACGCCATCCAAGCTCTGTTTGACTCAATGCCGAGGAGTATCGAGGCCTTTATTATGGCCAGAGGTTGTTGTTTTGGGTTCTGATTTCTCAGGATCTATGCACCCATGTTGCGTGAAAATGTAATCACATGTCAGTTCTAGTATAATATATTTGTCCAAAGAATACCCGTTTATCATCTGTATTTCTTCTTGGTGTAGCAATTTTAATGGCCAGTAGTACAATTCAGTTATAAAACAGAAAAACATAAGCGGCATTTACTTCACACACTCTGGCTATGTTTCAGCAAAACACAGTTCCGAGATTTGGATTAGCGATACTGACGCCCATTTGTCCCGTTCGCTTCCAGAGCTCCATGTGCCTAGCAATCACATTCCTGCCGTCCTTCCCACTCACCGCGTCACTGTGACGTCATCCAGCACCTTTTTCGTCAAGTTAGATGAGCTCATGCCTAACAGCCTTTTATTGATTTCCTGGCACTCGAATTATGGGGTTATGACTTTATATAATTTTTACCACTGCTTCCTGCTTGACCTTAGTTATTTACCGTCCGAACTATTTTGTCTTTGCTGGAGGACGCTGGTCGGTCGGGCCAGACCTCCTTTCCCAAAGTGGAGGAATGTCTGCCTATGGATACTGCATCTCCGGCTCTTCCATGGTTGTGTTCCTCCTCCTTCTTGCTTGTGCAAGTCACACGGCGCCCCCCCCCCCCCCCCCATCCCAGTTCGGCTCACTTTACAATCGTTTGACACTGTCAACCAGGCGCTCTGCACCGGCTCGTCTTATGGCCGACATAAAATTGAATTGTGATTCATGTTTCTTAATTAAAATCGCTGTAACTTATGTTTCATTTCTTGTACAGCAACCCCATTTGCTATTCCAGTAAGTGATTGAAAGTAGTACTAAGCTAGAGCTTGGGTATTCGTGCTCATCGCACTGCCACATCTCACCCCACCTCAACTGTTTTTTTGCAAAGCAATCTTGTTTCTGGTAAACAATATCAATATACTCCATCAATACTATTTTAATAACTCTGCTGCAAGAATTCCTTTCCTCCAACCTGTCGCCTCTTTGTTTCCTCATTTGTATACCTCTTAACTTTATATCGATGACTGAACTTCTTACTACTGCTTCAATTATTTTTCCAAGAACACCAGTTTTCCTAACACTAATCACTAATCTTCAGGCTATCTTCTTCGTTACTACTTAGCTCCTAGGCACGAAAAATGTTGACATTACATATTTTACAGGTGGTATTATCCCACTGCAACCTCAACATTTTTGTTACTTCCTTTTTCTCGTAGTCCAAGTGGACTTACACCTTTTACATTTATCTTACTTTTTCTTTATCACTCATTTTATATGGTACAGCCCGGATTTGCATGCTTCATCCTTTCATACTCCTTTTGTCTGCCTATTAGAGCTTTACTTCCTTCCGATATTTTATTTTCCTTAGTTCAACTCAATTTAATCTGCTTACTTTATGTATATGTCTGTTTTAATGGATCACTGGCGCACTTTCCACATTTTCGAGCTTCAGTTCGCCACCTGCTTTGTCATGTATTTCTCCCATATTCACTAACACAGGGGAACTTGGCCTTAGGGACTAGTTTATTTTCCATAAATTTTTCTTATTCTCTACCACAATGATATGTCTTATTATTGATCTCTGGTTCCATTTCATATTACAATTCAGCAGCCGACCTCTACCTCATTTACCCAAAAGATTACACCTATTCTTTACCTCTGATTACCCTTTTACTAAATATTTCGTTTCTCTGAATAGCTGAGACTTTCCTCTCTGACAAATGCAGTTCTCCTTTTTTGTCACCTGCTTCTCTACACTACTCAACGTGATCTTCTCAGTACCCTCTGGAAGAACTTCTGATAGACAAAAGTACCTGGAAGAGACTGGAGCAAAGAAAGGAAAAACTGTATCAGAGTTCTGAGGTGCAAACAGCTGCAAAACTGTGAAGTCTCTCTAAGAACGACCTCTACACCTGCTTATTTCTCTCTATGTGCACATAACTCTTCAAAACTAGTAAATTCTTTAGTCCAACTACCCTCTTTGAGATAGGATTCAAAGTTTACTTCAGGAAATCCACGCTCAATAAAAATTTTACGCTCAAGTTTGGTATTATATTATGTTCTAGTCTTCTTTCTCTCAACTTCACTATCACCATTAGTTTCTGACGAATAGCCTTTAACACCTTTCTAGTAGCTCCAAATATTTCTGCTGGGGATACTGGAGACACAGCCATAATTGCCTTGTCTGGCAAACTAGCAACGTACTCTTCAGATAATCCTGAAGTTTCTGAATGACTGTCAACCAACACATAACTTATTACATCTCCTAACTGCACCTTGGAAACCAGCGCAGTGCTACTGCAGTGGTCGTGGACTCGCCCTCTGGTAACAAATCCGCAATTATTGTCTTGTTGTCAAATTATGGGATAGCTCTGCAGTTCACAGATTTAATTTTACTTACAAGCAAACACTGAAAACCTTCGAGCAACCTTTCATGAAGCGACAATCCACAAACATGCTTAGCTTCTGCCCTCTCAGCATGAGAGACGGAGAGCTCGACTTCACAATCATTTAACCTTGAGGGTTGCCTGTGGTCAGTACCTCCCTTAAACACGACCTCAAAAACAATGTCCCTTTCTCACTCCCCTCCATTGGCGGTTTTCTTTACTTCTACTCGTTCTCGTTCCAATGTTGTGGGACTACTACTCCTGTCTGTAACGTCAGGCTCCACATTTACTCTTGAATGCCATGGCGCCCAACACCTTTGACGAAATGAGATGTACCGATTAATACTGTCCTCATGTCTTGTTGTTGTCTCTTCAAACAAGTGCACTATGTTGTAGCTATGCCCTTCTCTTACACTTAGTGTGGCGTTTCTGTGGTCTGTGCTGCGTCCAGTGAGCTCTCTTCCGCTGCTCTGCAGCTCTCTCTGTCGCCCCCACTAATGGCTTCCTTTCATTCTCTAGTTCCTCTCCTGCTGTGGATGCAATCTCGGCTGTGGCTGGCACAGCAGTAGCTTCAGTCACAGCTTTCCCCGCCAGTGACTCTTGCTCTTGGCCTAGGCCAAGAGCTGCCATCCCTATTCACTCTCTTTTACTTCCTTCCCATAACTACTTTTGCTTGAACCCGTAGTGTCATATGAGACCGCCACTTTCCTTGCGTCTAAAAGACTTCTCTTAAAATCCTCCAAATCTTTGAATTTAGCTGATACCACGCTAGCCCTCCTAATGACGTCGCCCCTTAAGTGTTCCACTACATGTAAAACTTACTCTTGTTCTATCTAACACAGGCATTATACCATCAAATTCCTGAATAAACTAACGTGCACACTACTTTGTGGATCAAAATTAATAAATTTCTGACAGCTGATAATCGCTTCTTCTGCTGAAGAGCTAGGTGAAGCTTGGCGTGCTCTTTGGGATAGCTTAGAAATTTCTTGCTCATTTTTCTCCAGCCGAGCATCCACCTGCAGATTATGGACCTCTTGCTCTTTCTCAAACAATTCATACATTGCTCAACTAGTGGCCTACGTCTGACTCGTCTTACTAAATGTAATTTAAAACTAGCATTTTGTCGAGATTTTATATTTGCTCTGGTATTACTCATCTCATTATTTATTTTCGTCTCCAAATTTCCTTGTTTCACCTGGACCGCAGTGGTAAAGTTGTGATAAGCTGTAGGATGACCTTCCAGTTCTTTAGAAACAGTCCCTAACACCTCATTTTGCTATGCAACGTACTCCTACATCCAGGTCAGTACCCTCGTTATTTACCACTTGTTACACTTTAGTATCTGCTACTAGAAACAGGCCCTAGCACCTCCTTTTACCTTGCAGCGCACTCCCATATCCAGTTCAGTATCCTCGTTATCTACCACTTATTACACTTCAGTATCTACTTGCTGTTCCAATTGCAAGTTACACTTATCAGACTGCTCCAAGGTGCCTCGCTTTACTTCCTTTCACAAATCTGGCACTTACCATTTAAGACTGGACATGATCTGATCTCTACCTTGTTTAATATCAGTACTAATTTCTTATCAAAACTACGCCAAGGTTGTAATCAGTGGCAGCAAGAAAACATGTCTCTATTCCTCGGTGCAATAGTATTATTCACCAGACTGTGCTTTGCTTTGAGTATCCTCAACGCCTAAACAAATTGAGTCACTCAAGTTTACTGTAACCCTTCTTTCCGTTCTGTCTCCGTTAACTCTACACTACTTGCCTCTACTTTGCTTTCATCAGCAATCAAAACCCTCGTTGAATGCATGTCTGGACTGAAAAACTCGGTATTTCTTAGTTTCCTGTTTATATTGTCTATGTCAACGACCTCCGTACCATAGTCCTTGACGATCCCCTCTGTGCTAACTTTATCTTGCCCTCCCATTCTATTTTCCAATCTTACAAAGTTGCTCAACTCTTGGTACAAAACTTTGTAGCCTAGCTTTTGATGACTCTTATGGTACGTTTTCTTCTGTCGTCAGTGGCACTCGCCATAAAAATCCAAAGCTGAAGAATTAGAATGTAGAACTCTTAATATTTACAAACGCTGTCATAACAACAAAACAGTAGAATGTACCGACAACTACTTGTGGCTGTTTCTGGTGCGCTTTCCATCATGTGATTCTAAAATGAGCCACTAGACTGGAACACTGACCTGGGGACGTCACGTGTTCGTAGGTACACTATCCTCCACGTACAACACTCTCCCCTTTAAAGAAACAGCCGCTGGTGCCGACAAAGAAGCAATGGAAAAATATTGTTCTGCATGAGACATATTAAAGTTCCAAAAATATTCCAAAGTGAATGTAGAACCCAGTACGTTGTCCTCGATGGTGAGTGTACATCGGAGGTGAGGGTATCATCTGGAGTGCCCCAGGGAAGTGTGGTAGGTACGCTGTTGTTTTCTGTCTACATAAATGATCTTTTGGATAGGGTGGATAGCAATGTGCGGCTGTTTGCTGATGATGCTGTGGTGTACGGGAAGGTATCGTCGTTGAGTGACTGTAGGACGATACAAGATGACTTGGTCAGGATTTGTGATTGGTGTAAAGAATGGCAGCTAACTCTAAATATAGATAAATGTAAATTAATGCAGATGAATAGGAAAAAGAATCCTGTAAGGTTTCAATACTCCATTAGTAGGGTAGCGCTTGACACAGTTACGTCGATTAAATATTTGGGCGTAACATTGCAGAGCGATATGAAGTGGGACAAGCATGTAATGACAGTTGTGGGGATGGCGGATAGTCGTCTTCGGTTCATTGGTAGAATTTTGGGAAGATGTGGTTCATCTGTAACGGAGATCGCTTATAAAACACTATTCTTGAGTACTGCTCGAGCGTTTGGGATCCCTACCAGGTCGGATTGAGGGAGGACATAGAAGCAATTCAGAGGCGGGCTGCTAGATTTGTTACTGCTAGGTTTGATCATCACGCGAGTGTTACGGAAATGCTTCAGGAACTCGGGTGGGAGTCTTAAGAGGAAAGGAGGCGTTCTTTTCGTGAATCGCTACTGAGGAAATTTAGAGAACCAGAATTTGAGGCTGACTGCAGCACAATTTTACTGCCACCAACTTATATTTTGCGGATAGACCACAATGATAAGATAAGAGAGATTAGGGCTCGTACAGAGGCATATAGGCAGTCATTTTCCCCTCGTTCTTTTTGGGAGTGGAACAGGGAGAGAAGATGCTAGTTGTGGTACGAGGAACCCTCCACCACGCACCGTATGGTGGATTGCGGAATATGTATGTAGATGTAGGTGTAGTCATTGTGTTGGCTTGTCTCTATTAAAGTGTGACAGGAAAGCGTAGAAATCTACAATCAGCTTTATGCGAATATTCGTAGCAGAAAGCGATGGTAATGCCCTAGGACGTTAATGGGCGTCTCCGTTCCATTCTAATATTATTGCTTTGATATTCCATCGGTAGCAGCAGGAAACCCAAATATATCTACATTACAAGTAAGTCATGCATTACCTACGACATCCCGGTTTCAGTTGTGAAATGCAAACTAATCCACACACATAACTGGAAAGAACTGGATCGATTTGTGTGCCACGCCTGCAGAGTCTTGGCTGCCCGGGCACTTTTAATTACAAGAAAATCCCAGATAACCGTAGGGCTATCGGTAGGTCAAGATTATCACAACTCTATTTTAGCTTTCACCCGTATTCTTGTTACTAGTTACAGGGTGTATGTTTTGCTTTAACAAGAATGCTGATGACACTGAATTATAGAATCTTGTCAACGTTTCGTGTGCAGTCGGCTGGAAATATCTAAGCACAGAAAACTTGATGAAACTTGGCGTGGTTAGTCAATGGCCTGCCTCACAGAATGACGATAAAATTTTTCCGACGTAATGAAGTAGTACTACAACTGTGAATCGAAGTTATCTCGCTATCGTTATAAAGGAAGAGTGCGATCTAATATGCAGTTGACCTCAAGATGAAGAGAAGATTGACAGAGGCAGCATTTGCTTGAATTGACGAAGATACGAGGAGAACAAACTGCGGCCTCTTTAGCAGGGTCCCACAGGTGCCTAAAATTATTACGGGAAGATTTGATCCCGCTTCTATTGAATACATCTACACAAAATCTTTCGCAATAACCGCTACTCGAAGACACAAGTAAGACCCGCTCTTCAGCTGAGTAAGAAGAAGTAACACAACAACCCAGCAGAAAAGTCAAGGTGCCTGGCGTGGCTTTCGTAAGCAGGACCGTCCTCAGACACGTTTGCCAGTATAATGGATCAGTCAAGGAGAACCTGGCACGTACAGCATCAGTTGCGAGTGTGGCGGCATGCGTTACATCGGCCATATGCACAATGCATCTTGCTGCGCTGATCAGAACTTGTGACGATCGTTTGCCTAGAGAAACTGAAGTGGCAGAACACAGTAGCAAAGAAGGAACATGTTTTCTTTTGAACAGACGAAGGCACTGTGTCGCCCCAATGGGTTGTAGTCTGCATTGGCAGAAGACAACAACAAAGAAGGAACATGTTTGCTTTTAAACAGACCATGGCACTGCATCGTCCCAACGGGTTGTAGGATTTTGTCATCATATAGGCAATGGACATACAAGTACATGACGACTGCCGCGCGGAGTGGCCTCACGATTCGAGGCGCCATGTCACGGATTGCGCGACCCCTCCCGCCGGGGGTTCGAGTCCTCCCTCGGGCATAGGTGTGTGTGTTGTTCTTAGCATAAGTTGGTTTAAGTAGTGTGTAGTCTAGGGACCGATGACCTCAGCAGTTTATCCCTTAGGAATCCACATACATTTTACGGAGGCATATGACGGGCCCACCTGTTCGGTTCATAGCAGATGAGTTAGTGGTCCAGCAAGTCTACAAAACCATAGAAAACGTTGAACTTACAACAACATCAGGAGACAAGAAGAATCGCATTCCAGTGAAGAGTGTTGCAGCCCACGCCTTCGTCGATGGACCATGTGTATTTGTTGGATGTTCTCTTAATTTTAGCTTGGATATAAATGACAGTTTCGCACATCGAAATGGATGGTTCACCGTTGCCATAGTAAGAGGTGGTAGCGGAGTTTCGAGTGTACCTGGTCTTGAAAGTTTTAATGATAGAGATGTAATTGCCAATCGTACCTATCATATGTTTCTACATCTACATGTACATCCATACTCCGCAAGCCACCTGACGGTGTGTGGCGGAGGGTACCCTGAGTACCTCTATCGGTTCTCCCTTCTATTCCAGTCTCGTATTGTACGTGGAAAGAAGGATTGTCGGTATGCTTCTATGTGGGCTCTAATTGGTAGTAAAGATTTTGGTAAATCAGCTTATGACTCAACCTCTCCACTTGTCTTGTATACTCGTAGCAAAAGAAAAATTAATCAAAATGAGTCTGTATTTATTTGGGTTAAGATGACGCGTAGGAAAATCGTCGAAACTTTGTAACAACATGATACCACAACTTAGCTGATAACCAGAGAAGATTACATCAAGTATTTTGTTTAAATTTCTGATTGATATGTCTTCCGTAACCAGCCCTTCTACCGGTTTGAATCCGCCCTCCACTTCTTCTATCTTGTGCTCAAACTTTTACCTCTATCTATCTGCTCTACCACACATACTCTACGATTGTTTGTATTTTAGCATTTGTGTGCCCTTACTATTTCCCTCTCTACTGCCCATAACTGCTACAGCAGAAGTGCCACTAACATAGCCCATTAAATTTCGGGAATGCAGCCGCGCAATTTGATAGGAACATTACCGCCCTGATTTGAACATGTGCTTTTATTATCTTATTTTCAGTTTAATGGTGAGTTTTATGAGCAAATTGATGGTGTTGCCGTGGGAAGTCCCCTCTTCCCTCTGGTATCTAATTTATTCATGGAAGACTTCGAAGACAAGGCACTGGACTCAGCAAGTTTGCCGGCCGAAATGGCCGAGCGGTTCTAGGCGCTACAGTCTGGAGCCGCGCGACCGCTACGGTCGCAGGTTCGAATCCTGCCTCAGGCATGGATGTTTGTGATGTCCTTAGGTTAGTTAGGTTTAAGTAGTTCTAAGTTCTAGGGGCCTGATGACCTCAGAAGTTAAGTCCCATAGCGCTCAGAGCCATTTTTTTCAGCAAGTTTTAAACCAACGGTCTTCTGGAGGTACGTGGACGACACATTCGTGGTATGGCGCCATGGGATGGATGAATTACATCGATTTCTTGAGTATTGAATTCCGCCCATGGTAGCATTAAATTTACTAAGGAAATAGATAAAGACGGCTGCCTCCCCATTTTGGAGGTTGTGTTGTTCGCCGTAAAGGTGATGGCACATTAGGACATGCAGTATATCGGAAACCAACACACACAAATCTATATATTCTTGCCAGTAGCTGCCATCACCCTTCACAGACCATAGGTGTCCTTAAGACCTTAGTACATCGGGCGCACTGTGTATCCGATAAAGACAATTTGCAAGAAGAGCTCACATACCTTAAGAACATTTTTAAATCGAATGGATTTTCTCCGCAACAAATTCGTTGAGCATTTGATGCAAAACCTAAATTGCAGGTATGTGATGGGGAAGAAGATAGTAATTCCTACAGATCGCGAGCGTTTTTGCCCTATATGGGTCCTCTATCCTCGAAGATAGGCCGTATTCTTGAGAAACACTGTGTTAAGGTGATCTTCCGCCCCCCCCCCCCCCCCCCCACGAAGATTGCAGCTTTACTCGGCTCTGTGAAGGGCGATTTACAGCTTCGTAAGGCTGGTGTGTATCAGATTCCTTGCGGAAATTGTGAGCAGTCGTACATAGGTCAAACAACACGCACCGTTCATGAGAGGCGTGTGGAGCATCAAAAATACACACGCTTATTACAGCCAGACAAGTCAGCTGTGGCCGAAATTGTATTGATACAGGAATTACAGTGGTGTGAAGATTTTAACATCCACCTCTCCTTTTTTGAGAATCCGTCTTCAAGGAAGCTACAGAGATCAGATTAGCTAATAATTTAATAAACAGAGATAAGGATTTTAATTTGGACAAAGCATGGAATCAGGCTCTTGGGGTAATTAAACTGCAGAGAAGTCGTCATGGTGTCACCGCCGCCGATCATACATCGATAATCGAATCGAATGTCTGTACGCCTTCGCTACAGGCGGCGCATGTGTAAGCGTATTTCTCTGCCGCCGACCAGCATTTGTGACTCGCATGCGCAGTACCGCCGCGGTGGAGCATATAAGGCCGCGCATGTGACTCACTCTGAGGATGGTCGGACGATACGCGGCCGAAATATCAGTGGAGGAAATTTTATTTGCGCGGCTGCATGCCCGAAATGTAATGGACTACTCATTACGCCGCGAGAAGTTGAAAATAAACGTGCTAATAACGTGATAGTCCTTCTGGTAAGTGGCATGCGTATATATTTCCTCACTAATTTTTTTCCTTGCCTCTTTAGATAGGTCTCACACTTTCTTGAAATCATTTATGGCAGTCACGAAAAACGGGCATATTTGACCCTGCTACTTCGGTGCTAGTGATGGCAGTGTGATGGTTAGAAGGGGGTCAGATGAGGACCTGGATCCAGCGTGTCAACATGCTAAACTCACTGGACCTACAACGGGTCTGGGGTGCAATTTCAAAAGCTCCCAGTTTCGTCTTCTCAGCACTTTAGGTGGCTCACGTTACTTATATGTAATACTCTCCTGCCCCTCATTTCAACAGCTCTATCTGATACTATTCTAGCCCTTTTATTGACCTGTGCTAGTCTATTTCTGGTATCATCCTTGCATTGACCATCTTGTTTAGTACTAATTTCTAGCTACGGAACTTTTTTCACTATCTGCACAACAGAGTCATTCACAATTTTGATGTTAAGCAAGAAGTTATTCTCTTGCCTACAGCTGTTCGTCGCTTCCATCTTTCCTCTGTTTAACCTTATGCAGTCCTTTGTGCTAAGTAGCTGTCCATTCTATTCATAAGGCCTTCGGCGTTAGTGAACCAAAACATTATGACCACACGCTTAACAGCGTGTAGGTCCACCTTTAGAAGGAATTAAAGCAGCGATTGTGCGTGGCATGAATTCGATAGCTTGTCGATATGTTTCGGGAGATATGTGGTACCATAGGACTTCGCACAGAAGACGAAATTCCCGTAAATTGCGGGCTGGTGGTAAGTGACCTTGGAGCTGGCATCCGGTAGCATTCCAGGTGCGTTCCATCCGGTTGAGAACAGGCGAATTTGATAGCCACTGTCGTTATCATCGAACATTGTAGCACGTTTCTGGCCTTCTGTCATCGACAGTTACCCAGCTGGAGGATCCCATCGCCATCGGGGAAGACATAAAATGTGAACGGATATGCACTGAAGAAAAATAAAGTCGCAACATCGAGGATGAGTTGCGCGACATAAACTAAAGTGGATAGGCGATTTTCTACATCTGAAAGATGGTCACTGTTCAGATTTCACGCCAGTCGCATAGAAGTGACGCTAGTAGCGCCACTACGAGAATTCGAATCTGTTTTGCTTTAAATGCTCGTCGATCGTGAGCGATAGTTACCTTTGATACTGGACGTGGTAACTTGATGATAGTCAAGAATACCTTTAAAGATAATGAAGAATACCTTTAAGGCAACAAAGACAGCATTATGGACGCCTCACTAAGTTTGAATGAGGTCATGTAATAAGGCTACGAAAACCTGAATGTTCCTTCTGCGATACTGCAGAAAGACGTGGCAGGAGTATATCCACTATACATGATTACTGGCTGCGATGGTCACGAGAATATACGATCGCAAGAAGACCACGTGGCACTACGGAGAAAGACTACCATGTTCGTCATATGGCTCTGTCGCATCGTACTGCATCTGCAGCAGCTATTTGAGTTGTAGTAGGCACCACGGTGACACAACCAACTTTTACATATCGGTTACTTCAAGGACAGCTCCGAGTCAAAAGTCCTGTAGCGTGCGTTCCACTGACACCACTATCTGCGACTTCAGTGGTGTCAAGAGAGAGCTCATTGGAGGGCAGGATGGAGGTCTGTTGTGATTTCTGATGAAAGCTGGTTCTGCCTCGGTGTCGGCGATGGCCATGTGTTGGTTAAGAGCAGACCAGGTTAGGGCATGAAGCCAACCTGTGTGCGTGCTAGACACATTGGGCCCTCACCTGGAGCCGGCCGGGGTGGCCGAGCGGTTCTAGGCGCTACAGTCTGGAACCGCGCTTCCGCTACGGTCGCAGGTTCGAATCCTGCCTCGGGCATGGATATGTGTGATGTCCTTAGGTTATTTAGGTTTAAGTAGTTCTAAGTTCTAGGGGACTGATGACCTTATAAGTTAAGTCCCATAGTGCTCTCGGCCATTTGAACCCACACCTGGAGTTACAGTCTAAGGTGTGATTTTGTATGACAGCAGCACTCTCGCGTTTATCGCATGCCCCATGACCGCAAATTCGTACCTCAGTCTGGTGATTCAGCCTATTGTGCAGCCATTCATGAACAGCATTTCAAGGGGTGTTTTCCAACAGGATGAAAGTCACCCACAGACCGCTGTTGTAACCCAACATGTTCTACAGAGTGTCGACATGTTGCCTTGGCCAGCTTGATCACCAGATCTGTCTCCAATCGAGCACATATGGTACATTATCAGAAAACAACTCCAGTGCCATAAACTGTCCCTGTATTGACCGACTAATTGCAACAGGCGTGGAACGCCATATCACAAACTGACATCTGACACCGTGCATGCACGTTTGCATGCTTGCATTCAACATTCTGGCAGTTACACCTGTTACTAATGTACCTGTATTTCACATTTTCATTGGCTTATCTCCTGCTTACATTAAACTGTGATCTTGCAATGCTAATAACATCAATATTTTACCTATGCAAATGTCATTACTGTACATTAATTATTTTTAGATGTTACAATTTTTTTCTGTCAGTGTAAATGATTCCCGATAACGTTCATGTTGCTCACATCTGTCGTGGTGCGTTCGATTACTTCCATTTCCCTCGGTAGTCCAGGTGAATTTCCATCACAGCATATACTCCAATTCCCATTAAATCGCGCATGTTTAGAGGAGCAGTTCGCCTGAGTATCAGGTACCTAGACATAAGCATCGCCGCGGTATAATGAAGAACGTAACCCATTCAACCAGGCGACATGTTTCTAGTACATCTACATCTACATATATATACTCCGATAGCCACCAAGCGCCGTGTGGCGCAGGGTACAATTCGCGCCAAAGTAATACCACCCCCCCCCCCCCACCTCCCCCTCTGTTCCACTCGCAGATCGCGCGAGGGAAAAACGACTGTCTGAACGCCTCAGTACGAACTCTCATTTCCCTTATCTTATGACCATTATGCGATTTGAAAGTTGGTGGTAATAATATATGCTCTACATCCTCGGTAAAGATTGGATTTCGGAATTTAGTGAGCAGCCCCTTCCGTTTAGCGCATCGTCTATCTGCAAGTGTGTCCCACTTCAAACTTTCTATGAGATTTGTAACGCTCTCGCGATGGCTAAATGTACCAGTCACGAATCTTGCCGTTCTTCTTTGGACCTTCTCTATCTCTTGAATCAGACCCAGTTGGTAAGGGTCCCACACAGACGAACAATGTTCTAAGACTCGACGAATTAACGTATTGTAAGCTATTTCCTTTGTTGAAGGACTACATCGCTTCAGGATTCTACCAATAAACCGCAATCTAGAGTCGGTCTTGTGTAATCTGATCATTCCATTTGAGATCATTTCGATTAGTCACACCCTGTTACTTGACTGATGTTACCGCTTCCAAAGACTGATCATTTGTTTTGTACTCATACATTAATGGGGATTTTCGCCTTGTTATACGCAGTAGGTAACACTTGCTAATATTGAGAGATAACTGCCAGTCTTTATACTACGAATTCATTTTCTGCAAATCCTCATCGATTTGTTCACAACTACCGTGTGATACTACTTTCCTGTAGACTACAGCATCATCGGCAAACAGTCTAAGGCCGCTGTCAATACCATCAACCAGATCGTTTATGTAAATCGTAAAAAGCAGAGGACCTATTACGCTGCCCTGGGGCACACCTGAAGGTACTTTTCTTTCTCTACGGTTCAAGCCCAATGATCTGGTGCCAGGCCTGGCCAAACAGTGTTCCACGAGCATAAGCGCTCCAGCCGTGTCCTGCCTAGCGCTCTGAGTGCGACAGGGCGTGGGGCTGAGGGGTGATGAGGAAAAGTGAAGGCTGCAGCTGGAGGCCGCTAGAGCTAAATATTCGACTTGTCAGACTCCAGGCAATTTGACGACAGTACGACATGAGTTAAATCAGGTTTACGTTCCGAATTTGGAATACTAAGGCGTCTACTTTCTTGTCCAAAACAGGAAAAGTGGGGAAGCCACATTGTTCAATGCCGAATAGGAATTGCTTTACTTTTCGTATCTCTTAAAGGCCATGCACAATGCTTAATATGCCGTCGCACTGTTATGAATTGGAAAAGCACTTACTGGTACGTCGTTGCAACATCAACCACTAAGACGATATGATATATTTCTCTTGTTATGAACGACAGTGAATGCTGGCTGCATTGAATGGAAGCCATTAGGGAAAAACGTTCAGTGCTGTGAAAAACTAAATGTTTTACGATCGACATCACCAATGATTTGAGTTCATTAATTGTTTTAGTACAAGAAGAGAGTAATTTGGTAACAGATTTGTTGGACAAGACTTTAGAAATGTATTCCTATTGAAAAATCATCGTCAAGTTCGTGACATGAAACATTTGCATTAAGTCAAGGCAATCATATGTGGACCAGATCTGACTGAAGACGTTTCAGTAATTGAAACGTTGTATTATGAGTACTCAAAGAGATTCCAAGACATTGCATGTGACTAAAGACGGAATTCGCTTTATGTGTCAGACTCATCTCGCTTTTTACCGCTAATGTTCCACATTACTGCCAACTTTAGCTGATAGACATTCAGGGAACACCAATTTCAACGACCTGTGTGTCCAATCCAGGAATTTACAAGATCAATATAAAATGTTATCCCAAGACAAGTATATTCGAGTGCACAGACAAGCCGTTACAGTTATTTCATTGTTTCATTCAACACATGTGTGTGAAAGATATTTTTGCGTTATAAAATTTACAATGTTCCACCTACGTTTTGGTTCAACATATTTTAGCTTGCATACCTTCGTGTGCTTGTATTGCGAACTATAGTTCCAGATATATTACAAATTCAAAAACCGAGATGTATAAAAACACGTCTTTTTATGTTTCCCATGTGTGCAGCCTTTTGCATATAGCTGTCTCACTAGCAATGTGCTCAGAACAGGGCAGTCGTAGGGAAGCTGGACGGCTGAGAGGACACATCTGCTACATTCGCACAGCGCGAACGCGCTGTGGGAGCGCAAAAAGTAAGCAGATCTATCCTGTGCACACTGCAATAGTATATCTATGAGTATTATGGTTTACTTAGCTTAAAATTTGTAACATCATGTGCCCCTGGTCAGCACCCACACATGAATTCACAAGGCCTGCTCTCTCCTTATCAATGATCCCATCATTCATCTACATCTACGTACATACTCCGCAATCCACCATACGGTGCGTGGTGGAGGGTACCTCGTACCACAACTAGCATCTTCTCTCCGTGTTCCACTCCCAAACAGAACGAGGGAAAAATTACTGCCTATATGCCTCCGTACAAGCCCTAATCTCTCTCATCTTTGTGGTCTTTCCACGAAATATAAGTTGGCGGCAGTAAAATTGTACTGCAGTCAGCCTCAAATGCTGGTTCTATAAATTTCCGACGACCGTTGCTGGCCGAGCGGTTCTAGCTGCTAAAGCCCGGAACCGCGCGACTGCTACGGTCGTAGGTTCAAATCCTGCCTCGTGCATGGATGTGTGTGATGTCCTTAGGTTAGTTAGGTTTAAGTAGTTGTAAGTTCTAAGGGACTGATGACCCCAGATGTTAAGTCCCATAGTGCTCAGAGCCATTTGAACCATTTGAACCTCTAAATTTCCTCAATAGCGATTCACGAAAAGAACGCCTCCTTTCCTCCAGAGACTCCTACCCGAGTTCCTGAAGCATTTCCGTAACACTCGCGTGATGATCAAACCTAGCAGTAACAAATCTAGCAGCCCGCCTCTGAATTGCTTCTTGGTCCTCCCTCAATTCGACCTGATAGGGATCCCAAACGCTCGAGTTGTACTCAAGAATAGGTCATATTAGTGTTTTATAAGCGGTCTCCTTTACAGATGAACCACATCTTCCCAAAATTCTGCCAGTGAACCGAAGACGACTATCCGCCTTCCCCACGACTGCCATTACATGCTTGTCTCACTTCATATCGCTCTGCAATGTTACGCCCAAATATTTAATCGACGTGACTGTGTCAGGTGCTACGCTACTTATGGAGTATTCAAACATTACGGGATTCCTTTTCCTATTCATCTGCATTAATTTAAATTTATCTATATTTGGAGTTACCTGCCATTCTTTCACCAATCACAAATCTTGTCCAAGTCACCTTGTATCCTCCTACAGTCACTCAAGGACGACACCTTCCTGTACACCACAGCATCATCAGCAAACAGCCGTACATTGCTATCCACCCTATCCAAAAGATCGTTTGCCCAGCAGAAAGTTCCAAGAGACTGGAAAAAAGCGTAGGTGACTTCTGTGTCATAAGAGAGGTAAAATAATTGACCCAAAATATTACAGAATAACACCCCTGACTTCGGTTTGCTGCAGAATCCTTGAACATATTCTCAGGTCGAGTGTAATAAACTTTCTTGAGATTGAGAACCTTACGTACATGAATCTGCATGGGTTTAGCAAGCATAGCTTGTAAGAAACTCAGCTTTCCCTTTTCTCACATGATATACTGCGAACTATGCATGAAGGGCAACAGACTGATTCCATTTTCCTAGATTTCCAGAAAGCATTTGACACAGTGCCCCACTGCAGGCCAATAACGAAGGTACGAGCATATGGAGTAAATTAACAGATATGTGAGTGGCTCGAAGACTTTTTAAGTAATACGAGGGTCGTCCACAAAGTAAGTTCCGTTTTTATTTCTATCCGCGGCAGCGCTACGATAGCAGTTCCGAGCATACTCAGCAGTTACTTTGACTCAAGAAGACATGTACGCCTTTTTCAGATCGCTGCTGCCGACATGTGCTTTGTAGCGCTTCTTTATAATGTCAGCCGTAATTGAAAATGCCGCCGCATGTGAAATCAGATCTTTGATTCGTTTTCTAAATTCAAAGAAAATTAAACCAAAGGAAATTCATCGGCAAATCTGCAAGGTTTACGGGCAAAATGCTACGAGTGATTCAATGGTTAGAAGATGGGTCGGTCTTTTCAACGAAGGACGTGATCAAGTGCACGATGAAGAACGAAGTGGACGCCCGTCTGTAGTTACTGATGAACTGGTTCACACAATTGAAGAGAAGATTAAGCACAACTTTAAGTTTACACTTAGTACTCTTTGCTACGGAAGTTCCGCAAATCTCACGATCACTAATTCATTAAATTGTTACTGAAAAACTGAAATTTCCAAAACTTTGCTCACGTTGGGTACCCAAAATTCTTACTGAACAACACAAAAAACAACGGATGGGCAGTGCTCTTCAGTTATTGACACGCTACACTGAAGAAGGCGATGATTTTCTTTCTCGGATAGTCACGGGGGATGAAACTTGGGTACCGTAAGACACCCCTGAAACAAAACGGCAATCAGTGGGATGGAGGCACACTTCATCCGCAACGACAATTAAGCCTAAGCAAATCTTGACATCTCGAAAAGTCATGTGCACCGTTTTTTGTGACAGGAAAGGCATTTTGCTCATTAATTTCTTACCACGAGGCCAAACAATCAATGTATATGGTTACTACGAGACCATTAAGAAATTGCGCCACGCAATACAGAACAAGCGCCGAGAAAGACTGTCAAAAGGTGTTGTTTTCTTTCCACGACAATGCCCGACCTCACACGGCGAATGTGCCCAAACAATTCTTACGGGAATTTCATTGGGACGCGTTTGATCATCCTCTGTACAGCCCGGACCTCCCTCCCAGAGACTTTCATCTCCTCTTACAAATAAAATCTGTCCTTAGTGGTCAATACTTCACGATGATGACGAGCTGAATACAGAGGCGGCAACCTCCTATGAGAAGGCCTACAAAAACTTGTGCCACGCTATGACAAGTGCCTACAAAATTTCGGAAGCTATGTAGAAAAGTAGTTTAACAGTTGTAGATTTTTGTACAATAAATATTTTTCTGTATCTCTACACGTTTGTTTCATGCAAGCAAACAGAACTTACTTTGAGGACATACCTCGTAGAAGCCAGTAAGTTGTTTTCGACGGCGAGTGTTCACCATAGAGGGGGCCAGATAAGTGCGATAGGACCAATTGTTCTCTGTATACATTAATGCTTTGGTGGACAGGGTGTGCAGCATCTGCAGTTGTATGCTGATGCTGCTGCGGTGTACGGTAAGGTGTTGAAGTTGAGTGACAGTTGGAAGATACAAGACGCCTTAGACAAAATTTCTAATTAGTGTGATGGATGACAGCTAGCTCTAAATGAGGAAAAAATTGAAGTTAATGCGCATGAGTAGGAAGAATAAACCTGTAATGTTCGGATACGGCATTAGTAGTGTCTTACTTCACATAGACAAGTCGTTTAAATATCTGGGCGTAACGTTGCAAAGTGGTATGAAATGGAACGAGCATGTGAGCATTGTGGTAGGGAAGGCGAATGATCGTCTTCTGTTCATTGGGAGAATTTTAGGAAAGTATGATTCACTTGTAAAGGAGACCATATACAGGGTGGTCTATTGATGGTGATCGGGTCCAATATCTCTCTGAATAACCATCAAACGGAAAAGCTACAACCAATGAATCTCGTCTAGCTTGAAGGGGGAAACCAGATGGCGCTATGGTTGGCCTGCTGGATGGCGCTGCCACAGGTCAAACGGATATCAGCTGCGTTTTTCAAAAAATAGAAACCCCCATTTTTATTACATATTCGTGTAGTACGCAAAGAAATATGAATATTTTAGTTGGGCCACTTTTTTCGCTTTATGATAGATGGCGCTGTAGTAGTCCCAAACGTACGTGGTATCACGTAACATTCCGCCAGTGTGGACGGTATTTGTTTCGTGATACGTTACCCGTGTTAAAATAGACCGTTTACCAATTGCGGAAAAGGTCGGTATCGTGTTGATGTATGGCTATTGTGATCAAAATGCCCAACGGGAGGGTGCTATGTATGCTGCTTGGTATCCTGGACGACACCATCCAAGTGTCCGGACCGTTCGCCGGATAGTTACGTTATTTAAGGAAACAGGAAGTGTTCAGCCACATGTGAAACGTCAACCACGACCTGCAACAGATGAAGATGCCCAAGTAGGTGTTTTAGCTGCTCTCGCGGCTAATCCGCACATCAATAGCAGACAAACTGCGCGAATATCGGGAATCTCAAAAAATTCGGTGTTGAGAATTCTACATCAACATCTATTGCACCCGTACCATATTTCTATGCACCAGGAATTGCATGGCGACGACTTTGAACGTCGTGTACAGTTCTGCCACTGGGCACAAGAGAAATTACGGGAGGATGACAGATTTTTTGCACGCGTTCTATTTAGCGAAGAAGCGTCATTCACCAACAGCGGTAACGTAAACCGGCATAATATCCACTAGTGGGCAACGGAAAATCCACGATGGCTGCGACAAATGGAACATCAGCGACCTTGGCGTGTTAATGTATTTTGCGGCATTATGGGAGGAAGGATAATTGGCCCCATTTTATCGATGGCATTCTAAATGGCGCAATGTATGCTGATTTCCTACGTAATGTTCTACCGATGTTACTACAAGATGTTTCACTGCATGAGAGAATGGCGATGTACTTCCAACATGATGGATGTCCCGCACATAGCTCGTGTGCGGTTGAAGCGGTATTGAATAGCATATTTCATGACAGGTGGATTGGTCGTCGAAGCACCATCCCATGGCTCGCACGTTCACGGGTTCTGACGTCCCCGGATTTCTTTCTGTGGGGAAAGTTGAAGGATATTTGATATCGTGATCCACCGACAACGGCTGACAACATGCGTCAGTGCATTGTCACTGCATGTGCGAATATTACGGAAGGCGAACTACTCGCTGTTGAGAGGAATGTCGTTACACGTATTGCCAAATGCATTGAGGATGGCAGATATTATTTTGAGTATTATTGCATTAATGTGGTATTTACAGGTAATCACGCTGTAACAGCACGCGTTATCAGAAATGATAAGTTCACAAAGGTACATGCATCACATTGGAACAACCGAAATAAAATGTTCAAACGTACCTACGTTCTGTATTTTAATTTAAAAAACCTACCTGTTATCAACTGTTAGTCTAAAATTGTGAGCCACATGTTTGTGACTATTACGGCGCCATCTGTCTCAAAGCGAAAAAGTGGTCCAACTAAAACATTCATATTTCTTTACGTAATACACGAATATGTAATAAAAAAAGGGGGTTCCTATTTTTGATATCCGTTTGACCTATGGCAGCGCCACCTAGCGGGCCAACCATAGCGCCATCTGGTTTCCCCTTCAAGGTAGACAAGTTTCGTTCTTTGTAGTTTTTCCGTTTGACGCTTGTTTCGTGAGATATTTGGCCCGGTCGCGATCAATGGACCACCCTGTATAGGACGATGCTGCCACTTATTCTTGAGTTCTGCCTGAGTGTTTGGGATCCATACCAGATCGGACTGAAGGAAGACATCGAAGCAAATCAGAGGCGGACTGCTAAATTTGTTACCGGTAGATTCGAGAAACACGTAAGTGTTGCATAGATGCTTCGGGAACTCAAATGGGAATCCCTGAAAGGAAGGTGATGTTGTTTTCGAGTAACGGTATTTAGAAAATTTAGAGAACCGGCATTTGCAACTAGCTGCCAAACGATTCTACTACCGCCATCATTTATTGTGCCTAAGGGCCGAGAAGATAAGATACGAGAAAATAGGGCTCATTTGGACGCATATAGACAGTCTTATATGTCACTTTCTGTTCGTGTTCTATTTGCGAATGGAACTGGGGAGGGAATGACTAGCAGTACTATATGGTACCCTCCACCACGCACCGTACAGTGTCTTGCGGGGTATCTACGTAGCTATAGAGGTAGATATGTTTCCAGCTTGGGAGAGATCCGGTGACCTTTATGGCCAAAATATGGTTCAAATGGCTCTGAGCACTATGGGACTTAACATCTGAGCTCATCAGACCCCTAGAACATAGAACTACTTAAACCTAACTAACCTAAGGACATCACACATGCCGGTCGGTGTGGCCGTGCGGTTCTTGGCGCTACAGTCTGGAACCGAGCGACCGCTCCGGTCGCAGGTTCGAATCCTGCCTCGGGCATGGATGTGTGTTATGCCCTTAGGTTAGTTAGTTTTAATTAGTTCTAAGTTCTAGGCGACTGATGACCTCAGAAGTTAAGTCGCATAGTACTCCGAGCAATTTGAACCATTTTTTGACATCACACACATCCATACCCGAGGCAGGATTCGAACCTGCGACCGTAGCAGTCTCGCGGTTCCGGACTGAAGCGCCTAGAACCGCACGGCCACCGTGGCCGGCGCCAAAATATGGTTTGGCAAGCACGGAAACATGCAGTAGAAACTTTCGGCGAGCATTATGATGCTGAAATGTACGCCCAGAATGATTTTCCATGAATGGCAACGGAAGGAACATAGAAAAACGTTGACTTACCATTGATGTATAAGGGTACCACGGATTAAAACCAAAGGGGTCCTGCTATGAAAAGAAATATCGCCCCCGCCCATTACTCCTGACTGACTGTGTGGCAGCCGACACTGCCGGCTGGTTGCTCACTGCTGCCGAGGTGCATCTCCAGACACGTCTTTATTGGTCATCAGGGCTCAGTTCGAAGTGGGACTCATCACTGAAAACGATTCTACTCCAGCCGTGGAGGTTCCAGGCCAAGACGTGTTTGGAGGCACCTTGGATGGCGCTGGGATATCAACCTGACTCTCGCCCACCATATTTTTTTATAGTAGGACCCCTTTAGTTGTCATTCACTGCACCCTTCAACACAGTGGAATGTCGACGATATTCTACGCGCCATTTTGTTGACCTTCAAGGCAAGCAGTCCTAGACTTACATTTCAGCAAGATAATTCCCGCCCATACACCGAGAGTTTCTACTGCATATATATATATATATATATATATATATATATATATATATATATATATATATATATATATTTGAATCTGGTATGTGTTTTTAAAATTGTTCTCATTCTATGGGTTACCCCAAAGTAATTTTATTACCTTACTGAGTACTCAGCGTTACCTGGGTATGTATTTATTCCAATATAGTTAGTTCATCTTCGCCTCTCTCCTTTCTCTGTCCGTCTTTTCTGCCCCCCCCCCCCCCCCCCCCGTCTGACCATCTCCTTCTCCCACTTCTCTCTGTTCGCCTCCTCCATACCCCAACTTCTGTCCACCACCTCCTGCTCCTCTCTCTGCCCATCTTCTCTCCTCTCCCCCATCCCCCACGGCTGCCCATCGCTTCCTCAGCCTCTATCTCCCCCTGCCCCTCCAGTCTCCTTGTCACCCTCTCTATCTCCTTTTCCCCCATCTCTCTGTCCACCTCTTCATCCCTCCTCTATCTCCTTCAACCCTTTTTCATTCCTCTGTCGTCCTCGAGCCATATCTCTCTGCTCATCTCCTCCATTTTCCTTTCTCTGACCATTTTCTGCTCCCCTCCTCCCTCTACCCATTTTCACCTCCCTCATGTCTCTGTCCATCCTCCCCTCCCCCATTTTTCTCTGTCTATCTCCTCTCCCACAATTCTCAGTCCACATTATACCCCCTCGCTGATAGTAGGTACTCGTTCTTTCCAGGTAGTATGTAATATGTGTACAAAGTTAGGATGAAATCAATCCATAGGTTTAGGCCAGGTTTCTTGTCCACAGCTCCACAGCTTTGCCCACATAGGCACATGTCATATTTATTTTAAAAAATTCCCAAAGAAGTAATATATTTAAACCTCACACACGATACGGCATCTCAGTTTTTGTGATGTCATGTCTCCTGAACTATGTCTCATACAACGACACAATTTTGCAGGTGTATTCAGTAACACATGTGAATACTGTCTGTAAAGTGTGTCGCAAACGTAATTAGTAGTAAAGATGTAATAAATTATAACGATATTCCTAATGTGGCAGTTTTATTCGATGGAAAGCGTAAATATGATAAGTTATACAGTTTTTTTCCTTTCATCATTTTGTGGGCAGGGGGTTCTCAGCGAGAAAAAGTTTGGTAAAGGTTTTAAATTATGTGTAAAGTTTGCTCCAACTGACCAAGTGCAAATACTGGACGAATAAAATCTGGAGATTCGCAGGTCGTGGGTTACAATCCTTTTTCACCCCATCACCCACTTTGATAAGTAGATGGTTCTTACCCTACAGAGTTTCTTTCCAGACAGTGTACCAAGTTTGGTTGAAATTGGTCCTGAGGTTTAGGTGGAGACGTATACATGCATACATATACACATTCACACACTTTTAATATGTATGACTTACTTTTTTTTAAATGATTAGTATCTTTGAGGCCTGTTGCTTGATTTAGGGGTTTTAATTACTTGTAATGGTTACTGCATCTTGCCTTCAATGAGAAAGCATTACATTATAGCTGAATATTTGTTGTTACTGAACCACTTACTGGATTTCAATGCGTTGCTATTGTAATTTTGTAAAGACTTCTTGCAATGTAAAATCTCTGCCATGTCTTTAAGTGTTGTTGTTGTGGTCTTCAGTCCTGAGACTGGTTTGATGCAGCTCTCCATGCTACTTTATCCTGTGTAAGCTTCTTCATCTCCCAGTACCCTCTGCAACCCACATTCTTCTGAAACTGCTTAGTGTAGTCATCTCTTGGTCTCCCTCTACGATTTTTACCCTCTACGCTGCCCTCCAATACTTCTTGAAGTCTGTGGGTATTTCGCCTGTCTCATACATCTTGCTCACCAGATGGTAGAGTTTTGTCAGGACTGGCTCTCCCAAGGCCGTCAGTTGTTCCAATGGAATGTTGTCTACTCCGGGGGCCTTGTTTCGTCTCAGGTCTTTCAGTGCTCTGTAAAACTCTACACGCAGTATCGTATCTCCTATTTCATCTTCATCTACATCCTCTTCCATTTCCATAATATTGTCCTCAAGTACATCGCCCTTGTATAAACCCTCTACATACTCCTTCTACCTTTCTGCTTTCCCTTCTTTGCTTAGAACTGGGTTTCCATCTGAGCTCTTGATATTCATACAAATGGTTCTCTTATCTCCAAATGTCTCTTTAATTTTCCTGTAGGCAGTATCTATCTTACCCCTGGCGAGATAAGCCTCTACATCCTTACATTTGTCCTCTAGCCATCCCTGCTTAGCCATTTTGCACTTCCTGTCTATCTCATTTTTGAGACATCTCTATTCCTTTTTGCCTGCTTCATTTACTGCATTTTTATATTTTCTCCTTTCATCATGTCTTTAACTAAAAGTTTAAAATTTTGTTCACTCGCTGCCCAACCCAGCCCTAACACTTCCTGTTACGTCATACTCTGGCAGCATAGTGTGCTTGTGGATGTGGTGAGCTGTGAGTGAGGGTTAGAGTTACTGTAGATAATATTTTTGCGTACAAGTGATTGGGTTTTCACCGTGGCAAATACTACTCTGTTTGCTGTTCTGTTTCAGTATGGTCGGAAGGGACGTGACCGAACTGATGAACCTACACAACGGCGAAGCATGACTCTATCTACATCTACCTATCTGAATTTATACTTCGCAAGCCACCCAACGGTGTGTGGCAGAAGGCACTTTACGTGCCACTGTCATTACCTCCCTTTTCTGTTCCAGTCGCGTATGGTTCGCGTGCAGAACGACTGTCTGAAAGCCTCCGTGCGCGCTCGAATCTCTCTAATTTTACACTCGTGATCTCTTCGGGAGGTATAAGTAGGGGCAAGCAATATATTCGATACCTCATCCAGAAACGCACCCTCTCGAAACCTGGACAGCAAGCTACACCGCGATGCCTCTCTTGCAGAGTCTGTCATTTGAGTTTGATAAACATCTCCGTAACGCTATCACGCTTACCAAATAACCCTGTGACGAAACGCGCCGCTCTTCTTTGGATCTTCTCTAAATCCTCTGTCAACCCGACCTGGTACGGATCCCACACTGATGAGCAATACTCAAATATATGTCGAACGAGTGTTTTGTAAGCCACCTCATTGATGATGGACTACATTTCCTAAGGACTCTCCTAATGAACCTCAACCTGGAGATCAGGAGCGCATCTACCGTGGGGAGGTGTAACTGAAATGGTACAATGTTGCGAGGGTCCAGCAGGATAAAATTATATGCCTTGTGGTCCCACAGAATAGTCGACCACTTTAGTCTTCTAAGTGCGGATGTACAGGGTGCCCATAATTAAAGTTACAGTTTTAAAACGCTGTCGATAGAGAACCACTGCTCAGAAAGACTTCAGATTTGTACAGCATACTGTTGACGCAGGATGAAACGCCAAGAAAAAAATTAACGGAAATTTGACAGATAGATGGCGCTGCAATCGTCAGAATATGCGCACCGACAGATGCAGGGCAGACGGCTGTTCTTCAGTTTGCAACCATCTTGGCTGTCTCCTTGTCCGCCCCAATATCTGAGTGGCCAGCGTGACGGATTGCCATCCTACGGACCCGGGTTCGATTCCCGGCAAGGTCGGGGATTTTCCCCGCTCAAGGACTGGGTGTTGTGTTGCCTTCGTTATCATTTTATCCCCATCTGGCGCGCAGGTCGTCCAATGTGGCGTCGAATGTAATAAGTCCTGCACCAAGGTGGCCGGACTTGCCCCGCAAGGGGCCTCCCGGCCAATGACGCCAAACTCTCATTTCCATTTCCATGGCTGTCTCCTTGTAGGACTGAGCACTGCCGGTAAAGCTCGTCTGCAAGAACGGTGACTGTGCGCCTGTAGCACTGCAAATGTTTCGGACACACAAGGGTATGAAAAAAGGCATTGGTCCGATGTCTGCTAAGAGTGTGGAGAAAATGATTACAAAATACGAAACGAGAGATTCTTTTGAAGTGCAGTGTGGCAGAGGGAGGAAAGCAGTTGATACGACGTCTGTCATAAATTTGGGCACAGCATTGCAGGAGGGCCGGCCGCGGTGGTCTAGTGGTTCTAGGCGCGCAGTCAGGAACCGCGGGACTGCTACGGTCGCAGGTTCGAATCCTGCCTCGGGCATGGATGTGTGTGATGTCCTTAGGTTAGTTAGGTTTAAGTAGTTCTAAGTTCTAGGGGACTCATGACCTCAGATGTTAAGTCCCATAGTGCTCAGAATCATTTGAACCATTTGAACCATTGAAGGAGGGGTCGAGAGATTGTGTGCAAATATGCAGTGCACATGCAATTTCCCGACCGTTGGACTTACCCGCGAGCACGGTGCATAAAAACCTACGAAATATTCTGCATTGCTATCCATAAAAAGTCTCTCGTGTTCAGGGGTTTCACCCTGCTGACTTGCAAGCAAGAAAACGTTCGCTCTGGAATTTCTTGCTCGCATGAAAGTGGGAAATGAATGGCAATAGAACGTTCTGGGGACGGACGAAACCTATTTCTGTCTCCAAGTACACGTCAATACGTAGAACTGCAGAATATGGACAATGGAAAATCCGCACGCACATCAACCGGTACAAACTTCATTCTACGAAGATGGCTGTGTAGTGCGGATTGACGGCATTGTTTATCGTATGGCCGTATTTTTTGAGGAGGTGATTCCTGTCGCTACCTGTACCGTCATCTGCGCAACAACGTCATTCCAGCCTTTCAACAGCCTGGATGTGTGGACAGGATCATTTTAATGCCAGATGATGCTCCTCCGCACACTGCACAGTCAGTGAAGCGGCTGCTGCAGGGGAATTTCGAAAATGATACTTATCTGCTTTTATTTCCCTGTAGACTAGCCCTCCAGGTCACTTGATCTTAATCCACATGACTCCTGGCTGTGGAATTATCTGAAAGCTATTGTGTTCAGTCCCCTCAATTAATAACGTAGCTGAATTGAAGGCGTGTATTGCGCAACGCATTCTGAACTGACTGCCGAGACACTCCGACCTCTTGCGGAAATGCTGTTTCTGGATTTCAGCTTGTGTCAGGAAACGGTGGGCAGCCTATTCAACATACCTTGCATCAGGACCATGGCTATGAACCTATGTCATTTTACTTTTTGTCTGGTTTTTGGCGCCAGACAATTAAAAATCTATGCCATTTTGCTTTTTATGATGTTTTTGTTCTCAGGACATCCGATATGCTACGATCTTGCTGTGATGGATGGGCTTACCTAGCCGACAGTGCGACTCTACTGTTGAACGCCTAACTTATGCAGTCATGCACATTCAACAGTAGAGATGGTGTAATGTGCAACTCAAACCATAGCCGCTGTATTGTGATGGAGCTGTCATTTGTAAACCGACCCCATTTAATTTAAGACGTTTACAGCCTGCAGTAGTAAAATTATTGTTAATTTGTTTGTTCCATCGTGAAATCAGTGCGTCAGTAATATACTGTCCAAGTTTGAAAGCGTTCTGAGGACTGCTTCTCTTTCTACACCGTTCTGAAAATGAAACTTTAGTTATGGACATCCTTTACATATTTTGCTCAAGCTTACTCAAATGAATAACGGCGAACTTCAACAAAACGGATTTACTGTCTTAATTAGATACATAGATCTTTTTGAACTTAAATCATTTCAAACGGCTGACTTTCTCTCCTAGCCAAAAGCATATTATTTTGTCTTGCACAACATAGTTAACATTTTTCGAAAGATGGCCTCTGTTTGAAGTATTCCGTGGAACGACGTACGACGTTGGGGTCTCTCTTTTGCACTTATGCTGACGTCACTGCATCTGTAGCTGCTGCCACAACAGCGCACGAAGCTCAAAGAATACCTCAAACAGAAATTACGAAACACAAGCAGAAACTTAACCTATCACATGTTACGCAGATAAATGATTGGTTATCGAAATATTTTTAATGGTTATTCATTCACTGAAGAGCCAAAGAAACTGGTACACCTGCCTAATATCGCGTAGGGCCCCCGAGAGTAAGCAGAAGTGCCGCAACACGACGTGGCATGTCTGAAATAGTGCTGGAGACAACTGACACCATGAATCCTGCAGGGCTGTCCATAAATCCGTAAGAGTACGATGAGCTGGAGATCTCTTCTAAACAGTATCCTAAATCTGCTAGAACCCCGCCGCCCCCACACTCTCTTAGTTGGGATGTTCTTTTATTCGAATCAAAATAGTTAATTGCTTTGTGCAGTTGTCTGATTTCTATTTCAATAGTCATATCGACAAAATTGTTTGGGATTTATGTATTTTGCTTTCAGATTTATATATAGTCGGAAGGATGAGTTGTAGTCTGCCCATGTCCCGACTACATGCAGCTTCAGTGACTAACACGTTTCTTATTGCTCCATTGGTGGTAATTATTCTTTATGGTATATCCCGGAACAGGCAGGCGAGAAAAGTTTGCCTTAAAATGCCTTTATTGTCTCGAGGCCTGAGTGGTGGATAGGCCCACTATATTTAAATTATTTCACAAAGCTACTGTTCGTTTTTGGATCGTCCCTGGACTAGCTGGTTTGAAATTTGTTTTATGTAACGTGAGTATTTCATAATCTCAGTTACATATTATGTGCGTGCAAGAGAGTGGTTTGCTTACAGCAATGTTTCACGTTGCTGTTATATGACTAAGAACCCAACAACTCTTCGTAATTAGATTTTTTCGTGGAGGACTGTAATACAACATGAGCGTTTCGCAGCAAGAATGCACAAGTGGCAATGGAAAAACAATCGATCTAATAAAACTTTCCAGAAAAAGTATTGTACTACCCTTATGACTTGCACAGCCTGACATTTTTTTAGGGAAATCCTTTTTTGCGATACTGTTTTGACCACTTTAAATCGTGACGTACTGCAATGTACTATCTGATCAAAGTTATCCATAATCAGATTTGTTCAAATTGATATGGGGTGTGCCCACCTTTATGACGGCTGTAACTGGGGAAACTGTCAAGGAGGTGTCTGAATGTCCGTTAGGGAATAGCAGGCCATTCTTTATCAAGAGCCGAAACCAGAGAATGTTGTGACCTTGGACCGCTGGATCTAGAGAGAAGCCGAAGTTCTAATTAATGCCGAAGGTGACTCACTTGTGACCTTGGACCGCTGGATCTAGAGAGAAGCCGAAGTTCTAATTAATGCCGAAGGTGACTCACTGAGATCAAGTTGCGACTCTGTGTAGGCCAGTTTGTAATCCCTCCCCTCCTTCCTTCTTCCATCTATCGTCCACATTAAACAATGCCCAGTCCAATTAATTAATAAGCAAAGTATTTTGTGAAGATTTGAGAGGAGCGAAGGTTATAATTAACTTTCAATTTTACTCAGCTTGTCATGTTGAGATGACTCCAGTTCTTCTTGTTTAGGGGTCTGAGTCTTGAAGTTGAAAATCTAACATCGGGTCCTTATCATGGTTTCAACTAAATAAATTGGAAGATTGTTGTTGCAGAATTTTTTACGTAAATATATTTTTCACTGATTTTCTCACATTTTAGTATCTCATACAGAATTCGATTTTTCACATTATTGTTGTTGTTGTGGTCTTCAGTTCTGAGACTGGTTTGATGTAGCTCTATGCTACTCTATCCTGTGCAAGCTTCTTCATCTCCCAGTACCTACTGCACCCTACATCCTTCTGAATCTGCTTAGTGTATTCATCTCTTGGTCTCCCTCTACGATTTTTACCTTTTACGCTGCCCTCCAATGCTAAACTGGTGATCCCTTGATGCCTCAGAACATGTCCTACCAATCGATCCCTTCTTCTAGTCAAGTTGTGCCACAAACGTCTCTTCTCCCCAATTCTATTCAATGCCTCCTCATTAGTTATGTGATCTACCCATCTAATCTTCAGCATTCTTCTGTAGCACCACATTTCGAAAGCTTCTATTCTCTTCTTGTCCAAACTATTTATCGTCCATGATTCAGTTCCATACATAGCTACACTCCATACAAATACTTTCAGAAATGACTTCCTGACACTTAAATCTATACTCGATGTTAACAAATTTCTCTTCTTCAGAAACGCTTTCCTTGCCATTGCCAGCCTACATTTTATATCCTCTCTACTTCGACCATCATTAGTTATTTTGTTCCCCAAATAGCAAAACTCCTTTAATACTTTAAGTATCTCATTTCCTAATCTAATACCCTCAGCATCTCCCGACTTAATTCGACTACATTCCATTATCCCCGTTTTGCTTTTGCTGATGTTCATCTTATATCCCCCTTTCAAGACACTATCCATTCCGTTCAACTGCTCTTCCAAGTCCTTTGCTGTCTCTGACAGAATTACAATGTCATCGGCGAACATCAACATTTTTATTCTTCTCCATGGATTTTAATACCTACTCCGAATTTTTCTTTTGTTTCCTTCACTACTTGCTCAATATACAGATTGAATGACATCGGGGAGAGGCTACAACCCTGTCTCACTCCCTTCCCAACCACTGCTTCCCTTTCATACCCCTCAACTCTTATAACTGCCATTTGGTTTCTGTACACATTGTAAATAGCCTTTCGTTCCCTGTATTTTACCCCTGCCACCTTCAGAATCTGAAAAAGAGTATTCCAGTCAACATTATCAAAAGCTTTCTCTAAATCTACAAATGCTAGAAATGTATGTTTGCCTTTACTTTATCTATTTTCTAAGATAAGTCGTATGGTCAGTATTGACTCACGTGTTCCAATATTTCTACGGAATCCAAACTGATCTTCCCCGAGGTCGGCTTCTACTAGTTTTTCCATTCGTCTGTCAAGAAATCGCGTTAGTATTTTGCAGCTGTGACTTATTAAACTGATAGTTCGGTAATTTTCACATCTGCCAACACCTGCTTTCTTTGGGATTGGAATGATTACATTCTTCTTGAAGTCTGAGGGTATTTCGCCTGTTTCATACATCTTGCTCACCAGATGGTAGAGTTTTGTCAGGACTGGCTCTTCCAAGGCCGTCAGTAGTTCCAATGGAATGTTGTCTATTCCGGGGGCCTTGTTTCGACTCAGGTCTTTCAGTGCTCTGTAAAACTCTTCACGCATTATCCTATTCCCATTTCATGTTCATCTACATCCCCTTTCCCTTTCCATAATATTGTCCTCAAGTACATCGCCCTTGTATAGACCCTTTATATACTCCTTCCACCTTTCTGCTTTACCTTCTTTGCTTGGAACTGGGTTTCCATCTGAGCTCTTGATATTCATACAAATGGTTCTCTTATCTCCAAATGTCTCTTTAATTTTCCTGTAGGCAGTATCTATCTTATCCCTAGTGAGATAAGCCTCTACATCCTTACATTTGTCCTCTAGCCATCCCTGCTTAGCCATTTTGCACTTCTTGCCGAACTCATTTTTAAGACGTTTGTATTCCTTTTTGCCTGCTTCATTTACTGCATTTTTATATTTTCTCCTTGCATCAATGAAATTCAACATTTCTTCTGTTGCCCAAGGGTTTCTACTAACTCTCGTCTTTGTACCTACTTGATCCTCTGCTGCCTTCACTACTTCATCCCTCAATGCTACCCATTCTTCTTCTACTGTATTTCTTTCCCCCATTCCTCTCAATTGTTCCCTTATTCTCTCTCTGAAACTCTGTACAACCTCTGGTTCTTTCAGTTTACCCAGGACTCATCTCCTTAAATTCCCACCTTTCTGCAGTTTCTTCAGTTTTAATCTACAGTTCATAACCAATAGATTGTGGTCAGAGTCCACATCTGGCCCTGGAAATGTCTTACAATTTAAAACCTGGTTCCTAAATCTCCGTCTTACGATTATATAATCTGTCTTATACCTTTTAGTATCTCCAGGGTTCTTTCAGGTATACAACCTTCTTTCATTATTCTTCAACCATTTCGCATTAACAAACCCGAAATTACATTGTTCGCACCTATTATACAAAAATGGGTCCGATCACATCAGAGACAAGCTTACGACTCTCACATTCTGTGCAAATAACAATGTTCCAGAGGGTTTACAATTTTTCAAAACAAATGAATTCCTACTAGTTTTCGTTACATTATTAATTTCCATTGTTATTTCATAAATGAGTCCAGAAATGAAGGTAGTAAACAGTACATGATATTTCAAGTGTGCAAATAATTCTCAGTTTCAAATTTTATTAAAAAAATAATTTTAACTATACTTTCAGAACTAGTACTTATCGATTATAACATCGAAACTAAAATATTTTATAAAGCAATTCCCTTTCATAAACTTTAGCTTGAAATATAACATACCGTGTATAAAATTATCTGAAAGTTTTCAGAAAAGCAACTGAGATAATACTGACCTGCCAAAAATTCGAAAAATGATGTGGCATCGACAACGACTCTTGAGGATAAGTAATGCTAAAAGGAGGATGTCTCGTTACAAGTCCAATTCTGGAATGTTATTGTCAACAGACCATTGCATCACAGGTCCTACATTATGGCAGGATGTATTTTCACGCTGAGACAGCCATCGGCTCCGAACTTTTCCTCTACTGTACGCTGCACGTAATGCCGTAAAATGTATTCATATTCTTCCTCATTTAGCGTTTTGTTAAGCACGCAATAAAGGGACCACACCAGAACCGCAAGAAACTGCTCCACATGGTAACACCATCTCTTCAGTACTTCAGTTTTTGGCACTATACATGATGGCAGCTAACGTTGTCCAGGCTTTCACCAAATATGAACCCTTCCATTCGAGTGCCGTAGGGAAAAGAGTCATTTATTACTCCAAATCACACGATTCCAATCATCCACTGTCCAGTCACGTCACTGGTTACACCACCTCAAGTACCGTTTGGCACTGACTACGCGACCGAGTGACTTAAGAGTAGCTGCTCGGCCATTGTACCCAATTTTTTAAAATCCTAACGCACAGTCTTTATGCTACCTGGACAGCTAGTAGCACTAAGTACCTCACAAGTGATTCCGTCTCCCGATTTCCGCGGATATTTTACAACTACCGGTCTATCAGTACGTTACGTCTGCCTTGTATTGGTTTAGGTGTCGTTATTCCTTCGCGTCTCCACTTGACATTCACATCATCAAGAGGCGACTTGGGAACTTTTAGAGGGGCTAAAATGACTGACGGATTTGTTACTAAGGTGGCATCCAGTGAACGGTCCACGTTCGAAGTTGGCGAACTCTCTAGACAGACCCATTTTACTATTTCTGCTTCTCTACCGACAACACATTACTCACCGCCTACTTTCATATAGGCGGGTCCGCCTCTGGGGACATTTGTGGTCAGTTCAGCATTGCTACGGGATCTCGTGGTTCTTTTGAATAGATAGCGTATGTAATTGAACTAAAAGTAACAAACTAAGAAACTAAAGGTAACAAAAAGTAGAGCGCGCTGTGACTCAATTGGTGAACATGTCAATGCGGCTTCGATACACTGTCAGAAGCTTCGATCGCTCATTTGATGCTTGTACCACACACGCGTTGTCACTTTGCGATAAGAGGTATTGTCAGCACAGGGAAAAGTTCGCTGAAATACATGATCCAGTCACATCAATGTGATCGTCACCTATATTCGACGCGAGGTGAGCAGTAACCACTCGCAGACAGCAGGTGGTAGCACTAGGAGTAGTTCAAATGGTTCAAATGGCTCTGAGCACTATGGGACTTAACATGTGAGGTCACCAGTCCCCTAGAACTTAGAATTACTTAAACCTAACTAACCTAAGGACATCACACACATCCATGCTCCAGGCAAGATTCGAACCTGCGACCGTAGCGGTCGCGCGGTTCCAGACTGTAGCGCCTAGAACCGCTCGGCCACCTCGGACGACCACTAGGAGTGGAGAGTATATAATGCATGTCGGCGGGGGGGGGGGGGGGTAGGGGGTGCAGAAAACAGTATAGTCGTGGTCGCAGTACGAAATTGGAACTTGGAAATATTTAACTGACGCTCAAGAAGGTACGTCAAGAAGGTACGATCATTCGTTTTCGATCCAAAGATGGAAGCATTTCCGAAAAAGCTAAGTCCTCAAACGGTTCGCGTGCTGCCGAGATTAACGTATACCACGTATAGCAAAATGGCGGTATCCAAAACCGGTGCCAAGGCAACTACGGTGCCCAGCGGGCCATAGATGACAGGGTTGAACGACGCTTACAGGGATGCGTAAGGGCGAAAAGAGGTACAACTGTTGAGTAACGGACATCCTAGATGAACCAAGAGGTTACCAACAGCGTCTAATAAACGATTGTACAGCGAACGTGGCTGCGTATAGGTCTCCACAGTAAGCGTCTGGTTCATACACCCATGCTAACTGCTGCTCATCGGCGATGAGGGCTGGGTGTCCACTGAGTGGCGACAGCTGAACTGCGTTTTAAGCCCCATCAGTGTGAAACGTCTGAAAGTAAACACCATAATTACAGTCTGAAGGGTTCAGGCCTTGGGAGAGAGCTTTATGTTCTGGAGAATGTTTTCATTGCTTTCCCTGGGTGATCTCGTCACTCTGGAAGTCACAGTGGATGGAAGCAAAACCACATCTGTCCTTGTCGACCATGTCCAGCCACACACGCAGCTTGTTTCTCCTCGGCAGGATGGCAGCTATCAGCAGGACAACGCAACGTGTCACACAGCTCACAGTTTACATGAGTGACTCGAAAAGCATCAGCATGAGTTTACAATACTCCCCAGGTCACCAGATTCCCCGGATTTCAACCCAATCGAATGTCTGTGGGATCACGTTTATCGGGCTGTTCATGTCATAGACCGTCAACCGAGAAACGTACTGACATCCCTGTACCTTCCATAACCTCACTGAGTGTCTTCCTGCATGTCTAGGGGTGTTACGTGCTGCAAAATGTGGCTATTCAGGCTTTTGACAGGTGGTCACATTAATGTCACTGGAGAGTCTAGTATACGAGTACATCATCCGAACATTCAAACGCTACCGAGAGACAGCAAACATAGAACATATGCCATTTATTAGTTTCCCGTGGCCAGAAACAGCAGCAGACTACTTTTCTTTTTTGCTCTATCTGCTCAATTATTTGTTGGCTATATTCCAGTCTCTGTCTCCCTCTACACTTTTGACCCTTTATAGCTCCATCCTGTACCATCGAAGTTATTTCCAAATTCCTTAAAACATATCCTGTCATCGTCATTCCTTCTTCGGTATTTTCCCCATATTTCTTTGCTCTTCGATTTTGATGAGAAACTCCTCATTCTTTATCTTATCAGTCTACTTAATTTTCAACATCTTTCTGTATCATCGCATATCAAACGCCTCGATTCTCTCGTTTTCCGATTTCCCACAATTTGTGATTCACTTCCACACAATGCTGTCGTACTGGTCCTCTGGAAACGATAAACATTTATTTATGGCTGACACGCAATGGCTAATTAATAAAACGAAATGTTATTCAGTGTGCAAAAGTACATGTATAAATATTAATTATCTCACTGTGATGTATATGAAAAGCAGTATCGATAGTTCATGATAATCTATATTTTGTAGTAAAAAGACTGAGAACAATGAAACCAACAGAAATAGATTTTCATGATCTAGACATGTGAATGCAACATGTGTGAAGCCAGTTAATGATATCACTGTATACGGCTAGGACATGTGGGAGCCATCTATTTAGTCTCTCAATCGTAGTAGTTATCGCCGAGTCTAGATTGAAAAAGTTATCAACAGTCGAGTGCTGTATGAAAATACTTGGACCCTCGGCACATTTCACTCTTAGTGTAGCATGATCATACATTGATAATATACTCACTGTTAGACCGCTGCATCTACATCTACATGATTACTCTGCAATTCACATTTAAGTGCTTGGCAGAGGGTTCATCGAACCACAATCATACTATCTCTCTACCACTCCACTCCCGAACAGCGCGGGAAAAACGAACAACTAAACCTTTCTGTTCGAGCTCTGATTTCTCCTATTTTATTTTGATGATCATTCCTACCTATGTAGGTTGGGCTCAACAAAATATTTTCGCATTCGGAAGAGAAAGTTGGTGACTGAAATTTCGTAAATAGATCTCGCCGTGACGAAAAACGTCTTTGCTTTAATGACTTCCATCCCAACTCGTGTATCATATCTGCCACACTCTCTCCCCTATTACGTGATATTACAAAACGAGCTGCCCTTTTTTGCACCCTTTCGATGTCCTCCGTCAATCCCACCTGGTAAGGATCCCACACCGCGCAGCAATATTCTAACAGAGGACGAACGAGTGTAGTGTAAGCTGTCTCTTTAGTGGACTTGTTGCATCTTCTAAGTGTCCTGCCAATGAAACGCAACCTTTGGCTCGCCTTCTCCAGAATATTATCTATGTGGTCTTTCCAACTGAAGTTGTCCGTAATTTTAACACCCAGGTACTTAGTTGAATTGACAGCCTTGAGAATTATACTATTTATCGAGTAATCGAATTCCAACGGATTTCTTTTGGAACTCATGTGGATCACCTCACACTTTTCGTTATTTAGCGTCAACTGCCACCTGCCACACCATACAGCAATCTTTTCTAAATCGCTTTGCACCTGATAGTGGTCTTCGGATGACCTTACTAGACGGTAAATTAGAGAATCATCTGCGAACAACCTAAGAGAACTTCTCAGATTGTCGCCCAGGTCATTTATATAGATCAGGAACAGCAGAGGTTCCAGGACGCTTCCCTGGGGAACACCTGATATCACCTCAGTTTTACTCGATGATTTGCCGTCTGTTACTACGAACTGCGACCTTCCTGAAAGGAAATCATGATCCCAGTCGCACAACTGAGACGATACCCCATAGGCCCGCAGCTTGATTAGAAGTTGCTTGTGAGGAACGGCTGACTTGCACAAGAACGATGTTTTCTGAAACCATGCAGATTACGAATCAATAGATCGTTCCCTTCGAGGTGATTCATAGTGTTTGAATACTCCAAAACCCTACAGCAAACCGACGTCAATAATATAGGTCTGTAGTTCGATGGATTACTCCTACTACCCTTCTTAAACATTGATGCGATCTGCGCAACTTTCAAATCTGTAGGTACAGATCTATCGGTTAGCGAGTGGTTGTATTTGTGTGCTAATTAGGGAGCTATTGTAACAGCGTAATCTGAAAGGAACCTAATCTATATACAATCTGGACCTGAAGACTTGCCCGTATCAAGCGATTTGAGTTGCTTCGCAACCCCTAAGGTATATACTTCTAAGAAACAGTAGATGTCCTGGTAGAAGTGGGACAGAATATATTCTGCAAACATATGCTTTTTGATTTATGTTTTTACGTGACAGAGTTCATCCCACTCGTAGTCTGAAAACCAAACTTTAATATTTTTAGGACATTTCGAGAGCTAAAACAGCTGACGAGCTACCATCTTGTGAAAGTTCATTTCCTACATGAAGACGTTTTGAACTGCTAACTGTTAACAAGTAGCATGAGGCGAACAATAAAGGTGATAGTGGCATCCTCTCATGCACAACATCCACACCAGAGTGGTTAGTCATCTGTTCTTGCACTAATGCTGGAATGTCTCTTGTGCATTGCTCAATGGAAGGTGTGTACGATGGAGGCCAGTACGATGCAGTACTCTCTAGCACATCTTCTCAGCATGATGGATCGGATGCAGTTGTCTCATGTGGGAGCTTATATGCAGGTTTTAGAAATGACAGACATTTAAAGGAGAGAGAATGATTTTTGCATGCATTGAGTAATGAATCTTTAAATGGAAAGCATTTATTTGCTGGGCCGCATTCTTCCTATTCATATGTTCAAGCATTAATGCTCCCTTCCATTCCTCAGCTGAATGAGTGCTTGTAATACAGATATTAAAAACCACACTGTCTGGCACCATCAACTCGATAATTGAACAGCGACAGCTTGACAAGCACTGATATCTCAGCCTCTTGTGATTGTAACACTGACCTAAGCCTATACTGCTGTAGGTAGATAGTAAATTTAAAGAAATTTATAGAAATTTAAACAAATTTAAAGAAATATAAACAAATTATATTCGAATTGAATGACATTATGAGCAGCCTCTAGTGAGGGGCGGGGGGCAACACAATACTAAATGCCCTCAGCTGCAGGAGTAAGCTCTTAGAACACAATTCGAAATTACCGCCCATTTTCCAAGAGGATGACGCGCCAGCACCCTATGGCGAACACACGTGATGGTGGTACTGCCTCTAATTGCTTAAATAAAGACTTATTTCCAACACAGGCCGAGTCCTTTTCCTCCAGTTCCTAGGAAGAGGTGGCCGTCGAGTGACTTAGGTTAGTGGAGGTTGCCCAAGTGTCTTTTCTTTCCCGCCATTTTCTTAGGTTAGTATTTGAAGCCCAAGTGCCCTTTCTTTCCCGTCATTTTCTTTGGTTAGTAGAGGCAGTCCAACTGATCTACCTTCCCCCCCAAAATTCAAACTTCCCGCCAGCGGGCCGTGGCACTTTCCCGCCATCTTGGATAACGGTACTCGCATCATCAGCTGACGTCAATCGTGTTATCAGCTGACGTAAGTGACGTCACGTACTTGCGTCACGGCGGTCATCTTGAATAACGGTACTCTGGGGTGACAGGGGCCTAGCCCCACTAGTATCACAGTTGCTATTTTTTGGAAATGCTCACCAGACACGGAAATCGATGAATGACCTATTTCATTTACAGACTTCAGCTAACTACAACGTATTAATGTAGAAAAAATATTTCTGTACTTGCATTTCATGCGACGGTGAAGTCGGACTCTCGGCTATTGGCAAATTTCGTTTCTACATCTACAGCCATACTCTGCAAGCCACTTGACGTTGTGGTGCGGAGGGTATCTTGAGTACCTCTATCGGTTCTCCCTTCTATTCCAGTCTCGTATTGTATGTGGAAAGAAAGACTGTTGGTATGCCTCTGTGTGGGCTCTAATCTCTCTGATTTTATACTCATGGTCTCTTCGTGAGATATACGTAGGAGGGAGCAATATACTGCTTGACTACTCGGTGAAGGTATGTTCTCGAAACTTCAACAAAAGCCCGTACCGAGCTACTTAGCGTCTCTTTTGCAGAGTCTTCCACTGGAGTTTACCTATCATTTCCGTAACGCATTTGCGATTACTAAATGATCCTGTAGCGAAGCGCGCTGCTCTCAGTTGGATCTTCTCTATCTCTTCTATCAACCCTATCTGGTACGGATCCCACACCAGCGAGCAGTATTCAAGCAGTGGGCGGACAAGTGCACTGTAACCTACTTCCTTTGTTTTCGGATTGCATCTTCTTAGGATTCTACCAATGAATCTCGGTCTGGCTTCTACTTTACCGACGATTGATTTTAGATGGTCATTCAATTTTAAATCACTCCTAAGGCCTACTCCCAGGTAATTTATGGAATTAATTGCTTCCATTTGCTGACCTGCTATATTGTAGCTAAATGATAAGGGACCTCTCTTTCTATGTATTCGCATCACATTACACTTGTCTACATTGTGATTCAATTGCCATCCGTGGACCATGCGTCAATTCGCTGCAGATCCTCCTGCATTTCAGTACAATTTTCCATTGTTGCAACCTCTCGATACACGACAGCATCATCTGCAAAAAGCTTCAGTGAACTTCCGATGTCATCCACCAGGTCATTTATGTATAATGTGAATAGCAACGGTCCTATGACACTCCCCTGCGGCACACCTGAAATCACTCTTACTTCGGAAGACTTCTCTCCATTGAGAATGACATGTTGCGTTCTGTTACCTAGGAACTCTTCAATCCAATCACGCAATTGGTCTGATAGTCCATATTCTCTTACTTTGTTCATTAAACGACTGTGCGGAACTGTATCAAACGCCTTGCGGAACTCAAGAAAGATGGCATTTACTTGGGAACCCGTGTCTATGGCCCTCTGAGTCTCGTGGATGAATAGTGCGAGCTGGGTTTTACACGATCGTATTTTTCGAAACCCATGCTGATTTCCACAGAGTAGATTTCTAGTCTCCAGAAAAGTCATTATACTCGAACATAATACGTGTTCCAAAATTCTACAACTGATCGACGTTTGAGATTTAGGTCTATAGTTCTGCACATCTGTTCGACGTCCCTTCTTGAAAACGGGGATGACCTGTGCCCTTATCCAATCTTTTGGAATGCTACGCTCTTCTAGAGACCTACGGTACACCGCTGCAAGAAGGGGGGCTAATTCCTTCGCGTACTCTGTAAAATCGAACTGGTATCCCATCAGGTCCAGCAGCCTTTCTTCTTTTGAGCGATTGTAATTGCTATTCTATCCCTCTGTCGTCTATTTCGATATCTACCATTTTGTCATCTGTGCGACAATCTAGAGAAGGAACTACAGTGCAGTCTTCCTTTGTGAAACAGCTTTGGAAAAAGACATTTAGTATTTCGGCCTTTAGTCTGTCATCCTCTGTTTCAGTACCATTTTGGTCGCAGAGTGTCTGGACATTTTGTTTTGATCCACCTACCACTTTGACATAAGACCAAAATTTCTTAGGATTTTCTGCCAAGCCAGTACATAGAACTTTACTTTCGAATTCATTGAACGCCTCTCGCATAGCCCTCCTCACACTACATTTCGCTTCGTGTAATTTTTGTATGTCTGCAAGGCTTTGGCTATGTTTTTGTTTGCTGTGAAGTTCCCTTTGCTTCCGCAGCAGTTTTCTAACTCGGTTGTTGTACCACGGTGGCTCTTTTCCATCTCTTACGATCTTGCTTGGCACATACTCTTCTCATGCATGTTGTACGATGGTTTTGAACTTTGTCCACTGATCCTCAACACTATCTGTACTTGAGACACAACTTTTGTGTTGAGCCGTCAAGTACTCTGAAATCTGCTTTTTGTCACTTTTGCTAAACATAAAAATCTTCCTATCTTTTTTAATATTTTATTTACGGCTGAATTCACCGATACTGTAACCGCTTTATGATCCCTGATTCCCTGTTCTGCGTTAACTGTTTCGAATAGTTCGGGTCCGTTTGACACCAGAATATCTAATATGTTATCGCCACGAGTCGTTTCAATGTTTAACTGCTCAAGGTAGTTTTTAGACAAGGCGCTTAAAAAAATTTCACTGGATTCTTTGTCCCTGCCACCCGTTAGAAACGTTTGAGTCTCCCAGTCTATATATGGTAAATTAAAATCTCCACCCAAAACTATAACATGGTCGGGAAATCTACTCGAAATATTTTCCAAATTTTCCTTCAGGTGTTCTGCCACAATAGCTGCTGAGCCAGGGGGCCTATAGAGACATCCAATTACCATGTTGGAGCCTGGTTTAACCGTGACCTTCACCCAAATAATTTCACATTTCGGATCTTTGTCAATTTCCTTCGATACTATTGTACTTTTTATCGCTATAAACACTCCTCCCCCTTCACTGTCCAGCCTGTCTGTGGTATACATTCCAATCTGAGTTTAGAATTTCACTACTGATTACATCTGGTTTCAGCCAACTTTCTGTCCCTAGCGCTATGTGGGCATTGTGACCGTTTATTAAACGTATTATTATTTTTACATGCTGAGACTCACAACGTTTTCGGTGTGAGATTGCCCATTCTTATACCTAATTTTCTTCCAGCTGTAGCGCACTGCATTCCAGTGGCTGATTTTGAAAACTGAAACAGCACCTACAGTCGCGGAAACACGTCTGAGTAATTCGCCTACCTTTATGTGTACCCAAACGCCGCTTTTCTTCGTTTTTATGCTACCAAACAATTCGTTCTCTCTTCGATAATCACTTGAGATTACGTCTAACTTCTCACGGAAAACCATCAATTCGTTTGCGACATTTACACGAACCACTAGTACTGGTTCGAACCGTCTTATGATCACAAGCCCCAGTTCTCTTTCTGGTAAATGAATCAAGTTTCCAACAGGAACAACTTCAATGATTTTGATACCTGTTTCATCACTACCACTCCCTCGACCCGCTCTTAATACAACCAATTGATTCAAATTTGCAGCAGACACAGTCTCGTCTACTTCATTAAGTATTTCTCTACCATTATTCTCCTGACCCCCTTCCAGCAAAACATCATATGTTAAATCTGGTTCATCAGTAGTTACTTCGAGTAGAATTACGTCCTCTGGTTGGTTGATAAACTGCACTGTATATTCATCAGGTGCAGAAACAATGTCGTCACGACCTTTTTTAACCGTCTGGACTTCAATGTGCTCTGTAGTTTTACTCGTTAACTCAACTTGAACTACTTATTACAGCCTCTGGCTAACATTTACGATATGTTCGCGGGGTACAGAAACTATCTCCTCAAATTACTTGAATCTTGACGTTATCTTCTGCTTCGGTCTGTTCTCTTTTATTACTTTTATCTTCCTTTTCCTTGGCTACGTCTGAACTGGTTTCCAGCAATTCTAATTCAACGACTACGTCTCTCGCTTCATGCATTGCTGTGTCTGATTTATTTTCACCATTAACGATACGACCCTGAATTATTAATTCCGTTCCCTCTTCAGATTTCTTAACCACTTCCCTGATATTTTTGTCTATTTTTTCCATTCGTTCGTCACAAGCTTGTGCATGGCACGTGAACTGTTATTCTAATCTCTCAAGGTGATCAATGTGTTCTTTAACGCTTTGGAGACCAAAACTTTGTATTAAAAAGACCGCCCTCTAGTACAGGGTGGCCCGTGATTTCCTCGCAAACGAGCCACCTGTCGCTTGAAAACTGGACTTCTTTCGTGTGAGACCATTGTACGGACGTCGCGCTGCGTGTCCCTTGACTGGTGCTGCCTTCTGTTGTCTATTTCTAGAATTATTCCGGAATAAATATTAGCGATCGTAACAGCTACTGTCGCAAATGGCTGAGCCAATCGCATTGACGTAATTTCGTGCGTGTACAAGTTAGGTTTCGCAGTGTGGTGGAATTCTGCTACAAATCCGTCACGTTTGTTGAGTGAACAAGACATTTTGGAGTCCCCCGAGGAGGAAATTGCTCAGTGCCATCTCGCACTTCTTTCTTGGGGGAATAATTATACTTTCTGTCATCATTAAAATTTGTTATTTGTCAAAGAACTAAAGTGAATAAGAAAAACATATCTTGGAGCTTATTTTAGTGTGTATTACTGTTTAAGATACATCAATTACATATGTGCTAGTAACGCTTTAAGTAAGTTCATAAATGGCTGGTTTCCTAGGCCAAAAATTCTTGATTCAAATGGCTCTGAGCACTATGGGACTTAACTACTAAGGTCATCAGTCCCCTCGAACTTAGAGCTTCTTAAATTTAACTAACCTAAGGACATCACAAACATCCATGCCCGAGGCAGGATTCGAACCTGCGACCGTAGCAGTTGCGAGGTTCCAGACTATAGTGCCTAGAACCGCTCGGCCACCCCGGCCGGCGTGCAATATTCTTCTAAGTAGCCGATCTCCAAAGCGTTAAATTCATCTGAAATATTCTTAAAACGTTCATCATTTTTCTCGTCTGCTTTCTTAAAGTTTTCGACTGTTCTTTGGAAATGTTTCTTGTTGTTTAACGCCATCTCGATTAGAAACGTCTGTTTATCTAAAGGCGCAGTGAGGATTAACTTGGAGCGCGATCGGCAACGCAGTGAACTAGTTGAACAGTAACTTTCTGCTTCGTTTATTACGTAGCGGAACTCAATGAGAAACTTCCCGAGCTCTGTGTTCCATAAAACCGCAGCTTTTCTGAGAAAAAAATTAACAGTGATGCAATAAGTCACAGGATATCTCAAATGGTGACAGCTTCTCATTAGTTCTTTTATTTTCCACTCAGTAAATGTATTACCAGACAACGCCGTGCCGCAGTGATAACACCGGTTCCCGTCAGATCATCATAGTTAAGCGCTGTCGGGCTGGGCTAGCACGTGGATAGGTGACCATCCGGTTACTAAACGAATCTATGACGAAACGCGATGACCTTCTCCAGATCACTCTACTTCCTCTGTAGGTCATATCTGGTACGGATCCCACACTAATAAGCGATATTCATACACTGTGTGATCAAAAGTATCCGGACACACTAATAAGCGATATTCATACACTGTGTGATCAAAAGTATCCGGACACCTGGCTAAAAATGACTTACAAGTTTGTGGCACCCTCCATTGGTAATGCTAGAATTCAGTATGGTGTTGGCCCAGGCTTAGCCTTGATGACAGCTTCCACTCTCTCAGGCATACGTTCAGTGAGGTCCTGGAAGGTTTCTTGGGGAATGGCAGCGCATTCTTCAACGAGTGCTGCACTGAGGAGAGGTATCGATGTCGGTAGGTGAGGCCTGGCACGAAGTCGACGTTATAAAAGATCCCAGAGGTGTTCTATATAATTCAGGTCACGACTCTGTGCAGGCCGGTCCATTACAGGGTTCTTATTGTCGTGTAACCACTCCGCCACGTGCTCGATCGTGTTGAATGATGCAATCGCCATTCCCGAATTGCTCTTCAACAGTGGAAGGCAAGAATAAGTTTAAAACAGCAATGTAGGCCTGTGCTGTGACAGTGCCTGCAAAACAACAAATGGTGCAAGCCACCTCCGTGAAAAACACCACCACACCGTAACACCACCGCCTCAGAATTTTACTGTTGGCATTACACACGCTGGCAGATGACGTTCACCGGGCATTCACCCTGCCATCGGATCGGCACATTGCGTACCGTGATTCGTCACTTCACACAACGTTTTTCCACTGTTCAATCGTCCAGTGCTTACGCTCCTTACCCCAAGCGAGGCGTCGTTTGGCATTTACCGGCGTGATGTGTGACTTATGAGCATCCGCTGGACCATGAAATCCAAGTTTTCGACCTCCCACTTAACGCTCATAGTACTTGTAGTGGATACTGATGCAGTTTGGAATTTCTGTGTGTTGGTCTGGATAGATGTCTGCCTATTACACATTACGACGCTCTTCAACTGTCGGTGGTCTCTGTCAGTCAACAGACGAGATCGGCCTGCACGCTTTTGTGCTGTACGTGTCCCTTCACGTTTCCACTTCACTGTCCCATCGGAAACAGTGGACCTAGCGATGTTTAGGAGTGTGTAAATCTCGCGTACAGACGTATGATACAAGTGACACCCAGTCACCTGACGACGTTCGAAGTCCGTGAGTTCCCCGGAGCGACCCTTTCTGCTCTCTCACGATGTCTAATGACTACTGAGGTCGCTGATACGGAGTACCTGGCCGTAGGTGGCAGTACAATGCACCTAATATGAAAAACGTATGTTTTTGGCGGTGTCCGGATACTTTTGATCACATAGTGTATATCGAGCAAGGGTTCCTTCGTTGGTAGACTACACTTTCTAAGTATTCTTTCGATGAATCTCTGTTCAGCATCCGAGCTTGCTACGATTGGATTTACGTGGTTATTCCACTTAAAATCCGTACTCATACTACCTATATTTAAAATATGTGACTGCTTCCAGTGCGTGTTTCGTGATGTTGAAGATGCATGTTTGAATGTGTTCACATCTTGTTCTACACCACTGGACCGATTTCAGCCGAAATTAGTTCGCATGTCACTTACTGCCTGGAGATGGTGGTGGTGGTGGTTAGTGTTTAACGTCCCGTAGACAACGAGGTCATTAGAGACGGAGCGCAAGCTCGGGTTAGGGAAGGATTGGGAAGGAAATCGGCCGTGCACTTTTCAAAGGAACCATCCCGGCATTGGCCTGAAACGATTTAGGGAAATCACGGAAAACCTAAATCAGGATGGCCGGAGACGGGATTGAACCGTCGTCCTCCCGAATGTGAGTCCAGTGTGCTAACCACCGCGCCACCTCGCTCGGTCTGCCTGGAGAGAATCGCTGTGGGGCTACGAACAGTGGCTTAGCGTGGGCTCCTGCCACCTGTTGGGAACCCTAAATTTGGCGTCCCCCCTTTTTCGAAAAAAATGCCAAAATTAATTGAGACCTTTTACAATGCATAACAATATTCGGTTATTACTTATAATTAGAAGATAGGGGAGTTAGAACTTCCCCCCCCCCCCACATAATTTTTTGGGTGTCTTCTAAGATTTCCATTATGATGGACAAATCGTTTTCGAAGGTTGTTTATATGACTTGTTCGTATGAGTTGTCCGTGACAGTAAAGAAAAACCTATATTTAAGACAGTTAAAACAAAGGAAATATATACATTCATGCAATGAGAAGTAAATAATTTGCTACATCAGAAACTACAGGGAATGGGGTTTCACAGGAAGAAATTACTCTGTTCTGATTTAAGGTTGGGGAGTGCTTTTACGTATATTAAACCTATAATAATTCCTTATCAGCGTAGATATTTCTATTGCCCCTTACACGAAGTAAATCCTGTCTGTGTATGGACAGGCATGCTCCAGTTCGATGGCTTGCCACAAGCTGACGGGATGAGTTCAGTTAAACCAGACGTTGCTGGATTCAGGAGAATTTAATCACTTACAAGAGCTTATCTTTTTCTTCCTTTATTGTAATTCCATTCCCCTGCCCTACATGGGCAGGGGAGTGCAGGCCGCAGCCTAGTCCACCGCTCTTCAGCCAAATGGCTTTGCAAAAATACAGAAAGGGGGATTCTTACATATAAAGGGGGATAAAGAGGGGGACATAAAAAACACAGTAAATGGAGATGTTGGGAGTTAAAATATACACTAATACGGGGACGTGCACTGGGGGACAGTTAAAAAGTCGACATAAAGGTAAAAGAACACAGCTGGCAAGTCAAAGTGCACTTAAAAAACACTGGGGCAAACACATGTTAAAAGTCGGCCACAGTATAAAAACCACACAGAGCGAGACACTTAAAAAAAAAACCGCTTGAAACGACGGAGCACTTATGAAGAATAAAAACCGCTGGTAGGGGCCTGCCGAGGGACTGGAGGCTAGAGAGGAGAGAAAGAGAGGGGAGGATGGTGCGGTGGGTGGGAGGGAGGAAGAGGAAAAATGGGCGATAGAGGGCGCACCAAGAGGCAGGAGATAGGCGGGAAGAACTTATCTTGACGTATAAAATTTATGTAACGTTAGAAAGAAAATAATAGTAATGAGCAGTCATGGAAGAGAAGCGACACCAAGGAGAAATGTACAGGGTGGGGCAAATAAAAATGGCCCAGACTAGTGGATACCATTTATGGCAGCGTTAACGGAGCAGGAAAAGACCTACAGTTACTTCAAATAGGATGGAGCAACTGCACTTATAGCTGGACGAACTTTGGAGCACATTTACACAATCGTCACGCCTGACGGAGTTGTCAGCAGAGGTCAGTCTGGTCGCGGCCCCAGTTGGCCACACAGGTCACCTGGTCTATCAGCGTGCGATTACTTCGTGTGGGGAGCCCTCAAGTCTGAGGTCTCCAAGAACTGGAGCAGAATATTTTGGATGAAACTACAGCAATTGCAGCAGTCCAGCTTCGATTCACCTTCAGCAGCTTGCTGACCGGGACTGAGACAGTTCCCAGAGATGAATGTTCGTCACTTTATCTGCTGTAGTCAGTTTAGTACTGTGTTTCCTTTCCTCTACTGCTGCTTTTTCTTAATTTTTTTATTTTTTATCCAGGAACTCCCTTCTGCTGGTCGCTCACCCTATACTAGTAGCAGAGGAGAATGGTAATGCTTATACTGGAGCTAAAAATGTAATTGACGTTTCCTTTAGGGATTGTGATATAGTTAAGAGTACTTTGCTTAAGGAATTAGAGTGCTTCACATGCCACCTGGAGCACAGGAACGAGGACAGTGAACGTTCCCACCGACGTCGCTACAACAGGAAAAGTAAAGACAAAACTTTGCTGCGTTTTGTATTTGTTCGAATCTAATGTGTTAGGTATCTAGTCCAAAAGAAAACAATGAAATCAAATAAAATTGTACCATTGTCACCAAAATCATGAAAATTGTACGTATCAGTACCTAATGCTATTGTTTTATAATTTGTAACATCCTTTTGCTTTATAGAAACAATCTGTAGTCATCACACACCCACTCTCTAGTGGCATTTCCTGGAGTCTGTCGCTTTCCTTGATCCTATCACACACAGGCGATTTAAAAGCAGCTTCAGCTATTACTTTTAAAGTCAGTTCGTCTTTAGGTAATGCCATGAAAAATGAACTTCTGTGTTGAGAAGCAGTGGCATTGGTCTCCGTATGTTAACTAATACAAAAAAGACAATAAACGAAATGAAATTTATTAACCTGTTTTGGAACGCTATTACAGAAAACTGTAGGCTGTCTTACAAAATACATTACATTTTCCACGACACTAAATGTGTTGTGTACATTTTGAGAATCTGTATTTCGCAAATATATTTTGCCGTCTGAAAACCTTATACTTCTTTCTGGAAAAAAAACAGAGTACATAACTACTAAGACAGCACTCAAAACACCTGAAAATGTTTCCCTTTTCGTATCAAATCCTACGCGTCATGGGGAACAGATGGTAGATTGTCGTTTTTATTGCAGCACTGATGTTACAGGGTGAGTGATTACGTTTTAACTTACATTTGAGGAAATTTGGTGTAAATGTGATAAAGGTGATGCTAACCTTGATCTCGACGAAACTAAACTCCCACATCAGCACAAAACTCCAAAACGTCTCGATCAAGGTAATAGAGGATACTCCAGATTCAAAACGCTTGAAGAAGTTTTCAGGAAATCGTGTACTGAAGTTTCCAACCAGTTAATTGTTCACTCAAGAGTAGATTCGACAATGAATCTGTCAAATTTTTTTAAATCGTTGGAAACATTTACTCTTAGACATCCTATAGGCATCGACTGAATTGCAAAATTTTACAAAAATGGCTTTGGTGGAGAGAGTTGATACGCTTCGTTTGCTTGCGTATTACAATTACTTTGTCATGCCGTTCTAATGAACAAAGTTTTTCGTTTTTACTACCATTCAAATGTCATTTAAGATCAACAGTGTTGCAAGATCGACTCAATAATATTACTATTTCACACATTTACTATGATATTACCGATAAACTAGAATCAGACTATTTGTTAACTACATTTATTTCGTGGCACTCAAATCCCAACCCATTCTTTACATTATGCAAGTGACTTTGTAGTGAAAGGATTTAACAAAGTAAATAATATTTTTCATTTTGAATTTGAGGAACATGAACCTCCGAGCTTAATTTGTTGTGCTTAAAAAGACTGTAAAAAGATCTTTTTCCACAAGTTTTGGTGATGCCATCTTTCCAGAAATGTCTTCACATTTGTATAGCAAAATATCCTTCAATGTTGGCCATTTCCAGACCTTGTTGTTGGGCTTCATATATTCGATTAGAGTTCAGTTGTCTTCTATTTGGTAATTACTCGAAAACCCTTGAAAAAACTACATTTGACAAACAGTAGTCAAGTTTTGCAAATGAATTTATGGCTTGCGCTCACTATAATATCACATTTGGTGGTTAGAAATGTGATTCAGAGGTACCTGACACCAAATTATATGACAAAAACTGTTGGCTAAAGTAGTCCATTCTGGCGTATTACGTTGACAATTTTTTAAATGAACGTGTTTGTATGGTTTACTTCATAAAAACATTAAAAAGAGTGCAGATGAAGTTAAAAGTACGAAATTTGAAAAAAAAATCGCTTAATGACTTACCAACAACGTGTATTCTTTAACGGTGCCTGTAGAGACGAAAGTTTTTATTTTATCTATTTATTTATTTAACCTGATCTGCTTAGGGCTGTCAGGCGTACTCTTACAACGGAACAGAGGTTCACACATACAGTGCCTTTTGTACATCATAATTTCCTAAAAAAAATAACCACTTTAACATGCAAATGTTATTAAAATGATTCGAGTGTCTGAAGTGGCAATGTGAGTAAATAATGCTGACTACGAACTAATAAAGTCAATATTGGATTACATATAATATGCAGCTGATGCCACTAATAATAATAATAATAATAATAATGGCAGATATAAAAAGAAGTTATAGGTGCACGAGATAGATGTGACTGATATAGCGAATTATGGGGAAATGATTCAGAGGTACTTGACACCAAATTGCATGACAAAAACTGTTGGCGAAGTAGTCCACTCTGGCGTATTACGTTGACAATTTTTTAAATGAACGTGGTTGGAAAGAAGGATGTACAAGGGTTATGAATGCATACAGGAACAATCATCATCCTCATTGTTGCTTTAGTAGATACGTCATTAACTGTCTTCTGAAACTGGCGGTGTTAATAAGTTCTCTAATATAATGCGGGAGGTTATTCCAGAGTCGGTTTTCTGCTACTGGGAAGGACTTCAAGCAAGTGACTGAACAATGGAGTCGAAAAGAAAACATTTTGCCGTAATGGAACGGCTGTTTCTGCCGCGTTGTACAGATAAGAGCGTTAAAGTCGAAGAGAAATATGAATAACAGTGCTCGTAAATAAGATTACAGAGGGTATGGAAATCTGTGCGCCTGTCTGCACGCTGACAGGATAGCTGTGTATATGATAGTGAAATATGATCAAGGAGTCTAACATCACAGATATAACGAACACAGGCATTCATAACCACTTCCAGGCGTCGTGAGCTTTACTGAGAAAGGCCTTGCAGGATAACATCGCTGTAGTCAAGAAGTGCTGAGGAGTAAGCAAAACAATAATTTTGCACTATGACAAACGAGCCATAACGAAACCTCTGGTGGCCAGTATATGAACTAACAAATCTATCTGTACTAAAGACACGGCTGCTACCTATAGGAAAATCATAGTTTTGCCACTGCTATCAGTAATTGCTGCCATTGACAACGCACCGAAAATTTTTTCTTGTTTGGGCTGACAGTAACGCTGAGGGTTAAAGCAGCCCTAGTTTACGTTATAGCTGTTTAAGTTAAATCTTATAACTCAATTTTGAACCACATTTATTTTTCCAATTGCCTCCAAATTCTGCGTGAATACTTACGTAGCATCGATGCATTAACCGATATAATGACCATGCAGAGAGGAATATTCACCTTGGCTGCTACCCGCCACCCCTCAATATATTTGTGCTGCTTTGACACCAATGACACCCCCCACGTTGTGTTACTGGGTAACAATCACGTACACTATGTGATCAAAAGTATACGACATCCTCAAAAACATACTTTTTCATATTACGTGCACTGTGCTGCCACCTACAGCCAGGTACTCCATATCAGCGACTCAGTAGTCGTTAGACATTGTGAGAGAGCAGAATGGGGCGCCCTGCAGAACTCACAGACTTCGAACGTGGTCAGGTGATTGGTTGTCACTTGTGTCATACATCTGTATGCGAGATATCCATACTCCTAAACATTCCTAGGTCCACTGTTTCCTATGTGAAAGTGAAGTGGAAACGTGAAGGGACACGTACAGCACAAAAGCGCACAGGCCGACCTCGTCTGTTGACTGACAGAGATTGCTGACAGTTGAAGAGGCTCGTAATGTGTAAGAGGCAGGCGTCAATCCAGACCATCACACAGAAATGGTGAGAAAACTTGGATTTCATGGTTGAGCGGCTGCTCATAAGCAGGCGTCTATCCAGACCATCACACGGAAATGATGAGAAAACTTGGATTTCATGGTCGAGCGGCTGCTCATAAGCCACACATCACGCCGGTAAATGCGAAACGACGCAAAAAAAAAGTTCAAATGTGTCTGAAATCTTATGGGACTTAACTGCTAAGATCGTCAGTCCTTTAGCTTATACACTACTTAACCTAAGTTATCCTAAGGACAAACACGCACACCCATGCCTGAGGGAGGACTCGAACCTCAGCCGGGATCAGCCGCGCCGAAACGAGGCCTCGTTTGGTGTAAGGAGCGTAAACATTGGACGATTGAACAGTGGAAAAACGTTGTGTGGAGTGACAAATCACAGTACACAATGTGGCGAACCGATGGCAGTGTCTGGATATGGCGAATGCCCGGTGGACGTTATCTGACATTGTGTGTAGTGCCAACAGTAAAGTTGGGAGGCGGTGGTGTTATGGTGTGGTTGTGTTTTATGTGGAGGGGGCTCACACCCCTTGTTGTTTTGCGTGGCACTATCACAGCACAGGCGTACATTGATGTTTTAAGCACCTTCTTTCTTCCCACTGTTGAAAAGCAATTCAGGGATGGAGACTGCATCTTTTAACACGATCGAGCACCTGTTCATAACGCACGGCCTGTGGTGGAGTGGTTGCACGACAATAACATCGCTGTAATGGACTGGTCTGGAGAGAGTCCTGACCTGAATCCTACACAACAGCTTTGGGGTGTTTTGGAACGCCGACTTCGTGCCAGTCCTCATCGACCGACATCGATACCTCTCCTCAGTGCTGCACTCCTTGAATAATTGGCTGCCATTTCTCCAGAAACCTTCCAGCATCTGATTGAACGTATGCTGCGAGAGTGGAAGCTGTCATCATGGCTAAGGGTGGGCCAGCACCATATTGAATTCCAGCATTACCAATGGAGGGCGCCACGAACTTGTAAGTCATTTTTAGCCAGGTGTCTGGATACTTTTGATCACACAGTGTACCTGTGAAATGGTTGGGGAGCGGGGTGAAAAAGAAGTGTAGTCCATGCCGCGCGAACACCCATACTTTATTCATTTAGTATGTAGGTTGAGAGCACTTAATCATAACAAACTTTACACATAATTTCAAACCTTTCCGGAACTTCTTCTCGCTTACAACCCCCACAAAATGATGAAAGGAGAAAAATTTATTCCTTACTACATTTTTGCTGTTCATGCAATAAAACTTGCATATCTGGCATGACGTTTTAATTTATTACTTCTTTACTATTTACTGCGTTCGCTATACACTTTATAGGTGGTGTTCACATATAGCATTGAACGTACGTGCAAAATTATATTATTGTCCGACACATAGGGCAGAAGATATGACGCCATAAACAGTGACTACGAGAAAAATTGCTGGATCATGCGTGAAGTTTAAATTTATTACTTCTTTGTTACTAACTCTATTCGTAATATATTTCGCACACGGTGGCCACGTTGAAAGTACCTACAAAAGTATGTCATTACACCGCACATATGGCAGGAGATATGTCATAAACATGGAGATGTGTGATAAAAAATCTGTAAGGCAATATTCGCTAGAGATACAGGTGAACTATGTGTACAAATTTGTGTGAAACATGTTACATATATGCGACATGTGCGTGTGCAGGATAAGCCTGGGGTAAAAAGTTCCTCTTAAACCTCTGGAATGATTTCAGTTAAACGTGATTCACTAATAATTACTATCTGGAAAGCAATACTGTTGGGTTAAGAATGAGAAACCTCCTATTGGGGTAGAGGTAATTAAGTGGAGATGGAAGAGGATAAGAGGGGACAGACACAGATAGGGGAGGGGAAGAGATGGAGAGAGAGGAGGGAAATGAACAGAAATGGAAGACAAGAGAGGGAAGGGGAGGATATGGACAGAGAAAGAAAAGAAGAGGATATGGACAGAGTTGGAGGGAGATATGGTCAGAGAGAGGGGAGAGAAGGAGATGGGTTGAGAAAGGAAAGAGGACGATATAGACAGAGAGGGGGGGCAGGAGGACATGGACAGAGAAAGGGACGAGTAGGAGATGAACAGAGAGAAGGGAGGAGATCAGATGAACAGAAAGAGGTGGAGATGTACAGAGAGAGAGGGGGCAGCAGATGGACAGTGAGAGTTGGAGGAAAAGGTGGAAGAGAGAGACAGAAAATATGGGTAGGGGGAGGTGGGTTATGGACAGATAAGAGAGGCAAGGAGGACATGGACGTAGATGGGGTGACATACAAGGGGGAGGAGGAGATGGGCAACAGGTGTCCCTTCCTGGTTAGAGGGAGAGTGGTGATGGGACAGAGAAAAGAAAGAGGAAGTGATGGACAGAGAGCAGTGGAGGAGATGGACAGCGAGATGGGGCGGAGGTAATGGAGACAGGGTGGAGGAGTAGATAGAAAGAGAGGGAAGAGGAGAATGGAACACATATTTACCGTGGCACACTCAGTTGGTCATACAATCATCGCTTTTTCAGTCTGTTTCTACGTAACACACAGGTGTCAGTTGTCAATCCGTGTACTAAGACCGATCGCCGGCAATTCTTCCTGCAGTTTGCTAGTTTTCCAGAGTTGTGACTTCTCTGTACACCACTCGCAAACAGCCTCAGGGTGCTGTCGACGTTAGCTATTATGTTATTTACATGCACAGTGAATACAAATAGCCTTATAACACTCCCGTAAAGTACATCCAAAGTTACTTTTGGGCCTGAAGATTTCTCGTTGTTAACAATGGCGTGCTTGATCTATTTGCTAGGTACTCTTCAGTCCAATTATAAAGCTGGTCTGATATTTCGTGTACACAGCGGGAAATTGTGTCGAACGCATTCCGGTTCAAATGGCTCTGCGCAGAATGGGACTCAACTGCTGTGGTCATCAGTCCCCTAGAACTTAGAACTACTTAAACCTAACTAACCTAAGGACATCACACACATCCATGCCCGAGGCTGGATTCGAACCTGCGACCGTAGCAGGCGCACGGTTCCGGACTGCGCGCCTAGAACCGCGAGACCACCGCGGCCGGCGAACGCTTTCTGGAAGTCAAGGAAGTATAGAAATTATGTCAGCATTCCTTGAGGCAAGTTCCAGGTGACATCGATACATTTTAATGAGGCCCTGTTCAGAATGAAGCTGTTTGTGCGGGATGTGTTTAATCAGGTACTGCCATTAAGTGCACATACATAAATATGACTGTGGGAACCTAACGCATGCACTAAAGTGACTTGCGAGTCGCAGCTTGTGTACCAATCGCAGCAGCATGAGCAGAGTTCATAATCGCTGAGAGCAGCTAATGGCAGAAGAATTGTAAACAACGAGTTCATGTGCTTGCGGAGGAAGTGTGGGAAATAATTGACTGAGAGAGAAAGACAGAGAGCGAGACAGAACGTGACCTACGTTTTAGATGTCAGTATTACGCAGTGAGAAGGTAGCCTTCCCTAACAAAGGTAGTCAGCGGAAGTTCTCACACTATCACATCACGTGGTACCCGACGACGGTGGTGCCTTGTTAGCCAGTACTCCGCCATTCACTGTCGGGGGAGTTAAGAGAAGCAACCTAGTGGGAGATGTTGAGGAAAGGTACCAGCTCTTCCTGAAACGAAATGTTCAGTAACAACACAGCATTTGTTCTGGCTATTAACTATGCGGTATCTGTACCGATAAACAATTACCAACGACAGTCAACAACTTTTAAGCATTTATATTCACTAGAGAGAAAAGTGTATCTCATTGAAGACCTTCAGTACATGGTTACATTTCTGTAATTATTATGCCTCTGCATGTATAACAAAGGAAGACGGAGTAGTGTCGGACACGTAGATGTAAGCTTTTTTGCGAAGGTTGTATTCAAATATTTTTCACACTAACAATAGATTTATGAAACTCGGTGTCATAAGAATATACTTCGTTTGTCCTTTTTTCCGTCTTTTGCATTTCGGTCGTCTAAATTTTCCAAAGGATTTTAACAGACAAATTTGTTACGTGTAAAAAAAAAAGTTTCAAATAACTTTTAATTGAATCGTAAAAGATGGCAAACTTGAACTGGACTGTTAGCTATAATTTGTCAAAAATCTGTCAATTTGTTCCCAGCAGACAACTGACTGCAAATTTGTGACTGCACTTGTCCTCAGACTAAGGTCTTCACATTTTTTCATAAAATCATAGTAAAAATCTTTATCCTCCGTCATTGTTCTCTTATGGAACCGATGATTTATTTTCAGTTGCTCTGTTGATTTTTACATTATGTTAGGGCTTCATTTTCAGTCAACGGATAAAGCTGTTATATAAAATTTTAACATGATCGTACAATACTGTTTTCTGTTCATCTCTGAATATTCTCTGAAAGAACGTTTTGGGTCCTATATCAGGTCTCATGGCCACCTGTTTGTTTTCTGTTCGTCACTGAATGTTCTCTGAAAGAAATGTCTAATTCCTATAACAGATCTCATGACCATATCTCTTTGTTTTCCCATGAATTTGTAAATGTACCATCTAAAGTACTTGGAGGAAATTAATATCTCTCACTCGCTTCCCTCATTGTCATTTCAAGATGACTAAATTTTTCTGTGGTTTACGTCATGTTATTTTGATCCTACGAGTATCTATGTCTTCTCCATCTTTGCCTATTAAAGAGAAAGGCCATAAAATGTTAAGTTTTTGTGCTATCTGCTTTGCCTGGCACAGCCCGAAATTGCTTCGTTCTATACAAGTCAAATGTACCGGTGTGGTAATTTAACATTGCCGTCATTATTACCTACTTGCTAACACGGCACACCATTTCAAAGTTACGTTCATGGACAAGAAAACTCACTAGGAGCAGATAATTTGTCGCCACTCCGAGACGCACTGTTGTTTTGATTCAAAATAGTTTCAGTGGTCTTGTTCCTCCATAGTTCACACTGCAGTGGGGTGACAGGTGTAGTCACTATAGCTAGAAGTTAAGAGTAGCTGTTGTCCGTTATGAGGCACTGTCCGATACTGACCCACCTCCCACCAATAGGTGAGAGAACGTTCGCCATATACTTTATACTGTGAACATACTGAAATGTCGAGATAAAAGTTTACGGATTGATGTATCAGTACCTCCCGTAGTATTCGAAGCACGTGAAATGAGGTAATTTAATCTAGAAGAAATTCGAAGCACGTGAAATGAGGTAATTTAATCTAGAAGAAATTCGTATGAAAAACGAGGGAAGTGCAGTTTCAGACTGTTCTCAATAAACTCAAAGAACATCATACGCATCACACTCATTTTACGACGAAGGAAACAGACACAATTCCTTAAATGCGAATATTTTAGGTTATTGTTTACCGTGACTGAAATGGATATCGAATCAGAAAACAAGTTTATTTTAGCAGTCATTGTTTATTTACACTCACAACGCACTTAGAAGGTATAAACTTCCATCTTGAGGTGGATTCATACGAGTTGATACGACATGGTGCGTGTTGTGTTACGATTTTCGGATAACCTGTGGCCCTGTCTAATGGCGAAACAAAACACTATTTTAGAAGATGGTTTTGGGGAGGTTTTTCACAAGAAATTAAACTTCAATGTTATTGTGAAAATGGAACAACTAAAATAGAATACCTCCAGTGGCCACAGGCTCCTTTCTCTGCCGTAATACATCACTTATAAACCGTTACACTTTGTAAAGAAAGATGGTGTCTGGAAATTGCTGGTTGCGAAGAACGTATAATAAAAACAGAAACATTAGTTCTAAATACAAAGAATATATAACAAAACAACACTACTACTTCAGATTAAGTTTTAAAACATTGTGAAGGGCTTTGGTTGAGTTGATGAATACATATGTTGAGTAAATATTACAAGTTGTATACAAATCGTTTCGTGACTTGCTTATGTAATCATGTGACACGTTACAAATCTTAAGTGGAAGAATTATGTTGACTACAATGGAAAAATTATAAATAAATAACAATTTTGGGTTGGGCTGAGAGATAGAGCATGAAAGGAATGCGAGAGGTAGAGCTAAGTATTGGGAAAGCTAGAGCAGTGGGAATGTTAAACTTACATATGTTACGTTTTATAGCTATGAAAATGCTGAAGTATTACATTGATAGCGAGTTAAAGCTATGAAGAAATATATACATTCAATAATACAAACAGATGTATGTACTATCAGAATAACATGTGGTGTTGAAACTTCCTGGCAGAATAACACTGTGTGCCGGACCGAGACTCGAACTCGGGACCTTTGCCTTTCGCGGGCAACTGCTCTACCAACTGAGCTACCCAAGCACGACTCACGCCCCGTCCTCACAGCTTCACTTCTGCCAGTACCTCGTCTCCTACCTTCCAAAGCTGTGAGGACGGGGCGTGAGTCGTGCTTGGGTAGCTCAGTTGGTAGAGCACTTGCCCGCGAAAGGCAAAGGTCCCGAGTTCGAGTCTCGGTCCGGCACACAGTTTTAATCTGCCAGAAAGTTTCATATCAGCGCACACTCCGCTGCAGAGTGAAAATCTCATTCTGGAAACATGTGGTGTTGTTTTATTTCGCTGGATCTATTGAGTTTTGAGAGTTTGGTGTAAGTATTCATCAACTCAACCAAAGATCTTTATAATGCTTTGAAACTTAGTCTGAAATAATAGTGTTATTTTGTTATATGCTCTTTGTACTACGAATTAATGTTCCAATTTTTGCTATATGTCCTTCACACCTAATAGTTTCTAAACACCATCTGTGTTTACAAAATGTAACCGTTTATAAGTGATGTGTTACGACAGAGATAGGAGATGGTGCCCATTGGGGCATTCTATTTTAATTGTTCCATTTTCACAATAACATTTAAGTTTAGTTATTTGTCAAAAACCTTCCCAAAACCATGATCTGAAATGGTGTTTTGTTTCTCCACTAGACAGTGCCACAGATTACCCAGAGTCGTAGCGCAACAAAACATACACACACACAATATTAATACATATCAATCCACCTGATGGTGAAGGTTTAAGTCTTTGGAACACGCTGTGGATATAAATAAACAGTGAGTGGTAACAACAGACACATTTCGGTTTTAGAAACAATGAGATTTCAGCCTCGAGTCGTGTACACTCAGCTGGAAACAACCACTTCTCATTTTTTGACTCTATTGAGGTAATAGAAGTACATTTTGAGCAAATATTTACACAACAGTACGGATGTAGTATTTCCTGCTGTCTTAAGGACTCTGGTATCCATTAAGAACAAAGTTTGTCCATGATCTTACAGAATAGTGCGAAATGTAGGTAGGATTCCGCTGTATGCTGGTGAGAGACCTGAACTGGATAAGTCCTGACGAGGAGTTCTCTGAGGTTGAAATTATTCCTCTGAAATTGTCTCAAATAGACGTTTATAGTACTGCAATATGGAGCCTCTTCTGCAATCTTTGGCAACAGTCCTTCAAAGCTCTTATACATCGCTAGCTCTCCATAAAAGTTATATGACATGCAGTTCGTCACTCTTTTGTCTTTACTGCCTCCTGTTGTTAAATGGTGAACAGTTATGATGAAACTGTGCTACAGTCATAGTTGAGGGTTCCTCTTGCCATGCTTAAAAAGCGTACTTGAGCAAAATAAGTTGACAATAGTACCGGTACGCCTCGCAAACTAGTTTTGAGGATTGGCTTGATGATATGGTCTGAGTGACGTTAAAGACACGAAAGTACATTTATACTTATTCTGGCTTAATATTGTTTGTTGTTTTTGTGGCCAGTACTCCCAGTTTGGCGATCGGGGAACAAGAAAGAGCCGTGTTAAACTTACTGATCATTATATATACCGTGGAAACGCCAGCAGTTATTTGCAAAAAAACATCACCATTCACAATTGGAATGTGTTATTATAATTATTTGTGTTCTGTTCAGAGAAAGCATAGAAACAATAATGAGTATTTGCATTACTACAGGCATTATGACAGTGGTTATGGCATGATGCAGCTCACATGTCCAACAGAGAATAAAATTATACTGGAAAGAAAATGTTCAATACTAGAACAAACGTTCTACGATATCGAACGTACGAGCATCACACAGTACATTGCATTCTGTTGAACGAAGATTGATTTTACTTTCTTTTATTTCCTTACGATGCTATCACAAAGCATTTCACAATTTATACACGTATAAATATACAAATTGTGGATTTCACTCCGTTTATAAGACGTTGACATCCAACCACTGTTGCCTTTTGACAACGGAAAATGCCTTTTGTAGCAAGCGCTTTTAACCATAATTTTATTCTTGTTGTATCATTGCTTAGATAGCTGTTTAGGGGCCTTAACAAGTTCTGTAATGCATCTTCTTATCTAATTTTTTATCTGTAGTCTGATGATGACCACTGACTGATCGATACCGCTGAATTCTAGAATGCTTTTATGATTGTGCCTTTAGAGAAACGAAGAAGGTAATCAATCAAACGATAATCTCTATTGAAAACATGCCAATAGAAGAAAATTATGATCCAAGTAACACCACTGGTAGCTCTATATTCTGTACTGCATTTTTAAAAAGGTCTGTAAATTCAAAGAAATCAGTTGGTGCGCGCTGTAAGATGCATAGGTGCCCCGATCGACACAGTGTGTTAACGACCAGGGCTGACTAGCGTTTGCAAAATCTTTGTTGCATGTTGTCTGTGGCTGCAAGCGAGTATCTATCTGATACATTTCAAAGTTTCCCTCGTGTCAAGTTCAAGTGCTGTATCGAAGGCCGTGGCAGTTACCGCAGCATCGTGGCCATATTTAAACTCGTACACAAAAGGCACGCGTACTTGATTTGCGTGCGTGCTGTATCTATAATGTGTGCGGTGAAGCAGCATGCCAGCACTCAAAGAGCTATTCACTCACGCATATCCACACGTACTCTTGCTCCAATATACTGTCATCTAGCAGGCTATGGAAATATTCACTTTACGTCGTCTCGAAACCTAGTGTATTACATACAGCGACATGATACCTGCCACGATGACGCTTCGTAGATAGTAGTAGTAGTAGCTTTATTCATCCGTAGATCTCTTTTTCCAAGGATATAGGACATGTCAAAGTATTTACAAATTTAGATCAATTTAAAATAAGCTAATTCGAATACATATATATTTACAGACTCCTAGTTAGAGATAATCATTAGATTTACTCCTGGTATACAATACTTTTTTTTTACAAATAACTTATTAAATAATGTAATGCCACATTGTTCTCTCATATCTCACTATCAGTCACTGCACACACTATACACACATTGTTTCATAACACTTCACTCACTACACACACACACACACACACACACTGGTGGTCTCTGGGCCATTTTCTATACCGCAACTTCCCATTTGCTATCCTGAAAAACTGAGTCAGCATCCCTACATAATGAGTGAGACGTTGAGCTACGAAAGAGGTGTTAGTTATTGTGCTATGCATAGCTTGGGAGTAAGTATTTCTAGAAAGTAAAAAAGACGAAGGAGAAAACATAAAGTTAAGGTGTTATGTGGAATGTTAGATATTTTATAATCATTATTATTATTTATTTGTATAACATTCTTTATCAAACTCCTACTCTGTTTTAGCTAAGTAATCTTTCAATATGTAAAATGTACTGCATAACAAATACTTTCTAGCTGCCTTTTTAAATGAGTGTATTTTGGCAAATTCTTTAATCTCTTTTGGTAATTTATTTTACAGTTTTATTCCTTGGTAGAAAATGCTGTTTTGATTTTTATGTTTATTTTTTCTTGATAAATGTAAGTTGAGTCTATCTCTTGTTGCATGGTCATGGACAGAGTTGTTTGTGCAGTAATTACCAATTTTATTTTCGATGTGTACAACTGACTGGTAAATATATTCACAGGTAGCAGTTAAAATCTCCAGTATTCTGAACAGATCTTTACAATGAACTAGACTAGTATTTTTGGTTATTATTCTTATGGCTCTTTTCTGGAGTTTGAAAATTGTGTTCATATTTTGTGCATTTGTTCCCCAAAAAAAGAATCTCATAGCTAAGAATTAAGTGTACATATGAATAATATGTAACTAAAAGACACTGCATGTTACACACTGATGATGGGATTCTAAGGGCATAACGAAATATCACTCTCACGCACTCTTCCAGTTTGCTTTATCACGTAGTCAGACAATAATCTCCTATCAAGAATTGAATCGGAGAAAGGACAACAATGCTCGACGTTTCCGCATTACAAGAAAACATTCACGTATTACGGTTTTGCCGCTTTTTCATTAATTGACGAATACACCCATATCTGACCGCTTCTCTCTTGGCGTTTCAGAAAATGAATAAACATGTTACCTTATCATATAAGATGTCGTGACAGATTCAGCAGGGAATGTTGCGTTTGGGAGAGTCTAGTTTACAACTACTCACTATCATTAGTGCAATCGGATACAGATCATCCCACTCATGTAGACACAATTGGACACATGACTGCGAAGTGGAGTCTTGTACAGATACCGGAGCTAAATAAGTCATAGATTTTTTTGTGCCAAACGTGAATCCCAGCAGGAGTACAGCTGCGATTTGTCGGAATCTATTGGACAACTAAACACTTGTGAAAAACAGATTTATAACCATAGCATGAAGTACCAAATGCCCTAGACATAACCAGAAATGTAATTTTAACGACTAAGGACTCGCCATCAAACAAGATATTCGAAGAAGTCGAAGTCTTTCTCGAAAAATCATTCAAAACCTAACGGACTGGCTGTAGCGTGCATGTCAGCTTGCAGCGTGTATCCTACGCTGGTAGTAATTGCGTGCTTCGGACTTCTTTGTTAATTAAGTGCACGCTAAGCTCATACCGCTGCAGTGTCCGAAGGATAAATTCATGCTGGGGCAGCAGGTTCTGTTTACTAGTGGATCGTTGAGGGCTAAATATTTATTAATTTGTTAGCAGTGAAGAAACTTGCATTCCAGACCGGAAAGGCAACTATCGCTCCATCGTAGTGGGAATCCAGAGACGCTACTTCTCAAACGCACAGCAATATGCTTTAAATCTTTGACTGTGAAGGTAATATTCTCCGCAAAATTCAAATATTTTAGGTACTTCTGATTACTCTTCCAGTCTTAGTTCTTCGGCCTTGAAAAATCAGTTGAAGTAAGTTTCGTCGCACTGTTAATCCACCAGAGATGTGGCTAATATAGCTAACTCTCGTAATTCCAGTCTTTCGAGATTATACGCTATCAGCAATAGTTGCTAATTCATAATTCAATAAAGATAAGGTAAAGCAATTTATTTCAGGTAACTTCAACAAAATTGAGCCGTGGCGGCTCATTTCACCATCGATAATTTTAACTGCAGGCTCACCAGAGGACATAGATTACTCCATGGTGGGGTTATCGCTGCCTCACCTAGTCTTCAACGGCGGCCGCTAGAGTCGCGTGTTTGTGATTTTGAAGTAACTTGTCTTAATCTGCTGGCCAGCGTTGTCTCTCAAAAAATTTTGCCATTGCTAATGGTTACGTAATTGCACTGCTATATCAGGGGACTAAGTTTTATCTAGTTTTTTGACTGTTTTTGTTTTAAGACTCTTCTCCAAGAGATCCAATTGTTCGAAGTTTTAATGTTTGCTTTCACTATGTTTTAGAAGCTAGTGGGCTCTCTCATGCTACTATTATCCAGCACTTTTAAGCACGTTTATGAGCTCCGGCTGATGGTAAGACCTTAGCGAGTTGCTTATTATATTTCTTTCTGGAAGAATTCACAGCTCCCTTTCTAAAGTTCTCTGTTAGCAAAGCTTGTTTCCTAGGATGTATTAACTTATTGCAAACGCTCTATAACTGCAATTATGGTTAAACCGTAACTTTATTTGTAGTATATCCCAGTCAGAAACTTACCTTTCTTGTTTGTTAACAGCACTTACTAAGTTGCTAGGAGAGTGTTCCGTGTTGACAGCCTTTTGTCGCGTTGGCCCTGCTTGCTTGCGGCCGTGTGCACGGCTCTCCAGCATTCCTAGCGCAGCTTGTTACTTGGTTGCAGTAGCGCGTCCTGGTTGTCTGTGCTCAAGTTGAATATATGTAATCTGACTTGCAATGTGAAGGAAATTTTGCTTTCGGCCAAGAGACCTTTGATCAACTGGCTTCGCAGAGGAAGTTTTACCATTATTGTTTAATACATATTGCATTCTTGTTCTAAATTTTATTGTAAATTTTTTGTGTAAACCTTTGGGTAAGCCCTATCTTATCCTAGTTAATGCTTATCTTTTGGGGGTCCGCTTAATATCTCGAATTTAAATTCGCTTAACGAAATTTATCTAGAATTGTTTTAATTATAGTACTGGCTGGCTTATTTAAAATTGTTTAATTTTAAAATTTTAAAAAGATCAATATTATTAAGGTCTTATTTGTGGAATTTATTTGAGGTTATTATTGAAATTTAACGGCTGTCTTAACATTTTGAACTCTCGTAAAGGCAAATTAATTTCAGTTATTCTACCTGTTTTTCAAATGGGACCGGTTATCAAAGAAAAGATATAGCTTAAAAATAAATATTGTTGTTGTTTGCCGGCAGTTGTACTCGAGCGGTTCTAGGCGCTTCAGTCTGGAACCGCGCTGCTGCTACGGTCGCAGGTTCGAATCCTGCCTCGGGCATGGATGTTTGTGTTGTCCTTAGGTTCGTTAGGTTTAAGTAGTTCTAAGTTCTAGGGGACTGATAAACTCACATGTTTAGTCCCATAGTGCTCAGAGCATTTTGAACCATTTGTTGTTGTTCAGGGGCAAATGATGTTAGTTAAAGGGACCAAGTTCTTTCATGTCATTTCCCTGATCCTCGTAAGTCCTGATTTCAAAAGTCACCACACAAACATATTATTATCTTCAAGTCTTCATACTGCACTATGTTAACTTCTGTACATGGGCATTAAGACAGGATACTCCAGATGCATCATGTATATGAGGGTGAGTCACCTAAAACTTGCACTGCAAATAATGCGGAAATGGAAAGTCCTATTGATGTGCGGATTTCGCAGAATGGATTGGTAGTCAACAGCTCGTATTGTTAGCCAATCAACAGACTGTAATAATAAATGTGTACTTTTTGTGCAAGCATACCTTTTTTAAAAAGAAGAATGGCTATTGACATAAAAAAACTAAAAGTAGTGTAGACCAGAACGTCAGTGATATTTGTTCCAGGATTCTTGTGCGCATTGCTTACGAGATACAGTATTTTGAAAAGTTTCCACGTCAACACCTGTTTGTGCCATTCAGCCTACATAGTTGCTAAATACCATGTTACTATGCCTGCTTACAGTGTGCTTGTGTGTTTTTTGAGTGCACTGCGACTTGCGGGTCAGTTAGTGTGTGAAAATCCAAGCAGTAGGTTGTGAGTGGACGATGCAATTTATCTATGCAGAAAATGCTGACATGCTAATGGTGTATGAAGAGTGTAGGAAAAATGCAGTTCGTTCTTGTACGGTGCATGTGTCAGTATATCCCAATAGACGTCAACTAGGTCGGTAATTTTTTGTCAACCCCCTCAACCAGTTACGTGAAAATGGTAGTGTAACACGTAGACAACATAACAGAAGGAAACAAATGACTGCATAAGAGGGGGAAATTAATGTTCTTGCTGCTGTTGCAGTTGATCCACACGTTTGTTTTCACGCAATCACACGAGGAAGTGACATGAGTCAGGCAAGTGTCCTCTGCATTGTCCATCGACATAGGTTATATTCGTATCCTACTTCTCTCCATCATGAGCTGCATGGTAACGATTATAAGAATTCTGTACATGGGCATCCGGACAGGATACTCCAGATGTATCACGTATCTTCACGTATCTTGTTTAGTGATGAAGCTACGTTAACCAATCATGTTCAGATAAACAGCCAAAACATACAGTATTGGTTTGCTGACAATCCCCGTTAGCTTCGTTAGTTGAACATCAGCGTTCGTGAAATGTACACGTGTGGCATGGGATAGTGAACCATCAGTTCATATGTCCATTTTCCCTACACGATATACTGAATGCGCACAAGTATCGCAACCTCCTAACAGACTATATTCCACGGATGCTAAATATACTCTTCTACAGACTAGGAGGAACCTGTGGTACCAACATCATGGCTGACCAGCCCATAGTGCACGAAGTACTACAGTATGTCTTTGTGAATTGTTTCCACATCGTTGGATTAAACCCAATGCATCTGTACCTTGGCCAGTCCACTCTCTAGATTTGACACCTGTAGACTTTTTTCTGTGAAAAACGCCGTTGACAAGGCCATACCAGTTATACCCGATGGTATACAATGACGTATTACTGCAGCCTGCTCGGACATTTCCGCTGAAATGCTTGCACGTGTGCAGCTGTCGTTTACCAGACTAGAAGCGAGTGTCGCCGCTGCCGGTTGTCATTTTGAACGCAAACTGTGACGATCAGTGGTCTCATTATTAGTCAGAACGCACATAATTAGTGCATGCACTTTAGTGTATGCTACCACTGGCATTGCGCAAGTATCAGTGTGGGAAACTTTTCAAAACACGATATCTCGTAAACGACTCGCACTAGGATCTTGCAACAAATACCACCGACAACCTAATTGTCCTACTTTTAGTTTGTTAATATCAATAGAATAGATATTGTTCAATTTAAAAAAGTGTATTTTCGCAAAAAAATACGTTTTCTAAGTATTATTACAATCTGTTGATTGACTAACAATACGAGCCCGTGACTACCAATCCATTCTATGAAAAACACGTTCCATTTCCGCAATATTAGAGCTGCAAATTTCAAATGATTCTCTCTGTATAGTACGTAATCGGGACACTTAAAAATTTTGTACACGGACAGACAAAGGCTACAAATTTTTAATATATATATATATATATATATATATATATATATATATATATATATATATATATATGAAACTTTGTTTAACGTTGTTGCCATGAATCTCGAAATACCCTTGACCAATTTATTGCAATTTTTTACATGATGCTCTAGTAAACATTCGAACGGAATAGAAGATATACACTGACGAGCTAGTACACTATGACCACCTGACTAATAGCCAGGATCCAGGATGTCCACCTTTGACACGGACAACAGCGGCGATGCGTTATGCCATGGAAGCTATGAGGCCTTGTCAGGTTGCTGGAGGGAGTTACCAACATTTGCACACAGGGAGGTCACCTAATTCCCGTAAGCTCCGGGGAGGGGGGCCACGGTCAATCACATCAAAGATGTGTTCGATCGCGTTCAGATCTGGCGAGTTGGGGGGCAATCACATTCCTCGAACAATTACGCTCCTGGCTTTGTGACATGGCGCATTATCTTGTTGAAAAATGTCACTGCAGTCGTGAAATATGATCGTCATGAAGGGGTGTAAGTGTACTGCAACCAGTGTACGAAACTCCTTGGCGGTCATGATGGAGCTCCGGAACAGCTGAGACGCCAAAGTGAATGTTTCACTAAGCATAAGGAGCCGCCTTTAGCTTGTCTCCGTCCCGCAGAACAGGTGTCAAGGAGCTGTTCCCCTGGACGACGACGGACTCGTGCCCTCCCGTCGGCATGATGAAGAGAGTATTGGGATTCATCAGACCATTCAGCGTTCTGCCACTGGGCCGATGTCCAGTGTCGATGGTCACGAGCCCATTTCAGTCGCAGTTGCCGATGTTGTGGTGGCACATGCATGGTCGTCGCCTATGGAAGCCGATTGGTGGAGTGTTCAGTGCACTGTGTCTTCAGACGCACTTGTACTCTGCCTAGCACTAAAGTCCGATGTTAGTTCCCTCACAGTTCTCCACCTGTCCTATTTTACCAGTCCGCCCAGCCTACAATGTCCAACATCTGTAATGATGGGTGGTCGCCCAACCCCACACGTCTGGACGTCGTTTCACATTGGTTACTCCACCTGTAGAAGATAATTAGCACAGCGCTCCTCGAACACCCGACAATTCGGGCAGTTTGCGAAATGTTCGTGCCAATTCTCCAGACCATTACAATCTATCGGTCAAACTCAAATAGACTGCGCGCCTTTCCCATTCTACACACGGGCAGCAAGCTCACTGATACTACATGCTCTGTGCGTGTATACCACAAGCTGTCGTTCCTCGCCAGGTGTCGCTGCCATCGCCTGGCCGGATTAATATCGGTATAGGTCGGTGGTCATAATGTTCTGGCTGATTAGTGTATATAAAGGGAAATATTGTTAGCTAAAGTCTCGAAATGTTCTTCACCGATTCACTTCAAGTTTTATATGCTTCTCTAATAAACGATCAGATGTACACAGGATATGTTTCTTTCTTGAATATACTTGACATATGAACGTAACCTGACATAAAAAAATCACAACACAGAAAAATAACTAAAGTAGAGCAGTAAAATTTCGGGAATATATTTGTCTAGGTGACATCTTTAAGCAATAATCGCAGGTTAACGCAAGAATGAGAGAGGCCATTGCAAATGTGAAATTCTGGTACATATACAGGGTGATCAAAAAGTCAATATAAATTTGAAAACTTAATAAACCACGGAATAATGTAGATAGGGAGCTAAAAATTGACACAGATGATTGGAATGACATGGGGGTTATTAGAACAAAAAAAAAAAAAAAACAAAGTGCACAAAAGTCCGACAGATGGCGCTGGACAGCAAAACATAACTGTTACCGTGACGGGTGAGAGGTACGCCGATATGTTACAGAATCGCATCATCTCCAGCCTGGCTGATAAACACCTGCTGGAACGTAAGATGTTTATGCAGGATGGCGCTCCACCCCATATTGCTAGACGCTTGAAAGATCTCTTGCGCGCGTCGTTTGGTGATGATCGTGTGCTCAGCCGCCACTTTCGTCATGCTTGGCGTCCCAGGTCCACAGACCTCAGTCCGTGCGATTATTGGCTTTGGGCTTACCTGAAGTCGCAAGTGTATCGTGATCGACCGACATCTCTAGGGATGCTGAAAGACAACATCCAACGCCAATGCCTCACCATAACACCCGACATGCTTTACAGTGCTGTTCACAACATTATTCCTCGACTACAGCTGTTGTTGAGGAATGATGGTGGACATATTGAGTATTTCCTGTAAAGAACACCATCGTTGCGTTGTCTTACTTTGTTATGTTAATTATTGCTATTCTGATCGGATGAAGCGCCATCTGTCGGACATTTATTGAACTTTTGTATTTTTTTAATTTTTTTTTTTTTTTTTTTTTGCTTCGAATAAAACCCCAAGTTATTCCAAGCATGTGTGTCAATTTGTACCTCTCTATCCACATTATTCCGTGATTTATTCAGTTTTCAAATTTATACTGACTTTTTGATCACCCGGTATAACCAGTGTAATCACCAGAAAGTTGAATGCAAGCATGCGAACGTGTAAGCATTCGTTTGTACAGATGCCCGATGTCAGCTTGTGGGATGGAGTTCCATGTCTGGTGCACTTGGTCGGTTAATACAGGGACAGATTCGTTAACCCTGGTTGTTCATGACTCTGGAGTTGTCGTCCGATGATGTCCAGTATGTGCTCGATTGGAGACAGATTAAATGGTCGAACAAACCAAAGCAACATGTCGACACTCTGTAGAGCAACAGCGGTAGGTGGGAGAGCATTATCCTGCTGGCTGCAAAACATCCACTGGAATGCTGTTCATGAACGGCGGCACAACAGGTGGAATCACCAGACGGACGCACACATTTGCAGACAGGGTGCATGGGATAACCACCAGAGTGATCTTCCTGTCATACGAGATAGCACCCAGACCACTTGTACAGGTGTATGTCCAGTGTGAGCAGCACACAGATAGGTTTGTTGCAGACCCTCAACTGGCCTCCTAACCAACACACGGCCCTCACTGTCACCGAAACAAAATCAGCTTTCATCAGGAAACACAACAGACCTCCACTCTTCCCTCCAATGACCTCTCGCTTGACGTCACTGGAGTCACACATGGGGCTGGTATGTGGTCTGTAGAATGCACATTACAGGGCGTCTGTCTCGGAGCTGCCTTTGAAATAACCTATTTGCAACACTTCGTTGTGCCATTGTGGTGCCAACTGCTGCTCAAACCGCTGCTGCAGCTGCAGGACCATGCGCCAGAGCCATACGTCGAACACGATGGTCTTCCGTCTTGGTAGTTCCACGTGACCATCCTAAGCCTAATCTTCTTGCGATTGCACTTTGTGGTGACCATCGCTGCCACCAGTCATGTACAGTGGCTACCTTTCTGCCAAGTCTTTCTACACTACTGGCCATTAAAGTTGCTACACCAAGAAGAAATGCAGATGATAAACGGGTATTCATTGGACAAATATATTATACTAGAATTGACATTTGATTACATTTACACGCAATTTTGGAGCATAGCTTCTGAGAAATCAGTACCCAGAACAACCACCTCTTCCCGTATTAACGGCCTTGATACGCCTGGGCATTGAGTCGAACAGAGCTTGGATGGTGTGTACAGGTACAGCTGCCCATGCAGCTTCAACACGGTACCACAGTTCATCAAGAGTAGTCACTGGCGTATTGTGACGAGCTAGTTGCTCGGCCACCGTTGACCAGACGTTTTCAATTGGAGAGAGATCTGGAGGATGAGCTGGTCAGGGCAGCAGTAGAACATTTTCTGTATCCAGAAAGGCCCGTACCGGACCTGCAACATGAGGTCATGCATTATCCTGCAGAAACATAGGGTTCCGCCTCTCGAATGAAGGGTCGTAACACATCTGTAATGTGACGTCCACTGTTCAAAGTGCCGTCAATGCAAACAAGAGGTGACCGAGATGTGTAACCAATGCCACCCCATATCATCACGGCGGGTGATAAGCCAGTATGGCGAGGACGAATACACGCTTCCAATGTGCGTCCACCGCCTTGTCGTCAAACGCGGATGTGACCATCATGATGCTGTAAACAGAACGAGGATTCATCCGAAAAATGACGTTTTGCCATTCGTGTACCCACGTTCGTCGTTGAGTACACCATCGCAGGCGCTCCCATCTGTGATGCAGCGTCAAGGGTAACCCCAGCTATGGTCTCCGAGCTGATAGTCTATGCTGCTGCAAACGTCGTCGAACTGTTCGTGCAGATGGTTTTTGTCTTGCAAACGTCCCCATCTGTTGACTCAGGGCTAGAAACGTGGCTGCACGATCCGTTACAGCCGTGCGGATAAGATGCCTGTCATCTCGACTGCTAGTGATACGTAGCCGTTGGGATCCAGCACGGCGTTCCGTATTACCCTCCATAACACACCGACTCCATATTCTGCCAACAGTCATTGGATCTCGACCAACGCGAGCAGCAATGTCACGATACGATAAACCACAATCGCTATAGGCTACAATCCGACCTTTATCAAAGTCGGAAACGTGATGGTACGCATTTCTGCTCCTTACACGAGATATCACAAAAACGTTTCACCAGGCAACGCTTGTCAACTGCTGTTTGTGTATGAGAAATCGGTTGGAAACTTCCCTCATGTCAGCACATTGTAGGTGTCGCCACCAGCGCCAACCTTGTGTGAATGCTCTGAAAAGCTAATCATTTGCGTATCACAGGATCTTCTTCCTGTCGGTTAAATTTCACGTCTGTAGCACGTCATCTTCGTGGTGTAGCAATTTTAATATCCAGTAGTGTACAATATCGGAGAAAGAATATCCATCTTATTGTAGCCCGATTATACAGCCTAGTTCAGACGCAGTGAGGTGTTGATAATGCCGTTTTTGTCACCTTAAAGGCGTTCTTAACTAACATCGGCTCATCACGTCCGATCTCAAGGGTAAGTAGCGCTCACGACCCTTACAGCGTGTATTTAAAGCAAAGTGGCACTCCTGTCGCCACTTTTATTTTTACGTGAAATTGGAACTGACATTAATATAGAAACACCTACCCACTTTCATCTATGTTGCACAGGTGCTTCTTGGTGCTGCGGTTTTTTTGCGTCCGTGTATATACACTGTATATACACTGATTATGACCACAGTCCACTGCGGGACTGTATGCTGCCTGGTGGCGCTGAGGGCATATCACGCGGTAAGAGAATATGAGCCGAGTAGAGACGAATGAGAAAGCATTCTAGTCACGATAAGAGGCGCAAATGCTTAAATCCACCGACTTAAGCGACTTTGACAAAGTCAAGCCCGGTGCGTGGGAGCGAACATCTCGGAAACTGCGAAGCTGGTCTGCTGTTCGCGTGCTAGTGCCATGAGTATCTGTGGTAAGTGAATGAAGAATGCTGAAACCACGAATAGGCGACAAGAAGTTGGATGTCCGTATCCTGTCACAGAAGATAGGGATCGGAGGCTTGCCCGGCTTCAACGCACAGCGTTGAACATTGTGTTCCGCAGCAGAGAACCAAACAACATCGTCAGTTATGATTACACATGGGCACGGGACCACCGAGATTGGACTGCGGATCGATGAAAACGTGTCGCCTGGTCGGATGACTCCCTTTTATTGTTAAACCAGGCTGATGGTCGCGTCCAGGTACGTCGTCATCCAGCCGCACGGCTGCTCCCGACATGCACCGCGCGATGGACTCACGCCGCTAGGAGCTGTATTCTGTTATGGACGACATTCACCTGGGCTTCCATGGGACCTTCGGTAGTAATCGAAGGCACCATTATAGTTGTGGACTACGTCAACATTTTTAGGGACAGGTTCCATCAGACTGGATGAAAGTAGTAATCACACCACTTTTTAAACATGGAAACAGAAAAGATTGTAACAACTACAGAGGTATCTCTTTAATCAGCGTTGTGGGTAAAATCTTCTCAGGTATTGTTTAAAGAAAAGTGCGAGTATTAGTTGAGGACAAATTAGATGAAAATTAGTGTGGGTTTAGGCCTCTAAGGGGTTGTCAGGACCAAATCTTTAGCTCACTGCAAATAATGGAGAAGCGTTACGAGGCGAACAGGGAATAGTATCTATGCTTTATAGACCTAGAAAAGGCATATGACCGGTTTCCTAGGAGGAAGTTATTGTCTGTTCTACGAGAGTATGGAATAGGAGGCAAACGTTTGCAAGCAATTAAAGGTATTTACATAGATAGTCAGGCAGCAGTTAGAGTTGACGATAAATTGAGTTCATGGTTCAGAGTAGTTTCAGGGGTAAGACAAGGCTGCAACCCGTCTCCACTGTCGTTCATATTATTTATGGATCATATGTTGAAAACAATAGACTGGCTGGGTGAGATTAAGATATGTGAACACAAAATAAGCAGTCTCGCATATGCGGATGACCTAGTTGTGATGGCAGATTCGATTGAAAGTTTGCAAAGTAATATTTCAGAGCTAGATCAGAAATGTAAGGACTATGGTATGAAGATTAGCATTTCCAAAACGAAAGTAGTGTCAGTGGGAAAGAGATATAAACGGATTGAGTGCCAAATAGGAGGAACAAAGTTACAACAGATGGACGGTTTCAAGTACTTAGGATGCATATTCTCACAGGATGGCCACATAGTGAAAGAACTGGAAGCGAGGTGAAGCAAAGCTAATGCAGTGAACGCTCAGCTACGATCTACTCTCTTCTGAAAGATGGAAGTCAGTACCAAGACTAAGTTATCTGTGCACCGTTCAATCTTTCGACTAACTTTGTTGTATGGGATCGAAAGCTGGGTGGATTCAGGCTACCTTATCAGTAAGGTTGAGGTTACGGATATGAAAGTAGCTAGGATGATTGCAGGTACTAATAGATGGGAACAATGGCAGGAAGGTGTCCACAATGAGGAAATCAAAGAAAAACCGGGAATGAACGCTATAGATGTAGCAGTCAGGGCGAACAGGCTTAGATGGTGGGGTCATGTTACACGCATGGGAGAAGCAAGGTTACCCAAGAGACTGATGGGTTCAGCAGTACAAGGTAGGAGGAGTCGGAGTAGGGGCAAGGACAAGGTACCTGGATTCGGTTAAGAATGATTTTGAAGTAATAGACTTAACATCAGAAGAGGCATCAATGTTAGCACTGAATAGGGGATCATGTGGAATTTTATAAGGGGGACTATGCTCCAGATTGAACGCTGAAAGGCATAATCAGTCTTAAATGATGATGATGATGATGATGACCTGTAACCCTTTAAGCTTGATCTCTTCCTCAACAGTGATGGAATCTTCCAGCTGGGTAACTGTGCGTGGCCGACCGCTGTGGCCGAGCGGTTCTCGGCGCTTCACTCCGGAACCGCGCTGCTGCTACGGTCGCAGGTTCGAATCCTGCCTCGCGCATGGATGTGTATGATGTCCTTAGGTTAGTTAGGTTTAAGTAGTTCTAAGTCTAGGGGACTGATGACTCAGATGTTAAGTCCCATAGTGCTTAGAGGCATTTGAACCATTTTGAACTGTCCGTGTCACAAGGCCAGAATCTTATTACAATGCTTTGCGGAGCATGATACTGAACTCACGTTAATGTCTCGGGCACCAAATTCGGATTATCTGAATCCGATAAAACCCAAGTGGGACTCTATCGGGCGCCAGCTCGGCTCCCACAAACCGTCCGCCCGTAAATTACTGGAAGTTTACGACCTGTGCGTCGGCATTTGGCGCCACAAACCTCTGCAAACCTATCAAGTACTTGTCGAATCCGTGGCACACAGAACCACTCCTGAACAGATAGGCTTTGAAGTAGGTGGTCATAATGTTTAGGCTCATCAGTGTATATAATGCATGAAAGGGGAAACGTCAGCAAGATATCGAAAAATTCTTGACCGATTTATTTAATAGGCTAAGTATATTTTAGAGACGAAACATTGTCTAATATTGTTTCCAAAATTCTCGAATAGTTCTTCATCATTTTACAGTAAATTTTTAAACAATACTCTAATCAACGTTTGGATGTACATAGACAATTTACAAGATACACTAGTATACATTTAGGTGGCCGCGGGTTACATAATGTTTTAAACCTCAATGTACAGATTTTTGTGTTAAAACTGACTGCGAGTAAGAAATTGCTGTGCTGTGAAAATATGCAGTTTCGTATTCTTTCTAGCAGTCAGTTTTAACTACGATAGCAGGGTATGTAAATCTTAAGACAGTGTTTCTCCCTTACAAATGCTTTCTTATATTTAAAAAAAAATGTAGCCTATTTCCATCTGAATGTTTATTTAGGTATCCCGTAAAAATCTGAAGTAATATATACATAGCAAAAGTTGTATACACAACAAAGTACAGTTTTGTTTTCTTCCTCTCCTTCGGATTATGATTAGAATACTACCACGGACTCTAAATCATCTGAAACTTTGCAGACATATGCGTTTGCAGATTAAAACTATGTAAAAAAATCTGTAATTTAAGCTACCGTCCTCACAGATCCAGCAGGTGGAGAGGTCTCTCTCATACCCCGTATACAAATGGTCCTGCCGATTAACCCATTCATTTTAAGCCCCCTCACTTCCCAATCAAGGTTTGTTTTGCAATGACAATAAACAAGACTCAAGACTGGAGAGAACAGAGAAGAGGAGCAGAGAAGCGGAGGAGGAAATGAATATGTGGACATAGAGAGAGGGTGATGGAGAGAGAGGGGGGAGGAGGACATGGAGAGGGAGAACAGGGAGCATCTCATGCACAGAGAGAGGGCAGGGGGGGGGGGGGGGGAGATGGACGGAGAGAATGGGGAAAGGAATTTAGGAAGTATATTCAATTTCCATGCATAGTTAACATTTGCTAAGCATTGCCGGCTTCGATAGTACTGTATCTCTAAAGGCTGCAGTGAATCCATAAACAACAGAACATTGAAAATTGTAATATTTATCTTGCTGTTTTTTTTTAAATGCTGTAAATATTTATTTACGAAGAAATATCCTCATGAGCGTCCGTTAACTCTCCCTTTGTAATGTTGATTTAACTTACAGGTTTCTTACAGACGTGCAGTTTTACGTTCCGCTGCGAGGAATGGCCTTTTACGAGGTGCACTGCTGCAAATGTCCATGGAGTACTGTTCCCTTTGCTATGAACGCTCGCAGACTTATAGCTATGGACTTCCATTTACTAACAGAAGCAATTTTTGTCGGATTAGAAACCGGCTGTCTGTATAAAGTAGTGACCTTTTTTGTCGCTCTCGGTTAGCATTTTTATGCGCCCACTGTTCTTACGTCGTATTACAATGCCATTCCTTATAGTTACGTTGGACAGTCCACGTTGATATATCAACGAAACAGGTATCTTCCTTCACACTGTAGCCACGGTCATGTCCAAAGACGACAGCTCTTTCCTGCCATTCTATCGCCCTAATTACTGTGATGATTCCATACGGCCAACTGGTAGATACACACCACTTCAATACCATTGGTTTTGTCAGCGGTGGAGAGTCACATGGCTTCTTACTACCACTGTCGTACACCATCTTCAGCGCTTTGAAGCAACCAATGTGCTCTTTTAAGGGGATGAGCAATATTTTGTCCGGTAAAATTCTTGACAATGGGATGCAACTAATGACACGTGACAGATGTCCATTGAGACGATTATTAGGCTTAGTATCGAGCCCTCACGAACGTCTGATACAACCTGTCTCAGTGGCGACAATGAGGTTCCTGATATGACGCAATATTAGGGAGGTGTCAGGTGTGTACAAGAGAAACAGCAATTTTCTTAAATCATTGCGCAGACTTGAAAGAATTTTCTGTATCTTCATGTAGTTGTTTACATAGGAGAAACTGATAAGCTAATAACAAACCAAAGCCTGATTTTATTCGACACAGGAGTTTTCAGCTATGTAACTACTTATGATCTGACAGCATAACGTCTAACCATGAACAGTTTTAAAACAGTTTTATTGTTCTAGTTTTCTACGATGGCCTACCGTTCGGAGCGTAAAATATGACTTCAATTAACAACGAAGCTCTCTAACAGAGACAACATTTGAGTCAGCTTTCTTGCTCGGTACCCTTTGTATGTGGTGTGTGTGTGGTGTGTGTGTGTGTGTGTGTGTGTGTGTGTGTGTGTGTGTTTGTTCTAATTTGTTCCGTAGTCTGTATAATTAAAAATGTCCGGATTAATTATTAGTTTTCTCACTAAGGAACAAATGAGAAGAGCGTCTTCTGGAGTGAAAATGGCTGACGAAAGATTTTTTAAAAAGGAACGCTGTATTTGTTTGTACCAGACACCTCAAACAGCCGTTTCTGCGCTTGTTCTGGTTTCTTTTATGTTTGAAGAACTATACGTAGGCGCGGAGTGTCCTGCGACATAGCAAAAAGTATGGTGATGTGCAACCGTGTAAAGCAGCAGTGCAGTGCGACGAGATACGTCGCAATGTACACCAATAAATCTTCGGACTTAGTTTTAAGGGCGAATGAGACAGCAGGTTGTAAAATGAGTAGAGTACTGGTTCATGTCAACATACGGGGCTGGCATGTAGTCTGCACATCTTTGAACTTATACTTCACAGCGGAAAATTAAGTCTGAAACAGAAATTACTGGCACACAAAAAAATCAAGATAATGGGATAGGTAGATAAACAGAACCACGACTCAGTATCTGGTAAAAGTAAAATAATTATTAGTAAATAGCTTAAGAACAAAAATATTTACTTCGTACATCAGTTAATGCGAGCTACAGAAAAGATGAGGCTTATTACACCCACTTGTTTAGGAACATGACGAATGTAATTACACGAAGGATCACCTGCACACATGCATGGCTCTTACAAGAAAAACATAAAAGATAATCGACAGTGCGTGTGTGTGTGTGTGTGTGTGTGTGTGTGTGTGTGTGAAGGACTAAGTAGATGACTTGGTCAGTAATGATGAGTACTGAATTCTACCAAGGAAATGTGCAACACCATGTAATGTCATAAGTGCTGTTACTTATACTCACAGCAATGCGTACGTCAGACCACATCGTCAGAAAAGCTAATCGTTATTCTAAAAAATTAAAAAAACTGGAATACGTCCTTTAGCAAATGGACTAGACATAGCCTGTATAGTTTGTTTTCGTTGATTTTACTTGTGATACAATGTTTATAAATCTCTCTTGCAGTAGGCAATAAGTATTCATTACGCCAACTAATTGCATCCGGGGCTCCCCGGCGTATCACATTTCGTTATATCTGTAGGCCAACGGAGCGCAGAGTCAGAAATAACGCCTGCTGATGACGATGACATGCAGAGGCAAGACTTACACACTCCAGTTTTGAGAATTCCGAGTTGGGAGTTGAAGGCTGGAGTGTGGAAATAGTCCGAGTATAAGGGCAGTAGCAGAAGGGCGTTACCAACAGCGTTACGAAACGCATCGTCCATCGTCTTTGGCATGGATTATTTCCGAAAACTTCAGTTGTTTGTCTAATGTTTCTCGAAAGCAAAGGAACCAACAGGCAAAGATCAGCAACTCGCTGTGCTGTCTAGGGCAAACGGTTGGTAACAATCGTTGCACGTCGGACATTACTGCAAAAGAACAGTTTTCGGACGTCGTTTACTCATTTCTTAGCCTTTGTTATCGTTCGGCTTTTTGTAATGCTGAACAACTAGCAAAGAGAGCCGATGTTGTGCGAGTTTCTAGTGCCCAGTGTCACAAAACTTTTTGATTACTGAATTTTTTATTTTGCGACATGTTTCGAGATGTTACCTCATTGTCAGGCCATATTGGCGTTACAAAACCATTTAACATAAATGTTTATAGATATTAAAGTTCCATTAAATGATTTTTGCGATCATTCTTTGGAGATAGAGAAGAATAACATAGTGTGATGAAGGAAGGAAGATTGTTTTTAACGGTCCGTCAACATCGAGGTCATTAGACATGGAACCCAAGATTGGATGGTGTCAAGGATGGGGAAGGAAATCGGCAATGCCCTTCCAAAGGAACCATCCCGGCATTTGCCTAGAGCGGTTTAAGAAAATCATGGAAATCATGGAAAAGTATGCTAACCATTGCGTCAACTCTCTCTCGGTACAACCTAGTATGAGGCGATGTCACTTTTTATATTGGTCTGTTGTTCATATGAAAATTTTTATGAAACAATCACGCACTTTGTTCTTGTGGCTTGGAATCCTTCATGTACAGTGCTGAGGTATCGCTGTTTCCATCACTCTCTTGGATTTCATCATCACTGTTCACAAATTTCCCAGGGGTGGTGTTATAACACGATACCGTAACACAAAACAAATCAGCAGTGCAGGCAACAAGATGGCGGGTAAAACAAGGCTAGTTTCGATTTGACTATCGTTATTTCGATTCTGGTGACGTCGGTAGAAGTGTCTTTTGCATGTCTTGCTCTTGTATTACTGGTATTGGTTGGTGTAATATTTTACAAAATGAGCGACTGTGACAATTTTATGATACAAACGGCAGTAAAAACCTTTTTATTTTAGGAATTACAAATATATTTCTGAGGTCTATACTCATACATAACCCTAATATGACGCACTTAGGCCTACTATTAAAAGTTTTGAATTGAAATTAATGATAATTAAATGAAGCCCTCAGCTGCTGACTGGTGTTGTTGATATACCTCTTCATATGTGAATTTTGAAATCTGCCATTTCATTTAGGATCTCATTTTTCGACTTATGGACATAGATGAATATTTCCATTTCTTCCAAGATTTCAATTCGCTAGTTCTTTTCTAAAGTATGCCGTACTTTGACGATTTATGTATTTTGCTATAGCTGAATTATTAGCTTTATCCAGTCTGAAACAGTCAATCTGTTCTTTGCAAAGGTGTTTAAAATTTCTTCCCATTTGGCTAATGCAGTATTTGTTGCAGTGACAGTAAATTTTATAAATTTGTGATTTGCACAGTTTCTTAATAGGCTGTATGATGGCATGGACCAGTTTTTGTATTATGTTGTTGTTCACGGCAAAAGTGATCCTGATATCCGTGTTTTTAATCGGCTTGGCTGTTTTGTCTGAGATGACTCCTAAGTGTGGTGTCGTTATATATTCAGCATTTTGTATGTTGTGGGGGATATTCATGTTAGTTGTTTTGTTTTTGATTTTAGTTATTCATTGTGAAAGTGCACCTGCTTCATGTTCATGATGGCCGCTGCTGTGTGCAATGTATTTGATAGTGCTTATTTCTGACACACAGTCAACAGCATTCAGTGGAAATTCCTGTGCTCTGTTTAAGAAGGATCTGAATGCAGGTTGTTTATGTGAGTGTGTGTGTGTGAGTGTGTGTGTGTGTGTGTGTGTGTGTGTGTGTGTGTGTGTGTGTGTGTGGAATATTTATAAATGACACTGTCTGTGCTTGTTGGTTATCTATGTATGTTGATGTTCAGGGTCTGGTTTGTGTTCGTTATGGTCATGTCTATCAAATTTAGTTTGTTATCCTTGTGGTGATCTATGCGGAAATGGATGTTACTATGTAAGTTATTGAATATGTTTATCAAAGTTTCTATTTCTTCATTAGTATCATTATTATAATGAATGTGTAATCTACATATCTACAGTAGTGCACAATTTTCTGGGTGATTATGTCCTTGTCAATCAGAATTTTTCTCAAGGTAACTGATGAAAATGTTTATAATGATTCCACTGAGAAGACCTCTCATTGAGAGGCCCATATCCTGTTTGTACATTTTTCCATTGAATGTGCAATGATTATGGGAGACAACAATTTCTAGCAATTCTATTAGTTCAACTATTTCGCCTGTCGACATAGTTTGGCATTTTAATAAGTTTCGTTTGATTATATCTGTTGAAATATTCATCCATGGCAATAAACAAAAAAAAAGAGATCCTAAATGAAACTACAGAGTTCAAAAATCCATAGTTGTTCATAAATTTCAGTTCAGTACTCTTAAAATAAAACTGCGTGACATTAATGTCATGTATGAGTCTAGATCACTGAAATATCTTTGTAATTCTTAAAGTAGAGATTTTTATACCGCCATCTGTATTATAAAATTGTCACAGTCGCTCATTTTGTAATAATAACGTCAACCACTATCAGTAATACAACAGCACGACATGCAAAAGACTTTGTTACTGCTAACACTAGGATCGATATATCGATAGTCAAATCGAAACTAGCTTGCTTTTGACCACCATCTTGTTACCTTTGTTACTGATTTGTTGTAAAGTCACAATAGTGAAATTTGTGAACAATAGTGAAGAAATCCAAGAGCGCCATGAAAATAGCGATAGCTCTGCACATCGCAAGAAGAAAACCACGCTACAAGAATAAAGTGTGTGGCCGTTTTATAAAAATTTTCATGTGCACAACAGGTCAATAGACAAAGTGACATCACGTTATACTAGATTATCCTTCACTTTATCTGCAGGATAATCACAACAGTCACGTAAAAAAAACTTTATTAAACGTATGCACTTCTGTTAAATATTTTTGTAATGCCAATGTAGCCTGATGATGAAGTATCACCTCGAAATATGTCGCTAAATGAATAATTTAGTTGTCAACGTATTCTGTGCCTGGCAGCGGTGTCTCAAAACCTTTTCGTGTTATTGAAACAGTCAGAGTCGATTAATGGTCAATATGGTTTCAAATTATAAAGTATCTAATGTCACTGTGACCCGAGGAGTTCTGCATTGTTTTGTGACGTCTCCCTTCAGTCAATCCGAAATGGCTCAAAACGATGCAGTACCATCACAGTGCCGCGGAAGACAACTCCAGTCCACTCGCAAGACTATCTCCATCTGGATTTCGGATTTCTCTGTTGAAGATCAAATACAAATCTTCCCTACGGAGTGTTTTAATGCGTGACTAGAAGGCACTTGATAGCAACGTGATAAACTCAGCGACTTATGTGTTGATCGACTGGATCGTGTTACGTCTTAGCAGATAACCTCGTCCTCTGTTCTCCCAATTTTCAACAATTCCAGCATAGTACCAGACAATAACTCATCAATGACACATCAGCTGCATAGTTACATGACGGAGCAATTAGAGGTAGGAGGCAATCAACAGGCATCTGCATTAATACATCGCGAGAAAGAGCAGTGTGTTGATAAAGCATCTCAGGCTTGTGTTGCAAAGCAGTATGGGAATACTGATATAGCTGAGATAAGTGAAGACGAGGTGGTAGCTAACCGCTACTGTTTAACCTACACCTCTTAAGAGGCGGTTTTTATGCCCTGAAACATTACACCTATACGTGAATTCTGACCCACGCGTGAGTAAACGTGACATGACATAACTAAGTATCGTAGGGACAAGACTTTCCCAAAGCCCAGTGGAATAATTATGTGTATTTAACAAGAATTATCCAAAACAAAATTGAAATTATAATCCTTACAATAGATCTCAAGCACGTACTAACTATACATATGGGAGAATTGCTTCTTATGGATACAATACGTTTTATGCAAAAGGTTTTTGCTCTATGCATCTTACGACACCTAATAATTTGAAAAATAATCTGACATAGTGTGTTAGCAGAAATAAACTCGATGTTTCAGTCTTTGCAGCCTCGTGTCTTGAAGTTTAACAGCATCATAAACTCATCTGTACAACAGGAAACTTTATTTCACCAGACTGTAATCTCTATTTCACGTAGATTATACCATTACAACTTTAAAAGCAGTTAAAACGACTGTAATACATTTCGAGAACATAGTTCTTGAGGGAAAACGTGTGGAGGAATGCAGTACGTGGAAGGTTAATTTGAACACAGAGCAGGGGACTGAAAGTAACCTCGTAAAAATCCCAAATTATGCTGGCGCTTAATACCGTGGCGTGATAAAGTTACGGCGAAGGTAACTTCCGTAACACAACTTGTTGAAGCTTGGACCACACATAGAAAGAACTGCTACAGTATGGTACAGAAGGTAAGTGGAAGTAATACGCATTGAGACGAACGGGAATGACACGTTTACTTAATGACAGTAATTACAGTGAAGTCCCCGTGTTAAGTGATGGTGTCCTGGACGTTACAAATGCCGAGACATGGTTCTTAATAGGATGTGTGGTCATCACGAACCGCAATGCATGCTGTGCACGATCTTTCCATGCAGTACGTCTCCCGAACTCATCCGACAGGTTTTCGATGGGATTTAAGTTGGGAGAAAAGGTAGGGGAGTCCATTCGACGAATATCCTCTCGTTCCTTGAGCTACTCCAACTGCTCTGTTTGAAGACGTTGCACACTGTCATCCACAAAAATGAAGTCAAAGCCGCATGTACCCCTGTGAAGACGCACATGGGGAAGAAGTACAGTGTCACAATAACGTTCACCGGTTAGTGTACTATGTTCAGAGGTTTGGGGCGGTGCGGAGAGTGCGGGGACTGGACCAACGAGGAGTGGGTCACATCTCGGGTGAGAGCAGATTCAGTCTACGAAATGATGCTGGACGAACCCCCACATGACGAGAAGGGCAACACTTAATGCACCTAGGAACATTGTCGAAACTGATCATTTTGGTCTTCAAAGTGCTACAGTGTGGGATGGGTGTGTTGACCTCCAGATCTTTGAGCACGGTACTCCTTCCTCATAAACGTCTTTTTAGGTGGGTATTCGGCCCTGACTTCATTTTTAGGGTTCCGTATCTCAATCGGAAATCTTATGGAATCGCCTTGTAGTCTGTCTGTCTATCTCTCCGACTGTTAAGACCCGTTTTTCTCAGGAAACGGTAGGCGTATCAACTTGAAACGTATGTCGCACACTAATGTCTATGATGCCTTGGCGTTGTAAGACTTTTAAGCTTCTAAGACAAAGCAATCAAAAGATACGGTTGGGTAGGGAGTGCGACAGGGTTGTAGCCTGTCCCCGATGTTATTCAATCTGTATATTGAGCAAGCAGTAAAGAAACAAAAGAAAAATTCGGAGTAAGAATTACAATCCATGTAGAAGAAATAAAAGCTTTCAGCTTCGCCGATGACATTGTAACTCTGTCAGAGACAGCAAAGGGCCTGGAAGAGCAGCTGAACGGAATGGGCAGTGTCTTGAAAGGAGGATATAAGATGAACATCAACAAAAGCAAAACGAGGATAAAGGAATGTAGTCGAATTAAATCGGGCGATGCTGAGGGAATTAGATTAGGAAATGAGACGCTTAAACTAGTAAATGAGTTTTGCTATTTGGGGAGCAAAATAACTGATGATGGTCGAAGTAGAGAGGATATAAAATGTAGACTGACAAAGGCAAGGAAAGCGTTTTGAAGAAGAGAAATTTCTTAATATCGAGTATAGATTTAAGTGTCAGCAAGTCGTTTCTGAAAGTATTAGTATGGAGTGTAGCCATGTATGGAAGTGAAATGTGGACGATAAATACTTTAGACAAGAAGAGAAAAAAAACTTTTGGAGTGGAGAGCTCAATCAAGCCAGTCTCTGGACTGATGACCACAACATCAACATTTATATAACATATTTTGATGCTCGTAAAACTCACTCATCAAAACCTACGGGGTTGTGTAATGTCCAGGAGACCATCTTATATCGCGGAGACTTCACTGTAATTATTTTCATTGACCAAGACACACGAAATTTGGCAAGAAGTAAGTTTTCACAGTACAAGTAAAGACAAAACCCGCAAGGTGTTGAATTGTAACTATTTCACACAAAAATATTAGAAATTACGTTGTGTTCATCATCTGTGAAGAGCGCAATAGAAAAATATTACTGCATGCAAACATAAAATGGAAGCTGTAGTCATCTTTTAGTGAGTAAATGAGAAATATTTTGTTAAATATTCAGATTCTGATACGGTCTTGGAGTTCCTGGGACCGATATATTGCCAGCATCGATATCGATAACCGGCAACAATCTTCGAGTTTCACGATTCCCTACACATATAAACTGAAGTCCTCTGCCCGTTTCTTTTTATATGTCCGGGATAATCTCAGGAACTACTGAAGCGATTCTGATACGATCTTGGAGTTCCTGGCACCGATATATTGCCAGTATCGACATCGATAGCTGGCAATATTCTTCGAGTTTCACGATTCCCAGAATGGATTAACTGTCTGTGTGGGACCCACAGTGCACAAGTCCTACTCGCACTCGGCCATTTTTTTTTATCGATGATATTGTGTGACCTCATCGAACAGCGTTAGTGGAAGAGCTCTTCGAACGAGAGGAATTTCGGTGAATTAACAGGCCTGGCAGTTCTCCCAACGCAAATCCCGTCAAGGACGTTTGGGGTGAGTTCGACAGATATATTACCGCATATCCACGTGCACCAACGAATATCCTGCAGTTGTCATCCGTGCTTCCGTAGCAATGGAACGCCCTACCACGATAACCCATTGCCAAACTTGTGGCCAGAATGGATGCACGCTACACATCACTCACTGCCGTCTGTGGTGATCACACCCCCTATGTAGTACCGTGTCCCACCTTTTGTAATGTCCTGGGAACCATGTTATATCGCGGAGACTTCACTATAATTATTTTCATTGAATAAAAGCGTCATTTCTGTCCGTATCATCACATATTTCTTTCAGTTACCTTCCGTATTATACTGTAATAGTTTTTTTCTATGTATGGCCCAAGTTCCATCGAACGATGTTACGTGGTATGGCACATGATGTCAAACTTACTTTCATTCTTAAGTTTTGCACACCATTGCATAATACTGAGTACTTGAGTACAAGATACCATATGTCACACAGGAATCCAGTTCACTGGGTCATGTGCCTGGAAATTATCATCCAAATACAACACAAAATCACCACACATTAGAACTGATTTTCGAATGGTATTTCATGAATGGAAGATCAATGATATAATCCAGTCGAGACCTTGGATGACTCAAATAATATGATGTCGACCCCACATGTTCTGGCACTTTGAATTTAGGAACAAAGATCCTCCATTTTCCATGTTCAACTCGTCTGAAAAATGTATCGTGATACCACTCAGCTTATCATGTATTCACGTAAATACAGCGAAAGCGTACCAGCCAGCGGCCATCTCACCATAATAAAAAAAAAAATGGTTCAAATGGCTCTGAGCACTATGGGACTTATCAGCTGTGGCATCAGTCCCCTAGAACGTAGAAATACTGAAACCTAACTAACTTCAGTTCATCACATAACATCCAGTCACACGAGGCAGAGAAAATCCCTGACCCCGCCGGGAATCGAACCCGGGAACCCGGGCGTGGCAAGCGAGAACTCTACCGCACGACCACGAGATGCGGACTCAGCATAATCCCATACATCGGTTGTATATACCTAATTTACTATCAAAATACAATGCGTCCATACTGCGGGATTGTAGCGGCACCTCGACATCACTGCTGCAGGCAGAAGGCAAGAGTCTTTGTCTGCCGTCAGAGGACCAAGCTTCCCGGTTGGCTGAGACCCGTCAAAGCTCGCAGAGCTTGATAAAGACATAAGTTGCTGTTTCCACTACCCCAGCAAACGGGTAAGTGACTACAGATCTTTGAGGCAGACAAGCCCCTGTCGACGTGCACAAGAAGACGCGCCATGAAAAGTGTCTAAGAGTAGATGACTTTCATCGCTCCCCCAGCCATGTGAAATGTATCCTAGAATTCTTGCCCATAGATCCCATGGCCGAAGACGTTTCTGAACCTAATCAAACTCTCCAATATCTGTTAAACACACATAAGTAACTTACTAAGCTTTTTTCATATACAAGGTTGTAAAAGAGACAAAAGAGACCATGGCGTCTCACTCGATTGCAATGATACATGCACTTAACACATTTAATAAAAATTAAACTAAATGAGTCTGTGAAGTGTAATAGGGAGATCATGATGTCTCACGATTGCTCATCAACAGATATGATCAATTCACTGTCGGAAAAAGACGGCATATGCCACTTGGGGATAGTACACGTACTCATATTGGTTTCGACACAGTCCATCAACAGATTGCTTAGTGGCATAGCTATCAGAGCGCCATCTGCGTCAACCTTTACTATGGAATTCTCACAGCCAGAAGGCTCAGTGCGAAGCAAGCAAGCAACCACTGTTACACAACCACAATCGTGCTTCCTACAGCCAGTTGAGGGAGTTCGATTGCGGTCAAATTGTGACTTTCCGAGTGGCGGGATGGTTCTTTCGGAGAATTATCACACAAGTTAGACGTACTGTGTCAGGTGTACAACGATTCTGGTAACAGTGGTCACGTGAACATTCTCACACCTGTAGATGAAGTTCTGGATGTCCACACAGCACAGATGCCCGCCAAAATCGTCTTATTGCAAGGGCAGCAGTGGCAGATCGTACAGCTATCACAGCACAGATAAGACGGCTTGTGAGCCCAGACGTATCAACGCGAACTGTTGCCAACAGGTTATTAGCAATGGGACTACCGGCACTCACATCTCTAGCCTGTCTTCCATTCATGCCACCGTATCAACATGCACGGCTCGACTGGGGTCGTCATTAGACCCCGTGGAAGATGGAATGGCGTGCTGTGGTCTTCAGCGTTGAACGCAGATTCTGCCTGCACGCAAGAGATGGCCGTTTGCGCATACGACGTAGAGCTGGTGAACCCTGTCTCCTACAGTGCATTCGTCCAAGACACAATGGCGCCACCCCTGGCCTTATGGTCACATTTGATGTTTCTGAATGGGACACTAACCAGCGCTCGGTATGTGAGAATGTTGTTAACCCATTCTTCTTCCGCTCCTTGCAATAGGGGCCGGCGGCGGTGGCCGAGCGGTTCTAGGCGCTTCAGTTTGGAACCGCGCGGCTGCTATGGTCGCAGGTTAGAATCCTGCCTCGGGCATGGATGTGTGTGAAGTCCGTAGGTTAGTTAGGTTCAAGTAGTTCTAAGTTCTAGGGGACTGATGACCTCAGATGTTAAGTCCTATAGTGCTTAGAGCCATTTGAACCGTATTGCAACAAGAGGCTGACGTGTTGTTCCAACAGGGCAATGCTCGCCCACACAGTGCCTGTGAAACTCACTGTGCTCTGCAAGACGAGCAGTGACTTCCCTGGCCAGTAAGATCTCCGGCCTTTTCTCCTATTGAGCACGTGTGGGATATAATGGGACGAGAAGTGACTCGTGCAACTCATCAGCTACAAACTCTTACAGAACTACGTGAACAGGTCTAGCAGGTGTGCCATAACGTATCCCAGGACGATATTCGCCATCTGTACGGTCGCCTGGGTGAAAGAGACAGTGCATGAAATGCTGCCTGTAGAGGGAAGTTTCAGCATTGGTCGCCCGTTGGTACCACAGAACTATTTATGCTGTTGATATGTAAAAGTAATCACTTCATGTACTCCTTATGCACTGTCGCAACAATTAATCTTGAGCGAACTGGAAACCTCTAAAAGTCGTCCAGTTTTTTTTTCAGGCTGTAATATATGGTAAATTAAGAGAAATAAGTCTGTGAACCTACCCCCATGAACCATGGACCTTGCCGTTGGTGGGGAGGCTTGCGTGCCTCAGCGATACAGATGGCCGTACCGTAGGTGCAATCACACTGGAGGGGTATCTGTTGAGAGGCCAGACAAACGTGTGGTTCCTGATGAGGGGCAGCAGCCTTTTCAGTAGTTGCAGGGGCAACAGTCTGGATGATTGACTGATCTGGCCTTGTAACACTAACCAAAACGGCCTTGCAGTGTTGGTACTGAGAACGGCTGAAAGCAAGGGGAAACTACAGCCGTAATTTTTCCCGAGGGCATGCAGCTTTACTGTATGGTTAAATGATGATGGCGTCCTCTTGGGTAAAATATTCCGGAGGTAAAATAGTCCCCCATTCGGATCTATCTCCGGGCGGGGACTACTCAGGAAGACGCGGTTATCAGGAGAAAGAAAAGTGGCGTTCTACGGATCGGAGCGTGGAATGTCAGATCCCTTAATCGGGCGGGTAGTTAGAAAGTTTAAAAACGGAAATGGATAGGATAAAGTTAGATATAGTGGGAATTAGTGAAGTTCGTTGGCAGGAGGAACAAGACTTTTGGTCAGGTGAATACAGGGCTATAAATACAAAATCAAATAGGGGTAATGCAGGAGTAGGTTTAATAAAGAATAAAAAATAGGAGTAAGGGTAACTACTGCAAAACAGCATAGTGAACGCATTATTGTGCCCAAGATAACCACGAAGCCCAAGCCTACTACAGTAATACAAGTTTATATGCCAACTAGCTCTGCAGATGATGAAGAAATTGATGAAATGTATGATGAGATAAAAGAAATTATTCAGGTAGTGAGGGAGGCGAAAATTTAATAGTTATGGGTGACTGGAATTCGGAAAGGGCGAGAAGGAAACATAGCGGATGAATATGGACTGGGGGGAATTTTGAACAGAGCATGACTTAATCATAGCTAACACTTGGTTCAAGAATCATAAAAGAAGGTTGCATACATGGAAGAATCCTGGAGATACTAGAAGGTATCAGATAGATTATATAATGGTAAGACAGAGATTTAGGAACCAGGTTTTAAATTGCAAGACATTTCCAGGGGCAGATGTGGACTCTGACCACAATCTATTGGTAATGAACTGTAGATTAAAACTGGAGAAACTGCAAAAAGATGGGAATTTAAGGAGATGGGACCTGGATAAACTGACTAAACCAGAGGTTGTACAGAGTTTCAGAGAGACGCTCAGTAGCTCGGTACGGGCTTTTGTTAAAGCTCCGAGAACATACCTTCACCGAAGAGTCAAGCAGTATATTGCTCCCTCCTACGTATATCTCGCGAAGAGACCATGAGAATAAAATCAGAGAGATTAGAGCCCACACAGAAGCATACCGACAATTCTTCTTTCCACGTACAATGCTAGACTGGAATAGAAGGGAGAACCGATAAAGCTACTCAGGGTACCCTCCGCCACACACCGTCAGGTGGCTTGCATAGTATGGATGTAGATGTAGATGTAGAGCATAATGGAACAATGGACAGGAATGGGAGAAAGAAACACAATAGAAGAAGAATGGGTAGCTCTGAGGGATGAAGTAGTGAAGGCAGCAGAGGATCAAGCAGGTAAAAAGACGAGAGTTAGTAGAAACCCTTGAGTAACAGAAGAAATGATGAATTTCATTGATGAAAGGAGAAAATATAAAAATGCAGTAAATGAAGCAGGTAAAAGGGAATACAAAAGTCTCAAATATGAGATCGACAGGAAGTGTGAAATTGCTAAGCAGGGATGGCTAGAGGACAAATGTAAGGATGTAGAGGCTTATCTCACTAGGGGTAAGATAGATACTGCCTACAGGAAAATTAAAGAGACCTTTGGAGAAAAGAGAAACACTTGTATGAATATCAAGAGCTCAGATGAAAACCCAGTTCTAAGCAAAGAAGGGAAAGCAGGAAGGTGGAAGGAGTATATAGAAGGTCTACACAAGGGCGATGTACTTGACACTATTATGGAAATGGAAGAGTTTGTAGATAAAGATGAAATCGGAGATACATGTATGATACTGTGTGAAGAGTTTGACAGAGCACTGAAAGACCTGAGTCGAAACAAGGCTCTGGGAGTAGACAACATTCCATTGGAACTACTGATGGCCTTGGGAGAGCCAGTCCTGACAAAACTCTACACATCTGGTGAGCAAGATGTATGAGACAGGCGAAATTCCCTCAGATTTCAAGAAGAATATAATAATTCCAATCCCAAAGAAAGCAGGTGTTGACAGATGTGAAAATTACCGAACCATCAGTTTAATAAGTCACAGCTGCAAAATACTAACGCGAATTCTTTACAGACGAATGGAAAAACTGGTAGAAGCCGACCTCGGTGAAGATCAGTTTGGATTCCGTAGAAATGTTGGAACACGTGAGGCAATACCGACCCTACCACTTATCTTAGAAAATAGATTAAGGAAGGGCAAAGCTACGTTTCTAGCATTTGTAGACTTAGAGAAAGCTTTTGACAATGTTGACTGGAATACTCTTTTTCAAATTCTAAAGGTGGCAGGGGTAAAATACAGGGAGCGAAAGGCTACTTACAATTTGTACAGAAACCAGATTACAGTTATATGAGTCGAGGGGCATGAAAGGGAAGCAGTTGTGGGGAAGGGAGTGAGACAGGCTTGTAGCCTGTCCCCGATGTTATTCAGTCTGTATATAGAGCAAGCAATAAAGGAAACAAAAGAAAAATTCGGATTAGGTATTAAAATCCACGGAGAAGAAATAAAAACGTTTAGGTTCGCCGATGACATTGTAATTCTGTCAGAGACAGCAAAGGACTTGGAAGAGCAGTTGAATGGAATGGAAAGTGTCTTGAAAGGAGGATATGAGATGAACATCAACAAAAGCAAAACGAAGATAATGGAATGTAGTCGAATTAAGTCGGGTGATGCTGAGGGAATTAGATTAGGAAATGAGACAATTAAAGTAGTAAAGGAGTTTTGCTATTTGGGGAGCAAAATAACTGATGATGGTCGAAGTAGAGAGGATATAAAATGTCGACTGGCAATGGCAAGGGAAGCGATTCTGAAGAAGAGAAATTTGTTAACAACGAGCATAAATTTAAGTGTCAGGAAGTCGTTTCTGAAAGTATTTGTATGGAGTGTAGCCATGTATGGAAGTGAAACATGGTCGATAAATAGTTTGGACAAGAAGAGAATAGAGGCTTTCGAAATGTGGTGCTACAGAAGAATGCTGAAGTGGCGTCAACTAAAAAGGACTTGCAATAGATCACGTAACTAATGAGGAGGTATTGAATAGAATTGGGTAGAAGGGGAGTTTGTGGCAGAACTTGTCAAGAAGAAGGGACTGGTTGGTAGGACAAGTTCTGAGGCATCAAGGGATCACAAATTTAGTACCTGAGGGCAGCGTGGGGGGTAAAAATCGTAGAGGGAGACCAAGAGATGAATACACTAAGCAGATTCAGAAGGATGTAGGTTGCAGTAAGTACTGGGAGATGAAGAAGCTTGCACAGGATAGAGTAGCATGGAGAGCAGCATCAAACCAGTCTCAGGACTGAAGACAACAACAACCACAACAACAACAAAAAGTCTGTGAAACAGACAATGGAGACGACAACATTTTAAGAAATTCTGAGTGCTGTACATAATTAAGAGCAAAAATGATGAAATTATCGTATGGCATTGTTGGCCGGGAGGCCCCATGCGCTGCAGTTCGGCCGCCGTATTGCAAGTCCTTTTCAGTTGACGCCACTTCAGCGACTTGCGAGTAAATGACGATGAAGGGCACACAACACCCTGTCATCTCGAGGCAGAGAAAATCCCTGACCCCGTCGGGAATCGAAGTCGCGACCACGTACGCGTGGAGCGAGAAAGCTACCGCAAGACCACGAGCTGCGAATAATTCAGAGCAAATTAAGAGTAAATGAGTGTGTGAAGCAAGCAAATAAAATCACGACGTCTTGCACACTATCACTATTAGTTCAAAGTAATGTCCTTTACTATAATTAAGCTTGTTAGATAAGCAACAATTTCGAAGGTATAGAGTATATTTACCACACACACATGTAATACATTTTCCAGCACAGGCACTGGCACATACACGCGGTAGTCGGTATTTGGAGGTGTGAATGACAAGTGTCTCGAATTCTGGTACTGGAATGAGCAAACAATCTCTTGGCGGTTGGTGGCAAGACTTGTTGAGAGTGTGATATAATGAGACCTTAGTTTCTCCCAACGTACACATCGTGCAAATAACTTACGAGAGTGCATTAAGGTGACGTCATCGGCAACCGCCGATATTTTGACAGGAACACACCATTCCATTTTCAGTACAACATTGCAGCAAGTAAGTGCTGCGTAAGCGAATTTAAAACTTAGGTTTTCATCTGCAATAGCGGTTTTCTCGGCTGTTGCAAACGTGTGCGCCGCTTATGCTCAGTGCACCAGTATGTGACATGCCACAACTGCAAGGAATACCATACGCAGACGAAGATCATCCTTTACAGAATCTAAAAGGACGCTGGTCTTACATGGAGGGCGAAAAACACACTTCACGTAATATTTATGTAAAATACGACCAATACCGCACGAAAGGCTCCTTGCATCAGGCAAAAGGGCGGTAGATATTGATGCCACCTCGGTATTATCATCACTCGCCGGTTTCACAGTTGGTCGATCGTGCAACACATGTCTAATCCGTCCTTTACTATAGCCATTCTGAAGAAAAGTGACATCGAGATGGCCTAACAGCTGACAAACTCTCATGGGACCATGATTACATGGGCCCTGTGAACAAAGGTACGAAGTACTCCTTCACGTTTAGCTGCTTGATGACAACTATCAGCCTGCATATACAAATCAGCGTGAATAGGCCTCCTATAAATGGCATGCCCCAACGTCCCTGCACATTGCTCCTGACTAACGCATCAAGGAAGGGAAGACAGTCTTCCATTTCTACCTACACCGTGAAACGAATCTCCAGGTGGATTGAATTCAAGTGATGTAAAAAGTCTTCTGATTCTCACTGCTGTGAGGCCAAATAACAAAAGTATCGTCTACACATCTGAAAAAACACTCAGCTTCCAAAGGCGCCGACTCCAAGGCACGTTCCTCGAAGCCGTCCATAAAGAAATTCGCAATAACAAGCGATAACGGGCTTCCCGTCGCCACTCCATCTGCCTGTTCGTATTACTGTTCATTGAATAAAAAATAAGTGGAAGTCAACATATGATGAAATAGATTCGTCAATTCAGCACCAAAACCAACCTCAATCAGCCGTAACGAAGCAGAGAGATGAACACGAGTGAAGAGAGAGACCACATCAGAACTTAATAGATTATCGGAGTCATTCAAATGCATTCCCTTTAAACGACGTTAGAAATCCTCTGAGTTCTGAATGTGGTGCTCACAGTGACCTACTATAACGCTCAATCGAGTGGCAAGGTGTTTTGCAACACTGTATGTCGGAGCGCCAATCTTACAATCGGACGGATAGGAACCCCATCCTCGTGGACCTTAGGGTGGTGATATATCCTAGGGAGACAGCACGGTAAGAACCGAGACTCTTGATAGTCTCCTGCGGTAAGGAAATTTTCTTAAGTAGACTGTTAGTCTTTCTGTCAACACTTTTTGTGGGATCACCATCGATCCCGCGATACGCTGAATCAGAAAGTGAACACTGCATCTTTTGAATGTAATCTTGCTTGTCCAAAACAACGGTACAATTGTCCTTGTCGAACGTAAAACAACGATATCCGAATCAGCTCTAAGTGAATGTAAAGCAGCCCTCTCAACCGCTGTGACATCTCATCAAACAACATGCTGCCCTGGCTCTTGTTCGTGAAAGGATCCACTACATTCGTCGACAGTTGGGTTTTGTTTCCAAGGAATTGCTTCGGCTTCACTTAATGACTGCTTCGAAAATTTCAGCTTTTTCTTGGGACTGGCTGGACGGTGCTACATCGTTGCACTCTCACTGGGAATTTCATTTCGCAACTGCCCGGCATTTGGCGAAGTTTCAACGTTTCCGTGGTTCGGAGTCTAAAAATATATCTCCATGTTCTGTGATAAATCTCATGGAGAAAGCTTTTGACGACACAGTTTTACCCATGCTGGGGAAAGGTTTAAATTTTGTACCGACCAACAAGTGTTTTCCAGACGTTGATATTAATAATTTTGTTCAATAAACTGTGTTTAAACTACCTCCTTGTGTTGCACAGGAGGCTAGGGGGGAAGCATGTCATGTGCCGACTGAGGCACATCTACTCAAGAGTAATATCACGCAGTTGAGAGGGCTCTTTTACTATCACGAACAAGAGCTATGCCAGCACATTGCTTCATGCGGTGTCACAGAAGCTGAGAGATCTGCTTTATTGTTATTTTACCTACGCACAGGGGAAATGCTACAGCTGTTTGGGCAAGCAGTATTACATTCAAAAGATGCAATGCTTAATGTCTGATTCAGAAATGCATGGATGTGTGTGATGTCCTTAGGTTAGTTATATTTAATTAGTTCTGAGTTCTAGGCAACTGATGACCTCAGAAGTTAAGTCGCATAGTGCTCAGAGCCATCTGAACCATTTGAAGTTGCAGTACGTATTGCAGAGCACGTTGAGTTTCACGGACGGTGTGTAGGTTATCATTATCCCGTTGGAACAGCACATCACCTTCCTCTTGCAAGAACGGATCTACCAACATTCTGCACTTACCGAACGCTGGTTGGCATCCCCGCCGGAAATACCAAATGTGAACGAGAGTTGTCGTTCTGTGCACCCCTCCCAACACCATAAGGCCTGGTGTGGAGCCAGTGTGTCTTGGACCAATTCAGTCTACGAGACAGCGCTCACCAGTTCTAAGCCGTACGCCCAAACGACCATCACTTGCGAGCAGGCATAATTTGCTGTCGTCGCTAAGTATCATGACGAAACCATTCTTCCAAGTGATCCTGTGATGGTACCACTCAAGCCGTGCCCATCGATACCGTGGCGTGAGTGGAAGAAGGTGTATCTGCCCGTAGTCCCACTTCTAACAACTGTTTCCAACAGTTTGTGTTGACAAATCCAGGATAAACAAGCACTCTTGCGTTGGATGTGGGAGCTGTACTGTCTGCCACTGCTGGTCTTATAGTACGACGATCCTGGCGGACGTCTGTGCTACGTGGATGTCGACAACCTCGTCTACTGGTACCAGCTGGTTGCCCAATGACATAGCACGTCAAAAAAAAAAAAAAAAAAAAAAAAAAAATGGCTCTGAGCACTATCGGACTTAACTTCTGAGGTCATCAGTCCCCTAGAACTTAGAACTACTTAAACCTAACTAACCTAAGGACATCACACACATCCATGCACGCGGCAGGATTCGAACCTGCGACCGTAACGGTCGCCTGGTTCCAGAGTGTAGCGCCTAGAACCGCTCGGCCACCCCAGCCTGCCAGCACGTCCAGCTTTGTGGCAGTTCTTCGGAAAGATCATCCGGCCTCTCGAAAGGCCACAGTTTGACCCTTTTTAACCCTTTCAAACTCACTAAGTTGTAGGAAGCACGAGTACATCTCTGTGGCATGGTTGCCCGTTTGCTTCACACATGTGCTCACACACTGAGCCTTCTGACTGTGGACATTCCCCATTAAAGCGTACACACAGATGCTACTCTGTTAGCTATGCCACGACGCTAAATCTTGGTGGGCGACGTTGAAACCATTATCAGTTCACCCACTATCTCCCAGGTGGCATACGTGGTCACCTTTCCAGATATAATAATCTTTTTCTGCAATGTGCATGGAGGTATCCTGCGCCGAACACTTTACTGCGATAGAGAGGCGTAGAGGCGAGGCCTGAGGTATGGATTCTGCGACAGAGTGATGTAGCGTTGAGACCTTAGTCGTGGGTTATGATAGAACATGGTGATATACACTCCCGGAAATGGAAAAAAGAACACATTGACACCGGTGTGTCAGACCCACCACACTTGCTCCTGACACTGCGAGAGGGCTGTACGAGCAATGATCACACGCACGGCACAGCGGACACACCAGGAACCGCGGTGTTGGCCGTCGAATGGCGCTAGCTGCACAGCATTTGTGCACCGCCGCCGTTAGTGTCAGCCAGTTTGCCGTGGCATAGGGAGCTCCATCGTAGTCTTTAACACTGGTAGCGTGCCGCGACAACGTGGACGTGAACCGTATGTGCAGTTGACGGACTTTGAGCGAGGGCGTATAGTGGGCATGCGGGAGGCCGGGTGGACGTACCGCCGAATTGCTCAACACGTGGGGCGTGAGGTCTCCACAGATGTTGTCGCCAGTGGTCGGCGAAAGGTGCACGTGCCCGTCGACCGGGGACCGGACCGCAGCGACGCACGGATGCACGCCAAGACCGTAGGATCCTACGCAGTGCCGTAGGGGACCGCACCGCCACTTCCCAGCAAATTAGGGACACTGTTGCTCCTGGGGTATCGGCGAGGACCATTTGCAACCGTCTCCATGAAGCTGGGCTACGGTCCCGCACACCCTTAGGCCGTCTTCCGCTCACGCCCCAACATCGTGCAGCCCGCCTCCAGTGGTGTCGCGACAGGCGTGAATGGAGGGACGAATGGAGACGTGTCGTCTTCAGCGATGACAGTCGCTTCTGCCTTGGTGCCAATGATGGTCGTGTGCGTGTTTGGCGCCGTGCAGGTGAGCGCCACAATCAGGACTGCATACGACCGAGGCACACAGGGCCAACACCCGGCATCATGGTGTGGGGAGCGATCTCTTACACTGGCCGTACACCTCTGGTGATCGTCGAGGGGACACTGAATAGTGCACGGTACATCCAAACCGTCATCGAACCCATCGTTCTACCATTCCTAGACCGGCAAGGGAACTTGCTGTTCCAACAGGACAATGCACGTCCGCATGTATCCCGTGCCACCCAACGTGCTCTAGAAGGTGTAAGTCAACTACCCTGGCCAGCAAGATCTCCGGATCTGTCCCCCCTTGAGCATGTTTGGGACTGGATGAAGCGTCGTCTCACGCGGTCTGCACGTTCAGCACGAACGCTGGTCCAACTGAGGCGCCAGGTGGAAATGGCATGGCAAGCCGTTCCACAGGACTACATCCAGCATCTCTACGATCGTCTCCATGGGAGAATAGCAGCCTGCATTACTGCGAAAGGCGGATATACACTGTACTAGTGCCGACATTGTGCAAGCTCTGTTGTCTGTGTCTATGTGCCTGTGGTTCTGTCAATGTGATCATGTGATGTATCTGACCCAAGGAATGTGTCAATAAAGTTTCCCCTTCCTGGGACAATGAATTCACGGTGTTCTTATTTCAATTTGCAGGAGTGTAGATTAGATTAGATTAGATTTACTGTCATTCTAATTGATCCGTAGTGAGGAGATCCTCCAGGATGTAGAACATGTCAGAAAAACAATACATGACAAATACTTACAACTCAAACAAATAAGCTAATGTACCATTCCACAGGTGCCAAGTGGAATGACCGTCATTTTTTAATGAACACTATGTGAAAGAACCATCTTACAAATACTAATGCACTGAATTTAAAATAAAAAAGTTTTATTTATTTATAAGGTAATAAACGTGTAATACAACTACTAGAATACTTATTTACAAGGAACACATTACTGCACTGAAATGGTGCAGAAGTTAGATTGTACTTACACACACACACACACACACACACACACACACACACACACACACATACACACTTTTTTACAATGAACACATTACTGCATTGAATATATATATATATATATATATATATATATATATATATATATATATATATATATATGTTCTACTGAGAAATTCATCAATGGTCTAGAAGGAGTTGGCCACTAATAGATCCTTTAGGCTTCTCTTAAATTGAATTTCATTGATTGTTAAGCTTTTTACGGCTGCGGGCAAGTTATTGAAAATGTGTGTTCGTGACTAATGCACACCTTCTTGTACAAGACTAAGTGACTTTAAATCCTTATGAAGATTATTCTTATTTCTAGTATTGATTCCATGAATTGAGTTGTTGGTTTGGAAAAGTGATATATTTTTATGGACAAATTTCATTAAAGAATAAATATATTGGGAAGTAGTAGTTAGTATCCTTAGTTCCCTAAACAGGTTTCTGTAGGATGTTCTTGAGTTCACACCAATTATACCCCGTACTGTACATTTTTGTGCCCGGAAAACTTTGGCTTGGCTTGATGAAGTACCCCAAAAAATAATCCCATATGACATTATGGAATGAAAGTAAGCATGGTATGCCAGCTTTTTCATTTTTACATCTCCTATATGTGACGCAATTCGCATTGCAAATAGAGATTTGTTAAGAAGCTTCAGAAGTTCTGTGGTGTACTTTTCCCAGTTGAATTTATTATCAAGCTGTAACCCCAAGAATTTAACACTGTCCACTTCTTCTATCTGCTTGTCATCATATGTTAGGCATATACTCGTTGGACACCCCTTACATGTTCTGAACTGCATGTAGTGTGTTTTATTTTCAAAGGTTAGTGACTAGAAATTGGCTAGGAACCAGTGATTAATGTCCACAAATATTTTATTAGCTGATCTCTCTAAGACTACACTTGATTTGCTATTTAGTGCAATGTTTGTATCATCGTCAAAGAAAACGAACTAGGTATCTGGTAATGTTACTGGTGCAAGATCATTGATATGCACAAGAAAAGGTAAGGGCCCTAAAATGGAACCTTGTGGGACCCCAGATGTAATTAGTTCCTTGTTGGATGATGCCTGATAGCTTGATGCTCTTTCCTAATAACACCCTTTGTTTCCTGCCGGAGATATAAGATTTGAACCATTTTGCAGCATTTCGTGTTACACTATAATGTTCTAATTTACTTAAAAGGATATTGTGATTTACACAGTCAAATGCTTTTGACAGATCACAAAATATACCAGTTGGCTGCAATTTTTTATCTAATGAATCAAGCACATTTTCACGGTGAATGTACATCTACATCTACATACGTACTCCGCAAGCCACCTGACGGTGTGTGGCGGAGGGTACCCTGAGTACCTCTATCGGTTCTCCCTTCTATTCCAGTCTCGTATTGTACGTGGAAAGAAGGATTGTCGGTATGCTTCTGTGTGGGCTCTAATCTCTCTGATTTTATCCTCATGGTCCCTTCGCGAGATATACGTAGGAGGGAGCAATATACTGCTTGACTCTTCGGTGAAGGTATGTTCTCGAAACTTTAACAAAAGCCCGTACCGAGCTACTGAGCGTCTCTCCTGCAGAGTCTTCCACTGGAGTTTATCTATCATCTCCGTAACGCTTTCGCAATTACTAAATGATCCTGTAACGAAGCGCGCTGCTCTCCGTTGAATCTTCTCTATCTCTTCTATCAACCCTACCTGGTGCGGATCCCACACTGCTGAGCAGTATTCAAGCATTGGGCGAACAAGCGTACTGTAACCTTCTCAATATCAGAACCCTTTAGAAATCCGAACTGTGACATTGACAGCATGTTATTTGAGATATGGTGGTTATAAAGCCGATTGTGCGTTACTTTTTCTAAAATTTTTTAGAATGCTGGCGAAAGTGAAATTGGACGGAAAATTGATGCTACTTCTTTATCTCCCTTCTTAAACAGTGGCTTAACTTCAGCATAATTTAACCATTCAGGAAATATTTCACCGATAAGCGATAGAGCCAGAATGTGCCGTACGCTTTGCTCTGGTAGGGTGATGTAGAACTGAAGCCAGACCTATGTACCTTGCTGGGATGGTACTTTTCTGGGACTGGGTGATGCGGCGCTGATTCCTGGGCGGACGGCGGGCGCCGTGACCCCGGCCGCAACGCGTGTTTATCGCTCGCCGCCTGTGGCCTTGTGTGGTCCGTGCCGTCACACAGTGGCGCTATGTTGACGCGCGGAGCGACGTCCGCGCCAGACGGCTGTGCGTATCTGTTGCGTGGAACGCAGGAGCGTCGCCCACGTGCTGTCGCATCGGCATTTGATAGCACTATCGTATACGTAGTCTACGAAAAAGTAGCACAAGCCAGGGAATCCCCTGCACTTGCAGAACATTATCCTGGCCAGCAAGTTCCTCTTCTCGCCAGAAGGCGTTCGATACAGTTCCCCACAGTCGTTTCATGAACAAAGTAAGAGCATATGGACTATCAGACCAATTGTGTGATTGGATTGAAGAGTTCCTAGAAAACATAACGCAGCATGTCATTCCGAAGTAAGAGTGATTCCAGGTGTGCCGCAGGGGAGTGTTGTAGGACCGTTGCTATTCATAATATATATAAATGACCTTGTGGATGACATCGGAAGTTCACTGAAGCTTTTTGCGGATGATGCTGTCGTATATCGAGAGGTTGTAACAATGGAAAATTGTACTGAAGTGCAGGAGGATCTGCAGCGAATTGAGGCATGGTGCAGAGAATGGCAATTGAATCTCAATGTAGACAAGTGTAATGTGCTGCGAATACATAGAATGAAAGATCCCTTATCATTTAGCTACAATATAGCAGGTCAGCAACTGGAAGCAGTTAATTCCATAAATTATCTGGGAATACGCATTAGGTGTGATTAAAATGGAATGATTATATAAAAATGATCGTCGGTAAAGCAGATGCCAGACTGAGATTCATTGGAAGAATCCTAAGGGAATGCAATCCGAAAACAAAGGAAGTAGGTTACAGTACGCTTGTTCGCCCGCTGCTTGAATACTGCTCATCAGTGTGGGATCCGTACCAGATAGGGTTGATAGAAGAGATGCAGAAGATCCAACGGAGAGCAGCGCGCTTCGTTACAGGATCATTTAGTAATCGCGAAAGCGTTACGGAGATGATAGATAAACTCCAGTGGAAGACTCTGCAGGTGAGACGCTCAGTAGCTCGGTACGGGCTTTTGTTGAAGTTTCGAGAACATACCTTCACCGAGGAGTCAAGCAGTATATTGCTCCCTCCTACGTATATCTCGCGAAGAGACCATGAGGATAAAATCAGAGAGATTAGAGCCCACACAGAGGCATACCGACAATCCTTCTTTCCACATACAATACGAGACTGGAATAGAAGGGAGAACCGATAGAGGTACTCAAGGTACCCTCCGCCACACGCCGTCAGGTGGCTTTCGGAGTATGGATGTAGATGTAGATGTAGAATACGGAGACGTTAGCAATAATCATCATAATAAGTGCGATATACTTGCATCACTTACAGTAAAAGCTAGGACTATGCAAAAATTATAACAATACTGTGATTGAACTTAACAGGATTTCAAAATGGCACTCGTCAATGTCCACATTCGACTAATTATAGAGTTTCCAGAATGAAATTTTCGCTCGGCAGCAAAATGTTCTCTGCTATGAAACTTCCTGGAAGATTAAAACTGTGTGCCAGACCGGGACTCGAACTCGGGACCTTTGCCTTTCCCGGGCAAGTGCTTTGGAAGGTAGCAGACGAGGTACTGGCGGAAGTAAAGATATGTTAACAATTCAGCCGTCGTGTTTGACTAGTTCACTCGGTAGAGCACTTGGCCGTCAAAAGTAATGGCCCCGAGTTCGAGGCTCTGCCCACCACAGAGTTTTAATATCCCACAAAGTTGTATGTCAGTCCACACTCCGCTGGAGAATGAAACTTTCATTCTCAAAACCCCTTCTATGCTGCGGCTAAGCCATGTCAGAGCAATATCTTTTCTTTCGGAAGCGCTAGTCTTGCAATTTTCGCAGGAGAGCTTCTATGATGTTTGGAAGGGAGGAGTCGAGGTACTGGCGAGAGTAAAGCACTGACGACGGGTCGTGAGTTGTGGCTAGGTAGCTCGGTAGAGCACTTGCCGCGAGAGACAAAGGTCTTGAGTTCGAGTCTCGATCTGGCACACAGTTTTAATCTGCTTGGAAGTTTCAGTTAAGTAGTTGTATCTACAGTTGTAAAACAACAGCAGGCTACCGTAGACTATCATCTGTCAGCGTAGACTATGACAGTCTTCTTAGTGGCTTTGGTCAGTTAAGATCGTTCCCAAGTGCGTTAGGTGTGTTGTGTGCCTAACAGGCGTTACCTCACAACGATCGGTTTCAAAACTGGAAGTGGTGAACCATCTAGAAACTGAGTGAGGATGTACAACGGGACGGGTAACCTACGGAACATTTTTGACCCACATAGTTATCCTCCTGTATGTTACTTAAAAATAAGCTGTAATTATAGCAAAACTAAAACTGTCTATGTTCAATTCAGGTGCTATTCGAAAGTTGTTGATTCTCCAATTTACTCAAAAAAATGGTAAGATAAAAAATAAAAAAACACGAAACAAATACATATCAAATATCGCTTCAATATTTTGTCGATCTTATGTAAATCATGTTACTATTATTGACAAACAACTTTCGCATTTTTCAATAATAACAGGAAACCTGATCTTTAATCTTGATGATGAACTTGCTGTTGAGATTGAAGTAACGATAATTATATCATATATTTTTAAGTTTGTTCATGTAAACTGCACTTGCATCAAAAGGAATTGTTTTGGTTACTTGAAAGTGCAGAAATAACACGATCAATTAATTTTTATTAGTTATAAAATGCAATTGATATTTTGCAAGGATATAAAATACACAGTTGATTAACAATGACTGAAATCCGATTATAATTATGTGCAAAACAAACAATCAAACAGACAAAAAACAAAGATGAAACGTTGGTTCCCAATTTCTGTCTTATACTTTCATTTGTGTTTCTTCCCCTGCCAATTCTGCCTATACTACCAGTAATCCTACAATTCACAACGGCATTTATGTAGTGTACCAAAGCTACTGAACAGCATTATTGGTAAAGCGCAACTCTAATTATACCATTTTCCGCACCATTTGTCAAAGAGATAATTTATTTTCAGATTCCCAGCCACGGCAGAATTTTTGTATAGGAATCAACAAGATTTCCGTTAACACCCAACATGTGAAAACCAGCTGGCTCTTTTTGCTCGTGGTACCCAGAAGGTAGCAGACAACGGAGCTCAGGTTGATGCCGTGTTTTTGACTTTCAAAAGGCCTTCGCCACACAGCCATACCATCGCTCACCGTGCGCTTACACGAGCCGTATTTACAGCAATGTGTTATCAGGAATATTGCAACGCTGTGGCTGAAATACACGCTTATATTGCTGTATGAGCCGACAATATTGCTGACGGAGCAGGCAGGTTGTTGCTTGGAGCGTATTACCTCTGTGTTGCCTCCATCGGTAAACGATGTTTCGTATGGCTGGGCCACATATGTCTGCGTCTTGTTTGTCTGCTTGCCCTTCACTCTTAATCTGCTACTTTTTCTACGCCGACAGCGCCAACTCACGTAATCTGACCAGTGGAACTCGTCGTAGGTCGCCTTCTGATAATCTATGTTATAGTACAGAGATCGCGTTGGCACACCAAAAATGGCAAAGCAAATCAATATCGTAGACGTTAGCGAGGGGTCGCTGCAATCTGCAACGACTTATAGGAGTCTTCCTAAAGATCACGCATCCCTTCTCATCATAGGAGCGTCCTAAGGCTGAGATCAATACAGCATCGAGCTACCAAGAACTCTGTCCCAGTTCAAGACCTCAGCCTTAGCAGTGATCAGCATCTGACGACAGTTTTCTTGAAGTTTCAGATGAACATGCCTATTTTTGTCAAGGTTGAACATTGTACGTCAAGAGAACAGTTTGTTAATTAGTGTATCAAGTGATGCTTTGATAGTCCATATCAGTTGTAAATTATCCAGTACTCCTGTATTAAAGAAGTGTGTTAAAGTTAAGTAAATCTTTTATTCAATTACGTAATAAAATGAACTAATATTTCAGGTGTTCTGGTTTGGAGAGCCTTCTCCCAGAGCAATAAAAGAACCCACAGCTGGCGCTGGACGAAAGTAGTTTCACAGGGTCACAACACTGTCGAAACTGGGTATGGCGATACAAGTATCAAAATAAAGGGACATCTGTTTTGACTTAGGTGCCAACACACAATAGCTTCCGAGAAAAAGACGACCAAAATTTCCGACAGCACTTCATCAGGCTAGTCGCGCTGGGAAGGTAGAGTAGGGGCTAATAGTATAGTTCGAAGTTTTGTGCCTCATCTTCAGATCCATTTTTATGTGCTCTTTTTTCTTTTGTTGTCGCGAAACTTAGTGACATCAACATTTTTTATGACATCGTGAAATACAATGGAATTTACGGCAAACGAAATAAAGATTTCGAACCTTATTAAAAATATATTTGGCCATAATTGATCTGCGTTAATATCTTCCATAAAACTACTACCAACAGTTTTGTTTGTCTCCAAGAAGTTATGACAGATTTGATCCTAGAGTCCATCAAGACGTAAACCAGTTAAAGGAACGACTTAAAAATGTGTAGGCAACAGCCACAAAATCTTGAAAGATCGCTAAAGGACCCTATGAGGGTCGTTCAGTAACTAAAGCAACACGTTTTCAGGACTCCAATACATCATATTATTCCCCATTCTTTGGGCTACAAAACCGCGTTTTTAACATAATCTCCGTTCACAGTGACAGCCTTACGCCACCTGACAGAGAGGGCCATGGTACCATTCTACAGGTTGACGTCGTAGCCAACGTCTTGCTTCATCATCGTCGTACTGCATGAACGATTCCCCGAAGGCACTATCAATAGAGACGGGCAGGTAAGTAGTGAGGTGTTTGTGATCCGTCGATCACCTCGAATGAGAGTATCCGCACGTTCCAACAATGCAGGAGTTCAGGATGTGTGAGTCGGGCCGGCACTCTTGACATCTGACAGTTTTGCGCCACCTTGTTGCTATGGTGACAGATGCCTCGCCCAACGACTCACCGTGTTTTTGTACAGTGCCAGGTCTCCGTAGACATTCTGCAAGCGGCTAGGAATATCTGCGATGCTATATAATGAAATAATAAGCAACCAGTTACATAAAAGAAATTTAATTTCTTTACCGGTTTCGGGCACTTAATGCCCTTCTTCAGAAAGATATGCTTATCGCATTATTTGCGAGTTTCAATGATAAAGTGCATACAGCGAAGTGCCATAGTCATGTAGTTCACAGTGTCTGCATAAAACTAGTAAAAGATGCTCTTGTTTCCCGCCAAAAGAAATTCAGTGACAGCTCTCTGCTTGGAACGCATCTCCACCACAGACGCCATTCTGAAGGCTACCGTATAGAGACACTAACTGCCGGAGTTTCATGTAACTATGAGGTTTGAGGTGAAAAGGGTTACATTACTTATTGAACGCCTCACGCATCATCACTTTCTGAACAAATTTTTGCGATCTTACGTAAAAGTGTAGGCATTTCTGTACATTATTGACTCTTCGGGTAGGAAAAACAATCCCTCCTTATATGATGGACTGTTTTCCGATGAAATCGAAATACCGACGTGTTCACTAAAAGTAATTCCGCCAAAGTATATGCCGTTATGTAGACCCTGCAATGTATACTTTTACTGACATGTGAACAGGTACATTCGCCGATTACGGAAGTGCCAAAAATACACACCTTGATCGATAATGAACTACTGGCTCCAGTTTTCGAGAAAATGTCTCGATATGCTTTGTCTACAGCGAAATTGGTTCAAATGGCTCTGAGCTCTATGGGACTTAACTTCTGAGGTCATCAGTCCCCTAGAACTGAGAACTACTTAAACCTAACTAACCTAAGGACGTCACACACATCCATGCCCGAAGCAGGATTCGAACCTGCAACCGTAGCGGTCGCGCGGTTCCAGACTGTAGCGCCTAGAAGCGCTCGGCCAGCCAGGCCGGCACCGCGAAATTATCTGCAGACTGCAAGTTTGTTTTTCCAGTAATATTAACGCAAAAAATGTGACTATCGTATACGTGCCATTGGTCGTTGCTCTTGGTGCTCCGAATTGTTATATTTTGAATGTTTTATGAAGGCACTGGTTCTCCTATGTTTTTAATTTTCAAATACAATTAATTATATAACATTTCTGCAGATATATTCCACTTGTAATAAGATTTAAAACGCTAAATACTTTTGTCAATAATTCCATTGTATTTTACGATGATACAAACCATATTGAGGTAACATACTTCCGCGACAAGAAAAGAAAAACAAAGCACAAGATTGGATTTGAACACGTGGCATCTAATTTCGAAACTGTTCCCTTGGCAACTGTGCTACTGACTTACTTCGTTTTCCGATGCACGAGTGAACTGATGAAGTCATGTCAAAGTTTTCCCGATAACTATTGAGCGTTGGCGCCTAACCAGAAGTGAGGGTGTATTTAGCATCATTGTTCTTTTACGAAGCCAAATTTCGACTGGATCAGAGAGCGGCCTATATGTTTCGAAACTATTTGGCAATTTACGACCGTGTGCTCGACTGAGACTCGAACCCGGGGCATTTACTTTTGCGGGTAAGTGGTGTACCAACTGAGCTACCCAAGCAGGACTCACGCTTCGTCCTCACAGTTTCACTTCCTTCAACAGCTCATCTCCTTCCTTCCGCATTTCAAAGAAGTCCTCCTGAGAAACTTGCAGGACTAACACTCCTGTAAGAAAGGATATTGCGGAGACATGGCTTAGCCTCAGCCTGGGGGATGTTTTCCGAATGAAGTTTTCACTCTTCAGCGGAGTGTACGCTGACATAGAACTTCCTGGCATATTAAAGCTATGTCACGCAGTTTCCGGAGTATTATTTCGCTTAAGTTTCTAAAGATGGAGCCTGTGTGTAGACGCACTATAATTGCTTGTGATGCACGGGAATGTAGACATGGGCAAACGAGATAAGCATGAATTCCATAAATGTGATGCGCACATCTGCGACCATAAGTATGAAACACATGAATTAATATATACACTGTGCAAAAGAGTCAAAGGACCACTTTTTCGAAACCACTAAATTCTCACCCGTTGCGACATGTAAGTATGAAATTTGGCTCAAAGTAGCCTAAAACCTTCCTCCCTCGTGGTGCAAAAGAGTGGCGCGCTGCAACGTCACCCTCGGGCTAGACCACTTTTCAGGAGTGTCGACTCAGGCGGAATAAAAGTTCACAGCTCAGACGTGCAAGGTGGGTTAATTACGTCACATTGACACGAAATTTCGCGATTCTCTCCAACGCCACCGTGGCCGGGTCACACGGTGCGGACGTCGTCGCAGCCCTCTTGCCCAAATTCCACAGCTTTTTCTGATGACTCTGTGCTGGGGATAGAAACGAGACGCTCGGCGTTTAAACAACGCGGTTTTCTTATGAGTGGTCGAGGAACACATTTCAGATTCACCACAGCTCAGAATCAGCTCGAGAATGCCTCAAGGGTTGGCATAAAGAGCGTCGATGAAACTACCCTTTCCCTGGGGCGTTTATCCCCACACACTACGCGGTCGTAAACGACAGTGCGCAGAGCAGTGAGCGACAGGAAGACGTCCTTGTTCATCTCTGACATTGCTCACATCCGCGGACGTTTCAACCTTTCTCTAAGGAAACTGTGGGGCTGCATCCCCTTAAACGTGATCTGACCCTCTTGGAGGGCAGCGTTACATCAATTTTTGCTCTTGTGCACAGTTTGGAAACACTAGTGACAATTCAAAACCATTTCACGAAATCTGAACATGATCCGTTGGAAGAAAGGGTAATTATTCATTTTTCATCCCTCGTTCTCCGCTATTCCCATTGTGTGAGTAGCATTATAGTGTGCTTCAGTAAAACGGTACAGTTCTCTCTAAGACCTCGCAGTTCGGCAACCCCAGGGTGGCAGCCACGTACCGTTGCAAATGTACAGTATGTGATCAAAAGTATCCGGACAACCACAAAAAAATACGTTTTTCATATTCGTTGCATTGTGCTGCCACCTACTGTCAGGTACTCCATATCAGCGACCTCGGTAGTCATTAGACGTCGTGAGAGAGCAGAATGGAGCGCTCCGCGGAACTCACGGACTTTGAACGAGGCCAAATGATTGTGTGTCACTTTTGTCATACGTCTGTATGTGAGTTTTCGGCACTCCTAAGCATCCCTAGGTCCACTGTTTCCGATCTGATAGTGAAGTGGAAACTTGACGAGACAAGTACAGCACAAAAGCGCACAGGCGGACCCAGACTGTTTGACAGAGAACGGCGATAGTTGAAGAGGGTCGTAATGTATAACAGACAGACATATATCCAGACCCTCACAGAGGAATCCCATACTGCATCAGGATCCACCGCAGGCACTATGACAGGCGGGAGCTGAGAAAACTTGGATTTCGTGGTCGAGCGGCTGCTCATAAGCCACACATCACGCTACTAAATGCCAAACGACGCCTCCCTTGGTGAAGGAGTGTAAACACTGGACGACTCAACAGTGGAAAAACTTTGTGTGGATTGACGAATCACGGTACACAATGTGGCGATAAGTTGCCACGGTTGGGCATGGCGAATGCCCGGTGAACGACATCTGCTAGTGTGTGTAGTGCCAACAGCAAAACTCAGAGGCTGTGGTGTTATGGTGTGGTCGTGTTTTTCATGGAGGGGGCTTCACCCCTTGTTGCTTTGCGTGGCACTATCACAGCACAGGCCTACACTGATGTTTTAAGCACCTTCTTGGTTCCCACAGTTGAAGAGATATTCGGGGATGGCGATTGCATCTTTTAACACGATCGAGCACCTGTTCATAACACACTGCATGTGGCAGAGTGGTTACACGACAATAACATCCCTGTGATGGACTGGCCTGCACGGAGGTCGTGACTTGAATCCTATAGAACACCTTTGGGGTGTTTTGGAACGCTGACTTCGCGCCAGGTCTCACCGACCGACATCGAAACCTCTCCTCAGTGCAGCACTCCTTGAAGAATGGGCTGCCATTCTCCAAGAAACCTTCCAGCATCGGATTGAACGTATGCCTGCGAGAGTGGGAGCTGTCATCAAGGCTAAGGGTGGGCCAACACAATACTGAATTGCAGCATTACCGATGGAGGGCGCCACGAACTTGTAAGTCTTTTTCAGCCAGGTGTCCGGATACTTTCGATCACGTAGTGTATGTAGATCAAATGTATTGGAATGATTTTGAACACAAGACTAAAAAGTTGCTGTCACGCTGCCATCCAAAGGGGTGCAGCCCCACAATGTTCTTTGGGAAGGGGTGAAACGTCTGAGAGTGTCAATAGTGTCAAATATTGTCAAGAAAGTCTCTGTGTTGCTCATCGCGTTGTGAAGTGTCACTTTCGACCGCGACCAGCGAAAAACGTGGTTTCATTGACGTCCTTTACGCCAACCCCTGAGGCCTTTTTGTGCCGACCCTGAGCGGTGGTTGTCTGATATGTTTTCCTCGGTCACTCGTAAGAAAACAACGCGATTTAAACATTGGACGTCGCGCATCTAACCTCCATTGCAAAGGCGTCGAATGAAGAGGTGAAGTGTGGGTGAGAGGGGATGGGGGGCGACGTTCCCATGGTGTACACATCCACGGTGGCACTGGGCAGAATTGTGGTGACGCTTGTCGCCAACGTGACGTCATTAACCCACCTTACACGTCACTTGAGCCTCTGAGCTGTGGCCTTTTTGTGCTTGTGCCGATACCTACGTGTTTGAACGATCGTCAAATCCGAGGATGACGTCACGGGGCGCCATGCTTTTGTGTCATTAGAAAAGAATGTTTTACACACCTTTGAGCCACATTTCAAACTTATGCACCGCAGTTGGAGACGATTACGATGTTGCGAAAAAGTGATTCTTTAATTCTGTAGTGCAGTGTACAAAGACAGCAGTCTGCAAAGGGCATGCTGGCTGTTACCGTCGTAGTAGAAGAAGATCTACAGCAAACTTTTCTGAAGAATCGACACGTGTGCTTCCATGTTCGTGGGTAGCAATTTTGGAATTGTTTTTTTTTATTACACGCTTTTTATATATTACTTTTCACTTTTCACGTTCCATACCTCTTTTAGTAGAGAATTATGGAATTCATAGTTTCGTCACTGTACTGCTGAGCCACAATAAAATATTGACATAAACATTTGACTGTAATTTCAAAATAATTTGGTGAATTCTTTGAGTCTCACCACCAAAGCGTTACAAACATCTTGTACCAAGAGAAATATCGATCGGAAGTGCACTTTAAAGCAGTATAAATGTCTGTATGAATCATCAGCTGCCAAAAGTGAAGGACGATAGCCAATCTGGTTGTAACTGTATACAGTTCTTCACACTGGTGCCCGTCTTATCAACTGTCTGGCCAACTGCCTTAAAACGATATTTTTAAACTCGTGTTTCAGCATTCTATTCATACAAGCGATTTGAATCTAGCATCAGTTCACGAAATAAAGTTCTGGAAGCAGTTCGCTTGCTTAAAAAAACTTATCCAGCAAGCGCGGTGTCTTTTTTTCTTGCTAATATTTTCTTTTTTTACTGTAGAGTGCAAATACTGGGCCTGCGCCCATTCCCTCTAGCTCGCCAATGAAAATTTCCGGCTTGTATTGTCGCTAAAATGTCGTTATTGTCCATGCAAACGCACTTTTACGTAATATGCGACTGAACTGAAGACTCTGTTGCGAGCATAGCACAGTACGTCGTCATTAATGGGGATGCATCGTCTGAATGCCGGCAGAGGTGGTCGAGCGTTTATAAGGGCTACAGTCCGGAACCATGCGACTGCTACGGTCGCAGGTTCGAATCCTGCCTCGGGCATGGACGTGTGTGGTGTCCTTAGGTTTAAGTAGTTCTAAGTTCTAGGGGACTGATTACCTCTGATGTTAAGTCCCATAGTGCTCAAAGCCACTTGAACCATCGTCTGAATGAAGGTGGTGACAGGAGCGCTACCGCCCACGGTATGTGTAAATGATGTTGTGGGTAAAGTCTGTAGCACTAATAGCCTTTTCGTAGATGACGAGCTCTGTATAGGCAAGTGTCGTTGCTGGAAACTTGTTACAAATGCAGAGAGACTTGCAATGACTGGTGCCTGGTGCAAAAATTTGCTACTCGTCTTCAACATATGTAAGTGTTGTGAAATGCACGTAAACGGACGATAGCTTCCAATATCGTTTGATAATGCGCGACCGGTCACTGGAATCAGGCACTGACTTTAAGTATTGAGTAGTTTCATTCCTGAGTGATTTAATGTTAAGGGATCGTGAAAATTCAACCATGGGGAAGGCAGATGTCAGACTCAGTCGTATTGGGAAAATTAAAAGGAAGTGCAACTCACACACGAAAGAGATCGCTCAAAAAACCCTTTCTTGGCCAATTATTAAGTACTGTTGATCGGTCTGGGACCCTTACCAAGTCGAAATAACGGAAGAGACAGGAAAGATTCTTACAGGAGCTGCACAATTAGCAGTCAGCTCGAGGGTGTCAAACAAACACTCAACGAAGTGTACTGGCAGATATTACAAGAGTAGCCTCACTCAGGTATTTCTTAGATCCCGTATTCTGAAGGGAGTCAAGAAGCAGTCTGTCGCATTCAATATAACTACCATGACGCCAAAATTTGGCTCATATAGACGGATACCTACACTCATTCTTGCCACGCCTCTTTCATGCGAGCATCCAATAGAGCCGATACCAGTCACTCCGTACCCTCCACCGCACATCGTACGACGGCCTTCGGAGTATATGAGTCGATGTACATGACGATATTTTGAAGACTGATCTGGTCATCTTTTGCAGCCGATCTGCGTACACGATGCCTGGACATTTGGCTGACTGCTTCTCGAGAATTGGTGTCGAGTTTCGAATGTCGCAGTCTAGAATATAACCTCTCAGTTTACTCTGCGGCAAGATTAGAAATAGAACGGTTACGAACTTTACCCTTTACAAGTGCTCGCACATCAGATGCGCGTTTCTATTTTTTTCCCCACCTGCTCCTTACAACGAATTTTGGGCAACAGTTTCTACTCATCTATAAATTATACAAAACTATCAACCCGCCCCAGTTTTATGCGTATAGCACTGTTACAGCCAGACGACTTGTCTGGCGAATCGGTATATTTGTTTCTAGATCACTGCGTACAAATATCAGCAACACTTACAGGACAACGTTAGAGATCTGAACATCATCACTTTCATATAACAAACAATTTAAGCAGTGCAATCGAGGACAGTTGTCAGGAGGCACGAATATTATCTGTTCTATATTTAAATGGCGTTTGGAATGACATTTCGTGGCAATGATGGAAGCTGTGTGCTACCGTGCCGCCTTGTCCACCCGACTCAAAATTCAGTTTGAAGCGAGTTACGACCACATGCCAACCACCCAACTCCGGCACCAGTCAGGCATGTGCTACATTTTCTGTGAGACATTTTCCAATATTTTCCTTGACACCCCTTAAACATTAACTATGTGTCAGAAAATGCATTCTTATTAGTTGAATACTTTAATTACTCATAGTTCATCAATGAGGCTACCAGTTAGTGAACACCGTATAAAATCCTAATACTTGGTCCTAAGATTATACTGAACATGCTAGACTAGGGGGGCTAATTAATGTACTTATAAATAGGAGATAGATACGCTCATAAGCAACGGAATTGCAAAATGATTTACACACGATACCTGTATGGTGAGAATAGTGGCAATTGTCTTCAAGGAATGAAAAGTGGGAGGTTACCCACATGAGTACTAAAAGAAATACAATGAAACTATATGGTTCTAAAGACATTTTCATGCCACAAACATTTATGATGTACATATGTAAACTAAAACTATTAGTGGAAATTTGTACCTTGGGCGGGATTCTCGCCCAAGTCTCTTACTCACTTGCGAATGGGCTAACCACTACGCCATACTGGCATAGGGACTTTGCAAAACTACACGTACAACCATAGAACGTCTTCCACAAGTTCCCTCAGCTCACTTGGTATTCCCCGTCGTCGCTACACTTTGCATACACTGAGCTGACAAGAGTCATGGGATGCCACGTGATGTGCGGACCTCCTGTTGCCCGGCGTAGTGCAACAACACGAAATGGCATCGGATCAATAAGTCGTTCTCCTCCAAGCGCTAACAGAAAGCACTGATGCTCTAATCGTTATAGGCACTGAAAGCTTGCTAAAGCCGGATATAAGCTCAGCCGAAATTTTTGCGAAGAACCAACGGTGTTCCGAAAGGACAGGCCAAACACGGATGGCGGTGGCGTATTTGTTGCTGTTAGAAGTAGTTTAGCGTGTCGCGAAATTTAAGTAGATACTTCCTGTGAATTAGTATGGGCAGAGGTCATTGTTGGCAACCGCAATAAAATAATAATTGGATCCTTTTACCGACGTCCAAATTCAGATGATGTTGTTGTTGTGGTCTTCAGTCCTGAGACAGGTTTGATGCAGCTCTCCATGCTACTCTACCCTATGCAAGCTTCTTCATCTCCCAGAACCCACTGCAACCCACATCTTTCTGAATCTGCTTAGTGTAGTCATCTCTTGGTCTCCCTCTATGATTTTTACCCTCTACGCTGCCCTCCAATACTAAATTGGTGATCCCTTGATGCCTCAGAACATGTCCTACCAACCGATCCCTTCTTCTGGTCAAGTTGTGCCACAAACTTCTCTTTTCCCCAATCCTACTCAATACTTCCTCATTAGTTATGTGATTTACCCATCTAATCTTCAGATTCTTCCGTATCACCACATTTCGAAAGCTTCTATTCTCTTCTTGTCCAAACTAATTATTGGACATGTTTCACTTCCATACGTGGCTACACTCCATACAAATACTTTCAGAAACGACTTCCTGACACTTGAATCTATACTCGATGTTAACAAATTTCTCTTCTTCAGAAATGCTTTCCTTGCCATTGCCAGTCTACATTTTATATCCTCTCTACTTCGACCATCATCAGTTATTTTGCTCCCCAAATAGCAAAACTTCTTTACTACTTTAAGTGTCTCATTTCCTAATCTAATCCCCTCAGTATCACCAGACTTAATTCGACTACATTCCATTATCCTCGTTTTGCTCTTGTTGATGTTCATCCTATATCCTCCTTTCAAGACACTATACATTCCGTTCAACTGCTCTTCCAAGTCCTTTGCTGTCTCTGACAGAACTGCGATGTCATCGGCGAACCTCAAAGTTTTTATTTCTTCTCCGTGGATTTTAATACCTACTCCAAATTTTTCTTTTGTTTCCTTTACTGCTTGCTCAATGTACTGATTGAATAACATCGGGGAGAGACTACAACCCTGTCTCACTCCCTTCCTAACCACTGCTTCCCTTTCATGTCTCTCGACTCTTATAACTGCCATCTGGTTTCTGTACAAATTGTAAATAGCCTGTCGCTCCCTATATTTTACCCCTGCCACCTTCAGAATTTGAAAGAGAGTATTCCAGTCAACATTGTCAAAATCTTTCTCTAAGCCTACAAATGCTAGAAACGTAGGTTTTCCCTTCCCTAATCTAGCTTCTAAGATAAGTCGTAGGGTCAGTATTGCCTCACGTGTTCCAACATTTCTACGGAATCCAAACTGATCTTCCTCGAGGTCGGCTTCTACTAGTTTTTCCATTCGTCTGTAAAGAATTCGCGTTAGTATTTTGCAGCTGTGACTTATTAAACTGATAGGTAGGTAATTTTCACATCTGTCAACACCTGCCTTCTTTGGGATTGGAATTATTAAATTCTTCTTGAAGTCTGAGGGTATTTCGCCTGTCTCATACATCTTGCTCACCAGATGGTAGAGTTTTGTCAGAACTGGCTCTCCCAAGGCCGTCAGTAGTTCCAATGGAATGTTGTCTACTCCGGGGGCCTTGTTTCGACTCAGGTGATACAGTTACTGAAAGGTATGGTTTCAAACACTTGAGTTTGATTTCAAACACTTACCCGACTCATACGATTGTAGTTGGTGGTAACTTTAATTTACCCTCGATATGTTGACGAAAGTACATGCTTAATTCCGGAGGTACGCATAAAATATCATCCGAAATTGTGCTAAACGCAAATTATTTCTGGCAGTTAGTTCATGAGCCCATGCGAATAGTAAACGGTTGTGAAAACACACTAGACCTCTCAGCAACAAATAATCCTGAGTTAACAACGAGCATCAAAACCGATATAGGGATTAGTGAACACAGGGTTATCGTAGCAAGAATGAATATTGTAATCCCCAAATCCTCGAAAAGTAAGCGAAAAATATACCTATGCAAAAAAGCAGGTACAAATACACTTGACGCCTTCCTGAGAAACAAACTCCCCTCATTCCAAATTAATAATATAAGAGTAGACCAAATGTGGCTTAAATTCAAAGAAATATCAACGGCTGCAATTGAGAGATTTATACCAAATAAATTAACAAACAACGGAGCTGATCCTCCTTGGTACACAATACTGGTTAGAGCACCGTTAAAGAAACAACGAAACAGACATGCCAAATTTAAAGAGACGCAAAATCCCCAAGATTGGCGATCTTTTAGAGAAGCTCGAACTTTATCGCGGACTTCAGTGCGAGATGCCTATAACAGTTTCCACAATGAAACTTTGTCTCGACATCTGGCAAAAAATCCAAAGGGATTCTGGTCGTATGTGAAGTATGTTAGCGGCAAGAAATAATCAATGCCTTCTCTGCACGATAGCAATGGAGATATTATCGAAGACAGTGCTGCCAAAGCAGAGTTACTAAACACAACCTTCCGAAATGCCTTCACAAAAAAGGCGAAGTAAATATTCCAGAATTCGAATCGAGAACAGCTGCCAACATGAGTAACGTAAAAGTAAATATCGTCGGAGTAGTGAAGCAACTTAAATCACTTAATAAAAGTAAGCCTTCTGCTCCAGACTGTATACAAATTAGGTTCCTTTTGGAGTATGCTGAAGCATTAGCTCCATACTTAACAATCATATACAACCGTTCGCTCGACGAAAAATCTGTACCCAAAGACTGGAAATTCGCACAGGTCACACCAATATTCAAGAAAGGTAGCAAGAGTAATCCACTAAATTACGGGTTCATATCGTTAACGTCGGTATGCAGCAGGATTTCAGAACATATATTGTGTTCGGACATTATGAATTACCTCGAAGAAAAGGGTCTATTGACACACAGTCAACATGGGTTTAGAAAACATCGTTCCTGTGAAACACAACTAGCTCTTTATTGACATGAAGTGTTGACTGCTATTGACAAGGTGCCGGTCGGGGTGGCCAAGGGGTTCTAAGCGCTACAGTCTGGAACCGCGCGGCAGCTACAGTCGCAGGTTCGAATCCTGCCTCGGGCATGGATGTGGCTGATGTCCTTAGGTTAGTTAGGTTTACGTAGTTCTAAGTTCTAGGGGACTGATGACCTTAGCAGTTAAGTCCCATAGTGCTCAGAGCCATTTGAACCATTTTTTTATTGACAAGGGATTTCAGATCGATTCCGTATCTCTCGATTTCCGGAAGGCTTTGGACACTGTACCACACAAGCTGCTCGTAGTGAAACTGCGTGTTTATGGAATATCGTCTCAGTTAAGTGACTGGATTTGTGATTTCCTATCAGAGAGGTCACCGTTAGTAGTAACTGACGGAAAGTCATCGAGTAAAGGAGAAGTGATTTCTGGCGTTCCCCAAAAGTAATGTTATACGCCCTTTGCTGTTCCTTATCTATATAAACGATTTGGGAAACAATATGAGCAGCCGTCTTCGGTTTTTTGCAGATGACGCTGTCGTTTATCGACTAATAAAGTCATCGGAATATCAAAACAAATTGCAAAACGATTTAGAAAAGACATCTGAGTGGTGAGAAAAGTGGCAGTTGACGCTAAATAACGAAAAGTGTGAGGCCATTCACATGAGTGCTAAAAGGAACTCGTTAAACTTCGGTTACACGATACATCAGTCTGACCTAAAAGCAGTAAATTCAACTAAATATCTATGTATTACAATTACGAACAACTTAAATAGGAAGAAACACAGAGAACATTTTGTGGAGAAGGCTAACCAAAAACTGCGTTTTATTGGCAGAACATCTAGAAAATGTAACAGAAGGAGACTGCCTACACTACGCTTGTCCGTCCTCTTTTAGAACACTGCTGCGCGGTGTGGGCCCCTTACTAGATAGGACTGACGGAGTACATCGAAAAAGTTCTAAGAACGGCAGTAAGTTTTGTATTATCGCTAAAGATGGGAGAGAGTGTCACAGAAATGATACAGGATTTGGGCTGGACATTATTAAAAGAAAGTCGTTTTCCGTTGCGACGGAATTCTCTCACGAAATTCCAATTACCAACTTTCTCCTATGAATGTGAATATATTTTGTTGACACCGACCTACATAGGGAGGAACGATCACCAAGATGAAATAAGGAAAATCAGAGCTGCTACAGGAATATATAGGTGTTCATTCTTTCCGCGCGCTGTACGAGATTGGAATAATAGTGAATTGTGAAGGTGGTTCGTTGAACTCTCTGCCAGGCACTTAAATGTGATTAGCATGGTATCCATGTAGATGTAGATGCAGATGTAGAAATATTACGCCACGCTGCCTCTATAGAAATTCATAATTGCGAAAGTATTGCCGCTGCAGGATTCTGTGCTCGAACTGACCTCTCGATTATGTTCCATAAATGTTCGTTTCGGGCGATCTGGTTATCCAGAATGTTTTCAAACCAATAGCGATCAACTGTGGCACGGTGACATGGAGCACTGTCATACATAAAAAGTCCAAAAAATTCCATCGTCATTTAGTGACATGAAGACTGTGGATGGCTGCAAATGATCTCCATGTAGCCCCACATAATCATTTCCAGTCAATGATCGGTTTAGCTGGGCTAGAGGACCCAATTCATTCCATGTAAACACAGCAGACATCATTATGGAGCCACCATCAGTTTGCAAAAAGCCTTGTTGACAACTTGTGTTCATGGCTTCGTAGAATCTGCGTTGTGCAGGCGTACCATCAGCTCTTACAAACTGAATCCGGGTATCAACTGACTAGGCCACTGTTTTCCAGTCGTGTATGGTCCAACCGATATCGTCACGAGCCCAGAAGAGGCCTTCAGGCGAAATCGTACTACACATATTTAAAAAAACTTTTGCATCACCCCGTTCCCAGAACTAATCACTACGTAGAACTCCTGAAGATAGACGTTGACTGTGGATATTGTCTCACAGATCAGCCCGTTGACCGTTCAGAGATGTCACTAAATCAGCCAAAAGATTTAAGCAACCATGCACGAGCAGTGCCTAATAGACAGAAGGATTACGACAGCCGATCAGTTCCACCCATTCCACCAGGAAGGAGGTACACGGGTCGTGTTGTCTGTAGTTCAACCATGACTAGACGGTCAATACCACGATTAGATCGCGTTCGCATTATTTCTTTGTGCCAGGAAGTGTCCAGGCGTCTCGGAGTGAACCAAAGCGATTTTGTTCGGACTTGGAGGAAATACAGGAACTGTCGATGACATGCCTCGCTAAGGCCGCCCAAGGGCTACTACTGCAGTCTATGACCGCTATCTACGCTACCTACGGATTATGGTCCGCAGGAACGATGACAACAACATCAACATGTTGAATAATGCTTTTCGTGCAACCACAGAACGTCGTTTTACGACTCAAACTGTGCACAATAGGCTGCAAGATGCGCAACTTCACTCACGATGTCCATGGCGAGGTCCATCTCTGCAACTACGACACCATGCTGCGCCGTACAGATGGACCCGACAACATGCCTAATAAACCGCTCGGGATTGGCATCACGTTCTCTTTATCGATGAGTGTCGTATACGCCGTCTACCAGACAATCGTTGGAGACGTGTTTGGAGGCATCCTGGTCAGGCTGAACGCCTTAGACACACTGTCCAACGAGTGCAGCAAGGTGGAGGTTCCCTGCTGTTTTGGGATGGCATTATGTGGCGCCAACGTATGCCGCTGGTCGTCATGGAAGGCGCCGTAATGGCTGTACGATACGTGAATGCCATCCTCCGACCGATGGTGCAACCATATCGGAGGCACATTGGCGACGCATTCGTCTTCATGGACGACAGTTCGCGGCCCCATCATGCACATCTTGTGAATGATTTCCTTGAGGATACAGACATCCCTCGACTAGAGTGGCCAGCATGTTCTCCAGACATGAACCCTATCGAACATGCCTGGGATAGACTGAAAAGGACTGTTTATGGACGAAGTGACCCACCAACCACTCTGAGGGATCTACGCCGAATCGCTGTTGAGGAGTGGGACAATCTGGACCAACAGTGCCTTGATGAACTTGTGGATAGTATGTCACGACAAATGCAGGCATGCATCAATGCAAGAGGACATGCTATTGGGTGTTAAAGGTACCAGTGTGTACGGCAATCTGGACCACCATCTCTGAAGGTCTCCCTGCGTGGTTGTTTTCATAAGCAATAAAAAAGGGGGAAATGATGTTTATGTTGAACTCTATTCCAATTTTCTGTACAGGTTCCGGAACTCACGAAACCGAAGTGACGCAAAACGTTTTTTTTGGTGTGTGTATTAACAAAGGCATTTGTGTTTGTCGTTTGCTGCCATAGCACATTAACGCCAGATTTCGCTGCACTGTCAAAACGGATGCGTTCGGCGTAATTCACACAGTGGTTACTGTGGTTATTTCACGCTCTCTTCGTTATCCATTAGCACTGACATTTCTAGGCAAACGCTGCTGCTCTTAGTCGTTAAGTGAAGCCCGTCGTCCACTTTGTTGTCCGTGACGAGACGTAATCCCTGAAATTGGTTGTTGTTGGCACACTCTTGACGCTATGGATCTCGGAGTATTGAATTTCCTAATGATTTCCGAAATGGAACGTCAAACTTGTCTGGCTCCAACAACCACTCCGCATCCAAAGAATGTTAATTCCCGTCGTGTGGCCATAATCACGTCGGAACCCTTTGCACATAAATCACCTGAGTACAAATGACAGCTCTGACTGCACTTTTACATTTTGCGTATGCGATATTATCGCCATCTGTGTATGAGAATATAGGGCTCCCATGTGTTTTGTCGAATCATTGTATACAATATATATGTAAATCACACAAAGTTAAAGGCTGTCGATTCGACTAAATACCCAGGAATTACAATCACGAACAACTTAAACTGGAAAGATCACATGAATAATGTTTTGGGGAAGGCAAACCGAAGACTACGTTTTATTGGCAGAACGCTTAAAAGAAACAACAGGCCTACTAAACAGACTGCCTACACTGCGCCTGTTCGTCCTCTGCTAGAGTACTGCTGTGATCTGTGGGTTCTTACCCAATAGGATTGACGGAGAAAATAGAAAAATTAACAAAAGGGCAGCTCGTTTTTTATTATCGCGCAATAGGAGACACAGAACATACAAGGGTTGGAACTTTAATAGTGGCAACTATTCGTTTACAGCTCGTAGAAAATAGATTCGTGTTTCAAGGTTTTACTGAGATTCATAGTAGTCACCTGCGTTGTGCATAACCTGTTGCCAGCGATGTGGAAGTCGTAGGATACTCTAAGCAGTGCCAGCTGTGTTGACAGTTCGAGCGGCACGGTCTATTGTCGAACCAATTTGTAGCAGTTCTGTAGCAAATGCCGTGAAGTTTTTCCTTCAGTTTAGAAATAGAGTTGAACTCATGAGGGCTTCAGTCAGGGGAGTGCAGTAGGTGGTATAGCAATTAGCAGCCCCATCAGTAAAACAAATCAGTAACAGGCACCGTACCTGGTTGAGCGTTGTCCTGCAACATGATGGTCAGGTCCTGCAGAAACTGTCATCGCTTCTGTCTCTAAGCTGGTCGTATGTTGTGTTCCAAAAATGAACAGCATGGAGACAGAAGCGATGACACTTTCTACTGGACCTGACTATCATTTTGCAGGACAACGCTCAAGCACGTACAGTGCAAGCTGTTACTGATTTGTTTGACTGATGGTGCCATACCACCTATTGTACTCCCCTGACTTAAGCCCTCGTAAATTCAACTCGATTTCTAAACTGAAGGAAAGATTTCAAGGCATTCGCTTCAGAACTGCTACAGATTCGTCGGGCAATAGAGTACACCGCTCGAACTGTCAATACAACTGGTACTTCTAAGAGTATCCTATGACTTCCACATCGCTGGCAACGAGTTATACACAATGCTGGTGACTACGTTGAAGGTCAGTAAAACTTTGAAAGACGTATCTGTTTTGTACGAGCTGTAAATAAATAGTTGCCACTATTAAAGTCCAACCCTCATGTAATTACCAGGTTGACACGGCAATTATAAAACAAAGGCGTTTTTTGTTACGGCGAGATCTTTTCACGAAATTTCAAGCACCAAAATTCTCCTCTGAATATGAAGATTTTATACTGTCGCAAATCTACATAAGAAGAAATGGTTGGTTGATTTTGGGGGAGGGATCCAAACAGCGAGGTCGTCGGTCCTATCGGTTTAGGGAAGGAAGGGGAAGGAGATCGGTAGTGGTCTTTCAAAGGAAACATCCCGGCATTTGCTTGAAGCGAGTTAGGAAATCACAGAAAACCTAAATGTGGATGGCTGGTCGCGGGTTTGAACCGTCATCCTCTGAATGCGAGTCCATTGTGCTAACCACTGCACCAATTCGTACGGAAATGAGAAATGATCATCGTAGTAAAAAAGGGATCACATACAGAAAGATTTATTTTTTCCACGTCACGCACTGTTAGAGAATGGAACGGCAGAGAAATAGTCTGAATGTGGTTTGAAGAATCCTCTGCTGGGCACTTACATGTTGACTTGGTGAATAATCATATAGATGTAGATGTAGAATTGGAGTTGGCTGCTGTGTTAGTGTCCTCGTACCAATACGGCTAGTGGAATAGTCCAGATTCTCACATGACTGGAATGTCACTAAATCTTATTCTAGTGGTCTGCGTGGCGAACACAAAATGGACAACACAGTCGATGTCATCGAATTTCGTCGCAGCCAGAAGGTGGGTACCCAAAGCAAAGGAGACACCACAAGAGTCAATTTTTGTGGGCAGTGACATTTTAGTGACAGGAGTCGTCTATCGCAGATTGTAAAGGCAGATAGACATATTACGGCATATCATGTCACTCACCACTTCCTTGCTGGAAAACAACTGGTGAGTATCCGCAGCATCCAGAACCATTTTCTCACTATGGTGTAGAGAAGCCAAAGTCTCAAATATGAATCCCTGCTCACCTCACGTAAGAGTACATTTGAAATCTTTGGGCACAGGAAAACAGCCAATGTACACTTAATAAAGAGGTTGCCTGTGCTAAGTTTACATCTTTGTCTACACCTACATCCATATCTACATGCACATCTACGTGACTACTCCGCAATTCACACTTAACTGCCTGGCAGGGGGTACATCATATAACTTTCACCCTACATCTGGATCGTTCTACTCCCGAATAGGGCGCGCGAAAAACGTACACTTAAATGTTTCTGTGAGAGCACTCTTATTTTTTTATAACAACCATTTCTCCCTGTGTAGTGAGTGTGAATGAAATACTTTTGTATTCGGAGGAGAACTTTGGAAATTTATATTGTGTGAAAAGATCTTATCGCAAAAAAAACGCCTTTCTTTCAATGATTGTCAGACCAATTCGCGTATCAATTTCGTGACATTCCCCACCTATTTCGTGGTAATACAAAATCAGCTACCCTTCTTTCAAATTTTTCGTTATACTCCGTCAAACCTATCTGGTGAGAACCCCACGTCGCAAAGCAGTTCTTTAGCAGAGGACTGACAATATTAATGTAGACTGTCTCTTTAATAGACCTATTGCATCTTCTAAATGTTCTACCAGCAAAACCCAGTCCATGTCCCTCTTCCTTTTGACATTATCAACGAGATCGTTTTAATTTAAGTTTCTAGTAATTGTAATTACTAGATATTTAGTTGATTTGAACAGCCTTTAAATTTGAGTGATTTATTGTGTAACAGAAATTTATCGGATTCCTTTTAGTGCCCGAGTGAATAACCTCACACTTTTCGTTATTTAGTATCAATTGCCACTTTTTTCACCACACGGATTTCATGTCTAAGTCATTTTCAATTTGTTTTGATCTTATGATGACTTTACTAGACGGTAAATGACAGCATCATCTGCAAACAAAACGAAATATCTGCTCATATTGTCTCCTAAATCGTTTATATAAATTACGAACTGCACAAGCCCTGTAAAACTTCCCCTGGGAACGACAAATATCATTTCTGTTTCACGCGATGAGTTTGCATTGGATGAGTTTCCGTCGGTTGCTATGAAGTGTGACCTTTCTGACACGAAATTACGAATCCAGAGGCACAACTGAGACGCTCCTCCTTAGACACACAATTCCATTAGTAGTCTCTTCTGAGGAACGGTGTCAAAATCCTTCCGTAAATCTAGAAACATGGAATCAACTTGAGATCCCCTGTCGACAGCACTCATTACTTCGTGTGAATAAAGAGCCAGTTGTGTTTCACAGGAATGAGGTTTGATAAATCTGGGCTGACTGTGCGTCAATAGATCGTTTACTTCGACATAATTCATAACGTTAGAACATGTTATATGTTCCAAAATTCTACTGCAAATTGACGTTAGTGATATGAGTCTGTAATTCAGCAGGTTATTCCGCCTTCCTTTCTTCGGTATTGGTGTGACTTGTGTAACTTTCCACTCTTTAGGACTCACCTTTGTTGAGTGATTTAAGCTGCTTCGCTAAATCGAGGATATTTACTTCTAAGTTATTCATGTTAGCAGCAGTTTTTGATTACAGGTCTGGAATACTTATTTCGTCTTTTTTTGTGAAGGAATCTTGGAAAACCGTATTTCGTAAATCTACTTTAATGACACCGTCGCCCTTAAAATTACCAACACTATCGCGAAGTGAAGGCATTGATTGTGTCTTTCCGCAAGTGTACCTCGCATGCGACCGGAGTATCTTTGGATTTCTGACGGGTTCCAAGACAGAGTTTCGTTATGGTGACTATTAATAGCATCTGGTGTTGCAGTTGGCGCTAAATTTCGAGCTCCTGTAAAACTTCATCAACCTTAGGGATTTTCAGTTCTTTTAAATTTGACATGCTTTTTCCGTTGTTTCTGTAACAGCTTGCTGACCTGTTTTCTGTACCATGAGGGTCAGTTCCGTTCTTATTACTTTATTTGGTATAAATCTCTCCATTGTTGTCAATACTATTTTTTTGCATTTAAGCCACATCCACTCTACATGTTGATAGTTAGTTCGGAAGGAATGGAGGCTGTCTCTTTGGAAGGTGTCGAGCAAATTTTTGGCTGCTTTTTTAAATAGATATATTTTGCGTTTGTTTTTGATGAGTTTGAATGTTAAAGTATTAAGTCTCGCTGACAATGTGGTCAATAACTCCTGTATCTACATGCAATGATGGGCCAAAACATTATGATCACCCGCTTAATAGCACGTTGATCCATATTTGGAACGAAATACGGTGGTGATTCTGCGTGACTTGAATTCGATAAGTGCTTGGTTGGTTTCGAGAAGTAGTGACCCTAAATAATGAAAAGTGCGAGGTCATACACATGAGTGCTAAAATGAATCCGTTAAACTTCGGTTGCACGATAAATCAATCAAATCTGAAGACCGTAAATTCAACTGAATACCTAGGAATTGCAATTACAAACAATTTAAATTGGAAAGAACACACAAAAAATGTTGTGGGGAAGGCGAACCAGACACTACGTTTTATTGACAGAACACTTAGAAGATGCAACATACTGCTAAAGAGATTGCCTACACTAAGCTTGTCTATCTTCTTTTGGAGTAATGCTGCGCAGTGAGGAATTCTTACCAGATAGAATTAACGGAGTACATCGAGAAAGTTCAGAGAATGGCATCATGTTTTGATTTTTTTGAGAAGAAAGGAGAGAGTGTCACTGACATGATACAGGATTTGGGGTGGGCACCATTAAAACAAAGGCGTTTCTCGTTGCGCCGTGATCTTCTCACGAGATTTCAATCACTAAATTTCTCCGAATGCGAAAATATGTTGTCCATGCCGACCTACATAGGCGGAAACAATTGTCATAACCAGAGGATTCTGAGCTCGCGCGCTGTTCGAGAGTGGAATAATAGAAATTATTATAAGGTAGTTCGATGAATCCCCAGCCAGGCAACTAAGTGTGATTTGCAGCCTAGCCATGTAGACGTAGATATATGTGGCACCAGATGTGTACGCCCCGATCACAAAACTCTCGTAAATTATAAGCGGTTGTCTATTTCACTAAGATGGCACCCGATAGCGTGACAGACTTGATGCACGTTGGCGAATTTGGTGGGCAAGAAATCAATGTGAATTCACTATTGCGCTCCGCAAATCACTGTAGTACGATTCTGGGCTCGTGACATGGTAACCCTGCTAAAAAATGTCACTACCACTGGGGAAGAAATCAAGCATGACAGGATGAAAGTGGTGCGCAAAAACTTTCATTGAACCCCAAACTGTCATTGTTCCTTCCACAGAAAGCTAAAGAGAACATCTCCCATCGCATGACACAGCCTCCATTTGTCTGCGTCCGCGGAGTGTTTATAACTGTCTCTCTCAGACCGAACTGAACAATTATATGGGCAAAAGAACAAGTATGGTCAGTTATTGCGATTTTGAGAGTGAGAGAGGTAGAATCATTGTCCGCTGCCGCAATAACAGGCTAAGAATTTATAATTCGCGCCCATGTGAATAATGATTATTACAGGGGCATCAATTTGATCGCGCTAAGACATCGGCTCCGAAAACGTTTGGTACCGTTAGTGCCGATCGGCATGAGATGTAAAAAATGGTTGCACAAAATCCTGCATCGCAACTCTTTCGCAATTGTGGACGGCTAGAGAGCCAGTACGGCTCAGTATTCCTGCATTGGACTTCCAACGACTCGTTGAGTCCATGCCACGTCGAGCTGCTGTACTACGCAGAGCGAAAGGGGATCCGACACGGTATTAGGAGGTATAACACGCTTTCTGTAACGTCGGTGTATAAACTCCGCAAGGCATTGTATGACGCATTTGAGAGGGTTCTTCTACCTACATTATCCTATTTCATGTGAGTGAGGGAAAAGTGGCCGCCAATATAGCTCTGTACCTACCCTAACCTCCCATATCTTACTGTAATGTTTCCTATGTGAGAAGTACAGTAGAATGGTGGCACAGTATTCTTCGAATGTAGATTTACCTAATGAGGTTTCGTGAGAAGTACATCATTTTTCACGGTTATGTTTACACAGCACATCTATAATACTTTAGAATAGGCTGTACCGAACTATAACGATCCTAGCAGAGCATCTCTGAATTCGTTCGCAATGGAAATGAGCATATGTCAACGTTGGCCGGGAGGCCCCGTGTGGGGAAGTTCGGCCGCCAAGTGCAAGTCTTATTTCAGTCGACGCCACATTGGGCAACTTGCGGGCCGGTGTTGGGGATGAAATGATGGTGAGGACAAAACAACACCCAGTCCACGACCGGAGAAAATCTCCAACCCGGCCGGGAATCAAACCCGGGCCCGCTGCACGGGGGTCAAGCACGTTACCACCCAGCTAAGCAACCGGACATTCTTTCGAAAACTATGTACGTAACCGCACAGAAAGAATACCGTTTCTTACGTTTACCTCTCTCCATGAATACACTGTAAGGCAAAAAGGTCACACCACGAGGGAATTACCCGAATGGGGCGGAAATCAATAGATGTGATGTACATACGCAGAGAGCCAAATGATAATAATATCAGGAAACACATGATGTATCGCGGGGCTATCACTCTGTTTTTAAAATAATTGAAACGCCACGATTGCTTCAATCGTTTATTAGATGACCGGTTTCAGCACTCTGAAGATGCCATCATAAGATCTGAAACGTGGATTAACATTTATAAAACCATATGGATATCATGGCATAGGAGGCAGACCATCAGATAAAATCATTGTCACAACCAGTAAAAAATAATAAAAAAACTGCTCTGATGGTCGTTCTTTCCATAAAATATAAAACTGAAGTCACCAGATAAAACTACCACTGCTCGCCTAACACCGGTCGGCATCATCACTGCGGTGGTAGTTTTATCTGGTGACTTCAGTTTTATATTTTATGGAAAGAACGACCATGAGAGCAGCCTTTTATTATTTTTTATTGGTTGTGACAATGATTTTATCAGATGGTCTGCCTCATATGCCATGATGTCCATATGGTTTTATAAATGTTAATCCACGTTTCAGATCTGATGATGGTACCTTCATAGTGCTGAAACCGGTCATCTAATAAACGACTGAAGCGATCGTGGCTTTTCAATTATTTTAATTTCAGGAAAATTGGACGATTCATTCAAGAGAAAGAGGTTGACAAACTGAGCAAGTCAGTAACACTTGGTGTATCTCTGGCCCTTATGCTAGCATTTATTCGGGTTGTCATTGACAGATAGATCTGCTGTATGTCCTCCTGAGGAATATCGTACCAAATCCAGTCTAATTGCTCGCTTCAGATCGTTAAAATTCCGAAATGGTTGGAGGACCCAGCCCATAATGTTTCAAACGTTCTTAATTGTGGGGATACCCGGCGTCCTTGTTGACGTCGTTAGCATGAAGACAAGCAACAGCAACTCTCACCATTTACGGCGGGCATTATTTTTCTGACATATCGGGTTGGCTGCTCATCGTGGGTGAGTTTGAAGTGGTACTCATCCCTGAAGACAGTTCTCCTCCACTTAATCAGATCCCAGGGGATAGACATGTCTGGAGACGCCCCCACAACGGTGGGTACCAGCCTGACTGTTGACCGTCGTACAGTCCAACAACCGGGAGTGATGGTCTGGTGTGTCATTTCTGTTGGTTGTCATCCGCGGCACCTTTACATTACAGTCATTCCTCGACCATATTCTACGCCCTGTTTTCTTGCCCTTCACGTTAAGCCATCCAGGGCCTACATTTTAGGATGATAAGTCCGCCCACACACGACAACAGTTTCTACCAGTTGTCATTGTGCCTGCAAACCCCTGCCTTTGTCATCATTGTCACCGGATCTCTCCACAGTTGAGAACGTTTGGAGCATAATGGACAGGGCTCTCCAACCATCTAGGATTTTGATGATCTGTTTCCACCTATATGTGTCTGTATGAAATTTCGCTCAAATTTACCTCCTACTCTGTAACAAGTCTACGTATTACCAAAACTACGTACCCACAAACTGTTGTCCAACTTAAAATCGTATGCTAACCTGTGACTAAACAGAACGTCATCTGAAATGAACAGTAACTGATCTGAATAGAACTTGTTTTTATATTAAATGCGCAACTGAAGTAAAACAATTATCTGATCCTCATCAAAATTTCCACTTAGATCGGGTCTTAACAAAAGTTGTTGAAGATTTCTCGAAAGCACAACAACAAACAGAAAGCACGCAGAGGCTAAACTAATTTCTGTTTTTTAATAATATTTCAAAACAATATTGGCTCTGGGCACTATGGGACTTAACATCTGAGGTCATCAGTCCCCTAGAACTTAGAACTACTTAAACTTAACTATCTTAAGGACATCACACACATCCATGCCCGAGGCAGGATTCGAACTTGCGACCGTAGCAGTCGCGCGGTTCCAGATTGTAGCGCCTAGAACCACGTTGCCACGCCGGCCGACCAAACAACATTCAAACTGCTGCACACCATACGGTGCAATGTGGTATTGCGTAATGATAAATCTTCTTTAAACAGTGGAATGGGGAGAGAAACTATTCCTATGAAATGATATTCCAAGACGACGATTTTAGAATGAAGTATGTATTGGAAAAGACAGAATAAAACTTCGCGTGATCTTCAGACACAACATTGAGCTAAACAATAGTACGCTTAACAGAGTGAACACTGATTTATAAAGAGTATAATGTTATCAGAGAATTTCTATAAAAACCAAAATGCGTAATCAGTTGATATGATAGTGTCGGCCGGTGTGGCCGAGCGTTTCTAGGCGCTTCAGTCTGGAACCGTGCGACCGCTACGGTCGCAGGTTCCAATCCTGGTTGGCGCATGGATGTGTGTGATGTCCTTAGGTTAGTTAGGTTTGATTAGTTCTAAGTTCTAGGGGAATCATCACCTCAGATGTTGAGTCCCACAGTGCTCAGAGCCATTTGAACCATTTGATATGTTAGTGCATGATTCAGGGAAATGGGGTCGTCTTTTCTCAGCTCTGAGTAAGTGAATGAAGTCAACCAGTTGAATCATTCCCACAAACTACTGTACAGTGCTGTGCTGCTTTCTTACATCAAACTTCTTATATATTCTTTTCGCCTTTCAAACCATACATCATATTCGTGCATCTTCCGTCATCTAACAGATACAATCATAGGTCAACGCAGCACCAATGAAGCGTCCATCACCTACCACACTTCAGCTGAGGATGTAACAGACTGACAGAGGCAAAGACTGTGCCACAACAAAATCAGAGGTTGTTTAACAGTAACATAACTTGCTCTCTCCCTGCCGTGGAGATCGATAACTGACAGATATAACGCGCAGATTGTACGGAATTTGACATGATACCCCTCAGGAGGACAGCCTTTAACTCTAACAATCAGTGTCAAGCTGAATAACTGATTTAATAATTGCCAGAGCTGGTCCGACATGTTATTTTTCTCAATTCATGAATCTCTTTCCCCTGGGTAAATCAATCAATTTTTCTTAAATTGTAATAATTTATTAATTTATTTATGTGTTTATGTAAATCACATCTACTGATTTCCGTCCCGTACGGATAATTCCTTTGTGGTGCATCGATTTTCCTTTTTCTTGTTTCAGAGTGTATTACTTTCACTTATTATTTTGTGAGTTTCGGAGAGGACCATACTGTCTGAAACACACTGCATCTGTTACCAGTGGGGCATTAGCAAGGTCTCACGAAGGCAATAGTTTCAACAAATAATGAGTTGCAGCTCGTCATTGCGGGAGAGTTGTTTCCAGTGTCGATAATTCAGCGGCTTGAGATGTAGCAGAAAGGTCAACGCCACAGTCGAGATAAAGACCGAAATCTGCTATGACCTTGTGCAGTCTGCAGGGAGAAAAAGGACGGCTGGTGCCAACAGGACGTACCTACCCCACACGTCAGGGTTACCTGCTTTCTGCACACAGCTTTAGCTCAGAGTCCGTTGTAGCCATTGAAGAACGATCAAACTATTCTGGTCAGTAACAACTGACAACCTTCGGAACCTTGACTACAGCCAGCATGTATCTATCAGTTTGTATGTTTTTGCCTAGAGTTTCCACGGAATTATAACAGTTCTACAACCCGTGCATTGGGTGAGAAACTGTAGGACAATTCTGGGACTCTTTCGAAAACTATTGGAAAACTATGTACAAGAGTGAGGTTACAATCTCAGCGGTTGGCATTCTGAATTTTTTTTAGTGTCTCTAAAAGGGAGTCCCCCAAAGATATGTCTTCATCTTCCTCAGGTCGTGAAAGCCAAATGGCTTTCAGCCACACACTGCAATTTTAGCTGCTGAGAGGAGAAGCGAACTTCGATACTTGGTTCTGTGTACTCTATTCTTCGTGTTTCATTCTTCTCTCTAGTATTTTCCTATGTTGAAGACTTTTTCTTTGTGTTTCAGGATTGGTAGTTATCTTTTTAACTTTCTGGTCGGCTTCGCTTCTTGTCATATCATTTAATCTTATGCATGCCATGTGTCTGTGAATAGTTTATTTTTCTTTCTGTTATCGTATTTTAACTGTTTACACTTCTTGTTTTCTAAGATGAAGACTGGAAACTACAGAAGGTTTCAATAAGTATGCAGCTGCTTTTCTCCGCGACAATGATGTCTCATGTCCTATTATTGACAGTTCTAAACCACAGATTCAGTATTTTTTATGCTCATTCATTATATTAAAATTCGTCAGTTTCACAGTTTTTGGAGGTTTGTGTACTGTAGGCGTACCATGTGTTGAATTAGTTGAGTACTGTCTGAAACATAATGAACATATGGTTCAAATGGCTCTGAGCACTATGGGACTTAAGTTCTGAGGTCATCAGTCCCCTAGAGCTTAGAACTACTTAAACCTAACTAACCTAAGGACATCACACACATCCATGCCCAAGACAGGATTCGAACCTGCGACCGTAGCGGTCGCGCGGTTCCAGACTGTAGCGCTTAGAACCGCTCGGACACCCCGACCGGAAATGAACATATACCACATCATTTGAGGTGTAGTTATTCGAACCTCCTGAGTATATTAAAACTACTGGACCACTTGGAGATAAGATATACACACTGCCTGGCAAAAAAGTGAAGCACACAGAATGAGAAGAGAAAATGACACTAAGTATGGGTTGAGTGGTATGTGATATCACTTAAATGATTAAAATATACAGTTAAAATTACAACAAATTTGGTAGTTTGTGCCCATTTATCAATATAACGTTGCAATCTTTTTGTTCTAGATGCATCCGCTGATTCGGATGGGAAGCCGTTGAGGCAATTTGGCCCACCGCTGTTGCAACTCGTCCTCGATATGTGGATGGTGGCAGTGGGGCAGACGATCAAATTCATCCCCCATAAGTTCTTTCGGGGAAAGATCTGGGTAGCCGGCATCTGGGACCGAGCGGTTCTAGGCGCTTCAGTCCGGAACCGTACTGCTGCCACGGTCGCAGGTTCGAATCCTGCCTTGGGAATGGCTGTGTGTGATGTCCTTAGCTTAGTTAGGTTTAAGTACTTGTAAGCCTAGGGGACTGATGACCTCAGATGTTAAGTCAAATAGGGAAAAAAAAAGATCTGGGTATCTTGCTGACCAAGGGATACCTCAACATCACGCACACAGTTCAAAGACTCTGACTATTTGTGGACGAGCATTGTCTTATTGAAAAATGGCACCACTGCACAGTCGCCTAAGATATAACACATAAGGAGGCAGGATGTGTGTGTCGTAAAGTCGGGCCGTCAGAGTTCCCTCAGCCATGACCTGAAGTCATACCCTATGAGTCTCCACACCATGAATCCAGGATTGACGTAACTATGCCTCTCTAAAACATTCGAAGAATGTAACCTCTCCCCAGATCGCTGCCATACTCGCCAACATCGGTCATCAGTGTATATTGTACCTACACCGAATATCCAGAACATTATGGCCACCGACCTGCTATCGATATAAACCCGTCCAGGCGATCGCGGCGTCACCTGGCGGGTATTAACTGCTAGTCAGACGCATGTAGTATCAGTGAGCGTGCTGTCCGTGTGTAGAATGGGAAAGGTGTGTGATCTATCTGTGATTGACTGAGGGCAGATTGTGATGTCCGGAGGCTCGGCAAGAGCATTTCGGAAACTGCGCGACTTGTCGCCTGTGCGAGGAGTTCTGTGGTGACTGTTTTCAAGACTGGCCGAAAACCAAGGTGAAACCACGTAAAGACGTCGTGGGGTTGGGCGGCCACCCCTCATTACAGATATCTCACGTCGTAGCCTGGGAAGACTGGTAAAAACAGGACAGATGGTGATCTGTAGTGGAATTATGTCAGAATTCAACGCCGGACAGAGTGCAGGTGTGTCTGAACACAGTGCACGGAACACTCCTAACGATGTGCCTCCGCAGCCGACGACCATTTCATATGGCTGCGCGGTCTAATGCGTCTTGCCACGGTTGGCGCGGCTTCCCCCGTAGAAGGTATGAGTCTTCCCCCGGGCATAGGTGTGTGTTCGCGTAAGTTAGAGTAAGTAGTGTGTAAGCCTAGGGACCGATGACATCGGCAGTTTGGTCCCATAGGAATTTACCACAAATTTTCATAATTTCCTTGCTTATGGCAATGTTAACACAACGAAATAGACAATTACGACTGGAATGGGCACGTGAACATAGGCAGTGGACGTTGGCGCAGTATCAGCGTTGCATGGTCTAATGAATCCCGACACCTTCGTCATCATGCAGATGGGAGGGCGCGAATCCATCGTCTTCCATGGGAACAGCTCCTTGACACCTTACTGCAGGACGGAGACAAGCTGGCGGCGGCTCCATTATGCTCTGGAGAACATTCAAGTGGGTACCCATGGATCCAGCGGAGCTCGTGCAAGGCACCATAACGGCCAAGGGGTATTGTACACTGGTTGCAGACCACGCACACCGCTTAATGACGACCATGTTTCCCGACAGCAATGGCATTTTCCAGTAAGATAATGCACCATGTCACAAAATCAGGAGAGTGATGGACTAGTTTGAGGAACACAGTGGTGAATTCCACTCTCCACTCTCTAACTAGCCAGATCTGAACGCTATCGAACATATCGGGGATGTGGTAGAACGTGGTGTAAGAGCTCATCGGCCACAGTTTCACTGTAGTTAACCGTAAGTTTGTATACCACAATTGTTTGAATGAATTTAGCTTGCAGAATAAAAACGGTAGGCATCTGCAAAACGAGCAAAAGTTAAATCTGGAAAATAACTGCAATGACTTTGAAATCACGCAAATACTGGGCTAGAATGATAATGCGGCAATTGAACAAAATGCACTCGCACGAGCTTAGATGTGGAAAACACGTGTAACATGAACAGTAAAGACGTTAATTCGGAATGCAATGATTTCAATTACAGTTATGAAAACCAATAATATGTAACGCCTAGCAACACTTCATAGAAACTGTACTGTATCACGTAACACTTTGTAACGCTGACTATATGGATGTTTGCATAATCGTGACCAAATCTAATTACTAATATTCTTTACTGATTACTTGTCAAATTATGCTGTAAAAATTTTCATTCACGGTAACAACTGGTTGTCAATAATAATGTTGCGTAGACATTATCACATAATATCATTTAGAAAACACAACATAAGATCATACAATTACTTTGACTACAAGAGATCCAGCATGCTTTTGTCACTGAAATTTGAACTGCATTCAAATGATTTTTAGTTGTAACTGATTATCTGCAGTAGTACTGCAACATTATGTGTATGATTGCTGTTACTTCTGCTTTTTATTACAATAATTATTTGATTGAAAATCAGCAATAAATTTAACTGAGTCTGTTCTTTTTTAACAAGTTATTTGAATTATAACTTTCACGGAAACAATGGTGAGGAGAATAGGATGAATGTTGAGTCAATAAAGTTCCACTTGCAAAGTATATGCTTTGACTGAACACGCTCTAATGTTCCAAAACATCTACAACAAATTTGGCACGCCTATTACAAAGCTACACATATACTGACTGGATCTTACTTTGCTTTGAGTTAGTTGTGGTGCGATTTATTGCTTATTACGAAATTCATTACTGGTAATAGGCTCTTCTTGATTAGTGAAGAGTGTGCAAAAAATTGAGGCCACAAAGTATTCTTCATTAATTCCAAAATCTTCTTGCGACCACGTGCTGTGCCCATACACGTTGTATCTCTTACCACAGTCTGAATTTGATGTTTGCGTGCCAACTCACATATCTGTACCACGTCGGAGATGCTTCGCAACTTCTTTCTGGCCTCACTTCAACGACTGCGAGCTCTCGCGTCATCGATGTTATTGTTACGTCAAAGATATTATTTTCCGTACAATATAAATTTCCATGACATTGCCAGCTTCTTTACTACAACGATTTGACATAATTATTTGTTACTCACTCTTTTAGCATACATTGCATTGCATAGACACTAATTATCGATAAAATTCATAAGTATGTAGTTACAAAAACGATTTTAAACTCACGAAGTCAAGTAGTTGAAAAATACGAGGGGCGTTTGAAAAGTTCCTGCAAAGTTCGAGATATGGCACCACCGGCGAGTATCGAGGTCATGTTTAGTTAGTAGCACCTTTAGAAAGAACGCACACCAAGTTTCAGCCATATTAGTCTATTTCCTTGTGTTTGGCATTCGTGAAAATCAAGGAAGTCGAGTGATTGTCAAAAAATGGACGAAGAAGAATTTCGTGTGGCGATTAAACATTACTTTATGAAAGGCAAAATACCTTAGGAGACTAAAGAGCAGCTCGATAAACATTACGGTGACTCTCCACCTTCGATTAGAACAGTTTATAAGTGGTTTCAAAATTTTCAGAGTGGCCATATGAGCACAAGTGATGCTGAACGTTCTGGACGCCCTGTGGAGGTTACGACTCCAGACATCATTGATAAAATCCATGATATGGTGATGGATGACAGAAGAGTTAAGGTGTGTGAGATTGCTAGTGCTATGGATATCTCGAATGAATGGATACATAATATTTTCATAATATTTTGCATAAACATTTGGACATGAAAAAGCTATCCGCAAGATGGATTCCGCGATTGCTCACGCTTGACCACAAACGGAATCGTGAGAAGAGTTGCAAATTTGCAGCTGTTCAGGAAGAATCCGCAGGACCTTGAACGTCGTTTTGTCACTGTGGATGAAACATAGATACATTAATATACTCCTGAAACCAAACAACAATATAAACAATGGTTTACCAAGGGAGAATCTGCACCAGAAAAGCCTATGACCAGTCCATCGCCGGAAAGGTTATTGCGACTGTATTTTGGGATTCGCAAGGGATAATCTTCATCGACTATCTGGAAAAGGGTCAAACTATTACAGGTGCATATTATTCATCATTATTGGATCGTTTGAAAACCGAGCTGCAAGAAAAAAGTCGGCGATTGGATCGCAAAACAGTCTTTTCCATCACGACAGTGCACGAACACACACCTCGGCAGTTGTGGTCGCAAAATTAATGGAAATAGGATTTCAACTCGTTTCACATCCCCCCTATTCTCCAGACTTGGCTCCCTCGGACTACTATTTGTTCCCTCATTTGAAGAAATGACTTGGGGGGGGGGGGCAAAGATTTTATTCATACAACGAGGTGATTGCAGCAGTTAATAGTTATTTTGCAGGCTTGGACAATTCCTATTATTCGGAAGGGATAAACAAATTAGAACAGTGTTGGACGAAGTGTATAAGTCTAAAAGGAGACTATGACAAAAAATAAAAAAGGTTTACCCCAAACACGTAAGCAGTTTTTATGTTTGCACGGACTTTTCAAACGCCCCTCGTACTTGAGGCACTGGGTTATAGTGTTGTAAGTGGTGACGCAGTACTGCAATTCTTTGCTGAATGCCGTGCAGTGCCGTTCATCAGCAGTCCATGCTTCCCGGTTGCGGTACGACTCCAAAGGAAGCCGTTTGTGTTGCGGCGTTAACGGCAATCTGAGCAAGGGACGATCAAGATGGCTCTGAGCACTATGCGACTTAACTTCTGAGGTCATCAGTCGCCTAAAACTTAGAACTAAGCTTGTAAATTGTAGCGCCTAGAACCGCACGGCCACCCCGGGCGGCAACGGACGATCATCCCCTAGTCCGGCTGCTGGTAGCCTTCGACCAGTTGCGTGGGATAACACAGAATGTTGCGGCGAGTCCACTCCATGTACTCGGATTCCAGGTGCAGATTAGATTGCGCTACGATGTGCTTGCTGCACAGTGCGGGGATACTCCCTTGCTGTGGTCAGACATGGTCGACTGGAAACTTAACGACGAGTACGCCTGCCCTCCTGTTCCCATGCAGTCCAATATCGAGCCACTGTCCATCAGAATGCCCCTCAAATCTGCATATTGCACTGTTCGACCAGCCAGTCAGATGGATACCCATAATGAGGTCCCATTCAAATTCTTTTAGTTGCTCATAAATCTGACACACATGAGTACCCAGCATCTCAGTTTTTGTCATTGTGGTCGCTTAACATTTGACGCTGTTCACGCTTCTTATATATCGTATCAGGGCTGGTACAATAATTTGCAATGCGTATTGTATCAGACATAGGGGATATAAAAATGAAAAAGCTGGCATACTATGCGTACTTTCAGTCCGTAATGTCATATGGTATTATTTTTGGTGGTAATTCATCAAACCAAGCTAAAGTTTTCCGGGCACAAAAACGTGCAGTAAGAGTTATATGTGGTGTGAACTCAAGAACATCCTGCAGAAGCCTCTTTAGGGAACTAGAGATTCTAACTAGTTCTTCCCAATAATGAAATTTGTCATTAAAAATATTTCACTTTTTCAAAACAACAGCTCAATTCATGGATTCAATACTAGAAATAAGGATACTCTTCACAAGGATTTAAAGTCACTTACTCTTGTACAAAAAGGCGTGCATTATTCAGGAACACACAATTTCAATAACTTGCCAGCAGCCATAAAAAGCTTAACAAACAATGAAATTCAGTTTAAGAGAAGCCTAATGGGTTTATCGGTGGCCAACTCCTTCTACTCCACTGATGAAATTCTCAGTAGAATTAACTCATATATATATATATATATATATATATATATATATATATATATATATATATATATATATAATTTCTGCACCACTTCAGTGCAGTAATGTGTTCATTGTAAATAAGTGTGTGTGTGTAAGTAAAATCTAACTTCTGCACCATTTCAGTGCAGTAATGTTTTCATTGTAAATAGGTATTGTAGTAGTTCTATTACGTGTTTATTACCTTATAAATAAAAAAAAAACTTTGTTATTTAAATTCGGTGCATTAGTGTTTGTAAAATGATTTTTTCATATTAAAAAAAATGACGATCATTCCACTTGCGACCTGTGGAAGGTACATAAGCTTATTTGTTTCAGTTGTAAATATTTGTCATTATTGTTTTTCGGACATGTTCAACATCCTGGAGGACCTCCTCACTACGGATCAATTGGAATGAAAGGAAATCTAATGTAATCTAAACACACATAAGACTAATTCATTCTTGTGGCCGCTCTAACTGCCACAAGAAATTGTCACTTTCATTATTTACATACCGGCCAGTATTGCGTATGAAGTTACACTGGCTCCCGGCCTTGATTTCTGGTGGTTCACATTTTTTGTTGGGCAATGTAAATAGATGGGTGCTTGTCTGAGTGTTTCAGGTTACTTTTAAAACGCATAGATCAATTTCAGTCGAACTTGATGACTGTAATACTCTGCTTACAACACGTCACAGTAATGTTTACTATACATCCGGTGTACTTCTCTCCATCAAACACTTAAGTTCGCATTCTGCGCTTTGGGAACTTCTTGCATATCGCACATTCCCAGTTCTCAGTCTGTCTCATACCTCTGCATACACCAGGCTTCACTCATCACGATACGTGTGTGCTGCCACCTGGTATCCTCCTGGGACCAACTGTCAGATGCACCTGCGCTCCTGAAAACTAAGCTCTCCATAGTAAATGCGGCGTGTAAGTCGCAGTTACTGGCTGACTAAGCGTCCTTTTCGCTTCTGCTTGTAGATTATGACAACGAGTAGACAGATGTATCCCTCTTTTCAATAGAACTTCAAAATAAAATGTCTTCAGTGACTGTTGAGTCGAACCCGAACGTCACCTTTCGTGGGCAATGATCTTACAGTCCTATTCAGGAACGACTCACGACCAATGGCCTCACTTCTCTTCTATCTTCTACATGCATTCCAAACTTTATACACCGAGCGAGGTGGCGCAGTGGTTCACACACTCGACTCCCATTCGGGAGGACGACGGTTCAAACCTGAGTCCAGCCATCCTGATTTAGGTTTTCCATGATTTCTCTAAATCGCTTCAAGCCAATACTGGGGATGGTTCCTTTGAGACGGCATGGCCGACTTCCTATCCCATCCTTTCCTAATCCGATGGGACCGATGGCCTTACTGTTTGGTCCCCTCCCCAAATTCAACCAACCGAACTTTACAGAAGCTTTTCTGCATGCCCTCATAGAATAACACCCCGAAAAAATAAATACTCCACCAAAATTGCTTAGCTGCAAACTCGGCGATTGTTTCCAGGATGAATCTCTGATTCTACAACGGAGTATGTATATTTAGAAATTTTCTGGCAGATTAAAACTGTATGTTGTGCCACGAAAGCAAGGTTCTAGTTTCGAGTGAAGGACCGTACACAGTTCTAGGTCTCAAAACTGCGCACATTCCACAGTAGTATGAAAGATTCACTCTGGAAGTGTAGTGGATACATTTCTGGCCCTCTACACATTTTATCCTCTACAGAGCCCTCTTTCTGTCCCTTATTCCTGTCAGTATTTTTCACATATTCCTTTCCTCTCTGAATTTACACAGAACTTCCTCATTCCATACCTTATTAATCCACCTGATTTTCAGCACTCTTCTGTAGCACTACATCTCAAATGCTTAGATTCTCTTCTTTTCCGGTTTTCCCGCAGTCCATGTTTCACTACCACACAATGCCACGCTCCGAAAGTATATTCTCAAAAACTTTTTCCTCAAATTAATGTCTTTGTTAGATACTAGTAGACTTCTGTTTTCCTGGATGCCCTTTCTGCCAGTGCTTATCTCCTTTTGATGACCTCCTTGCTCCATCCTTCATTGGTTATTATGCTGCCTATGTTCTGGAATTTCTGAATTTCTGATCTTCATCTACTCTCTCCTTGCTCCACCCGCCATTGGTTATTTTGCTGCCTAGGTAGTAGAATTTCTGATCTTCATCTACTTCGTGACCATCGATCCTAATGTTAAATTTCTCCTTGTTCTCTTTTCCTCTACCTATCATTAATTTCACCTTTCTTCGATTTACTCTCAGTCCAAGTCTGTACTCAATAGACTGTTCCTTCCATTCAGCAGATCTTGTAATTCTTCTTCACTTTCATTGAGGATAGCAATGCCATCAGCTAATCTTATCGTTGATATACTTTCACCTTGAATTTTAATTCCACTCCTGAAGCTTTCTTTTATTTCCATCATTGTTTCTTAGATCTATAGATTGAATAGTGCGGGCAAAAGACTACATCCTTGTCCCTTTTTAATATGAGCACTTTGTTCTTGATCTTACGCTCTTATTGTTCCCTCTGGGCTCTTATACATTTTTATATTACCTGTCTCTCCCTATAGCTTACGCCTATTTCCTCAGAATTTCGAACATCTTCCACCATTTTACATTGTCGAACTCTTTTTCCAGGTCAACAAATGCTATGAATATGTGTTGATTTTTCTTTAGTCTTGCTTCCAATATCAACCGCAACAACAGAATTGCCTCTTTGGTGCCTTTACCTTAACTAAACCTGGCTTCCTTGTTAACAATAGAATCCCTTCCTCTGTAATATTGCCTGGAACGCAATGAAGAAGTAGTGATCCACTACAGGTGGGATTCATCATAACTCATATCTGTGCACTGTATATACCAGAAGACGCTTACCGTCAGACAGTTACAATGAATTGGTGTGACGTAATTCCATTTTCTTGAGACATATTGAATCTCAAGATTGTCTTCGATAAGGATAGAAGCTGAAGTAGTGGATTAAAATTTGTGATAAGGGTGGGACGTGAACCCAGGTCTCCTGCTTACTAAGCGTATCAACTACACCACATTGGCAATGCGGCTAACACAGTTGTAGGGACCGCACTAGTCCATAGCCTTCCCTCCGACAAACTTCAATTCACACCTCAGGCAATCTTTATTTTCCCCTTCTTTCAGTCGTCAGTGTTGCCGAGGGTCTCCGATATTTGAATGGCATTCCAGCTTTGTACGTAATGGGGAAATCTTGCCTGTACTTGAGGCCGTGATCTTTTAATCATCTCCAGGAAAACGTACAGAGGACAGGCAAAATAATGTGAACACCTGTACTTACTTGGAAATGGTTTATTGATTAAGGGATGGACCCCTATTTGCCCATAATAAAGCTGCGGTTCTTCTTGGAATACTGGCATATACTGATTGTATAGGTGCCAGTGGAATGTTATGCCACTCTTCGATCAGAACTTCTTCTAACTGCTGTAGTGACGAGGGACGGGAAATCTGCTCCGAAGCCTGCGCTCCAATACGGCCCACAAGGGTTGGATAATGTTCAAATCCAGCGACTATGCTGGCCAGGGAAGACATTGCAGTTCAGTTGCATGCTCCTCATATCACGATTTTATTGTCCTGGCTGTTTGAATGGGTGCATCATTGTTGAGGAATAACATCTGAGTCATGGAGGGCACCTGATCACCTAAAATGTTCACATGATCCTTGGCTGTAACATAGCCTTTGAGAGTAATAATGGGACCAGCAGAATACTTTGGTATGACTGCCCACACCATCATACTTCCACCTCCACGCTTAACAGTTGAAATCGAGCAATCAGGATTGTTGGCTTCTTTTGGGCCAATGTTGGAAATAACGAAAACGTTGACTCGTCGGAATATATGACATGTTTCCACTGATCAGCCGTCCAGGATTTATGCTCCTGACACCATGCTTTACGCTTCTTTGCGTTGGTTGTCGTCACTAATGGTTTCGGTCTAGCAGCTTGCCCATGAATATTAGCTTTAAGGAGTTATTGACGGACACTGTCGATGATACGGGGTCTCGAAGATGGCTATTGAGCTCTTCATTCACTTTAGCCGCCGTAATTTTCTGTTGTTTTGACACAATTCGTGTTAGCATACGACAGTCTCTGTCATTTGGTTTTGATTTACGACCACTGTGATGTTTACGCGATGACGTCTTTCCATATTTTGTCCAGGCTGCCATGACTATTGAAACAGTTGCTCTTCAAACATTCAATAAGTTGGCTGCATTGGTTACTGATACTCCAGCTAATCGGGCCTCCACAATCTGCCCTCTTTGGAACTCTGTTAGGTCTCTCATTGCCCGTCGACCACGGCCACCTGAATGTAAATACGAGGTGTGCACTGCTCGTAAACAACCTGCACTGATGCCTAGTCCGTACTTAACACGTATAGTCCAGCGCGACACGTGCCTTGCCTGCGTTGACTGTTAAACACAACCATCTCGTTATTGCCACTGTTCACATTATTTTGTCTATCCTCCGTAATTACATTGAACCTGTAGGTCACCTACACCGAAAGTACAGGCAGGATTTCCCCATTACATTCAAAAATGGGGTGCTATTCCAATATCGGAAAGCCTTGGCAACACCTACGATTTAAAGAAAGGCTAAATCGAGATGGCTTCAGGTATGAAGTTCGTGTACGGGAGGGTGCTGGAGTAGGGTACTCCTTGTTGTTGTGTTAGCCACAATGCCAGGGTGATATAGTGGATAACCCACATGCCTAGTAAGCCAGAGACCCAGGTTCATGTCCTGGGAATGGCACAAATTTTAGTTCATTACTGCAGCTTCAACCCTAATCGAATGTATGATAAAGTTTCTGACGCGTCGGATTACTCATAACGACTCTAGAGCAGCAGGCTGATAATGAGCTGTTGCACTCACATGGCAGTCAGGTGGCACATATAGTACACGGGAGGAGGATAAAACATTATGCAGCCATATAAGTAAAAGATGCAGTAGTTAGGCCCACAAAATAATAAATGTAAAACTGAGGATAAGTTATTGTTATCAAAAGGGCAGTGTTATAGGTCTCTGCTAAATGCGTGAGCTACAAGATTCTGGTGCGACTGGTAGCGGTATGTTACAGTACTGGAATTTAACGAAGAAAACTACAAAAAAGCAATTAAATTAGTAAAGCGGATAGTACAGGACAATACCAGGGATTCCAGTGCTAAATGTGTGCTTTCTTAGTAGTTAGTCACATCTTCCATATCAGAGCACATGGACTCTCATATTGGCTAGTATCCTCTCAAGAGTAGAGAACGCACGGAACAAGCGAGTCTGTACCTGCACAGACAGTGCGGGAGAAATGGGGACGGTGGTAGTGATGGGGTCTTCGTTGTGAGCCACCACAATCTGGCCGGGCACATTCAGTTCGACAGCTGAAGCCCATGCAGAAAAGTACATCTGACGCGACTTGTGAGCTACAGCTAGCAAGTATGCAAATAATAGTATTACCAGGTTACATCAGTACGAACAATAATTCAACAAATATTGACATTTAAAGTCAATAGTTTATCAATTTTTTTGACTCATCAGTCTTCTGACTGGTTTGATGTGGCCCGCCACGAATTCCTCTCCTACGCCAAACCCTCCAGATCAGAGTAGAACTTCCAGCCTACGTCCTCGATTATTTGCTGGATGCATTCCAGGCTCTTTTCCTCTGCAGTTTTTACCCTCTATAGATCCCTCTAATACGATGGAGGTTATACCGTGATGTTTTAACAGATGTCCTACCATTTTGACGCTTCTTCTTGTCGGTGTTTTCCATATATTCCTTTCCTAGCTGACTCTGCGGAGAACATCCTCATTCCTTACCTTACCAGTCCACCTAATTTTCAACATTATTCTGTAGCTGAAACCTGGTAGTCAAGGGAAGGCAGGATTCGGTTACGATTGTGGACGGTGCCGTACTCATTTACTATCAGTTGCCTTTTAAAGTTACACACAATTTTTTTAAACCAGTAATTAGAGACTCAACAATAAATAAAAATACCACACATTATTAATGAAGCAATAAACAACTGTGTAAATAACAGTTTTACAATTTAGCAAATCACCATTAAGTACAGATATAGCAGATAATGTTTTAAAAACGAGCCACTGTCATCTGGGCAGAAGGCCTTACACGCCAGGAATGGCAATAAATTAAGAATTGTTTAAAACTCGCCGCAAGTTGCACATAACAGGTTCTGAAATATTAAAGGCAAGTCACCACAAACACAGCAGAAGGCATCAGACTCCAGGAATGGTAGTAAATAAGGTTTTAAGGCTTACTTCTAAAAAACAAATACCAAATTACAATTTTAGACAAATGACCACAATCACGGCTGAAGGCCTTACACGTCAGGAACGGTAATAATATAAAAAAATTAGAAACCTGCTGTAAAGCAGCAAATACAATAGCGAAGGTTAATTAAAAAAACAAGCAACTGATCATCAAAACTGGTGAAATAAGATGATGGTAAACTTTGTAACACAATCCTTAACGTCCACTGAACACTACACTGCTAGATTTATTCCAGAAGGCAACCAGAACTATTAACTAGACGTATATAACCTTTACTGTAGGCATTAGAAGGTATTGTAATAAATAATACAATAATAAAACACAAAGACCAATACATAAGTTCCTTAAAGGGTACTGAGGTAAATTATACCCGCAGAAGGCGTGGACTGAAGAAGCGTTACACAGAACTACTGGCCATCAGACCTCCTTTTAGAACACACATGTCTTACAAGTACCAAGAGCCCACAGATGGTGCTGCAGAAATCGACCTCTGAGAAGGTCCGGCAACAAACACTTTCGCGAGCGATGAGATAGGCAGCCAAGAGTTGCATTCACTTCACAAGATGGTAACCCAGACCAGTGGCAGTCTAACAAATGACTAATGATAATCTTACTGAAGCTACCTGACGTCCGATAAATCAAATGCAATGATGCAACAATACGTCAAAACCGGAACCGGCGGTCTACACTACGTCCCCAGAATACTTTGTTTAGAGCGCCCGGAATGAGAATGGAATCACTACCACCAGAGCAGAAGAATCACCAAGCTGCCCACAATCAAGAAAGCTGTGAAAACAACAAGCCTTACCGGACAGCAGCGGAAGGCGAGGAAACGAACACTGCCGTTACATGCACTAACCCACAGGGCAGGTAACTGGGGCGTTAACGGCCACCAGGCAAGAAAGCTAGTTGAAGTGGTAACAATTTGAACGCAGTAAATAGTAATAAGAAGTCGAGGAAAGATAATCAAACCCGCCTTCCCAAGCACTCCACTCGCTGCTCTTCGCCTCAGCAACACGAACACAAGTCACTGGAGAACGCGAGATATTACAATGGCGGAGGTTTCTCTACCGTTTCTCTACGGTTTACGACGAGGTCGTACACCCTCGTGACCACAGCCCTTCCATCCGGCAGTCCATGCGTGCCGCCAGCGGTCCTGGCGTGTTCTGGCACTGCAATGTCCTGGCTCCTCCTGAGTCCCCAACCGAACTCGCACTCTCACACGACCCGGTAAAACGACGACGTCGCCCCAAAGATAGGGCAACTGTTGCTACATACCGATAACCGCCGCTGCTGCGACTAGCAGACAGCACACGCTTGTGAAACTGAGTGGCGCCAGTCAACACGAGAAGACAAACAACCGCAACCATGCCATCTGGCTTCCAAGAGAGGGCGGAAACCTACAACAGCTCCAACGCGAGCCGCAGCATGGCTCAGTAGCACCACATCTTAAATGCTTGGATTCTCTTCTTTCCCGGTTTTCCTACAGTCATGTTTCACTGCCATATAATGCTGTGCCCCAAATATACATTCTCATATATTTCTTCATCAAATTAAGGCCTCTGTTTGACACTAGCACACATCTCTTGAATGCTCTTTTTGCCAGTGCTAGCCTGCTTTTTAGGCCCTCCTTGTTCTGTCAGTCAGGGGTTATTTTGTTGCCTAGGTAGCAGAATCTCTTAACGTCATCCACTTCATGATCACCAATTTTTGTTTTAAGTTTCTCGCTGTTTTCGTTTCTTCTGCTTCTCATTACTTTTGTCTTTCTTCGATATATTCTCAGTCCATATCCTGTAGTCATTAGACATTTCATTGTATTCAGTAGATCCTGTAATTCTTCTTCACTTTCACTGAGAACAGCAATGCCATCAGCGAATCTAATCACTGATATCCATTCACCTTGCATTTTAATTGCACTCTTGAAATTTTTGATTATTTCCGTCATTACTTTTATAATGTACTGATTGAACCGAGCACTAGTGAACAAAAAATAGAATAACCCTTTAAATAGAGAATCCTATCAAAGTGAAACAAGATCGACCACGTTTTGCCAGAAGAAAGTCTCATAAAACAAACAAGCTGTAAAAATGTAGTGTGGTGGACAACGTTGCTTACTATGATACTGACAATGTAAAAGAAAAAACGAATGTCAGACGGAAATTTTATGTCAGTCCACTGATCACCTGTTCATCAATATTATCTAAAAGTAAAATTTTTGTCTCTATTTTCTCAACTTCACAAACTCATAAAATTTGGTACATACTTTTACATATGGTTTATTCTCTATACTGAGCAATTGCAATAGCTAGCTGTTCCTGCAATTATCTAAAGCAATGTTTTTAAAAAGAGTATTGCTTCCTCATTTGCCTCTTCTGATAAGAATTTAATTGCATTGCATTTAATCACAAGAGACTGATTATGAAGATCTTTGCCTGCACCTATGGTGCATGAACTCTCTAGTGCCATGCTGTGTGGTTCCACCATGGGGATGAGCTCGTTCAGTACTCAGGATGACAATGCGTTTCTGTGTGCTGGTGCAAGGATAATTTGTGCGAGTTCTGCATCTGATGTCCTTCCTCAGACCTCTGATGTATACAGTTGGTATACAGACGTTGTATTGGAGCTAGCTCATATCACTGGCTCTGAATGCACAAGATGCTGTACTCGTGGAGCAACATCTGGAAGCAACCGAGTGGCTGTCATCATTCAGGGATGTAAAGCTATGCTCTGGACCTCAAAAACAAAAGCGCCAACATCAGTACAACTCACCCCTCTAGCGGAGTGGTGCATTGGTGAGACACTGTTGTGCCAATTGGAAGGACTGCTGTTCAAAGGCTCATCCAAAGCTTCTTCGTCCTTCCCCATCTGCTCGTGCTCCGTCTCAAAGGACATCGCTATCTACATGTGATGTAACATTTACTTGGTTAGGGAATAAATATATAAGTTAAAACAAGAAACTTTGCATCACAATTTTCTATGTGTCCCCGAGAGGAGAGTGGGATGGGAAGTAATATCGTCATTCCCTCTGCAAATAAGTTCTTTTGGGCCAACTTAATGAAAGGTTGAGAGCAAGTAGTTGGTAGTGGAAGCTGCACGGCAAAGAAAATATATATTCCAAAAAAATATTGCTTTATTTCCTGAAGCCAGTACTGCATAAAAAGAATAAAACTGCACAGTCTAGCTGCCACGAGGCTTAACAGTAAATTCAAGGAATTAATCACGTGCCAAACTGACATTTAAAAGAATTTATAACAACGCTTTTAGTGCAGGCAATCTACTACCAGGAGCTGGCCTCTGCCACCAGAACTGGAAGAGCACTCTGCTTGGCACACTTGAAAGTCGAATTTACCACGTATCAAGAGCGGTCACTTAATAGCTTTTGCTATCTCGACACGGTCCCTGTCAACGCACATTTCCATCTTACCTCATGCTGCAATGCTACATCCCTCATCCATTAACCCCCTTCTTTCAAATTATTGATTCCCATAGGAATTTGGACGATATTAGTGCATCTGCACTGAAACAAACGTCAAGAAGCCTTTGCACTCTTTTAGAACTGCATATATACCTACATAATTCAATAATTTGCGAATAGGAGGTTAATGGACGAGGAAGGCTGCATTGTAGTGTGTGTTGAGCTAGAAATTTGAGTCCAGATGGCTAAAGTGGTTAAGGCAATTGCTCTTGGCAAGCAGTATATCCAGGCTCGAGTCCCAGTCCGGCACAAATTTTCAACTTTCGCCATTGCATTACCACACTGCCCTGTGCGGCTGAAAGTCCAAACATACCTCTGGTTGGTAATAAGTAAATGCTATGTTTGCATTGTGTGCATGATTCCAATTAGTGTACATAACGCAGTTTGAACCTGACCTGTAAGGAAACATGATATTTACTCACCAAAGATTTAGACATCAGAAGAATAGCTGACATCAATGTTCCTAAGATGTTCCAATGAGTAGGAAGGGTACCTCAGTCTTAGAATAGACAACAAATATTCCCTGTAATTATATTTATTAGAATCTCTTTTGCACATGTTGGGTCATTACAATGCACAAGAGCAATCTCAGGTATCGCCTGTTCAGACAAGAGGCTCCTGGTATTAAATTTCTCTAATAACATAAAATATGAAAGATCGATAATATCACAAAATTCAGTATAGTTAACTATTTTAAGTGAGAGAAAGACTATCAGGTGGAAGACTATCCAAATGTCGAGCTGAACAATGTTACCAGCTCTAACAAAGTTTTATTCTTCCCCACAAATATAAACCAAACGTGGCTATCGAGTGCATGAAGGAAATACGTTAATTTCGGGAAATACTACAAGGACGACAGGTCTTTATAAGTTGAGCTTCGTATCACTGGACTAAAAACTGGCTTGTGACAGACGTTTACATTTTATGGCGTGCTGCGTTCTTTACCTTGTGTTGCACAGCGTCGTCGGCTTGGTTGCTGCTGTGTGTCGTCGGATATGTAAATCTATCAAAATCCTGTTCGGAGCCTGGCTGATTCTATATCAGCAAACTTGACCTACGTATTCATGAAGCGAAAAACTTCACCTAGTCTACTTTTAATGGCTGAGCACATGTGCAAGGCAAGCGCGCCGTATGTTACTCTGCCATAGCTCTTCTCCTTTAACTATATTGGCTCTCTTCGCTCTCTGCGCTGGAGATTTACGAAACGAATTCAGACAGCTCTTGAGTGAATTTTGGAGCTAGGTGAACAAAGCGTTCATACCAATATATCACTTCAAAGTGGGATGCCTTCTGACACACTCGACGACATCTTAAGGTAAAGTGGCTGTCACTCTGGGCAGTTAGGCGTCTCCTCAACCTAGCTTCCCTTCTCTCTACAGTGAGGTTAGACACTAGATGGAACAGCCAATGACAGTCGCTCTTTCATTTCTAGTAGCCATGGCTGCCCAATCAGCAAATGGCTTATGAAGTACGGTGTCGTATAACTGGCTGGCTTTCAAGCGAACAGCCAGGCCTGTTACCCCCCTACCAACACTCCATCATCCACAAGAGTGGTTAAGTTACGCACTAATGCGTCGCTCACGTGATGCACTGTTCTTCCCCCAGTTCTCTGCTGTGCCCGATACCTGCACTTGACCTTGATTCGGCTGCGGCTCTGCAGGCCATTGTGTCACAGCGTGGCTAACTAAAACTGGCTTCCCCTCCAGTGATGCTCCCACCCTGTTTTTACCCAACTTAAACAAGCAAATTTACGTAATGTAGTAATTTTCATCACTCTCGATGCCACGTATATTAAATCTCAAACAAATGAAGTACACACAAACACCTGTCCCATATTGCAAAACCAGTGTCTTGCAACACTATAAACGACACGAAAAACTGAGGCACCTAACATGTAAGGTGTCCAAAATCCCGATGCCTTTCAAAAGTTAAGAATTCCCATCCACCCCTTCCCCTCCTTTCCCCATTGTCTATTTCGTATATATACTGATGCACCAGCTGCACCATCACGAAAAGTATCTGTTCTTTTAGATATGTCCTACAGAACAGACACCATTCACATATATACTTGACAGTTTCATGCAGTGAACTGGCCATTCACGGCAGCTACCAATTCATAAGGCAATTTTCATTAAATCTAGAAATGAATAAAAACACGAAACAATAAAAATAGACAGAAGCGCCAAAGAAACTGGTATAGGCATGCGTATTCAAATAACTGAGGTACGTAAACAGGCAGAATACGGCGGTGTGTTCGGCAACGCCTATATAAGATTACAAGTGCCTGGCGCAGTTCTTAGATCGATTACCGCTCCTGCAATGGTATGTTATCAAGATTTAAGTGAGTATGAACGTGGTGTTGTAGTTGGCACATGAGCGATGGGACATAGCATCCCCGACGTAGCGATGAAGTGTGCGTTTACCCATACGACCATTTCATGAAAATGGTTCTGACCACTATGGGACTTGACATCTGAGGTCATCAGTCCCCTACAACTTAAAACTACTTAAACCTAACTAACCTACGGACATCACACACATCCATGCCCAAGGCAGGATACGAACCAGCGACCGTTGCGCCTAGAACCACTCGGGCACCCCGGCCGACCCATTTCACGAGTGTACCATGAATATAAGGAATTCGATGAAACATCAAATCTCCGGCGTCGTAGCGGCCGCAAAAATATCCTGCAAGAACGGGACCAACGACGACTAAAGACAGTCGTTCAGCGTGACAGAAGTGCAACCCTTCCGCAAATTTCTGCGGATCTCTATGCTGGGCCATCAACAAGTGTCAGCGTGTGAACTATTCAAAGAAATATCATCTATATTGACTTTCAGAGCCAAAGGCTCTCTCGTGTAACCTTGATGACTGCACGACACAAAGCTTTACGCCCCTCTTGGGCCCGTGACCAACGTCATTGGACTGTTGATGACTGGAAACATGTTACGTGGCCGGACGAGTGTCGTCTCAAATTTTATCGGGCGGATGGATGAGTATGGGTATGAAGACAACCTCAAGAATCCATGGATCCTGCTGACTGTTCAAGCTTGTGGAGGCTCTGTAATCGCGTGGGACGTGTGCAGTTGGAGTGATATGGGACCCCTGAGACTTCTAGATACGACTCTGACTTCTGACACATGCGTAAGCTTTCTGTCTGATTACCAGCATCCATTCATGTCCATTGTGCATTCCGACGAACTTTGGCAACTCCAGCAGGTCACTGTTACACCCCATACGTCCAGAATTGCTAAAGAGTGGCTCCAGGAAATTCCTCTGAGTTTAAACACTTTCGCTGGCCACCAAACTCCCCAGACATGAACATTATTGAGCGTATCTGGGACACCTTGCAACATGCTGTTCAGAAGTGATCTCGAGCTAATCTTACTGTTACATATTTATGGGCAGCCCTATTGGATTCACGGTGTCAGTTCTCTCCAGAACTAATTGAGATATTAGTCGAAACCATGCCACGCCGTGTTGCGGCAGTTCTGTGTGCTCGCGGGGGTCCTACACGTAACCATTTTCTATGGCTCTTCAGTGTATGAAGACAAACGACTTCATACCATACACAGAACTTGTAAAATTATAACTCTTTCAGACTTCTGAATACATATTTACGAACATCTGTAATTACTGAGTAAAAGCTATTAACTTTGAAAAACCCTAGAATAGGGATAATCAACATAGAAACCAGTATGTGATTAACATAATACACAACTTAACGTGTGTATATATTAAGGATTTGCAGAAAAATATGGAAACAAGGCGATAAATGAGTACCTGAACATAAATGCAGGTGCTAGTAAAACCTGCAGGTCGCCATTTTGGATTTGACCACTAACCTCTCCTGTGCAATGTCCTCAATACATGACAAGCACATTCGTCATCAGAACAGTTTTCTGTGTAGTCGGCGCTAAGTGAAATAGAACTTGGGCTAATTTTTGGTGCTCGGACAGTGGGTGCTTCCGTAATCAAGGTAGCCGAAGAGTTTGATGTTTTGAGAGGTACCATACCGAAGATTTATGCCGCATATAGGGAAAACAGAGAAACATCATCTCCTAAGACACAAGGTGGATGAAAGTGTGTTGAGTGATGGTGACACACGACCATTGAAGATGACTGTGTTGAAAAAATAAGAGGACGACAGCTGCAAAAGTCACTGCAGAAATTAATGTCGCACCGGCAAACCCCGCCAGCACCAAAACAATATGAAGGAAGCTCTATAAGCGGAGAACTGCAGGGCGGGCTGGAATTCGAAAACCCTCATCAGTGATGCAAATGCCTGTAACAGGAAAATGTTATTCCAAAGCCATAAAATCTGTACTATGAAGCAATGGAAGAACGTCATTTTCTCCAACGAATTCTGTTTCACACTATCTCCAACTTCTGATCAAGTTTACGTCAAAAGAGGGAAATATGGCGAGGGTTCATTGATGATTTTGGCAGCCACATTATAGTGTTTCATTAGCCCCTTAGCTTCTCTGCGAAGTCGCTTTACTACCAAGGTTTATTTGACTATTTTCGCTGATGAGGTCCATCGCATGGTACAATGTTTGTTCCCCAGTGGTGGTGACGTTTCTCAAAACGACAGGGCTCCTGTTCACACACTCGCATCGTCCAGGACTGGTTTTGTGAACACGAGGATGAAATGTCGCGTCTTCCGAGACCGCCACAGTGGTCAGATCAATATTATTGAGTCCCTGTGGTCGACATTTGAGAGAAGGGTATGTGAGCCCAGCCACCACCGTTATCGTTACCTGATCTTATCACTATTTTGTAGGAGTAATAGTAGATAAGGTTCCCTTTGAAACGGTGCGGGCCTGCATTTATCCATTCCGGGACAACAGGAAGGTTTGTGAATGTCTATGGTTTTCCTACCCTTTATTAGGCATGGTAACGTGTTGTGTTTTTGCTCATTTCATAAAATGGTTCAAATGGCTCTGAGCACTATGGGACTTAACATCTGAGGTCATCAGTCCCCTAGAACTTAGAACTACTTAAACCTAACTAACCTAAGGACATCACACACATTCATGCCCCAGACAGGAATTGAACCTGCGACCATAGCGGTCGCGCGGTTCCAGACTGAAGCCCCTAGAACCGCTCAGCCACATCGGCAAGCGGTCTTTTCATATTTTTCCCCACCCCCTGCACATCAGACAGAATGACAGTGATTTGCCACTTTGGACTTTATATTAAGAACTCGGCTACAGCCACACCTCACTGCACTAATACAGAAGAAGCAAATGACACTCTGCAACTTAAATACATTTTGTCAAAGTTTGCTTTCTGCCAATGCACCAGTCACTGGTTGTGGGACACCCAATAGCTGAAAACGAGTGTTTAAGAGGCTTCTTACCGAATCAATTGTCTTCAGTGATACGCTGGCAGTGCATTGGATGAAGTCGCCAATAGCTATTTCCTCAGACACAAGTGGCCTCGGTCCGCCACTAGCCCGACCGTTCGCACTACAGCGTGTCTTCCCAAAATCCAATACTGCGACTGTCTCTCCTCCATCGGGCTACAGTGAACACAGTGACCCACTGGAGGGGCCCATCATACCACAGTCTACACTGGTCAGCTGAAGCACGAAAACACCAAGGCTTATGAGGAACATAGACTGAGGTCAGTACTGCGTCGTCAGGGATCTAAAAGCCTGCAGGCGATGCATATTGCGCTCTCTAGCATGACGCCTTAAAACTAGTTGCTAGGTTACAGAGTCAATGATATGACAGAGGCAAAACTTCTACTGACAGGAGCAGACGCATGGCTGTGTTAACTTTGATGCAATGAATGCCGATTTGTAAGTTAGTGGTTACCAAGATAGCAGTAACCATTAGAATGGCTACTTGGTTCGACAAAGGACGTCTGGAGAGCAGAGTACCTTCCTGGGTCATATTTGATGAAGTATTCTCGCTCTCAGGAATGATCGAAGAGACTCTAAAAGAATAACTTTTATTAGCGAAACACCCCACCTGGATATCCGCCCCCCCCCCCCCCCCCTCAGATTCTGTAAGTCCCTCCAGATCCTCGAGCGCCATGCACTCCGCCTCGCCTTCTGTATATGCCTCCCGTCCCCCACGCGGATCCTCTACGATATGATTCCTTTCCTCCCCTCTGCTCCTATTCCTCAGACATATCCACATACTCTACACCTCCCTCCGCCTTGATCCCCCTCATCCCCTGGTTGCTCCTCTCATTTCCAACCCCTGCCCTCTGCCGCCCCTCCACTGTTGTGTCTCCCCTAGCCTCCATCTCCATATTCTTCATCTCCTTTCCCAAGGTGGCTTCTGTCAACTCCCCCTCCCAGATGATCGCCTCTCTCCCTCCATTTAGCCCTCCTATCAACTCTGATCCTCACCTCCCCCTCAATTCCTCTGTCCTTTTCCTGAGCTTCCGCTTCCCCCCCTCCTTCCATTTTGTTTTTTCCTTGCCTACCCTCTCTGCCTCCCTTCTCTCCTTCGAGTCCTTTTCCATTTCCCTCCTCTGCCTTTCCCCATTCCCTCTCGCGTCTTCCCTGCCCTCCCCCCTTATGACTCCTCTCCCTCTGTCCGTTCCCCCACTTCCATTTTTCCTCTCCTCCCACCTTTTTTTACCCTTCATCTGTCCAGGTCCCCTCCCCATCTGCCCTTGGCTGTGGTGTGTCATCTTCGTGCTGACTTTTTAGTGCAGTGTTTCCAGTGATTGTTAAGTGCTGTGCATATTTTCCGAACTGTTGCGAATGGACATCATACTGTTACTGGGTGTGATTTTTATATCTCTTGCGAACAGAAACCAGACTATCGCCATGTTTTTTAATTGGCTGTCTACTATTTTACCTGTCTGCTTCCTGTGTATTTTATTAGCCTCGCCCACCCTTTGTTTTATGTTTTAACTTTCCTCAATTTTCCGCCGTTTTATAATTTAAGTCACACTTTTATCGCCTGTTTTTATTGTTTCTTATATTTATTTATTTTTTAAATTCTGCAGGCTGAAGAGCAGCGTACTAAGCTGCTACCAGCCCGCCCCCTTTGGTGGAAGCCGGCCAGAGTGGCCGAGCGATTCTAGGCCCTACAGTCTGGAACCGCGCGACCGCTACAGTCGCAGGTTCGAATCCTGTCTCGGGCATGCCTGTTTGTGATGTCCTTAGGTTAGTTAGGTTTAAGTAGTTCTAGTTAGGTTTACGTAGTTCTAAGTTCTAGGGGACTGATAACCTCAGAAGTTAAGTCCCATAGTGCTCAGAGCCATCTGAACCATTTGAACCTTTGGGGGAATCGAAATTCAGTAAAGGAAAAAAATAGCGAAACACCTCTATAGTGCAGTGTTTAAGTAAGTGTTCAGTGTTGTGCATCCCCTTTCAGTGCTGCGAACAGACATCATACTGTCGCTAGGTGCCTTTTTTTAACTCTTTCGAACAGAAACCAGACTGTCGTCATGTTTTTAATTATGCCTGTTTAATTATTATGTGTTTTAATCAGCCTCACAAACCCTTTGTTTTTATATTTTCACTTCCGCAACTTTTCGCCATGTTACAGTTTTACAGCGTCACCATTTTATTGTTTATCTACTTATCCTGTTGTTAACTCTTCTGTAGGCTCTAAAGCGGCATATTACGGTGCTTCCAGGCCGCCCTCGCCCCTCGAAGAAAAAAAACCAAACCAGAACTCCATTGTAATGTCCTGGATGGAGGCAGGCGGCGGCATGAAGACCTGGGACGTTAGTGGGCCAGTGCTGATGGCACGGAGCGCTGACACCCAACTGCTGTTACTGCCGGCAGTGCTGCAACTGAACTGCTGACGGAACTTCTGGTACTGCCGACTTGAGGCGTAGAGCGTGACTTACTACACGGTCGGGTTGTGGCCTAAATGGTCGGGAGCGGATGGGTATCTGTGTGGCACTGCTAGGGTACGTGACCTGGCGTAGCTATATAGTGCCCTGCCAACAGCGCTCTCTGCTGCGACAAGCACTCTGCCTGTCGGCGACTCTGGCGCTCCTAGACTTTACGGAGGCAACGTGTAACTCCATGGTAAATAGACCAGCCTTTACAAGACAATATCTCGGTGTAGATGAAAACAGTTTATTCACGTCCTCCTGGTGGGGCAGCTGACCGCACGGCTTGCCTGGTGTGCGGTGGAGTCGACTACCAGGTGGAAACGATAGCTGATAATAGGACCAGCAAGGTAATGGCAACCTAACATGTCTGGAGAGTTCCCCGAGAGCTCGCTTGTTAGATGGATCTGGCTTTTTCTAGGAAAGGCTGTTTATGGTTTCAGTAGAAAGCAGCTCCTACGAACACTCTCCTTTCTTTGGTGGGACAAAGTGTTTAAATAGGACCCAGCAGGACCACTGAATATCACATTTGTCGGTGTCGTGGAACAGTCAGTTAGTAGCGTCCATGTAGTCAGCGTCTAGCACTAAGGATCTCGTGGTAAGTGCTATGCTAATAAAATGCTGGCTCTACATCACGCACTTATAGAAGTAGTATTATTCACGAGATGAAATTATCTATGTGATTCAGGCGGTCTGAAAACAACTGCCATCCGCTGTCTGTATAGTATAGTCCGATGCTACGGCTTATAGGATTGGCAACACGTCATCATGCTCCACTGTTCAGTGCTGGAATTTGCCTCTCTCGCTCGTCTCAACCCTATGGTGGCGACCATAAAATCGTTCCGTAATTTAAACTGATCCTTGATTACATGCCAAACCTGATATTGCTTTCTTTCCTCCCGATTTGTTTTTCTTTTTGTTCGTAAATCTTAAATGCTGAATACATTTCAACTAGTGGGTAGATTTTGTGTTCCTCCCACTGTTTTGATTATGGTACATACTTTACTGTTTAGTTACAACTTCACGATAGACTTTCATTAACTGATGCTAAAATAAACTGCTTGATTCACTGGTGTAATTAGGATCGAGTAAGTTGCTTCCAAGGTCACACAGTACGGCATCGTCCTCTTTTGGGTTTCTCTTCTTAGAGGAGGTGATAGACAGTCGAGGTGTACCACGAAAACCGAGGCGTTAAACACTAATCGTCCTTGCTAAGAGTCTCTCCTGGACGGAAAATGGTGGGAAACAAGAAAGGGAGTTTGTGGCCTAACGTCGCAGCGCCAACATGGTCAATACAGACGTAGCATCTACCTTGGATCAGAAAAGGATGGAGAAGGAAGTTGCGTGTAATTAAATGAAACTATATGGGTTCAGAGACGTTTTCAAGTCTCAGTCTAAGATGAACACTCACGTTCCGAAGAAAACGGAACGCTTTGAAAGATTAGATACAGCAGTTTCGCATTTACAGGACATGTAGATTATTACGTTCTGCAGAAATTATTAGCATTTCAGTGACGTCGGTTCAGAATGGGTTCCGTTGCCCGGTAGAAACAGGGTCCGCGTGGGTCCTGATAACTTTTTCCATGCGTTATGACATCGAAACATTTAAGGTGCATGTGGTGTCTTGCGGTAGAGCCATCCATACTGCGTTCTCCTGGTTCCGAAGTTCGTCTGTGGTGGTTGGCATCGGGCCATAGCGCTGCACCCTTCATTCTACCATATCCCACGCGTTTTCGATTGCTGACACGTGTGGTGGACCGGCGAGCCAGGCAAAAAGGCTGACATTCTGTGACACCAAGAAAACACGTGTTCGTGCGTGAACATAGGTCGTGCATTGTCTTGCTGAAAAATGGCGTCTGGGGTTTTGTGCATAACGGGTATGGCTATGGGTCACAGGATTTCATGCACGTAGGTCACACTGGTCACAGAGGGCTGTGTACGCACCAACTGTGGTTATACTCAATAGCACCCCACATCATAAGGCCTTGAATTGCCTTTGTATGTCTTCTGCGAATGCACTGACTGTGATGCCGATTCCCCTGTCTGCAGCGACCCAAAATGCGGCCATCATTTTCAAACAAACAGAACATGGGTTCATTCGGAAACTCTATCTGATGCCATTTTCGTCCACAATGACATCGTCCTATACAGCATTGCCGTTTACCATGTTTCTGTACATTCGTCAAAGGTAGGTCCAGAAGATGACGACCCGCAAGTAACCTATGCCGTAATGAACGGCGAAGGACGTCACCCATGATAGAGTACGATGTGTTAAACTCTTCCGCTTGAGCCGAGGAGGACGCAAATCTATACTGCAATGCCACTCGAATGATTCGCGTAGGGTGATCTGGCGTTGTGACCTGACCCACCTGGTCGTGTTCTACGGCCTTCCGTGGGCTATTCTGCACACACTCGTCGCAGTTCAGAAACGTTTCTTCCCACACCAGCAGCAATTTCCCTGATGGATCAATCACATTCTCTCATTCCAATAGTGCGCCCTCTTTCAAACTCACAGCTTTGACGGTACGGTTCGCGTATATGTCTGAGAGGCCTCCTGCGCGTCTGCTCGAGTCACACTGATAGTTACCTTCGGTTTATAGCGACGACGAGAACCGCATGCACGTGTTGACCTTGAACCCGAGGTCCGACATGGTTCAAATGCTAATCATCTCTGCAGAACATACTAATGTACATGTCCTGTGAGTATAAACATCCTGTGGTGTCGATAGTTACGATGCCACAGCGTAGGTGCGCTCTGCTAGGTTGTCACTACGACACCGACATCGACGACAGCTCCCACTAGCCAGCGCTGTGGAGCTCCACGAGCGCCGCTCCAGATTCTACCCATTTGATGCCGAGCAGACGACCAAGCAACATTGTTTCTATTTCATAGCGGGCGCGCCACTACTTGTAACTTTGTAACTTGATGTACAGCTACGCACCTACGTGTTCATCTCAGCCAAAGTTAAGTACATAGTAAAAACACTTTCAATTGCAGTACCAAGTGTTCTACCTCACCTGCTCCTCCTAGCTTCCTACATTCGGCCTACCCTTCAAGTTTCAGGAGCAGAACCGAAGCCGCCTATCCAGGTGGGATACAAAACATCCTATCTCCAGTCATTTTTCTGAACGTGAGTGAACACGTGCAGACTGAACGTACGAATGAAAATTTGTAGTTAGACCGGGATTCGAACCCAGTTCTTCTACTCACTAGGCAGAAACGCTAACCAATACGCCACACTGGCAAAGTGATTTTGCACAACTGCACGCACTGCTCTAGCATGTCTGTGTTTTTTCTATTCTTGTATTTGCATTTCACAATTTAAGGAAACCCAGGGATAATGTTATCCAAATGTATAGACTCGGTTTAGAAAAGCATTCCGTTTGAACGTAAACTGCCTACGTAGCGCAGGAGTCAGCGAGTCTGGCTGCTATGTGGAAGTCACGGATTGAATTTCAGTACCGCCAGGGACTTTTCCTGGTGGGAAGACTGGTCCAAGTTGCATCAGCCTCCTGAGACCAATATACACCACTGGCCATTAAAATTGCTACACCACGAAGATGGCGTGCTACAGACGCGGAATTTAATCGACAGGAAGAAGATGCTGAGCTATGCAAATGATTAGCTTTTCAGAGCATTCACACAAGTTTGGCACCGGTGGCGACACCTACAACGTGCTGACATGAGAAAGTTTCCAACCGATTTCTCATACACAAGCAGCAGTTGACCGCCGTTGCCTGATGAAACGTTGTTGTGATACCTTGTGTAAGGAGGAGAAATGCGTACCATCTCGTTTCTGACGTTGATAAAGGTCGGATGGTAGCCTATCGCGATTGCGGTTTATAGTATCGCGACATTGCTGTTTGCGTTGGTCCAGATCCAATGACTGTTAGCAGAATATGGAATCGGTGGGTTCAGGAGGCTGTGCTGGATCCCAACGGCCTCGTATCCCTAGCAGTCGAGATGACAGGCGTCTTATCTGCATGGCTGTAACGGATCCCTGAGTCAACACATGGGGACGTTTGCAAGACAACAACCATCTGCACCAACAGTTCCACGACGTTTGCAACAGCACGGACTATCAGATCGGAGACCATGCCTGCGGTTACCCTGGACGCTGCAACACAGACAGGAGCGCCTGCGATGGTATACTCAACGATGAACCTGAGTGCACGAATGGCAAAACGTCATTTTTTGGATGAATTCAGGTTCTGTTTACAGCATCATGATGGTCGCATCGTGTTTGGCGACATCGCGGTAAACGCACATTGGAAGCGTGTATTAGTCATCGCCATACTGGCGTATCACCCGGCGTGATTATATGGGTGCCATTCATTACACGTCTCGGTTACCTCTTGTTCGAATTGACGGCACTTTGCACAGTGGACGTTACATTTCAGATGTGTTACGACCCGTGGCTCTACCCTTCACTCGATCCCTGCGAAACCCTATATTTCAGCAGGATAATGCACGACCGCATGTTGCAGGTCCTATACGGACCTTTCTGGATACAAAAAATGTTCGGCTGCTGCCCTGGCCAGCACATTCTCCAGCTCTCACCAACTGAAAACGTCTGGTCAATGGTGGCCGAGCAACTGGCTCGTCACAATACGCCAGTCACTAACTCTTGATGAACTGTGCTATGGTGTTGAAGCTGCATGGGCAGCTGTACCTGTACACGCCATCCAAGCTCTGTTTGACTCAATGCCCAGGCGTATCAAGGCCGTTATTACGGCCAGAGGTGGTTGTTCTGGGTACTGATTTCTCAGGATCTATGCACCCATATTGCGTGAAAATGTAATCACATGTCAGTTGTAGTATAATATAGTTGTCTAATGAACACCCGTTTATCACCTGCATTTCTTCTTGGTGTAGCAATTTTAATGGCCAGTAGTGTAATAATAGCTTTTCTATCATGTGAAGTGCCATATTTTGGTCATTTTGTGCACTTTCCTGGTTTCAGTAAAGCCCCGCGTCGTTCCATGCATTTATCTCTTTACCTAAATTATTCCATGAAGTACTGAATTTTCTTTTGTTGAGGGACTGTTGGGTACATTACGAAGAGAAGTACAGATTATCTGTCACAACTCTGGGTCTGCTTTACTAATTCACACACTACAAATGTGTTTGGACAGGCGAGTCAAAAAATTGGCGTTGAGACCTGTAACTAAAGGATGTAGTCGATACAAATGCGTGGTACCACTTCTACGTAAATCTTTTACTGGATGCTGTGTAACCAGCTGTACGCTCCTGTGCAGCTGGTCTTATCCTCCACTCGCTATCGCTGCCATAAAACCGCTCGCTCCTCAAAAAACGTGTTTTCTTTATCTCGAGTGTAGCTTGTGTGAAGTAGCAAACAGTGCTTTTAACTAATACTGCTCAAGAAAATGTCGACCTATGCCCGCTCATCCGACTGTTATTAGTCAATTACCGACAGTCAAAATCACTCCACAACTTCAGTTTATCTTTGAGAAAACAGTTCTTTTATTATTACGTTTACTTCAGTGAGTAAAATTAGAGTAAAAAATTAATTAATGATACTAAAATAGACTTTTATTTTGCCTCACTTTCACAGAGACTTTTATTATTACAATACCTAGGTACTGAGGTTTGATGTCTTATCTACTCGGTGCACTGCAGCTCACAAGAATCTCAAGAACATCATTTCTGATGACTAAATTGGCAGCTTCTGCTGCAAAGGACTTATTGTGGTAGGTTGGTATCGTCAGACATGTCCCAATGACGCACTGTAAGTATCTTTATGTCGTAGGAACAGCCTTTAAAACATGTACTACATGCTCTCTTACGTCCATGGTGGGCAAACTGAAACTGGTCTGGAAAATATTTCATGCATCGTAAGATAGACAACCCAACTTTCGTAATCAGCACCTTGGGCAGCTGATATAAGTTGGATTACCTACCTGGAAGTGCATAAAATATTTTCCGCACCAGTTTTATCTTGTCCACCATGTACAGGTCACGAACGTACATTGTTATTATGTAGAACTTCTTTTACATACTTCTGTGTGGTAAAATCATACTATTAAATAGAGTGAGTCACTGCTTTCCATAAATTAGGAAAAATACAGCAACTTAGTAGAAAACCTTGTGATCTGGAGGAAGCCATCAGTTGGTGCCTGTAGCGGATCCCGTTTTCGGTTGTGGTAATGGGGGGGAGGGATCACACTTTCTTACTGTTCACCTCCCCCTCAACTCCCGAATATAACTGTAAATCACCCCTTCCCTCCGCTTTTGAAGTATCAGAGAGGTCTTGAATTTAATAATAATAATAATAATAATATATAAATGTTTTACTATAATAACAATAATAATAATTTTTTAAAAAGGTTTTGTAGTAGATTACTATAGCGTAACTTTCAAAGAATTAGTTTCCCTTTAATTTACGTCTATGGTCACAAACTTTTTGTTAACAGATTACCGATTTCGGTCGATAATGACCATCATCAGATCTGCAGCAAAAAATGGGGAAAATAAACATAAATATACTCGCAGATAGTCTACAACTTAAAAACAATACAAATAACATAATGAAAAGTACTACTGACGAATATATGCATTTGTGCGCTTTCAAGTATGAAGAGGCATACCTGTTCTGTAAAAACAACATCCTAATGTACTGCAGCCATTTTGGCCTCGTCAAATGTTAAATGCTGAATATACATCTACATCTACATTTATACTCCACAAGCCACCCTATGGTATGTGGCGGAGGGCACTTTACGTGCCACTGTCATTACCTCCCTTTCCTGCTCCAGTCGCGTATGGTTCGCGGGAGGAACCAGCATCGTCAAATATATATAAATAAAATCATATGCAAGGGGCATGTTGTCAGTAGCACTACTGTTCAAAACAAGCTGCCGTTTCAAGGAATTGTAATTCAGAGTTATACAGTATTTCAGAAGCATTTGTCTGAAAAATTGAAAAGTACATGTGTCATGCAACTGATCTTAGAGCTGTCATAGCACCAATCTCTGACGGCTTTGATGTTATCTTATGTACAGTGCGCAACAAAATTAAAGGAATACTTATTTGAAATCTCATAATTGTCTCCCCATTCCGACGCATAAGTTTGAATCTGGCTCAAAGATGCCTACAGCCTTCCTGGGCTATGATGCAAAAGCGCGGCGCCCTGCCACGTCACTATAGGGCCCGGCGACACTTCGAACAGCAAGGCGTCAATACATGTGAGAAAAAGGCCACACCACAGAAGTTCTTATGAGTTATAAGGTAGGTTAAAGATGTCACATTGACACCAAATTCCACCGTGCACGTGTCATACTATGCGAACGTCGACTTACATTTCACCCCGTTCTTTGACGCCTTTGCGATGGAGGTCAGAACCGAGACACGTAGCATTGCAATCAAGCTGTTTTCTTATGGGTGGCGGATCAAGACATTTCAGACACACTGCCGTACTGAACCGACTCGGAAAGGCCCCAGGGGGCTATGTAAAGGGCGCCAATTAAAGGGCGCCAATGAAACCATCCCTTCGCTTGGAGCGTCAATCCCCACAAATTTCGCTTTCGAAAACGGAAGTCCGCACTGCGATAAACAACAGTGTACGACGTTCTTGCCAACGTTTGACCGTTCTGCCATCTTCTACATCTACATCTACATCTACATGGATATCCTCCAAATCACATTTAAGTGTCTGGCACAGTGTTCATCGAATCACCTTCACATTTCTCTATTATTCCAATCTCGTACAGCGCGCGGAAAGAACGAACACCTATATCTTTCCGTACGAGCTCTGATTTCCCTTTTTTTATCGTGGTGATCGTTTCTCCCTGTATAGGTCGGTGTTAACAAATTATTTTCGCATTCGGAGGAGAAATTTGGTGATTGGAATGTAGTGAGAGGATTCCGTCACATCGAAAAACGCATTTCTTTTAATGGTGTCCAGCCCAAATCCTGTATCATTTCTGTGACTCTCTCTCCCATATTTCGCGATAATACAAAACTTACTGCCGTTCTTAGAACTTTTTCGATGTAATCCGTCAGTCCTATCTAGTAAGGGTCCCACACCGCGCAGCAGTGTTCTAAAAGAGGACGGACAAGCGTAGTGTAGGCAGTTTCCTTAGTAGATTTGTTATACTTTTAAGTGTCCAGCCAATAAAACGCAGTCTTTGGTTTGCCTTCCCCACAACATTCTCTATATGTTCCTTTGAGTTTAAGTTATTCGTAATTGTAATTCCTAGGTATTTAGTTGACCTTACGGCCTTTAGATTTGACTGATTTACCGTGTAACCGAAATTTAACGAGTTCCTTTTAGCACACATGTGGATGACCTCACTCTTTTCGCTATTTAGGGTCAACTGCCACTTTTTGCACCATTCCGATATCTTTTCTAAATCGTTTTGCAATTTGTTTTGATCTTCTGATGACTTTATTAGTGTATAAACGAAAGCGTCATCTGCAAGCAACCTAAGACGGCTGCTCAGATTGTCGCCCAAATTGTTTAAATAGAAAAGAAACGGCAATGGGCTTATAACACTACCTAGGGGAACGCCAGAAATCACTTCTGTTTTACTCGATTATTTTGCGTCAATTACTACGAACTGTTTCCTCTGTGACAGGAAATCAGAATCCAGTCACATACTTAAGCCGATATTCCATTAGCACGCAATTTTACTACAAGCCGCTTGTATGGTACAGTGTCACAAGCCTTCTGTAAATCTGGAGATTCTGGGCATTTGAACCCTGCTATGAGGACGTAAGAGGGCTGAAACGCCATTGAACGTGATCTGTCCTCTTTGGAGCGTAGTGCAAATGCAATTTTTCCTCCGTTATACAGGGAGAAACCACAAGACACCGTTGAAAACCATTCGACGAAATCTGAACTTGATCCGAAACAGAAATAAGATTTTGCGCTTTTTCATCCCTCCTTTTTCGCGCCCTCCTATGGAGTGATCACAGGAAGGTGCAACATTAAGATGTGCGTGAATAAAGCCAGAAAGGGTTCCTCTAAGACCTACCCTCCCCCCCTTTCTCTCGGTCGGCAATACACTGGGTGCCACCCAAGCACCTTAGTTGAGTACGTTACATATGTACCTGCCAGAAACTTCGACAAACTTTTTGCTTTGCGGATGCTCCAGCGTGTGAAAGTAGCTAATACCACTTGAGGGCTGTAGAAGGGGTTACCTAATCCTCAGGCGCTAGAGCAGACAAAGTTTCAGACAGGCACATTTGTAGCGCACTCAACTAAGCTGCTTGGGTGGCACCAAGGGTGGGGGACCTTAGAGAGGGACCCTTTGCCGTTTTATTACCGCCCGCACAACTTACAACTTAACGTCACCGCCACCCCCCCCCCCCCCCCTCCTTGACCATGGTATAGGAGGGATGAAAAAGCATATGAACCCTTTGCTGCTTCCGACCACGTTCAGATTTCGTCGAATGGTTTTTAATAGTCCTTACTTCTTCCCCCCATATAACCCATAGTCTAAGGGTTGGCCGACACGGTAGCTCAGCGTGTTCGATCAGAGTATTAGCTGCCCTCTTAAACAAAAAACAAAAAAAAAAAAAAAAAAACTGAGTCAATGGATCAACGATGAACCTCAAAAGATCTCATGTGACGTCCGTCCCGAACAAATGCAACGAACTATAACAAACAAAATGTGATCAATAGAAAAAAAAAGGGGTAGCGTATTTGATTCATAATCAAAACGACTTCGGTCCCGGGTTCGAATCCCACCGCTGCTTAAATTTTGATTAATAATCAGCACCGGTGGCCGAAGACTTCCGGCATGTCACCTCTCATTCTGCCAACTACCTTGTCAAAGGGGGTGGAGGAGCGGACATATGTTCAGAGCTCTCTTGTCCTACGGGTGGAAGAATCAGCAATGATCAACGGCATGACGATGCAGAAGGCAATAGAAACCACTGCATTAAAGACACGTAACGTGTATCCACAGGACATGTGGCCTGTAATTGAAGAAGTGTCATGATAATCTCTCCATTGGCAAAAGGTTCCGGGATACTCCCCCATTCGGATCTCCGGGAGGGGATTGCCAAAGTGGAGGTTACCATGAGAAAAAGGTTGAATAATCAACGGAAGGATAACTTTCTCCGAGTCGGGGCGTGGAATTTCAGAAGCTTTAACGTGGTAGGGAAAGTAGAAAACCTGAAAAGGGAAATGCAAAGGCTCAATCTAGTTATAGTAGGGGTCAGTGAAGTGAAGTGGAAAGAAGACAAGCATTTCTGGTTGGATGAGTATAGGGTAATATCAACAGCAGAAGAAAATGGTATGAAGGGAGTAGGCTTCGTAATGAACTGGAAGGTAGGGCAGAAAGTGTGTTACTGTCCGCCCCCGGTAGCTGAGTGGTCAGCGCGACAGACTGTCGATTCCAAAGGGCCCGGGTTCGATTCCCGGCTGGGTCGGAGATTTTCTCCGCTCAGGGACTGGGTGTTGTGTTGTCCTAATCATCATCATTTCATCCCCATCGACGCGCAAGTCGCCGAAGTGGCGTCAAATCGAAAGACTTGCACCAGATGAACGGTCTACCCGACGGGAGGCCCTCGTCACACGACATTTCATTTCATTTCAGTGTGTTATTGTGAACAGTTTAGTGATAGGGTTGTTCTTATCATAATCGATAGCAATACCAACACCTACAGCGATAGTTCAGGTGTATATGCCGAAGTCGGAAGCTGAATAGGAAGAGATAGAGAGAGTGTATGATGACATTATAACGGTGATACAGTATGTAAAGGGATATGAAAATCTGACAGTCATGGGAGACTGGATTGCAGTTGTAGAGGAAAGAGCAGAAGAAAAGGTTACAGGAGAATATGGGCTCGGGACAAGGAATGAAAGAGGGGAAAGACTAATTGAGTTCTGTAACAAGTTCCAGCTAGTGATAGTGAATACTCTATTCAAGAATCGTAAGAGGAGAAGATATATTTGGAAAAGGCCGGGTGATACAGAAAGATTTCAGTTAGATTACATCATGGTCAGACAGAGATTCCGAAATCAGATACTGGATTGTAAGGCGTACCCAAGAGCAGACATAGACTCATGTTACAGTACAGTAGTGAAGAAATTTTTCTCTGTGACAACTCTCAGAAAATGATGAAAGGGAAAAAATTTATCGCCAACCACATTTTCACTGTTCACGCAGTAAACTACCGTATGAAGCATGACGTTTTCACTTACTACTTCTTTACTAACTGTACTTACGAGACTTTTAGCAGACAGTATTCATTTATACCTCTGAACGTACCAACGGAGTTATATCATTGTACGACACGTAATTCAGGAGATAATACGTCAAATAATTTAGATGCGTGAAAAACTGCCGCATCATGCGTGTCGTTTTAATTTATTACTACTTTACTAGCGACTCTTTCACAACACATTTTGTAGACGGTAGCCACATATATCACTGGCTGTACCTGCAAAACTATGTCACTGTACGACACACTGGATGATTCACCAAGATATGCATATATTTTGATATGTTATTCTACAAGTAAACCTAAAGAAAAAAGTTCATATAAACATAGGTCCGCAAATGTTTAGTTACGGCTAGTAAAAGATTTTACCTGAAATTTAGCAACTTCGCTAATATGAAGCTATGGCAAAACTGTACGAGATTAAAGTAAAGCAAGATTTTCATTTATTTTGTTGTTATTGGACTGTTGAATCCAATAAAACATGTCCCAGATGTGTATCTCAGTAGTTTCCAGAACATCCAGAGAAGCAAAGAGTTTTATAGAAGTAAATTTGTTTTCCATTAATAATTTAGAAACGTTTATGTCATTGTTGGAAACCGTTACTGAATTGTTTAGTGAATGAGCATAATGACAACAATGCATTTAAGTGAAACCACATAGTACCTGTTGTAGTTTGTTGAATTAACGTTATTACCATCATTTTTCCAAAATTTAATTGTCTACAACTTCGGTTGAAAACTTTGTGCAATTGTCGGGAATTTGAAAAACAAATAGGGCCCAGTAGCTAATGAATTAAAAATTTCCCGAAATTACGTCTTTGCTTCTCTGGGTAGTCTGGAAAACTACTACAGATATACGTCTCGGACATATTTTATTAGATTCACCAGATCAATAACAACAAAATCAATGGGGAATCGTGCTTTACTTTAACCTCGTGCAGTTTTGCGATGTCTTCATATTAGCGAAGTTACTAAATTTCAGGCAAAATCTTTTATTAGCCGTAACTCCGTAACAAAACATTTGCGGAACTATGCTTATATGAACTTTTTTCTTTAGTTTTACTAGTAGAATAACATATTGAAATATCTGCACACCTTCGTGAATCGCCCTATATAGTTCAGGAGATACAAAGTCAGAAACATTCAACTGCGTGAAAATGAAACTGCAGGGCGAAATCCGCAAGAGATACAGGTGAAATATTTGTACACGTAACTTTGAAATTTATTAAAAATTTATTAAATACATGTTAAATATATTAGAAATATGCCTTCGTGGGCAACACCACAGTTGAAAAACTCTTCATAAACCCATGGAACCATTTCAAACAATTTTGGTACAAACTTTAGTTAATCTGGTAAGAAGTACTGTGAGGGTAAGAACCACCAGCCTCCTATGGAGATGGGGGTGATAACATGGAGACAGAAGGGTCAGGAGGAGATCGTCAGACAAAGAGGAGAAAGGAGAAGATGAATAAAGATAGGGGCTGAGGAGGAGATGGAAAGAGAGAGCAGGGAGAATGAGATGGACAGAGAGAGGATGGAGCAGTAGACGAACAGCGAGAGGTGTGGAAGGATTTTGTGTGGGAGAGGAGGGGGGGGGGGGAGAGAGATCAACAGAGAGTGAGGCGTGCAGGAGGTGGGGGATAGACAGAGAGAGGGGGTGGACGAAGTTGACAGTGGAGGGGGGGGGAGGAAGAAACGGACAGAGAGAGGGGGAAGAAGGAGATGGACTAATAGAAGATTGGAATAAATACATACTTGGGCCTTTTTTTTATAAATAACTGTTTGCCCCCGGTATCTGAGTGGTCAGCGCCACAGAATGTCAATCCTAAGGGCCAGGGTTCGGTTCCCGGCTGGGTCGGAGATTTTCTCAGCTCAGGGACTGGGTGTTGTGTTGTCCTAATCATCATCATTTCATCCCCATCGACGCGCAAGTCGCCGAAGTGGCGTCAAATCGAAAGACTTGCACCAGGTCTACCCGACGGGAGGCCCTCGTCACACGACATTTCATTGCATTTCACAGCGAGAAACAACGCAGGGTGGAGGTAGTAATTTACATAACGTAAAACATGTGTGCTTGTACAGTTGTCAGTAGTGTACTTGTCATAATAATAGTAAGCATAAGTTTTCGAACTACAGCTCCTCGCACAGAGACGGCTGTTTCTTTCAGTCGTTCCCGCCAATCTTTCGGAAGGTCAGTTTTCTTGTTATTTTTTTCTTGGTGGAGGGTTTGCGTCAAGCCGATTCGTGTGTTTTCTGAATCTACCTGTAGAGTTACGAACCACGTCGGGTTTGTCGTTGGCAGTGGGTCTGACCAGCGTGTGGTGGTGCGCCTTTGACATGTCTGAGATGTTTTCTGCAACCGGTCAGAGCGGAAGGCCAGTTTAGAATCGCTTAGTTTTAAAGGTACTTTTTCCTCCGAAAGTTAGTTTAAAAATTTGGAAATTTTTAAATGAAAACACATAAACGCTTCTACTAAAATGTTTTTTTTTTTTTGGGGGGGGGGGTGAATTAATGTATCCCATGACCCTCCCCTTCGATATGCGCCTGGTTGGTAGTATGACAGTAGGAAAAGCAAGTAGAATAATAAGTTTCATTGACCTCGTGGTGTGATTCAGAGACCTACAATACTGGCCATTAAAATTGCTACATCACGAAGATGACGTGCTACAGACGTGAAATTTTACCGACAGGAAGAAGATCCTGTGATATGCAAATGATTAGCTTTTCAGGGCATTCAGACAAGGTGGTGACACCTACAACGTGCTGACATGAGGGAAGTTTCCAATCGATTTCTCTTACACAAACAGCAGATGACCGGCGTTGCCTGGTGAAACGTTGTTGTGATGCCGCGTGTAAGGAGGAGAAATGCGTACCATCACGTTTCCGACTTTGATAAAGGTCGGATTGTGGCCTATCGCGATTCTGCTTTATCGTATCGCCACATTGCTGCACCCATTGGTCGAGATCCAATGACTGTTAGAAGAATATGGAATCGGTGGGTTCAGGAGGGTAATACGGGACGCAGTGCTGGATCCCAACGGCCTCGTATCACTAGCAGTCGAGATGACAGGCATCTTACCCGCATGGCTGTAACGGATCGTGCAGCCACGTCTCGATCCCTGAGTCAACAGATGGGGACGTTTGCAAGACAACAACCGTCTGCACGGACAGTTCGACGACGTTTGCAGCAGCATAAACTATCAGCTCTGAGGCCATGGCTGCGGTTACCCTTGTCGCTGCATCACTAACAAGAGCGCCTGCGATGGTGTACTCAACGACGAACCTAGGTGCACGAATGGCAAAACGTCATTTTTTTCGGGTGAATCCAGGTTCTGTTTACAGCATCATGATGTTTGCATCGTGTTTGACGACATCGCAGTGAACGCACATTGGAAGTGTGTATTCGTCATCGCCATACTGGTGTATCACTTGGCGTGGTGGTATGGGGTGCCATTGGTTACACGTCTTGGTCACCTCTTGTTAGCATTGACGGCACTTTGAACAGTGGACGTTACATTTCAGATGTATTACGACCCGTGGCTCTACCCTTCATTCGATCCCTGCGAAACCCTACATTTCAGCAGGATAATGCACGACCGCATGTTGCACGTCCTGTACGGGCCTTTCTGGATACAGAAAATGTTCGACTGCTGCCCTGGCCAGCACATTCTCCAGATCTCTCACCAATTGAAAACGTCTGGTCAATGGTGGCCGAGCAACTGGCTCGTCACAATACGCCAGTCACTACTCTTGATGAACTGCGGTATGGTGTTGAAGCTGCATGGGCAGCTGTACCTGTACACGCCATCCAAGCTCTGTTTGACTCAATGCCCAGGCGTATCAAGGCCGTTATTACGGCCAGAGGTTGATGTTCTGGGTACTGATTCCTCAGGATCTATGCACCTAAATTGTATGAAAATGTATTCACATGTCAGTTCTAGTATAATACGTTTGTCCAACGAATACCCGTTTATCATCTGCATTTCTTCTTGGTGTAGCAACTTTAATGGCCAGTAGTGTAACTGCCACGGAGGATCACTGACAAAATTGAGGTAGATCAAATTCAGAAGTGGATAGATGTTGGCCTCCCGTTGTGTTAGAAGGTGGCAAAATTTCTCATGAGGAGTCCGGCATCCTGAAGACTTAGCGAAACTGATCAACATCTCCTCCTGCACGAATGGTCAGTAACTGCTGTTAAGTAATTGACATTATTGGAACTGTGGCCTATCCTCGTAACAGTCACTGGATATTACTCACTGAACTCACAAGAAGGAAAATTTGTGTAATGGTTCGTAAAATTTCAAAACTACATATCTGAATGATACCAAAGTCGGTAGTGGAAGCGGGAACTGGGTTAATAAAGTGCGGAGTCACTGCTTCCGATTATTAATTAAAAATACTGCAACGGCAAAAAAGTTAGAATTTAAATAACTGTCTGCTACTGTAATTAAATGTTAGACGGTCTACAATGAATGACTTATTCACTCCTTTGAAGGAATGTCTCTTTATCGGTTACAATCAGCCAATACTTAAGATCATTTGTAACGACTAACAAAACGTTATAAACAACGAATACTGATAATCTGCAAGATAAATTGCATTTGGATTTCACCAAGACGAAAGTTATAAACCTCCCATACTGATTTTCTCACTTTTAGATCATTAGTATTGCCGAGGCTCTCCAATATTGGTGTAGCACCCCACCTTTGTGCGTAATGGGTAAATCCCGCCTATGCTTTAGCTGTTGGTGAGCTATTACTTAAGCTTTTATCCTTATGAAAAATGAAGCTGAGACTCAGCATGTCTCCAAGAAAGTCTAATTACATAAGATCAGTAAATTACCTGCCCCTGAGGTACAGGAAGGATTCCCCCATTGCAAAGGTGGGGTGCTATCGAAAATTGGCGAGCTTAGGCAATACTGAAGATTTAAGGAAGGGAGAATCAGGATGGGCTGAGGTGTAAACAGAAGTTTGTGTTAGGGAGGGCACCGGACTAGGATAGTCCATACAGCTGTGTTAGCCACAATTACATGATGTTGTAGTGGATAGCACACCTGCCTAGTAAGCAAGAGACACAGATTAAAATGGCTCTGAGCACTATGGGATCGCACGGTTCCAGACTGTAGAGCCTAGAACCGCTCGGCCACTCCGGCTGGCAAGAGATCCAGGTTCAGATCCTGCCCTTGGCACAAATTCCTTATTGCAGTTTCCATCCTTATCGATGATAAATGGTTCAAATGGCTCTGAGCAATATGGTACTTAACTTCTGAGGTAATCAGTCCCCTAGCAATTAGAACTACTTAAACCTAACTAACCTAAGGACATCACACACATCCATGCCCGAGGCAGGATTCGAACCTGCGACCGTAGCGATCGCACGGTTCCAGACTGTAGCGTCTCGAACCGCTCGGCCACACCGGCCGGCTTATCGAAGATAAAGTTGAAATTTAATATGTCTCCAGCATAATGTAAGTATATAAAACCAAATAATACTTCATAAAGTGATTAGCATATGCAGGAGCACATAGTTCTAAGAAACGCTCTTTTAGCTCATAGGGAAGCCAAACAACTTAAAGTAACGCTACATAAAATAACTAGCATGTGGAGTTCCACTTAACTCTCAAACCCGCCGATACAACATCGTACATCGTATAACCTGTCACACATATTTAGTAACAACAAGTACTTGTTTAAATTAAAGACTAAAGACGACTAAAGACTAACATAACACTCCCCAGCCATAGCTGTGGTTCAGAATCTCAGGTGAGTTTAATACAGGTAGCACAAAAGTAAATATTGGGCCAATAGACCAATTCTTGCGAGTGGGCCATGTTCCATTCACGCACCATACCCACAGCAGCAACAATCTCCATCAGCACTGACCCCAGTGCCTACTTAGTTGCGTCCATAATGATTATATGAAGTCAGAATGGCGACGGCAGCGATCCGGTCTAGTTCACTTTTCCAAGCCAAAACATCAGGAATCTAGAAACGAATCCAAGACCACAAGCTATGGGCATTCGACCCACCTGAAACCCAGCCAACACCTCACGAGCCCACAGTTGATAACGATGAGATTGCACTACCTGCATTCTACATTTCACTGAGTATTGTGCATCTCTCCACAATACATTCCCTTCTGGAAATTCGAGCATTCTCAAATAGATGCTCCAAAATTTCCTTAAGAAGCTCAGGTCGCTATTCGAATTCCGTCCGGCCTTTATGATTTAGGTTTTCCGTGATTTCCCTGAAGGCAAATGTCGGGATGGTTTCTTCGAAAGAGCATGGCCGATTTCCTTCTCTGTTGTTCTCCAACCCGAGCTTGTGCTCCGTCTCTAATGACTGCGTTGCCGACGGGACGTTAAACACTAATCTCTTCCTCCTCCCGAGTTCTAAGAGAGATGAAAACCGACTAGCTATTGCAGGTAACGTAGCAAACAGTCTCGCCATCGTGCCGCACCACTTCATACACAGTACGATAACAGTCAGATCTCAGACTGTCAACTGCTGCAGTCAGTTTACATCACCTCAGGTCCTTCCTGTTCGTAGGCTCACAATCGACTCCAATCGCCGCCGCCCCGGTCTGTCTGTTCGGCTTCGACACACAGTGGCCGCCAACGCACGGAGCCAAACATCACACGGTTAGCATCGACAACATTGTGTAACAAAAAGGCATGGGACAAAAAGTTCTGAATATGTGACCACGTCTTGTGATACGGACCACTTGCATGAAGATCACGTGCGACACTGGCCGAAAAGTTTGACCATGCTGCAAAATGATGCGGTCATATTGCCAGAAATGAACCACACTTATTCAATATTTTGTAACATGTAAAATCTCTAATCGTGTCTAAGGCTTCAATTCAGTCCGTTTGTCTGACCAGTCTGGGGTGGCAGTTGAAGATAGCAAGACGAGAGTCGAACTTTTAAATTTCAAATTCAAGAAGTCGTTCACACAGGAGAAAATGGTTCAAATGGCTCTGAGCACTATGGGACTTAACTTCTAAGGTCATTAGTCCCCTAGAACTTAGAACTACTTAAACCTAACCAACCTAAGGACATCACACACATCCATGCCCGAGCACACAGGAGAATCGTACAAACACACCATCATTTGACCATCGGACAGACTCCCGTATAGATGCCGTAGTAATAAGCGTATTTGGAATAGAGAAAAAACTAAACGATTTGAAAGCAAATAAATCACCGCGTCCGGATGAAATTTCATTTCGATTTTACAAAGGGAACTCTACGGCATTTGCCCCTTACCTTGCTCCCATTTATCATGAATCTCTCGTCCAGCAGGACATTCCAAGTGACTGAAAAAAAGAGCATTGATTCCTGTGTATTAGAAGGGTAAAAGAACGGACCCGGGAAATTACAGACCAATATCCCAAACTTCGGTTTGCCGCAGGATTGTTGAACATATTCCCAGTTCGAATAAATGAGACTTTCTTGAGACTGAAAAGCTTATGTCCACGAATCAACATTGTTTTAGAAAGCATCATTCGTGTGAAACATGATACACTGCGTACTATGGATGAAGGGCATCACGCAGGTTCCATATTTCTACATTTCCGGAAAGCATTTGATACGATACCCCATCAAAATGGTTCAAATGGCTCTGAGAACTATGGGACTTAACGTCTGAGGTCATCAGTCCCCTAGAACTTAGGCCGCCCGGGTGGCTGTGCGGTTCTAGGCGCTGCAGTCCGGAACCGCGGGACTGTTACGGTCGCAGGTTAGAATCTTGCCTCGGGCGTGGATGTGTGTGATATCCTTAGGTTAGTTAGGTTTAAGTAATTCTAAGTTCTAGGGGACTGATGACCTAAGGTGTTAAGTCCCATAGTGCTCAGAGCCTTTTGAACCATTTTTAACCCTAGAACTTAGAACTACTTAAACCTAACTAACCTAAGGACATCACACACATCCATGCCCGAGGCAGGATTCGAACCTGCGACCATAGCGGTCGCGCAGTTCCAGAGTGAAGCGCCTAGAACCGCTCGGCCACGATACCCCACCACAGGCTGGTAACGGAGGTATGAGAATATAGAATAACTTCACAGATATGTGAGGTGCTAGAAGTCTTCTTAAGTAACAGAACCTAGTATGTTCATCACAGACAAGGATATCGTCAGGAGTGTCCCAGGGAAGTAGGATAGGACCGGTGTTGCTTTCTGTGTACATAAATGATTTGGCGGACGGGGTAGACAGCAATCTGTGGTTGTTTGCTGATGATGCTGTGGTATACTATAAGGTGTGGAAGTTGAGTGACTGTAGGAAGATACAAGACGATTCAGACAATATTTCTAGTTGGTGTGACGAATGGCAGCTAACGCTAAACGTGGAAAAATGTAAGTCAATGCTGATGAGTAGGAAGAACAAACATGTAATTTTCGGTTACGGTGTTACTAGTGTCCTGCTTAAGAAAGTCAAGTCGTTTAAATATCTGGGCGTCTTCACAGCTCTGTGCATTGATTGTGGTTCCCCGCTAGAGGAACACGAGGAGTAGTGGACCCCTGCACTCAAAGAAGGAGGTCATTATGGCCTTAGCGGGACTTGTGTGAACGGCTTTGGATTTCTTTGCTGGGTTAGAGGTGGAATGTTTCCGCTGTTGGCTTTGCCGTTGACCCTCGAGCCATCGGAAAGCTGTCGGACAGAATAATCCTGTCTCCCGATAACGCTGATCATCATACTGGCCGGCCGCCGGTGGCCGAGCGGTTCTAGGCGCTTCAGTCTGGAACCGCGCGACCGCTACGGTCGCAGGTTCGAATCCTGCCTCGGGCATAGATGTTTGTGATGTCCTTAGGTTAGTTAGGTTTAAGTAGTTCTAAGTTCTAGGGGACGGATGGCCTGAGATGTTAAGTCCCATAGTGCTCAGAGCCATTTTTTCATCATACTGCCGATCGGACGAAGGCCACCCTTCAGTTATTTGGTTGGGAAACATTGCAACATCCTCTGTACAGTCCGGATATTTCAGGGCGTGGTTTTCACGTCTTTGGTGACGTGAAGAAAGACGACGTCGGTTTCAATCGGAGGAGGAAATGCAAGAGTGGGTGCTGTTGTGGATCCGTCAGTGGCCGATCGTGTTCTGTGAAACAGGAATTGATCGTCTCGTCTTCCAGTGGGGTAAATGTCTTAATACATGTGGTGATTACTTTTGAGTGGAACAACGCCATACAAACCACGTATCACCTCTTGTTATGCTATCCTAGCTACATGCACTATGTGTCCGACTCACAGTCACTTTCGTGCTACGTTTCTAATAACGTCATGTTTACGTGAACGGTAGAGAAAGTGGATCACCGGATAAAAAAAAGGGTGCTATTTCAGAAAGACATACCGCTATTCTTATCGAACAAAGATACAAGGAAGACACTCATTCTTGTAATTGTTTCTCTAGGGTTACACAACATCTGTTGATATTTTTTTGTTTTTCTTTTTGTTTCTGTAAAAAAGTCATTTGGGCTGGTGCAGAGAAATGGAACATGCTGATGAAAAGAAATAAATTATGAGATTTGTGGCAACTGGGTATTGAAATGAATTCAGTGGCAGCAAGTGGAAAGTTGTACTGAACCGGTATTCGAATCTGTAGTTCCCCACTGTACGCGAGCGGCCGCTTTAAGCGCTTCGGCTATGCAAGCACGCTTTCCGTTCGACCCAAATTCCCAGCTCGTTGCACACTACATACATAGAGCTCCCTGTCCACAATACTTAATGCTCGCCGCATCATGCTGGAATCCCGCTAGAGTTGAGGAGAGAGTGTGCATCCACACTGAAATGATCTTAATGACAGGCCGGCTGGAGTAGCCGAGCGGTTCTAGGCGCTACAGTCTGGAACCGTGCGACCGCTATGGTCGCAGGTTCGAATCCTGCCTCGGGCATGGAAGTGTGTGATGTCCTTACGTTAGTTAGGTTTAAGTAGTACTAAGCTCTAGGGGACTGATGACCTCAGAAGTTAAGTCCCATAGTGCTCAGAGCCATCTCAATGACAGAAAGAACAGCCGCCACACTTATATAAATAAATGGGACAGTCAGTATACTATACTGCTGTTCGACGAAACATGCTTACTTCTGACGCTGCTTGTGCTATAGCAAACTAACAAATTCTGATTGTACATTTCAGACATGTTCTACACACAGACATAAATAGTTGTCTGAGTTTCTGTCTTCTCATACTATGCCAATGGCACGTTATATGTTCTGTATGCTTGTATAGATTCATCATAATCGTTACATAATTTTTTTTCAGTTAACACATTTATGCTGTTTTTATTAATTACTTGCGGATAGTATTCTCAATGGCATTAACAGAAATTGTTAACCCCTAAAGGAAACGAGCTCGTCTGTAACAGCTGTGTCTCAGACATACAGTTCCTTCCTGTTAGCGTCCTCGAAGTGTTGTAATCTCCGACGCTAACGCTATTGACCTGTATGAGCGACACGTGTGGATGTGGGGACACAGAAATCCCGTCTGCGCAACCGTTTTCCGCTTCCAAGCGAATTTACGCTACAAGTCGTGCGGGGACTTCTTGGCTCCGCAGAACGTCTGACGTCACGCGTGCTGCAAAATCATTGGTCTCGCTATGTAATTACCCTTTATCAGTTACTTAGAAATCTTCCAAGGCGCGTTCTCCAACACAAGTGCTTCCCGCTTCGATAGCTCTCTGAATTTTTTAATGTCTTCAGCGAGTGGTATAATGCACTATAAAAAGAAAGATCGTATTTTTCCATCGCGTATCACATACAACTCAGGCAATGATTCATTTACTGTATATCCACTCAAAGTCGACTGTTTCTTTCACTGTTTTCACATTATAATAGTCTGTAGATTACTTATGCCTGCAATTTTTCGTACTTGTGCCAGACATTTATTCGCAAGATTCATATGTCAAACTCTCGCAGTGGTGTGTACGCCCTATATCAAATTTCATCATATTAAAATTAAAAGGAAGGTCAGCGTTGGCCGTAATATTGATGTTTTATTGATAGCAAAATCGATTTTCGATCACATGGTTATCATCTTCAGTGCTGTACAAATTAAATTCAGACACTGATATCAATTTATCAATAACCAAAACTGAGAAGCGATCACAACAGAGTTATTGTAATCGCTTCTCAATTTTGGTTATTGATAACTTGATACCAGTGTCTGAGTTTAATTTGTTCAGCACTGAAGATGATCACCATGTGATCGAAAATCAATTCTACTTTCCATGAAGCATCAATATTACGGCCAACACTGACCTTCCTTTTAATTTAACATATATGGTCGCTATGCACACAGTACTCCATGGAGTCGCCAATCAATAAAATTTCGTTATTCCCGCAAGTTTTTCACCTTTAACCCATCCCTCAAAATGGTTCAAATGGATCTGAGCACTATGGAACTTAACATCTGAGGTCATCAGTCCCCTAGAACTTAGAACTACTTAAAACTAACTAACCTAAGGACATCACACACATCCATGCCCGAGGCAGGATTTGAACCTGTGACCGTAGCAGTCGCGTGGTTCCGGACTGAAGCGCCTAGAACCGCTCGGCCACCGAGGCCGGCACTCATCCCGCACTGGATGCTATACTTCAGTGGCCTGTAGTCCATGTTTGTTTTTATAAGTGTAGAGTGAACATTTATGAAACGGACAAACTCGAGGGACAGATTCCTGATTGGAAACAGAGGGAAAAAGGTCCCATTAACATGTGTCCGGAAATGCATCTTTGCCACGGTATATGGCGCTGTCGAATGGAAGTTCCTCTGGCCACGTGCCGTATGTTCCTTGTATGCTGCAGGCAGTGTGAACGACGCAGCGTATTGTAAGCAGCAGAACTGGTTTTTATATCGGTATCAAACACTTGGTTCAAGAACCAGAAAAGAAGGCTGTATACATGGAAGAAGCCTAGAGATACTGACAGGATTCAGATAGATTATATAATGGTAAGACAGAGATTTAGGAACCAGATTTTAAATTGTAAGACATTTCCAGGGGCAGATGTGGACTCCGACCACCATCTATTGGTTATGACCTGTAGATTAAAACTAAAGAAACTGCAAAAAGGTGGGATTTAAGGAGAAGGGATCTGGATAAACTAAAAGAACCAGAGGTTGTACAGAGTTTCAGTGAGAACATAAGGGAGCAATTGACAGGAATGTGGGAAAGAAATACGGTAGAAGAAGAATGGGTAGCTTTGAGGGATGAAGTAGTGAAGGCAGCAGAGGATCAAGTAGGTAAAAAGATGAAGGCTAGTAGAAATCCTTGAGTAACAGAAGAAATATTGAATTTAATTGATGAAAGGAGAAAATATAAAAATGCAGTAAACGAAGCAGACAAATAGGAATACGTCTCAAAAATGAGATCGACAGGATGTGCAAAATGGCTAAGCAGGGATGGCAAGAGGACAAATGTAAGGATGTAGGGACTTATCTCACGAGGGGTAAGATAAATAATGCCTACAGGAAAATTAAAGAGACCTTCGGAGAAAAGAGAGCCACTTGTATGAACATCAAGAGCTCAGAAGGAAACCCAGTTCTAAGCAAAGAAGGGAAGGCAGAAAGGAGGAAGGAGTATATAGAGGGTCTATACAAGGGCGATGTACTTGAGGACAATATTACGGAAATGGAAGAGGATGTAGATGAAGATGAAATGGGAGATACGATACTGCGTGAAGAGTTTGACAGAGCACTGAAAGACCTGAGTCGAAACAAGGCCCCCGGAGTAGACAAAATTCCATTGGAACTACTGACGGTCTTGGGAGAGCCAGTCCTGACAAAACTCTACCATCTGGTGAGCAAGATGTATGAGACAGGCGAAATACCCTCAGACTTCAAGAAGAATATAATAATTCCAATCCCAAAGAAAGCAGGTGTTGACAGATGTGAAAATTACCGAACTATCAGTTTAATAAGTCACAGCTGCAAAATACTAACGCGAATTCTTTACAGACGAATGGAAAAACTGGTAGAAGCCGACCTCGGGGAAGATCAGTTTGGATTCCGTAGAAATGTTGGAACACGTGAGGCAATACTGTGCCTACGACTTATCTTAGAAGCTAGATTAAGGAAGGGCAAACCTACGTTTCTAGCATTTGTAGACTTAGAGAAAGCTTTTGACAATGTTGATTGGAATACTCTCTTTCAAATTCTGAAGGTAGCAGGGGTAAAATACAGGGAGCGAAAGGCTATTTACAATTTGTACAGAAACCAGATGGCAGTTATAAGAGTCGAGGGACATGAAAGGGAAGCAGTGGTTGGGAAGGGAGTGAGACAGGGTTGTAGTCTCTCCCCGATGTTATTCAATCTGTATATTGAGCAAGCAGTGAAGGAAACAAAAGAAAAATTCGGAGTAGGTATTAAAATCCATGGAGAAGAAATAAAAATGTTGAGGTTCGCCGATGACATCGTAATTCTGTCAGAGACAGCAAAGGACTTGGAAGAACAGTTGAACGGAATGGATAGTGTCTTGAAAGGAGCGTATAAGGTGAACATCAACAAAAGCAAAACGAGGATAATGGAATGTAGTCGAATAAAGTCGGGTGATGCTGATGGAATTAGATTAGGAAATGAGACACTTAAAGTAGTAAAGGAGTTTTGCTATTGGGGGAGCAAAATAACTGATGAAGGTCGAAGTAGAGAGGATATAAAATGTAGACTGGCAATGGCAAGGAAAGCGTTTCTGAAAAAGAGAAATTTGTTAACATCTAGTATAGATTTAAGTGTCAGGAAGTCGTTTCTGAAAGTATTTGTATGGAGTGTAGCCATGTATGGAAGTGAAACATGGACGATAAATAGTTTAGAGAAGAAGAGAATAGAAGTTTTCGGAATGTAGTTCTACAGAAGAATGCTGAAGATTAGATGGGTAGATCACATAACTAATGAGGAAGTATTGAATAGGATTGGAGAGAAGGAAGTTTGTGGCACAACTTGACCAGAAGAAAGGATCGGTTGGTAGGACATGTTTTGAGACTTGGTAGGACATGTTTTGAGGCATCAAGGGATCACCAATTTAGTATTAGAGGGCAGCGTGGAGGGTAAAAATCGTAGAGGTAGACCAAGAGATGACTACACTAAGCAGATTCAGAAGAATGTAGGTTGCAGTAGGTACTGGGAGATGAAAAAGCTTGCACAAGATACAGTAGCATGGAGAGCTGCATCAAACCAGTCTCAGGACTGAAACCACAACAACAACATACCGAGATGGTGATTGTGTAGGGCCAAGCAGATGGAAACAGTCGAGAGACAGCACTGCTGCAGCAAAACAAGTACCCTAACAGTCACCAACCGCATAACACAACAATTCAAGCCCTTTTCGGGCGTTTATGTGATCATGGGTCCTTTCTGATAGACGAACTTGCAGGGGGGCGACGAACTGTGGGTACACCAGACCTGGAGGACCAGATTCATAGGATATTGAGACGTGCCCCAGTGTAAGAACCAGGCAAGTGGCCCGACAACATGGTGTAAGCGCAAGTACGATTATGTATATCCTGCACGACAACCGCTACTATCCCTACCACCCGCAATCCCAAAGAGGTCACTTTAACATCTCTTCTGACTTCGATGCGATGAAGGTCTGTATATTGTTCCAGGGGACGATTCCATGTACGCTGTCCGTTTATGGACAATGTTCATACGACCTCTTTTCCTCCTTTTCCAGTCAGGAATCTGTCCTTGCAGTTTTTCGGTTTTATTAATGTTCGCCCTGTATAATAAATCCATTAGACAGTAGTTACAGGCATCTAGAATGAAATTTTCACTCTATAGCGGAGTGTGCGCTGATGTGAAACTTCCTGGCAGATTAAAACTGTGTGCCCGACCGAGACTCGAACTCGAGTCTCGATCCGGCACACAGTTTTAATCTGCCAGAAAGTTTCATATCAGCGCACACTCCGTTGTAGAGTGAAAATTTCATTCTAGAAACATCCCCCAGGCTGCGGCTAAGCCATGTCTCCGCAATATCATTTCTTCCAGGAGTGCTAGTTCTGCAAGGTTCGCAGGAGAGCTTCTGTGAAGTTTGGAAGGTAGGAGACGAGGTACTGGCAGAATTACAGCTGCCAGGATGGGGCGTGCGTCGTGCTTGGGTAGCTCAGCCGGTAGAGCGCTTGCCCGCGAAAGGCAAAGGTCCCGAGTTCGAGTCTCGGTCCGGCACACAGTTTTAATCTGTCAGGAAGTTTCAGTTACAGGTATGTTATTATGATACGTTTTCTGATGTTATACTCTTGTTTTCAGGTTAGAAACTACTTTTGCAGCACTAGTTTCGTGAGGTTAAACTAACGCCCCCCCATGAACCATGGACCTTGCCGTTGGTGGGGAGGCTTGCGTGCCTCAGCGATACAGATGGCCGTACCGTAGGTGCAACCACAACAGAGGGGTATCTGTTGAGAGGCCAGACAAACGTGTGGTTCCTGAAGAGGGGCAGCAGCCTTTTCAGTAGTTGCAGGGGCAACAGTCTGGATGATTGACTGATCTGGCCTTGCAACATTAACCAAAACGGCCTTGCTGTGCTGGTACTGCGAACGGCTGAAAGCAAGGGGAAACTACAGCCGTAATTTTTCCCGAGGACATGCAGCTTTACTGTATGATTAAATGATGATGGCATCCTCTTGGGTAAAATATTCCGGAGGTAAAATAGTCCCCCATTCGGATCTCCGGGCGGGGACTACTCAGGAGGATGTCATTATCAGGAGAAAGAAAACTGGCGTTCTACGGATCGGAGCGTGGAATGTCAGATCCCTTAATCGGGCAGGTAGGTTAGAAAATTTAAAAAGGGAAATGGATAGGTTAAAGTTAGATATAGTGGGAATTAGTGAAGTTCGGTGGCAGGAGGAACAAGACTTCTGGTCAGGTGACTACAGGGTTGTAAACACAAAATCAAATAGGGGTAATGCAGGAGTAGGTTTAATAATGAATAGGAAAATAGGAATGCGGGTAAGCTACTACAAACAGCATAGTGAACGCATTATTGTGGCCAAGATAGATACGAAGCCCACACCTACTACAGTAGTACAAGTTTATATGCCAACTAGCTCTGCAGATGATGAAGAAATTGAAGAAATGTACGATGAAATAAAAGAAATTATTCAGGTAGTGAAGGGAGACGGAAATTTAATAGTCATGGGTGACTGGAATTCGAGTGTAGGAAAAGGGAGAGAAGGAAACATAGTAGGTGAATATGGATTGGGGCTAAGAAATGAAAGAGGAAGCCGCCTAGTAGAATTTTGCACAGAGCACAACTTAATCATAGCTAACACCTGGTTTAAGAATCATGAAAGAAGGTTGTATACGTGGAAGAACCCTGGAGATACTAAAAGGTATCAGATAGATTATATAATGGTAAGACAGAGATTTAGGAACCAGGTTTTAAGTTGTAAGACATTTCCAGGGGCAGATGTGGACTCTGACCACAATCTATTGGTTATGACCTGTAGATTAAAACTGAAAAAACTGCAAAAAGGTGGGAAATTAAGGAGATGGGACCTGGATAAACTGAAAGAACCAGAGGTTGTACAGAGTTTCAGGGAGAGCATAAGGGAACAATTGACAGGAATAGGGGAAAAAAATACAGTAGAAGAATAATGGGTAGCTTTGAGGGATATAGTAGTGAAGGCAGCAGAGGATAAAGTAGGTACAAAGACGAGGGCTGCTAGAAATTCTTGGGTAACAGAAGAAATATTGAATTTAATTGATGAAAGGAGAAAATATAAAAATGCAGTAAATGAAGCAGGCAAAAAGGAATACAAACGTCTCAAAAATGAGATCGACAGGATGTGCAAAATGGCTAAACAGGGATGGCTAGAGGACAAATGTAAGGATGTAGAAGCTTATCTCACGAGGGGTAAGATAGATACTGCCTACAGGAAAATTAAAGAGACCTTTGGAGAGAAGAGAACCACGTGTATGAATATCAAGAGCTCAGATGGCAGCCCAGTTCTAAGCAAAGAAGGGAAGGCAGAAAGGTGGAAGGAGTATATAGAAGGTTTATACAAGGGCGATGTACTTGAGGACAATATTATGGAAATGGAAGAGGATGTAGATGAAGACGAAATGGGAGATACGATACTGCGTGAAGAGTTTGACAGAGCACTGAAGGACCTGAGTCGAAACAAGGCCCCCGGAATAGACAACATTCCATTAGAACTACTGACGGCCTTGGAACAACCAGTCCTGACAAAACTCTATCAGCTGGTGAGCAAGATGTATGAGACAGGCGAAATACCCTCAGACTTCAAGAAGAATATAATAATTCCAATCCCAAAGAAAGCAGGTGCTGACAGATGTGAAAATTACCGAACTATCAGTTTAATAAGCCACGGCTGCAAAATACTAACGCGAATTCTTTACAGACGAATGGAAAAACTGGTAGATGCAGACCTCGGGGAGGATCAGTTTGGATTCCGTCGAAATGTTGGAACACGTGAGGCAATACTGACCTTATGACTTATCTTAGAAGAAAGATTAAGAAAAGGTAAACCTACGTTTCTAGCATTTGTAGACTTAGAGAAAGCTTTTGACAATGTTGACTGGAATACTCTTTTTCAAATTCTAAAGGTGGCAGGGGTAAAATACAGGGAGCGAAAGGCTATTTATAATTTGTACAGAAACCAGATGGCAGTAATAAGAGTCGAGGGGCATGAAAGGGAAGCAGTGGTTGGGAAAGGAGTGAGACAGGGTTGTAGCCTCTCCCCGATGTTATTCAATCTGTATATTGAGCAAGCAGTAAAGGAAACAAAAGAAACATTTGGAGTAGGTATTAAAATTCATGGAGACGAAGTAAAAACTTTGAGGTTCGCCGATGACATTGTAATTCTGTCAGAGACGGCAAAGGACTTGGAGGAGCAGTTGAACGGAATGGACAGTGTCTTGAAAGGAGGATATGAGATGAACATTAACAAAAGCAAAACGAGAATAATGGAATGTAGTCAAATTAAATCGGGTGATGCTGAGGGAATTAGATTAGGAAATGAGACACTTAAAGTAGTAAAGGAGTTTTGCTATTTAGGAAGTAAAATAACTGATGATGGTCGAAGTAGAGAGGATATAAAATGTAGACTGGCAATGGCAAGGAAAGCGTTTCTGAAGAAGAGAAATTTGTTAACATCGAATATCGATTTATGTATCAGGAAGTCGTTTCTGAAAGTATTTGTTTGGAGTGTAGCCATGTATGGAAGTGAAACATGGACGATAACTAGTTTGGACAAGAAGAGAATAGAAGCTTTCGAAATGTGGTGCTACAGAAGAATACTGAAGATAAGGTGGATAGAGCACGTAACTAATGAGGAGGTATTGAATAGGATTGGGGAGAAGAGAAGTTTGTGGCACAACTTGACTAGAAGAAGGGATCGGTTGGTAGGACATGTTTTGAGGCATAAAGGGATCACAAATTTAGCATTGGAGGGCAGCGTGGAGGGTAAAAATCGTAGAGGGAGACCGAGAGATGAGTACACTAAGCAGATTCAGAAGGATGTAGGTTGCAGTAGGTACTGGGAGATGAAGCAGCTTGCACAGGATAGAGTAGCATGAAGAGCTGCATCAAACCAGTCTCAGGACTGAAGACAACAACAACACAACAGGTATTAAATTCACACACTCGCCAACAACAGACAAACACACAGCGACAGTTGGCAACACTTCGCTCTATAAACATACACACACGTTCAACAGACAGTGAGAAGTGCAAGTGGAGTGTTGTAATAAAGGTAAGTGAAAAAACTCCGGAAATCAGCCATCTGGAGTATGGAGACCGAGTGAACTAGTCAGGCCACAAACATGGACCAACAACTCTGGATATCGTAAGTAACACCAAACGATAATTTAACCCTACAGAACTCGTGCTGCAAAAAGTTGTTTCTAGCATGAAAAACAAGAGAATAACATGAGACAAAGTAACAAAGTAACATACTTGTAACTGCTACATAATGCTTTTGTTACATATACAAAAACAAAGCCGACCGTTGTGGCCGAGCAGTTCTAGGCGCTTCAGTCCGGAACCGAGTGACTGCTACGGTCGCAGGTTCGAATCCTGCCTCGGGCATGGATGTGTGTGATGTCCTTAGGTTAGTTAGGTTTAAGTAGTTCTAAGTTCTTGGGGACTGATGACCTCAGATGTTAAGTCCCATAGTGCTCAGAGCCATTTGAACCACTTGAACAAAAACAAAATGTATACATGGACTGAAGATACTTAATAAATAAAAAGTTGCCAAGATGGAGCATACCTCCATGAATTTTGAAGCAACTAAGGAACAACGGAAAACGGGAAACATGAGAATTTATTAATTAACTTGATGTTTAGAAAACCCTTTCGCCACGTCAGGATTTTACCCAGTGCGTACCTTCCTCTTTTTTATCTGTTCACATTTAGGTTCCTTGTTGCGCTGTGCACAACATACTAAATATAATGAATTTTGTCTGCTTTGCTAGATCTATATATACGTGAATCCAGAAGATTCTTCTTGATGTTAAAAGTATTCTGTGCCTTTCTACGCTTTATCTCTTCCTCGTTCCAGTCGGCTTCTATTATTCTGCTTCCTACATGGTGAAAAGATTCACTTTTCACGTATGGTCTCTCTAGCTTTGATCATCAATTATCTTCAGCTAGTAACTATGTAAGGTATTATGCGTGAACCTTGACGCTGGTAGCTGTCCCCAGCACGCAGCACTTTCACTAAAACTAAATGTATTAACGTTTTTGCTTCGCGAAGAACGTAACATAAAAATGTGAATATATTTAGTGTTAGTAAAAGGGCTGTGTGCTGAAAGCTGTCATATATTCATACAGGGTGTTTCTATAAGAACCGTGCAAAAATTTAATAGGACATAGAGGACGCTCCATCGAACAATTTGAGCTAGGGAACCTGGGATCGGAGAAGCCAGTTTAAGGAGATAATAGGAATAAAATCACAGTACTGTGTACTTTTTCAGTTACATTAGTTAACTGCAAATATCGTCACTGACACAATGGACGTACCATTTGTACGGTATTTTATTAAAAGTTTTGAAACTGACGGCCATCAACCTCAATGCAAGCATGACATCAGCAAACAAGATTCTGACGCACCCTGACAAATATCCCTGGTGTGTTTCGAATCACATCACAGGCAGCTACAGTTCTGGCAATTAATTCCATCTCCATTTCCACTAGTGTCTCATACACAAGTGACTTTAGATATTCCCATAGGAAATAATCAAGGGGATTGAGGTCAGGCTTAGGACCTCCACTTCCAATCCAGCGACCAGGAAATACTTCCTAGTCACCAGGCCCATCCTCCTCGTTACCTCGCAGGAAACACAGAATGTAAATGTAAATAAACATCACAGTACGTGTAAACTTGTACGTAAGTTAGTTCTAAATAAGCTGGAAAACAGCAATGCTAGACAAAGGTGTAGACCTTTACTTCCATATCCCCTTAAGCTGGCTTTTCCAGCCACACGTTCCCTGCCTCAAACTGTGCAGTGAAGCATTCTCTATGTCCCGTTACATCTTTGCACGCTCTTACGGAAACACCCTGTATTTGTGTAGACGATCGTGAATAATGCAATAAGAAGCAAAAATCTGTTCACTGAAAAGGCTTTAGAATAACTGTACCGCGTTTGGTCTTAGTAGACTTTATTTCAATCGCAAAAGACGGTATTTTACCTACACAACCAAGTGACTGTAAACAAGGCGTTTATAACATAAGATGTCGACAAAATTACTGTTTCCTTTGTTCTTACGGTGAATATCGCCCTGCGCGTGTAAATCATCAACTGCAAAATAACAATATATCTAACGGCCTACAGTGCCTTCCTGGAACTTTACGTATTTGCAATCCCATAATTCCCTTTGACTTTTCTTTTCATGCATTTTATGAAAATATTATTAAATACAATATACTGAGCATTGCTTCGATTTATCTGTATTGTAAGAAACGAAAAACTGAAAACTGAAAAAGAAAAAGGTTTCCACATACACACTTGACCCCTCAACCCTCGGATTACCGTTTTGTACTCTTTACGCGATGCCAGCCGCTGCTTGGAAACAACGTTAACGTAAATGCCCCACCAACAGAACGAAAAACCAGTCCAAGTTGCAAATATTTTATTTTTCATTCGATGACTAGTTTCGGGCCGAGACCTATTTTAAAATCAACATAACAAAGTCGAAAATGACGTTTCCGAAGATGTCAACGAAATGTATAATGCAGTTTCACAGTGCGTACATTACACATTTTGTTGAAATCATCGGGAATGCCGTTTCCAACTTTGGTAAGTTGATTTGAAAATGGTCATCGAATGAAAAATAAAATATTGGCAACTTGGACTGGTTTTTAGTTCTATTGTTTAACAGAAGTTGCTGACCCCAGTTACTCCAGCATGCAGGCAGCTCATAAATGTATCATATCTCGCCCGACTCGCGCCTAAAATGCTGTTTTCTGTCTAAACTCTCGACCATCTTGAGCTTCTTCTTCTGTCACATTCATTTCTGAGCGAACCTCACAAACAGACCTGGCATAAATTTGGACCAAATCAATGATGACGAAGGTGCGGTGTCCTTGTAAGTAATAATTAAAGTCAGTGACCAATCTTCACCCGACATCTCTAGTAGTGGATCTTATGCGTGTGACAGTGCCTTGTCAAAGTTAACTGTGTCATCGTCAAAACGAGCGACGATATGTCTAGCATTACATGCTAAATCAACAACAGACACACAGGTATTCTCTATACACCCAATCGCCTTACAGATATCATTAACAGTTGAGTTTCTTCTTAAGACGCGGAACGGGTTCACTTTTCTGCACGACTCTGTCAATACGACATTTACTATTTACCTTTCTTTCATTACTGCTTTTCAGACTTCTGTTTTCATCTTAATTGTGCATTCAGCAGCTGCTACTATCGCGTATTTTCGCATTCTGCACGTGTTGTATATGTGGTTAATATTGAGACTGAGAGGTTATCGCTATTCCGAAGGACAAATTTGGCAATTTGCCCGACATACGTGGTCTGTCCTTGCTTCTGCCAGCTCGTTGGAATACTCGTTCCATTTACTCATATCCAGTTAATGTGTTCGCTCGTTTACGCGCCTATCTCTTTTCGGTCTGTTTTTACGGCAGAAACAGAGGCTGCCATGCAAGCACTCCAGTTTGTGAGGCCGCCAGGAACTGGACGAGATAATGATCATATCAAGTCGTTAGTGTACTCTACTATCGGCTCGCAGCATCCTAGTAACATTGGGGAACAACAACGTTTACCTCAGGAATGTACGGTATAGGGTGGCCCAGTTACATCGATATGGAACTTCTTTGAGACGTTTTTGGATAGCAGAGCAACAAGCATCATAAAAAGTGAGTACATGGACCTCTTTGTAAAGGACTCAAGGACACTAGCTTAGCCTTACTTTCAATGCATCCAGTCATAACACTGAAGTCAAAGTCAGGGTGTATAATGCTTGAATAGAAGAAGGCGTCAGTACTATAATCATTTTCACAGAACGTCGCGATTTACGAATTGCACGTGCAGTAGGCAGCAACTAACGTTCACCAAAGAATGCGCTCGTATCACGTCAAGTTACCGTGTGTAGAGGGGTTCATGCACTATGAAGTAAACTTAAACAAGTCGGTTGCAGAAGCTACGAGCTATTTCACTTGCAAACACCCCCAGCTTGTCGACTTCAACAAGCTTCTTCAACTTGCAGAACCTTCTTCTGCAAACAGTTTCTTGCATCTTACTGCAAGTACTTCTCAGTTGTGTATTCAGCACCGGTACGAAAATGTGAATTATCGAAAAGGAGAGTGGTGCAAACATAGATGGGTCGAAATAAAGATGCCATTGGGTGAATCACCTAAACTTGCACCGCAAATATTGAGGAAATGGGAAGTGCTACTGCCGTGTGGTTTTCACAGAAGGGATTGGTTGTTAGGGGCTCGTATTGTTAGCCAATAAATAGATTACATTACCATTTAGAAAGTGTATTTTCTCTGCAAATATACACTTTTTTAATTGGAACAATGCTTATAGACATTAACATACTAAAATTACGGTAAATTATAATGTCAGTATTGTATGTTGAAGGATTCTAGCGCGAGTGGTTTACGAGATAGCGTATTTTGAAAAGTTTCCACATGGGGGTTTGTGCCATATCACATAACAAAGAACAACACAAGTGCATAAACTGATTATATGGATTCTGACCAGAAACGAGACAATTGGCCGTCACAGGTTGTGTTCAAAATAACCACCTGCAGCGACAATATACGCTTCCAGTCTGGTTTGGAACGACTGCTGCACACGTGCTAGCATTTCAGGGGAGGTATCAGAGCAGGCTAACGTAATACATCATCGTTTAACATCTGGTGTAATCGGTATATCCTTGTAGACAGCACCTTTCAGCTGTCCCTACCAAAAAGTTTACAGGCATTAAATTCGGAGAACAGGCTGGCCAAGGTGCAGGTCCTCTGCATCCAGTCCAAAGATTTGCAAACAATTCGTGAAGAGATGCTGAAGTACTTCATGTACTATGGACTGGACAGCCATCATGTTTGCACAACAGGTTCCTCCAAGTCTTCAGAGGAATGTCTTTTAACATCCTTGGAAGGCTACGATACTTGTGCGCGTTCAGTGTTTCATCTATGAAAAACAGGCCTATGAGCTGACGGTTCACTATCCCACACCACGGATTTACTCTCCATGGACGCTGACGTTCCACCTGACGAAGCCAACTAGGGTTGTCAACAGACCAATAGCACCTGTTTCGGTAGTTTACCTGGCCATGATTGCGAAATGTGTCTTCATCACTAAACAAGATACGTGATACATCTGGAGTACCTTGTCTTAAAGCCCATGTACAAAAGTTAATACGATTCTCATCATTGTTTACATGCAACTCTAGATGGGAAAAAATATCATGGAAATGGAACCTATGTCGATGGAGAATGTGTAGGAGACTTTCCTGACTCATACGTGGGAGATCACGTGCGGATCAACTGCAACAGCAGCAAGAATATCAATTTCCCCCTCTTATGTCACCACTCGTTTCCGTCTGTTACATTGTGTACGCTACCACTTTCACGTAACTGCTTGAAAAGCTCGATTAATAATTGTCGAGATGGTTTCCGTCTGTTGGGATACCTTGCCGCACACACTGTACAAAAACAAACTCCATTCTTCCTACATCTCCGATACACCACGAGCTTGTCGCCTTTTTCTGCATTGGTTAATCCCATCGTCCACTCACAAGTACTGCTTGGGCTGTCACACACCAACTGACCAGCAAGTCGCACGCACTCGAGGAAGACACACACACAGTGTAAGCCAATATAACAACATCGTACCTAGCGACTAAGCAGCTCGAATGGCACAAATAATTTCCGGTGTGAAACTTTTCAGAGCATGATGTATCGTAAATAGCTCATACTAGAATAGTGCAACAAAGATCATTGACGTTCTAATTTACCGTACTTTTAAAATGGTTCAAGTGGCTCTGAGCACTATGGGACTTACCGTACTTTTAGTTTGCCAGTGTCCATAGGCATTGTTACATATAAAAGTGCATGTTTGTGCAAACAATACACTTTCTAAGTATTACGAGTAATACGATCTGTTTATTAAACAACGGTAAAAGCCCGTGACTACCAATCCATTCTGTGAAAACCGCACATAAACAGAAATTTCCATATCAGCAATATTTGCGCTGCAAGTTTTGCATGATTCACCCTGTATATTTTTAACCACAGCAGCAAAGAAATGTGAATGCACTTGCCGATTACTATGTTTCACCAGAAGGGAAAGTTGAATGGGCGTAAAGACTGCTTCAAATTTTAAGTTGCTTGGTTTTTATAATGACATCAGAAACATAAATGCATTACATCTGTCACAAAAGTAATAAATTCTCTTTGCAAAAATCGGAAAGTACGAGGGTAAGCCAATTATTATCCGCAATTAAGTTATATTCCGCCCCCAAGAACCACGGACCTTGCCGTTGGTGGGGAGGCTTGCGTGCCTCAACGATACACATAGCCGTACCGTAGGTGCAACCACAACGGAGGGGTATCTGTTGAGAGGCCAGACAAAAGTTTGGTTCCTGAAGAGGGGCAGCAGCCTTTTCAGTAGTTGCAGGGGCAGCAGTCTGGATGACTTACTGATATGGCCCTGTAACACTAACCAAAACGGCCTTGCTGTTTTGGTACTGCGAACGGTTAAAAGCAGGGGGAAACTACAGCCATAATTTCTCCCGAGGGCATACAGATTTACTTTATGATTAAATGATGATGGCGTCCTCTTGGGTAAAATATTACGGAGGTAAAATAGTCCCCCATCCAGATCTCCGGGCGGGGAGTACTCAAGAGGACATCGTTATCAGGAGAAAGAAAACTGGCGTTCTACGAATCGGAGCGTGGAATGTCAGATCCCTTAATCAGGCAGGTAGGTTAGAAAATTTAAAAAGGTAAATGGATAGGTTAAAGTTAGATATAGCGGGAATTAGTGAAGTTCGGTGGCAGGAGAAACACGACTTCTGGTCAGGTGAATACAGGGTTATAAATACAGAATCAAATAGGGGTAATGCAGGAGTAGGTTTAATAATCAATATAAAATAGGAGTGCGGGGAAGCGATTACAAACAGCATAGTGAACGCATTATTGTGGCCAAGATAGCCACGAAGCCCACGCCTACTACAGTAGTACAAGTTTATATGACCAACTAACTCTGCAGATGATGAAGAAATTGATTAAATGTATGATGAGATAAAAGAGATTATTCAAGTAGTGAAGGGAGATGAAAATTTAATAGTCATGGGTGACTGGAATTCGACAGTAGGAAAAGGAAGAGAAGGAAAAGTAGTAGGTGAATATAGATTGGTGCTAAGAAATCAAAGAGGAAGCCGCCTGGTAGAATTTTGCATAGAGCATAACTTAATCATAGCTAACACTTGGTTCAAGAATCGTGAAAGAAGGTTGTATACATGGAAGAACCATGGAGATACTAAAAGGTTTCAGGGGCAGGTGTGGACTCTGACCACAATCTATTGGTTATGAACTGAAGATTAAAACTGAAGAAACTGCAAAAAGGTGGGAATTTAAGGAGATGGGACCTGGATAAACTGACTAAACCAGAGGTTGTACAGAGTTTCAGGAAGAGCATAAGGGAACAATTGACAGCAATGGGGGAAAGAAATACAGTAGAAGAAGAATGGGTAGCTTTGAGGAATGAAGTAGTGAAGGCAGCAGAGGATCAAGTAGGTAAAAAGATGAAGGCTAGTAGAAATCCTTGGGTAATAGAAGAGATACTGAATTTAATTGATGAAAGGAGAAAATACAAAAATGCAGCAAGTGAAGTAGGCAAAAAGGAATACGAACGTCTCAAAAATGAGATCGACAGGAAGTGCAAAATGGCTAAGCAGGGATGGCCAGAGGACAAATGTAAGGATGTAGGGGCTTATCTCATGAGGGGTAAGATAGATAAAGCCTACAGGAAAATTAAAGAGACCTTTGGAGAAGAGAGAACCACTTGCATGAATATCAAGAGCTCAGATGGAAACTCAGTTCTAAGCAAAGAAGGGAAAGCAGAAAGATGGAAGTATATAGACGGTCTATACAGGGGCGATGTTCTTGAGGATAATATTATGGAAATGGAAGAGGAGGTAGATAAAGATGAAATGTTAGATATGATACTGCATGAAGAGTTTGACAGAGCACTGAAAGACCTAAGTGGAAACAAAGCCCCGAGAGTAGACAACATTCCATTAGAACTACTGACAGCCTTGGGAAGGCCAGTCCTGACAAACCTCTACCATCTGGTGAGCAAGATGTATGAGACAGGCGAAATACCCTCAGACTTCAAGAAGAATATAATAATTCCAATCCCAAAGAAAGCAGGTGTTGACAGATGTGAAAATTACCGAACTATCAGTTTAATAAGTCACAGCTGCAAAATACTAACGCGAATTCTTTACAGACGAATGGAAAAACTGGTAGAAGCCGACCTCGGGGAAGATCAGTTTGGATTTCGTAGAAATGTTGGAACACGTGAGGCAATACTGACCCTACGAGGTATATTAGAAGAAGAGACAAGAAGAGAATAGAAGCTTTCGAAATGTAGTGCTACAGAAGAATGCTGAAGATTAGATGGGTAGATCACATAACTAATGAGGAGGTATTGAATAGAATCGGGGGGAAGAGAAGTTTGTGGCACAGCTTGACAAGAAGAAGGGATCGGTTGGTAGGACATGTTTTGAGGCATCAAGGGATCAACAATTTAGTATTGGAGTGCAGCGTCGAGGGTAAAAATCGTAGAGGGAGACCAAGAGATGAATACACTAAAAAGATTTAGAAGGATGTAGGCTGCAGTAAGTGCTGGGAGTTGAAGAAGCTTGCACTGGATAGAGTAGCATGGAGAGCTGCATCAAACCAGTCTCAGGACTGAAGACCACAACAACAACAACAAGTTATATTCTTGCTTATTTTTGTAGTAGTGTCGTTTTACGTTCATGACGCATGCTTTGTTTATTTGTTGTTATATCTTTGCAATTTTCAAGCTGCTAGGTTAGTATCGTTATCGCTGCCGTGCTGTTAATCATGGCTGCTCCACTGTCTGTCTGCACCAAAGAAGAGCAACGTTCAGTAATACCTTTTTTGTGGTCGGATGCCGTATCAAGGGCCGAAATTCATCGAAGACTTTCAGTACAGTACGGGAACAGTATTTTGCCACAACGGAGTGTCTACGAATGGACTGTAAAATTCCGAAATGTTCGCACAAGTGTTAACGCACCACGAAGGAGCCAGACGATCGTTTACCGCCACAAATGAAGAAACCATTGAGCGTTCACGTGAACTGATTCTCTCAGACAGACGATTAACTATTGACGAAGTGGCACATCGTCTGCAGATTAGTCATGGTTCTGCCTATGAAAACATCCACAACAGACTTGGGTTTCATAAATTTTGTGAAAGATGTGTCGTGTCCCAAAACAACCCACACAGGTGCATAAACAAACGCGCTTGGACATTTGCTATAGTAACGAAGGAAATAACTTCTTAGACAGGATCGTTACTGGTGACGAAACATGGATCCATCATTACGGGCCGGAGAGTAAACGGTACAGTATGGAATCGAAACATCCAAATTCGCAGTGCTAGAAAAAGTTCAAGACCCAACCGTCCGCAGGAAAACTGATGCTTACGGTTTTTTGGGAGGTACAAGGTCGAGTACTGGAACATTATGGGGAAAGGGGCACAACAATGAACAGTGTACGTTACTGTGAGCTGCTTACTGCCAGGCTAAAGCCTTCAATTCGAAACAAACGCCGAGGATTGCTGTCAAAAGGTGTTGTATTGTAGCACAATGCCCGTCCGCATACTGCTGCCCACACTCTTGAAACGCTCCAGAAACTCAAATTTGAAGTACTGGACCATCCTCCATATAGTCCCGATCTTGCCCCTTCTGACTATCACTTGTTTGGTCCACTCAAACAGGCATTACGGGGCCGTCGATTTGCCTCGGACGAATCAGTGAAAGGAGCGGTACATTCCTGGCTCGCGGCTCAACCGAGAACCTTCTTTTCTGAGGACATCAGGAAGCTTGTACATCGATGGACCAAGTGCGTTGAACTGCAAGGAGACTATTTGGTTACAATAAAATTTTATAACTGCTTTGCGGAAAATAATTGACTTACGCTAGTAATTAAGGGGTCATCTCTTGGTAATATATTTGTCACACTTTTGTGCCCTGTTTTCGAATATTTAATTATACTATAAAAAAAACATGTTCAAGGCTGGTATACGACATTATCAGATAGTTTTTAATCTGAGCAAAGTCCTCTAACTTCATTTCATTCAATAGTGTTTCTTTATAACTGAAATATGTACGCTTCCGTATCCATTTTCTTCACGTAAACATTTATTTTTTTCTTAGCTTTGTTTTTCGTAACGGTTTTTCTTTAATAATAATAATAATAATAATGCAACAGGAGCGGGGGTGCACTAGTAGTTGTTGTGTCAGAACGAGCGAACAGACAAAGAACGGACGTCCGGCCACCAACTGCCAAAACCGTAACTCGTGATATACACTATGTGATCAAAAGTATCCGGACACCCAGCTGAAAATGACTTACATGTTCGTGGCGCCCTCCGTCGGCAATGCTGGAATTCAATGTAGTATTAGCCCACCTTAGCCTTGATGACAGCTTCAACTCACGCAGGCATACGTTCAGTCAGGTGCTGGAAGGTTTCTTGGGGAATGGCATCCCATTCTTCAACGTATGATGAGGTGAGGTATCGATGTCTGTTGGTGAGGCCTGGCACGAAGTCGGCGTTCCCAAACATCCCAAAGGTGTTCTATAGGTTTCAGGTCAGGACTCTATGCAGGCCAGTTCATTGTGGGAATGTTATTGTCGTGTAACCATTCCGTCACAGGCCGTGCATTATGAACAGGTGCTCGAGCGTGTTAAAAGATACATTCGCCATCCTCGAATTGATCTTCAACAGTGGGAAACACGAAGTTGCTTATAAGATCAATGTAGGCCTGTGCTGCGATAGTGCCACGCAAAACAACCAGGGGTGCAAGCCCCCTCCATGAAAACCACAGCCACACCATAACACCACACCCTCCGAATTTTGCTATTGCCACTACACACGCCGACAGATGACGTTCACCGGGCCTTCGGATTGCCTAATTGTGTACTCCACACATTTTCCCACTGTTCACTCGACCAATGTTTACGCTCCTTACATCAAGAGAGGACTTGTCTGGCATTTACCTGCTTGATGTGTAGCTTATGGGCAGCCGCTCGACCCCGAAATCGAAGTTTTCTCACCTCCCGTCTAACTGTCACAGTACTTGCAGTGGATCCTGATGCAGTTTGGAATTCTTGTGTGATGGACTGGATAGATGTCCGCCTATTACACATTACGACCCTCTTCAACAGTCGGCGGTCTCTGTCAGTCTACAGACGAAGTCGGCCTGTACGCTTTTGTGCTGTACGTGTCCCTTCACGTTTCCACTTCACTATCACATCGGAAACATCTGACCTAGGGACAGTTAGAAGTGTGGAAATCTCGCGTACTGAAGTATGACACAAGTAACATCCAATGGCCTGATCACGTTCGAAGTCCATGAGTTCCACGGAGCGTCCCATTCTGCTCTCTCACGATGTCTAATAACTACTGAGGTTGCTGATATGGATTACCTGACAGTAGGTGGCAGCACAATGTACCTAATATGGAAAAAATATATTTTTGAGCGTGTTCGAACACTTTTGATCACATAGTGTAATACTGCCGGTCCCGCAGAGAAAAGGCAAAACAAGAAGGCCGTCACCAATATTTTCCCGTTACAAAATACAACTTACAGAATCGTTTAACACAGTTCTTTCAATAACGTTCATGCAACTTTCGGATGTTTGTCATCTTTGAATGGCAATCAAAGAGGCCCACACAAAACTAAACTATTAAAATGACACTTAGTTCAGTCTTTTGATGTTGGCTTTGTTGTCTCTTCTCAGGGGTATAATAATGTCCTCAGGTCTTCGTTGTACATAAAAGTTATACTAGTACTTCCAGGATTTTAAAGTTCATTGGCTCACTAACTACAAAATAAAACCAGTTTTTTTATTTATTCCCGCCATATTTTGGATTACTCACATGACTGGTTCACAAAACATATGAGCTACTAAGTTGTAACTGTTTGTTTCGGCTACTTCTCATAAAAGGTTCCACAAGGCCCCATTCTACAACTGCTCTTCCTGCAAATGCGAGAGATAGCTCAAAGATTACATATAAAGGCAAATAAACTAATTATTAACATCCCTGGCAAAGATCTTATTTAAATAAACTTACATATTTTTGCGTAAAAGTTCACAAAACCAAACAGATGAAATGTTGTAAATAAATTTATAAAACATATAGTTACGTTTCTATTTACGAGTACATCGAATGTAAATATTAACGTGTAGAACGACATTTTAGTGAACATTAGTTTTGTATGAAGTGACTGAGTTCAATATCGATACCTTGCGGTATCATAGAGTTCATAACCTGGATTAGGCTGATTACATCACAGTCATTATCGACTTTTTAAAAGACTGTAACCTATTCATTTCAGAGAATGTTAGTAGCTTTATGCTATTCCTTACCTTTCTCCACAATAATATAAAATAGTAGCATTTGTTAATTGTTACCATTATGTATTATTATGATCAGCTATTACGTGCTCCGTCTGTCAGTACAGTTTTTCTTTTTTTTTATCGTGAAATGTACCACCTATGTAGTAAGGCGTCGGCTGCATGTTACGTAGAGCAAAGGGCAATTAAAGATATTCGAAGAGAATAAAATCTTCATTAGAAGTAAAAAACGTAACTGTCAGAACGACAGGACGGTAGATAGGCGGGGTGTATACATAGCATAGCGTGGCTGTGGTACAGGTTTCAAAACACCGATGACGTCGCACCAATCCGTGTCATATCGTCAAACGGTCATTACCCTTCAACAGGACTGTTATCTGTCCCTAACGGCGGGACGTAAGCGATGGATGTCGGCCCCGAAACTCGCAGCAGCAATAGGAGGGCCCTGCTGAAAGCGACCTGTCTACCAGCTGCTGCACATAACTAGACGACCCTTGTACCTATCTCGTTAACCTTTGCGCAACGGTTGATTTGCTCTGAAACATTGAAATAAAGATACCAAATCAGTAGTACATTTTGTGCTTTTGCGACAGCGCCAATCACTACTCACAACTCACTACTCTTTGGTGACCGATTCACATACTTAAATAATGGGGGACGTTCATGAAACAGACCGAAAATGTCGATTTTCAGTTTATTTTTTATTTATTAGTGGAACTTATGGACAACAAGTTCCCAAAGCTTTAATGATAAAATCGCGTCCAAGGTACCTGAAATACACTCCTGGAAATTGAAATAAGAACACCGTGAATTCATTGTCCCAGGAAGGGGAAACTTTATTGACACATTTCTGGGGTCAGATACATCACATGATCACACTGACAGAACCACAGGCACATAGACACAGGCAACAGAGCATGCCCAATGTCGGCACTAGTACAGTGTATATCCACCTTTCGCAGCAATGCAGGCTGCTATTCTCCCATGGAGACGATCGTAGAGATGCTGGATGTAGTCCTGTGGAACGGCTTGCCATGCCATTTCCACCTGGCGCCTCAGTTGAACCAGCGTTCGTGCTGGACGTGCAGACCGCGTGAGACGACGCTTCATCGAGTCACAAACATGCTCAATGGGGGACAGATCCGGAGATCTTGCTGGCCAGGGTAGTTGACTTACACCTTCTAGAGCACGTTGGGTGGCACGGGGTACATGCGGACGTGCATTGTCCTGTTGGAACAGCAAGTTCCCTTGCCAGTCTAGGAATGGTAGAACGATGGGTTCGATGACGGTTTGGATGTACCGTGCACTATTCAGTGTCCCCTCGACGATCACCAGAGGTGTACGGCCAGTGTAGGAGATCGCTCCCCACACCATGATGCCGGGTGTTGGCCCTGTGTGCCTCGGTCGTATGCAGTCCTGATTGTGGCGCTCACCTGCACGGCGCCAAACACGCATACGACCATCATTGGCACCAAGGTAGAAGCGACTCTCATCGCTGAAGACGACACATCTCCATTCGTCCCTCCATTCACGCCTGTCGCGACTCCACTGGAGGCGGGCTGCACGATGTTGGGGCGTGAGCGGAAGACGGCCTAACGGTGTGCGGGACCGTAGCCCAGCTTCATGGAGACGGTTGCGAAAGGTCCTCGCCGATACCCCAGGAGCAACAGTGTCCCTAATTTGCTGGCAAGTGGCGGTGCGGTCCCCTACGGCACTGCGTAGGATCCTACGGTCTTGGCGTGCATCCGTGCGTCGCTGCGGTCCGGTCCGAGGTCGACGGGCACGTGCACCTTCCGTCGACCACTGGCGACAACATCGATGTACTGTGGAGACCTCACGCCCCACGTGTTAAGCAATTCGGCGGTACGTCCACCCGGCCTCCCGCATGCCCACTATACGCCCTCGCTCAAAGTCCGTCAACTGCACATACGGTTCACGTCCACGCTGTCGCGGCATGCTACCAGTGTTAAAGACTGCGATGGAGCTCTGTATGCCACGGCAAACTGGCTGACACTGACGGCGGCGGTGCACAAATGCTGCGCAGCTAGCGCCATTCGACGGCCAACACCACGGTTCCTGGTGTGTCCGCTATGCCGTGCGTGTGATCATTGCTTGTACAGCCCTCGCAGTGTCCGGAGCAAGTATGGTGGGTCTGACACACCGGTGTCAATGTGTTCTTTTTTCCATTTCCAGGAGTGTATAATTAAATGTGTGTCGCGACCTTCCTGCCACTCCCAGATTTTAAAGCAACATTTCAGTACTAGCTCGGTGAACAATGATTCCGTGGATTACTTTCAAGCGAACTTACACAGGATACATCAAGTTGGTTGTAATATATGCTATTTGATTTTCTAGATCATCTGTGCCTCTGGTCCGTATCTTTGGAACATAACAAACCCGCTGGGTTGTTTACGAAGAAGCAATTCTTGTTTTGCCTTGTGCTACTGACGGATGTTTACGCAAGTATTCGAGTCTTTCATCATGTCAATAAAGCCAGAACCTATCCAATGTAAGTGACACGAAAAGTGCAGATGGGCTACATATTTCCACATGGCGTCAACAACTGAACATCCCATTCATCAACTGTGCCACATTAGCTGGTGTAAATATCTACAGGTTCAGAGGGATAAAAACTCACACATTCATGAGAAGAGGCTTTCAAATTGTATCCTGAATGTTGTCAAGCTTAATTATAGCTTTCTGGCCCATCCTGACTTCTAAAAAAAGCGTGTTCATGGGAACACTCAGTCCAAATGAGTCTCTAAATTCACTCATATGGAAACGATGCCCTAAAATCATGATTTATTGTGCTACAGTTGTCAAAATTACGACTTATGATGCACTCCTTGTATTTAATGATGGAAACATAGGGATGAAGTTATTGGAGAGAATGAGTATACGATAGGTAATTTCACTAAAAACATCTTGAGAAAAAGTACTTTACAGCGCCTGTCAATTGAAAAGTCGTTGAAGACCTGGTAAAGGAAAGAAGGCAGAAAGAAAGAAACCAGAGGAAAGCCGTGAAGGGAAATAGGGCACTGAGTACAAATATGTGGCACTCTGAAGAGCTGACATAAGAAAAAACGTTGGGTTGAACTTTTTTAAAGTTTATGTACTCTTTTCTGAGAATATATAAAGGCTACAATTATGAAACATTGTTTCTATTAACCAAACAGGTGTTCTCTCAAGAGTAAATTTTGGAATTCTGAGTATAAGCTGAAATGTATGCAAAATACTTAGAATATTGCAAAAAAATGTATTATACTTAACAGCTTACTATATTCAAAGAGATTAAACAGAGAAAACGTTGCAGAAATCTCTAGAATAGTTTTTGAGAAAACAACATTTTTAAATTCCATACATGGAATTTATGGAATTTAAAAATATTTTCTCAAAAACTATTCCACATATGGAATTTAAAAATGTTGTTTCCTCAAAAACTATTCAAGAGATTTCTGTAACGTTTTCTCTGTTTCATCTCTTTGCATGTAGTAAGCTGTTAAGTATAACACAATTTTTTGCAAAATTCCAAGTACTTTGCCACATATTTCAGCTTATACTCAGAATTCCAAAATTTACTCTTGAGACAACACTTATTGGGTTAATAGAATCAATATTTCATAATTCTAGCCTTATATATTACAAAATTTCATTGTCACGTCTTCAAAACTGAACTGTGGATTTAAGCTCGCGGCCTGCCTCGTCACGTTACGCGACAGCAGCGCTCCTACCGCAAATGTCAAAACTATAGTGTCTGTGACAATGTTGACGGGGTAGTTGACGGGGTAACGCACCGATAGGAATGGGACCTTTTTCCCTACATGCCAAGCCAACAAATTATGCCTGAAAACACACGTTTTTGAGATACGTTCATATTATGTTCACCACATCTTCAGATTATATCGAGTTATTGCGCCGTGAACACTGTGTCTTTAATTATGACGTTTTACAATATTTGTCTTAAAAACCTCCGCTACAAAACGCTGCACCGCCGATAGTAAAGAAACCATATTTGTGACACATAAACAAATGTAATCGTCTGAGCATGAGTTTCCAGGCATCGTGAAGTGTCAGCATGGAAAAATTAACACCTATTAAAGCAACTCATCACTTGATGGTGATATGGAGGGACATGTGGTTAGCGCACCGCTCTGCCGGCCGTTGTCAGTTTTCGTGACCGGAGCCGCAACCAAGTAGCTCCTCGGTTGGCCTCACAAGGGCTGAGTGCACATCGCTTGCTAACAGCGCTCGGCCACCCATGCAAGTGCTAGCCAAGCCCGATGGTAGCCGGTGCTACTCTCATGGCAATTCTCGGCATTAATGCAGCTCGTTGTAGCTAATTCATTAAAAATTAAATTCCATCTAAACAGTTGCAGTGCTCTAATAAATCTATAAAGGACAGTAATTATTTAGCAATGCTAATATGAGAAGGTATAAACAGTTAAGAGTAACATGTTAACTGAAGGGCAGTGGTGGGGGGGGGGGGGGGGGGAGGAAAGGAAAGGAAAGGAAAGGAAGTAATGATTTCAGCTGCATCAAGACTTTGTGTGAATTCAGGAGTAACAAGTGAAAACATGTGCTGGACTTAGACTCGAACGGTGGTCTAGTACGAACAATAACCTTGTTACTGTCCAATTAATCGGAAGGAATCAGTACAGAAATGACAGGGATATAGTGTTGCGGGTAATTATAGACACTCTGGAAATATTGATTATCTTTGAATTAATGTTTTATATTCCATGATGTACGTTCCTTGGAGAGAAATAAATTAATGTTGTATTGTAATCACGGTGTTGTATGTCCGTAATATTTTGGTGCCGAAACCCGGGAAGAAATTGCGATTTACTGCGTGATTTCAACAATTAACGGCCTACTTCACGCTATAGAAAACAAGAGACGACGTCGGACCGCATCACAAGCTAAGTCCATTCCAATGTAATATGATCGCATGAATTGGTTGGTTCAAAACAATTTTTGCGGCTTTGTATTGCAAGATTTCTCAACACAGTCCTGGTCAGCATAGCAGCAGCACTAAACTCTAGACCAATTATGCAAGGGGGAGAGGAATCTGAGCCACTGATGCCCGCACATTTCCTTGTAGGTGATCCACTCACAACACTACCTACTGGTCCAGAATCACCAGTAAGAAAGGACTTGTCCAAGGAATTTCAACGGCTGCAGAAGATGGAAGAACACTTCTGGAACAGGTGAAAGAAAGAATATCTGATCCTGCTCAAAAACTTCCATGAAACTCATCAACCAAGGCCAGGTTCAGGAAGACTCCAATTGGGTGATGTCGTTCTTCTATAAGAGGATGTTCGTCCACAACACATGTGGAGGAAGACGGCGATAGAAGATATTCATGAAGGAAGAGATGGGAAAATACGAACTGTGACCTTCAGAAGGATCCATAATCTCACGCCCCGTTCAACTGGTCATTCCTCTAGAAGATGACCAGGTTGGGGAGGGTGTTGCGGGTTGATATTTGTAATTATATACACTCTGGAAATATTGATTATCCTTGAATTAATGTTTTATATTCCATGATGTACGTTCCTTGGAGAGAGATAAATTAATGTTGTATTGGAGTCACGGTGTTGTGTGTCCGTAATATATAGTATTGTGCCCAGAGGCGCTACCACTGCAGCAACGGCTGGTGATCAGACAACTCATTTATGTTCATTGTCAACATACACCGCAGGGGCCACTTTCTCAATGAACTCGTATGTAGAGTCCAGGATCATCCCTCACTAATCCGCTGCTTGCCTTGAGTTTGCACTGCGAGACCTTGGCAGGAATACTTGGCTCCCCTTGTTTGAACAAGGATAAGCTCTCCGAGTTGTTACTTAAGACGTTCCCATTTATCCAGTTCCAGTGGAATTTCTTCTTGATGAAATTCTCTGGTGTCGATCAGAAAGGCAGGAAAAAGTTGCTTTTGTTTGCTGAAAGAAAGAATGTTACTGCCACAACAGATGCAGTGCTGCAGCCTGGAGTTAGTAGTACAATTTTTCTGGAATTACAGATCGCAGATACTTCCGTTAACTTTCCTGCTGATATACTCATTTCTCTGAGACGTCTCCTGGGAAACGAGATGAAACAGAAAAGTCGGCTGCGGAGGGACAGACACTCTAGAAAAACGAATATCGAGCAAATTTTCTGGAAGCTCAGGTTTCATCCATTCCACTTGTAAGGTGGCTAGAGTATTTTTGGTATTCAATTACTGTGATGTGGGCTCTGTATTTTCATTTCTTGTGTTATATTTCACGTTTGTATACTGGATATATTTCAAACAGATGTTTTTAATAGTTGATATGTTACGCCTCAGAAGTTCTGAGTATAAGCAATGTGATCTTTGGTCGCTAGTAGCGCTGTCGTTCCCAGGGGCATTCTGTGAGAAGTCGGACGTTGGTGACACTACAGAGCAGCCTAAAAATTGCTAGCAGAGCACATAGATAAAGTTGCTGAATTTCGAAAATATGATTTGGTAAAGATTAAACTAATAATTGCGAAGATTTTCAGCTAACGTCGCTGCACTGCTTGGATAGGCATAATTTACAACGTGTTTGAGAAAAGAAAACTTTAAGTGCGATTTTTCTTTATTGGTTCGAGTTAGTTAGTTTCATCATTCAGAAGTGACTAAACAAAGTTGTCTGCTCACGTAGCTTGCACTGAAACTTTTAGATGCGTCACTCCTTTACCATTCTATTAACTCATTTCGTGCCAGAGTCACAGTCATTATAAAAAGAGTGATATTTTTTGTACATTTTATTGCATTTGTTAAGAAAACAGAGTTTCAATATAGTTTCGGAATGACAGTCTCTTTTTAACAATTTAGTTCATGCAGTATCTTCCATCGCCTCCTCAGAAAAATTTGTTGTTCCCATAATTGTATCACTACAGTGCACTTGGTGGAACACAACAACTAAAACTGAAGAATCATCTGTTTAGCATAGTTACACGTCCTGCGATGCTCCTGCGCAAGGCTTTCTTTCCTTTAGCCGGTGTGCTGCTGTGTTCAAGCAGTATTTATTTTTATCACTTTCGAATAGTACCGAATTTTCCATTTCTACATGTAAGCCATGAAAATTTGTTAGGGCCAGTTTTACATCACAGTTAGAACATAGTAAGATCATTCACAATTAAGTTTTGCATTTGGAAATTAACATCGGGTTCGATTTAGAAAATTTGGAAATTTGTGCTAAGGTCTTATGGGACCAAACTGCTGAGGTCATCAGTCCATAAACCTACACACTACTTAATCTAACTTAAACTAACTTACGCTATGAACAACACACACAGGACTCGAACCTCCGACGGGGGTAGACGCACGAACCGTGATAAGGCGCTCTTAGACCGCGCTGCTACCCAGCGCGGCTTTCGATTTAGGTGAGGTTCAGCACAGATTTTATTCTTCATGCAGACAACCTTATTCTTCCAGTACTGCTCTATATTTGTGTGTGCATTATTTAAAGTTTGGAATTTTATTTATTCAAGTTATATATGTAAAATCAGAGGACATTTTTACAGAAACTGTTTGGTTATTTGCTCGTGCAAAATTCGATTTGTAAATTTATATAGAATTTTCACGCTGTCATCTTTGTGTGTTGGAATTGCAAATCACGCACTATGACGTCACAGATTTAAATAAATGGTTCAAATGGCTCTGAGCACTATGGGACTTAACTTCTGAGGTCATCAGTCCCCTAGAATTTAGAACTACTTAAACCTAACTAACCTAAGGACATCACACACATCCATGCCCGAGGCGGGTTTCGAACCTGCGACCGTAGCAGTTGCGCAGTTACAGACTGTAGCGCCTAGAACCACTCGGCAACAACCAGCCGGACACAGATTTTAGAATTGTCCACTGCACTGCACAATACAAGTTTTACAGGACAGCTTATTTAATATACAGTTTTCATTTTGGTAAAAGTTATATAGATTTACACAATTTCAGATAGTTTTGGGGCCTCATTTAATCAGGGGTACACCACTTACATTGTTCAGGATTACAACGCAGACACACAGATACGAAGTATAAAGCATAGAAATCCAGTCCAATTCAGTTTAGTTCAGATTTTAGTGCACATAGTGCCCATAGTGTTGGTCATAATGTAAAGTACATAGACGTGGCGCAGTCGGCAGTGGCTCTCTGCTGGTTTCCTTCAAAGCGCGCGCCAGCCTGTGTGGCCAAGGGGTTCTAGGCGCTTCAGTATGGAACGGCGCAACGCTACGGTCACAGGTTAAAATCCTGCCTCGGGCATGGATGTGTGTGATGTCCTTAGGTTAATTAGGTTTAAGTAGTTCTAAGTTCTACGGGACTGATGACGTCAGAAGTTTAGTCCCATAGGGCTCAGAGCCATTTGAACCAAAAAAATCCTGTTCAGTCCATGTTTCACCCTTTGTCTCTGTACAGAGATGAGCTACAAACATCTGCTGCCGTACATATCACTTGTAGTTCTAACGGTAAGTTCTCCTTACTCAAGAGGAGGACATCTCTACATATAACAGTGACATCTCAAATTTCTCTGTCACAGTCACAAGCGGAGACACTGCGATCTGGGCCTACTGTTCATGTATTTTTCCAGATATACAGAAGATCGGGATTGTCAACATGTTTTTCCATCGTACATCCTCGTGTGTGTGTATGTGTGTCTCCAGCATGAGGTATAGCTTCTTTCCAGGCGGCACGGTTCCAGAAAATGCCGTCACTCCCACTTCTAACGTGCCACGGACGTCCACGATTTTAACGCTAATAACAATAACAAATATAAAACGTTTCATACAACAATAATTTTTGGTTTAGTACGTCTCTTAAGTACATCCCTTTAATATAGCTTTCGTGAAATTGCAATTCAGAGACATACAGTATTTGAAAAGGATTTGTTCAAAAACAGAGGAAATACATGAGTCACGCAAATCATTGAAACTCTGATAGCAAAAACTGCTATATCACTGAAAATTTGATAGTCTACACGATACATGAAATCAAGCTGCGCAGTCGCCACTAGCAGTATTACACTTGCCACTACGTCTGTGAACACAGGTCTGAAGAGTATGGATGAATAAGCGTGTAAATGTGTCGAATTCTGGTTCTTTCGATCACTTACGTCTACTTTCAGGAAGTTAGCTTTTTACTAGTGCTTCCTGTGCACTCACGAACTTTGTCGAATTTCTTGTTTGCAGCTGGTGCGGTCAACATTTGAATTGGAGGGAAGGGATGCTATCTACAACCGGTCAGAATACAAATAAGTCCACGTTGGGTAGCCTTCAGATTAGCAACTGTATGTCTCCAATTATCGCCTCGGACCTCCTTTGACAGGCGTAGTGAAGTAATTCGACGTGGCATAGGCTCAACAAGTCGTTTTAAGTCCCCTGCTTCTATTGTCGTGCATAACTGCGAAGGTGTTGCCCGTGCACGGTTTTGTGCACGAACTCACCTCTCGATTATGTCCCACAAATGTTCGATGGCATTCACACTGGCGATCTGGGTAGCCAAATCATTCGCTTTCATTAGCTCGGATTATCCAAAATGTTCTTCAAACCAGTCGCGAACAATTGTGATCCGGAAACATAGCGCATTGTCATCCATAAAAATTTCATCGTTGTTTGGGAAGTCCACGAATGACAGTCCATTCCATACCACACCATTATGTAGCCACCACCAACTTGCATAGTGCCTTGTTGACAACTTAGTTTCATGGCTTCGTGGGGTCTGCGCCTCTCGAGTCCTACCAGCAGCTCTTACGAATAGAAATCGGGACACACGTGACCAGACCATGATTTTCCAGTAGTCTATGGTCCAGCCGATACGGTCACGAGCCCACGAGAGTCGCTCCAAGCGGTGTCGTGATGTTAGCAAAGGAACGCGCGTCTGTTTCGTGTTGCCACAGCCCATTAAAGCCAAATTTCGCCGCACTGTCCTAACGGATACGTTCGTCGTACGTCTCACACTAATTTCTGCGGTTCTTTCACGCAGTGTTGCTTGTCTGTTAGCACTGACAACTCTACGCAAACGCCACTGCTCTTGATAGTCAGTGAAGGCCGTCGGTCACTGTCTTGTCCGTAGCGAGAGGCTATTCCTGAAATTTGGTATTCTCGGCACACTCTTGACTGTGTGGACCTCAGAATACTGAATTCCTTAACGGTTTCCGAAATGGAATTTCCCATGCGTCTAGCTCCAACTACCATTCCGCGTTCAGAGTCGATTAATTCCCGTCGTTCGGCCATAATCACTTTGGAAACTTGATAATGTGAATCATCTGTGTACAAATGACAGGTCCGCCAATGCACTGCCCACTTATGCCTTATGTACGGGATCCTAATGCCATCTGTATATGTGGATATCGCTATCCCATGGCCTTTGTCCCCTCAGTGTATAGCTAATAGTTTCTACACGGAGTGACAGTAAGTGAAACCCCCTCAACGGGGGGAAGAAACGGAGTGAAACTTCATGGGCTAAGAGACTGTGTGACGTTATTTCAGTGATTACAGAACCGCGTCAGAATGACAAAGAACTTGGCAGTACGAGCCAACTTATCAGTATGGCTGTGCATTTTCTCTGACGTGAATGCATGTACTGATTCGTGTGAAAACGGTGTCATAAAGCCATTGTGTTCTCCCTCAAGGCAAGCTGGCCGAGAACTGTTGTAATCGATCCTTGACATCCTGGATATTGGCAGAGGGACGGAGACGACGTCCAAGCTGTGACAAACCTGGGGGCCTTGTTACTTCATAGAGACAGGTGCCACGAGCATTGTCCTGTTGAAAAATGGCTCCACAATATTGCCACACGACAGGTAACACACGAGTCATGGTTAGTGCAGAACCGTAATTCCTCGCTGAGCAAAATGTGACGCCATTCATCAGTAGTCCATGCTTTCTGGTAAGGTCACCACTCCGAACGCAGCAGTCTGTGTTGCCATGCCAGTGGCAGCCTACACATAGGACGGAAATTTCGTACTCCGGCTGCTTCTAGTCTCCTACTAATGGTGCAGGACGACACAATGCTGCAAAAAATCAGGTGGGAGGAACAGATGTGAAGGGGTTCCGATGTGCTTGGTGCGCAAAATAGCGATCTCCACTTGTAATGGTCACTCGTCGTCGACAGGAACCTCGACGGAGAAGATGCCTGCCCTCACATTCCTGTACAGTCCAACATCGACCACTGTTATATCCGAATGACCCACAAATCCGGATATTGCACGATTCGACCAGCAGACGAAATGGAGATCCCCCAGTGGGGCCCCTTTTAAACTACCTGAGGTGCTGATAATGCTGTTTCACACGAGTACGCAGGATCTCCGTGTCCTTCGCAGTGATCACTGAACATCTGACGCTGTTGACACCTCTTGTATATCCTACCGGTTCTCGTAACAAACTGAACACGAACAACACTATTGCACTCTGGTGATCTACCTCTCACAGAAAATTACAACTACAATCACTTACATTATGCAGCCATCACCAACTTACTCAGTGTCTTGTTGACAACTTGGGTCCATGGCTTCGTGGTATTACTTAAATACCCGCCATGGCGTGAACACCTGCAATGTTACATTGACATCAGACCACGTCACTTTTTAGTCATGCGCTGCACAGCTCCTTGCCATTTTCGAGATACTTTCTATTCTAGTCTATTTTCCGAAAGTTAGCTGAGCATATGCTAAGGGAGCATGCGAAATGATGCAGCCATTCCACAAACATTATTGTTTGCATCTTGCGTAGTTTAATGAGCAGCCGAGCGATGAGACAGTTAACGAGTGGTCTCTGAACGTGGCTTGTGCTTCGTCAGAACATCCCCGTGGTTTCCCGAGGACGCGGAAGGCAGGGGTCTGTACCGGAGGAGATGCTATTTGCCAGGGCGACACGGCTTCTCGCCATTGGCGGAGGAACTGCCTGCGGTTGCGATATCTCGCGCACGCCCCTCCGCGACCTTCACTGAACCGGAAACCGTGACGTATTCGCGCCGAGAAGCGCCGCGGAAGTTCATCGCAAATAACTGGAGTACGTAGCGGCCGACGAGCAGACTCGTTACCAGCCACGCGCCGTAGCACAAGCACCAACCATGGCAGTGCGCTCCGTTGCTCTCCAGGTCAGTAATCGCCTATTATCTGCAGCGACGGACTCCATTCGTTTTCTGCTACTAAAGAGGCTTCGATAAACCTCACGCATCTCAGTGGAGAAGTTTTCTTTCTTCGCTCGGTGCAAGGATCGCAGTTGATTCTCAGCATAGGCAAATGCAGTGCTGGTATGTTGTTGTTGTAGTCTTCAGGCCGTAGACTGGTTTCATGCAGCTCTATAAGCTACGCTATCCTGTGCAAGCCTCACCATCTCCGAATAACTACTGCAACTTACAGCCTTCTGAATTAGTTTATTCTACTCATCTCTTGGTCTGCCTCTACTATTTTACACCTCACTCTTCCCTCCAATACTACAATGGTGATCCCATGATGTCTCAGAAGGTATCCTGTCAACCAATCCCTTCTTCCGGTCAGGATGTGCCACAAATTTCTTTTCTCCCCAATACTATCCAGTACCTCCACATTAGTTACGTCATCTACCCATCGAATCTCTTCTGCACCACAACAGTTCAAAAGCTTCTATAATCTTATTGTCTATACAGTTTATCGTCCATGTTTCACTTCCGTACACGGTTTCCGAAAAAGTACAAATACTTTCGGAAAAGATTTCCTAAAATTTAAAAAAATATTCGGTGTTAACAAATTTATTTTCTTCAGAAACACTTTTCTTACCATTGCCAGTCTAGATTTTATATTCTCTCTACTTCAGCCATCATCAGTTATTTTGCTGCCCTAATAGCAAACACATCTACTACTTTAAGTGTCTCGTTTCCTAATCAAATTACCTCAGCAACACCTGACTTAATTCGACTACATTTCATCATCCTTGTTTTGCTTTTGTTGATGTTCATCCTATATCCTCCTTTCAAGACACTGTCAATTCCGTTCAACTGCTCTTCCAAGTCCTTTGCTGTCTCTGACAGAATTACAGTGTCATCGGAAAATTTTATTTGTTTTACTGCTTGCTCAATGTACAGACAGAATAACATCGGCGATACGCTGCAACCCTGTTTCATTCCCTTTTCGACAATTACACATAACAACGAGGTGTCCTATTACCTTTGGTCAGTGTATGCATCCATATGAACCCTAATTTCCCTTATCTTTTCTTCACAAGCCTTTCTTAAATTGCATGTTGGTGGCACGTCGACTCTTTATAATTGCCGTCCGTTTTGTGTACAATTCGTAAATAGCCTTTCCCTCCCTGTATTTTACCGCTGCTACCTTGAGAATTTCAAAGAGAGTTTCCAGCCAATATTGTCAAAAGCTTTCTCTAAGTCTATAAATGCTATAAACGTAAGTTTGCGTTTCTTAACCTATCTTCTAAGATATGTCGTAGGGTCCGTATTGCCTCGCGTGTTCCTGCATTTCCAAGGAATCCAAACTGATCTTCCCTGAGGTCGGCTGGTACCAGTTTTACCATTTTTCTGTACAGAACTCATGTTTGTACTTTGCAACAGTAACTTATTAGATTGATAATTGGGTAATATTCACACGTTTCAGAAACTCCTTTCTTTGGAAATGGCATAAAATAGAACGACCACTTCGGTTTATTGAAAGAATTCTCTGAAAGGGTAACTCATATACCCCTATAGAAGCTAGCATAAAGAGCACAAGTGCGTCCCATTCTTGAGAACTGATCCATTCTCGAGAACTTCTTGAGAGTTTGGGATGCTCAGCAGATCGGATTAAAGGGAGACCTCATTGAAATTCAGAGGCATGCTTCTAGATTTGTTGCTGATGGTTCGATCAAGACACAAGTATTTCAGAAATGTTACTAATCTCAAATAGGGAACCCTAGGGGGAAGACGAAGTTCTTTTGAAGAAACACTTTTGAGAAAATTTAGTGAACCGGCGTTTGTGGCTGATTGCAGAACGACACTACTGCCACCAACATACAATTTAAGAAAGGCTCGTGAAGAAAAGATAAGGGAAATTAGGGTTCATATGGATGCATACACTGACCAAAGGTAATATGACACCTCGTTGTTATGTGTAATTGACCACTAGATGTCACGCTACGAGGACCCGCCACTATACAAGGAGGCAAGGAGTATCGTGTGGGAGTGGAGAAGTAGCGACAGCGGAATAGGTAGGTAGGGAGACTTCGAAAGTGCGGTGCATCAGGGATATTTCAGTCCTACTAAAGCTACCAAGATCGACAGCTGATGAAGTGATTGTGGTGGAAAAGCGACGGGACAACCACAGTTACACTAAGACCAGCCAGACGTGTAGTGGTGGATAGGGACCCTCGAGCACTGCCGACGGAGGTTGTAAAAAAACTCACAATAAGTCAGCGGAAGAAATAACTCATGGGTTAGAAAGTGATATCCGACGTCCAGCTAGCACTATGGCTGTGCGCAGCGAATTATAAATAATGGGGTACAGTGTTCAAACAGCTCCTCATACGCCACACGTCGTTGTGGCCAGTGTTAGCCATCACTTGAAATGGTCTAAAGAACGACACAACAGGACAGTGGTTCATTGGAAACGAGTGATTTGGAGTAATGAACCACCCTATAACTTGTCTTAATCTGATGGAAAAGTTAGTTATATGTAGGGCCAACAGTGAAATACAGAGGTGGTGCTAAGGGATAGGGAGGTTTTTCATGGGTCCTTAAAAAAACGCTAAATGCGGAAGAATATGATCATATTTTGCAGCTCTGTGTACTGTGTACAGTAGAGGAACAGTTCGGAGACAATGGCGGTATCAGCATGACGCCGCAACCTGTCATCAAGCAGCGTCAGTGAGGCAATGGTTGTGGACGATAACATTCCTGAAATGGACTTCCTTGCCCACAGTCCCGACTTGAATCCAATAGAACACCTTTGGGATGATGAAGGACGTCGAATTCGCTCTAGAACCCACTACGTTCTCCGTTTTCGGCTCTTGAGGAAGAAGGGCTGCCATTTCTCTGCAGACATTCAGACGCCTCGTTGAAAGTGTCCTCTTCACAGTTGAAGCCGTCATCAAGGCATAGTTTGGACGCAGCCCCCACAGATTTTCGATAATAAGTGCCGTATTTTATTGATCACATAGACTATAGACACTCGTTTTCTGTCCGCTCCTTTGGCGAGTGGAACGGGAAAGAGAATGAGTAGCAATAGAATAAGGTAAGCTTCGCGATGCAGCCTGTGGTGCTTTGCGAAGTCCACTATGTGATCAAAAGTATCTGGGCACCTGGCTGAAAATGATCTACAAGTTCGTAGCGCCCTCCTTCGATAATGCAGGAATTTGGTATGGTATTGGCCCACTCTTAGCCTTGAAGACAGCTTCCACTCCCGCAGACATACGGTCAGTCAGGCGCTGAAAGGTTTCTTGGGGAATGGCAGTCCATTCTTCACAGAGTGCTGAACTGACGAGAGGTATCGATTCGGTCGGTGAGACCTGACTCGAAGTCGGCGTTCCAAAACATCCCAAAGGTGTTCTATAGGATTCAGGTCAGGATTCTGTGCATGCCAGTCCGTTACAGGGATGTTATTGTCGTGTATCCACTCCGCCACAGGCCGTGCATTATGAACAGGTATTCGATCGGGTTGAAATATGCCATCGCCATCCTCGAATTGCTCTTCACCAGTGCGAAGCAAGAAGGTGCACAAAACACCAATGTAGGCCTGTGCTGTGATAGTGTCATGCAAAACAGCAAAGGGTGCAAGCCCCCTCCACACTATAACACCACCACCTCCGAATTTTACTGCCAGTACTACACACGTTGGCAGATGACGTTCACCGGGTATTCACCATACCCTTACCCCGCCATCGGATCGCCACATTGTGTACCATGATTCGTCACTCCACACAACGTGTTTTCACTGTTCAATCGTCCATTGTTTACACCAAGCGAGGCGTCGTTTGACATTTACCGGAGTGATGAGTGGCTTATGAGCAGCCGCTCGACCATGAAATCCAAGTTTTCTCACCTCCGACCTCACTGTCACAGTACTTGCAGTGGACCCTGGTGCAGTTTGGAATTCGTTTGTCATGGTCTGGATAGATGTCTGCCTATTACACATCACGACCCTCTTCAACTGTCGGCAGTCTCTGTCAGTCAACAGACGAGGTCGACCTGTACGCTTTAGTGCTGTACGTGTCTCTTGACGTTTCCACTTCACTATCTCATCGGAAACAGTGGACCTAGGGTTATTTAGGAGTGTGAAATCTCTCGTACAGACATGTTAACAAAAGTGACACCCAACCACCTGATTACGTTCGAAGTCTGTGAGTTCTGCGGAGTGCGCCATTCTGCTCTCTCACGATGTCTAATGACTACTGAGATCGCTGATATGGAGTACCTGGCAGCAGGTGGCAGCACAATGCACCTAATATGAAAACCGTATGTTTTTGGGAGTGCCCGGATACTTTTGATCACATAGTGTATGTACGAGATGTGTGAGGAAAATAAGGAGACCGACAACAATGCGAGCGGTACGGCGTTGGCTGTGTGGTTCGAGTTGTGTAGACTGATGTGTTCATCCATTCCAGATACTAAGTCCTAGTTTCAGATTCGTACAGCCGTTACGTGACTTTTGAAATCGCCATCGGTGAAGTTATGTTTTTGTTGTGTATCATGAAAAATGGAACACCTGGATTTGGAACAGCGTTCGCCATCGAGTTTTATGTTAAGCTTAAGGCATCCGTGATTGTGACTTTTGAAAAGTTGAAACAGGCTTTTAGGGAACATTAGTTTTTCGCTGGCAAAAATCATTTTTGGAAGGCCAAGATCACGTTGAAGATGAAACTCCTCAGGGAGACTATCAAAATTCAAAAACCGACGAAACGTCGAATGTGTGCTTACTGTTGTGAGATCAGACAGAATTTGTCCCTCTAGCACAAACTACCAGCCAAGTGTTTTACAAAGCTCCCCTTGAAAGGCTCGGGAAATGTCAATCGAGTGTGACTTGGTACTGTGTACATGTGGGTTCTGCATCATGAAAACGTCTCATGTCACATAACTACTTCCATCAAGAAATTTTTGACCTCAAAATACAGTTCCGTTGTTCCAAAGGCGCCCTATTCACCTGATCAAGGTCGTTGTGGCTTTTTTCTTTTCTCGAAACAGAAAAAGTCCATAAAGGATGTCATTTTCGTACTCTGGAGAACATTCGAAGGAATGTAACCGAAATGTTAAAGGCCCTACCATTTGAAGTCTTTCAGTGTTGCTTTCAAGACTGGAAACGACTCCGCCGACGTATAGCTACCGAAGGGAACTTCTTTGGAAGGGACAATATTGTTGTTCGAAAATAAAAATAAAAAATATGGTAGATAAAAAATGAGTCTCATTGATTTTTTCTCACGCCTCGTATGCAAATATAAATGTGGCTACGTAAGCGTTGGCCAGGAACATAACCTTAACGGAACTAAGAGATTTACACAAAACGGAAGTTACTGTGACAGGATATGTTACGCAGGACAGACGTATGCACCTTGTCCGATAGGATGTTACATCGCACTTCCTGTTCTCATGTCTGCTCATACCGCTGGAGAGGCAGTTTCCTAAGAAATGTAACCCTCGCCAATCTGTAGACAATTTGGACGCAAGGGCACTATTTCAAGCAATTTTTTTCCTGAAATTGCAGCACAATAAAAAAGTCATTTAAAAAAATGCCTTGTACTCTCCAAATGCCCTAACATCTGTGGTAATTGAATAGCTCACGAGAAATGAAGAAAAGGCAGGAAATCAGAAGTTGAGGGTCCGTGGATGACGAGGCGACGAGGTGATCATAGACAAACTAGGAAAGGAAATCAAATGGTTCAAATGGCTCTGAGCACTATGGGACTTAATATCTGAGGTCATCAGCCCCCTAGAACTCAGAACAACTTAAACCTAACTAACTTAAGGACATCACACACATCCATGCCGGAGGCAGGATTCGAACCTGCGACCGTAGCGGTCGCGCGGTTCCAGACTGTAGCGCCTAGAACCGCTCGGCCACAGCGGCCGGCGAAACGAAATCAGCCTAGCCCTTCTAAAAGAAAGCGTTGCGGTATTTTCCTTAAGCGAAACCATCTTAAAACTAAGTCTGGATGAGGATTTGAAGCGCCGTCCATCTGAATGCGAGGCTACAGTCGCTAAATAATTTAAGCTTCGAGGATATGTAGAAGAGGATGCCAGTGAGAAGGCTTAAAGCCTGAATATAGAGGCGAACAGGTAGGTGCAGCAGTGCTCTTTTGTGTGATCAGAAAGATTTGTCGCCTGTCAATGAAGAGACATCAGACGAAGTAGAAAAGTGAAAGCAGTATGCTTCATCACCATATAGCGCAGTGTGACTGTGTGTGCGTGTTCAGCCGGAACAGTATTATCCGGCTCTGCTGCGACGAGAGTGCTGCGTATGTGGAACTAGCGGCTAGCAGAGGCTCATAGGAGCGACGAGCGGGTTCTGGATTGTCCATAGTGCTACATCGACGATTGAAAATGTTATTTGCGCGCTAGAGGCTGCAATGATGTCACACGTATCGCAGTGTCAGCTTCGACAAACGATAAGCGACTCAAACTGCAATGGGCACATAAACGTCGCTGCCCTGACGAGTGGCTGACGTTCAGTGTTTCGAAACGAGTCCCACGTCAGCTAGCCTTGCAGCAGTTGCATTTGCACACGTATTAGATGCTACCGTTCCGGCCACAATCGGGCAGAATACGCTGACGCGTGGCGTAGCGAACAAACGTCACGTATGATTTGTGACGCTCTTGAATAACGTACGCGAGTCGATTACCACATCTGAACATCAACCACTACGTCGGGGAGGTTTAGAGCCACAGCTGCTGCCCATATTTAGGACAATTTCAGCTCCTGCTCGCACGTGTGTCATATCCGTCTGGGAACGTTGTTTTTTGTAAACTTCCGCAAGGGCTCAGACATGACGATCCCTATATGGTCAAATAATCGGTATGCGTACCTAATACGTTCCAAAACGCCGCGCATAAAAACACGCTTTTCCTGTGCTGATACATCGTGTTCTGTTGGTGATAAAAAGGTAGGTTCAAGTATTTTGGATAGCCTTAGGACCAGGGACCATTTATATATCCAATTGAAGGATCGTTTTATTGTTACTGCCCTACAGTATAGGGTCAAAGTATGATTGTTACATACTTCCTACTGCTTAGGCAAATAATGGAGCAAATCTGTTATTTCTTTTTTCATTTGATATGGTCTACAATGGGCCTGATGGCACTTACGGAGGAGCCATTAGCTCACGGGCGGTTGCTCGGAAAGACCCACGAAAAGAATTTTTTTACTGTATTTTCGTCGTCACCAGCTGAACAAAACTCAGCAGAGGATTCTAAGAAGTATATGCACAGCAAATGGCTGAAATTTTTACGATATATTTCTCAGATCCAGATCTCGCACAACCATGAAAATTTTGTTGATATAGTTATCCGTTTCCAAGATACAGAAGTTTAAATTTACCCTACATCTACAAGTAAAATCCGGTATTACGAGAAATTTAAATAATAAATAACCGAAGTAAATTGCTCAAATTTTAACGGTATATTCTTTAGGTATTTATCTAGAAGAGCCATCTCCCTATTTTCTAAAATCTTTATCCGTCATCGAGAAACGCCCCCCAAAACTAGTTTTTTTTTTTTTTTATCTTAAAACCCACTGCGGATTCCGAGACAGCTAATCACACCAAGTGGCTGTAATTTTTACGATTACTCCTATTATCCTGTTTTCGAACAGCCCTGCAAAATTTTTTCATACCTTTATCCGTTTCCGATTTACAGATGGTCAAATTTACCCTACATGCACACGAAAAATACGCACGTAAAATACGGCTTGAGGCGAAAACGTTGTTTATAATGTGACATAGCACGAAGAAGTATGCTGTAAAGCGTCTCCGTTATCACCTGGGAACCCCATTTTGCAGTTCTGAAAAACAAGCGCAATTGTTTTGCATGTAAAATCCGATCTGAAGTGTAAAATTGGTTTTGCTTTATTTCAATTTCACATAAGTAACCTATGTACTTTTCATATGAGTTATCCGTCATGTTGCAGCGGGGAAAGGAGGGAAGCAGCGTTAAAATGCTCCTACCGGATCACAAAAGATGCTGATATGTTCCTGTTTATTTAAAAGACTCTGACTGAAAAGTGTTGTACCAGCTGCCTCAATCTGCCTTCCTCAGCATCTTTAAACATTCGATACGTAATTGCAGTGCCTGTGTTATTCTGATTACGATGCAAAGTTGCTTTCGACATGCATGCATGTCCAAAAAAACAAGCACTGTGGCGACCAAAGTAGTTACGAAACACATCAAATGAATTCGCAGTGAAAATTTGTGCCGGATTTCCCGGAACACCAAAACACCGTAGCGTAAGCATACAACGCGTAACATGGCATAAATTAAACTTTAGAGCACAATTACTGTCAAAGAATTTATGCTACAGCATGTTCCAAGCAGTAAGATATCATCAGTGAGCAATGCGTGTGGAGTATGCGTCTATAAACAGCCAGCCACATCGAATTCTGGGGCGCCACCTAGAAGAACAATACATAATCGCACAAGATGTGTCTTCGATGGTGATTGTCATTAGATTTCATGAGATGGGGCATTACTCGATAGCGAAACTAACAGACATTCATTTAATATAGGGTGCAGTTAGACATACCCGGAAATCTAAACAAAATAACGTAAAAAGCTTTCAGCATAGACACCACCCTCATTGCAGAAAACTGATCTCCGGCCAACGCCTTCGACAAAAATGTGTTAGGAGATCGTGAAAGGGGAAGATTTAACAATAAACAATCATCAAGCTGTCGGCGAAACGCTCACTTACAGAGAACAGAGTGGGGAATACTGCATTCCTCTACATCTACATCCACACTCTGCACAGCGCATGGCGGCAGAGTGTACTCCACATTATACCAGTTACAAAGGGTTTTCCCTTTCCATCCACATATGAGAGAGCGAGAGGAGTAACTATTTAAATGCCTCAGTTCAGGCTGTAATTAATCTAATCTTGTTCTCACGATCTCTACGAGAGCGATGCGTGGTACGCTGTACTGTATTCCTAGATTCATTATTTAAAGCTGGTTCTCGGAATTTTAAGCAGCGTTTTTCGGTACAGTGTACGTCTGTGTTCCAGTGTCTGCTAGGTCAGGTTTTTTTTTTCAAATCTCTGTGACACTCACTCAGGGTCAAGCAAAACTGTGACCAGATGTGCTGTACTTCTCTGTGTATTTTCAGTATCACTTGTTAGCCCTGTTTGATGTGGGTTTCATACACTTGAGTAGAATTCGAGGATGGATCGTATGAGTGATTTTTAAGCAATCTCCACCGTGGACAGGCTGCATTCGGGTAGTATTCTATCAATAAACCGATGTCTGATACCTGCTTCAACTACGGTTGAGCATATTTGATCATTCCATTTCATATCCTAACGAAGTTTTACACCTAACTGTTTGTGTGGGTTGACCGATTCCAATTGTGACTCTTTGATACTGTAGTCATAGTATACTTTTTTTCGTTTTCTGGAGTGTACAGTTCTACATTTCTGCACGTTTAAAGCAAGTAACTTATCTTCCCAGAACTTTGAAATCTTTTCAAGATTCGGCTGAATTTATGTGTAGCTTTTTTCAGTCAGCATTTCATTGAAACAACTGCATCATCTGTGAAAACGTCCAGGTTACTATTAATACTCGGATTATCTGTAAGGTCATGAATATGCGACATGACCAGAAACGGTTCCAACACACTACCTTGGGGCACACCCGAAGGTGGTTCCACATCTGTCCGTGACTTTTCATCCAAGACAACGTGCTACGTCCTCCCGGCCAAGAGACCGTAATTCCAGTCATAAATTTCAGTATATACCCCGCACGATCGGACTTTTCATAATAAATATCTATGTGGTACTGAATTATATGCTTTTCGAAACTGGAAAAATAACTGTCTCTGTCTGATTGCCTTGATCCATGGCTTTCAGGATGATTGACAACGTGTATAAGTAATGCTGCCAAGCGACAGTGAAAGCAGAGTCCGTTTTCTCAACAGTATTATGTTGCAATCCAAGCACTGAGTCTAACAGTATTCAGTTAGTACAGTTAATAACAACTGAAGCTGTTGCTACAAGGCGTAAATGCCTGCGTGAATAAAACACTAAACATTAATTCGCGACTATTATTGGCCCATTACAAGCAGTTTAAGACTCTCTGCCATCTGAACAATTTGACGCTAAGCATCTAGGATAACGTGAATGCAGATGCACATGGATTGCAACTGCAATAATTAAGTACGAAAATTACATATCACCTGATTCATATTTTGATGCGTTACTAGTTTTTTTTTTATTGTTTCCGACTGATTTGTGTAAACTGGTGCACTTCGTCGTGGCCTTCGCGAACAGGTGAACTTTTGTAACATCAGAAGGCACAATTCAACGCTGACAGTCTCTGATCCAGGCGCGAATTGCGAAACGAGAAATGTTTCTTGATGTTACAAAATAAATATAAAAGGTAAAAAAATATATAAAATGTTTTACTGATTCTTCTGCGTATACTTAAACTTTTAAAATTTTTCTTACTCTCTATAGTTTAGTGACATGCTGCTCATATTTGGTACAGTAAACATTTCATCGCATGATCATAACATTGGCAGGATCTGGAATACACATTGTCATTTTTAGATTTCCGTGCCTAATCTGTAAAAACAGAATCCTTATACGATCGTTTTGTTGCAAGTTTGTCTGTCTGTCTCCCTGTCCGACTGTTAGGAACTCCCTTTCTCAAGAATGAGCAGACGTGTCAAGTTCAAATTTATGTCACATATTAAGGTCTATGGTCCTTTGGCGATGTAAACGTTTTCGATTTCTAAGTCTCTTCAGACAAAACATACGGCTATTTACGTTATGTATTTTCATACTCGAAAACTCACTCATCGAAACCTATACGGTACTATAGATTGACCTAGAATCATGATAAGCTCAAGCACTGTGGTATGAATGGGGCAGCGCTCAAATGGTTTAAATCATACCTAACTGGAAGAGTGCAGGAAGTTGAAATAAGCAGTTCACATAATATGCAAAAAACTGGTGATTTCTCAAACTGGGAAACAATCAAGAATGGGCTGCCGCAAGGTTCGGTCTTGGGTCCTCTGCTGTTCTTAATATATATTATAGACTTGCCATTCTATGTTCACGAAGATGCAAAGCTGGTACTTTTTGCCGATGACACAAGTATAGCTATCACACCCAGCAGATAAGAATTAACTGGTGAAATTGCAAACGATGTTTTTCAGAAAATCATTAAGTGGTTCTCTGCAAATGGGCTCTCATTAAACTTTGACAAAACACAGTAAATACAGTTCCACACAGTAAGTGGAATGACACTATTAATAAGTATAGACTTCGATCAGAAATCGGTAGCTAAGGTAGAATATTCAAAATTTCTAGGTGTATGCTTTGATGAGGGGTTGAACTGAAAAAAACACACTGAGGATATGCTGAAACGTTTGAGTTCAGCTACTTATGCTGTTAGGGTCATTGCAAATTTTGGCGATATATATCTCAGTAAATTAGCTTACCACTCCTCTGCTTGCATATGGCATCATATTCTGGGGTAACTCATCATTGAGTAAAAGAGTGTTCATTACTCGAAAGCGTGTAGTCAGAATAATTGCTGGAGCTCATCCAAGATCATTCTGCAGACACTTATTTAAAGAGCTAGAGATCTTCACTGTAGCCTCACAATATATATATTCACTTACGAAATTTGTTATTAACAATCCGAACGAATTCAAAAATAAAAGCAGTGTACGTGGCTACAACACAAGGAGAAAGGATGATCTTCACTACTCAAGATTAAATCTAACTTTGGCTCAGAAGGGGGTAAATTATGCTGCCACAAAAGTCTTTGGTCATACCTAATAGCATCAAAAGTCTGACAGATAGCCATATAGCATTTAAAAGGAAATTAAAAGAATTTCTTAACGGCAGCTCCTTCTACTCATTAGATGAATGTTTGGATATAGTAAGTGGGTAATTCCCCCAACTCACACAAAAAAATTTAAAAATTTTAATAATATTAAGTGTCATGTAATATTTTGTGTAATGTAATATCTTGTATAGACACCTTTTATTAACCTGACACATTCCACATCATTGCGAAGTGTTGTATTCATGATCTATGGAACAAGTACTAATCTATTCTAATCTGAAATTTGGTAAGAAACAAGGTTCCACAGTGCAAGTAAAGGAAAAATCAAAAACTGTTAACTTGTAATTATATTACACGAAAAAATATTTATTTCTTCATTTGTTATCCGACTTCATACTTGAACTTCAAACAGTCTCGAAAGTTTTGGAATACTTGGATATGTTGCCAGTCGATAATAGGCAAAAATCGTCACTATTCTCTGTTGCGGATTGGATAAACTGTCTATAATCATGTTTGAACGGAACCCTCAGTGTGCGAGTCCTACTCGTACATGGCCATTTTTTATCTCACTTTGGAGAACAACAGTGCCACAACGAATATATGGTCATCTGTTGCACATCTACAGTGACCAGTCAGAACATTATAACCACCTACCTAATAGCCGGTATGTCCACCATTGGCACGGATAACAGTGGCGACATGTCGTGGCATGGAAACAATGAAGCCTTGCTAGGTCTCTGGAGGGAGTTGGTGCCATATCTGCACACACACACATCACCTAATTCCCATAAATTCCGTGGAAGGGAGGAGCGGAAGGGGGGGGGGGGGGTGATGTGCTCTGACATCATGTTCAATCACATCCCATATGTGTTCCGTAGTGTCCAGATATGGCGAGTTGGGAGGCCAGCTCATCAAATGGAACGCGCCACTCTCGAACCACTCCATCACACTTCTACTCTTGTGACATGGCCCCTTATCTTGTTGAAATATGCCACTGTTGTCACGAAACATAATCGAAAGAAGGGGTGTACATAGTTTGCAACCAGTGCGCGATACTCTTTGGCCGTCACGGTGCCTTGCATGAGCTCCACTGGACCCATGGATTTCCACGTGAAAGTTCCCCAGAGCATAATGGAGCCACAACCAGCTTGTCGCCGTTCCCCGGTACAGGTGTCAAGGAGCTGGTCGCTTGGAAGACACCAGATTCCCGCCCTCCCATCGGCGCGACGAAGGAGGTAGCGGGATTCAAAAGTTCATGCAACGCTCTTCCATCGCACCAACGTCCAGTGCCAATGGTCACGTGTCCATTTCGGTCGTATTTGTCGGTGACGTGATATTTATCAGTGCATGGGTCGTCGGCTGTGAAGGCCCATCGTTAGGAGTCGCCAGGTGCTGAAGACACTCACCACAGCACTTCCCGAACACCTGACAAATCGTGCAGTCTCCGAAATTATCGTGCCGGACCTCAGGGCCATCACAGGCTTCTTTCGGTCAGATTCAGACAAATCGCGCGCCATCCCCATTGTATACAAGGTCAGATACTACAGACACCGCGCGTGTGTCTGGCTAGCAGTTATTCCTCGCCAGGTGACGCTGCTGTTGCCTGGACGGGTTATATCGATAGTAGATCAGTGGTCATAATGTTCTGGCTGATCGGTTTGTGAAGAAGGGTACTAACAGTCCATTCTAATTTTTCTTTCATTTTCATTGGACTTTTACCCTTATTTTCCGAATAATCCTAGTCTATCACGGATCCATGTGGTGCGATTAAACTTTTGTTGCTAGAAATGTGATGACTTGTTCGCAATATTTTGCAACGGTTGTACAAATAGTTTCGTTTCCACTACCTCAGCTGATGCCACTCACTTCTTATTTTAAAATGCCTGTGGGTGATTGTTTGTTTAGTGTCTCCTTTTCACATAGCGGCGTGAGAAATAAGTCAGCCATTTCGGACACGGAAAACATTGCGACCAAAGTCACCTCGGAACGTACGATCGTCCAAGGAGGTCTGTATTTCAAATGTGAGGATACTGGTATTCTTATCCGAGATATACGTCACTTAAACGAGCGGACTCACTCCAGCGTACTTAAAACATCAGTAGATCATTACTCAGCCAATTTGCACCATCGCATGACTCCTTGAATTCTGCTTTCACCCACATATATGGAGATGAGCGCTCTCATTAACTACTTCTTGACACACCACTAACCACTGGATTTACTACACTGATTTAGGCTCGTCACACAACAATATGAAGAGAACGACATGTCTCAGCTTTCGGTCCTACTCATCTACAGTATGGATTCAATGCCTTAACTGCTGCCCCACCCTGACACGCTGTTTGATACGTGATTCTTCGACAAAGCTAATGACGTGGCAGGTAATCGGAGAATGTGACTCTGAATTTCCCACCGGTAGCTGTTTGAAGACTGATAATTCCCAATTAACAATTGTTAATTCAAAGTATATCGATTTATTTCCCAGCCACCACATTTTCAAGAACTACCCAGCATGTACACTGACACTCATTAACAACAACCGTACTACACACATCAAAAAAAAGTTTTGCATCACCTCGGTTCGTAGGGTTCCGGAACCTGCACAGAAAACTGGAATAGAGATCAACATAAAATCATTTCCGCCCTTTTTATTGCACATGAAAACCACAAATTGCATGTTGTACAACCATACAGCGAGACCTTCAGAGGGGGTGGTCCAGATTACTGTACACACCAGTACCTCTAATACCCGGTACCACGTCATCTTGCATTGATGCATATCTGTATTCGTCGTGGCATGCTATACGCAAGTTCACCAAGGCACAGTTGGTCCAGATTGTCCTACTCTTCAATGGCGATTAGGCGTAGATCCCTGAGAGTGGTTGGTGGGTCACGCCGTCCATAAACAGCCCTTTTAAATCTGTCCGAGGCATGTTCGATAGGGTTCATGTCTGGAGAATGTGCTGGTCATTCTAGTTGAGCGATGTCGTTATCCTGAGGAAGACATTCACAAGATGTGCACAATGGGGGCGCGAACTGTCGTCTATGAAGACGAATGCCTCGCCAATGTGCTGCCGATATGGTTGCACTACCGGTCAGAGGATGGCATTCACGTATCGTACAGCCCTCCATGACCATCAGCAGCGTACGTTGGCCCCACATAATGCCACCCCAAAACAGCAGGGAACCTCCACCTTACTGCACTCGCTGGACAGTGCGTCTAAGGCGTTCAGACTGACCGGGTTGACTACAAACAATTCTCCAACGATTTTCTGGTTGAAGGCATATGCGACACTCATCGGTGAAGAGAACTTGATGCCAATCCTGAGCGTTCCATTCAGCATGTTGTTGGGCCCATATGTAACGCGTTGCACGGTGTCGTGGTTGCAAAGGTGAACCTCGCCATGGACGTCAGAAGTGAAGTTCGCATCATGCAGCCTATTGTGCACAGTTTGAGTCGTAACACAAGGCCCTGTGGCTGCACGAAAAGCATTAATCAACACGGTGGGCCATATTCCGTTGGTAGCGGTCATCCATTGCTGTAGTAGCCCTTGGGCGGCCTGAGCGAGGCATTTCATCGAGCCTGTCTCTCTCTATCTCCTCCATGTCCGAAAAACAGCGCTTTGGTTCACTCCGAGACGTCTGGACACTTCCCTCGTTGAGAGCCCTTCCTAGCACAAAGTAACAATGCGGCCGCGATCGAATCGCGGTAGTAACCGTCTAGGCATTGTTGAACTACATGCAACACAAGTCGTGTATCTCCTTCCTGGTGGAATGACAGGAACTGAACGGTGGTCTGACTCCTTCCGTCTAATAGGCGCTGCTCATGCATAGTTGTTTACTTCTTTGGGCGAGTTTAGTGACATCTCTGACCAGCCAAAGCGACTGTGTCTGTCATACAGTATCCACAGTCAACGTCTATCTTCAGGAGTTCTGGGAACCGGGGTGATGCAAAACTTTTTTGATGTGAGTGTATCGACACCGACGGTATGTTAAACACTTATCTTGCTTTTTTCCTAAAGTGACACGCAGAGGCGACTGATTAAAAAGAAACATCGAATGAATCTAGCTGACAAATACAGACGTGTTGACCTAGCGAAAAAGTATTCAGTATCGTAGTGTGTGATTTCCACAGAGCGCAAATATTACTTTTGAGCCGGCTGTTGTGGCCGAGCGGTTCTAGGCACTTCAGTCTGGAACCGCGCGACTGCTACGGTCGCAGGTTCGAACCCTGCCTCGGGCTTGGATGTGTGTGATGTCCTTGGGTTAGCTAAGCTTTAAGTAGTTCTAAGTTCTAGGGGACTGATGACCTCAGATGTTAAGTCCCATAGTGCTCAGAGCCAATCACTTTTGATTTTGTGATCGTTTACTTTCTTCAGAACTAAAATAACAGAAAATTTCGGGGGCAGTAGGAAATAAGACACACGACACAATGTGGAAATTATACCGAAGGGCGGCAAGTAAACGCCAGCGGTGTTTGGGCTTACGACCTTGAAACAGGTCTGTTGCTGCGCAGAACACAGCAAGCTTTGAGACTGCCTCAGCAGCTACACCTCTGCGATATCTCTTGCGTAACCGCAACAACCGATTACGCCCAGATACGAAGGAGAACCTCAATGTCATTCACTTGTTTGTTCAGTGTGTCATAAAAGCTAGCTGAATAATAAGGTCAGAATTTTGAGAACTTATTTTTTCTATTGGTATGCTGAGCCAAACGTTGTATTAATTGAGCATGACCACCCCCATATAGAATCTTCTCCTCACCCACGTCCGATCGCTTAAATTATCGTGATCGAAAGTCTAACAGTTCGAAAATGATGCAAAGAGCCTCGAATAACAGCAGAAAATAGATGGGGAACCTTCAAGACAGCAAACGAGACGTCCGGCACACAAGTTAAATCTGCCAGGAGGTTTCAAATCAGCGCACACTTCCTTGCAGAGATCATATTCATTTTGGAAAGAGTCCTCTGCGTTGTGGCTAAGTCATTTCTGTACAACATCCTCTCTTACACGAGTGCCACTCCCGCAAGGTATGCAGGAGATCTTCGTGAAGTGTGGAAGGTAGGAAGAAAGCTACTGGTCGAAGGAAAGCTAGGTGGCGAATTGCGAGTCCTGCATGGACAGACAGACCGTTTACTCGCAGTAAGCTAAGGTTCGGGATCCGAATTCTAGTCCAGAACACAGTTTTAATTTGCCAGAGAGTTTCAGACTGAATCGTGATTGCATGATTGCGACCTTTCATTTATTTATTTATTTATTGATTTATTGCTGCTTTGTATATGACGCCGTAGAAGGAACTGCAGTCCATGCTTCACAGTTATTGTACAAATGTTTTCTCAGAACGAAAACAGGAGTCTCCAGGTATTACACAGTGCATTTTTGCCCGAATTTTCATCGGGAAACGAAGAGAGGGAAATGGAGGAACGGAGTATCAAAGTGACCAGCGTGAGGTCTAGTTGTTCAAAAACAGATTTAATTGCTTGAAATTAATCAGGATAATTAAAAAAATAATTACTGACTTGAGGGACAATTGACATATTTCACGAACAGCTGTTGAAATGTGAAAAAGTTCATATCTTTGGGGCATAGCTATTATGTACATAAAAATTTATATTGTTATGATGTTTAACCGTCAAAAATATCTGTATAAAACTTGAAATAAAAAAGTCAAATCATTTGTGAAATGATTTGCCTGAATGTCAGAAATAAAATAGAACAGAGCTACATTTGACATGCCTTTGAATGATGCTCGAAACGTTTACATCTCATGACCACATTAACAACGGACAGCATGGTAAATATCCATTAACACTCTTAAAAATTCTAAAACATTGAGCTTTAAAATCTCAATTGGCTCCTCGTTTGCTGTACATGATTTCGAGGACCACATGTTTTTCTACTCTACACTTTTTTTGTCTAATTCATCCATGAAGACCATTTCCCTTAGCATCTGTGGAACGCGCGTTACCGTGTCTCTTTGTTCGAAAATCCTACGCAACATAATTGAAAGGTCACATTATGACAAAGAAGTTTGAGATTCGGCACCTGTGTATTGGTGCAAAATAGTGGCGCCCTGCGACATCAGCCTCCGACTCGGCGAGTGTTTCAAACAGTAATGTGTCGACACACACGAACGAAAGTCCGGAGCTCGGAAGCTCATGTTATCTGTAAGGTGACTTAATGACGTCACTTTGGCAGAAATTTCGCCACAATTCTGCTCGATCCCATCGTGCGTGTCACACCTTGGGAAGGTCATCGCAGCCCCTCTTATCCACATTTAACCCCCCCCCCCCCCTTTCTTTTATTTTGACGCCCCTACGGTGAGAGTCAGACCCGCGACTCCCAGAATTGAAAGCCCCCTGCTTTCTTGTGGGTGGCCAAGGAAAACATTTCAGACACACTGCTGACCAGAATCGACACGAAAAGACCTCAGGGGGTGGCATATAGGGCGTAAATGAAACCACGTCTTCCCCTGGGGCGCCGATTCGCTCACATTTTGCGGTCGAAAACGAAATTTCGCGCCGCGAATAGCAACAGGACAACGTTCTTGACAATCTTTGATACTGCTGACTCCTCCTCCCCTCCCACTCCCCCCCCCCCCCCTCGCTGGACAATTCAACCCTCCTCTAAGAATGCCGTGACTGCCTTCCGTTGGAACGCAGCGCGACTGCAAATTCTGTTCTGGAGCACAGAGTGGGAAACCTAAGGACCGTTCAAAATCATTCAACGATATCTGAAAGTGATCCGAAGCAGGTAAGAGTGCTTATGCTTTCTCAGTTCTCATTTCGTGCCTTCCACTGACGTCACCACAGGGCAGAGGGAGAGGGGACGGGGAGTTACAGCTTTCAAACATGCGAAAACGGCGAATGGTACTGTAAGACTGCCAGTTGTGGCAATAGCCTCAGTAACACATGCCTACCTTTATTGGGTACTTTAAAAATGTACTTTGCAAAAACCAAGTGTGATGGCGTCATAGGCACCTGCAAGCACGTTATAATGTAGAGCATCAAGAGGTGTGCAGTATCAGATGGGTGTCATAGGGTTGCCTGCCTGCAGGCGCTTAGGGGCTCTGGCACAGGTTTCTCTGTACAGGTACATTTTTAAAGCGCTGAATAAAGGTGGAAACATGGTGTTGCCAAAATGGGCGGTCTTAGAAGAAGCCGTTTTATTCATGTGCCTTTCAAAGGGTCACCCCCATCCCCCCCCCCCCCAAACCACACGCCAAAGGAGGGCGCGAAAAAAGGAGGGATGAAAAATCACAAACACTCTTTTCTGCTTCAGATCGAGTCCAGATATCGTCAGATGATTTTGAACGGTCTCTAGTGACTCCATACAGCAGACTAAAGCAAAACTTGCAGTTGCACTATATTTCAAAGGAGCAAGATCACATTCTGTGAGCTTGCAGCCCAGCGATGTCCTTGGAAAAGGGTTGAATGGTTCAGGAGGTGTCAGCAGTGTCGTTTCCGACAGCATAATGTGTGGAAATCAACGTCCCATAGAACCGGTGGTTCTGCTGACACCATCTGTGCCACCCCGTGCGGCCTTCTCGTGTCAATTCTGAGCGGCAGTGTCTCTGAAATGTTTTCCTCGGCTACTCATAAGAAAACCGAATGATTTAAATGTTGGGCATTGCAAGTCTGACTTACTACGTAGAGGCGTCGAAAGAAAGGATGAAATGTGTGTAAGAGAGGGTGTGACAACCATCCTATCGTCTGACACATCTTGAGGGGCGTTGGGCAGAGTTGGGGTGAAATTTGGTGTAAATGTGGCATCATTAACTCACGTTACACCTCACGTGAACGTTTCAGCTGTGGCCTTTATTTCGCATGTGTCGACAACTCGCTGTTTGAAGCATTGTCAAGCCAGATGGTGACGTCGCAAGGCGCCACCCTTTTGCTCAGTTACAGAGGAACGCAAAATTTCAAACTTCTGCGTCGCAATGGGAGACAATTACAGGGTTTCGAAAAAGTGACCCTTTAGCAGCGTTGCACAGCGTATTTTACTTGTTACTTTTCGACAAATCATTTCACAAAAAATTTACCGTATATTTGTAATTTTTTTAATAATAATCTATACCACATTAATAACTCCAGGATAGGTTGTGGAGATGGCATTAACAGAAGGTGCTAGATTCCGACGTGACTAGAAGCTCGAACATAGCCTGAAATTTCCCAAGCTGTGACGTAAACTGCTCGAGCTATTCTGGACATGCTTAAGTACCGCACTACTATATGATACTTCAGTAGCGCAGATAAGTAACTGATAACGTTCTTGGCCTATGTCTGTTCAAGTTTTCCAGTTTCTCTGTAGCTGTAGATATATCTAGTATGTCATCATCTGACGATAATGACAAATTAATATCACAGTTTTACAAGGTTTATCAGAAAAGAGACATTTGATTAGCAGTTAAACGTAACTTCCGTTATAGAGATGCAGCTATCAAAAGTTTTGTTTGCAACATATTTATTTAGGCGTTGTTGTAACATCCTAGGCTGCCCGGATAGCCGTGCGTGTTAAAGCTCTGCTTCCGTGATGGAGAGATTAACGAGGGACAGTGGGCTGGCGAGCCTGTATGTTGTTTTTAGGCGGTTTATCACATTTTACTAAGTGAGTACCGGCCTGGTACCCAACTCCCGCCTAAGTTATACGATGATCATAACCACTGAAAAGATAGTTTTTTCATGAGATAGCACCCATACACTACGAAGAGAAGTTGCATAATAAGGTATCTAAGCAGAACTTTTCCAGTCAGGTGACATTATCACCTTCCCACGCCTCTCTGACAATAATGGTGTACAACTTCACATCGATTTCTGTCGTTAGGAAACGGTGTCATTGTCTATAAGTAGTGCCTCTTTCTTCTCATCTGTTCTAGTCCAAATCAATAAAAGACTTACCAGCAAAAAACTTACGGTCTTTACGGAATTAATGCATAGAGAGATCATAATTATTCTGGTAATCGATTGTGAATGTACCGACATTTATTTCACCTTAACTTACGTTAAAAACTCGATTAATTATTTTAGTTTGCCTTTTTTTATTTTAAAACAGTAGAGCGTTCACTTACTATCTGGAACTTGATGACGGAAAGAAGGCCGATTTCCCCTGACACTCAACACGTAACATCGGCACAAGTCGTAACATTTCGTGTCGACTGTGTTGTATCTGCGATTGTTACCAACCTCAGCGATCGAACAGCAGTGGGTCACGGGTTTGTTTGAACATGAACGTCCCTGTATGTGCTTTCACCAATCCTTGTTAGAACTACTTTCGTAGTAATTTATACCACAGCTGCTGATCGGTACGAGGCACGCCAGTCCGTAAGTTGTCATTACTGAACTCAAAAAAGTTAACCATTCCTCCTTTCACGTCCCTTCAGCACACGGTGGTTGTGTTATTCTCCTGCTCCCTGATATCTATGAGCTAATCGGATTTCGACCCACAACCAAGGGTATTCATACCCAGGGGGCGGCCCCTCCCATCCCCCCTCCCCCAACGACCCCCCCCCCCCCCACACACACACACACAACACACTCACTGAAAAGGAAAAATTTCAATGCAACCAGGTGTTTTTTCTTTAAAGTATGATTTTAAAGTCGGTATTTCGCTGATTTGTAACAATCGGAACCCCATTCGTCTTCCAAAATATAAAAAATACTCCATATGTTCAGGTCTAGGCCCTGCCCCTACAAATTATCGTATAGACACCCTTGTCCACAACCAAGCCCTATTCTTGTGCCCAATGTCCAAGTCATTGTGTGTACATAAGGACAAGTTAAAATTATGGCACCAAAGAAATCGAGACGAATAGTATGGAAATACATTTAAAAATGTGACAAAGGTTTATGATCACTTTGAAAAAATTCTGATGCTTGTAACAATATTCACTACAGTATCTGTATTCCAAACAACGATTTTACAAAGATTAAATGCATACATATTTCTACTAAAAGTAAAAATTGTAATCATGTACTTCATAAAACAAAGCAACTATTATAAGTTAGTTAAAAGAGATATACATGTGCAACAGTAGCGATTTATTTTTTTGTTAAACGAACGTTTTTACCACAAAAAAGCAATATATTGTCATAAAAAATAATTTCATGGAATTGCTTCATACACCTAAACATTAAGACGTGATATAACAGTTACCTGAATAAACTATTGTTCGGATGCAGTTAATATACAGCAAATCAATTCATTTAAACAATCGAAAAGACTCTTATTCACAATCGCCCATCCCTAAATCCGTGTGCTTTTTCCTTCAGTATAAGCTCGCACGTGGATGTATACGTGGCCGCAGCACCATCTATGCAGTCTTATCACAAAGCCGCCAAGCGGTCCCATTTTTCGGGCCTGATACAGCGTTATGTAACCGACTTTTGGTGCCATGTCTCATCCTTGAATTTTTCGTTATCTGAGCTCGTGAATGGGAAGTTTTGAACAGCATGCATTAATTTTAATTGTGTTTCACTTATTACAGTGTGTATTAATTTCCGTGCCATGACACATGACCAGTTTTCAACACTGAAACTTTATTACACACTGACGCAAAAAAAGTTGCAACATCAAGAAGGAGTTGTGTGAAATGAACGAAAGTTGTTAGGCGTGTTTGCATATCTGAAAGATGATATCTGTTCAAATTTCGCATAAGAGCGGCGATAGAAGTGACACGATGAGGATGCAATCAGGTTTACTTTAAATAAACATTAGTGAGCGTTTATTACCTTTGATTGTCTTTGAGATTGGAGGTGGTGAGTTGATGTTAGTCAAGAATGCCTTTCAGGCGACAAAGATGCCATTATCAACAACTAACTGGGTTTGAATGGGGTTTAATAGGGCTGCGAGGAGTTGGATATTCCTTCTGCGACACTGCAGAAAGACTTGGCAACAATGTAGCGACTGTATATGACTGCTGCTTAAGAAGACCAGGTTCCGGACTACCACGTCGCACTACCAAGAGAGAAAACCATCGTGTTCGGCATATTGCTCTGGCACATCTTAATTCATCTGCAGCAATAATTTGGGCAGCAATTGGCGCCACAGTGACACAACGAATCGGATACTTCAAGGACAGCTCCGAGTCAGAGACCCTGTAGCTTGCATTCCACTAACCCCTAATCACCGCCATTTGCGACTTCAGTAGTGGTAAGTGAGAGTTCATAGGAGGGTAGGGTGTAGATGTGTTTTCTGACGAAAGCTAGTTCTGTCTCGGTGCCAATAATGGCCGTTTATTGGATAGAAGGAGGTCTGTTGAGGACCTCCTACCAACCAGTCTGTGGTGTAGACGCACCTTACCCACACCTGGAGTTATGGTGAGGGATACGATTTCGGATGACAGCAGGAGCATTCTCGTGGTAATCCAGCGCTCCCTGACTGCAAATCTGTACGTTAATCTGGTGATTCGACCTACTGCGCTGTTATTCATGAACTGCATTCCTAGCGGTGTTTCTCAAAAGGACAACGCTCGCCCATATACCGCTGTTGTAACCCAAAATGCTCTACAGAATGTCGACATATTGTCCCGGCCTATTCGATCACCATCTCTGTCTCCAGTCTAGGGCATATGGGACGTCATCGGACGACATCTGGAGCGTTATTCACACCCAGTATTTTCCGTCCCTGTAATTACTGATCAAGTGCAACGGACATGGAACACCATCCCACAAAGTGACATCCAGCCCCAGTAAAACACAATACACGCACGTTTGCATGCTATCAGTCAACATTTTGACCTTTACACTGGTTATAAATGTACCAGCATTTCACATTTACAGTTAGTCATCTCGCACTCCCGTTAACCTGTGACATTGCAGTATTAATCACTCGAATATGTTAAATAGACAAATGTATTCCCGAAATTTCGTTACTCTACATTAATTATTTTTTGGTGCTGCAATTTTTCCCCTCGATTTTTGTGTAATATCATAGCTTTATTTTTTGTGGAACAAGCCTTTTTTTGATGAAAACACTTTTTATGATAAAAAATAATTGTAGAGGAATTCTTCACAGACCTTACCATAAAGACGTAACACAACAGTTAAATGAATATTCGATTATCAGGATTTAATTAATGACAGGATTCATCGTGTCATTTGAACAGTCGACAAGACATTAAGTGACAACCGCCCATTTCTAAACCTATGTACTTTCTTCTCCAGCGGAAGTCCGCACGTGGATGAACACATGGCTGCGGCACCATCTATGCAATCTTATCACAGACGGCCAATCGGACTCATTTTTTGGGTCTGATACAGGGTTATGTAACCGATTTTTGATGCCACGTCTCATCCTTGAAATTTTTTCTTATCTGAACTTGTGGATGGGAAACTTTGAACAGCCTGTATTAATTTTGACTGAGTTCTCTCATATATTACAGTACGCATTAAGTTCCATGGCATGTCACATGATCAGTTTTCAGCATTGAAGCCTGGATTAAAATTTTAGAGCTTTTTAATGATATGACTGTACTGTAAAAATGTACCATTGCCTGCCACGGGTAAAGCGAATGGCAAGTGAGGTGACGCGTTCAATATTTTACCACAAATCTGCTTGGCGTGAATGATGTCCAGTCCGGCAAAGCAGCGTTTCCTTCGCGATAAAAATCAGTCCAGATAACACGAAGGCCGAATTGGTGAGGGTTTACTTTTATTTTGGGTTTTCGTTACGGTCCACGAAGATATTTTTCAGAGAAGTGTAAGCATTATACATAAATATCAATGATATAACGGTTGTCAGATGTTGTCAGGTGCCGTAACTACACTGTGTAGTGTGTTAGTGTATGTGTCACAGAATATCTTCTAATTGTAAGAGCAGCACTTAGTGACTCAACAGTATTTTGTGAAGCCTTGATGTAATTGGAAATCTAGAGATAAGGTCTATAGCTAAGTGGAAGCTAAAAATTAATTGGTGGTAATTCCCGCAGTGTGTGTATTTTCCGGAGCAGAAGTATCACTTTCTGCTTTTTCTTTCCTGGCAGATACCATTAAAGTTCCATGACACCAATACGTAAGGAAATTCCATTGAGAAAGGAATGATTTGCACCGTATCAGTAGAGGTGGAGTCTGTCCTCTCTACTGGAAAGAAAAGGGAGACAACGGTTTCCATCGACGAAGAGGTAATGATAAATGGTGCGTGGATGAAATACGACTAAGGAAGGAAATTATCAGTTTTCATTTCAGAGCAATTACCCCACCGTCATATGGGGATTGATGAAACCACATGAAACCTAAATTTGGTTGCCAGACACTGATTCGAACCCGTCTCCTTCGAAGTGCGAGTCCGGTGCCTTGCCGGATGCACCACTTCTCTTGGTTGAATACAAAATATTGGATCCCCGCTTAAAACTAAAATTTACTTTGTCTCCTGCTAAAACTTCCAGTACGCACTGCTGCATTTTTCCGTGAATAATAACGCCTTTTTCCTGAACTTCAGACACCAGAGCCACGGAATCGCATCTCGAACTAGAAATGAACAGAAAAAATATGACTTGGTTTGAAGAACTGTCCCACGTACGCTTCAAGTGATTTGAGAAGACCACGAAAACATAAATCGATATGATCAGATGAAATCGACAGTCACGTCTTGCGAAAAAAGTAGTGAACTTGAAGCGTTTACGGCCTTCTAAAACAGACGTCCTCCAAATCACGTGCCTAGAAATACACAGCATCTGATGAGACTCTGAGGAGCCCACCGCTTCGTCCGTCTACATCTGGCTGGCTGACTACATAGGCGTAATAGTTAAGCGCCGCTAAGTTTAACGCACCTGTCGTGTGTACAGACGGAGAAAGCTTCGAATCCCCGTCCAGTCATTCTGATCTGGAATACTCATCATTCTATAATACAGTTCATACTAATGCCAGAATGGTTCCCTTGATAATACCACAGGCAAATCCTTCCGAAACCTATTGCAGCTGGTGCTCCATTCCAAATTTGTAGACAAGGCATTACACTCTGGTCTTCTTTCTCCCACTCAGATCAATACAACTGAGGAGATTCGGTGAACCGAGTTTTCAATTATTGAGTACTTAAAACAGGCTGGCAGCGTGGGATGTTAAAACGTCGTTTCGTCGGAGTCCATTGCGTTAAGCAATGTGGCATCTAGCCCAAATGATCGATGTTAGCCCGCATCTCGTGGTCGTGCGGTAGCGTTTTCGCTTCCCGCTTCCTGGGTTCGATTCCCGGCGGGGTCGGGGATTTTCTCTGCCTCGTGATGGCTGGGTGTTGTGTGTTGTCCTTAGGTTAGTTAGGTTTAAGTAGTTCTTAGTTCTAGGGGACTGATAACCATAGATGTTAAGTCCCATAGTGCTCAGAGCCATTTATTTTTTTTTTTGATCGATATTACCGTATGGCCAAATTGTTATGTTCCTTCAAGTAAATGAATCTGTTAGCTTTAAAATCCATTCGTACTTTGATATCCACAGATTGTTAAGCTCAGTGGCATTGATGTGATAGAGAACCCTTGAACGTGATATAGTTCCTAATGTGTCATACAGGTTGTTGCAGGAGCAGTGGTAAATATTTTAGTATATGGTAGTATAGAATAAATCGAATAAAACATACCATCTAACATGTGTCCAGTTTCTACTGGTTACGGATACACGATGGTTACCAGCAAAATTCTTCATTGCGCTTGTTGGTGTATTCGATTCGCTACGGGCTTTTATTGCGATTGTCATTTTTTAAAGTTCTAATTGTGAAGTTGTGCATGAATTTACATAACTGAATTTTCTAACTGTGTCTGTGATTATATTTTGCTGGAAAATTCTGTTGTAAAGTTTAAGCGTGCCTCACGTGTTCATAACTACTACGTTCTGTATGTCGATATGATATTTTTGTACAGGTTTTGTGATGGAGAGGCTGCTGCCTGCTTGTAGAAAGTATAGTAGGGGTTTCCTTAACCGCATAGTACCACATGCGAGACTGTTTATTCGTTTTTTTCACTAACCTGTGTAATCCTGGTGCAATTTCCAGCTGTGATGTCGCATCTGAAAACGCAAATGAACAGTGTGTCGATGAAATACGAGGACGTGCTGAAATCTAATGTCTCCGATTTTTTTATGTCAATACTCATGAAGCTTTTTGAATAAGACAAACGTTATTAACATTCTACACATCTAGATGTTTATTTCACAACATAGTCACCCGGGCAAAGGAAACATTTCTCCCAACGAGAGACCAGTTTGTTGATACCGTCACTGTATAATGTTCATAGGCACACCACAACCTCACCCCTGCTTGCACCGCTTCATCACTATCAAAGCGAAGTCGTCAAAGGCGTTCTTTAAGTTTTAGAAATAGATTAAAATCGAATGGGGCCTTGTCGGGACTGTATGTAGGATGATCGCTGACAGTAAACCAAAGGAGTCAGAGTGTTGCAGATACCGCAGCGCAGTTGTGTGGTATGGCGTTGTCGTGCTGAAGGAGAAGACACTCAATATGCGGACAAACTCATTCCTCCAATACTAAATTGACAATTGCTTCACGTTTCAGAATTTGTCCTAAAAACCGATCCCTTCTACTAGTCAGGATGTGAGACAAATTTCTTTTCTCCCGAATTCATTAGATACGATCTAATCTTTAGCACCACATTTCAGAAGCTTCGATTCCGTTATTCTCTTAACTGTGCATCGTTCTCATTCTACTTCCGTACGAGGCTATATTCCTAACAAATGTCTTCACAAAAGACTCCCTAACTCTTAAATTTGTATTAGCTATTAACAAAGTGCTACCGTTGCCAGTCTACATTTTATGTCCTCTCTACTTTACCTATCAGACCATGTAATCACGTGCCCCAGGTAGTGCTAGCGTTCGTGCAATGACGCGACAATTGTTCACCCATGGTCAGCAGTACGGAAAGTTTTGTTGTCTATTTTACACAGGTAGCTGTACAAGCTCCAGACGGTAAGCAGCAACTGAAACCTCATGATCTGTAGCAACGTTCTGAAATTGTCCATCGGTATCTAACACTGATCGAAGCTGATGAGATGTGGCCGGGAAATATTCTCCGGAATGACGAGGCACATTTTACACTACAACGTGCAGTGAATACACAGAACTGCCGAATTAGCAATTCTGTGAAATCGCGTGCCGTTGCAGCTGCCGTATGTGACTATGTGGTGTGGATTCACAAGCATCTTTATTCTGTCCGTTCTTCTTTGAAGAGAATACGCGCAGAGATCTGCCAGATGTACCGTGACTGTAACACGTTTACATGGACTGTGCCGCTGGTCCAGGCGGAGGTTCGAGTCCTCCCACTGGCATGGGTGTGTGTGTTTGTCCTTAGGATAATTTAGATTAAGTTGTATGTAAGCTTAGGGACTGATGACCTTAGCAGGTAAGTCCCATAAGATTTCACACACATTTGAACATTTTTGCAACATGTTTCGAGGCCTCCTTTTACAGCATGTGCTTCCTGATTTGGAAGAGCGCACTATGAGGAAACCAGTGTTTTCATGTAAGATGGAGCAACTCCTCATGTTGCTCGTCCAATGAAATATATGCACGATGCAATATTTCACTAATATGTTATCTCCAGAGGTTTTTCAGATGGATGGCCTGCAAGATCACCTGATCTGAACCCCTGTTTGATCCTTTCCTCCCACGTCCCCTTCCTACACATTAAATATGGAAACATTTCTATAAATATTTCTTTCTTCCACAGCGCCAGATTTGCACGTAGTGGCCAAAACTGTATTAATTTTTTCCAGCAGAAATCGGTTTTACATTAACGTGTTACAACGACTACCAAGTTTCTTAGCCGTAAAATAATTACAACCCACGCGGGCTTCTGTGAGTAGCAGCACTTTAATTACAATCATCCGATGTAATTCTCTCAGCATTGCCTGAATGCTACTACATACCGTCTCTGTAACCAACAAAAATTGGACATATGTTCCAAGGAAGTTTTATTCAAAGTAGTCTGTCCTACCACTTCTTAAAATACTTGCTGTTTCTTCTCAAACGTGCTGGTGCATCACATTGTAAAAGTAACAGTGATGCTGGTAGAATACAAGGGAGCTAATTTAATTCGCGGAAGAGTTAGATAAAGGCAGCAACTCGTGTAACAAGATCATATGGAAATGCAACACGATTGCCGGAGAAGCCACATGATGCGAGGTCGCTAGTGATACTTAAACTTGCGGTTTCCGACAGCACAAGAGGCGAACCACACGTCACGAAGGCGGGGGCTGCCTCGCTGACCCCAGCTGACAAGCAGCGAGCTGACTCGCCAATAAATAACATCGCCTGTCTTTACACGTCGGCGCCATTTCCTGTCATTCATGAAACACAAGACCCCGTACGGAAGCGCCTTAACCGACACTGCAAACCTACAAAATCGCCCAAGCGTGTGATAGTGATACATATTACACTTATCTTGCTTGTTAGTTTCCACTTGGTTAGAGACCGCTACTGCGCCACAACTGCGTTTTAAGTTTATGAACAGCCACTCTAGACGCTAAAACGTTCTTTACTTTAGCTTTCCCAGTGTAATCTGAAGCTGACACTGAAAATGCAACCAAACGTTGCTCATAATACAATGAATAATTAACAAGAATGTAGGAGTTTGAAGATGAAGAAGTTTTTAAGTTTATACATGTATCGTATAACTACAGAAAAAAGGAAAATATAACTTACATTGTGCTGTGGTGGAGCAGAGTCAAACGATAAAGATAGTAAGAGACGGGAAGATTTAAAAATGACGCTCCAGGTAACATCGTAAGAAAAATAGACGTGTCATGATTCTAGAAAGTAGACATTTTGATAAAATAGAAATAAAGCAAAGCTTCAGCATTAAAAAGGAGTTATTCTGTTTCGTTGAAAACAGACATTTTGAGACTGTGAATGTTAAGAAAATACAGGACGGTTCTTGTAAAGAAAACCACCCAGCCGCTGTTATAATTCATATTCACACAAATATATAATTCATTTATTCACACAAATAGCGCCGTTACCGGTTTCGAACCGACAAGTTCATCTTCAGACAGTTGTTCACGTTTAGATGTACATTTCTTAATATTTATATTAGCTTGCGGCGCGTTCCATGAGGCGGTGGTGCCTCTAAAATACTGCTTCATTATATTGCAACTTTTTTTTAATTTATTGGCTTTCGACAGGGGGGGGGGGGGCAGTGAGGGCCGAACCGCACAATAACCCTGGGTTCGATGTGGGGCGGCGGTGGGGTGAGTAGACTGCTATAGCCTGTTGTGGACTTGTGAACTACTGAGGACGAAGCCTCTCAGCCGTTGCTAGGTCCCCAGTTCCATTCAATACAATACAATATCCTCCACCACACACTATAAGTTGGCCTCCAGAGTCCATCAACTATCACAACAATGAACTTGTTTCAAAAGAGGTACCTGAATATTCTACCATATCCCCGCTCTGATAATAAAACAAGTACACTATGTGATCAAAAGTATCCGGACGCCCTCAAAAACATACGTTTTTCATATTAGGTGCATTGTGTTGCCACCTACTACCACGTACTCCATTAGACATCTGTAGTCATTAGACATCGTGACAGAGCAGAATGGTGCTCTCTGCAGAACTCAACGGTCAAGTGATTGGGTGTCAATTGTGTCATAAGCCTGTACGCAAGATTTCCACACTCCTAAACATCCCTAGGTCCACTGTTTCCGATGTGATTGTGAAGTGTACGCTCAAAAGCGTACAGCCCAACCTAGTCTGTTTGACAGTGACCGGCGACAGTTGAAGAGGGTGTAATACGCAGACATCTATCCAGACCATCACACAGGAATTCCAAACTGCATCAGAATCTGGTCATGATGTGGGGATGTTTTGAGGTCCATAAAGTAGAAGATCCATTGAGAATTAATAGAGCATTAAAGAAGGATGCTGCTGATCAACATTGCAGTTCCATATGGCAAGACACATAATGTTCGTGGGTCTGTTCTACAGCAAGACAGTGATCCCAAACATGCTTCTGAATGTGGGGAACTGAAGAACATTATTTGGCCACGCCAGTCACATGACTTAAATAGCATTGAACTATTATGGGTGAACTTGTCAGGGATGCCAGAAAACCGACGTTGAAGAGCTGTGGAATACTTTACAGAGGAGTTCAAAGACAGAATAACAAGAGTTTGTGCAGCTGTTCTTACGATAATGGGTTGATACTTTGAAAAGGCTGCAGTCTAAACCATATTGTACTATACTTAATGACGGAGAGAAAATACTTATGTTGTTAGTATATTTAATTTGTACGATGTTTGTACGAGGGTAAGTCAATTATTATCTGCAAGGTAGTTATAAAATGTCATTGTAATCAAATAGGAAACCTAAAAGAACACCATTTTTCGACATAGTCTCCTTGCGTTTCAACGCACTTGGTCCATCGTTGTACAAGCTTCCTGATACCCTCATAAAAGAAGGTACTCGGTTGTGCTGCGAGCCAGAAATGTACCGCTTCTTTCACTGCTTCGTCCAAGGCAAATCGACGGCCCCTTAATGCCTGTGTGAACGGACCAAACAAGTGACAGTCAGAAAGGGCAAGATCGGGACTATTGGAGGATGAACCAGTACTTCCAATTTGAGTTTCTGGAGCTTTTCAGCAATGTATGCAGCAGTATGCGGACGGGCATTGTTGTGCAACAACACACCTTTTGACAGCAATCCTCGGTGTTTGCTTCGAATTGCAAGCTTTAGACTGGCAGTAATCATCTCACTGTAACGTACACTGTTCATTGTTGTGCCCCTTTCCCCATAATGTTCCAATACTTGATGTTGTACGTTCCAAAAAACTGTAAGCATCAGTTTTCCTGCGGACGGCTGGGTCTTGAACTTTTTCTTGCACGGCCAATTTGGATATTTCCATTCCATACTCTGCCGTTTACTCTCCGGCTCGTAATGATGGATCCATGTTTCGTCACCAGTAATGATCCTGTCAAAGAAGTTGTCCCCTTCGTTACCATAGCGATCCAAATGTTTTCTGCAGATGTCCAAAGCGTTTGTTTATGCAACTGTGTGAGTTGTTTTGGGACCCATCTTGCACAAACTTTATGAAACCCAAGTCTGTTGTGGATGATTTCCTAGGCAGAACCGTGACTAATTTGCAGACGATGTGCCACTTCGTCAATAGTTAATCGTCTGTCTAAGAGAATCATTTCACGTCAACTCTTTCACGTAAACTCTTCATTTGTGGCGGTAAAGGGTCGTACGGCTCCTTCATCGTGTGTAACACTTGTGCGACCATTTCGGAACTTTTCAATCCATTCGTAGACACTCCCTTGTGACAAAACACTGTACCCCGTACTGTGCCGAAAGTCTTCGATGAATTTCGGCCCCTGATACGCCTTCCGACCACAAAAACGGATCACTGAACGTTGCTCTTCTTTGGTGCAAGCACACGGCGGAGCAGCCATGATTAACAGCACGGCAACGATAACGAAATTAACCTAGCAGCTTGAAAATAGCAAAGATGTGACAACAAATAAACAAAGCATGCGTCATCAACGTAAAACGACAATACTATCAAAATAAACAAAATATATTTAAATTGCAGTAAATAATTGACTTACTTTCGTACATTAAAGTACAGAATGTAGACTTGATGATAGCTCTAAGAATGTATGGCAAAAGTACACTGTATATCTTCTCCTCCTTCTTCTTCTTCTCCACTTCACATATTAGGCAGGTTGCCTGTACGTTACTTCATCTCTTGCATAGGCTGCCTACCCTTCTTCTTCCAGGGTGTTTATAACCGAGAGCCTTTACCGGGAATCTTTCGCCAGCGATACAGTTCCCTCCTTTTTCTCCTATATTCCTTTATATTTTCGTTTAAGTTATGTATTCCTAAATCATTCCTTATATCTTCATTCCTTTTTCGGTCTACCCTTGTACATCCTTCCATTCTTCTTAGAAATGTCATTTCTCGATCCTGTATTCTAGTTTCTTGACGTCTTATTGTTGACCATGCTTCACTTCCATAAATAAGGGTTGGTAATGCTATTTTTTGTGAAACTTCAGGCGGAATTCTTTCATGGCTTTATTCTGCAAAGTTTTTAAGATTCCACCACATATGAAAGTAAATTTATTTAACTTTTGGCATACGCCATGGTTACATTCATAAATCATGTCCAATTCTAGATATTTAAAATGATTTACTCGCTCCATGATTTTATTGTTCAAGACTATTTTAGGTCTTACTGATAGCCTACCCTGAAATTACATCACTTTCGTGTTATCTACCTAGAATGTTAGGCTGTAATACGTGGCTATCTGCTACAACTTATAGGGTCCCATCAGAAGGACATCTTCATTCTCTGTAATCATAGCTCATCTGCATATAAAATTACATTTAGTCTAGTGTCACAATTTCAAAGAACTCCATTTGTGTACAACATGTTCTATCTGCTTAAAACTACGTCTATGTATATGTTGAAGAGTGCTGGAGAAATGTCGCGCGGAATGGCTGCTTGGTTTGAACCGCCATGTCACGGATTGCGAGACCCCTCCATCGGGCAGGGGTGCGTGTGTGTGTGTGTGTGTGTGTGTGTGTGTGTGTGTGTGTGTGTGTTGTTCTTAGCATAAGTTAGTTTAAGTTAGTTTATGTAGTGTGTAAGTCTAGGGACCGATGACCTCAGCAATTTGGTCCCTTAGGAATTCACACACGTAATAAATACAGCATCCTTGTCGTAGCCCTTTATTTGTATTCATTGGCTTTATTGTTATGTTTCCCGTATCTATAAAAATTTCGGTGCTTGTGTATAGACCTTTGAAAGCATTTGTGAGGTGAGGTGAGATAGATAATCTCGTTAAACCATGATACTCCATAGCATTTCTCTATTCACATTGACGAACACTTTCTCAAAATCCACAAAAGTAAGATTCGTTTACCAATTGAACTCTCGCCTCTTTTCTACAACTTGTTGCAGTACAAAACGTTGTTAATGGTTGATCGTCTTTTTCTCAAACCTGATTGTTGTTCAGATACTTCTAAGTCTTGCGTTCAGAATTTTGGCCTATAATTTATAGGCTGCATCCAGGAGGCTTATACCTCGACGGTTACTACATTTATTTTTATCGCACTTCATAAAGACAGATATTACTTTGGCTCTCAGTCAGTTTTTTGGTACTTTCTTATTCCTCCAACATTAATTAAATATGTGAAGAAGTCTTAGATGCTGGAATAACCTTCCATACTTTTAAAGTTCCATACAATACCATCTAAACCAGTGGCTTTCCTATTTTTTGTAGCTTTTAGAGCTTCTGTCATTTCTCTCATGTCAGTATCGTCCAGGATCTTTGTCTCATTGAATTCAGGTAACACTTGTATTAAAGCATCGTCATACCACAATTTTTTATAATGGCTTATCCATTAGTTCTCTCCTATATTATTAATATGTATACGATCATTTTCTTGCATGTTGAGTGATTGTAACTAATTCTTGCACGGGATCGACACGATAGAATCAGTTGTGGGACTTCAGTCTTTCCGATATTGCGTAGAAAGGCTTCTTCGTGTCTACCGCATTTTCTGAAAACGAAAATAATGTGGTGGAAAATCTATCGCTTAACTGCCATCGCAGTCGTTATTCGTGCGTCAAGTCTGTGCTAAGCATATAACCATCCTCCTGGTACCCTTACTGACAGACAATGCAATAGAAAATGAAATGTCGCAAGCGTCCTTCGAGAAGGCATTTGTGTTGCTAGCGGAGTTTTCCTGAGTACTGGTCCTCATCTTGCATCACACAGAATAGTATGGGCTGTTACACATAGTGTAACTGCCAAGTGAAAAGTCTTTAGGGCTGTAATCTCAATGGACTCTTCTAACGACCATATTTTGCAAAATATCTCGCCCATTTGCTGTACTTTCTGGACTAAGCGCTCGTTAACGAAAATATTCCCATTTCGTCTGCATCGAGTGTGAATGGAATTTTAATGGCCATATTGAAGACGCACCCGTGTTTTGTTTAAGCGTCGTGGCGACTCCGTTACAATTGATGAGTCGTAGTTTTGAAGAGTACCGTAAGCCACACCAGGGACTGTGTTGTTGGAGACATATTATAAACAGTCTCTTACTCTTCGATATCAAGTGAAACAATGGTTATGTCTCGCGGTTATATTCTCGAAGTAAGAGCGTACTTACAGTTATTTCAATTTACTGGTATTTCACACGTGACTGCTACTAATTCCATTGAGACAGAAACGGTAGCTCTCTTAAATGGCCAGAGAACAAGCAGTCTGATCTTTTAGCATTATTTTGAGTCTAATCTCAATATTTCCATAGAGCATTTTTAAAGGAGACGATTATTGAACCGATGTATAACAAGATGACAAGTTTTAACCGCGATATTTGTTCATTACCACCACAGTTTTCTATACATTGCTCTGACTTACTCATTTCTTCTTCTTTTTGTTCCGCCTTGGTTCCTGGGCATCACCGCCCGGGTGAGGGGGGTGAAGGAGCAGGTGGGACATGTTGTTGTTATTGTTGTTGTCGTGGTCTTCAGTCCTGAGACTAATTTGAGCAGCTCTCCATGCTGCTCTATCCTATGCATGTTGCTTCATCTCACAGTACCTACTGCAGCCTACATCCTTCTGAACCTGCTTAGTGTATTCATCTCTTGGTCTCCCTCTACGATTTTTACCCTCCACGCTGCCCTCCAGTACTAAATTTAGTGATTCCTTGATGCCTCAGAACATGTCCTACCAACCGATCCCTTCTTCTAGTCAAGTTGTGCCACAAACTCCTCTTATCCCCAATTACATTCAATCCCACCTCATTAGTTGTGTGATCTACCCATCTAATCTTCAACATTCTTCCGTAGCACCACATTTCGAAAGCTTCTATTCTCTTCTTGTCTAAACTTTTTATCGTCCATGTTTCACTTCCATACATGGCTACACTCCATAGAAATACTTTCAGAAACGACTTTCTGACACTTAAATCAATACTCGATGTTAACAAAGTTCTGTTCTTCAGAAACGCTTTCCTTGCCATTGCCAGTCTACATTTTATATCCTCTCTACTTCGACCATCATCAGTTATTTTGCTCCCCAAATAGCAAAACTCCTTTACTACTTTAAGCGTCTCATTTCCTAATCTAATTCCCTCAGCATCACCTGACTTAATTCGACTACATTCCATTAGCCTCGTTTTGCTTTTGTTGATGTTCATCCTATACCGTCCTTTCAAGACACAGTCCATTCCGTTCAACTGCTCCTCCAAGTACTTTGCTGTCTCTGACAGAATTACAATGTCGTCGGCAAACTTCAAAGTTTTTATTTCTTTTCGATGGATTTTAATATCTACTCCAAACTTTTCTTTTGTTTCTTTTACCGCTTGCTCAATACACAGATTGAATAGCATCGGAGAAGGCTACAATCCTGTCTCACTCCCTTCCCAACCACTGCTTCCCTTTCATGCCCCTCGACTCTTATAACTGCCAACTGCTTTCTATACAAATTGCAAATAGCCTTTTTCTCCCTGTATTTTACGTCAGAATTTGAAAGAGAGTATTCCAGTCAACATTGTCAAAAGCTTTCTCTAAGTCTAGAAATGCTAGAAACGTAGGTTTACCTTTCCTTAATATTTCCTCTAAGATAAGTCGTAGGGTCAGTATTGCCTCACGTGTTCCAACATTTCTACGGAATCCAAACTGATCTTCCCCGAGGTCGGCAGGTGGGATATAAGCCCCCAATACTGTTTTCAAAGCAATATAAATTTTGTTGAGTCTTAGTTGAAAAAAAAATTAAACCGTTGTACGAACATACCCAAGCTTAACTAATTACACATACTATAAGCTCTTTCGCAGGAACAATTAATTTTTTGCAGGATTTATTAACGTTCCAGTTAATCATATCCACTTATTCACTAAAAAGCCCAATTCCACGTTTTAATGAATCGTGTTGGTACGACTAGGAGTGATGAAGGAGCAAAGTAAATAAGCACGAATCCGCTTAGTTTCGTTGTATGTTTGTAGGAAAGGTGGCCAGCAGGCAGACGCCTAACAATCGAACGAAACGCGACAGTCTTCCGCACTCCGGTGTTTGTACAATAATAAAAGTGTAGCCAGTGCATGTGTCGAGAGGAATTGCTATGAAGAGAAGAGATTTCAAGGCAATTCATCCACATTGTCTCTTTTTAAAAGGCAAAGTAATGACGGTGAATCTTTATTACAAAATGTATTCAAACATACTCAATTTTTCCGCTACAATGTAGTAGAAAACTAGTTTATAGGTATTTATGAACGGTCTTTTAAACTGATCTAATATAGCATGTAGCATATTTTGTTCTATACATTGCAACAAACAATCCTGAATTAATAACGAGCATCAAGACGAATCCAGGAATTAGCGAACACAGGGTTGTCGTAGCGAGACTGAATATTGCAATCCCAAAACCATCCAAAAATAAACGAAAAAAAGCAAAAAAGCAAATAAACATTCACTTGACGCCTTCCAAATTAATAAGTGTAGACCAGATGTGGCTTGAATTCAAAGAAATAGTAGCTGTAGTAATTAAGATATTTATATCAAATAAATTAACAAACGACGGAGCCGATCGTCCTTGGTACACAAAACGGGTCAGAACACAGTTGCAGAAACAACGAAACAAACATGCCAAATTTAAACATACGCAAAATCCCCAAGATTGGCCATCTTTTACAGAAACTCGAAATTTAGCGCGGACTTCAATGCGAGATGCTTATAATAGTTTCCACAACGAAACTTTGTCTCAAAACCTGGCAGGAAATCCATAGAGATTCTGGTCGTTTTTTAAGTACGTTAGCGGCAAGAAACAATCAATGCCTTCTGTGCACTATAGCAATGGAGATACAATTGAAGACAGTGCTGCCAAAGTATAGTTACTAAACACAGCCTTCCGAAATGCCTTCACAAAAGAAGACGAAGTAAACATTCCAGAATTATCAAGAACAGCTGCCAACATGAGTAACGTAGAAGTAAATATCCTCGGAGTACTGAAGCAATTCAAATCACTTAACAAAAGCAAGTCTTCTGGTCCAGACTGTATACCAATTAGGTTACTTTCAGAGTATTCCGTTGCATTAGCTCCATACTGAACAATCATATACAACCGTTCGCTCGACGAAAGATACGTACCCAAAGACTGGAAAATTGCACAGGTCACACCAATATTCGAAAAAGGTAATAGGAGTAATCCACTTAATTACTGGCCCTAATCATTAACGTCGATATGCAGCAGGATTTTGGAACATATATTGTGTTCGAACATTATGAATTACCTCCAAGAAAACGGTTTATTGACATACAGTCAACATGGCTTTAGAAAACATCGTTCTTGTGAAACACAACTAGCTCTTTAGTCGCATGAAGTGCTGAGTGCTATTGACAACGGATTTCAGATCGATTCCGTATTTCTGGATTTCCAGAAGGGTTTTCGCACTGTACCACACAAGCGACTTGTAGTGAAATTGCGTTCTTATGGAATATCATCTCCATTATGTGACTGGATTTGTGATTTCCTGTCAGATAGGGCACAGTTCGTAGTAACGGATGGAAAGTCATCGAGTGAAACAGAAGTGTGCAGGTAGTGTTGTAGGCCCTTTGCTGTTCCTTATCTATATAAACGACTTGGGAGACAATCTGAGCAGCCGTCTTAGGTTGTTCGCACATGACGCTGTCGTTAATCGACTAATAAAGTCATCAGAAGATAAAAAAAACTGCGAAACGATTTAGAAGAGATATCTGTATGGTGAGAAAATTGGCAATTGACCCTAAATAACGAAAAGTGTGATGTCATCCACACGAGTGCTAAAAGCAATTAGTTAAACTTCGGTTAGACGATAAATCAGTCAAATCTAAAGGCCGTAAATTCAACTACACACCTAGGAATTACAATTATAAAATGTAACAGATCTATTAAGGAGACTGCCTACACTACTCTTGTTCGTCCTCTTTTAGAATACTGCTGCGCATGTTTGATCCTTACCAGATAGGATTGACGGAGTTCATCGAATAAGTTCAAAGAAGGGCAGCACTTTGTGTATTATCACAAAATATGGGAGAGAGTGTCACTGAAATGATACTGTATTTGGGCTGGACATCATTAAAAGATAGGCATTCTTCGTTGCGGCGGAATCTTCTCACGAAGTTCCAATCATCAACTTTCTCATCCGAATGCGAAAATATTTTGTTAACATTGACCTACACAGGGACAAACTATCATCACCACGATAAAATAAGGGAAATCAGAGCTCGTATGGAAAGATATACGTGTCTTTCTTTGCGCGTGCTATATGAGTTTGGAATAATAGAGAATTGTGAAGGTGGTTCGATGAACCCTCTGCAAGGCACTTAAATGTAACTTGCAGAGTATCCATGCAGATGTAGATGTAGATGTAGATATTATTTTTCCTTGATTATTCCCTAAAAAGTTTTGTAATAAAGTTTTCTGTCGTTGCTTTGCCGGTGTTACTAAACAAAAGAAGGTGTGAATTCTTGTAGGGTATTCTTGTAAAGTAATAAGTTCCCAGCATTCTCCATGGTTTAAAAGCGTAGGTCTGTACTTTAAACCGCAAAATACATAGTTTGTAGCGGCTTACTTTCTCTTTATTAAACTGATTGTAATAATCAGACTAATACAGTATTTAAAAATCTGGAGGTCTTTATCTGTTACTGTTTTTCTCAAGCGACTGAGCTGAAATTTTCGTTGGGCGAAGCTTTTATGTATGGAAAGAGCTCAGGACTATTGCCATTTCGCTTCGGACGTTATGCACAATGATCATACACACGCTGTCGATAAATTTAAATGTTAACATTATACCAGGTGAACACTAAGGACAGACGTTTAGAAAAAACCAAAATATAATTACTTGTCCTTTAAAAATATTATTTACAGAATAATACTCAAATGATGTTGCCTTTTTACAAAATTAATGCTTGAAAACATCTCCCAGACGACGGCCGTTTTCAGCGATGCACTTCTCAAGCCACTCGCCAACTAATGTCACCAAACCGGGAAATGGCGCGACAGCGAAAAATAGTCCGAATAGCTTTCATTGACAATCTTGGTGTGTGAGCTGTGCCCCCGTCCTGCTGAAACCGAGCTCGCCGGATAGGAATACGTTTTCTTCTTTGTTCAGATGAGAAGAATTCAGTGATCGTCTGTCTATAACGTTCCCAAGTTACACTTACAGGCTACCTCTATCGTCTTGGAAAGAAGTATGGATCAATAAAATCTTTACAGGTTACAGCACACCAGACAGTCACCTTGGGACTATGTGATGGTCTCTCATGCGTTATTTTTGGATTCCACTGGCCCAATAACGACAGTTTTGCTTATTTACTATGCCATTCAATTGATAATGATGTTCACCATTCATAAAGATAGTAATGTTGTCATTTTGCTCAAGTATGGCCCCTATTTCTTGAGCCGACCTCAACCACTATACATAATCTTTAGCGTTCAATAGTTGCACCATGGCCATTTTGCAGGGATGAAATTCTACATCAGTATCCAAAATCCGCCTTACTGAAAGTTCATCAGAACGTCTCCTAGCACCGAGCGACGTGGCGCAGTGGTTAGCACCCTGGACTCGCATTCGGGAGGACGACGGTTCAATCCCGTGCCCGGCCTTCCTGATTTAGGTTTTCCGCGATTTCCCTAAATCGCTCCAGGCAAATGCCGGGATGGTTCCTTTGTAAGGGCATGGCCGACTACCTTCCCCACTCTTCCCTAATCTGATAAGACCGATGAGCACGCTGTTTGGTCTCTTCCCCCAAACAACCCAACCTGTCTCCTAGCAGTTAGAGCAGGACTACAGAGTATGGCTTGCTGAACTCTTTCAACATTTTCTGCAGTGCATACTGACCGAGGAGCCCATGGCGGTTTTCTGTTCATCACTGTTCCTTGTAAACGAAATGATTCAGCCCAACGTAAAATGGTGTTAAAGTTGGAACACTATCGTGCCTCGCAAGATTGAAGTGGTGACGAAACTCACACTGAAGTGCAGCAATAGACTCATTATTGGGCACAAAACTATCGTAAGCAAACACACGATGTTGCACAGTCCACGGCGCCATGACCTCGACCAAGCACGTGACCACATCAGTTCCCCCCTCCTACTACTTGAGCCTGAGTACTATCTGTTCTAAAAACGTCCATCCTTTCTGCCTCACCCTGTACAGCTTTTTATACTCGGTAGTCGCGAAATGCGTTTTAATTCAGCTTAAAATGTCAAGCTTTAGAAGTTTTAAGCGCCATGAAAATATATGATCCAGAATGCTCCAAGAAGTGGTTTTAGCTCCTAATTTTTCAACTTTTTTCAAGGTGATCTCCCGTTTAGACCCCTTGTGATACATTCACTATTTATTGAGTCGTGCTCCCCAGTAATTCTGTGCTAGTGGTGCCTATCTTCGTTATCCTTATTACATTCTGTTTGACAAAAAAAAAGTGTAGCACCCAGAAATATGGTCTAATGCCAACGCACTTTCGTACATGTACACATACCATCGGTATTATTAGAGCTGTAAATGTTTGTGAGAGGGGGAATGGCCACTAGAGTGCTTTAGCGTTGTTCAAGTTTAATGTTGTTTCAGGGATGGTAGGATATATAAGGGGATGTAAACAGAATCATATGGTGAGTGATCACTGTGAAGGACAAGGAAATGCTGTGCAGTCGGATGAGACAGCGTTGTCCACATCTGACAGAGTTTGAAAATGGGCTTATTGTGGATCCCCATTAGGCCGGCCGGTCGAATGGTGCAGTACCCAGAAAAGTATAGTGACAGTGGCTCGATGTTGCACTGCCTGGGAACTCGAGGACGGGTATACAGGGACTGGACGTCAAGTTTCCGTCTGCGCCGCCTGCAGATAATACAGAACAAAGTGCTACGTATCACAAGGAACGCACCTTCACAGAGAATACCGCCTTGAGACTCTCACAGAGGTGTCAAAAAACCAGCAACACGACTGTACTGGAAAACGAGACATTTGAACAATCCTTCCATCCTTAACCTGAGAAACTACGATCACAACCATAGGCTGAAACATAACTGTCCAAAACACTACTAGTTAGGGACAGTTAACCGTCCAGAAACACTATGGATTAGGGTATGCATAATAAGTGGGTAGCTGCAGGACAAGTAACACAGAACGCCAACGTCCTAAACAATGTTACAGAATACGTTTATGTGGGGCAATTAATTGACACAAAAGGGGATTTGAAACCTGAAATTTTTCGTCGAATTAAACTGAGTTAGAGGGCTTACGGAAGGAATGCAACAGTTTTCAAATCTAACATGCCAGTCTACTTAAAGAAGACAGTTTTTGATAAGTGTGTACTACCGCTTTCAATGTACGAGCGTGAAACTTGGACTTTAAATGAATTTTTCAAAAGGAAACTTAGAACTGCTCAGAGAGCTACGGAAAGGTCAATATTAGGTCTCGCTAAGAAAGGTCGACAGAAAAGAGAAGACGTTCGAGCAATAACAGGAGTGAAAGATATTATAGAACGGGTTAAGACTCTAAAATGGCAGTGGGCAGGACATAGTGCACGAACGAAGGATGGAGGATGGACAAAATCAGTTTTAGAGTGGAGTGACAGAGAAAAACGAAGACCACCGGGGAAACTACCTGATCGCTGGGATAAGGAATTCATGAAGGTTGCGAGCTTCAACTGGCAGAAGACAGCAGAGGACAGAGATGCATGGAAACGCCTCTTAAAAATGTATTTAATAACTTTAAGAGGCTACATCTTATACAGATTGAATTAGCTGACTAATAAATAAATATATAAATAACCGACCAAAAACACTACTAGTTAGGGACAATGAACCACCTATGGGTAGCACCAACACACATACATAGCAAATACTGGTGAACCGTACAGACGCTGCAGTTGACCCAGGGAAGTCACAGGTTCCTAGCTCAGCAGTAGCCCTTCTCGATAGGACTGACAACGACCTAACCTATGACAACGAACTGAGCATAGCACCAAGGCAGAAAATAACAACAACGTCAACTTTACATTATCTACCGCAGATAACAAGAAAACTTCTTCTGCTCTTACTACCTGACAAGACTATTGCAGAGGATTTTTTCCCATTGTCGTTTGTCTTGGCACTTTCTTCCCTCTGCCCTTGAAACCGCTACCGTTCGTTTCCTTTTCGTCCACTATCTGTCTCCTTGATGTGACTGTAATAGTGAGTACTCCCACACAGACGTATGGGTAACATTACAATTTCACATCTCGTGAAGTTCTCGATTCGTAACAACAAATACGGAGGTGAGAGTAGAATTTTTGTGATGGTTATCACGTTGGTGTGGGCGTGGTGGGGCTCCACATTTTTTTTTTTAAATAAAGAAAAAGGTTCCTGTCGACCGTGTCTGACAATAAGAAGGGAGGATCGTCGTGCTGTGTATCAAGCACAGCCTAACCCCTCCATACCTGCGTCTGCCATCCGCGAAAAAGTAACGGACTGCCTCCAATATTTTGTGTCATTCTGCACCATTGGTCACAGACCACCAGAAGCCCAACTAGGGAGTTACCGTCCCGTGGGTAGACTGCCGTTAACAGCACAACACAAACGGCAGCGTTTGGGGTGGTGCCGTGACTGGGAAGCATGGACTGCTAATGAATGGCGTCACTTAGTGTTCAGCGACGGATGGCGTTTCTGCACTATCCCGGATGACCGCAGCCGGTGAATATGGCGGCGACTTCGGGGGATTGCGACACTTGTGAGGAGCGAAAGTTGTGAGGAGTGACATTTGAGAGGAGACCCGGCCGAACAGGTAGCGGGCGGTCTACAGGAACACCAAACAGGTAGCACACCACACTTCGGTACTGCATCGTCACATCAATGCCGTCACACAGGAGTGCAACACGATCGCTGCAACGCATCAGGCAAAAAGCATTGGATCTACACAAGATCCGACCGATGCTGCAGGAATATTTCTGCAAGAACATCATTTGCTAATGAATGATGGGAGCAAATATTTACTTGCAGATGACGACAGCGGACCAGATGATAGAATATTGGTGTTCGCCAGCGAAAGGGGAAAATCCTGTTTAACAGATTGCAATACGTTCTTTGTCCATGGAACGTTCAAAAGCTCCTGCAAGCAGTTTGGACAACTATTTATTGTTCATGCCGATATTTTTAGTTCTGAGGAGGAAACAAACATAGTTCCAACCGTGTACGCCTTGCTACCCAATTAAAAACGAGAAACGTACGATCGCTTTTTCACAGCTGTTGAGAGCAACGTACCTGAATGGAATCCTACAGCTATCATGATGGATTTTGAAGCTGCAATCATCCAGTCAGTAACACATTTGTTTCCTGTTGCAAAGATTAATGGCTGCAACTACCATTTCAATCAGTGCTTGTGGAGGCACGTGCAGAATTGCAGCCTTGTTTCTGCCTACAAGGAAAACGAAGAAATTCGTTTTCACATAAGATTGTGTTCCGCTTTGGCTCACATTGCCCTCGACATGTTAGATGATGGGTTCCTATGCATTCAGGAGAGCATTCCAGATAATGAAAAACTGCAGGATTCTTACGACTGTTTTTGTGAACAATGTCTGGATAATGAAGACATGCCAAGAGATATATGGAACTGCGCAGGAAGACGTCACCGTACCAAAAATGTTTCAGAAAGATGGAATCGGAGGATAAATACATTCATTTCGAAGGTTCATGCAAATTTTTACTCCTTAGTAAAAATTATCAGAGAAGACGCAGAATATCATGGGCACCGACTAGTTTTAAATCTAGGTGGGAAAAGAAGAAAGAATTCCACAATTAAGACAGATGAGATAGTTTCTAAGACCCTTACAAGTCTCCAAGTTGACGGCAATACAAAATCATTTCTTACTTGCGTGGTTTATGCACAGAAATTACAATAAAAAGGAAATGGCTCAAGCTACAGCATCACTTGTAAATATTGAAAAGGGGTTCAGTTCACGTCGATAGCCCAATTGTAAAAATTGTAAATAAATAATCATCCTGTAAATATTATAAACAAATATAATGCAATGCGGGACGAAGAGAGACTACCTCCTTGTGGTGTTCCCTGGAAATGACACAAATACGGCTAAATGTCTCTTGCAGATTGTAAAAGATTCACTAATGGAGTCAAAAATGTCGTAGCTTTTCTAACAATCACAATCAGCATTTTTGTGTAGAGAATTTTAGAAACAATGCCTGTTTGAGTGGACGATAAATACATCTTGTTTCAATACATAAAATGCATTCCTTAACGCTAATTGATAGCAGGACTCACATTAGACCTCAGTACACTTCCCTGCGTAGTACGGAAAAATTGAGGTTTATTTCGAAATAATTAAAGAAAAAGTTTCAACCGAGAACCAAATTCTTTAGTTGGCTCCTCTTAATATATGGTAAAAGGTTGCCACTCTTATCATATCAAATTTTGGGTGAGGGGTTGAAAGATGGAAAACATTTTGGGTTTCTATAGTTTCTGTAAAATATATCGTTAAGTATGAGGTTGAGAAAAAATTATGCCCTATGTAAGATTAATCAGATTAAAAATTCCAATGAAAAAGGGCTTACGCATAACTGTGCTGCAACTATCGACTGACATGATATCGTGGGGGCAAAATCAGCTCAGATTTCTAATTTGACTAAGGCCACTCTTCCTTGCCCAAAAAAATTTTGAAATAATGTAACCTGGCTGCACTGGAGGAGTGTGAATGTCCCTCGGCAGCTGCCCGGGCCGGCACAAGCCGAGCGTTCAGTCACACTGAGCGGCAGCAGATAGTGGCCGAGCAGGTGGTGGCGCAGCATTTGCGACACACCCTGTGGCGGTCCCTTAGCATTCCGGATATCTCACAAGTGTCGCCACATTCCAGTTTCTCACAAGTGTCGCTTCTCACAAGTGTCTACAACGCGACCTCAGGAAGCTGCCATTATTTGCAATATTTTGGAGTGGCACAGCGGCGTTACTCCTGGCGTCATTGCGTGGTGCGCCACCAGGTATGAATTCGCGACGTGGCTGGTAGCGATTTAGGGAACTCCGGTCCGTCACTGGTATCCTGAGTGCTCGTGTGCCACCTCTCATGCGACAGTTTCGTATTGACATGTTTCAGCGAGGCAGTTCTCGCCCACTCGCAGCAAGTGTCTCTATGGACTTATTTACTCCCCTAAACAACAAGTTCCCTAGACCTGTCCCCGACAGAACATGTACTATACCGGCTCGGATGTGAACTCCGTGCCTGCGCCAGTATCTACACCTACATCATACTCAGCAAGACAGCTGACGGTGTGTGGCCCAGGATACTTCTGGTACCATTAACTGTTGCCCCTGCCCTGTTCCACTCGCGAACGGCGAGTTGGAAGAATTACTGCCGAAAAGACTCTTTATTAGCTCAAATTTCCCGAATTTTCTAGTCGTGGCCACTTCTCGAGATGTGTGTGAGAGGAAGTAATATGTTGTCCGATTCTTCCCGGAAAGTGCTCCCTCGAAATGTCAACAGCAAACCTTTCCGTGATGCACAACGCCTGTCTTGTCACGTCTGCCACAGAAATTTGTTGACTATCTCTACAGTGCTTTCGCGACGACTAAAAACCCGTGACGAAACGCGCCGCTCACCGTTGGATCTTCTCTATCCCTTCTATTAGTCCTATCTGATAACGATCCCATATTGATGAACACTTTTCAAGATTCGGTCGAACGAGCCTTCGTAAGCCGCTTCCTTCGTGGATGGCTTACATTTCCTTCAGACTCTTCCTATGAATCTCAGTCTGAAATCTGCTTTTATTACTATTTTTTAAGTGGTCATCCCCCTTCAGCTAGTTACTCCTAGATATTTTACGGTAGGTACTGTTTCCTGGAGAATTACATCAATAGTGTGGTTGTGAAGTATTGGATTTCTTTTCCTACGTACAGGCAGTATGCTACATTTATATAAGTTCAAGATCAACTGCCAGAACCTACACCATTCAACAATCCTCTTCAGGTCATTCTGCAAATCGATTGTGTCATCCGGCATTGCTACCGTCTTATAGTAACCGCATCATCTGTGAACAGTCTTACAGAGCTTCCGACGCTTTCTACTAGATCATTGTAAACAGTAACGGTCACATCACACTTCCTTCGGCACTCCGCAAACTAGTCCGCAACTCGTGGTCTAGCGGCTATCGTTGCTGCCCCTGAATCACAGGGTCCCGGGTCCGATTCCCGGCCAGACGGGGGATTTGCTCTGCCCGGAGACTGGGTGTTTGTGTCTTCCTCATCATTTCATCATCATTCTAGAACGTGGCGAGACTGGACAGGGTAAAGACTGGTAATTTGTTTCGGCGCTGATAACCACACAGTTGGGCGCCGCACAAACGAAAATCATCATCATCGAGAAATACCCTATATATCTGTCGATTTTGTTCCGTTAACAACGACGTGTTGAGCTCTATCTGCAAGGCAGTCTTGAACCCAGTCGGAAATCTGGTTCGATACTCCATAAGCTCGTTTACTCTATCTCTCTCTCTCTCTCTCTCTCTCTCTCTCTCTCTCTCTCTCTCTCTCTCTCTCTCTAACTGGCAGTGCGGGACGGTGTGAAATGCATTCCTGAAGTCAAGGACCAGTTGTGAGCTAGTTTGCCTCAGGGACGATACAATGGCTTTGTTACACCCTTCCCAACCGAATCAGTGCGGGCACTTAGGCCGAACGGGGTTCAACTGTATACTCGTAAAGTGGCTACGTAAAATTTGACTCTGTTTTGAAATAACTGAAATAACACTTGTCTTCTCAGCCTATTTTGTTTCCTGCTTTCCTTCTGTGTGCTTAACCTTCTTTGTCATGAAGTGTATGTAGACTCTTTTGCCACGCCACTAACTCGAAGTCATCTCTTTCCCGTCTCCTCGCGTATATGAGCAACGTTTTTTATGTGTCTATTCCTTCCAAAATATTTCAATACCCTTCTCTCCCAATTATACTTATCCTCTGCAACCAAATCGCACTCTCATTCCCTCTAAAGGTGTGAGTTGTTATCCCTGCGCAGCCGTAAGGCCTATAGAAGTAATAAACTGTGTCTGTCTTATGTCAAGAAGGTGTCATCATCTGAAGACACTGACAGTAACGTCACTTAAAGTGACCACTTGACGCGATTGGATGCCAGGGAATATTTTATTAGTTTGTATCACCACGAGACCGTAGATTCGTAAGTTACCCGACCTGTTCTGAAAGCACCTCATATGTGATCCCATTATGCCAGACGACCATAATTTCCCACCAACAATTGACAGCTGCCTGAGAAAGATAATCGCTTACCGCATATGCAGGGTGGTTATAATTAAACTTTCACACTTGAGCCAGAGTAGCCTGTTTATCGTATGGGTGCTAAACGTTGTGGAAATTATGTTCAACCAATGCGCTAGAGGATTTGAATTGTTAGTAGTGTTATCGTCATGACGTGCCGTTAGACGCCGGTACTGCGACGGCGACATGGGTTGAAACGCAAGCACCGGTGTGCATTACAGCTGCAGGCAGTCAACTTGGGTCCTGGACAAAGTGAGCATTAAGGGAGTACGGGAGGTCCTCTTTCCACACAAGGGTTGAAGAATGCGATTCGGAAGTTCGAATTAACTGGCTATTTGGGAATTACTCCTGGAAGATGCCGACAGCCAATTGCACCACAAATTGATCAAGAAGTTACTGTTAGCATGGCTGAGAAACGTGCGATCTTCAAGCAGTGCATAAGCTGTGTCACGACAGCTGAACATTCCGTGGTCCACCATTCGAAAAATTGAGAAATGGTATCTCCAATACGGTTCCAGGCTGGAAGCAAATGGTCGTTACATTGAGCAATGTTTGTAACCTGGAACGTAAACGTGATACGCAATAACAAATGTTACCCTCTTATTTAGAGATTAAAATGTGTTTCTTCCAGTGGTTTATTCCTTATTTTTCTTCCCCAAGTCATTGCAAATGTATCCATAAAATTTTATTGCTTTACGATCACTCGTTTTTTTTCACGAGGTCTTCTCAAGTAGCAAAAATGTAATTTTAACCACCTGTATTTTCACAGTAGCGAACACTAGGCATCAAAAGCGCTCGCACCATAGCTGTGCCACCGCTGTATGTTTTTAATTCGTCTGCCTAATCTATGAAGCGGCTGTATCAGTGACACACCTTCTCAAGATGATAAAAAAACTATGAGACGATAAGATAAGGGAGAACACCCAGTAGCGGTCTCCCAAACAGTTTTATCTCTGCGGATGCCGCTGGAAACACCGACGGACCAGAGGAGAATTTATCGCAGTACTTATCTGCCACTTCAAGCTAAATGTTTCGCTAATGGCTACCCGCATACTCTCATAAACATCTTTTTTAAGGAAGTTTTTTTTTACTGACATTAATATCTGTTTCACCATGTCAATATGTTTATGAATTACGTCCGCCGACAGCGTCACTAACTCTCTTACTTGCCAAATCGTAGTTCAATAATGATGTAACTTAGCATTGGCTTCTAAAGCCAGCCGGCCGCGGTGGTCTCGCGGTTCTAGGCGCTCAGTCCGGAACCGCGTGACTTCTACGATCGCAGGTTCGAATCCTGCCTCGGGCATGGATGTGTGTGATGTCCTTAGGTTAGTTAGGTTTAAGTAGTTCTAGGGGACTGCTGACCATAGATGTTAAGTCCCATAGTGCTCAGAGCCATTTGAACCATTTTTTTTCTAAAGCCAGCTACGAAAGACAGTTTTGACCAGGCGAAGAATAGCTAACAATGTGCTGGTTAACACGAAAATGTGTTTAGACCAGCCTTTCTCAACCTTTCAGTATTCACGACCCCGATTTTCAATAATAATTTTCATCGCCGCCTCCTCCCTTCCTTTATTTTATATATATGTATGGTATCACAAAAAAACACCCGCAACTCTTAGTACATACTATGTCGTGCGCGAAGGCAAAGTGATCGATTTTCGAGAAGGAACACATGTCCGCAAACGGACAGCTTGTGCGCTGGAAAGCGTCGAAAATTGAGAACGAACGATTGTGACGGTTTGTTCCGATTCGTTTTGGTGTCTCAATACGGAAGTTATGCAACCATTCAACTTTATGTGTACTGCGGATGGACGGCCTAAACCTAATAACATTTCTGCGCATGCGCTACATTCCTCCACAGAGCCGTTGTGTGCATCCTACCGCTGACGATGTGTGGTCTGCCAGTGCAAATAATGTTGTTGTCAACAGTGCGAACTGCACCTGTACAAATCTGCGGAAATAACCGGCACAGTGCTCGCATACGATAAAGCGGACTGCGGTCGGAGAGCTGCCGCAAGATTATATGCAGAACATTTTCCAAACAAACATCCTACCCATTATTCCACGTTCTGCCAAGCGGTCTAGGGCGCTGCAGTCATTGACTGTGCGACTGGTCCCGGCGGACGTTCGAGTCCTCCCTCGGGCATGGGTGTGTGTGTTAGTCCTTAGGATAATTTAGGTTTAAGTAGTTTCAAGTCTAGGGGACTGATGACCTCAGATGTTAAGTCCCATAGTGCTTAGAGCCATTTGAACCATTCCACGTTCGCAGTCATTGTGGGACGCCTCAGAGAAGCCGGAAAGTTGCACGTAGGTATGTTCTGTCTGAGGTGTGTCCATTACGTATTAAAGTAGTAGCATTTTGTGCTTGGTTCTTGCGAGTACTATCCTCAGTCTACTATTTGTACCCTGGTAGGTGCCGAAACGTGATGCGGGTCGTCCACGCCGGCTCGAATACTACAACTGGAGGAGAACGTGTTGTCAGTGTTCGAAGAGGAGCCAGCCACCAGCACTCGGCAGGTGGCAAAGGCGCTGCATACGGGTAAAAGTGCCGTGTGGCGAGTTGCCTATGAACACTGGCTCCATCCATACGATCTGCACAAAGTCCAGGCATTCCGGGAGGAGGACTACCCTCGACATGTGCAGTTTGCGCAGTGGTGTTTACAAAAATGGTCGTGCGGTAGCGTTCTCGTGCCTCGTGATGGCTGGGTGTTGTGTGTTGTCCTTAGGTTAGTTAGGTTTAAGTAGTTCTAAGTTCTAGGGGACTGATGACCGTAGATGTTAAGTCCCATAGTGCTCAGAGCCATTTGAACCATTTGAACGATTTACAAATATACGTACTCCAGCCACAGTTCAAGGGCTTGGTGCTACTCACGGATGAATGCACGTGCACTAGCGACGGCATATTAAACATGCACAACATGCACGTTTGAGCGGACGAAAATCGGTATGCACAGGTGATTCAAATTCACTAACACAGGGTTTGTATTAACATCTGGGCCGGGATAATTCGTGACCATATCATTGGGCCGTCCGCAGCTTTCGGTAGACTTCTCGCTTCCCGCGCACGGGGTCCCGGATTCGATTAGCGCCGAGGTCAGGGATTTTCTCTGCCTGGTGATGACTGGGTGTTTGTTGTGTCGTCTTCATCATCATCATTCATCCCCATTACGGTCGGAGGAAGGCAATAGCAAACCACCTCCGCTAGGATCTTGCCTAGTACAGCGGACGGTTCTCCCGCATCGTCCCCTGCGCTCCTCGGAGTATGGGACCTCATCATCATCATCATTGAGCCATATCTACTGCCAAACAGACTAATAGGACCGATCTACCGTCAAATTAATAGAGGTGTTTTGCCTACCCTATCGGATGTAGTGCCACAAAATGTTCGGATGGACGTGTGGCTACAAGACGACGGAGCTCCAAGCTTAGATGTCGATTAGCGAAATCACCTCAACGTCGCATATCCCAGTCGATGGTTTGATACGGATGGACCAGTTCCGTCACCAGCACGGTCGCCAACTCTGACACCTTTCGGCTATTTTATGTGGCGTATTATGAAGCGTATGGTGTATGGCACACATGTAAAAGCCAGTGTCCTCCCCGATAGCTGAGTGGTCAGCGTGAGGATTGCCGGCCTACGGGCCCTGGTTCGATTCCCGGCTGGGTCGGAGATTTTCTCCGCTCAGGGACTGGGTGTTGTGTTGTCTTCATCGTCATTTCATCCCCAACCGGCGCTCAGGTCGTCCAATGTGGCGTCGATATGTAAGAGGTTCATGACTAAGGAATTTGTTGCTAGCGCACTGGAGCAGATGTAATTCCGATCGATTGCTCACGCGTTGCCTGCGATATGTAAGCTATAAGAGAATCTGAAACCAGAGAGTAGTGTCGACTGCAGTAAGAACTGTGTAGCGGTAGTAGTGGTAGTAGCTAGGAGTCTGGTGTATGGAGTTGGCTGGGCCGGTCGTGTGGAGCGATGGCGGTGCCTGAGCATTGTAGTATAAGGTAAAAGCAGCCTCGCGCATATGTAGTATTGATATAAGTCCCATGTAAATGTTTTTAAAAAAATCTCTTAATAATAATCTTTCTCATAAAAAGTAACTTTTGACAATCATTCATCTCAATTTAAAGAATTTACTAATTTCTCCAATCCATGGTCATCCCGATTATTGTAAAGAAAAATCAGTTTTTTCTTTTTATACATGACAAATCTATCGGCCAGCATTGCACTGAGCTGTGCCAGAAAAATTATATATGCGTTATCCGGCGACTTTATTGAAGTTAGAATTTTCAATTTATTCAGTATGATCTTTCAGGGCCATGACGCAGCACTGCTGACGTCCAAAGTTATCAGCTTAGATTCACAGTCAGTTAATTATTGAAAGATTATATATTTTTTATTAGGAGGTTAGTCACATTCTTATTATTGGTAGGTTACGAAATTTAACTGTTGGGAGGTTACAATGTAATCAGACCTGCAACAAGGCGGCCTGATCTGCCCCGAAGGGGCCTCCCGGCCAGTGACGACAAACGCTCATTATATTTCGTGTAAAGCCAGTGGAGGATCTTATTGCTCGAGTACACGGAGCGATTGAAGTACTTCGAAGACAACCGAACGCACTGACGCAGATTGAATCCATTTTGTAATGTAGACAGAGTGGTGTGCTACTCTAGTTGAGTTTGTTGACGTTGTGTGGAGTGGACCCGAGCCGTGAGTTTCCGGATGTGCGTTCCTTCTTGAAAAGTGATCAGTGTGCCTTCCCGCACAACATGCTTCCTCCCACCCCAAATTCACACCTTGTATGTAACTATTCTGTCAACGTATTTTTGCACTTTTTTTTATAATTGCTCTCGACTTTACAACTCGTTTTCATTATAGCGTTTTCTTGTCTGTTTGTTCGGTACAAATTTTGCAGTTCATTTTAAACTAACTTGAGCTAGAGACTTGAAATTTTCATCATCTTTCAGGACTGAGTGGAATGCAATGTTAACTCGCTTTCTTGTCTGGCGTGTAGCGAACGGTATTTCCCGCTTTCCTGCTCCACTTGAGAATGTTTCGTGGTAAGAATAGTTATCGGTTAGCTCCCGTGTGCACTTTAATCTTCTAATTTTTGCCTTCGAGGATTTTTCGTGGTATAAAAGTAGAAGGAAACATTGTATTGGTTGACTCAGGTGAAGAGAAACTGAAATAATTCTAAAACTAACCGCATATCTCTGGTTTAATTTCATCAAAAAGTTTGAAATCGACTGAAAAATCTCACACACAGAAGACTAAAAAGCAGAAAATAATTATTTGAATAAAAATCTTTTTAACGCAACACGGTCTTAAATCGGTCTAAAAAGCATTAAATAATTTCTCATCGCTCCGTACATATCCCTAACCCTATACAGATAGCCATGAAAATTTTTGCTTGTGAATTTTTAACAGTTATGTAAATACTTGTAGAATTTAAAACATAAAACGTGTGTCGCTTGCATTACATAACTGATGCATGAAGAGTTCACCTTCTTATTATTATCTGTTGCCTGCGCCCCATATTTCTCGTTTTAATTTCTACAAACACTTTCGTAACTATTAAAAATTCACAAGCGCAAATATTCAGGGCTCTTTATATTGGGGTGGAATCCATATATGGCTAGGAATAAGTATTTTATACTTTTTAGTCCGTTTTAAAACATGTTGTGTTAAAGACCATTTTATTTAAATAATTACTTCCGTGTTTCCAGAGAAAGAAGATAGGACGGTTATAGATAAGCACTCGTCATCATGAAGCTGTATAGAGACAAAGCATTTATTGGTTAGAACAAAAATGGAGAGAGTCTTTTTTCGTGACTTCTTTGAAGAAATATTCCCGCTATTTACATCAAGCAGTTTAGAAACATTCCGGAAAACGTAAATCACGATGGTCAGCTGGGAATATGAACCTGGCCCCAGCACCTTCACCATCTCGCTACATCGATGACAATAAGGATCAGTCGATACATAAATGTAGACAGCTCAATTCGAGATCTACGACGTTTCAGAAAGAGATTCCAAAATCAAAGAAAGGCTGTCACGGTTGACAGGATGCGGAAAAGCTCTTCTTTTTCGTATGTGATTAAAATTTATCTTTTTCTTCTTCGCTTCATAGATTAGGCTTTTAAGCCTATTTCGTCTTCACAAATTCTTTACTTCTTATTCCTCAAGATGAAACAAAGAAAATAGCGTTTTGTGTCGAAGATCTGGTCCGACATGAAATTGTTTTACGGACGCGGTTTTAATCATCTAGCTATTAGGGTTGGTGAATTCGATATATCATTAAAAATCTTGAAACATAATTATCCAGTCTCAATACAGAAGTGGCACTATTCACAACACATTCAAGAACAAAACCCAGCGATAATAAAGGATAGCACTTCATTGTTTTATATAGCACCGAGATAATCATGCAAAAAGTTTTTTTTTTTAATTTGCACGCCAAGTATTTTTTACCAGCATTCAGTGAAAGAAAATCTTATGGATTTAACATCCCTTCAACAACGAGTTCACTGAAGACAGAGAACGAGTTCTGATCAGAATTGAATGTAGAACGATGTCGACCATATCCTTTCAAAGGAATCGTCCCGGAATTTGCATAAATGTATTTATGGAAACATCGCTGTTACCGTTCCCTTAATCTGTCATGTACACAAAAAGACGGGTGTTGAAGATGAAGAAAATTCTTGCAACCTTGCGTACTATTGTTTGTTGTAAACTTTTCCAATTATTTCGAACCCTTTATGAAATATGAGCTTACGTGGTTCGCCCTTTAATTAAACATGGAGATGCTCTTCGTCGCATTGGTTGTGTTTTAGGAAGAAGGGATCGAGAATGCTATCGCGTGACGTCTTCCGCGGGTCTAGTCTTCGTTAGTTAACGGCTGACGCCTTAAGAATCCGTTTGCCTTCCTGTGCGTTATACTCCCTTCAGAAAACTGCGCCGTTATCACTTGAGGAGCGTAAAAGGCCACACCGACGGAATGTGGGCGTGTTTGCGAACACGAGTACCGTAGCGCCACGTAATACCAACAGCGTTACGCAAATACAGCTGTTCTGCTACTTCGCACGTCACGAACGGGCTTACAGATCAGTGCGAGGTGTTTTTCTCTCGTTGAACAGTTGGCCTATCCATAATGTTCGGCACCGCTAAGACCTCCTTTTGATTATTCTTGCTGCAAAAGAGTGTGGAGTTACAACGTTGTCTGACGTGCCTTGAAACGCATTCCAATTTATCTGAAAAACTTATTTTCAAATTATTTGTGCAAACAGTAAAAATTTAAATCTGTGTATCTGGACTAGTAAAAAGTCAGAATTTCTCGATTGCCACAGCTGAAATAGTTCCTTTCCCCTCACCCTTTCCCATCATTCTTAAATAACTTTCGAATCGTTACTGAATCCTTTCTTTTAATTATCTTAGTAGGCTTACGCAAATATTTAAATAATTAAGATTTCAACTGTGATCAACAGATGTCTTTGACATAGTTATCGTGATTCGAGAATATTCCACTCTGAAAGAAAATATTGAATCAACACATCGTGGAACTATGATCTTTCAACGCACTGTTGCGATCGCAGTTCAAAATTATACGGCTCTCAAGTTCCATAGTAACTAGCGGCGAATCCCAAAACACAATAATAGCTCTGAATCCCCAATCTCAGAGTACTTAAATCTCCTAATTTTTCCAGCCTCAGTTCTCTTAACTAAACTTTACAGAATCTCCTAACTTTCAACCTTTCAGTCTCCAAACTAGTTGATATCGAATTTGAAATTTTTGTACAAATCTGCTGAAGGGAACAATACCTCCAGGCCTCTTTGGTTCGGTCTTGCTCGATAGTTATTCACCACGCTTGTTGCGAACGAGCATTACATCGTTGAGTGATCCTTTGTGAGGGCAATATGTTCGTGAAAACTCGATAATTTCACAGATCCACAGCATATCGCGTTTGGTAGGATCACCACACCCTTTCCTTCATCATGAACAGGTTCACCTCTCAGCAACGATTCCTTTACCGCTTTCTGCAGTAAAGGTTTCCAAGCGGCCAATCATGGATGTTACCATTAGTTTATTCACTCAGATTTCGTTATTCCCCTCAGTATGAGATGAAGCCTAAATGGATGTTGAATGGTTTAAAACAAGCGGTACTTCTGGTGCCTCGTTGTCTTAGAGATCATTTGAAAAAGTAGCGAAATGCAACGGGCAGTGCAGAAGATAATGTAAGTAGCCGAATCTACGCTATAGTCAACTACCCACTGGAAAAAGTCGTAATCTCCAAATACATAGCGGTAGCCTCGTGGAGTGATGTAACTGTACGGAAGGCAGATGATAAATCCCAGGGCCTTTCGAAGAAACCTAAGAAAGCGCCACGTAGTCTCAGGAGCAATCTCCTACAAAACTCCCGTTTCATTTTATTTTTATCAAGGACCTCTACTACCACAATGAATGGTTTCGTTGTAATGCTACGTCTCTTGATGTGTTTTGTATACAATCCAATTTCAGCCCACATCCCTCTACAAGTGTCAGGAGTTATCGAGGGAATTTTGGAACATGCTGAAATGTAGCTCCATTTGGGACAGCCTCCAATGAAACAGTAGATACAAATCATTCATCCAAAAAACGCATAGGTTGCATCTAAAAAGTATGTTACCTGACTGATGGCAATTTTGATCCACTACGTTGTGTTCCTAGCCTCTCAAGTACATTAAAAAACTCATAGTTTACAATCTTGTACTATCCCACCCCTGGTTGATAGTAAATTTGACCCACAATGTTGTGTTCCTATCCTCTCAAGTACAAAAGGGTTATCTCCCAGTCAGGCGTTTGAATAATACGTAATACCTTTTGCTTCTCTTCGTTATTCAAGTTACAGCAGGAGCAACTGATGGTGTAGCTATGTTGTGCTAAACTAGTTACGAAAGGCTTGAGAGAAAGCATGCTTCAGTTGATTTTTGATTTTGTATCACTTACAAAAAAAGTTTCCAAAGTCATCTCTACGTGACTCTTGCACCACTGAATATTTAACAGCAACGGATATCGGTGCACACACTTCGATAAAATAATACTGTATCCACCAACCTATTTTGACGCTAAAGTTCGCGTAGTTCATGATACAAACATTCCATCGAAATCCAACGGAAGAATGGTTAACGTTGTCGTAACATTATTTGTAACCTTCCCACTAAGTCGGAAAGAACTACTTCCACTGAAGTAACTGTTTTTCCCTTATCTTGACCTTATCTTGAAGGAAGCTTTTAGCTTGTAAGTGTAAGAATTTTCTTGGAAACCTAATCGGTAGTTCTTCTGGAGCGGCATTAAGTGAGAAGTAAAGTGAAGGGACTTTCCACAACAAACAAAAACACTTACGAGGTATGGCGAGCAAAATGTAGACATTTTCATAAAACAACAGAGCGCTCCAGTCTGTTAGTTTTATTTGTCTCAGCAGAAACTGCATTGCCGGAAAGAAAATTAGTACACCCTTTTAGAAGTTTCCAATTCACTCAAAATTTCCAGAATGAGATTTTCACTTTGCAGTGAAGTGTGCGCCGATATGAAACTTCTTGGCAGATTAAAACTGTGTGCCGGACCGAGAATCGAACTGGGGACCTTTGCCTTTCACGGGCAAGTGCTCTACCATCTGAGCTACCCAAGCACGACTCACGCCCCGTACTCACAACTTTACTTCTGCCAGTAAGTTTCACTCAAGATTCATTGTTCTAACGGTGCATATAGAGTACATGAGATGATTACATTGCAGATCAATAGCACAAGCGTTTTTGAGGTACCACGTGCCGACCCATGCTGAAACACCCATATTAGTACGTGGTGTGGCCTACACGGGTGGCAATGCTGGCGCTGACTCTGGCATACAGTCGATCGAGCAGATAGCCAATACTGTCCTGGGACACGTTATGCCACGCATGCTCCACCTGTTCTAGTAGTTCTGCAAGAGATGTTGATCGACGAATCCCAAGAGTCACTTCTCGTCCCATCATATCCCACACGTGCTTAATTGGAGACAAGTTTGCAGATCGTGCTGTGCAGGGAAGTTTACGAACGTCTTGCAGAGCATTTTGTCTCACGGGCAGAGTGTGGCTGAGCATTATCTTGTTGGAACGACACATCACGTTCCGTTGCAAGAACGGAAAAAGAAATGGATTCAACAACTTGCTGCACATACTGAGCCCTGGTTAGCGTCCCCACCAGAAACACCAAATTAGAATTATATATTAATACCGTAAGCTGCTGACTGTCGTTGATATATATCAACGGGGACAGGTGAAAATGTGTGCCCGAACCGCGACTCGAACCCGGGATCTCCTGCTTGCATGGCAGACGCTCTATCCATCTATCCATATATAATCCTAATTTCTTTCTAGACGGCTGCAGGTCATCAATGGTGTCTGTTCTATCGGACATGTCCGAAAGAACTGACACCATATCCATATAGGTATATAGTTCTGGGTATACCGGCCATGACCTTCTTCTTCTGTGCGGATGCACACATATTACCCCAACTCTTACGGGACTTTGTAAGAATGTCTTCCACGATTAATGAGTGTGTTGTGTGGGGACACTACGAATGTAGTAAGTGGACATACAAGGTGAGAATGTGGGTCTCGCGGGAGTCGTGAACGAGAAAGTTCCTGCAGTCGCACTATCCTCTGTGCCCTCTGTGGCTCGGATAGATAGAGCGTGTGCTATGTAAACAGGAGATCCCAGGTTCGAGTCCCGGTCGGGGCACACATTTTCACCTGTCCCCCGTTGATATATATATCAATGGCCGTCAGCAGCTGAAGGTATTAATATATAATTCTAATTTCGTTCTAGACGGCTGCACCTCGAACCACCATACCGCGATAAAAGTGTTAATTCCCTTCGTGCGGCCCTAATCACGTCGGAAACCTTTTCACATGAAGCATCTGATTAGAAATGACAGCTCCGCCATTTCGCCGCCCTTTTGTACCTTGTGTACGTGATACTACCGTCTTCAGCATACATGCATATCGCTATCCCATGACTTCTGTCACTTCAGTGTGGCCGCGCGGGATTAGCCGAGCGGTCTGTTCACAGATGAGTTAACAGTTTAACTTGGAGTGAAATGGTTCAGTATGGTGACTGCAAGCTAATTCGGACCACGTACGCTTCTATGTGTGTTTCCTAGTGGTATTGTGACATTTTAAATATTTAGAGATAATGTCTGCGGCGGAATGTGTGCATTTCTGTGATTCATGTAGACTAAGTTACAACTCAAGGATGGTAATCCCAACAACAAATGTCTGATCTGGTGAACGAGTACCTACAATGACATAACGTATCTAGAATGGCCAGCTTATTCTCCCGGCTTAAATTCGATCGAAAATGCATAAAGGCATAAAGACTGCAGCCCTACTCCGCTACCATAGGCCGCTGTTGACCGTCGGGCAGCACTTCCTGACAATGGGTAAGGGGTGCGTTAATGCAAGACATGGTAGACAGCCTGATGCACAGTATAGGGAGTCACTCTGCATAATTTTATGGGATTCGTGGTGACTTATGTGTAGACAACGGCTGCGTAGTAGGATTTCTGGAAAACATTAAATTTATTTATTATACTGGACTGGTAATGGAACACTTACCCTTCTTCAACAGCGCAGCGGTCTAAAATTACATACGAACACATATAGTGCCTAACTGAACAGTGTTGGCTCGATAGACGGCATGTTTGGTGTCTGTTGTGTCTAATTTTAAGTATCGATTTAAGCCGCGCGGGATTAGCCGAGCGGTCTTAGGCGTTGCAGTCACGGACTGTGCGGCTGGTCCCGGCGGAGGTTCGAGTCCTCCATCGGGCATGGGTGTGTGTGTGTGTTTGTCCTTAGTATAATTTAGGTTAAGTAGTTTGTAAGCTTATGGACTGATGACCTTAGCAGTTAAGTCCCATAAGATTTCACATACATTTGAACATTTTTGAACTTAAGTGTGTGTTACGCTTATTTGTGTTGTCCAGCCGCAATTTAGTCTATCCTGCGACTTGGTCTGCCTTTTTCCCTTTGCCTTGTAAAAAAATAAAAAAATAAAAAACTTTGAAGTAAACTAACAAATAAAAAGGTATGTGTTTTGTATTTGGAGCTAATGTGATGATAACGCTGATGATAACGTTTCCACAACAGGAACAGCAATAAACAGCTTTACCTTTTGGCAGTCTCTAAATAATAGAAAATCTCTAAAATACGTGACCGGAAAAAATTAGTAGACCTGAAAAGACGACGTCTATTTTGATCCGATGACGACGCATGCCGCCTTGGGATAGTAGATGTACTGATAATGATTTCAGTCTCATCCGCCAACATAGCGTAGTGGCACGGCTACCAGAGAGTCATCTGTATCTACCCTTAAACAGGGAACGCTCACAGCTAGAAGGCTCAATGTGGTGCAAATGTGCGAACCAAGCAGGCAACCATGCCTCGGAGACGCGCTCGTACTTCTTACAGCCAACTGAGAAGTCTGAAAGAGTTCAAATTATGGTCTTCCGAGTGGCGGGTTGATCCCTTCGGAAAACTGCTACACAAGTTGGTCCTGTTGCCCGTAAGGCCTGGGATGGGGCCACTGTGTCTTGGACGAATGCAGTCTACGAGACAACGCTTGCCAGGTATATGTCGCATGCACGAACGACCATTACTAGCGCGCAGGCAGGATCTGCTTTCATCGTTGAAGATCATAGTACGCCATTCCACTTTCCAAATGATTATCTCACGGCACAAGTCGAACCGTGCTCTTCGATACTGTGGCGTGAGTGGAAGGCGAGCTAGAGGTGTTCGTGTCCGTAATCCCACTGCTAATAATCGGTTCGTAACAGTTCGTGTTGACACGCTTGGCTCGCAAGCCCTCTTATCTATACTGTGGCAGCTGTACAATCTGCCACTGTTGCCTTTACAATACGACTGTCCTGGCCGGCGTCTGTGCTGCTCAGACGTCCAGAACCTCGTCTACAGATATGGGAATGTTGACGTGACCACTGATACCAGCATCGTCGCGCAATTGAGGCAGCAGGACCAACTTGTGTGGTAGTTCTCCGAAAGGATCAACCCGCCACTCGGAAGACCATAGTTTGAACTCTTTCAGACTCTCTCAGTTGGCTGTAAGAAGTACGAGCGCGTCTCCGAGGCATGGTTGCCTGCTTGGTTCGCACATTTGCACCACATTGAGCCTTCTAGCTGTGAGCGTTCCCTGTTTAAGGGTAAACACAGATGACTCTCTGGTAGCCGTGCCACTACGCTATGTTGGCGGATGACGCTGAAACCATTATCATCTACTATCTCCAATGTGGCATACGTCGTCATCGGATCAAAATCGACGTCGTCTTTTCAGGTCTACTAATTTTTTCCGGTCACGTATTTTAGAGATTTTCTATTATTTAGAGACTGCCAAAAGGTAAAGCTGTTTATTGCTGCTCCTGTTGTGGAAACGTTATCATCGGCGTTATCATCAGTTTAGCTCCAAATACATAACACAAACATGTTTATTTGTTAGTTTTCCTTTAAAGTTTTTTTTATTTTTTGCCGGGAAAAGGGAAAAAGACAGGCCAAGTCGAAAGACAGACTAAATTGCGGCTCTACAACACAAATACGAGTAACATACACTGAATGACAAAAGTCATGGATAGCGATATGAATAGACAGGGTGTTACAAAAAGGTACCGCCAAACTTTCAGGAAACATTCCTCGCACACAAATAAAGAAAAGATGTTATGTGGACATGTGTCCGGAAACGCTTAATTTCCATGTTAGAGTTCATTTTAGTTTCTTCCACGTACGCTCAATGGAGCACGTTATCATGATTTCATACGGCATACTCTACCTGTGCTGCTAGAACATGTGCCTTTACAAGTACGATACAACATGTGGTTCATGCGCGATGGAGCTCCTGCACATTTCAGTCGAAGTGTTCGTACGCTTCTCAACAACAGATTCGGTGACCGATGGATTGGTAGAGGCGGACCAATTCCATGGCCTCCACGCTCTCCTGACCTCAACCCTCTTGACTTTCATTTATGGGGGCATTTGGAAGCTCTTGTCTACGCAACCCCGCTACCAAAAGTAGAGACTCTTCGTGCTCGTATTGTGGACGGCTGTGATACAATACGCCATTCTCCAGAGCTGCATCAGCGCATCAGGGATTCCATGCGACGGAGGGTGGATGCATGTATCCTAGCTAACGGAGGACATTTTGAACATTTCCTGTAGCAAAGTGTTTGAAGCTACGCTGGTACGTTCTGTTCTGTGTGTTTCCATTCCATGATTAATTTGATTTGAAGAGAAGTAATAAAATGAGCTCTAACACGGAAAGTAAGCGTTTCCGGACACATGTCCACATAACATACTTTCTTTCTATGTGTGTGAGAAATGTTTCCTGACAGATTGGCCGTACCTTTTTGTAACATCCTGTATACAGAAGATGGTGATGGTGATGGAGGTTGTTAGTGTTTAACGTCCCGTAGACAACGAGGTCATTAGAGACGGAGCGCAAGCTCGGGTTAGGGAAGGATTTGGAAGGAAATCGGCCGTGCCCTTTCAAAGGAACCGTTCCGGCATTTAGCCGGCCGCGGTGGTCTCGCGGTTCTAGGCGCGCAGTCCGGAACCGTGCGACTGCTACGGTCGCAGGTTCGAATCCTGCCTCGGGCATGGATGTGTGTGATGTCCTTAGGTTAGTTAGGTTTAAGTAGTTCTAAGTTCTAGGGGACTAATGACCACAGCAGTTGAGTCCCATAGTGCTCAGAGCCATTTGAACCACCCCGGCATTTGCCTGAAACGATTTAGGGAAATCACGGAATACCTAAATCAGGATGGCCGGAGACGGGATTGAACCATCGTCCTCCCGAATGCGAGTCCAGTGTGCTAACCACTGCGCCACCTCGCTCGGTTATACAGAAGAAGGTAGTATCGCGCACACAAGGTACAAAAGGGCGGCGAAATGGCGGAGTTGTCATTTCTAATCAGATGCTTCATGTGAAAAGGTTTCCGACGTGAGTAAGGCCGCACGACGGGAATTAACAGACTTTTATCGCGGTATGGTGGTTCGACTTAGACGCGCTGGAAATTCCATTTCGGAAATCATTAGGATATTCTGTATTCCGAAAGCCACAGTGTCAAGAGTGTGCCGAGAATACGAAATTTCAGGCATTACCTCTCACCACGGACGACGCAGTAGCGGACAGCTTCACTTTAACGACCGAAGCAGCTGTGTTTGCGTAGACTTGTCAGCGATAACAAACACACAGCTCTGTTTGAAATAACCGCAGAAATCAATGTGGGAAATACGACGAACATATCCGTTAGTACAATGCGGTAAACCTAACTAACCTAAGGACAGCACACACATCCATGCCCGAAGCAGGATTCGAACCTGCGACCGTAACGGTCACGCGGTTCCAGACTGAAGCGCCAGAACCGCACGGCCACACCGGCCGGCTTCAGTTTTCAATATTCGAATTACAGGGTATCGGGATTGCACATGAAACACATAGTGACGGCATTATGAGCGGCCAGATGACTGGCATATTACAAGCCAGTCCTATTCAGCGCTAAGTGAATCGAGAATTTAATGTCGTTTTTAATAATAATAATAATAATAATAAAATAGGACAATCTACCATAAGCAAAGTAAGTGAATTTAAATATCTCGGAAGCAACAATAACTGAAGACTTGAGATGTCACCAGGAGGTGAAATAGCGAAGGAGGCATTCAACAGAAAGAGGAGACTCTTTTGTGGCAAATTAGATAAGGACTAAGGAAAAGGCTTGGCAAATGTTTTGTCTGGAGTGTGGCACTATATGGGGCAGAAACATGGAAACTGAGACGAGAGGATGAAAAAAGGTTAGAAGCATTTGAGATGTGGATGTGGAGGGGAATGGAGAGAATAAGCTGGATGTAAAGAGTAAGTAATGAAAGAGTATTGGAAAGGGTTGGTGAGAGAAGATGTCTGCTACAGGTTGCAAGAGAAAGGAAAAAGAACTGGTTGGGACATTCATTGAGAAGGGAGTGCTTGCTAGTAGATGCTTTGGAAGGATTGGTTTGTGGGAGAAGACTTAGAGGAAGAAGGAGATACAAGATGTAGACGACATAAAGGGAAGAGGAAATTATGCAGACCTGAAGAGGATGGCAGAAGATCGGACAGCCTGGAGAACTACCATGTGAAAACCTGCCTTTAGGCAGAACACTGATGATGATTTAATATCATTTGCTGGCGAAATTAGGATTGAAGAAACAATCAAGAACTGTACAAGATGGAGCATGTACTATAACTCAAGTCCTGGATCATTACCTTCCCTTACGTGGCCGAAGATGTTGGAAGATGCTCAGTCTGCACAGGATACACTAGTTTAGAGATCACGCAGATGCCTCAGGGCCATACATCTCTTATCAGATTGTGGACCATCGGCTTTCACGAGTAGCTGTATAAACTTTCCAACTCGTCACACATATTCCTAACACTCGACTATTGTGGCACCTTTTCCAGTATGAGTAGATTCTAGAACATTGGCATAGTTTCCTGTTCACAGATGAGTTAACAGTTTAACTTGGAGTGGAATGGTTCAGTATGGTGGCTCCAAGCTAATTCGGAGCACGTACACCTCTATGTGTGTTTCCTAGTGGTATTGTGACATTTTAAATATTTAGAGGTAATGTCTGCGGAGGAATGTGTGCATTTTTGTGATTCATGTAGACTAAGTTACAGCTCAAGGATGGTAATCCCAACAGCAAATGTCTGATCCGGTGAACGAGTACCTACAATGACATAACGCATCTAGAATGGCCAGCTTATTCTCCCGGCTTAAATTCGATTGAAAATGCATAAAGGCATAAAGATTGCAGCCCTACACCGCTACCATAGGCCGCTGATGCACAGTATAGGGAGTCACTGTGTATAAATTCATGGGATTCGTGGTGACTTATGTGTAGACAACGGCTGCGTAGTAGGATTTCTGGAAAACATTAAATTTATTTATTATACTGGACCGGTAATGGAACACTTACCCTTCTTCAACAGCGCAGCGGTCTAAAATTACATACAAACACATATAGTGCCTAACTGAACAGTGTTGGCTCGATAGACGGCATGTTTGGTGTCTGTTGTGTCTAATTTTAAGTATCGATTTAAGCCGCGCGGGATTAGCCGAGCGGTCTTAGGCGCTGCAGTCACGGACTGTGCGGCTGGTCCCGGCGGAGGTTCGAGTCCTCCATCGGGCATGGTTGTGTGTGTGTTTGTCCTTAGGATAATTTAGGGACTGATGACTTTAGCAGTTAAGTCCCATAAGATTTCACACACACATTTTTATCGATTTGAGATCTTCTTCAATGGAATTATTACGGTTATACGAGGGCCAATACATGATGATACAGGCCTTATATCTTTACTACACTGGCTAATTACACGTGTGGTTTCTCTAAATCGTGTAACCAAATGCGGTGATAGTTCCATTGGAAAGGACACATCTGATTTCCTTCCTTTAACGTTCCCCAATTCGAGTATTTGCTACGCCCCCTACGATCCTGTCATAGACGGAATGTTAAATCCTAATGCTCCTTCCCTTTATGAACAGCAGCACCACTTTCAAAGTCTGTCGAATATAGGCAACTGCTCGAGGTATTGGCGAGTGGATTTCACACTCATACTGCCATTGTCTTTCCACTTCTTTCTGGTGAACGTACTTCGATTACCTCTTTAATGCAGCATTGTTTTACTCAAAGCAAAATCTCATCTCAGCCATTTTCGCAGTTGATGTGACTTTCGCTATCGGCTGGAATAACATTGCGTTATACTATCCTGGGAAAATATTAACAACGTTTCATTTTGTTACAAAGATACTGCCTACCAAAGACGAGCAAATTTATTTGTAATTTCTTCGCTCCCCCCTTTCCGATTCCCCCTCCCTCCCGCTCCCTCCCCCCCCCCCCCCAAAAAAAAAAACACCTTATTCGCCTGAGATGACACAAGAAAGTTAAAAATCAGTGCCGCTCTTAACACAGGCGTACGAGATCGTCAGTTGAGACCTGTCCACCCTGATATTTCCTATCTGTTGCTAAGATGGAGCGCAATGAAGTAAATACTTGTGAAAGGGCAAATATGATAAGAGATGACAAACATCGGATTGTTGATAAGAGTGTGTTTTCAGTTTCCTTTCACCTTTGTTTACGCTAGTGACTCACATATCATAACAACACTCCATCACTTATCAAGTCAACAACAATTAATTGAAAATAAACCTGTTTTGCTCAAGTTACTTAACAGTATTGCCGGTGCTCTGGCTCTACTCACCTGATGTCGACGAGGCGTTAAATTCTACTTCCGCTTAGTGAGTATCGAGTGTGGACAGAGTTGGTCTCGCATTGCCCATCAAGGCTTCTGAGAAGCCCACTCTGGTTTCTTTTGTGGCAAAAACAAACGCTATCTTTTGCATATACTTATTAAAACTGGACCGCTAAATACTGTAATAAACATAGGAAAGCTGCGTGGATCAAGCTGTACGCGATGACATTACATCCGGAGAAACTTTGCATTACTTTGGAGGGATATGTCGAAGTTTTGTCTGAGCTCTATTGTCTATAAGATGGTGCAGTGACTAACAACATATGTATTAGCATTCTAAGAGTTTTAAAAAAATATTTGTATCGTTAAAGAGATGAACCAAAGCACAGACAGTAATGAAATGGATTGCTTTTCGGAATTAATGCCTCATAAATTCTAGAAGCCTTTCCAGGTACGAAGAAAGGAAAGGTGCCAGGAAATAACATCGTTTCAGTAGAAATGATTGAACTTGGAAGGAAAAATATACAAAAGAAAATTGTAATGTTTTTACAGTATTTTTGCGAAAGGAGGTAAAAAAGTTCTGTAAAACTGAAAAAAAGTACGATTATTTTCCTTAAACACACAGGTGACATCAGCACAGCTTGAATCTGTTTAAAGTAAGCCATCACGAAACCACCAAAAATCGTTGTAAAATGTATGTATTCAGTTAAGCGACCAACTCAAGTTACCTTCATACGCACAAAAATTTGTATGGGACGTTATATGTCAAAATGATTACCGTGGCCAATTGCATATAATAGATAATCTGTGTTAATTCGCGAATGAATCCACCATAATTATGTTGCCGTGTAATGGTCCGTATACATTTTTAGCTAGAAGATGGTCCCTTGACCAAACCTGTTTGTCCGAGTATATATACACAATATCAGATCAAAAGTATAAGGGCACTCCCTGTAAGGCGTAATTGGCCACTACATAGCACGAGAGACGAACCACTCAGTATGAAAGGAGGCGGGTAGTATTGTTTTGTCAGTAGAGAAGCAGTAACTGCAACAATATTGATGCCAAACTTCCAGAGTATACAGTTTTTCCTGCAGCTTTTCAGCCGGTAACAGTTCTCCAGAACTACTAATCGTCTCTGAAGCTGTTCTACATATATTGAGCCTTATATTAGTTTTTGTTTCACTATACCAAAGCAATGAATTCAGAATTTGGACAAATGTGTATTTTGCAGCTTTTTCGGTTTCTGTATCTCCTCTGATACGAAACTTCCCTATTTGCCTAGTGCAACATCTACGAAATTTCCACTAACTTTCAAATATCTCATTTTTCCGACTTTCACAAGCGGGCCGCATTTTGCATATTTATCCATTAGTTTTCACGTCATAAAGTTCACAACAACTTCATCGAGGCAGTCATGGGATCGTCCGTGAATAAGACAGCATATAAATAATTATCACTTATTTCAACAACTATTCATATCAATGTATAAGTTTTAAAGAAAGTGGGTGACAAACATCATCCGTGTTGAATACTTCCGGTACAAATTTCTTTTATGAAGAATCGATTTTTGGAAACCCAGAATTTTATGTACAATCTTACAGCGTTAGTCGATTTGATCCAGGTTTAATGCGCGATGACTCACCTTTCACCATCTTCCACACTTCGAACCTACACCTATTGCACTTTTGTACTTCAGCGGTCACGGTGGTCTGGCTTTGAACACTATGGGACTTAACATCTGAGTTCATCATAGATCATAACTGCGGTCTCTCTCTGTGGTTTTGTGTATGTTTTACTATTATAATACCCTTTCTCAGATTTCTTATATTGTATTCCATTTTGTGGCACTTTGATAATTGTTAAAAACAAGTAGGTATTTCGTGGAGGTTTATTAGTACGAAAACAACTATGGTCTCCATAGACCCGAAGATCCCGTGCCAACCTTTCATAACAATACAAAACAGTGCACAAGTACACAAACGTTCATCACAATCAGCGCCATGACGTGCGTACACTCTAGGTACTGCGTGACATGTCGGAGGATGGCTCTGTCGAGTACATAACCAAAGAAGCAAAGCAGGATTCTTTGACTCTTCAGAAATACCGTTGTCGCTTTTATTAACATTACGTACTTCGGAAAGTACAATTAAAATACCCGACAAACGTTATATACTGCAGATAATATGAATTAAACGCCAGACAAACATGTTTGAACGCCACAGTGCTTTTCTAGGGACGACAAATTGTAAATGGTGTGCTCTGGACCTCCTCTAATACGACGGCTGGCCTGTATAGGGTACTCGTTTTTTTTTTCCCCTCATACACAAAAGATTTACAGAGGTGAAAGTTGCTGCAGCTGCCAGAACAAGAGTCACGTACGAAGTTGGGGCACGAGCTATACGCGTAGAGATTTGAAATTGTTGTTGATCCTTACCAGTGCAGTCATAAAACGACTACCATTGGTGGCAGCACTAATAAAATTAAAAACTGATGTCGCTCAACAAGATTGGTGAGATGTATTGCTCTTTTTCCTAAGTATTTAGAACTTTGATTCAGAAAAGAGAGTTAACTTTTTCTTCCTTCGCTTCTCGGAAGAACAACTTCTTAGTTATAAATGAAAACACAATACTGTGTACGTTTTACGGTAGTAAATTATTTTGTTAACCCTTAACTGACTATCCTCGTCAAAAACAGTCAGTCAGTCAGTGTGATGATGGTCATGTAAGCCGAAAACCAGTTAACCGAATATATTAATATCGTAAAACGTACACAATATTGTGCTTTTCATTTAGAATTAAAAAAAAACAGTACTTATTCCTCGTCAGGACCACAATACTGTTTCTTTGTGATTACCGGTTTCAGTTTTTAGCTAACGACATGCTCACTGAACAGACGTAGTAGTCGCACCGGAAGGAATTACCTAATATGGAGATTGTTTTATAGAAACTGAAACTGGTGATAACAAAATAATAATAATCCATACATATTACAAAAATGTATGTGTGTGTGTGTGTGTGTGTGTGTGTGTGTGTGTGTGTGTGGGAGGGTGTGTGTGTCTCTCTGTGTGTGTGTGTGTGTGTGTGTGTGTGTGTGTGTGTGTGTGTGTTTGTTTGTTTGTTTGTTTGTTTGTTTGTGTGTGTGTGTGTGTGTGTGTGTGTGTGTGTGTGTGTGTGTGTGTGTGTATTGTCCCACATCTCCTCCTAAGCCTCTGGATCACGGGTTCCCGGGTTCGATTCCCGGCCGGGTTGTGGTGTTTCTCTGCCCGGGGACTGGGTGTTTGTGTTGTCCTCATCATGACGTCATAATCATCATTTGTGAGAGCGACTAGATTGGATTGTGAGAAGAAAATGGAGTGTGTAAAAATTGGGACTCTGATGACCGCGCAGTTGAGCGCCCCACCAACCAAACATCATCATCATCATCATCATCCTAAGCCACAGGACTTATTTTAGCCGAATTTGGTATACATATCCCTTACTGTCAAGCAACTATCACTGTGGGAAAAGAACCACGTACGTATCATAGTACTGGAGATATAATGTCATAAACAATGAGGTGCGTGAAAAAATTCCGCATAATGCAAGACATTTAAAATTATTATTCTGTGCTACTAACTCTACTTGCAATAAGTTTCGCAGGCAAAGTCCACATATGTCGCTAAATGCACTTACAAAATTATATCATGATACCACACATAGTTCAAGAGATATGACGTCACAGACATTGAGATGCGTGTGAAACTGCCACATTGTGCATGAAATTTACATTAAATTTATTACTTCTTCGTTACTAAAACTGTTCGTAGCACATTTTGTAAACGACATCCACGAATGGTTCAAATGGCTCTGAGCACTATGGGACTTAACATCTTAGGTCATCAGTCCCCTGTAACTTAGAACTAGTGAGAGCCTTAACCGCGAGACCACCGCGGCCGGCATCCACGAATGTACCTACAAAATTATATCCTATAAGACATAGATGAAGAGATATGACGTCATAAACACTGAGATACTTGAAAAAACGCCGCATCACGCATGATGTTTAAATTTAGTACCTCTTTGCTACTAACGCTATTCGCAACTTATTTTGGAGATAGTATGCACATAAGCCCTGAACGTACCTACAAAAGTATATCGTTGTATGCGACATAGATCAGAAGATACGACGCCATAAACACAGACATGCGTTAAAAAAATTCCGTATCGTGAATGATGTTGTAATACATTTATTCTTTATTAGTAAGACACTCACTCCTTCAGTCAAGTCAGCTTATTGAAATCCCTGACCCATGGCCGAGCTTTTGACACCTTTCAACTTCGAAACGCAGACGACGGATTTTCTGTTTTCATTTCTAACGGAAAATTGGCAATGCCCAGTCTGTCAGCTAGTAAATAAATAAAACTGTGGTGTGTTCTCATTTCTAATGGAAAACTGGCAAAATGAATACCTAGGCAATGCCGAGATGCCGGGTTTGTCAGCTACTAAATAAATAAAATTGTGAGGCTGATGTTGAATAAATACTGTGTTAAAATAAGGGATTATCACGAGTTCACTAACATCCGGTATCTTTTTTGTATGGGATTTCGAAAATAACATGAACTGGAAAAAAGGGGTGAAAAAAATATTAGCGTACCAGAAACAGTAAATAAAAATATTTTCTGAAAGAGCTGTAATAGTGCTTCTGCTTTCATCGGCCAAGCGTACACCACAAACTACAGTCCTGAAATGACTATGCCACAAACACATTCCACTATGCGGAAACCCCATTTGGCAGATTCCCGCGCCAGTCGCTCACAAAGGCACGCTGCGAACAACTTTCGTAACGGGATCCCGAGTAGACATTCCGTTGTCCTTACCTGTTCCGAAACAGGGGGACTATGCCAAGCACAAGGGAGCGAGGACAATTCGCAAGCGTCGTCAGACGTCACAAAACAGGAATTACCTTCCTTCGGCGCTTAAAACTCTTCTACTCCACCTCTATACTGTGCAAACCACTGCATGGCATAGGGTGTATCCAATTGTACCAGTTATTGGGCCCCTTTCCTTTCCGACGACGGGAAGCTAAACCCAATCTTCCTTCCTTTACTTTCCGTTCCATTCACGGATGGAGCGCGGGAATAATGATTGCATAAACGTCTCTATGCGAACTGTAATTAGTCTAATTTCGTCTTCGCAATCCCTTTCGAGAGCATTATTCTAAGACGGGTCGAACTAATGTTTTGTATGCAGCCTCCTTTGTAGGCTAACTGCATTTCCATAGTGTTCTACCAATGAGGCGCAGTCTACCGCCTGAATTACCTACTAATAAGACTATGTGATCGATCCATTTCATATCCCTTCAAATTGTATGACTTGAGCGATTCCATTCATCAAAGATAGATCTAATGTAGGGAGTAGTAACATCTTTAGTGCAGGTGGAATGCTACTGTAAGTAAAATGAAAACGAACCACCGTTAACTATTATGTTCGTCAAAAGTAGTTTCATTATCGTTTTGGAACCGAAAGATGCGTTTTGAGACCTCAGTTCACATTCATTTTATGATATTTATATAGTGGAATTCAGGAATTCCAAGATACACGCCTTCCATATTTAATTGTTTTTTCGTGGCAGATAATTTGATTTTCGAATGATCTTACACATTCCCTGAGTTACCAGAGACTATTAGAGCGTGGTTAGCACGTAAGCGTCAATGACGGTGTGTTTACATTGTTTGTCGGGTGCGAAACGCTAGTGATCGCAAACGCAGGCACAACGAAGGCTACCTAAAAATTAAACAGTGCTTCTAGTATCGGCGTTACAAGTTAACGTGAACAACGTTTCCACTTCTGAGAGTTGATTAGTCAAGTCTCTGACATTAGAGCGAACCACTACCTCAAATCATATAATAATTGTTATGTGACCTGGGTCACTATGAAACTGCAAAGTAACTGAAACGTCTAGTAGAAGAATGATCAAAGACACGTGTTCGTCGAGAATGAATCATTCTAATTATAATCGTAAAAAAAGATTAAATAGAACAACTTTAAGCATTTGTCTTTGTATTAATGAAAAAACTGCTGATCTTCATCCAAATGATAATAAATAATTCTGTACCGACATTGTTAATAGAACATTGAAAGTATGCGTGAAATTATGGAAAAACGATTAATGATTATTGAACATAAGCACACAAAAAGAGTTTTCTAAGTGATCAAAACATTCGCACTACACGTGTCATATAAATTTTCATGAAGAAAATCAGTTAGGTTTAGGAAACTGCTCAGAAATGCCACTCTCTTAACAATTTGTTATAGACAGGGTTGTCAAGGATAGCTGAAAAAATTATCGAACATTTCCTGGCGAAAGGAACTGCTGAGCTGAGGGTGAACGCAATAAAACACTCAGTAAACATTAAAAATATTTTTATCGCTACTTACAGCTTTCAACAAATACTTGTTACCTTTAATTTTTTGTAAAAAGTCATTGCATGTTGCAAACTTCAAATTAGACGAATGCGTAGTTCTGATTTTACCATACCGTCACTCAATTTGTTTCTAGAATCAGATCATAAATGATTCATGAGGCTGAAGACACTCTGCACAGAGGCATTGCTACATAGAACCGCCATTATCATTTTTATATTTTTATTTTAGCCGTTTCTCCTCCGTTTAAAAACATTTTCCAGGAAAATGAATTTTCATGGACATAGAAGCTTGTCTTCGTAATTGTTTCAAAGTTTTACGTACTATCTCTCCTTAGTAGATCTCTTCTTATAAACGATCTAAATTAGTGATACGAAAGGAATTCTAAATTTGCCGAGCCACTCGTCCTTAGATACCGAACACCGAACACGGGGCTAAAATACAGAACAGTTCGCTAAAACCGTACACCTGGGAATCCAGGTTGTAGGAATTACTGTGCAGCTTTAGTGTAATATCTCCTCAGAACCTGTAGAAACTGAAATTTTGACTTGTAGAACCTGATATCTATTATTGCAAGACTCGGATAAGCGCACTTCTTTCTGAATGAAGCGTTTAATTCCGATGTACTGTCATAAACCAAGTTATGCTCAGTTTCGACCACAATAAAAGGGGGATCGATTTAGTCATGCTCCTCTATGACGTCATTCCATGTAAATGAATTTCCATCGGCTTTCCTGATTTATCGGGGCCATACTGCTATCATATTCAAGGTAACTGTGGTCTCTCACTGGAAAGGTAATCATTACTTGAGCAAAACGTCTCTTTCCGTGTAAGTTATGAAACGCAGCGCAGTTTTCATTTGTCCTCCAACAGAATCTCACAGAAGAGGTGACACGTCATAAAACTTTCCGATACGAAATTGACGGTGAAAGTCACTCTGTTTGTGCTATGGATATGCACTATAAACATTGTAACGTACACTCAAAAGGCTTTCAATAACATCACTCTTAGCACGAAACCTCTTATATGCATCGCTAATTGTTCGAGTCTTCATCCTTCTCTGTTGCATTTCATCATGATCTAAATAATGATTTAATTGTGTGGTGCTGCTTTCTTGAAAACGATATGCGAGTGAACAATAACAATGAAGCTGTTTAGGTAACATAACAAAACGCAAAACATTCCTTTAGCTCATAAAACTAGTTTCTGGTGGATTAAACAAATGCGCTATAACAAGTGAAAGACGGTTGAGGTGCTCAGGTTGGCCAACACGTTTTATAACAGCTCCTTCCAAATTAAAAAGAACTGCCCTTAAAAATAGAAAAGAATATTCAGAACACTGATCATTCCTCAGCATAAGTGAGGACTTGAATAGTTTATTGCTAAACATAGATCGTTATTACATTGAGACTCGAATTTCGGAAGCAGAACTTTCCCCATGCTGATGTCTCATTGAAAATGCTGTACTTGACCTTCACGAACAGGTGCCATCATTAATTCGTTAAAAAGAAAAGAGTTCGATCGTTTTTCCTTGGCATCCTTCAAAAGAAAAGCGAGAGGACATAACTATTACCAACTGTACCGGGCAATTGTCAACATTTTGTTCCGTGTAGCAATTGGCTAAGGAATCTGCACATCTACACTACCCGGTACCAACTGAAATTCAGTGGCCGGTTACGAAGTTCGCTCTCTTTTGCTGAATGTGATTAGTGATTCCACTCCTTGCGCAGTTGTAGTCACAACTGGCATTTTTGTTCGACATGTTTTGGTCCACCTTAGTGGATTGCAACCTTAATAAATCGCTATATGAGACATCAGCAGGCAAAGATACACAAAGCGTCTGAAGATTGACTTTCCAAGTCCGAAGAAAAAAATGTAAGGGGCGTTAAGTTTAATGTCCAGCCGATGCAACTGATCAAAGCCCATATGTCCAGTCGATGCAACATCATCAGGAACTGATCAAAGTCCAAAACCGGGCATGCTTCATCTGTAAATAAAATTGCTTGAAAAAAGAATTGTGGCTTGTCGCTCTCATTTAAGTAAAGTATTTTGCGCATTGCATGCAACTGCTTATCTCTACATGTCTGTATACGAAGAAATTAGCGCTCTTGAACTCCTCTACACAATAAAACTTCCATACTCACTTGCTCTGTAGTTCAAGATTAAAGAAAGGAAGTTCGAGTTTGTATCAATGCAGTACCGGAAGGACTTGACAGTCGCAGTAGCGAACCGCAAAATTTCTCTTTCATAAAACGTCGTAGCTTATGTATGCAGGAATACAACGGGTAACGACAGACACAATATATTAAATATCTCATACTTGTGAGAAGTCACGTCTTCTGAGCGAAAAAGAAGACAGGAATCGAGCTTCATGCCTGCCGAAGTACGAAACAACAATTACTCGTTGCTTTGGTCCGAAGAAGACCAGTAGGCCTACTTTCGCGTCATCATGCATCTAGAAATAAATCAAAGCTGACAAAGAGACTTCCTCAACCTGGGGTCACGGATTTTACAGTCCTTTTAGGATAAGGAAGTACTCGTTGTAAGTAAACTAAAGGTCTCCGTTTTGGCCGTCAATGCTCAGCCATTTCGAAGAAAATTCGGTTTGAATAATGTGACGCGATTTATTTACCTGTATTGTTACATGGACTATGGCCATGGCCGCGTAGCTCGGACGATAAGCACCTGATTACTGCCCGGCTGATCCATATTCGATTCCAGGTCCTGACGTTCTTTTTCTTTCTTTTTTTCTATTGCTACCAGACGACGTATTATTCATTCTTCCGAGATTTTGTCAACTAATCTGTGGATTGGAATGTTATTAATTTTCACTGTTTACAACAAAATTTTACAAAAATGTAGAATATATTTCGTTTGTGGCATCGTTATCTTTCGCTGTCGTGTCGTCATCTGGAGCACAATTCCTACATTAACGCGAAAGGTACTTGTCGTAGAAGCACGCGAAACATGAATTGTGTTTACGCCATGCGCACTGTATAAACGCAATGTCCTCACATAGGCAATTTTTTTACGACCGTCACAGGGAAGCATACTTCGTTGACATTTAAGATGGTGGTGGTGGTGGTTGGGTGTTTAACGTCCCGTCGACAACGAGGTCATTAGAGACGGAGCAGAAGCTCTGGTGAGGGAAGGATTGGGAAGGAAATCGGCCGCGCCCTTTCAAAGGAACCATCCCTGCATTTGCCTGAAACGATTTAGGGAAATCACGGAAAACCTAAATCAGGATGGCTAGAGACGGGATTGAACCGTCGTCCTCCCGAATGCGAGTCCAGTGTGCTAACCACTGCGCTACCTCTCTCGGTGACATTTAAGAATGCAGGCCCCTGTTCAGTCAAACTGGCAACAGACCAAGAATATTACAATATATTTTCAAATATTGGTGTGCTCAGTTCATTCATAATCAAGGAATATATCTCGATAGGCCGGCCGTTGTGGCCGAGCGGTTCTAGGCGCTTCAGTCTGGAACCGCGCGACCGCTGCGCTCGCAGGTTCGAATCCTGCCTCGGGCATGGATGTGTGTGATGTCCTTAGGTTAGTTAGGTTTAAGTAGTTCTAAGTTATAGGGGACTGATGACCTCAGATGTTAAGTCCCATAGGCTCAGAGCCATTTGAACCGTTTTATCTCGATAGAATCTTCGCTCGATGATACTTCCCTCCTGCCTTTCATTAAACATCGCCCCCGACGTTTTGCAACCGCTTCGTCAAAAGTTTCACCTGTCGATAGAAATAAGTATCCATCACAAGGACGACAGATGGGCGTAACTTTCGAGGCATGAATTTGAAAGTGCACGTCACTTCTCCAGCCTCATTGTCAAAAATCTCGTCGTGCGTACTGCAACCGGGAAGAGTCCGCACATGATACCGTAGCCGAGGTGCAGTGACCAATTTTCGTCCTAAGCGCTGGGCGAGTTCAATCGTTAGCTCGAATGGGGAGGCCGACATGTGTTTGACCCCTTTTTGGCCGGTGAACTATTACAGTATCGAGGAGTATGCCCTGCAGTCTTTCTCAAACGATTTTTGCAGAAACTATTCGGTAAAACAATTTCATTTTTGCGTTATTTATAGCATTATATGAGAGCGTCATGATAATGTGGCCATCATTTCGTTAACGGTCATAATTGTTGTGATATTTACACGTAAGTAAGACAATGAGCAAAATGCGAAATAGTTTGCAATGAAGAATAGGGATCGCTATGAGTTTGGGTTTGGTGCACATTATACAATATGTTACTGTGTATGAAATTTAGCTAACGTACTGAATTTTTCTTTAGATTTGGCTGGATGTATCCATCTGTAACCAATCTCGCGAAGTCTTCTTAGATGTCGCACGCTTATTTGTGATCACGAGCGGCAGCGATAAAGCTAGAGTGAAATATCCGTAACATTCCTCATATTTCATAAGCAGTTTGAGATCCTGAAGTGGGACTTTGGTAAATGATAGCACGTAAAGAAGAACGTATTTTGCCTTATGGTTATTATGCAAAACTTCATTATCTACCATGGCATTCCACTAATTAAAGACTTTTTCGAGGAAAAAATGTAATTCTTAAGGGCCATCGATAGCTGGAGAAATGGGACATGCTGTGCATTTTGGAGCAACATAAATGAGGACATTACATATTTAGCTTCTTATAAGCTACTGAATCTTACTTTTCCTCAGTACCTCACTTAATAAACTTAATAAGTCACTGTTTCAGAATTCTCTCGCAATTGCATCTGCACAACATATTAGTTAGGTGACACTGTGTAAACTCCGATGTGTTTTGGCAAAAGAAGCGATTCTTAACATGGCAACAAGAGAAATTCGCCATTCCAGACGCTTCTCTGAAAGTTAGAAATGGTTAACAAGACAGACGAAAGTAAATCACTGCATTTTCAGTGACATTCTTTTTAGATACTAACCAAAATAGAGGTGACATGTTTTTGTATGGTCTCCATGCAAGTGTGAGCGTGGAGGAGCTCCACTTAAACTGTAAAAACAAAAAAAGGAAAACAAATGCTTGGGCTTCATTTTAGAATGGCCCTTCCTCTCCAGTGCTCGGCATTTCCCCTACATCGCCTGCCCATAACCCCCACCACTACCGGCCTCCAAATGTGCAGCCTGTGGCCATACTATTCTGCCCAGACTCTATCAGTAACGAGTAAGAACTTTTCATTCTTCACAAAATGTCGTAGTACTGTTTTGAGACAATTCCGATAAAGACCTTTGATGAGCTTCCCGGACTTTGAAGACACCACAACAACATTTTTAAATTCTGTGGTCAGTTTATCAACAGTTTTCTAAAGAATCAAATGCATGTTGGTTTTTTTTTTTTTTTGTGTGTGTAGACAGATGGAAACCTTGGGGAGGAGCTTGCTAGATGTACTTACACTGAACTGTGCGGCATACGAATGTGATGGCTTATTCAAACTCTGTTCTGTGTCCAATGTAGTCTTTCCTCCCTGATAGCCAACTATCTGTTGTACGTTGTTTGATACTGACAACTAGTCTCATCTCTGCTGATCACAAAATCCATAGCAAAACGAGCAACTAGCTCCTGTTTTGTGTTTGAAAATTTTGCACTAGCTGTGCAGTTTGTCCCAGAATAGTGTTCTCTCTTCTGTCCTCGAATTTCTTTACTTTTCATTATCTTGTCTCTTTGTTTGAAACGTGCACCCAGAAGGGACTCGCTTGAAAACCTAAATTACTAAAAAAAAAAATGGTTCAAATGACTCTGAGCACTATGGGACTTAACATCTGAGGTCATCAGTCCCCTGGAACTTAGAACTACTTGAACCTAACTAACCTAAGGACATCACACACATCCATGTCTGAGGCAGGATTCGAACCTGCGACCGTAGCAGCAGCGCGATTCCAGCCTGAAACGCCTAGAGCCGCTCGGCCATAACGGCCGGCCTAAATCACTGGAAAGATGGGATAAAGATGCCACGGTCACCCATTGCTGAATTGTTCTCGTAGTCACCCGTAAATTTGTAATTCGCGTACATGTAACATACCTTGAATTGAACCTGACAGAAATACGTATTACATTCCTCGTGGAAAAATTATTTCGAATATTCTTGCCTGTTTGACAGAACTTCTTGCTTCTAGGAAACGCTGAAAAGCGTGCGAATTAATCAACTGCAAACTTGCCAGTTTTTGTGTCACCACGTCGTCTCTTCTTTCCACCGATTAATAAGGTCTTTCTCTTCAAGAGAGGACTGCTGTGAACTCTTCTTCAGTGGAAAGGAAGTTTTCGTTTACCAAGTCCATAGTATCTCTGCTGATTTCTTCGGCCATGGCTTCGCTTGGATGCTGGTCTCTGATTAGATTGTGCTGGTGGTAAATCGCATTCGCTGCAAGAAGAGCGTTCATTAACTAGACATTTGAATTTTTGATCTTCCCACGAAGTCTCACGGAGGTTTATTTTCGTACCGGTGGGAAGTCCAGCTTCTTCTTCCATTTCTGTTCTTTTATTATCTCACACGAATATGTTGGTGCAATTCACACACCTAAAAACCTTTCCGTTTATAGATTTGTGAAGAATGTTTGATCTGCAATGCATACACGACCGTGTCACACTGACTCAAAACGGCTATCCTGCTTTCTTCCTCACCTTTGACAACTTCGAGGAAGGCGGTAGGTATAAAGGGAATATGGGAATATGGACTGTGTACGAGCGGCGGAGGAGCAGGTATAAAAGGAAGGCCTCGATTTCTACGAGGGACAGGGAAGCAGAAATGAAAGGGACGCCGCAGTTTGTGGAGGAAGCAGTTGTAAAAGTTCTCCAGACTCTCATTGTGGAATGTAAAGAAATCGAAAGTAACATTATTTTCGAGTCAAAATCACTTAAAAGAAAATAATAAATATTAATAGCCTCCCAGTCCAAAGATTAGTCGACAAATCGTGAAAGAATGAATTATACGTCGTCGGATAGTAATAGAAAAGAAAAAGAAGAAAGAAAAACTCCCGGGCTAGGAATCGAACACTAACTGGCCGCTCATCCTCTGAGCAGGGAGTCTCGGCGATAGCTTATGCAACATTACGGGTATAAGACTCGCGTGACGTTATTCAAACCGATTTTACTAGGAAACGGCTGAGCGTTGACGGCCAAGTGGACGTCTTTAGTTTACGGTTTGGAGCACTTGTTTACGCAATGGACTCACTTTCGGGAAAAAATAGAGTTCAAATTCTCGCCCACCCATCCAGATTTAGTTTTTCCGTCGTTTCCCTAAAAATACTGGGATGGTTCCTTTCAAACAGACACTGCCAATTTCCTTCTCCATTCTTGCCTAGTCCGAGTTTGTGTTCCGTCTCTGATGACCTTGTTGATGGGACGTTAAACCGTAAAATTTCTTCATCGTTTGGCTTACAGTAACGGCATTATGCCTATTTTTCCCAAGCATTTCTGGGACAATCATACAGCATGACGCAAATCTTTTCCTCGATGTCTTCTTACTTGCTCAACTCCTGCGTCTACTTCAGATATCTTAACTTCTTGTCAATTTTATGATTCGGTCACCGCTAAACGCATTGCATCATTCTTGTATCTTTGCCCTATGAAGTTTGTTAGTCAACGGGTGAGCAGCGTCAGTCGTGAATGAAATGACTCCGTCATTGTTTAACAACTCTTGTTACTGAGTGATGTGTTGTTACGATTGAGGTCACATGTCCGAAAAAGTACAAAGTCATGTACTATCCTGATCTGAGAGAATAACGTGGCGGTTACTTAAAGAAGAGTCACGGCTGCTTCCTTCGACCATCACTTTTCAACCGACAAATTTTGCGTCAATAGCGACTTTGCTTTAGAAACCCTTGTCACAGTCATAATTTCTACTGTCGCAGTCACATAAAGTCTCAAAGTATAAAATCGAATAATTGTTGTCCTTTAATAAGTCTGTCAACACCTTAAATTAATGCAGGAATCTGTTGAGCGTGAGTGGAATTTTTCTTTCTTCATTTTTCTTACTTGTTTCTGACGTGTTCTACACACACGAGGATCATCACATTTTGTGGTCTATAGACCGGAAACAGAATCTAATCCAATATAAGTCGAATGGTTGTGTTAGACGAAATCAGGGAATTAGTTCATCATTACTCTAAATTGATGTTGTGATCTCTTTGTAAAGCCGTGGTCTCCAAACGACTAGATATGTACCGTAGTGGGAACCGATTTGTCTCTATTTCCTACATCTAGTGAATGAACACAAATCTAGTGACTTATTCTGTTCTGTCAGAATCAATTTATATAAATAGGACATTCAAGTCCCTTGAGGCAAGCAAAAATGCTGTTACTTTTTGCTATTGGGTTCCTTTAGGTTTTTCTGTGGATTCCCCAAATCCCTTCATCCTTTGAACATATTACAAAGGGATCCTAAGTTTAATGACTCTTTGTAAAGCTGACATTATTTTAAAGTTTCACAAAGTACAAAAATTCAATACTGCATTCGAAAAGACGAGGAAGAAGCAATGCTCAACGCTGGACAGGTTGGAAATGGCACTGAGAATCAACAGGCAGAAAATAAGACAAACAGAGTGGGTTTCACTGCCGAAGTCTCACAGATTAACGCACAAATTGAGCAACCCGTCATGTTTCGTAAGGCTGTTTGTTTCGCATTTGTTGATATGATGTCACGTTAGAGATAAGTCGTTTTTGCTTCTGTTGGCAGCATAGTGTAGGCCGGAGATGCTCCACTCGGTAGCTTATGTTGGTGGCCCTGTAGTGTTCATCAGACAGTATAGCGTCGCACGAGGGAAAGCGCTCGCAAAGTGAATGCGTGTTAGTAAGCTACGGAGCGCGCGTCTGTTTAGAACTTAGTGTAAACGCAATAACTGTGGACCAGCTGACTTAAAAGAATATGAATGTGATACAGAGGTGACAGTGCGTTTTAAACACTTATTATGTTCCAAAGACGTAAAGAGTATTACCAAGACAAACTGTTCGTTGTGCCGAGGCAGCCAATTAACAACATTCCGTCTTCGTTTTGTTGATAGTGTTAAAGTGATACTTGTGTAAACGGGATTGAAATGGCACGGCTTACACATTTTTCGCAGCTATTGTTACTACGTAAGGTGTGTATGCGAAACATACATATGTTTAGAAGAATTGAGTAGGTTATTTTTGTTTTGCTAGCGTAAATGCTATGTGTACTGGTGGAGTTTGCGGGTGAAATAGTATCATCATGGAATTAAAGTTCAAATTTTGGTGTCTTCCGTAATAAAACAGGAACTGTGTTCAGAGTGTAAGACTTTAAGACAATATTTTATTTTGTTTGTCCGTGGCATTTGAATTCCAAATATCTCAGACACTCTTCCTTGATGGCATATACTGGACGCCCGTTTGTGTGTGTGTGTGTGTGTGTGTGCTGATAATCTCGTATGTATTCGCCATGGGCTTATATCATTTATGTATGTCCAGATATTTTGCTTGTTGATCTCTGGTGAAGTGAGTGAATGATTCAGCACTATAGGGCCTTCATGGCTCTGTGAGCGCACGCTATAAATACATCATCGAATAAATTTTTGTGGCAACTGTCCTCATATAGCCATATTTAACTTAACAGTACATATCGTCCTTGCCAATCTCTAGGCACGCAAGGAGCGTGGGAGGGCAACTAGTGAAAGTGCTTATATATAAAGAAACTCTTATGCTTGCTGTAGTGATCCAGCCCTCAGCAGTTCTTCATTAATAAGACTGCTGCCAGATCACAAGTCTCAATGTATGTCTCTGAATTGTGTTGCTTGGTAATGATTTTTAAAAATAGAACCAGTTATTTTCACTTCATTGTGACTGTCACCCTGTTCTACCAAACAAAGTTTTGCCTAATCTCGTTTCTGATCTCGTATGGGCTATTGTCTGTGGTACATATTGTAGTGAGACACGGTGGAAGATTATTGGTTGGTTTGTGGGATTAAAGGCACCAGACTGCTATGGTCATCGGTCCTGGAACATTATTATTTCAAACTGTACTGCTAGCGTTTTTTCAGTGGTTGGAACAGGTCCAATAGACTGATTTTGGATCAAAGATCAGTTATAGTGCTCCAAACGAAGAAAAAAAGAAAAATTGGCAGTGTAAATGTGAAATCGTTTAGTCACAATTTAAATCAATGCATTAAAAATAAGTGTGACTTGACATTAGTCTCCTTGTATTCCATTCAAAGCTGTATGTAGCAATTTTACTATCCATTGTCAGTGTGAAGGGGAAACAGATACAGAGAGAGATTCCATTATGATGTCATTAATTTCTCATAGAGTTCCTGATCTTTGCCTTAAAAGGAGGGCATCATATCTATTAGATGACATTGCACTTTCTGAAATTTTGGTTTTTATACCAATTTTAAAGATGGCAGCAATGTTGCACAGGAAAGGGAAAGTGCTTTTTCATTGCTGATCTAAAGGACCAATGGATGCCACAGAAGCAAGTTTGGAAAGCTGTAGTCCAAGGTTTATGTGATGTGATGGTTAAAGTTAGTCACTGATCATGCTCGGCCTGTTTTGCCTTACATTTTTGTTCACTCACAAAAGAATGAACTCTTGATTTGTAATATCTGTAGCTCTTGCATTTAATTTGAATGATTTTATATGGGGTTTGAGTAAGGGTAATTTTCTTGCCCATTTCTATTTTCATTTTTTGTATTTAGAAACAGTTCCCTTTAATTTTAGTTGTTCTAGTAGGCTGCCCACATTTTTGCTTTGAACATACGTTCTGCAGTGGTCTTTTGAATAGGCATCTTTAACAAGACAAAAGAGTCAACTAAATTACACTGCCAAACAGTATAAGTAATTGAATCTGAAAACCTTTATGCTGATTGCAAACAAGTTATTTTTATGTGCAAAGTTATTTTTCTGTGAAGTTTGTGTTCCATAAGAGTGTTGCTAACATATTTAAATCTGAACACTACACACCATTTTCAAGTGCATAGCACAGGGAACTTCTCATTGTACCATGTATTAGGGATTCTTCCTCTTTCGTTAGCATAATTATTTTACTTTTCTCACATACAGTTCCTTTGGGAACAGTGTATGGGATGTTGTTTATCTAGTCCTTATTTAATAATAAAAAAGCATTATAACCAATTGAAATGCTGTATACTGTCTTCCATTGTACATACTGTGAACCAATAATAGTTTGCATAATGTATTGCAAAACTGTAGTGCGGAAGTGTAAATTGCTATAGTATCTTTCAAAGTATTTACAGTTTTGTAATGGTGGTATTATGCAACAGATTGATTGCGACTCAGCATATAGAGAAGAAACTGAGTAACAGACTGGTACAATGAAAAGACTGTTACCATTAAGCTTTTGTACAAAAGGCCTCTCCTGAAGTAGAAAACTCGCTCATTCACAAACTATGAGCATTTGCTGCTAATTTATTAATGGCAATGTTTCACACTTTTGTATATAATATTCACTTATTTTGCATTTTCATTATTACAAAAATTTATAAGTTTGGCTCTGACAGATATGCTTAACTGCACTTTTTATTTAACTCTTTTATGTGCTCTATTCAAATTTATAACTAATTGTGTTTGTAGTTTCTTTCCAGAAATCTCATCCACAGCCAGGTGAAATCAGTTCGGAGGTTGTCTTTAAAAGTGCATCATACTTTCAAGGTAAATATTATATATGCTGAATTTGTTTCTTTTGTTTGCCACTTTTCAGGATCACTAGAAAGTACACTGTTATTACTGCTCTGATAAGTTGTAACAACCATCCATTATGTTTTTGTGGCTGCAAATATGATAAAGTGCAAATTTTGCCACTGATGTACATGGAGTTGTACTGTGCTCCTTGCCTGCAGAAATCATCTCAGACAAACATATCTTTGAGATGAGTGAGAATTTATAAGAAGGTAATGCATTTCATAGAAATACCACATTCAGTCTTGGTGGTGTTTTATACATCACACATAAGTTACTGGAATATTGATTGCAACACAGTGCAGCTTATCACTTGTGTGTAATTGCCTGCGTAGTGAGGCCAATGAGATAAAGAGCTAAAAGCAGTCTGTAAGCCTTAGTTATCTACTTATTTCATGTTTTTCTTTGAGTAGCTCCACAGTATTCAAGGATGTTCATCTAAAGAGAAAAATGGTGTGCAAGTAAGTAAATTCAGTAGGGTCAGAGGACTACATTATATAAAAACACTGGCAGAGAGCAATAGTCAGTCATTATTAGGCTTTAGAAGTAGTGGCTCAGTAGAGCAACATTTACAAAAATTGTGTGTAGGCTGAATTGGAAGAAAAGTCTCCTTTTGGCATTTAGAAATCCTTCCATTACACATATATTGCAAGCAATGTTGACAACGCTGGTGGAGATGGTTGTATGTGTGATTAATGCATTACTGCAGTATGCAAAACCCTGAGTGTTAATAAAATGATCATAAAATTTTCATATCAGTGTCATTCTCAAGAAAAGCCGCTACTGACATTTGTTGAGATGCTCTCTCTGTTTTACCGCTCCCTCTTCTTTTTACCAGTGTCAAAAATCATTCGGAGTACATGCAAAGAACATGAGTGGTGCTGGGAGTTCAGCGGACTTATGCCATTGTATTTTTGCTCTTATTTTGACTAACTTATTTGCAGCAGTTAAACTAAAATGTTAAATGTTACATATGATGGTATAATAATAAAGTTTTTAAATATTCTGTGGCTTGAAGATGAAACTGAAGTTTGATAGTAGCTTCAGTTCCATAAACCATTTTTTCTTTAAAAACTTGTCTCAGATATAATTTAAAAGAATAACATACCTAAGATTGCAATTAAATAAAAATAATTTTTATCTTTTCATAAGAGGGTGGTTTGATAAGCCTGGCAAATTTTCATGAGAGAATGAAACATTTTTGTTGTGCTTTCATGTTTGGAAAGCTCGATTATTTCATGACTCGTATAAAGAATTTCAACAATGTAAAGTGTATGGTTCATCGTTGACAACATTTTGAATTTGTCAGTGTGTTGGCTGCAATTGAAAACTGAGAAAACTTAACTTCATGCTGTTATTAAACATTTTCATGTGAACGGTTGGACTGATGCACAAATTGCAACAGGAATTAATTTCATGCAGATGCTACAGCATCAATGAAGACCAGTTGCTTTTGGAGTAATGAATTTAAACATGGTTGGACAAGCACTGAAAATGAAATGTTCTCTGGCTATCCAATTGAGATTACAACAACAGAAACCATGGTTTGGTACTGCAAGACTACTGAATAAAGATTTGTGAGATTACTGAGACTGTAGGTATCTCATCTGAAGGAGTGCATGATATTTTGCATGGAGAATTGTCTATCAAAAAATTGTTGCAAGGTAGGTGCTGCAATTGCTCACAATTGAGCAGAAGTGCATCTTGCACAATATTTCAGCACAATTTCTGGCATTGTGTAGTTGCAGTCTACAAGACATCCTCATCCAATTTGTGATTGGATTTGATGAAACCTAGAGCCATAAGTACACAGCAGACTCTAAACAGCTGTCAAAACAATGGAAAATGCTGATGAAAGTGCTCTGAAGAAGGCAAAGTCCATTTTGTCACCTGGTTAGATGATGAGCAGTTTCTTTTGGGATTCCCAAGAAATGGTCCTCATAGATTACTTGGAAAAAGATAGAACCGTAACTGGATCCTATCTGCTTCATTGTTGGATTGTTTGGAATGTGTGCTGGCTGAAAACAGAGCAAGGTTGGCATGCGAAGAAGTGCTCTTTCACTAGGATAATGCACTATCCTACACATCAGCAATAACAAAAGTGCATGAACTGGACTTTGAATTGGTTCCTCATCCACCCTGTTCATGAGACTTAACCCTAAGTGACTACTTCTTGTTCCCTGGCGTGAAACTTTGGCTGGCTGGGAAGTAACTTTCATCAAATTAGGAAGTGATAGTTGCAGTCAACGAGTATTTCCCAGAGCTTGACAGCACCTACTTTTCTGATGGGATGAAAAAGCAGGATTACTGGACCAAATTTATACCCCTCAATGGAGACTGTTGAGATATGAGTTATTTATGAAGCAAGCACATTTTCCTTGCTTTTCCACCAGACTTGTCAAACCATCCTTGTGCGCCTACCTACAGTGATCAACTGTCGAGGGCCATCGAATGTTGAATTCTTCATGCGGTATTATTTACACTAAGCCGCTTGATGGTCTTACCGAGGGAGAAATCCAAATTTACCTCTCCGATCAGGGTGTTATAACAGTCCATAGGGTAAAGAAAAAGATTGATGCAACCTTAGTGCTTACATGTTTGACAGAATAGTGCTTCCATCAAAGATCAAAGTAGGCTATGAAGTCATCACAGTCTGACCATATGCTCCAAATTTGATGTGTTGCTACCATTGTCAATGTTTGCAATCACACTCAAATGTGCTATCAAAACACGGCCAAACATGTTACTTTGAGTAGGGATGCTCATGACGGTGACTGTCTACCTTCTCTTCCTCGCTGTATCAATTGCAGTGGCGACCATGCAGCCTCATCCTGCGAATGTTCCATGTATCTTGATGAGCGGGCCATCCAAGAGATCCCAGTGAAGGAGGAAGTACCTTACACTGTTGCTCGCAAGCTGTTGGCTAGTCGAAAGCCCTACTTTTTACCATCTGTCACTTACCGTACCATTCTTGCTATGCCTCACTTCACAAAGGACTTGCGACCTCAAATTCAGGAGTGCAGTTATAAAATTGACCAGTGCCATGGTAGTATCCCTGTCTCCTCCCCCTCCACCTGTGCAACAAGTGACAGCCAGAAAGGACAGAAGGAATACTCCCACGAAGTCTTCTTACATCCCTTCACCAATCAAACATCTGAGTCTTCATCTGCCAGTTGCAAAGCCTCTACAAAATCAAAGACAAATGGTCTTCTCCATTGCTGACTCGGAGATCCTTTCAACTGTGTTGCTGCGTGATACCCTCACTGACCCGATCTCCATTTCACTGCTGCGCACCACCAACTGTTTTTCTGCCCTGGAATCTGCAGGCTAAACCCAGAGAAAGTGCCACTGCTTCCTTAGCTCTGATGGAACAGAATCCTCCAGCGTCTGTGCCCTGTAGCAGTGAGTCTTGGGAAGCTGGCACTCAGCAGCTGCTTAGGTGACAACTCTTCATTTTTTCCCTCCTCCCCTCTCCCCATCATGACTTTCCTCCAATGGAACATTCACTGCATTAGATCCAACAAGGAGGAGTTATGCCTGCTCTTGGCATCAGTGTCCACTTGTGTTTTGCCTCCAGAAAACAAAATTGCATCCTCGCACCTACTTTGACTTCTAACATTTATTTCCAGTCCAATTTGACATTCTCCCTCCCACCCCTGGGGACGGCATTTCAAATTGCATCTCACCAAACCCCCAGCTGCAGGCTGTTGCAATCTGCATTTTCCTTCCTCACTTCACCTTTTCTCTTTGCACTGAGCACATCCCTTTGTCATTCGGCATCAACAGGGCAGATTTTCTCCAGCTTATTGGTCAACTCCTTCTCCTCTTTTTGCTGCTTGGTGATTTCAGTGCTAATGATCCCCTTTGAGGCTCTTCGAGAACCTGTTGGAGAAGTGTCCTCTTGCCTGACCTGCTCAATTGACTCAACCTCATCTGCCTTAAAACTGAAGTCCCCATGTTCCTTTCAGACTCCACACACACCTATTCACATTTGGACTTCTCATTCTGCACTGTCCAGCTTTCCCCTCATTTCAAGTGGTCCATTCTCTCTTCCATGTTCTCGAGTGTCCATTTCCCATGTGCTATCCGTTAGCTGACTCAAACCCCACGTACGTGAAACCCAGTTGGCAGCTTTCTAAGGCTGACTAGAGGCTTGAGTAAGCCTAGTAGTATCCCTGTCTCCTCCCCCTCCACCTGTGTAACAAGTGACAAGATGTTCACTTTGACAGCAAAATCACCTGCTACACAGCCAGAAAGGCTGCGAACAACATTTCCCCCAGTTGTGATGACCGAGTAGAATACCATACAAATATTATTCTTACCACTTCACCTTTACCACGCTGTTCCCCATCCCTTGGTGTATTGAGGTGTGCTGTGATGCAATTTGTGTGTGGAGGCATGATCTGTGCGATTTTAACTATCATCCTATGATGGAAATAGTATTCATCATAACCAGATTGTGTGCAGTGTCGTCGCATTCTTAGGGATAGCAAGAGAGCTAACTGGATTTCATTTCCTTGTTCTTTTAACAGTTCCATTCTCCCTTCCATCATGTGCACCAACCTCCAAAGGCTCTCTGGGACTGAGATGTGTTGCCCAATTTCCAGACTGGCCATAGCAAGTGATGTCATTGTGGACCCTATTACTATATCCAGCACCTTTGGCTGCTATCTTGTGGAGATTTCAAGTTCCACCCACTATCCCCCTACCTTCCTCCATTGGAAATGAATGGAGGAAGCTCAGATCATACCCTTCTCCTCACAGAATTGGGAATTCTTACTATGAGGGAGCTAGCTCATGCTCTCCCTTCATCTTGATCTCTTCCATCCTGGGACCAGATGAAGTTAACATTTGTATGTTGCAACCCCTTCCTGCTGGTGTGAAGCCACTGTCGTACCCATCCATACCCAAGCCCAGTAAGGACAAAACATCTTCCTTCGAACTTCTGCACCATTTCTCTCACCAGATGTGTAGGCAAGATGATGGAACGTATTATTTGTGCCAGGCTGGTATGGTGGCTTGAGAGTCTTGCAATTTACTAACAACTGCACAGTTGCAGTTGACCACCTCATCACTTTGTCAACCCATGCCTTGAATGGTTTTCTGTGGAAGCACCAGACTGTGGTCGCATTTTTTGGTTTGGAGAAAGCCTACAATGTCTGATGGAGGACTGATATCCTTTGTAATCTCTAAACGTGGGGCTTTCAAGGCTGCTTGCCTCATTACCTTCAGGATTTTTTAAAAGACAGAGTTTTCAAATTATGTGTGGGTTCTGCCTTGTTGGACATCTTTATCCAGGAAAATGGGGTGCCTTAGGGCTCTGTCCTGAGTGTTGTTCTCTTTACTATAGCCATTAACCCTATTATGGCCTGTCTTCCGACGGCCATCTCCGGCTTACTTTTTGTTGACAAATTTGCGATCTATTCAAGTTCTCTACGGACTTGTCTCAATCACTTTTACTCACGGAGCATTGGCAATGGTTTTCGCTTTTCCACTGGCAAAACCATTTGTATGAATTCCTGATGGTGCAGTGGGTTTCTCCCACTGTCTTTAAAGCTTTACTCTTAACTCCTTTGACCGCCAGTATGGGGCACGCCCCTCTTCTATTATCTCATGGAGTTCGCATTTGGCTCTTGCTCCAGCAGCTTAACTTCATGCTAACTGCCACTTTTCCAATGGATGTGAACCTTTCGCCACCTTGGCTTTGTGCAGCGGCCTGTGTTCACCTTGGACTTCATTCGCTTCCTAAGAAAACTACCTTAGGTTTGATCTATCGCTGTAACTTTCTCGAACTTCGCACAGAGCTTAGCGATGGTACCTTTGTATACATTGATGGCTCTTGCACTGACCGTGGTGTCAGGTGTGCCTTCATCATTGGCACCGATGATTTAGGCATTGGTTTCCGGAACACTGCTCAGTATTTACAGTGGAGCATTTTGCACTGTATCAGGCCATGCATACACTTGGTGCCGCAGGCTTTTCAATTGTCCCCCCTGCTCTGATCCTCCCAGTGCCCTTCAGAGTCTTTGTGTGCTGTAAACAGATCATCCCTTAGTGCAACAGATCCAAGAAAGCTTCTACTCACTCACTCTAAAGGAAACCACTGTGGTGTTTATGTGGGTTCCCGGTCACATTGGTCTGATGGGAAACAGGGCTGCTGACACTGCTGCCAAGACTGCAGTCCTCCTACCTCGCCCCACTAGTCCTTCCATACCTTCTGATGATCTCAGTTTTTCCGTCTGTCAATAGATGATGTCACTGTGGCATCAACACTGCTCTTCCCTTCACGGGAACAAGTACTGAGCAATTAAATCTCTCCCAGCAGCTTGGCCATCACAAGGACATCATTTTAGTTAGGTTGTGCATTGGGCACTGTTGTTGTAGCCATCACCATTTGTTAAGTGGTGATCCCCCAGCATTTTGTGCTCATTGTCATCAACCTTTGACAGTTCGCCATTTGCTGACCGAATGCCTTTTTTTAACCACTTACTTTCTCATGTACATTTGCCACCTGAGTTACCAGCCATTTTAGCAAACCACGTGCAGGCTGTCAACCATGTTTTACTTTTTATCCATCGTAGCAATATGGCAAAGGATATTTAATCTTTAGTTCAGGATCTCCAGTGTCTCTATGGCATTATTTTGCGGACCTGTCTCCAAGGGGAAGTTCTTGTTCTTAGCTCTCTTTCCTTTCATTTATTGGGCTTACCATGTAGTCACTTTTAACTCCTTTTTTGTATTATTGTTCTAAGGCTCTGACACGGGCGCATATGACCTTAGTTGTTTCTGCGCCCTAAAACAAAAGAAAACCAAAACAACCTGTGTAAGCTGAGACACTAAAATATTTTGAACCTAGACTTCCATCAGGGGTTAAGTTGTAATGCATGTATAGAGATTGACAGTCATCTGTTACAGGTATTCCTGTGAACTTCTGCTTAAACAGTAAGGTGTAAGTTGCTTATCATAGAAATTGTTTAATATTCATTCTTGACCTTTAGTTCCTCTAGTCAAAGATTAAAACTGTCCCGAGGAGAAGCTACTAATAATAATGTGAAATATGAGGTGTCACATTGGGGCATAGAATAGATGAAGTGTATGAGAACTTAAAAAAAAGGGGGATAGGGGAGGAGGGAGTGGTGGGTTCAGGTCAGTCTGGTATATCAGAGCAGTTAAGAGCAACTGAAGAAAGACTAATTTTCAATGAGGACCGATGATCACTCAGATCAGTATCAAACAGTCGCAGAGCACCTATGAGATGTGCGGATTTTGGGACTTAATAATGATACTTGTAGAAATTGCAGTGATCCAAATAAAACTTGTATATTAGGCTGAATGCAATAAACTACAGTGAAGATTATTTGTAAGTGCTAGAAAAAGCAAGGATGTTAATGTTGGGGTGACAGAAGTGCGTGTCTGAGTCTGAGAGGTAACAGCTAACAGAAGTAGCAATCAGTAGCTTCATCATAAAGCACAAACATTTGAGCATCATTTCAAGTGAGAAAGCAGACTTGAATCGAATCTTGGCCAAAGCTGGCATTGAGTGACATCAAGTTGGTACCCAAATGTTCTGACATAACTACTCTGAATGTAAAAATACATGATCTATTTAAGGATTGCAGTGGTGCTTTGTTCTCCCATTGGCTCTCCATTCCACTGGTACTTTATAGGCATTGGCTAATCTGACATGTGGCTTTATGCCACCATGGCACTTCTGCCCAACCATGTTCGGGTCTGCCTCCTACTCCTATTATGTAGGCTGGTATGTTCCTGGCCTTTGCACTACAAATTCCACGTTTGATACCTACAGCATTCCGCTGAAAGCTAAATATCACTGCTTGTCCTAGTATGGCTAGCAGCAACAGTATTTTATGTCACCCCTTCTGGAGTGGGGATCACTGTTCCGGCAGTTTTACTCATTTGCCATGTCTCTCTAACTGTGTGAATCCACTGATGTTGCTGCAATCTAAGACATGCCTGTTTCTCACTAACATGTGCTGTGGCACTGTACGATGGTATATAAAAGGTGTTTGGAGTAACCAACTAATTTTTTAAATTGAAACATCTACCCTGAGACAACTGCCCTGAGAACCCGCATTTGAATGCCACTCCTGTTAATGTTTGCGGTCTTGGAGTGCCCTAACTGGCTTCCAACAGCATCAAGCTTGACATTGGAAAAGTTGCCAATACAGGACAAAGGACCTCTCTAATTTTGTGATGAGCTACTCTCTGCCAATTCTAAGGTGTCAGAGTCTCAGCTGATATGTATTACTGTTATTAATTCTCATCCTGTCTAGTGTGTATCTGTTGATCCAGTCCACTGACAGTTTTCATAGTTGGTAACTGGTTTTTATTCCCTTCCAACAAATTAAAGTACCTGAATTACAAGTGAAGGAAAGCTGATATTCACCATTTGGTGAGTTAAATTGTTAAATGGGATAGGCAGGCTGATTAGTAAGTAAATTGGGTTAAGAATGTAGTAAAGAAACTGAAAATGGGGGGGGGGGGGGGGGGAGCAGGAATGGGAATGCACAGTGTGTAGTCCATAAATTTCTGGACAGATTTTTGCTGTTTCCACAACAAGCCATCTGTTAGCTGACTGCTGAACTATGTAATTTGAACTCTTTCAAATAGCCATGTTGACAGCAATTGTTAAAGTTTATGGATGCCTCATATAACGTGTGTGTGTGCATTTTTTATCTTGCTGTTAATTATTTGAAGATACTTTTTTCCCAAGTTTTCAGACTTGTCTGTGAGGTTGGCATCACCTGATGAACTGCATTCTAAACCAGATGTTAGTGAACTTCAGTTTGGCAAACATTTTACTGATCATATGCTGAAGGTTGCATACCATGCATCATTGGGTGGATGGCAGAAACCAGAAATTACACCTATGGAGAATCTCGTATTACATCCAGCTGCTAAAGTTTTGCATTATGCCATCGAGGTTAGTAAAATACTTAAGTTTGCTTATTTGTTACAGAATTTGTCACGTTGGTCAAAAAAAGTCTTCAAATGTTTACTGTGCTTACAAAATATTTGTGATGATTTCATTCCGTAACAGTTATTATACATTGGTTTACTAGCATTCAGTATAATATTGCCGCTCTCAACAGTACCTGCTTTAATGAATGCAAATTTTATTACTAGTAAATAAAATGTAGGTATTATTTGCAAAATCACTGGCTTATACCCATTTACTTTTTACGATATTTTGAGGTGGGAGATGGGCATTTTTTCTTGTCTTTTTTTATATCTGCTCCTTATTGATTGGATTTCCATTACCCATTGCACCCTGTAGATGCACCATGTCACGTCTGACAGTTTGCTGATTTTCCTATATTCCTTCAGTTGCAGCAAAATTTTGAGGCTACAGATGATATCTCTTTCTTGCTTAGCCCTGTGAGTGAAAAATTTATGGTGGTGATCTAATGAATTTGGTTTCCACATGTGTTGTTGATTTTATATCTTTAACTACTTATTATCTCACATCTTATGGAGTGTTTCATACAACAGTAGTACAGTCACCACAGTCTTAATACACACATGGAATACAAACAGCGTGCTAATAAATTGCAGGAAGGTGAATGCCTTCGTCTTAGATGACTCACTTGAGTATGATTACATATGCCCAGTTGAAATATTGTGCATTGATGTGATCTACGTTAATTGCAAGTGCAAAACTTCATTGACTGTCCACTTCACTGGTAAAATTTTAAAATTCACATCTCTCCTATTGTTGGAGCCTCTGGGAGAGAATATTGCAGTTCAGATATTGAGTTTCATCTGGTATAATTAAGTGTTTCTCACCCTTAGCTTTATATTTACAATTTGTTTTAGTCTTGAGGCTTGGCAGTAGATTGATTTTTGCTTATATAATTAGAACAAGGGAGATAGACAAATGACGGACTACATAATTTGCAAGCTTTCTCATCTTTCACCCTGCCACATTTTGCTGAATGTACGTTGGACCATATGTCCACAAAGTCTGTCCACAGTGGTGTGCCTCACATGCCATGCCTTGTGGGGAGAGTAAGGTTGGCAGCACATTAAAGTCTCACCTGTGTGTGTTCTGTGGACCTGCAGTGGATGGGTATGGATAGTTGTGTTGCGTGTGTGTTGTAGCAGTTAGTTGTGTTATTGTCTAGATCTTATGTAAGCTGAGTTGCAGGAGGAAACTTTGTGGAGCATGTGAGGTGGCAATTTAGATTGCATTTTCCTGCTTTGAGGTGTCAACATTGTGACACTGTCCATGATTTAATTTACAAATTCTAAATAACAGGTTCAGTTCATGATACACAACAAACTGGAAGGTGCACAATTTGAACAGAATTGCAGCTTGGTGACATTTTGGACATTATGTTGCAGAATTCAACCAAATCAGTGAGGAATTATTGCAGGAGCCTGAAGTCCGTCATATGACAGTACATAAGGCTGTAACAAAAGAACTGGGGATTTATCTGGATAGAATTACTGCTGTGCGACAAATTAATTGAATGTACCATGTGAAATGAATAGCATATTTTGAATGGTTTCAGTGAGTTGTTAACTGAAATGGAATTAATGTTTGAGATCGCACCTTTTTCACTGATGAGGCTTGGTTTCACTCATTAACACAAAAAATTCATAAATTTGGTCATCCGACAATACACGTGTCTTCAGAGAAACACCATTGCCCACAGAAAAAAATTTGTGGATTGCCATAACAGGAGCATGAATTATAGGACTGATCTTTTTCGACACTACTGTCCTTTCCAATTTCTGTTGTTCCCCGATAATTTATCCACTTAGTGCCCTGATGACTGAAAATCAGATCAGTCACTCATTTTTCCAATGAGACAATGCTGCTGCCAGTTGCTACAGCTTTTAGATGAAATCTATGGAGATGGAGTAATTACAAAAGGTCTCTGGCCCCCATGCTCACCTTATCTGCCTCTGTTCAGCTATTTCCTTATGGGTGTCGCTAAAACATTTGTGTATGAAAATAACTCAAAGACAACAGATGAACTAAAGACAGCAATAATTGATTACCTACATTCAATGACATATGAAACATTAGTAAAGGTGTTCTCAATTAATTGTAAACATGTTAAACTGTGCCTTCAAGAAAGAGGAGTTGGTGAGTACAGTGTATTTAATTGTAATGTAAGTAATTAACTTGTTTTAATAGTAGTAATGTTGAATCCCATCTCCCAACATAACTGCAGCCGCTGTCAGTGAATCCCAGCCCCTAGGTTACAAAGTGACATGAATGTGCTGTTCACTTCACTTGCCCTGCAAGGTGAGACACATGGAGCTCACCACTGCAGAAAGTCTTTGCAGATGCACTGTAGTAATTTTAGGTGGTTATATAAAAGGGCAGGTGGGATGCAAAGCCTCCAAAACAAGCAATTTCATCTTGCATGCTCAACCACAAGAAGATGTGGACAAACTTTGACACACGGGCAGTCAGGGATGTGCACCATAGCTGATACAACTGTTCTGTACTTTCTATCTTTCTTGTATTCCTGCCTTTTGTCTTTTCCTTTCTTGTTGGCTATCAGAGGAAGCTACAATTTACTCCTCCCCTCAATAAGATTTGGTAGAATTGTCTAGATCTAGAAATCTTAAGTCTTCTGCATTAAGGAAATGTGCTTGTGAAAGTAGTTTGAGTCATTCAGTTTTAAATTAATTAATATCCTTAATGTAACATCACAGTTCTTACACCTTGAAATCACTCTTTCTTCCAGGTCTTTGAAGGTATGAAGGCATATCGTGGAGTTGATGATAAAATTAGATTATTCAGACCAGATCTCAACATGCGTCGTATGAATGGCTCAGCAGCTCGCACAAGTTTACCAACATTTGATGGTGATGAATTGATCAGATGTTTGTGTCGTCTGATTCTTATAGACCAAGAGTGGGTTCCACACTCTGAGGCATCAAGTTTATACATCCGTCCAACAATTATAGGCATTGATGTAAGTAGCTATTCATAGTTAAATAAAATACCATCTTAATTGTTATGACTTTGGTTATTTTTCTTTGTGTTTAGTGTAATAATAGATTGAGTTGTTATGGCCTTATGTCCAAAAACTGGTTTGCTGCAGCTCTGCATGGCAGTCTAATCTACACTCCTGGAAATTGAAATAAGAACACCATGAATTCATTGTCCCAGGAAGGGGAAACTTTATTGACACATTCCTGGGGTCAGATACATCACATGATCGCACTGACAGAACCACAGGCACATAGACACAGGCAACAGAGCATGCACAATGTCGGCTCTAGTACAGTGTATATCCACCTTTCGCAGCAATGCAGGCTGCTATTCTCCCATGGAGACGATCGTAGAGATGCTGGATGTAGTCCTGTGGAACGGCTTGCCATGCCATTTCCACCTGGCGCATCAGTTGGACCAGCGTTCGTGCTGGAAATGCAGACCGCGTGAGACGACGCTTCATCCAGTCCCAAACATGCTCAATGGGGGACAGATCCGGAGATCTTGCTGGCCAGGGTAGTTGACTTACACCTTCTAGAGCACGTTGGGTGGCACAGGATACATGTGGACGTGCATTGTCCTGTTGGAACAGCAAGTTCCCTTGCCGGTCTAGGAATGGTAGAACGATGGGTTCGATGACGGTTTGGATGTACCGTGCACTATTCAGTGTCCCCTCGACGATCACCAGAGGTGTACGGCCAGTGTAGGAGATCGCTCCCCACACCATGATGCCGGGTGTTTGGCCCTGTGTGCCTCGGTCGTATGCAGTCCTGATTGTGGCGCTCACCTGCACAGTGCCAAACACGCATACGACCATCATTGGCACCAAGGCAGAAGCAACTCTCATCGCTGAAGACGACACGTCACCATTCGTCCCTCCATTCACGCCTGTCGCGACACCACTGGAGGTGGGTTGCACGATGTTGGTGCGTGAGCGGAAGACTGCCTATTGGTGTGCGGGACCGTAGCCCAGCTTCATGGAGACGGTTGCGAATGGTCCTCGTTGATACCCCAGGAGCAACAGTGTCCATAATTTGCTGGGAAGTGGCAGTGCGGTCCCCTACGGCACTGCGTAGGATCCTACGGTCTTGGCGTGCATCCATGCATCGCTGCGGTCCGGTCCCAGGTCGACGGGCATGTGCACCTTCCGCCGACCACTGGCGACAACATGGATGTACTGTGGAGACCTCACGCCCCACGTGTTGAGCAGTTTGGCGGTACGTCCACCCGGCCTCCCGCATGCCCACTATACGCCCTCGCTCAAAGTCCGTCAACTGCACATACGGTTCACGTCCACGCTGTCGCGGCATGCTACCAGTGTTAAAGACTGCGATGGAGCTCCGTATGCCACGGCAAACTGGCTGACACTGACGGCGGCGGTGCACAAATGCTGCGCAGCTAGCGCCATTTGACGGCCAACACTGCGGTTCCTGGTGTGTCTGCTGTGCCGTGCATATGATCATTGCTTGTACAGCCCTCTCTGTGTCCGGAGCAAGTTGGTGGGTATGACACACCGGTGTCAATGTGTTCTTTTTTCCATTTCCAGGAGTGTATATAAGTCTCTTCATCTGTGCGTAATAATTGCAACCTATGTTCATTTTAATGCACTTGCTGTATTCAATTGTAGGTCCTCCTCCACAATTTGTATCCCCACCTCCCTCCCCCACTCCCTCATTCCACAATTGCCAAATTAACTAATCCTTAGTGCTTTAGGATGTGCCCTATTAGTTGATCCATTCTTTTAGTGAAGTTGTGCTGTAAATATCTTTTTTCCCCAACTTTGATTTGGTACCTTTGCTCTAGTTGTTTGATCTACCCATCTAATCTTAAGTGTTCTTCCATAGCACACACTTTGAAAGCTTCTATTCTGTGGAATCATTTTGTAAAAACCTCCAAGGTTATGATAATGAAACTTTCAGCTAGTCATCACATATGTTATAAACAAACAATTACTATGTGTGCTGTTTGCTATTATTTCTCTCTTTGGTCACTTCCTCTGCTCAATGTACCAGAAAAGTAATGCTAGTCAAGTATCGAGTCAGGACATGGAAATCAATAGTAATCTTTTTTACTTGCACAATATTGCATTTATCAATTAAACAATTAATACAAGAGAATGTTGTAAAAATAACTATGTAAGAAAAATAATAATAGTTGTAGACTAGTTTTGACAAAAAATGTTAATTATATTGATAGAAGACTGTTGTATTGTGCAAACTCTTATGCCCTGATTCGAAAAGCCAACAGAATTATTTGTATTAAATTGCTTCATTGTAATACTTATATTCTGTATGTTGCCAAATAAGTAACCTCTTGCAGCAAGACACACTACTCATATGTCTATAATGTTTGTAATATAAATTCTAATTCCATTTTGTAATTTTTTGATGATAGCCTACGCTGGGAGTTGCCACTTCAACATCTGCACTTTTGTATGCCATCATGTGCCCAGTGGGTAGCTATTTTGGTCCTGACAGTAAAGCAGTTTCATTACTGGCTGATCCTAAATACACTCGTGCTTGGCCAGGTGGTGTTGGTGATAAGAAAGTAGGATCCAATTATGGTCCCACACTGCAAGTTCAGGTTAGTTTCTTTACTGACATGAAATGATCAGAATTAATATTGTATTTTGTTTGAGTGTCCGACTGTCTTTCCTAATTGAAATGCTAGTTATAATTAAACTTTTACAACTTGAGTCAGTGTAGACAGAAAACTTTATTGTATGAGTACCCAGTTTTGTAGGAATGATGTTCAGATTGTGCACTGCAGGATTTGCATTGTTAATAGTGTTAGTGCCATGATTTGCCATTAGGCGCCAGTAATGGTATAGCGACTTAAGGTTGAAACTCGAGCATCAGTATGAATTACAGTTGCAGAAGTCAACATGCATCTGGACAATATGAGCAGGGCTTTACTAGTAAAGCTGTTTTAACGAAACAACAACAACAATAATGCTGTTGCTCTTCAGTAGTGTTGATGTGTTAAAGAAATATGAAGGAGTCTTCTTTTCCACACTGAGGTTGAAGAACATGATTTGGAAGTTCGAACTAATTGGCACTTTGGGGGGAGGGAGAGAGAGAGAGAGAGAGAGAGAGAGAGAGAGAGAGAGAGAGAGAGAGAGAGAGAGAGAGAGAGAGAGAGAGAGAGAGAGTGAGTGAGAGTGTGGGGCGGGGAGGCGAGGCTGTTAGGAAAATTGTGCCACAAATTATTGAAAAAGTTACTATTGCCATGGCTGAGAATGCTGGATGCAATTTGCGATCTTAGAGCAGTGCTTGAGCTGAGTCTTGACAGCTGAAAGCACCATGGTCCACTGTCCAAAAAGTGCAGTGAACACTTGTGAAATGCTATCTCTAGTGCTATTCCAGGCTGTCGTGGATGCAGGTGGTCGTCACATTGTGCAGTGTGTGTAACTTGAAAGGTAAACATGTTAAACAACTAGAAACTGTTGCCATCTCTTGTGGAAAATAAATGTGTTTATTTCAATGATTTATTTTTCATGAGAGGTCCCTCTTGAGTATTGAAATTTTAATTATAACAACCCTGTACATAAATCAATACATACAATCTAAACTTTCTTTAAAATTTTTCCTTCTGTTGTTCAGCTCTGCAAGTGTGAGTAGTCTAAAGCAATTACCTAACACAGTTATCTCACCACACAAGATGCAGATAGTTCTTGCTGTAGTTAATTTGTTTTCTGCTTGTAAATGTTTAAATATTCCTGATCACATGCAAAGGCTACATCTTTTCTTCCATTAATTAACATTTTTGTTATTGTTATTCATGTAATAATGGCAGGCTATTTGCTGCCTCTACCTTTTGCGAGTCAATTAAAAACAATATATCGGCTTGTTGGTCTACGTACAGTAAAACATACCATTTCCAAGTGTGAATGAGAATGCAAAAGAAAGTAAAATTGAAAATTTACTTACAGAATTTAAAGTAAAGTGTGTCCATGCTGTTCTCTTTAATTTGGAACATAACAAAAGAATTCCTGGAACCACATACGACATGCACTTACATAAGTAGCCACTTGACGTGTAATTTTTAGTAACAGACAGTTCCTTGAGATACTTCGCAAATAAGCTGCATTTTTTTTACATGGACCACCACTAAATGCAAGACATAGAACATTTGGAGTTGATATTTATTTCACAATGAAGTAGCATGTAATAAGAAAGGAACTAAGTGATTTATATGTACCTGTTTAATTGTGGCTCAACGGTTGGTCAAAAACACTGCTGTTAGATACTTGTGTGTAGCTCCTACATAACTGTGTGTTTGTATGTGTGTGTGTGTGTGTGGGGGGGGGGGGGGGGGTTGTCTGCTTTCTCTTTCAAGGAAAGTGTATTTTATATATTGTTGTATATGGGTTACATAAAGTTTTATGAAGTGCAGCTAGACAGTTTTTATGATTTGGAATGCTATTTGTGCTCTAGGTGATACAGTTTGTATAAAGTACATGAACAGGGTGATATGGGCTGTCTCATCTCTAACAAAACTCTTTTTGGTATCCTTTAGTGACAGAACTTACAAATGTACTGAAAAAGATATTTCAGTGTTTTCAGTAATTACAAAGTTAATTTTCACACATAAGCAGTAGATCCTATAGTCTTAACTCCCAACTACCATTTATTGAAACCATCTTGTTGGTTTATTGAATTTATGATTTCATTTTTTTTATGCTATTAGTTTAACTTTTCTGTTAAAGTGTTGTTACTTTTCCAGGCAGAGGCAGCATCTCGTGGTATGCAGCAGGTTCTGTGGTTGTATGGGGAAGAAGATTATGTAACAGAAGTAGGAACTATGAATGTGTTTATACTTCGCTTGAATGAAAATGGAGGTAATTAATTATTTTTTAAGTATTATTTGAAATTTATGTCCAAGTAGTGATTGCACTTCATTATCACCCATGCAGCAGCTGATTCCAGTAATGAGGATAAAGGTACAGTGAGCTGTGGTGTTAATGAACAGAGAATAAATAAAGGGAGTAATAAAATTGAAATTTGTTACCTGGCCAATGAAAATAGATTTAAATCCCTGGGCAGCAAATTCAAATCAGTTTTCTAGAAAAATAGTGTAAAAACAGCAGGTACTAGGATAGAGAACCATTCTGAGACTATAATTCTTGATCTTCATGGATTTAAAAAAAAAGGAAAATTACCCTATTGAGATTCGCTGTTACAATGGCAAGAATTTTGAGAATATTGCAACAGTTATGACTGGACGATAATGCAAAACACTTCAGTTTATGAGAATAGTACCTTGTTACATTCCAAGAAACTGTGTGAGGAACATACTTGTACTCTTAGTTATGGAACAAATTAAAAGTTCTTGAGTGTGATTATTTATAAAATGAGAAAATTAGCCTAGTTGGGGGATGTTAAACATAGTTCAATTTCATTACATAAAAAATTCTGTAAGCTGATAACAGGTATTATTTAAAACAGTAAGGGTGCTAGCCAGTTTCTTAAGCGGAATACAGTCGGGAACAGTTTGACGTTCAGTTTTTAAATAAGAGTTCAGGAAGGGGGAACAGTCTGTTTTGCTCAACTGAACCTGTGATTGGTAAGTGGGTATTTTCGAAGTATTGAAGTGCTAGGAATTGCCCCTTTTGATTTATTCTGTTTGTGTCCCCATAAAAAAGAATGAACTTGATGTGCAGGATATCTGCAAGATTTTATAAGATTCCAGGGCTTGACAAATCATTGGTGGAATTAACTGATGAGTCAGATATTGACACAGACTATGTTGTTGGAGTGTGCGGAACAGTAATTTTGCAACTGTAAACCAACTTTCAAATAACAGTAGATGCGAAGACAAGATTGTCTAAGAGCACCTGTGGCAAGGAACAATCCATACCTCTTGTTTGTTGCACATCAGAATGTGTGACAGAATGCAGCTGTACTGAAATGAGCCTTGCAGAGAGCAAGAAGGTCTAGAAAGTCAATTCTGATTGCCAACTTCTTTGTAATATCATTTTATATAGCTCCAGGGCCTGTTCACATCTAAATGACAATTCGTGTCTGAAGATACAGGTTTGTACAAAGTGTGGAAGAGTATTTTATCTGCAGTATCAGTGTGTGTCGTGGCTGACACCCAATGCATTAAAATAATATATAATGAAAAGAATGTGTAATTTTAACTCATTGATCATTCTTGTGATCTGTACCCCAATATCACAATTTTGGACAAATGATGTGAGTAGATTTGGCATTAGCAGATGTACAGATATCCATGTTACCGAAAAGAGATCTTTGACTGTTTAGAGGTATAGGAATGAAGTTTTGTTCTCCTGTGTCCTCATGCCAACATGGTTTATTTTTATTTATTTATTTATTATTTAAGTGTTATCCCCATAGACATTTATTTGGTAATCAATGTGCTATACTCACATGCAGTGAGCAGTGTTTTCCTCAGAGTGAAAAAATGATATGCAATTTGCGATTTGATTCGAAAGCACTTAGTACACCATCCAGTATGAGTTGCTGGCGTTCAGTTTGTGGTGATATGTAAAACAAATGACTCTCCTGTACTATTCAGTCAAGTGCAACATATTGTAGGCATCACACCAATTTTTTAAGCACAGTGCGCTGTGCATGTGCTGCTGTTAGTGAAGAATATGCTTGAAAATGGGTGTGGTGCCTGAAATGTTGAAACAGTGAAAGAGGGTTAAACAGCTGTAGTGGAGTCATTTATTTTACATATTATGATTGATTGTTCTGTGAGATTGTTTTTCTCAGGTATATGTTAATAATTGCATTACATTTTGCCCTTATCACCTATGTCTGGTAACTTCTGCCTCGCAAAGAAAGATTTATTTAGGTGTTTCAGCAATTCTGTGGTATGCACCTCCTAGATGAATTTATTGTCAAGTTTTAATCCCAAGAATTTAATACTGTTTGTCTCTACTATCTACTTGTTGCTTATTTTAGCATACAATGGGGAGTTGAGGGGGAGGGTTCTTGACAGTTCTGAAGTGCGTACAATGATTTCTTTTCCAGAGTTTAGAGACAAAGAATCGGGTAGGAAATTAAGTTCATGAAAATATTATTTAAAGCATGATTTGCTATGTATTGTGATACACTCCTGGAAATTGAAATAAGAACACCATGAATTCATTGTCCCAGGAAGAGGAAACTTTGCCACATTCCTGGGGTCAGATACATCACATGATCACACTGACAGAACCACAGGCACATAGACACAGGCAACAGCATGCACAATGTCGGCACTAGTACAGTGTATATCCATCTTTCGCAGCAATGCAGGCTGCTATTCTCCCATGGAGACGATCGTAGAGATGCTGGATGTAGTCCTGTGGAACGGCTTGCCATGCCATTTCCACCTGGCGCATCAGTTGGACCAGCGTTCGTGCTGGAAATGCAGACCGTGTGAGACAACGCTTCATCCAGTCCCAAACATGCTCAATGGGGGACAGATCCGGAGATCTTGCTGGCCAGGGCAGTTGACTTACACCTTCTAGAGCACGTTGGGTGGCACGGGATTCATGCGGACGTGCATTGTCCTGTTGGAACAGCAAGTTCCCTTGCCGGTCTAGGAATGGTAGAACGATGGGTTCGATGACGGTTTGGATGTACCGTGCACTATTCAGTGTCCCCTCGACGATCACCAGAGGTGTACGGCCAGTGTAGGAGATCGCTCCCCACACCATGATGCCGGGTGTTTGGCCCTGTGTGCCTTGGTCGTATGCAGTCCTGATTGTGGCGCTCACCTGCATGGTGCCAAACACGCATACGACCATCATTGGCACCAAGGCAGAAGAGACTCTCATCGCTGAAGACGACACGTCTCCATTCGTCCCTCCATTCACGCCTGTCGCGACACCACTGGAGGCGGGTTGCACGATGTTGGGGCGTGAGCGGAAGACGGCCTATTGGTGTGCGGGACTGTAGCCCAGCTTCATGGAGACGGTTGCGAATGGTCCTCGGTGATACCCCAGGAGCAACAGTGTCCCTAATTTGCTGGGAAGTGGCGGTGCGGTCACCTACGGCAGTGTGTAGAATCCTACGGTCTTGGCGTGCATCCGTGCGTCGCTGCGGTCCGGTCCCAGGTCGACGGGCACGTGCACCTTCCGCCGACCACTGGCGACAACATGGATGTATTGTGGAGACCTCACGCCCCACGTGTTGAGCAGTTTGGCGGCCTCCCGCATGCCCACTATACGCCCTCACTCAAAGTCCGTCAACTGCACATACGGTTCATGTCCACGCTGTCGCGGCATGCTACCAGTGTTAAAGACTGCGATGGAGCTCCGTATGCCACGGCAAACTGGCTGACACTGACGGCGGCGGTGCACAAATGCTGCGCAGCTAGGGCCATTCAACGGCCAACACCGCGGTTCCTGGTGTGTCCGCTGTGCCGTGCATGTGATCATTGCTTGTACAGCCCTCTCGCAGTGTCCGGTTCAAGTATGGTGGGTCTGACACACCGGTGTCAATGTGTTTTTTTTTTCCATTTCCGGGAGTGTGTTTGTATCGTATGCAACCAAAACAAACGTGGCATCTGATTATGTCACTGATAAAAAGTTCATTGATATACAAACAATAAAATAACAGCAGTATGAGGGAACCTTGTGGGACAGCACACATGATTAGTTTGCAGCTGAATAATGTCTGATGTCTTAATACAAAAGTTTTTTTAATTGACACCCCTTGTGTCATAGAGTTACAGTTAGACCATTTTGTGGTATTTCCTGTAAAACTGTAATAATCTATTTACTCAAAAAGACATATTAATATACACAGTGAAATGCCTCTGTCAGACCACAGAATCTGCCAGTAGTTTGTAATTTATTGTCTAATGAATTGAGTATAGTCTCGCTCTGTGTGTAAATATCTGATTCCCGTACAAGGGAGTACATAGTAACTGAAAGGCACTGCCTGGTATCAGCAGATAATTACAATAATGCAGTGCCTGCATTCTTATGACAAATGATGCAATGTTCCTTCAGACATGCATACATGACATGTATTAGACTAAAGTGTACAATGAAGTCATGGATTACTGAAGGAATAAAAGAACCTTGCAAGACAAATGGCAGTTCTTACCTGCATGGCAGAAACAGTTCTGATGCTGTAACTAATTACAAAGCTCATTGCAAAATATTGAAGGTGGTGGTGGTGGGGGTGGTGGTGGTGGTGGTGGTGGTGGTGGTGGTGGTGGTGGTGGTGGTGGTGGTGGTGGTGGTGTGAGACAACAAAGCAAATACATTATGAGAAGAAGATAGTCACTTTAGATACAAAATCAGGGCAATATGGAATACAGTGAAAGAGTAGATTGGTAGAACCAGACATGAAGAGGAGCATATAGCATTAAGAATACATGATGCATTGGCAACAGATGTGTTCAGAGTTGCAAAACTCATTAACAAGTGCTTCATAACTATTAGTGAAAGAATGAAGTTGTTAGGTTTAGTAGATGCTGCCATGGAATATATCAGGCCAGATATTACAAATAACTCCAGTAATATGAATATAACCCTGACTATATAACAGATATAATGTTGATTGATCAAAGGAGGCAGTACAAACATGTTCCGGGAAAACCAGGAATACAGAAATACAAGTTGCTGAGGAATGAAATAAATAGGAAGTGCAGAGAAGCTAAGACGAAATGGCTGCAGGAAAAATGTGAAGACATCGAAAAAGATATGATTGTCGGAAGGACAGACTCAGCATACAGGAAAGTCAAAACAACCTTTGGTGACATTAAAAGCAATGGTGGTAACATTAAGAGTGCAACGGGAATTCCACTGTTAAATGCAGAGGAGAGAGCAGATAGGTGGATAGAATACATTGAAAGCCTCTATGAGGATTAAGATTTGTCTGATGTGATAGAGGAAGAAACAGGAGTCGATTTAGAAGAGATAGGGGATCCAGTATTAGAATCGGAGTTTAAAAGAGCTTTGGAGGACTTACGGTAAAATAAGGCAGAAGGGATAGATAACATTCCATCAGAATTTCTAAAATCATTAGGGGAAGTGGCAACAAAACGACTATTCACGTTGGTGTGTAGAATATATGAGTCTGGCGACATACCATCTGACTTTCGGAAAAGCATCATCCACACAATTCCGAAGACGGCAAGAGTTGACAAGTGCGAGAATTATCGCACAATCAGCTTAACAGCTCATGCATCGAAGCTGCTTACAAGAATAATATACAGAAGAATGGAAGAGAAAATTGAGAATGTGCTAGGTGACGATCAGTTTGGCTTTAGGAAAAGTAAAGGCACGAAGAGGCAATTCTGACGTTACGGCTAGTAATGGAAGCTAGGCTAAAGAAAAATCAAGACACGTTCATAGGATTTGTCGACCTGGAAAAAGCGTTTGACAATATAAAATGTTGCAAGCTGTTAGAGATTCTGAAAAAAGTAGGGGTAAGCTATAGGGAGAGACGGGTCATATACAAAATGTACAACAACCAAGAGGGAATAATAAGAGTGAATGATCAAGAACGAAGTGCTCGTATTAAGAAGGGTGTAAGACAAGGCTGTAGCCTTTCGCCCCTACTCTTCAGTCTGTACATCGAGGAAGCAATGATGGAAATAAAAGAAAGGTTCAGGAGTGGAATTAAAATACAAGGTGAAAGGATATCAATGATACGATTCGCTGATGACATTGCTATCCTGAGTGAAAGTGAAGAAGAATTAAATGATCTGCTGAACGGAATGAACAGTCTAATGAGTACACAGTATGGTTTGAGAGTAAACCGAAGAAAGACGAAGGTAATGAGAAGTAGTAGAAATGAGAACAGCGAGAAACTTAACATCAGGATTGATGGTCACGAAGTCAATGAAGTTAAGGAATTCTGCTACCTAGGCAGTAAAATAACCAATGACGGACGGAGCAAGGAGGACATCAAAAGCAGACTAGCTATGGCAAAAAAGGCATTTCTGGCCAAGAGAAGTCTACTAATATCAAATACCGGCCTTAATTTGAGGAAGAAATATCTGAGGATGTACGTCTGGAGTACAGCATTGTATTGTAGTGAAACATGGACTGTGGGAAAACCGGAACAGAAGAGAATCGAATCATTTGAGATGTGGTGCTATAGACGAATGTTGAAAATTGGGTAGACTGATAAGGTAAGGAATGAGGAGGTTCTACGCAGAATCGGAGAGGAAAGGAATATGTGGAAAACATTGATAAGGAGAAGGGACAGAATGATAGGACATCTGCTAAGACATGAGGGAATGACTTCCATGGTACTAGAGGGAGCTATAGAGGGCAAAAACTGTAGAGGAAGACAGAGATTGGAATACGTCAAGCAAATAATTGAGGACGTAGGTTGCAAGTGCTACTCTGAGATGAAGAGGTTAGCACAGGAAAGGAATTCGTGGCGGGCCGCATCAAACCAGTCAGTAGACTGATGACAAAAAAAAAATTAATGTGCACCATAAAATATTTAAAAATTTAAAAATTCTAGTGATTATCATAAAATATCAATAAAGTTACTTAAAGAGTGTTCTTTTTAGTTTAGCAGAGTATTAAGTTATTTGTGTAACCAGTCATTTATCGCTGGACCATTTTCTGACTGGCTGAAATATGCTGTAATCAGACACCTGTATAAGAAAGGAGATCTAGAAATACTGTCGAACTTCTGTCTAATTTCACTTTTGCCAGCAGTCTCAAATTTAAAAAAGATAATATACAAACAGTTGCTAAACTGTTTAACATCAAATAATAGATTGCTATAGACACGGTTTGGCTTTTAAAGGATTCCACTATTGAGAAGGGTATTTACACATAAAGGGAGAACATACTCAATTCATTCGACAATAAATTACAAGCTAGGACAAGGAGTATAGGTTGTGATGACATGTGGAAGTTTGGGTCTGGCTGTGAGTCATGCGAGGATAACCAAAGCGGTTAAAGAGATTGGTGGTTTGAAGTGAGACATCTAGGTTTGAGTCCCAGTCTGGCACAAATTTTCGTTGTCAGCATTCTCTTGAGCAATCAATTGTTGTTTGTATTTGCAACTGTGGTCTAAAATGTTATGTTTTGGCAAAAAAACAGTTTTCAAATAAGATAAGGACATCATTAATAATGTTTTATTTTTCATTCATGCAGTTGTTATTGAATACATCACTCCACTTCAGGTCTTTGATAAGTTTCCTAAAATAATCAACTTTTGGCTTACTGACTATTCTCTTGAAGTCAGATTTTGTGTCTGGTTCAGAATTAACATTTAGCAGAAGGAACTGCATGTCAGCTTGAGATGTCATGACTACTGATTTTGTAAGGCAATTTTGTTCATTAATCCTTTCTATAAAGATATTATATTGAACAATTAGCTACCCTATTTGAGAAATAAGCCACAGCTGCAAAATACTAACACAAATACTGTACAGACGAATGGAAAAACTAGTAGAAACCAACCTCGGGAAAGATCAGTTTGGATTCCATAGAAATATTGGAACACGTGAGGCAATACTGACGCTATAACTCAACTTAGAAGCTAGATTAAGAAAGGCAAACCTACGTTTCTAGCATTTGTAGACTTAAAGAAAGCTTTTGACAATGTTGATTGGAATACTCTCTTTCAAATTCTGAAGGTTGCAGGGGTAAAATGCAGGGAGCGAAAGGCTATTTACAATTTGTGCAGAAAGCAGGTGGCAGTTATAAGAGTCGAGGAACATAAAAGGGAAGCAGTGGTTGGGAAGGGAGTGAGACAGGGTTGTAGTCTTTCCCCAGTGTTAGTCAATCTTCATATTGAGCGAGCAGTGAAGGAAACAAAAGAAAAATTCGGAGTAGGTATTAAAATCCATGGAGAAGAAATAAAAACTTTGAGGTTCGCCGATGACATTGTAATTCTGTCAGAGACAGCAAAGGACTTGGAAGAACAGTTGAACGGAATGGATAGTGTCTTGAAAGGAGGTTATAAGATGACCACCAACAAAAGCAAAACGAGGATAATGGAATGTAGTCAAATTAAATCGGGTGATGCTGAGGGAATTAGATTAGGAAGTGAGACACTTAAAGTAGTAAAGGAGTTTTGCTATTTGGGGAGCAAAATAACTGATAATGGTCAAAGTAGAGAGGATATAAAATGTAGACTGACAATGGCAAGGAAAGCGTTTCTGAAGAAGAGAAATTTGTTAACATAGAGTATAGATTTAAGTGTCAGGAAGTCATTTCTGAAAGTATTTGTATGGAGTGTAGCCATGTATGGATGTGAATCATGGACGATAAATAGTTTGGACAAGAAGAGAATAGAAGCTTTCGAAATGTGGTGCTACAGAATAATGCTAAAGATTGGATGGGTAGATCACATAACTAATGAGGAAGTATTGAATCGGATTGGGGAGAAGAGAAGTTTGTGGCACAACTTGACCAGAAGAAGGGATCGGTTGGTAGGACATGTTCTGAGGCATCAAGGAATCACCAATTTAGTATTGGAGGGCAGGGTGCAGGGTAAAAATCGTAGAGGGAGACCAAGAGATGACTACACTAAACAGATTCAGAAGGATGTAGGCTGCAGTAGGTACTGGGAGATGAAGAAGCTTGCACAGGATAGAGTAGCATGGAGAGCTGTATCAAACCAGTTTCAGGACTGAAGACCACAACAACAACAACAACAACAACAACAACAACAACAACAACTGTAGGAAGTGAGTTGAATTATGATATTACTGACTTATTAAAAGAATTGTTAAGAAAAATCTACAGTAAAATTTCCAGCAAGCACTGTCTCCTTGTTCTCTACTTTTAAAGAAATGAGTAGAACTTCAAGTTGGTTTGAAATTACCTGCAGGTGCACAGTATACGCTTACTGCTATAAACAATTGATTATGAAATTCTACTTCATTGCACATGCTTCCACACACTGTTATAAGCACAATTTACGAATGTCTAAGTTCTTAAATTTGTGACAATCCCTGATGAAAGTGGCAGCTCTTCCTTTCTCCATTTCTGCTCAGCAGAAATGTAACACTTAAACACATCTATACCATTGGTCATATAGCGTTTAAAGGACAGATTGCGTCAACTGGGTTTGATCACTCTAATTAATCAATACAAATATGCTGTTCATCAATTTTACTTGTCAGTCTTTGAATATGTTGATGCAATAAAGACAGTTGGTGTTTCTCACTGACCAGAGTGCAGTCAGGTAGAAAGGTATAACTGGGAAACAACTGCTTGTTTTAGTGAAAGATATTTATGGAATGTGACAATCCATACAAATTGAACCAAACATCCAAAATTTTAGCATACAGCAGAACTGCTGAAATCTATCTTGAGGATAAAATTACATGTAAGTAATAAAACAAAGTGCTACAAATAGGAGTAGGCAGTTAAAGAAAACTCTGAAAAAGAAAAGATATTATATTGGCAAAAAATTTCGGTCTGCATTTATGACTGTTAAAATTTATCCTCTTTCTCTTGCTCCATTTAAGAATGGATATAGACTGGGAGACTCAAACGTTTATAATGGGTAGCAGGGACAAAGAATCCAGTGAAATTTTTTAAAGTGCTTTATCTGAAAACTATCTTGAGCAGTTAAACAGAGAACCGACTCGTGGTGATAATGTATTAGACCTTCTGGTGACAAACAGACCCGAACTATTTGAAACAGTTAACGCAGAACAGGGAATCAGCGATCATAAAGCGGTTACTGCATCGATGACTTCAGTCATAAATAGAAATATTAAAAAAGGTAGGAAGATTTTTCTGTTCAGCAAAAGTGACAAAAAGCAGATTTCAGAGTACCTGACGGCTCAACACAACAGTTTTGTCTCAAGTACAGATAGTGTTGAGGATCAGTGGACAAAGTTCAAAACCATCGTACAATATACGTTAGATGAGTATGTGCCAAGCAAGATCGTAAGAGATGGAAAAGAGCCACCGTGGTGCAATAACAGAGTTAGAAAACTGCTGCGGAAGCAAAGGTAACTTCACAGCAAACATAAACATAGCCAAAGCCTTGCAGACAAACAAAAATTATGCGAAGCGAAATGAAGTGTGAGGAGGGCTATGCGAGAGGCGTTCAATGAATTCGAAAGTAAAGTTCTATGTACTGACTTGGCAGAAAATCCTAAGAAATTTTGGTCTTATGTCAAAGTGGTAGGTGGATCAAAACAAAATGTCCAGACACTCTGTGACCAAAATGGTACTGAAACAGAGGATGACGGAATAAAGGCCGAAATACGAAATGTCTTTTTCCACAGCTGTTTCACAGAGGAAGACTGCACTGTAGTTCCTTCTCTAGATTGTCGCACAGATGACAAAATGGTAGATATTGAAATAGATGACAGAGGGATATAGAAACAATTAAAATCACGCAATAGAGGAAAGGCCACTAGACCTGATGGGATACCAGTTCGATTTTACACAGAGTAAGCGAAGGAACTTGCCCCCTTCTTGCAGCGGTGTACCGTAGGTCTCTGGAAGAGTGTAGTGTTCCAAAAGATTGGAAAAGGGCACAGGTCATCCCAGTTTTCAAGAAGGGACGTCGAACAGATGCGCAGAACTATAGACCTGTATCTCAAACATCCCTCAGTTGTAGAATTTTGGAACATGTATTATGTTAGAGTATAATGACTTTTCCGGACACCAGAAATCTACTCTGTAGGAATCAGCATGGGTTTCGAAAAAGACGATCGTGTGAAACCCAGCTCACACTATTTGTCCACGAGACTCAGAGGGCCATAGACACGGGTTCACAGGTAGTGAATACTGCTCAGCAGTGTGGGATCCGTACCATATTGGGTTGACACAAGAGATAGAGAAGATCCAACTGAGAGCAGCGCGCTTCTTTACAGGATCATTTAGTAATCGCGAAAGTGTTACGGAGATGATAAATAAACTCCAGTGGAAGACTCTGCAGGAGAGACGCTCAGTAGCTCGGTACAGGCTTTTGTTGATGTTTCGAGAACATACCTTCACCAAAGAGGCAAACAGTATATTGATCCCTCCAACGTATATCTAGCGAAGAGGCCATGAGGATAAAATCAGAGAGATTAGTGCCCACATAGAAGCATACCGACAATCCTTCTTTCTACGATGAATACGAGACTGGAACAGAAGGGAGAACCGATAGAGGTACTCAAGGCACCCTCCGCCACACACCATCAGGTGGCTTGTGGAGTATGGATGTAGATGTAGAAGAGGAAAAGTTGGTAATAGCTAACTTCTGCCTTTCTGTGATTAGCTTGTAGAAGGGAAGGAACAAATAAAGATTTTGCATGTTATGGTTAGTTCTAATCAGTAGCATGAAATAGGAATAATTTCACTGTAGTCATATTGTAGATGTACCCCAGAATCATTAATTGGGGGGGGGGGGGGGAGTTTGTCATTTAATACAGATTTTTGGAAAACTGTTTATTTCAGTTTGCTGGGATGAGAGGAGGGACTGTTAATGTAAGAAGAGTGCCATCCAAAAAGTAAGGAACATGCACATACAGTCTGCACAGTTGGGCTATGTCAGCTACTTGGTTTCTGGTGTTCAGTGTTATGTGGGCAGTTGCCGTATGTTCATGAATTGTATTAACCCAAACTTCCATATGTTGTCATTCCATTATACAGCTGATGGTTGTCCATATTCCACAACTGTGAATACATTTCATGTATTTCATAATGGCTGTAGTTGCTGCATTGCCTGTTCCTTCGGACATTCATGCGTATCAGAAGGAACATTGCATCATAATTCAGAGTGACACAGGCACTGCAGTATCATTGCTGCATGTGGTTGTAAGTTGAACATAGTCACGTGGTAAGTGCATAGATACTTGTGACCATAGCCGTGCTGATTACAAATCCTGTCGAGTGAGAAGTGTGAGTTGCTGTTTGTTTTGTACAGACAAAAAATGTTAGACCCTGTGACATGCACTGCAGACTTGTTACCATATATGGCAAAGGTGTAACAACTGCAGCTAGTGTCAAAAAGTGGTGCATGATGCTTAAGAATGGGAGAACTGATGTTCATTATGAAGAGAGATCAGGGTGACCCTCTGTCATCACTGATTTGGCTGGACAGAAGGTGTATCGCATCATTAGAGAGAATCAACATATCACAATTTGCAACATGCATAAACAGTGCCAGGAAGTGTCTCACTCATTTTTATATGAAATTGTCACTTAGCACTTATGGTACCACAAAATCTTTGCTCACTGGTTGCCACACATGCTCACAGATGACTAGAAAGCTGCGAGTATGGGTGCTGCATTAGCATTCTTGGAGCGTTGAAAAGGGATGGCAGTACATTGATTGACAAAATTGTTACTGGAGGTGAAACTTGGGTTTCTCATAACACCCCCACAATGAAGCAACAGTCTGTGGAGTGGCACCATCTTCAGTCACCACTGAAGCCACTAAGTTCAAAGAAACTGCATCAACTCAAAAACTGATGGCTTTTGTATTCTAGGAGAGTGAAGAGGTCCTACTCATTGATATCATGCCCCACAACACATCGATCGATAGTCGTGCATACTGTGCTACCCTTGAGCGTCTTCATCAGGGTATTCAGAACTGCTGAAGAGACATGCTCTCGCATGAAACAGTTCTGTTGCATGTTCGCACTGGTGCATGAGGAATTCCAGTGGGACACCACTGAGCATCCTCCCTACCTCTGGACTTTGTACCATCAGTCTTTTCCTGTTCCTGTTAAGGTGCACCTTGCTGGTAAACACTTAGCAAATGATGCTGTCATGACCTATTATGACTTAGTATGAGGTGGCTCTACACAAGCTGCTTCCAAAGTAGGACAAGTTCCTTAATGTCAACGGCAGCTATGTTGAAATTAGACAAAATATGTGCCAAAACATATTTCTTTGTTATTATTATGGAATATCTTGGTATGGCGGAATGTTCTTTACTTTCTCATATATAGTGCTCTCCATGTTAAAAATATGTGGTAAATTATAGTAGTGTGAACTACATATGATGCAAAAATGTAACTTTAACAGTATTTGACTTTAATGCACCTATTTGTTTTCCATACAGAAAAGGAACTTGTAACTCCACCACTAGATGGTCTTATACTGCCCGGTGTCACACGGTACTCCATTATAGACTTGTGTAAGCAGTGGCCGGAGTTTAAAGTACTTGAGGAAAGATTCACTATGGGTGACCTGATTAAGCTTCTCAGTGAAAACAGAGTAAGTACTTTTGTATTTATTTTCCTTGTAATTATCTATGGGCCAAAATATTGGAACACGTGAGACAATACTGACCCTACAACTTATCTTACAAGATAGCTAAAGGAAAGGCAAACCTACATTTCTAGCACTTAGAGAAAGCTTTTGACAATGTTGACTGGAATACTCTCTTTCAAATTCTGAAGATGGCAGGGGTTAAATAAAGGGAGCGGAAGGCTATTTACAATTTGTACAGAAACCAGGAGGCAGTTATAAGGGTCGAGGGGCATGAAAGGGAAGCAGTGGTCGAGAAGGGAGTGGGACAGGGTTGTAGCCTATCCCCGATGTTATTCAATGTGTATATTGAGTAAGCAGTAAAGGAAACAAAAGAAAAATTCGAAGTAGGTATTAAAATCCATGGAGGAGAAATAAAAACTTTGAGGTTTGCCAATGACGTAATTCTGTCAGAGACAGCAAAGGCCCTGGAAGAGCAGTTGAACGGAATGGATAGTGTCTTGAAAGAAGGATATAAGATGAACATCAACAAAATCAAAATGAGGATAATGGAATGTAGTCGAATTAAGTTGGGTGATGCTGAGGGAATTAGATTAGGAAATGAGAAAAAGTAGTAAAGGAGTGTGAATTAACCATTTGATTATATTAAACATTTTAGAAATCTTATAAACTATAAAGGAAGCTGGTTGTGTCTTTAATTCAGTGAAACCTGAGAAATGATTTCTTTATTCTGTGTGATATGGTGATCAGGTCATGCTTTCATGCTGATCAGTAAGAATTAAAGCTTAAGTTAGTATCAGCTGTTGGTGACTTAATGGTATAAATAGATTCACTTACTACTGTATCCTTTATTGCTCTTTACAATTCATAACACTATCAACCCTGGGGTCACTTAACTGCAAGTTCAGCCATTTGCTATAGATACATAACAATGAATACAAAAATTGTTTCCTCAGCTTTTTTGGAACTTTAATATAAACATTCACGAACTCAAACTCTGCAAGTCTTTGAAGCCAAGTAGGACAGTATCTCTGCATTACAGCATCTTTTTTCTCTCAAGGTAGCTGTTCATGGTGGCCCAGTTGGGAAGAGTTGACAAACTTGGTTTAGTATAATTAATACAGAGTTACTGAGTAGGAGCCAAGGAATGTTTAAGAGACTTGAACATGTTCAGTACTTACTGAAAATACCAGTCTGTCATACTGTCAACATATTGAAGCAATCCGTGCAGCATCAGTATTATTGTGAATATTGTCTGCTGACAATATTATTTCACAAGTTTAAGGTGTTGAACATCCATAAACAAGTGTGTGGCACAATTATATTTGCCATAACAACAGATAACATTGAATAATAGAAAATTGGTCAGAAAATGACTGAAAAAGAAGAGCAACTTGTCATATGTTAATTTACTAACTGAAATCAGCACCACATACCTGAAAGATTTCATAAACTATTTTTTTAAGCAGCCCTGCATCATATGACAAATTAATAATGTTGACACATAATAAAGTAGAGAAGAAAGTATGTTAATGAGGGATCAGTTGCTGTCAGTGAGAGTTAAGGAGTAACTTTGAGATATCTGGTGATAAGCAGGTCATTTGATTGTTTGAAGTTTAATTCTTTCAATTCTGTAAGATCAGCAAACACACTTAGTAAAATTGTATGGAAACCTGTGAAGCAGTTACATTTGCCTGCAAGGATATGTTCAAGCAATAAACATAAAACATGTTTTATGTTTTGTGATAATTTGATGAAATTAACATGCATGTCACAGGTCTCTTACTAGTGATTGCTGATGCATGATATATTTTTCGAAGTTGAAGCTGTTTTTCCAAACTGCTACATAATTCACCACCCTATACTACATATCAGGTTAATAAAAGAGTGTCATGGGGTATCCTCCGTTGACTATTCTAAAGTAAAATGTACAAAGATTACCCTTGCATAGGCATATTGAAATTTTTTTGTATTAAAAGACTACTCGAAAAATTAAATCTCAGGTGTAGTAAGCACAAACGTGAATTGAAAACATAAACAGTCCACACTAATGCTGTGTGACTGGTTCACACAGCTCTGTCGATATCTCAATGGAGAGTATTAATCAAGAGCATTATGAATTGAACAGAACAGTAAAGAATACAACTGGTAGGGGAAATATTTATACAGTGAAGATGAAATACATACTTCTGTAAACATGTAACATGCAAATAACCTATTTTTAATCACTCACTGAATGAGATGATGATCTTTGCTACTTCATCAATTACAGTTGTGTTACCAATAGCACAGTGAAGCTGGTAGGGCAAGTGCTCAGTCAAGATTTCACCTGGTTTTTAAAATCTCTGTTTGAGGAAGTGACACAGATGCAAGAATGCAGTTTCCAGTGTCATCTTCCCATCTCATTATGATAATTATTATTTCTCACAAAATAATCTTTTAACTGCATCGAGAGAGTGGTTTTCCTCAGAGATCTGTTTCATGTCTGATTTAATTTATTCTAAATTACTATCATCAGTTTCATATTAATTGCTTTCTCACTTTGACCTCCTGTTGTGGCTTCATCACATGACATAGATTGCTCCTCTATTATTCTGTAATGATCTTTTTAATGCAATATGGGAATATAACCCATGAACCACGGATCTTGCTGAGTTGGGGTGGCTTGCATGTCTCAGTAATACATATAATTGTACCATACATGCAATGACAATAGATAGGTACCTGTGTAGAGGCTAGACTAACCTATGATTTCTGAAGAGGGACAGCAGTCTCTTCAGTAGTTGCAAGGCAACAGCCTACATGATTGACTGATCTGGCCTTGTAACATTAGCCAACATGGCCTTACTTTGTTGATACTGTGAACAGCTGAAAGAAAGGGGAACCACAGGCATTATTTTTCTTGAGAGCTTGCAGTTATACTGTGTAGTTAAATCGTGGTAGCATCCTTTTAGGTAAATTATTCCAATTGTAAAATAATCACCATTTAGATCTCCATGTGGGGTCTATCCAGGAAGATATTGTTATCAGGGAAAACACAACTGGTACTCTACGAAATGGGACATGGAATGTTAGATACCTTAATTAGGGTAAGTAGGCTAGAGACCTTAAAAAGGGAAATGGATGTGTGGAAGTTAGATACACTGGAAATCATGAAGTGTGGTGGTATGGCTAGGTGATTACAGGGTTATAAATGCAAAATCAGTTATCAGTAATGCAGGGATAGGCATCCGAAAAATGTTAATGTGAGTAAGCTACTGTGAACAGCATAGTGAATGCATTATCATAGCCAAGATAAACTCAAAGCAAACACTCATTGCACTAGTAGAAGTTTATATGCCAACTAGCTCTGAAGAGAGTGAAAGAATGTATGATAAGATAAAAGAAATTATTCAGATAGTTAAGGGTGATGAAAATTCGTGATGGAGCATTGGAATTCAATAGTAGGAAAAGGAAAAGAGGGGAAAAATTGGTAGGGGAACATGGACTGGAGGAGAATGAAAGAGGAAACCACCTGGTAGAGTTTTGTGCTGAGCATAATTTAATCATTGGTAATACTTCGTTGAAGAATAGTAAAAGAAGGGTGTATATATGGAAGAGACTTGGAAACACACAGAAGTTATAAATATATTACATAATGGTAAGACAGAGATTCTAAAATCCAATTTTAAACTGAAAACTATTGTCAGGGTTGGGTGTGAACTGAAGCTATAATTCATACATTTTGAACTGTGGCTTAAAACTGAAGGAATTGCAGAAATATAGGATATTAATAATATGGAACCTGAATAAGTTGAAAGAATCAAAAGTTGTAGAGAACATTTGCCTGTAGTGTAGATTTGTACAGAAGTGAAACCTGGTTGATAAACAGTTTAGACAAGAAGAATGTTCTTTGAAATGTTGTGCTGGATAAGAATGCTGAAGATTCGATGGGCAGATCGTGGAAGTAATGGAGAGATACTGAATCAAACTGGGGAAAATAGAAATTTATGGCACAATTTGACTAAACAAAGGGGTCATGTGATAGGACACATCCTGAGGCATCAAGGAACCATCAGTTTGTGATGGAGGGAAGTGTGGGGGATAAAAATGGTCAATAGAAACTAAGCAGGTTTAAATGGATATAAGTTGCAGGATTTCGAGATACAAAGTATTGCATTGAATAGAGTAATGTGGAAAGCTGCATCAAACTAGTCTCTAGACTGAAGATAGCAGCAGCAGCATGTGAATATTATGGTTTGGTTGTGAAGAGGCTAATTTTCATAACTGTCTGAAATTTTCATGTTACTTTAGTTTCATTGTAAGAGAAGAGTGCAGTTCAGTGATGAAATAAATTCCCCATATGTGTGCTCCAAACCAAGCCTAACCATTTACAATCCACTGATAAATCTTATGATGTGATTAATTGTAAGATCCAACTTTATCTGCAGCTGCTTACATCTGACACTTAATCATTTGTTATGCTTTTAGTTCTTAAGCTACAGTGATTTAGCATTTGTGCAAAATAGTCTTGTAAGACTAGCTGTGTTACTAAGAAGGTTGCTGGTTAGGTTTAGTGGATAGGGTAGATGATTTAGCATTTGTGCAAAATAGTCTTGTAAGACTAGCTGTGTTACTAAGAAGGTTGCTGGTTAGGTTTAGTGGATAGGGTAGAGAATGAAACTTCTTGACAGATTAAAACTATATGCTGGACTGAGACTCAAACTCATGGCTGTCTTTGCCTTTCACAGGTAAGTGCTTTACTGACTGAGTTACCTAAGCATAATGTATGTCCTGTACTCACAACTTTACTTCTGTCAGTGTCTTGTCTCTTTCCTTCCAAACTTCACAGAAGCTCTCCTCTGAAAATGTTTCACAGGATAGCTTCTGTGAAGTTTGGAAGGTAGATGATGTACTGGAGGAGTTACAGCTGTGAGGACAGGTCGTGAATCATGCTTGGGTTGCTCAGTCAGTAGAGCACATCCCGTGAAAGGCGATGGTCCTGAGTTCAAGTCTCTGTGCGGACAGAGTTTAAATCTACCAGGAAGTTTCATATCGGTACACACTCTGCTGCAGAGTGAAAGTTTCATACAGGAGAAGAGAGACTAGTTTATTATAAAGTTTTAAGCCTGTATTTTTTTTCTTTTTTAGTTAAAGGAAAACTGTTATCCAGACCTATCTTATCTTTTTGACATATTTTACTACACGATAACTGGAGTAAAAATATGTCTGTAGTGTCCATTCAGTTACTGTCTTGTTTTATACTGTTTTTTGTTTAATAGACATGCTACATGCAAGTGAAGTCTGTTTAGATATTAAATTGCTACATCTGTAAGAAAATTCTAAACATGTTAGACTAATGGAAGAGGAATGTCTAACCCGACAGTTTTTTCTGTTATTCAGTTATTAAATACACCTGATATAGTTGATTTCTCTTAATGCTTGCTATTGCAACAGATACTAAACACAGATTGTTGCAAAAGAATTCATATTATTGACAGACACCTTTTTTTCTAATTTTGTATCTGTATTCAACTGTTGCAGTTGTTGGAAATGTTCGGTGCCGGAACTGCGTGTGTCGTTAGTCCGATAGGCTCAATTCTTTACAAAGATGTGTTGCACAAAATTCCAACTGTTGAATGGGAAGACCCTCTGTATGCTCGTTTACTTAAAACTCTACTGGACATTCAGTATGGAAGAGTAGACCATCCTTGGGGTGTTTGTATTGATCAATACTGCTGATAGTGGCCATTGCCAGTATGATTTACTGGTGTGTTTGTTTTCTAAAGACTTACGAATAACTTATAAAAACCACTGTACAAATTTCTAATGATGTGTGCAGCTTTTGCAGTGTGAAAAGACTGACTGTGTTTTGTAAGAAAGTGTTGTAAGTTGTGTGTTGAACTCTATCTCAGTGCTTAGGTTTTCAGTTTAATTGTAATCATGTGAGAAAGTGTGGCTGAATGTAGATGGTATTTTTAGGGCTTATTTTTGTATTGTGTGAGAAATGCCTCCTGTTGTGTTTAACAACAAAGTGTTGTATCTTGGTCTGTAAATTTGGAGAGACACTTGGGTGTTTCCTAAGTAATGAAAGAAAGTCTGTTGTGGCAGGGAGCTTGTAAGAGTCTATGTTGTATTTTTTATTTTTGTGTCATTGCTTTGTATGTTCAGATGATCATGTTATTTATTTATTTTGAACATATTTTAATGTTACTGCTGTGAAAACAATGTAGATGTAAAGTTTTACTACCTTGAATATCACATAGTGATTGCATGTTTTGAATAAGACATTGCTATAGATGCATGTAGCATACATAAAGTAAGAAAAGAAAATGTGTATGTATGGTGATGCTGTTATTTTGGCCTCTTATGAAGCGTGTGTAGTAGAATAACACTGAATGAAGGTATGTGAATTACAATGAAGCCCTTTGAGACATATTGCAGTGCATCCAATTAACATGTCTTAATTGCACCAAATGGAAAGGAAAAAGGAAGGGAGAAAATTCTTCCATCCTTTGACATAATCATAATATTCATATTGTTCAGGTTAATATCAAGTTTCCTTATGTTTTCATAAGAAGATGTAACGATCGTTCCATTTTATTGTTTTATTTCAGTGAGAGCTTATACAAGCTAATTTTGTCCATTGGACAGAGTGGAAACCATGTGACATTTATTTATTTTACCATAAAATTTAAAAATGTTCACCATGAGTACAACTTGATCGAATCTACAGAGACTGAATAACTACTTCAAAAAATTGCTTATCTTCTGGCCAAACTAGTTGCTTGGGATATGAATTATTTTAGTTTATATCTGTATGCCAGATGACAAGGAAATGATTTTGAATTACTCCATTCATGGTACAAAATGTATCTCAGTGGTTTTTACTGTGTGCTATGATTTGAAGGCACATGACAAAGTTCAAGTTTAGTGTGTTGTGCTAATGCATAGAATGCAGGGTATATTATATGTACAGTATTTTGTGTATATTAGGGTACTTGAAATTAGATACATCCAGACATTTATTAATTTTCCTTGAAACAAAGCGTAACAGTTTACGATTTTTTTTCAGCAGATTTGCAGTAGAGAATGCAGAGTCATTTGTCATTAGGAAAGTACAGCAATCCTGCAAATATAGTTCAGTAACACATTTTGTGTAGTATACGGTTTTGCAGTTTCTTCTCTAATACGATACCCAGTTTGTTCCTATGTGTGATCTAAAGAGAGGAAAGAGGACTTTTTTTTATAAATTTACACAATGAGTGCTTTTAACTCAACATGTGGGCTCAGAATAGATAATTTTAAATTTAGTTACCTATGTACCAGTGCAATCAATAATTTTCTTAAAAGCAACTATACTTTTGCAAGAAATTCTGTTTTTTAGTTTACAAAGTGCAAGTAGTTTATTTTAGCCAATGTCCAACTGAACAATTTTACTATAACAGTACTGCAAGAAGGTATTTATGTTGAAATTAATTTTGCTGTTATTACTTTCCATAACATACAAATTCAGGAATTACAGTGTTACAGAATAGTTTTGTGTGTTTTAGCATTCACCATTTATAAAATGGATTGATAAGGATGTGCCATTTTAGATAGCTTATTTTATTTTTGTATTGTGTTGTTTCTTCCTGAATTTCCCACCTGATTTGTAGAACATGTGCAGATGCTCAGAAGCAGGTATAAAATAAAATATGGTGCATTAATGTTTTTCATGGTGGCTGTAGGTATATTTTGTTAAAAACCAAACTCGTGCTCATAATGTTATCAGTACTGTGTCATACATGCGGTTTTTATGAAGCATATAAGCAATCTAATCTCGCACTGTGTGTGTGTGTGTGTGTGTGTGTGTGTGTGTGTGTGTGTGTGTTTTCAGGTAAAAACATGTGCTTGGTTGGTCTTACATAAAACACTAAAACTGTAACCATTGGCTTCTTTGTAATGCAAGAAAATGAGATGGTTAGTTGCTCACTTCAGTCTTTTTTTGTGTTTCTTTATTCCCTCTGTTTTCATAAATGCTAGATTATTTAAGAAAATTCATTTGTGCTGTTCTGTTACTGTTAAAATAGATTTACTATTTTCCAAAGTGTATTAAACTACCTTCACATTTGTTAGTAGTACGTAAACTTGTTATTATAATAAAAACATTAGAAATGAATGCCAACAAAATTAAATGATTCCTCAAAAGAAGAGACTGTTTAGTTAAAGCAAATTTATTCTTCTGTGTTGTCAGAAAAAACTGTGTTCTCAGGGACTGTCGACAATATAACTGTGATACCTTCCTGCTGACATATTTAATCACTATCATGTCAGCTTCCACTATTTTGAGAAGATATTTATTTTTTGTAATATGCATTCAGAGAGTTGCTGAATTGCTCTCTTTTTATCATGAGAACCATGACTGTAGAGTAAAACAGTTGCAGTACATGAAGAATGACTAAATTATACTACTTATATTTTTGTAATAGTATTGTTGTACATTTTTGATTCCACTACTGTTGATAAAATACGCTCAACTGTTTGCATGTGTTTTTATCTCTAATACTCATTTCTGCTGTCCTTTCCTTTATTTTCACCTCCCTATAAAATTCTGGAAATAGCGCACAGTGATTTATGTTATACTTCAGCCTGCTAACTGTTAAAAGGCATTATGGTATTTATGAATTACTGTGTCTACAACAGAATAATTGTAACTCCGCAGAGTTCCAACTCTTTCAGTTGTATATTGTAATTGAAGGTATTGTTTGACAATGATAGGGATGTATGAATTTGGGAGAGAGAGATTTTAGAGTAGTCAGACTAGAAGTATGGGAGATAATTACCACACTGCACAGAAGGGAAATTGCGAGTGACTGACACACACAGAGAATAGACCAACAAACATTGTGCTATTCATTTGTTATGAATCCAGCATTAACTTGGATGTGAAACTGAAAATAACACTTAATATTATTATGAGAACTGTAGAATGTGATCATCATCGAACACATGAGAACAAGCAACCACTCGCCCACAGTTTGGATGTGAATGGCTCAATGGGACACTCACATATAAGATATTTGTTGCTATTTTAGTTTATCTTTGGTTCCTGACTTTTTTGGCATTAAAAAAAAATCATTGCACTGCCCCTCCCACCCCCCCCCCCTCCCCCAATAGTTGCATCACAGCTGATAATAATCTCATTGCTTGTTGGTCTCCACCTGACAGAACAGGACATGTCTATGAAAGCAAATGGTGACAAGTGGATTTATAGGACAGATCTTGTATATCTATCCACAAGAAATATTCATATTAATCCACAAGAAATAATTAGTAGAGTGTCAGGTTAGAAGCAACAATAGTGTAATGATGGACAATCATGGTTATTACCTTCATAAACATTTCCATACACAAATATGTTTAATTAATAGAAATCAGACACTGTGGTCTAGTGCTACTCCCCACACAGAGGTGTTGTGCAGCAGACCGGCCCACTGAAAGTAGTATTTGGACAAGCATGAGTATCACCCCTCCCCCCCCCCTCCCTCCCCCACACACACACACAAATATATATGTGCAGTTTGCACAGACAGTGACATGCTAAAAACCAGAGCAGCTGCCATCATTGCTGTGTTGTTGTTATAGGATGTTTCAAAAATGACCGGTATATTTGAAACGGCAATACAAACTAAACGAGCAGCAATAGAAATACACCGTTTGTTGCAATATGCTTGGGACAACACTACATTTTCAGGCAGACAAACTTTCGAAATTACAGTAGTTACAATTGTCAACAACAGATGGCGCTGCGGTCTGGGGAAACTCTATAGTATGATATTTTCCACATATCCACCATGCGTAGCAATAATATGGCGTAGTCTCTGAATGAAATTACCCGAAACCTTTGACAACGTGTCTGGCGGAGTGGCTTCACATGCAGATGAGATGTACTGCTTAAGCTGTTCAATTGTTTCTGGATTCTGGCGGTACACCTGGTCTTACAAGTGTCCCCACAGAAAAAAGTCACAGGGGTTCGCCTCCTGTATGTTTCGGATAGCCCAAAGTAATCACACGATCATCGAAATATTCATTCAGGAAATTAAAGACGTCGGCCGTGCGATGTGGTCGAGCACCATCTTGCATAAACCACGAGGTGTTCGCAGTGTTGTCTAAGGCAGTTTGTACCGCCACAAATTCACGAACAATGTCCAGATAGCGTGATGCAGTAATCGATTCGGATCTGAAAAATGGGCCAATGATTCCTTTGGAAGAAATGGCAGCCCAGACCAGTACTTTTTGAGGATGCAGGGACAATGGGACTGCAACATGGGGCTTTTCGGTTCCCCGTATGCGCCAGTTCTGTTTATTGACGAAGCCATCCAGGTAAAAATAAGCTTCGTCAGTAAACCAAATGCTGCCCACATGCATATCGCCGTCATCAATCCTGTGCACTATATCGTTAGCGAATGTCTCTCGTGCAGCAATGGTAGCGGCGCTGAGGGGTTGCCGCGTTTGAATTTTGTATGGATTGAAGTGTAAACTCTGGCGCATGAGACGATACGTGGATGTTGGCGTCATTTGGACCGCAGCTGCAACACGGCGAACGGAAACCCGAGGCCGCTGTTGGATCACCTGCTGCACTAGCTGCGCGTTGCCCTCTGTGGTTGCCGTACGCGGTCGCCCTACCTTTCCAGCACGTTCATTCGTCACGTTTCCAGTCCGTTGAAATTTTTCAAACAGATCCTTTATTTTATCGCTTTTCGGTCCTTTGGTTACATTAAACCTCCGTTGAAAACTTCATCTTGTTGCAAAAACACTGTGTTCTAGTCGGTGGAATTCCAACACCAGAAAAATCCTCTGTTCTAAGGAATAAACCATGTTGTCCACAGCACACTTGCACGTCGTGAACAGCACACGCTTACAGCAGAAAGACGACGTACAGAATGGCGCACCCACAGACTGCGTTGTCTTCTATATCTTTCACATCACTTGCAGCGCCATCTGTTGTTGAAAATTGTAACTACTGTAATTCCGAAAGTTTGTCCGCTTGAAAATGTACTGTTGTCCCAAGCATATTGCAACAAATGGTGTATTTCTATCGCTGCTCATTTAGTTTTTATTGCCGTTTCAAATATACCGGTCATTTTCGAAACACCCTGTATTATTATTATTATTATTATTATTATTATTATTATTATTATTATTATTATTATTATTCAAGAAAACTCTCAAATAAAATCAAAAAAATTATGGAGAAAAGAAATGTTTGGATGAAGAGATGGATACAGGGGTAGATATTTATAAAGAAACTCTTTCGTATGAATTAAAATTGAAGAACTTCACCCATTATGGGAATGTCATATGCGATTTTTGACAGTCTCTTGTCTATTGAATAATAAAGTATTCAGAACTCGAATATAAAAATGCCACAAGCTGAATCACTAAGAGAGCACCTTTTATTTATTCTTCAACTTTGGCAAACATTATTTATTCCAAATGTAATATGTTTGTTAATGCTAAAATTAAAAAGCAGCTAAAATTTAAAGGCTTATCAACTGCCATTCTTCTTTCCCTTCTGGTAAACAAAGTAATTTTTTTGCACTTCCTTCGCTGAAGGCAGCCAAGTATATATGTTTGTGGGTTCCCATGGTATATTTATTTTGGGTCATCTGTTTTTGTGCCAGTCTCCTCTTCTAATGAACACACACAACTTCTACAAGTTTGAGAAAAACTTCCAGCAACAGGCGAGTTCGGCAACTACTCGCAGAAAACTTGTGGAAGCTACGTCTGCAAGTAAATGGAACTTGCAGAAGTTGATTTTCTGAAGATGTTTCCACATCATATAACACTAGTCGACTGTGAAAATGTAACTGAGAAGAAATAAATGTTTTTAACTGTATTGACCACACTAACAACAAAAGTGATAATGAAAAACTCAAATTGGCTGCCATTTCCAATTTGAAGGGGCTGTGTTTCATTACAATTATATTTTATTAGCATTCATTGTCAGTCTTTTCGCATATAAGCTTCAAAATCCCACTGGTGGTAGACAGAGTGATGAAGTTTCAGCCAACAATAGCTGTGTATATATTGTTGCTATTTTTAGCTTGTAGCAACAAGTGGAAGCAGATGAGGAAGGAATGAGCAGAGCATCTTTCATTTAAGCATAGTCTCAGTCTGTTACAGGCTGTGTTCTGTTTGTGCACTGGAAGAACATGTTACTGAAATGTAGTTAGTGTGTGTGCGTGTGGTCATTGTACTTCCTATCATTCAATGTGCCTCACAAATGCAAAAAGAGTGCTGACAGCTTCTTCTGTGTTTGAGGACAGGCTACATCGAGATCTCAAAGGAGGCCAATAACACCATATAAAAAGGCGTACAAACTGCACTTTGGCTGTATGTCGCATATCTTGTGTTGAGTAGTCATTCGTGGTTGAATCATAAAAGATCTTCAATTGGCTTAGCTATACCCATGATTCAAACCACGTGACTGATTGTTACTTTTGTATGAAAACTCCATTAACACATGGTATTTATAAGAAGAAAAAGTCTTTGGCATATCCTAACATACCATTGGCCATGCAACTAGTGTCTCATGGAGATGGACTGCCTGTTCCTGTTCCACCTGGTTGTGATAGTGATGAGGGTGCTAATGAAACTACTACTGCGCCGTCAACTTTAAAAACCAATTATTCAAAAGATTGTAATTTTGTGTGTAATGATGAGTCTACAGAGATTCACAAATAACACAGTGTGAACTTGATGACCTAGTGAGAGATCTGGAATTGCCAAAAGGTAAAGCTGAACTGTTGGTGTCAAGACTGCAACAGTGGAACTGTCTTCATAAAATGGTAAGTGTGACTGCATTTTGTAGCTGCCGTATGCCACTCCTTCTATTTTTGGAAAATGAAAATAACTTATTTTTTAGTGATGTAAAGTCATTACTGACACCTAAGGGCATTGAATCTAAGAGTTATGAGTGGAGGTTGTTCAACTCCTCCAAAATAAGCCTCAAGTGTGCACTACTGAATAATGGCAACGTGTTACCATCAGTTCTGATTGGTATGCACCTTACATGAAAGAAACATAACAATATGAAAAAGTTGTTTTTGTTATTGAACTATGACAAGTTTAAATGGCAGATTTCCAGGGATCTGAAAGTCATGGGCATACTACTTGGGTTACACCAAATTCTGGGACACTCACTCATGCCAAAGCATTGTATTATAGAAAAAAAGACTGGCCTAAGCATCAGTCACTTAAACCAGGATCTTACAGGAGACACCGCCTTAATTGAACACTGTCCGTGTGGACGAGGGGGTTTGTGTGATCCAATGAAGTGGAGGGCTATACTGGCGGTAGTGTGACTACTGGCAGGGCCTCCCAAGCTGGACAGGTCTCCATAGAGGATCCAAAGTGTCTCACAACAGCCCGTCTAGTGTCCTGTCCTGTCCTGTTCTATTTTATCCCATCCTATACACTCTCTTCCTTTCCTTTTCCTACCTGTGATTGTGTAGCAGCAGACACAGTTTCCTTGTGTGGACAGTGAAAGATCCTTGGAAGCCAGGACAACGTTGATGCACATATGCCTTACAGTGAAGGGATGGATAGCGTTCTGTATTCATGGTGAAGACGAGCTATCTAAGGGCTAAGACCCTGAAATAAAACCTTGGCAGGTGTCGAGGCCATGAGGTGACAGCCTCACCAGGACACTCGGTGGGGCTGTGGTCTGATAACCCGCACCACCAAAAAACACACATCACAGAAACTAAAAGGAGAAACAGCTGGATGGATCTTAAGGATATGACCTTTTGCCTGAAATGAAAACCCATATTGGTTTTCGGAATGTAAGGACGTTGAGAGAGGCAGGGAGACTAAGACAGGTTGCAAGAAAAGATGGAGAACTATTGACTAGATATATTGGGACTAAGTGAAATAAAGTGGCCAGAATCTGGGGAATTCCAAACACAGAATGGTGCGGTGCTGCTGTATGTGGGTCAGACAGGTGAGGACGCAATTCGTAGGAATGTTGTAGGGCTCTTACTATCTAAAAGCAGCAAGAAGAGCTTACTGGAGTGGAAACCAGTCTCAGAATGGATAATAACTGCACATTTTAAAACAAATGTGTGATATGTCACTGTAATTCAACGCTACGCACCTAATGAAATAGCTAAAGGAGAATTAAAAGATGCATTTTATACAGAGCTTAACGAAGTCCTTAGACAAACAAATTCTAGGGACATGAAAATTTTAATGGGTGACTTGAACACAAAAGTTGGTTCAGAAAAGGAAGGGCTTGAACATATCATGGGTGGGGATCAGGAATGTAAATGGGGAACTGTTGATAGATACGTGCGCTGAACATGACCCAGTCATTGGAGGCACATTGTTTCCACATCATAAGATAACATGGGTTACTCCAGATCACATTACCAAAAATCAAATAGACTACATAATCATAAGCCGCAAGTTCTAAACTCTCTGTTAGATGTCAGAAATAGAAGAGCAGCAGACGTTGGAAGTGACCACCGCCTAGTTTTGGCAGAATTCAGACTGAAGATAGTGGCAAATAGAACCAAGCTCAATCACAGGTGCAAGAAAGTAGATGTGGCAAGGTTAAAAGACCAAAAGATCAAAGAAACATTTGCCCTTGAACTACAAAACAGATTCCAGGTCCTCTCTGAAGAAAACTTTATGGAAGAGGGAATTGAAACATGTTGGCAAAAAAATCAAAGACAGTTATTTAGATGTGGGAGAAAAACTCTTAGGATTTAAGGCACATCAAAGGAAGGAATGGATCTCTGATGCTACATGGAATGAAATCAGCCACAGGAAAGAACTAAAACTTAAGTTAAATCTTTGTAACACAAAAGAGCAAAATGCATCAAGAATACATACATGGAGGTGAACAAAAAAGTGAAAATATGGTTATGTCAAGATAAAAGGAAATGGATAGATGAGAAAGCAGAAGAGGCAGCAAGACACGGAAATATGAAAGAGCTCCACAATATAACCGAGCGGCTGTCAATGAAGAACTTCAGATGTGAAGGACCAGTTAAGAACAAGGATAGGGTGATGCTTGCAACTTAACAGGCACAGCTACAGAGATGGGAGGAGCACTTCAAGGAACTGTTAAATTGTGAAGACAACCAAGAGGAACAAATAAGAGATGTTCCAGAAGAAGTCGAAGAAGATCAAGATATAAATTTGCAGTGACCCACAATGGACGAAATTAGAAATACGAAGGCTCCAGGCAACATAGCACTGGAGCTCTTAAAAGCCAATATTGAGAGTTCTGTTAAAATACTCCATCTCATACTGAAGCATATTTGGCTTGAAGAGAAATCTCCAAAGGAGTGAAAAATAGTTTGGTGGTAAAGCTCCCAAAAAAAGGGAAATTTGTCAGACTGTAACAACTGACATGGAATTACAATGTTGTCAGTGCCCAGTAAGGCCCTCACCAGAATTATTTTAAACAGAATTAAAGAGTCTCTTGAAAAGCAACTGTGTGAAGAACAGGCTAGGTTTATGGCACAACGCAGCTGTGTTGATCTTATTAACACTTGTGGCACCAACGAAATCAACACCAACATCAATATGCATTCATCTTTCGACTCTAAGCATTATCTTTGGCTGTTCCACCATTTTCAGTTCAGTTCTTTGTGATCCTTGTATGTGTTAAGGTTAATAAATGAACTGTTGCTAAATGGGTGTGATTATTGGTGTAACCAACCCTGTAATCCTCCTCACTGGTGACCCCAAGTTGTAACGTCTTCTGTTTTTGCTGTTTTACTGTGTCCGCGACCTCCGCGTCGGTTACTTTTGCGTGTATTACATTGACACAGCATTCAAACAATGACTTCGGCCCAGCGCCTAACGCCGGATTTTGTTATCGAAATGCATTGTGTTGAGGGCGATGTACATCCGCCAGGACTGCAGCACAATGCCTCTCACTCGATGATTTCGCCGGACGTTTTCGAGCGGGCAACAATAAGTGAGGTTAGGAGTGCGCATGACTCCAGCTCTCAAACGCCTTTGTTCCTGCCACATGTGCCCTCCCTCATCGACTGTGCAGTTACCTCGTACAGATCTCCATGCAGTGCAGGGCCAATTCCGATTTCTGCAAATGCTTCGTCGGACAACCTACTACCGCCAGGACAATGATTTGACATGCCGCAATCCATGCAGTACCTCATGGATACCTGCTATGTGGCTTGAACTGCTTCATTCACAGGTCTACCTCCTCAGCATCCGACCATGCCCGTGCCTGCCTCAGTTCAGCATCAGCACATGCCTTCCTACTTCGATACCTCGGCCTGCAACAGGAACAATAACTTGTTATCTGTGCCTGACATCCACCTCCGTCCCACTGCAAGCCTCAGTGTTTTGTGCTACGACATTCACCTTATCCGCGCAACGTTTTGAGTGGAGTGACTAAGAACAGTAAACATTCACACATTCCGTCCCACATTCGACATCACTTCCCACACTGTGCTTCTGGACAGCTCGCACCTCCACAACCTCCCTGCAACATAGGTGGCTCTCACTCTGATCATACATTGAGCCTTCTGCGGACTAACACGCGTTCTCAAACTTTGAACTTTTTCTCACCTGTCACCCCCACGCTGGCTCCAGTCGAGCTTCCACTACTGTTCTCGGCACATCTTGGTTCCTCATCTGCATCGGTCTTCCGTGAAGTGTCAATCCGAACACACTCACAACGTGTTGAGCTTCTGCAGCCGCAATCGACACATTAAGGTGTCTCACCTGCACCAGCCTTCCACGTCACAACAGATCACGCTCAACCACAACATGTCATCACGCTGCCACCCGAACAGCCATAGTTGCCACATCTCTTGGAGGCACACTCTACTGGAATACTACAGCAACAACAGCTCGTTTCAAGCAGTGCCCCAACGAACTCAACTCAACCTGTTCTTCCGAACATTCTACAATGCTTACCAATGCTGCCGCCGTTTAATTCCATCAGAGCAACAACCTGGTTCAAAATTGTGGATGAAGTGTTAGACTATTACAAACTCGACGAGTCAACTAGGTTTCTGTGCCTCATCATCCACGACCAGGAGGACTTAATTGCTGACGTGGTCAACACCCTGGACTCATCTATCCGGTCCACTCTAGCCATAAAGACAGTTCTGTGTCGGCTTGCACGCTCAACAGAGGCAGCAATATGGCAAGTGCTCCATGTTGAGCAACGACAAACCTTCCCAGCTCTGGAGACGGCTACGAGCCCTGGTCAGTGCCAATCTACTCTCTGACATAGCTCTCCTTGCCATCTGGTCAGATAAACTATCTCCTCACTTCTGCTTTGCTCTGGCTCAAAGGTCTCCTGAACCTGTCGAGCAAAGAATGACAACTGCTGACAAGCTACACGATCCATCACTGCTCTATTTCGCTAGCCACTGTCTACTTGACAAGTCTGAGGTTCAGGCTCATCGCCCTGCGTCTGGACGCGGCCGGGGCCGTACTGTGCCGACTGTTCTGCTCACTCTGGGAAGCAGTAAACAAGCAACTGGGATTTCACCGGCTCTGCCCACAGTCACGCTCTCTCCTGCAACCGAACCTTCTGCGGCCACCGAACCTCGGCCACCGCCACTGGCAACGAACCTTCCACAGGAAATGCATCTGCACTACCCGTACTGTTACTTCCACACACAGTTTGGTGAGGTGGCACGCAGACCACGCTACTACTAACCAAACGCCAATCGCAGGTAGGTCTGGGTGCCGCCTCGTGCGCACAACATGACAGGCACCCTCCAGTGCTCCATTCTGTCCGGGAACAACCGGATAATTGCGGACGACTTTACATTAAAGACATTTTGTCGCGATACCTTTTCCTAGTGGACACAGGCGCCAATGTTTCACTTCTGCATACGTCCTTAGTGTCGTCGAACATCCGCCCTCATCATACTTCGCTGCAAGCAGTGAATTCCTACTAAACTACAATGCTTGGGTTCAACTTCCCACGTAGTCTCACTCTCCGCAAACTGCAAACTCGAGTGGACTCTTTTAGTGTGCGAAATTGACGAACCTATACTAGACATTGACTTCTTGCAACACCACAAACTGTCACCGGACCTAGTGCGAAACACCATGTTTCATCATCCATCCAAGACTCACTTCCCCTGTGCTCCGTCGAACAAACCCCCATGTGACACATCGGTCTGGGCTCATCTCATCCGTACATGCTCATCTCTGTCGACAATGTTACAAGAAACCACACACAAGTGTCTTGTCAAACTTGAACATGTCACATGCCTCTGCAAGGAAAACTTCAAGTTGTTCCTCCGGCTCCATGAAACACAGCTCCAGCTCTCCAATGCAGCAAAGGATTTACAGACACTACAGCAAGGACAAAGCAAGGTCAGTAAGTACGCTGAATCTGCTTGCAATCCCAGCAATCGAGCCTCCATGTGTTTACCTCCTGCTACCCCTCGCAACTGTGCTATCAAAACTGCCATGACGTGTACTGACAGTTCCACAGGGCCACACCCTCCTAACATGACAGTGTTTGACACTCGGCCAGACACAAGTGCGCATGTGCGACAAGCATCACGTGTTCCCGATCTGAAGGCTCCTACCCCGCCCCTCGCAGACAGCACCTCAAACTGTGCAGCTTCGGCTCCTGCGCGCCGCCATGCAACTACCACTGACAACACAAACAGTGCACTCTTGCCAAGCGTTTTGCCTGTAACCGTGCTGCCACAAACCGTGCCCTCAGACAATGGACTCACTAACGGCTCACGAGCTCTACCGAGTTCACCCGACCATAGTGCCACTGCTTCAGGCCGGCAGCCATCTTGTCGCATTGACTCCTGATACACTTCGCCATCTTGGCTCCCATTGGCTCCTGCGAGTTGCTCCGAACACCATGACCACGCCTCTCCTGGCCCACCTGCCACACATTGTAAACAAACCGCCTCCCGTGCCGCCAGCAACATTTCCGTTGTCACCAATGGCATGGTTCACAAGCTCCACCTCACGCCAGGTCTCCCGATCTCCAGTAAACCACATCGACTTTGTCCTGATCGCCTCTCTGACCTTAAAAATCAGATTTCTGAACTACTAAACTCCAGCGTCATTGAACCCTCTGCCAGTAGCTGGTCTATGCCGATACATACGACACCCCAGAAAGACGGGTCCTGGTGCATGTGCGGAGACTACCCAACACTGCCAACTTTACCAGTTCCCTCACAGGTGCGACCACATTCTCTGTCATTGATTGCAAACAGGCCTACCACCAGTTCCCCATGGCACCTGAAGACATTAAGAAGACAGCAATCACCACCCCGATCAGGTTATTTCAGTTTCGATTCATCCCCTTCGGCCTGAAAAACGCAACACAGACCTGGCAATGCTTCATCAACGAAGTGTTATTCGACCTAAATTCTGCTTTGCATATCTTGATGACATTCTTCTGTTCAGCTCCTCCGTCGAGGACTACATTCAACATGTGCAAACTGTTATGAACACACTCGCGGCAGCAGTCATCGAGACCAACCAGGACAAATTGCAGCTACATCAACCTGCTGTCACTTTTCTTGGTTTCGGATCTCTGCTGACGGCATTTCACCACCCCCTGAGAAAGTACAAACAATACTAAACCTACCCAGACCTTCGCCATTCAAAGAGCTCTGGCACTTTCTGGGGACGGTTGATGCTGACGCTGACGCTGGAATGACGAGTCTGTCCTTGGCTCGAGGTGGTGCAGTATAGACATACATATGTCGTTCCTGCAGTTCCTGTAGGGGAGAGAAATATATATTAACAGTCTAGTCGAATGGTCCTGTCTGGTTTTACCTGAAAAAGAGAAAGACACACTCTGTTGAGGGATTAGTAAAACTTAATCCCTCAGCAGGTCAGGTTGGTTGTTGGCTCAGTCCACGGATGAGCCGGTTGCGGGAGTGTTCCGTCCTCTCGTAGAACTTCCTGGCGATGGCGCGGAACCTTTCTCGGAGAGACAGGATTCCGGTGTCCTCGTGGAGTTGGCACGTCGAAAAGCGCCTCGGAAGATGCATAGCAGTCTTCAGGGCGCGGTTCTGTATCCGTTGCAGAGTCACAATGTGAGCATCTGCGGCTTTCCCCCAGACCACGGCCGCATACTCTAACAGTGGGCGAACCAGTGTTAGGTAAAGCGTGATGCCGTGTTCCGGTGGCAATGTCGACTGGAGGTTTAGCAGTGGATACAGGGCGCGGAGGCGTCCAATTGCTCTCCCTTTCACATCACGGATGTGATGCTTCCAGGTGAGCCTGCGGTCTAGGGTAACCCCTAGGTATTTCGCCGTCCCACTCCATGGGATAGGTTCTCCCAGGATTTCGAGCGGCATAAGCCCTGGCGGCAGAAGTCTTCGAGTGAAGACGACTGCCTGGCTCTTTGTGGCGTTGAATTTCAACCGCCACTTTGTTGCCCATGAGCCCAAGGCATCGCACCCTCGTTGGAGGCGGTTTCTCAGCACCTGGGCATTCATGCTGTGCGTGTACAGGGCTGTATCATCAGCGTACAGCGCCAGTTCGACTCCTGCCACTTTCGGCGCGTCTGCAGTGTACAGGGAGTACATCGAGGGGCCGAGAACCAACCTCTGCGGCACCCCTGCACGTATCTGCCGGTCTGTGGACGTACCGTCGTCAGCCCTCACGTGGAAGGTTCGTTCGGACAGGTACGACCGCAGCAACGTCATGTGAGACGTCGGTATCCCTTGTTCAAAGAGTTTGAACTCGAGACCGTCGTGCCACACCGAGTCAAACGCTCGGGAGACGTCGAGGAACACTGCGCCAAGGAATTCCCTTGTTTCCAGTGCCCTCATGGCCGGTTCTACCACCCGCAACAGCTGATGGGAAGTGGCATGCTCTTCTCGGAATCCGAACTGCTCGTCCGGGATGATGCCCTCCTGGGTGACGTGTCGCATCAGTCTTCTCGCGTACAGCCTCTCGAAAACTTTAGAGGGGGACGGGAGTAGGCTGATGGGTCGGTAGCTCGATGCCTGGCGTGGGTCCTTGCCAGATTTCAGGATGGCCACGACCTCCGCGTGTTTCCACGCAGAGGGGCCTGGGGACGGTTAATTATTATTGCCAACATCTGCCTTGGGCTGTGGAGATACAGGCTCCACTGACGGATGCCTTGGCAGGCACCAACACTTTTGGAACTTGGCCTGTTCCATGGGCCCCTGCAATGACTGACTCTTTTACTACCCTCAAAAATGTTCTTGCCGAGACATGCACCATCGCGCATCCTCATCTCAATGCGCAGCTTTTCATCACCACAGATGTGAGCAATACTGCCATCGATGCTGTCTTTAGTCAGACAATTGACGGCCAAACTTAGCCTCTGCAGTTCTTCTCATGCAAGATCACCAATGCACAACGGAAATATTCCGCGTTTGACAGGGATTTGCTCGTGGTCTACGAAGTGATTAAGCATTTTAAGACTGATGTTGAGGGACGCCCTTTCTATGTTTTAACGGACCACAAACCCCCGGCTGCGGCCATTGCAAACCCGCCAAAACCGCTTCAGATACATGGACTTCATATCTCAGTTCACCACTGATGTCAGACACATAAAGAGTGCTGAGAATATAGTTGCTAATTTCCTTTCACAAGTCAACGCCGTCCATTTTCTGTTAGACCTCTCTGAACTAGCTAACCTCCAACCTGCCAACCAGGAAACACAAAACCTGATTTCAGACTCTACTTCTTCACTACACTTTGTCCACACCACCTTCACTGGCATTTCTGGTGAGATCTGGTGCGACTACAGTACAGGCACATTATGCCCCCTCATCCGAACCACACTCCGTCGAGCTATCTTCAACGCATTGCATAATTTATCCCACCCCAGTGTTCGTGCGTCCACCCACCTCGTAGCGGAGCACTTTGTGTGGAGAAATGTCAAAAAGGTCTGCCAGCAATGAGCATACTCCTGCGTCGCGTGCCAATGCTGCAAAGTACACAAGCACACTTCACACCCCCCCCCCCCCCCTCGGCACCTTTTCGATCCCTCCTGGGCATTTACAGCATATTCACATTGACATTCTTGGCCCTCTCTCCCCCTCTAAAGGATTTTGTTATGTTCTCCTGTCTATCGAACAAACAACTCGCTGGGTCGAGGCTGTCCCCCTTCCCAATATTATGGCAGAAACTGTTGCTCAAGATTTCGTCGAGTCATGGGTATTGCGTTTCGGATGTCCAGCTATCATTATGACTGACTAGAGCAATTTGAGTTGGCCCTGTTCAACGGGATTTGTAACATTTGAGGCATCTGGCGCATCCGTACCACAGCATATCATCCACAAAGTAACGGGCTAGTCGAGTGCTGGCACCGCACTTTCAAAGCGGCTCTTTGATGCCACGACTCTCTATGGACGAAGGCCCTTCCCCTTGTGCTACTCAGCTTTCATGTGATCTATAAGGAAGACCTCAAAGGCACAATAGCCTACTTCGTATACGGCCAGAACAATGTTCTCCCTGGCGAACTTGTGAGCCCTTCTGCTTCTCTCCTTCAGTCTGACTTACCATCCTTCATGGACCGCATCAGACGCCACTTCATCAATCTCCATATCCCTCTGCCCGCCAGCCATTCCCACCCTAAGCTTCACATCCCGAAATCTCTGTATAATTGCGAGTACGTCATGCTCCGAGAAGACACTGTCTGTGCTCCCCTCCAACCTCCATATACCAGCCCGTCCCGAGTTCTCCGGCTCTCGGCCAACACCTATAACATCAAGATGAAAGATTCAGCTGTTACAGTCACTCTCAACAGACTTAAGCCTGCTCGTGTCGAGCCTTCTTCTACCCCCTTTCAGGCCATGACCATGCCACTCACTGTCGTGGCTCACGACGCTCCGACCACTCCCTCCACGATGGACTTACACACTCGATCGAGTGACTTCCAGCTCCAATCGTCGAGCTCTCCTCCGACCTCGACATCTACTCTGGTCTCATGCACTCTGTCAAGTGACCACGTGCTCCCCACGTCGAGCTTACCTACGATCACGCCCTTGCCACCGGGCCCTTTGCCGGTCCCTTCGAACTCTCCACCGTCACCTGCCTCGCCCTGTCGAGGTTTCTCATGCCCCCTGTCTTGAACGTACCCTCACTCGATGTGTTTGTGCCTGTCCCCCCAGACATAATCCACTACATCTCAATAATACTGCACGATTATACACTGTTCGTCATGTGTTTTTCTTCATCCAGTGCTCATGACACAACCTCCGCCATTCCCTGCCACCTGGGGAAATGTGTTCCCCTCCCGCCCGATGTCGACCTGGACATGCTTCGTGTGTTCGCCATGCCCACCGGAGACATCATTGTCGTCGCTCTGTTCTACCCACAAACCGCCAGTCTACCTGTCGCTGCACGACCAGACGGCCCAGTACGAAGCCTGGCTCGCTTCAATGACTTCCAGGTTTGGTGGCCGAACCTTCCTTCACGACATCTACCCACACAGCTCCCCGACAATTCTGTCAAGCTGTGACTGTGATCTGGCTCCTGCGGACCACCCCTGCCGAAGCCGTAGTCACCCCCCCCCCACCAGCCTCTCAACATGTACTCCGTACTGCGGGGGGGGGGGGGGGGGGGGGGCTATGATATCGACACCAACATCCTCAACATCGATATGCATTCATCTTTGGACTCAAAGCATTATCTTTGGCTGTTCCACCATGTTCAATTCAGTTCTTTGTGATCCTTAATAAATGAACTATTGCTAAATGGATGTGATAATTGGTGTAACCAAGCTGGTAATCCTCCTCACACTCTTAGGATCATTTTAGAGCAAACAAAGAATTCCAAGCAGCCATGTACCTGGCATTCATTGATTTTCAGCAGGCCTTCGATTCTGTGAAAGTACTCTGGCAGGTGTTGCGGAAGTATGGCATACCACAGAAGATCTTAAACATCATAAAATATCTATATGATGGCTACAAATGTTGCATACTCCACAAGGGAAATATGATAGAGCCCTGAAAAGTAACAGCTGAAGTCCAGCAGGGTTGCATTTATCACCAACACTTTTTCTACTCTCAGTTATGAGAAGAGTCACAGCAGGCAGGAGACAAGGAATCCAGTGGGGGATCCATGAACGTCTGAAAGATTCGAATTTTGCAGACGACATAGTTTTATTAGCTTAAAGGCTGACTCATATGCAAGCTAAATTAAACTTGCTGAAAGAAGAACCAGAGATTGCTGGCTCAAGATAAATACAGACAAAACAAAGGAAATGAGAGTAAATTCAGGGAACATGGAGGTGCCACTCTTCATAGGGGAGCAGCGGGTGGAGACTGTCAACTCATTTCTGTATCTGGGTAGTATAGTGAAGGAAGATGGTGGAGCTGAAGATGATGTGAAAAACCGCATTAAAAAGGCAAATGCTGCCTTCATACAATTGTATCCAATATGGAGAAATAGAAATATCACATACAAAACAAAAATCCTTATTTTTAATACAAATGTGAATGCTGTCCTGTATACCAGTGAAAGCTGGAAAAAGGATAAAAAGATAAAATCCTAGTTAGAAAGCTTCATAAATAGATGTCTTCAATGCATCATGAATATCTGGAGGCCAGAAAAAATATGTAATGAGGAGCTCTGATGAATAACAAACTGAAAAAATATGTAATGAGGAGCTCTGGCGAATAACAAACCAAAAACCTGTAGAAGACCAGATACGAGAGAGAAAGTTGGGTTGATTGGTGCACACCTTGAGAAAACTAGATGGAGCCATCGAGAAAAAATCATTGGAATGGAATCCCCAGGGAACAAGGAAGAGAGGAAGGCCTAGGGGCACATGGAAGAGGACAGTGGAAGGGGAAGCAAAAAGAGTTGGCAAGACCTGGGCAGAATTGAGGCAAATGGCCAAAGACAGAGACGGATGGCAAGTTGTCCTGGATGCCTATGCCTCCATAGGGGCCAAAGGAATCAAGTTAAGTGAGTCACAATGTTATGCATGAAGCTCTTGTCAAACCCAAGAACATAATTCTCCCTGATGTTCATATAAATTAAAAACATCATTAAGGCCATGGACAAACCTGGAGAAGCATTTATCTATTTGTGTGAGAAACTTCCAGAACTTAGTGAGGCAAAAATAAAATGGTGATTATTGTGGGTCGCCAGACATGCAAGCTGTACAAAGACGAGCATTTCAATGTCATCCTGGAAGGTGATGACCAGTTACCTCGGGATATCTTTGTTCAAGTGTCAAAGAACTGTTTAGGAAATAAGAGGGCAGGAAAACTATAAGGATCTTGTGGCAAATCTGCACCGTTGCAATAGACTGAGCTGCAAAATCTCTTTAAAGTTACATTTCCTAGACCCCCACTTGGACTTCTTTCCTAACGATGTTGTGCTGCAATTGACAATCATGGAGAACAATTCCACCAGCAAGTTTTGGACATGGAGATGAGATATGAGGGAAAGTGAAGTGCATCAATCTTAGCCAATTACTGCTGGATACTAATTAGGGAATCACCAGCAGTAAACTCAAAATGCCTGGCAAACTGGTTGTACCTTCAGAGAGTTATGACACTAAGGTAAATACGTGCATAAGCCTAGATAAGCAATAACGTAATGTTATCATAACTTGAAAACAAGAGGTAATTTTGCATTTTCATTAACTTTTTAATTATTGGCTCACTCAAAAACATAAAGATTAGCTTCTTTGCATGACAGTTACAGGAAAAAAGTGAAATTTTGTTGGCTAGCGTAACTTGCAGGAGGAGATGGAGATAAGTGTTTCACATCCTGTTGGCAACAAGGTCATTAGAGATGGAGCACAAGCTTCAATTAGGGAAGGATGGAGATGGAAAGTGACAGTGCTCTTTTTGAATTGACCATTCTGGCATTTGTCTTAAGCAATTTACAGAAATCATGGAAAAACTAAATCAGGATGCTGGACACGAGTTTGAACCATTGTCCCCCCCAAATGCAAGTCCAGTGCACTGACCACTGCAGTAATATGCAGAAGTAGCTTCTGCGAGCGACTTTCAGAAGTTTACTTGCTAGTAGATGCACACCAATGGTTGGAGCTGCTGGTGGTAGCAGTCAGGTGCACATGAGGTGTTCTTGCTTGTGAGAATGTGTGTGGGTGTGTGTTTTCTGAATGTGTGTGTGTGTGTGTGTGTGTGTGTGTGTGTGTGTGTGTGTGTGTGTGTGTGTGTGTGTTTTCTTTGCTGAAGCAGGCTTTGATCGAAAGCTATAACATGTGACAATCTTTTCATTGCACCTGTCTGCAACTCAATGGGCCAACTTTGCAGTGAGCAGCAATTCTAATAGTGTGGATATTTTGACCTGGAGTTTCCATTATTCTATTTCATATTGTTGTTACTCCAGCCCAGATTTTCCATTTGTGATTTAAACCAAACTTTAGCTAAAGAGTTTTATGATCATTGTACAGTTTACTGAGATAAGTATTGACATCTCATGTGCTGTTTTAAAATACTTTAAACACAGATGCATTTATGTTAAATGTCCACAACCATAGATCATTTATTTATTTATTTATTTTCGAGTTCTGTGGATCCTTGAAGTGAATGTATCACTAGGATGTAGAACGTGTCAGGTTATTACAGTAATAGCCACATGTAGATGGTCATGAGGCAACCAGTTTAACATATATAAGCAGATACATTAAAAAGGTCACCCACATGTCAAATAATTATGCACAAAAATTTAGATAACAACACAGATAATAGTACAGCAATGACATAGATGATTGCATAAATAATAGTGCAATAATGACATAGATGATTACATAAACAAATTTAAAGTAATTCATCTAAAAAATATGCTGCCAACAAGTGATATGCTAATCTACGCAATCAGTTCTATTAGAAATGCATGAAACTAAACACAAATTCAAGATGTATTACACATTATCAAAGAATTCCTGTAAAAAATAGAAAGAATTATCCAAAAGATAAAGTTTTAGCTCTGTTTCGAATTTAGTAAAATCCCCAATGATTGATTTGATATGGACAGGAAGTTTATTTAAACAGAAAAATGTCCACATTTCTGCACCTAAGACATCAAAAAGTTGTGTAAAGGCAGTTTTTCAGGAGGAACATCCTGAAGAAACAAAAAACAAAGCAGGTGTCAAAGTGTTACATCAAAACATTCAGTACTTAAGCAAAAAGTGCACACAATTACAGCAAGCACTAAGTGAGGAAAATGCAGATGTAGTTATTCTTACAGGACATGGATTGTCTAGTACTTAAATTACAATGACTAAATCTGACAACTATACTCTGAGTAGTAACTCCTGTCGAACAGAATATAAAAGTGGGGGAGTTGCCATATATTGTAAAGACCATCTACATGTCACAAAACTGGATTTTACACAGAACTTAGTGTGGAAATGACATTTGGTAAACAAAGTGCCCCTCATTGTTATAGGTCTGTACAGATCTAGTAGCATTGTGGACAATTTCTTACAAAACATGGAAAAAATTATAGAAATTGTATGTAATAAGTATAAGAACATAGGTATTGTTATAGCTGGTGATTTTAGTATAGGTTCCTTAAAGTATACTAAAGATTATGAAAAAGTAAATGATATTCTATGTAGCTACAATTTGTCAGACAGGGTTAATGGGCCAAACAGGCTAACTAATGACTCCTCTAGCTATACAGATCACTTTTACACCAACTTAGGTAACTGCAGAGTTGACATAATAAACCTTCACCTCTCTAATCATCTTTGCCAGACAATGGAAATACTGAATATGTATGATTCACAAAGTACATATGAGACAATTGAAATAAGATGTACAAATGAAAAATGTTTACAGAAGTTGGGGTCTGCACTGTAGTCTGAGACATGGAATGACATATATTGTGCAGAAAATGTTGCAGACAAATGGAATAACTTTTATAACACTTTCTTTGTCCATTTCAATGTAACATGTCCAGTCACTTTCAAAAAGAAATATACTCAAACCCACAAAAGACTTCCTTCAGAAGTAAAACAACTGAAGAAGACAATATTTATTACTTGGAAAATATATAAAGAGTTCCAGGACACATCAACTAGAGACAACTACCAAACATGTCGAAAAGCCTATAAACAAGCACTGAATGTATACACAAAGGAAACTACACAGCACAAAATTGCTACTTCAAATAACATAAGCGAATCAGCATGGAACTGTGTAAATGCGAGAATCAGCAGAAAACCAAAGCCTAGTGTCAACAATATCCAACTAACGACTGATAATGTAAATATTTCAGATCCATATATGTTCAGCAATGTTTTTAATACCCACTTTATAAATTCAGATAACGTGTGTGACCTCTGACACTGATGACTACAGAACTCCTTACCACGTACAAAAATCAGTGTTTATGTATGAAACAGATACGACTAAAGTAGAGGGAATAATAAATAAAATGCAAAACAAATTGTCAATGGGATGGGATAAAATCTCCTCCATTATATTAAAATGATGCAAACATCCACTCATACCTGCTCTGGTCCACCTCTTCAATGAAAGTTTGAATAAAGGTGTGTTTCCATCTGAATTAAAATATATGACAGTCAAGCCATTGCACAAAAAAGGTAGCACCGACAAAGTCGAAAACTTCCGACCCATAAGCTTAATTCCAACCCTAAGCATAGTATCAGAAAAGATTATTTCGCTACGGTTAGAAAACTTTCTTGTTAAAGAAAAAGTGCTACGAGAAACCCAACAAGGTTTTAGGAAAGGTTATTCAACATCATCTGCCATATATGATGTAGTACATACGATACTTATGAAATTAGATGATAAAGAAAGGGTGGCATGTTTGTTCGTAGATTTATCATGTGCATTCAACACAGAATCTCATGAGCTGCTACTTGAGAAACTGGAAACTTATGGTATTAGAGGACAAGATACTTAATTATGCAGATGACACAACTGTTTAACAACGAGAATGATTTGGCCCAAAATTGTTCTGATGTCTTATTTGGATTGAAGAAATACTTCCAAGACAATCGCTTAAGCTTAAACATCAATAAAACAAATCTAATGGAATTTCAAATACACCACAAACAAGATGAAATGCAATGGAGTGTTGTGTCTCATGATGGTTCAGAAATAAAATTTAAAGATAAAACTTCCTTTCTTGGCATAATGCTAGATCAGTATCTCTCTTGGGAGCATCATATCAATTTCTTATGCCAAAAACTTAGCAAATCAATTTATGACTCCTTACCCTCTCCCTTAAAACCCACATCCTTTCGTCTTTCCCTCTCCTTCCCTCTTTCCTGAAGAAGCAACCGTCGGTTGCGAAAGCTAGAAATTTTGTGTGTGTGTTTGTGTGTGTTATTTATTGTGCCTGTCCACCGGCACTTTCCCTCTTGGTAAGTCTTGGAATCTTTGTTTTTAATATATTTTTCCCATGTGGAAGTTTCATATATATTAAAAACAAAGATTCCAAGACTTACCAAGCGGGAAAGTGCCGGTAGACAGGCACAATAAAATAACACACACAAAATTTCGAGCTTTCGCAACCGACGGTTGCTTCATCAGGAAAGAGGAAAGGAAAAGGAAAGATGAAAGGATGTGGGTTTTAAGGGAGAGGGTAAGGAGTCATTCCAATCCCGGGAGCGGAAAGACTTACCTTAGGGGGAAAAAAGGATAGGTATATACTCGCGTACACACACACACACACACACACACACACACACACACACACACACACATATCCATCCATACATACACAGACACAAGCAGACATATTTAACGGCAAAGAGTTTGAGCCCAAAACAAACACACACACAGAATTTCGAGTTTTCGCAACCGGCATCTAGGCAAATTGAGCATTAAAGATCTTGCTTGTGTCATATTGTGTATGCTCTCATGGTTGTTAAAATTGATTAATAAATACATTTAATTATTGTTAAAGTTTTATGTCTACACAGCTCCAATCATTTTCCACTCCCATTGTTTCCTTTGTCACAAAGGAATGAGAAGGAACACCAGGTGAACTCAGTGTGTACACTTGGTGACTTTGTTCAACATGCCGAATAGGCTGTTCCAGCAACCCTTGAGTTGAACAGTGTGCAACCAACTATGGACTGAAGCATATTTTGGAACAAAGGATATGTGTTGTCTAAATTCTTAGATCTTACTTAGATCATTCCAACTAGCAGAAAGGGATGAGAAGACCAGGCTTGCACATGTGTTTCAATGAAGCCCACAATTTGCTGTGTTGCCCCCAGAACCAATAATGGCTCTCAGTTATGGTTAAGAGTTAACTGTAAGGGTTGAACCAGAGACTTCAGAAGTTCTGTGACAAACTAGGCTGTGACTACCTAAACTCATACCACAGGGTTGAGAACTGAAGGGTCACTGTAAATGGGGTGGGTGTGCACTGCATTTCAGAGGCTGTTACCTACAGTTTTTTTTCTTTTTAGGCAACTCTCCATCCAGTCTAGATAACAATAGTAAGGGACCCAAAGTATCAGCATAAGATCTAAAGAAATTCCCCAAACAGGTGAGTGCATTAAAATCCTAATGATTAACCGCTGCAGCACTCATGACAAAGTGCCAGAGTTTGATGTGCTCCTAAAAAGCTTTAGAGCTCACATTGAACTAGGCACAGAAAGCTGTTTAATATCAGAAATTGACAGCAGAGATATATTTGAGAAAAATTTAAGCATATATCAAAGAATAGGTCAATGGTAAGTGGAGGTGATGATTTATCATAGTAGAAAAGAAACTCAGATCCACCAAGTTGAAGTTGAATCTGCATCTGAGGTTGTTTGGAAAAGACTCAGTATCAATCACAGACTCGTCTCAGCTGTAACAAATGGGGGAATTATGATATTGTAAATGATGGGCATGATGAACCCCTTGCAAAACACTACTAAATGTGTTCTCTGAGATCTAACTACAACATGTTTTTCATAAGCCCACTCATGATGGAGACCTATTGGATCTAATAGCAACAAATAAACCTGCCCTCTTCAAGGATGTCCACATTGAACATGATCTCAATGAACTTGAGAAAGTTGGAGCAACAATGATCGGCGAAGCACAGAGGGAAACTAAACAAGTAGAAGGATTATATTTTCAACAAACAAGATAAAGAGATAGTAGTGTCTTATCTCAACAAGGAACTCAAAACATTTACTTCTGGAAAGAAGCATGTGGAGGAACTATGGCTCAGATTTAGAAGAATAGCTAACCACAGACTTGATAGATCTGTACCTAGTAGAACAATTAATGATTGGCAGAACCCTCCATGGTACACAGCCACTGTACAGAAACTTCTAAACAAACAGAGGCTACTGCATAATAGATGTAAAACAAAATGTATGGCTAAAGATAGGGTGAGTCTGAATGAAATTCATTTGCTTTAATGAGGGCAATCTGAAAGTCTTCAGTGATTGCCTTAGCAGAATATTATTAAAGCATCTGTCACAAAACTTAAAGAAATTCTGCTCATATGTACAGGATGTTAGAGGTACAAAAGTTAAAGGCCAGGCACACACACACATATCCATACGCACATACACAGACACAAGTAGACATTTGAAAAGCTTTACAAATGTCTGCTTGTGTCTGTGTATGTATGGATGGATATGTGTGTGTGCGAGTGTACACCTGTCCTTTTTTCCCCCTAAGGTAAGTCTTTCCGCTCCCGGGATTGGAATGACTCCTTACCCTCTCCCTTAAAACCCACATCCTTTCGTTTCTCTCTCCTTCCCTCTTTCCTGAAGAAGCAACCGTCGGTTGCGAAAGCTAGAAATTTTGTGTGTGTGTTTGTGTGTTTTATTTATTGTGCCTGTCTACTGGCGCTTTCCTGAAACCATCGTTACAGAGCAGAAACATGGGTAATAAACAAGCATCAGAGAAACAAATAGCTTGCGGGGAAAATTGTGGTATCTTTAGGCTGGACTGTGTACCAAACGCTAACATAAGAGAGCTATGTGTGTCGATAAATCAATGTTAGATACCATAGAGATGAAATGGCTAAGTGATATGGACATCTGGAATGGATGGACAATAGCTGATGGCCAAAGAAAATGTGGCAGTGGACGCCAGTGGAAAGAAGAATGGGAGAGTGACCTAGGAGCAGCACAACAGAAAAAAGAAAACAAGGAAACACATGTATGTATTGTTAGCTGCAACAGGCAGAAGATGTGCTTTATTGGTGCTGCAGATTTTAGTGATTTGGACCAAGATAAAGTCATGTTGCAGTGTTCTTCGTTGGCATGCAAGTGCAGAAGTGTGTATAGAATCAGCTAAGTGAGAAATCCATGCGATATGAACATTTATTTATATATAAAAGCTGAGTTCGGAATTTTCCTTTGTGTGAGACATGTACAAGACTAATGTGCTGATTTGATGTTCTAGATCCCCATATTTTACTGCTCATGTTGTTTCTGCATAATCACAATAATCATTTCTATTTTGATATATCATACTGTGAAATTTCAAACATTTGTGAGTGCCGCGATAAACTCATACTGTTATAATCAATTATACACTTAAACTTAATTGTGCTCTTTTAAAACTTTAGGCCTATCCTTGTTCAAAACAGTTGTTATCTAATTTGATTGTACAATTATGTGAGATACAGGTTATTTTTGATCATTTTCAGATGTTTACAAAGTTATATTTTCAAAAGTTACTGGTACAAATGTTTTGGACACATAATTTATTTCATAGCACTTAAGTCTTTGTAGTTTGCAGTCCTGCCAAAGAATACATCAAACCTGAATTTCATAGTACCTCATCACAAATAAATGTGTGTTTTTGAGAATTTTCAGAAGCTACCACTGTCTTTTGCATAATCTATGAGCAGTCTCTAGTAAATCGGCATTCGTGATTTACTGTTGCAGATATTCTAACTAACATATTGTTAAATCTAGTTTTTCCTTAAAGAGGAATATCCCTATATATCTGCATTTATAATAAATTAATTCTGTTTTCAAGTTTGCAAACAAATATAATGAACCTTAAAACATTTTAGGAAACTAGTCACTTTTACCACAGATTTTTGTGTCGCCTTAATAGAAATCTTGTTTTGTGTATTTGCTTCAATTCTTACAGAGAATTAGGAACTTTTTAGCTCAACAGATAAAATATAATCAAAGAGCTTAATTTAAAGTTATTTGTTGATTGCCATGCACCAGCCAAAATGCATACCCCCTGTGAATGTTGCTCTCAAACATGAAACTAGTTGGTTGACATTTGTAAACAGGTGGACATTGCCCTAACTACTGTCAAATGATTGGCAGCTGCTGCAAATCAGTGTGTTGAAAGAGCTCCTGAGAGTTGTGTACCTGTGATACCAGTACCAGAGGTACTTCAAGTACCACCTCTCCCCTCTGTAGAAAGTACAGGATCTGTCATTATTTGGCCACTTGACTACAACAGACACATGACTGGTAGATCTAGGTATCATGTACAGGGTTGATGGGGACCAGGTAGAACTCGGGCTGTTGTGCCGATTGCCCTAACCAACAAGTTTGAGATTCTGTCTTTCACTGAAACTGAATATGAGCCAGTGGGACTCACTTCAACTGTTTGGGGGAAATCTATTTGCCCTGTGTCAAGAGGAGACAAATGCAAAAGTGTAGGGGTCTATTACTCGTCAGCAGTTCAAACATATGGTGAATGATCGTACCCCTTAGCTAAATGGTTGTAATGGTCAGGAAAGGATATCAGGTGCACTCAGTGTGTATGCCTGGGGGCCTCATTCAGCATGTTGAAGAGGCTATTCCAACAGCCATTGAGGGAACAGGGTGCAATCAACTGCAGATTATGGTACATGTTGGAACAAATAATGCCTGTTTTGTGAGTTCCAAGGTCATATTAAAGTCATTCCAGTGACTGGGAGAGAAGGTTGAAAAGACCAGCCTTGCGTATGGTGTTTCAACGAAGCTCACAATTTGCAGCATTGTCCACAGAACTGATCATTGGCATTTGGTTCTGAGTCAAGTGGAAAGACTGAACGAGAGACGTCAAAGGTTCTGTGACAAGGTAGGCCTTGACTTCGTGGACTTTTGCCATAGGATTGAGAACTGTGGGCCCCCTTAATGGGTCAGATGTGCACAACACATCAGAGGCTCCTACTCAGATAGCTGGCAGTGTGCGAGGTGCGCACAAAGGCTTTTTAGGTTAAGTGACTCTCCATCCAATCCAGATAGCATTAGCTGCGGGAAACACAGAAGTAAAATGTAAAATCAAAAGAAATGCCTCCCACAAGTGAGAGTATTAAAATCCTAATGGTAAAATACTGAAGCATTCACAAAAAAGTGCCAGATTTTGAAGCACTCATGAAAAGCAGTGAAGATCACATAATATTAGGTACAGCAAGCTGGTTGAAACCTGAAATTGATAGCAGTGAGAGTTTTGGGTAAAATTTAAGTGTATATCAAATGGATAGGCAAATGGGAAATGGAGGTGGCATATTTGTCATAGTAGACAAGGAACTTAAATCCACCAAGATAGAAAATGAAGCTGCACGAGAGATTGTTTGGGCAAAACCTAGTATGAGCGGTGAGCATAAAATGATAATTGGACCCTTCTATAGCTCACCAGACTCATCTTCTGATGTAACAAAAAACTGTAGAGAGTACTTCAGTTCACTTGTAGATAAGTTACCCAGTCATACTGTAATAATCAGTGGAGGCTTTAATCATCCAACAGTTAATTGGAAAAATTGCAGTTTTGTTAGTGGTTTACATGATAAGATATCCTGTGAAACATTACTAAATTCCTTCCTAAATTCCTTCTCTGAAAGCCACCTAGAAGAGATAGTTAGGAAACCCACTCAGAAAGGGACTATATTGGGTCTAATCACAACAAATAGATCTCTTTGAGTATGTCTGCATTCAAACCGGTATCAGTGACCATGATTTAGTTGTGGCAACAAAGATTACCAAAGTACAAAGGACAACTAAAACAAGCAGAAAGATGTATATTTTCAGTAATTTAGGCAAGAAATCATTAGCATCATGCCTAACTGTGGAACCTAAAACTTTCAGCACAGGATGGGCACATGTGAAGAAACTACAGCTCAAGTTTAAAAGAACAGTTGACCATGCACTGGATAGATATGTACCCAATAGAAAAGTTCATAATGGGAGGGAACCCCCATGGAATACAGTCATTGTAAAGAAACTTCTAAAGAAACAAATATTATTGCATAAATAAAATAGAAAGAAACTTCCACTTGGGAAAAATATATTAAAAACAAAGATTCCAAGACTTACCAAGTGGGAAAGCGCCGGTAGATAGGCACAATAAATAAAACACACAAAAACACACACAAAATTTCTAGCTTTATCCTTTCGTCTTTCCCTCTCCTTCCCTCTTTCCTGAAGAAGCAACTGTTGGTTGCGAAAGCTAGAAATTCTGTGTGTGTGTGTGTGTGTGTGTGTGTGTGTGTGTGTGTGTGTGTGTGTGTGTGTGTGAGTGTATTGTGAATATCTACCGGCGCTTTCCCGCTTGGTAGGTCTTGGAATTTTTGTTTTTAAAAGATTATTGCATAATATAGAGATGCTGAATGAAACACATTTGGCTGTGAAAAGAGCAATGTGTGATATCTTCAATGACTACTGTAGCAGAATAATGTCAAAAGGTCTTTCACAAAACCCAAGAAATTTTGGTCATATGAAAATGCTGTTAGTGGCACCAAAGTTAGTGCTTAGTCCCTAACAAATGAGGCAGGAACTGAAATTGAGGGTAGCAAAGCAAAAGCTGAAATGCTTAACTCTGTTTTAAAATATCCCTTTACAAAGAAAAACCCAGAAGAATCTTTTTGACTATGGTATATTTTATAAATATAGATGAATATGGAATTGCGGAAATTTATGCTTCAGCTAGCGTAAATTACAATGGATGTAACCTAAGTTTCTAGTATATTCATATATTGGCAATAGTTCAGTAACTGAATGACTGTTAAGCAAAATTTCTTCAAAATTAATGTATCCCAATTAAATTTTCTGTTCTACTATTATTTATATATGCATGAGACTAGTTACCTTTAATACTTAAATATTCACACACAACTTAACTTTAATTAAAAGTAAATGAATTAGATATTTCACATACATGCCAACTTTTTTGACTTTATAATAAAAATTATTATAACCAGAAAATGCACACAATACTATTGAACTATTGAATTTCACTTCTTAATTTGTTTTACTCTTTTTACCTTTTTTGCTTGAAGTGAAGCTCACTGTAGGCAAGCAGCATGCTGAAAAACAGTTAATTTGTGTTTTTTCTAATCTTAGGGAAATTTCTAACTGTCTTCTCAGCTCATGAGAAATTCATAAGAATTTGATTTAATCTCATGAGTATGGCATTGGGACCATAAGAAAAAAATGTAGTAAAGGAATATCTATAACATTTATAAATGGGAAATTTGGGACTGCTGTTACAAAATGAAAGCAGAAATGATAAATTAAACAATTATTATTTAACAAAGTAAATAATGTGTACGTAAAGCATTCATTATAAGGTCATATAAGTACTTGCAATTGGTAATAATAATAGAATGATTAAATAAATTCCCAGCAGGAATAAAAGTTTAGTTCATTCAAACAAAATGAAAGAAAATAGGAGTCTGATAGTGTAATATGCTGTCGGAAAGGTGTGTGATTAAAGAAGAGAAAGAATGACTAGCGCGCATTCTTATATAGAACAAAATACAGATGATAATGATACACTGCTCTCATTATTCTGGGCATACGTATTTGCTGACTTGCAACACAGTTCATTGGCTCAGTGGTTAAATTATATCTTTGAATCTTAATATTCCGATAGAAAAAGAAAATAGTATGTTGTTACATCACGGGCAGGGCATAATATTATACAAAGCAAAAGATGAAATGCTTAACTCTGTTTTAAAATGTTCCTTTACAAAGAAAAACCCAGAAGAACTGGCCCAATTTAATCCTCATACTACTGAAAAGATGAGTGAAATCAGTATTGTCAGTGGTGTTGAGAAACAGCTGAAATCATTAAAACTGAACAAAGCTCCAGGGCCTGTCAACAAGAAGGGTGGTAAAAGTGATCCACAAAACTACTGTCCAATATTCTCAACATTTATTTTTTGTAGAATCTTAGAACATATTTTGAACTCAAACATAATGAGGTACCTTGGACAGGACTACCTCTTCAGTGGCAGTGAGAATGGGTTTTAAAGACATCAATCATGTGAAACCCAAATTGTACTTTTCTCACATGACATACTAAAAGCTTTGGATCAAGGCAATCAGATAGATGCAGTATTTACTGATTTGCAAAATGCATTTGACTAAGTACCACAGTTAAGCTTATTGTCAAAAGTATGATCATATGGGGTGACAACTGAAATAAGTGATTGGACTGAGGACTTTTTGGTAGGGAGGTCGCAGCATGTCATCTTGGATGCACAGTCATTGTCAGATGTAGAAGTAACTTCAGGTGTGCCCCAGGGAAGTGTGTTGACCCTTGCTGTTCATGTTGTGTATTATTGATCTTGCAGACAATGTTAATAGTAACATCAGGCTTTTTGTGGATAATGTATTTATCTACGATAAAATACTATGTGAAAAGCCTGCATAAATATTCAGCTAGATCTTGATAAGATTTGAAAGTTGTGCAAAGGTTGGCAACTTGCTTTAAATGTTCAGAAATATAAAATTGTGCACTTCACAAAATGAAAAAAATGTGGTATCCTATGACTATAATATCAGTGAGTCACTGTTGGAATCAGCCAGCTCATACAAATACCTGGATGTAACACTTTGTAGGGATATGAAATGGAACAATCACATAGATTCAGTCATGAGGAAAGCAGGTGGTAGACTTCAGTTTCCTGGTAGGATACTGGGGAACTGGAACCAGTATGTATAAGAGATTCCTTACAAGTCACCATTGTGACCAGTTCTGCTCAGTCGTGTAGGAACTGTACCAAATAGCACTAACAGGGGATCTTGGACATACACTCCTGGAAATTGAAATAAGAACACCGTGAATTCATTGTCCCAGGAAGGGGAAACTTTATTGACACATTCCTGGGGTCAGATACATCACATGATCACACTGACAGAACCACAGGCACATAGACACAGGCAACAGAGCATGCACAATGTCGGCACTAGTACAGTGTATATCCACCTTTCGCAGCAATGCAGGCTGCTATTCTCCCATGGAGACGATCGTAGAGATGCTGGATGTAGTCCTGTGGAACGGCTTGCCATGCCATTTCCACCTGGCGCCTCAGTTGGACCAGCATTCGTGATGGACATGCAGACCGCGTGAGACGACGCTTCATCCAGTCCCAAACATGCTCAATGGGGGACAGATCCGGAGATCTTGCTGGCCAGGGTAGTTAACTTACACCTTCTAGAGCACGTTGGGTGGCACGGGATACATGCGGACGTGCATTGTCCTGTTGGAACAGCAAGTTCCCTTGCCGGTCTAGGAATGGTAGAACGATGGGTTCGATGACGGTTTGGATGTACCGAGCACTGTTCAGTGTCCCCTCGATGATCACCAGAGGTGTACGGCCAGTGTAGGAGATCGCTCCCCACACCATGATGCCGGGTGTTTGGCCCTGTGTGCCTCGGTCGTATGCAGTCCTGATTGTGGCGCTCACCTGCACGGCGCCAAACACGCATACGACCATCATTGGCACCAAGGCAGAAGCGACTCTCATCGCTGAAGACGACACGTCTCCATTCGCCCCTCCATTCACGCCTGTCGCGACACCACTGGAGGCGGGCTGCACGATGTTGGGGCGTGAGCGGAAGACGGCCTAATGGTGTGCGGGACCGTAGCTCAGCTTCATGGAGACGGTTGTGAATGGTCCTCGCCGATACCCCAGGAGCAAAAGTGTCCCTAAGTTGCTGGGAAGTGGCGGTGCGGTCCCCTACGGCACTGCGTAGGATCCTACGGTCTTGGTGTGCATCCGTGCATCGCTGCGGTCTGGTCCCAGGTCGACGGGCACGTGCACCTTCCGCCGACCACTGGCGACAACATCGATGTACTGTGGAGACCTCATGCCCCACGTGTTGAGCAATTCAGCGGTACGTCCACCTGGCCTCCCGCATGCCCACTATACGCCCTCACTGAAAGTCCGTCAACTGCCCATACGGTTCACGTTCACGCTGTCGCGGCATGCTACCAGTCTTAAAGACTGCGATGGAGCTCCGTATGCCACGGCAAACTGGCTGACAATGACGGCGGCGGTGCACAAATGCTGCGCAGCTAGCGCCATTCGACGGCCAACACCGCGATTCCTGGTGTGTCCGCTGTGCCGTGCGTGTGATCATTGCTTGTACAGCCCTCTCGCAGTGTCCGGAGCAAGTATGGTGGGTCTGACACACCGGTGTCAATGTGTTCTTTTTTCCATTTCCAGGAGTGTATAAAGACTCTGTTTCTACAACAAAACACTTGGAAGTGTTAGTTAAAATTAATCAGTTTTGTAGACCTTATTTGGGGGGCAAATTTAAACCCTGGAATTTAGTTTAATGTGGAAATTTTCTTGCTAAAGAGATAGTATAATTTTTCAGGATGTAAAGAGAATGGTAGCACAAATAGTCTGGGTTTGTATGATCTGTGGGAGATTGTCACAGAGATACTGAAGCAATTGAACTCTTGAAGGTAGATGTAAACTATCCCGAGAAAGTCTACAAGCAAAGTTTCATGAACCAGCTTTAAATGATGATTCTATGAATATACTACAAAATCGCCTACATGTTGCTCACAAAGGGATTGTGATGATAAGATAAGAATAATTACTGCAATCACAGAGGCATTCAAACAATCATTGTTCCTGTGCTCCATACCTGAATGGAATGGGAAGAAACCCTCATAACTGGTACAATGAAACATGCAGTCCACCATGTATCTCACAGTGGTCTGCAGAGCATAGATGTGGGCATAGATGTAGATGTAGAATCAATCTTGTCTCAGAACACAAAATCCTAAAATATATCCAACCAAAAGCCAACATCCTACATAACACTAAAACGCAATTAACAAGCAAATGGAATGTAAGTAACAGAACATAGCAATGCAACTTAACTCTGCTGGCCATAATGAAAGAGATTCAGATTCTTTATTAGACATTCAGCTTTTGTATGTGTAATAGACTTCATCAATATATTTACTTATTAAAATTATGAAATTCATATTTACATTTTTTCCTGTGATGTATTTGTCATTTCTAAAAATTCTTCTAAGGAATAAAATGGATTATCCAACAAGGTGTGCCATTTTTCCTTAAATGATTTGATTGGAATGCCTGTGACATGTCGACACAGTTTGTAACATATTTTTGTTGCCATGTAGGGAGGGCTATTGTCATTTTTCATAGTCTGTTTTGTGGTAAGGACAGAGTTGTACTTGTCCTTGTATTATAGTCATTTCTTTGATTTGTTGCACTTAAATTTGGTAGGTTAGCAAGTATGTAATTAAAACTTTCTAGACTACATAAATTAATTGCAGTTAAAATCTTATACTTCATGAACAAAGACTTGTAATGAGTTCTGCTGTCTGCTCTTGCCTCCTGAATTACAAAAATTTCATTCACTTTTTTTTTTGCTATTTCCACAGAGTATTAATGAATATTTTAAAACAGACTTAAAAAAAGGCAAAATATGCTGTCATTAGATATTCAAATGTGACACATGATGTCAGTCTCATCATTAAGTATATTTCTCTTAATAACTTAACTCTTACTTGTTCTATTTTGGTGTTCCATGTTAGTTTGTTGTCAAGCGTAATGCCTAAAAATTTTATACTCTCTCTCTGAAGCACATATTCTGTATTTTTGTATTTTGTCTCTACACACACACACACACACACTGAAGCACATATTGTCTCTTATTTATGTTTAACAGTAAACCGTATGCGTTTAACCAGGATGCTACACTTTCTTACACCAAATTCATTGTTTTGACAAAGTCTTCAAATACATTGTTTACAGACCAATAAGTAGTGTCATCTGTGGATGAATATGTCTTTACATCAGCATCATCCAGTAAGTTATTAATTTGTACCCAGAATAGAAGAGGTCCTAATTTTGATCCCTGTGGCACTACAGAACAACAAGACAGTGAAAGCCAGTAGAAAAAGCAGATCATAATTTCACTGAACGCCAAAAAAGATAAAAAGAAAAAAATACACATACAGATTCTCAGCTTCAATATACTAAGCCTCACAATAGCCTCACTGTAATTGAAATGTGATCTCTTGCATAACTTAAAATGGACACAACAGACACAGTCATTTGCACTACAAGATTAGCCCTGATTACAACTGGTACTGTCTCCTTTAACTGTTGTAGCCTAACACACACACACACACACACACACACACACACACACACAACAGCTATCACACAACTGAGTCCTGGCCTCACTGCAATCCTTGGATCCACGAAACCAAGCACCATCCACTGCTCCACCGTAATCGATGCCCTGTGTTGACAGCAAGCCACTACAAGCCCAAACTGGAACTCCAGTAGGCTACCTTGTCACTTGTTCTACAACTTTCTGCTTCACCTCACCCAATTGGACACTCTCTTAAAATGTTGCTTGCTGTCTTGATTTCTTGCTAGTCTTGTCTCCACTGCAGTTCCCAGTGATGATGACAGTGGCCTGCCTGCGTCCAACTACATGGGCTCATTATGACCAGCCAAACTCTTTGCCAAATCCTCAAGGCATAAACAAGCTCCGGCCGCACACAATGGATGGCCTGATACTGAACACAAAGACTTGGCTGCTGCTGCCCATGGCTGCCCAATGCTGGCCCAAATTTGATCTTTTCAGTTCACTCCCATATGCCAGACTGCTTTTTTGCAATGACAGTGTGCTACTCCACACCTCACCATGGTGCTGTGAGTGACAGCTTTGCTATTGCATGTGTACTCTGTCATGGCGGAAGGTGACACCAGCACTGGCATCAACAGCCAAGCAATGTGGGACTAGAACTGTCTCATGAATTGTTAATTCTTCTTGACACGGGACACAGGAGGGTACAAGTGAAGTGAATCTCATTGGTGGGGTTTAAGTTTTGGTGAAAGACAGTACGTTGGACTTGTTGACTCATGATCTCAGCTTACCTGAACAGGACAACATGAAGATGACTGATGTTATTGCATGTACAAACACTATAAAATTGCACTGCACTGATACAAATTATTTGTTTCCTTTCTTTATCAGTTTACTGCTACTTAAAATTCAGAAAGTCAGCATTTTATTGTAGTTCCCAAGTTGAGACGTAATCAAACTGATAACCTCATAACGAAACTGCTGATGTGTGAGCACAGCCGCTGGTAACATCTAGTAACTACACTCCTGGAAATTAAAATAAGAACACCGTGAATTCATTGTCCCAGGAAGGGGAAACTTTATTGACACATTCCTGGGGCCAGATACATCACATGATCACACTGACAGAACCACAGGCACATAGACACAGGCAACAGAGCATGCACAATGTCGGCACTAGTACAGTGTATATCCACCTTTCGCAGCAATGCAGGCTGCTATTCTCCCATGGAGACGATCGTAGAGATGCTGGATGTAGTCCTGTGGAACGGCTTGCCATGCCATTTCCACCTGGCGCTTCAGTTGGACCAGCGTTCGTGCTGGACGTGCAGACCGCGTGAGACGACGCTTCATCCAGTCCCAAACATGCTCCATGGGGGACAGATCCGGAGATCTTGCTGGCCAGGGTAGTTGACTTACACCTTCTAGAGCACGTTGGGTGGCACGGGATACATGCGGACGTGCATTGACCTGTTGGAACAGCAAGTTCCCTTGCCGGTCTAGGAATGGTAGAACGATGGTTTCGATGACGGTTTGGATGTACCGTGCACTATTCAGTGTCCCCTCGACGATCACCAGAGGTGTACGGCCAGGGTAGGAGATCGCTCACCACACCATGATGCCGGGTGTTGGCCCTGTGTGCCTCGGTCGTATGCAGTCCTGATTGTGGCGCTCACCTGCAAGGCGCCAAACACGCATACGACCGTCATTGGCACCAAGGCAGAAGCGACTCTCATCGCTGAAGACGACACGTCTCCATTAGTCCCTCCATTCACGCCTGTCGCGACACCACTGGAGGCGGGCTGCACGATGTTGGGGCGTGAGCGGAAGACGGCCTAACGGTGTGCGGGACCGTAGCCCAGCTTCATGGGGACGGTTGCGAATGGTCCTCGCCGATACCCCAGGAGCAACAGTGTCCCTAATTTGCTGGGAAGTGGCGGTGCCGTCCCCTACGGCACTGCGTAGGATCCTACGGTCTTGGCGTGCATCCGTGCGTCGCTGCGGTCCGGTCCCAGGTCGACGGGCACGTGCACCTTCCGCCGACCACTGGCGACAACATCGATGTACTGTGGAGACCTCACGCCCCACGTGTTGAGCAATTCGGCGGTACGTCCACCCGGCCTCCCGCATGCCCACTATACGCCCTCGCTCAAAGTCCGTCAACTGCACATACGGTTCACGTCCACGCTGTCGCAGCATGCTACCAGTGTTAAAGACTGCGATGGAGCTCCGTATGCCACGGCAAACTGGCTGACACTGACGGCGGCGGTGCACAAATGCTGCGCAGCTAGCGCCATTCGACGGCCAACACCGCGGTTCCTGGTGTGTCCGCTGTGCCGTGCGTCTGATCATTGCTTGTACAGCCCTCTCGCAGTGTCCGGAGCAAGTATGGTGGGTCTGACATACCGGTGTCAATGTGTTCTTTTTTCCATTTCCAGGAGTGTATATAAAAGCATTTATTTCTTCTGCTGTTCTAATCCTTTCCACACTTAGTTCATGCAACCACAGTGCCTCTCTTTCTTTCATGTTCTTCACTGATCTTGTAGTCCCATCAAATGTACTGATGAATCACTCAATATTATTATGGCAAGGTCACTAGGTGTGACACAGAAGGATACATCTGCCAGCACCAGGTCATTTGGAAATTCGCCCATGACAGATTTAAGGCCACTGCAGACAACCATGGGCTCACTTGGCAACCAGCTGAGGCTTACAGCAGGTTCTCCAAGATATCTACTGACATTTGAACCGGTGCTATGCAGTTTTCTCCTAGACTGTGATTTGGATTTCTTTGTTACCAGCCAATGACATTTGACTAATGCATGAATTTGCCTGTCTGCCTAATGTTTCCAGTGAATAAACGGACAGCATATGTGTGCACTGCGAGTGTGGTTCGTATCTGAGTGTTACCCAGTTGAATAGTGTTCTCCAGCACTGACATGTGAGTTTCTCCACGAAGATGCAGAGCGCTGTACTGATGATCATCAGGTATCAATGTCCAGAAGCATTTTTTGTTTATTCCCAGAAGAGTCAGGAACTATTGCTTTCTACAATTTTACAGTAAATAAATTGTGCTTAATAAAATCTGTGTTGCTGAATAAATAGACTTAAAACAACTGCCTCCTCCACTTATATCCATATACTTCTCAATTTCCATTTTACCCTCTGTCTTTTCTATATCATTCTCCTCCCTTCCTTCATCTAGATTCAGAAAATCACACAATATGCCCTCTACAGCTCTTTTGAGTCCTCTTCCTTCTCTGCCTCATTCTCATGTTTATCAGCCATGTTTACATTCTCTGTCTTTCCTCCTCTTTTTCTGACCATTGCATACAGTATTTTGTTACTTCATCTACTATACTGTTCCATCACTAAGGTCCATTTTCCCATCCACATTCTTTTATCCTCTGTAAAAAAAATTTGTGCCTATGTCCTTCTCTCTTTACATTCTTCCCTTGCTGCTTGTCCTTTTTTAAACTATACTATAAATGCCCTATTCTTCTACAAATTCGCTTCAAATTCAAAATTCCACCTTGGTGTTCCCTTGTATCTCCTCCCATTATAATTTCTTCCATACGCCTCTGCTGCTTCTGCAAGTGTATTCTCTGAAACTCCTCTTTATCACTTCCATAGTTTGTGGCTCACCCCATGGAATTTTGTTTCTCATTTTTCTCTGAGTTTGTCCCTTCAGTTCTGATTCTTGAAGCTTCCACACTTTTATTTGCCTGTCTTGGTCTTTGCCCCTTTTCTCTTCTTCATTTCTCTGTTGTTCATTACCTAATTCCTATGGTCACTGTCTAAGGCCTTTGATGGGATTACCTTGGTATCTGCTGTGTTTCTCATCATTTGAAGATGTAGATTTTGTTGTGACTCGCCGATCTTTCAAAGTGCTGCCGCACAGTTACGCGCGTCCTCTACATACGGCGCTGTCTGCCAGCCATGCAGCAGCAGCGCCATCTACGCTGCCAGCCAGCCAGCGGCTGCTAGACTTGGACTCAGTTATGATTTGACTGTTAAAGTGTACACACGTGTTACTCTGTTTACTTGATCTGTGACTTTCATGTATTGTGTCTTCCTTGAAATATATTTGTTCAACTTGAAGTTATTACAACTGGCGATGAGGTAGTGATTTTTCTTTTTCATCGTTGACGCACATGTTTCCATGGCTACTTTGGAGCAACTATTGCAAGGTCTCATAGAATAGCAAACATTTCAAATGCATGTGGTAGCCTCTTGTGTTGCCTTTTATCGTTGTCAAAAACAACTGAATCAACCCTATTGCACTTGGGCTGCTGAACTTCGTGGCCTCAGTAGAAAGAGTCAATTTGTTACGGAAGTTCACAAAGAATCCTATGCCTATTCCATAGTACAAGATGCTATTATCCAATCGGCACGTGAGAAAGAAGTTAGGCAACGTGCCCTTCAGTTGGCAACTCTGACTCTAGATGAAGTCCTATCCATTGCTCAGTCTTTTGACATTTCAGGCACCGCTGGAGTGCAAATAGAGGCATGAGGCAACGTCGGGGAAATACAACCTCTGTACGATGTTGACGAAGCGTGTGGTGTGTCCTCGTCGGCCAACGTGGCCGCAGTACGCTCCCAAGTGCAGCCTCGGCCTAACTGTAAACAAACCTCTAAGAAACTGCAGCATAACCCACAGCAACTTCCTTCATGTCCGCGGTGTTTTACAAAACATTCATAAGAAGATTGTCCACAACGTTGGGCCGTGTGTCACAAATGCAAAAAAAGGGTCATGTGTTATCTGTTTGCAAATCCAACCGCATACATGATGTTTATGAACATGACACTGATTCTGATTCTGTGTTGTCTGTCAATTGTATGTCTTCCCTTTCAGGAAAGTTATTCCTCACTGTCCAAATACTTGGTCGAGATGTTCGCATGCAGGTGGATACTGGTTCTGCTGCCACCATCATCAATTCTCAGATGTATCTTCAGTTGGGTTCTCGAATCCTGTCACCTCTCACTAGGCAATTACGGACTTACAATAAACAGAAGATTTCTCTCTTGGAACAATTTGATACTGAGGTATCTTGTTTGCACTGTTCCCATATTTGTGGTCGACCATAGTAACGTGGAGAATCTTTTTGGTTTCGATGCCTTTTGCGTTTTTGGGTTCTCCATAGATGACTCTGTCAATATCGTCCGTGATGTTATTTCTTATGCTCAATTTGATTCCTTGTCGATGACATTTTTGTCTCTTTTTTTCTCCTGGGTTAGGCCGTGCAAACGACTTTGAAGCTCATATCACGCTCAAACCCACTGCTCGGCCTAAGTTGTTTCGGGCTTGGCCCATTCCTGTGGCCCTTTGTGATCAGGTCAAATGGGAGATGGATTGTCTCACTGCTTCAGGGGTCTTGCTTCCTGTCACTTCCAGTGAGTGGTCCTCTCCTGTCATTGTCGTTGCTAAGCCAAATGGTGATATTCATCTCTGTGGCGATTTCAAAGCCACTGTAAATGCTCAGTGCCTTATTGACAATTACCCTATGACTCGACGTGAAGAATTGTTCACTAAACTTGCTGGAGGCCAGCAGTTATCCAAACCTGACCTGTCAGAAACATTTCAACTTCAACTTCCTCTTGATGCTGCTTCCTGGCAGTTTCTGGTCCTTAACACGCCTTTTGGCCTCTATAAATACCAACGATTGCCATCCAGGGTTGCCAGTGCCCCTGCTCTCTTTCAGCGTTTCTTGGAACAATTATTGCTCACTGTCCCTGGGTGTATAAATTACCAGGACGACATTGTTGTCACTGGCTCCACCACTGATGAACGTCTTCAAAATCTCCACACACTTTTTCATGTCTTACAGACTGCCGGTCTTAAGTGTAATCTTCAGAAATGAAATTTTTTTCAGGCATCTATCATGTACTTGGAGTTTCAACTCTCTCAGGATGGTATTCGTCCGCTTCAGCAAACTGTCGCTGCGATTGATGCCCTTCCTCGCCCTACATCTGTTAAGGAACTGCAGGCCTTCTTTGGGGAAAATAGCATACTATCACAAGTTTTTACCATCTGCTGCTTTGGTGGCTCAGCCGTTGCATTGCGTGTTGCATAAAAATGTGCCTTTTCACTGGTCCACATCATGTGATGTGGCTTTCCAGAAACTGAAGACTATTCTGAAACAGGCCCCATGCCTGGCTACTTATCGACCTGGCCAACATCTTGTTCTTGCCACAGACGCCTCTCACTATGGGGTCGGTGCAGCCCTTGCTTACCGTTTTTCTGACGGTTCTGAACAACCCATTGCTTATGCCTCCAAAATGCTCATGCATGGCCAACAAAAGTATTCTCAAATTGAAAAAGAAGCTTTGGCCATTATTTATGCTCTTAATAAGTTTGGTGTTTTTCTCTATGGATCCAAATTTCATCTTGTTACAGATCACAAACCACTTGTTTCCTTTATCAACGTCACTTCCCAACAAGGCTGCACACCGCCTCCAGTGTTGGGCTCTTTACTTGTCTCATTTCAATTATGAGATTCATTTCCAGCCGATGGCTCAACATGCGAATGCTGACGCACTGTCTCACCTTCCCATGGGTCCTGATCTGGCATTCGATGGGGATGAACTTTTGTGTTTCCACCTGGATGTTGCCGAGCAGTGGGTTGTGGGCGGGTTCCCCATCACCGGGGACCAGCTGGCAGCTGCTGCGGGTTCTGATCCTACCCTCTCCCAGGTTTTATGCTGTATTCAGAAGGGTTGGCCAGATTATCCATCTGCTAAGACTTCTGATCCATTGCGGAACTACTACACTTTGCGTTACTGCCTCACGGCTAGGGATGGTGTTATCCTCCTTTTCACCAAAAATGCTTCACCACGTGTTGTGGTACCTGCATCTTTGTGTGCTTTGGTCTTGTGCCTCTTTCACCAAGGGCACTGGGGTGTCTCTCACACAAAATCTCTGGTGCGCTGTCATGTGTACTGGCCCAACATCAACTCTGAAATCGGACACATGGTCACTACCTGCGGCCCTTGTGAGTCACAGGCCTCCATCCCGAAGTCATCTTTGTCACCGTGGCCTTTGCCTGAGAAGCCCTGGGAGTGTATTCATGCTGACTTCGTGGGACCTTTTTTAGGTACTTATTGGCTTCTCGTTATTGATGCCTACTCTAACTTTCCTTTCTTGTCCGTTGCACGTCACCTACCACTGCAGCAACCACAAATGCTCTAGCTCGCATTTTCTCTTTGGAAGGCCTTCCCTCTACTCTTGTTACCGGTACTGGTCTGCAATTTGCCTCTTCCGATTTTGCAGATTTTTGTGCCCGTCACAGTGTTGTGTATGTCACAGCCCCTCTGTTCCATCCACAGTCAAATGGTGAGGCTGAACGACTGGTCCGCACATTTAAGGCTCAGATGAGGAAACTCTTGACTTCTTCTGCTGATAATGCACTTCTCTGATTTCTGGCTTCTTACCATTTCACCCCCATGGGCGACCACAGCCCGGCTGAGCTCTTAGATGGCTGACAGCCCTGCATGCTACTTCATCTTCTGCGGCCTTCCACCTCATGGCTGCGGGTGCCTTCACTTGGCTGGTTCCGATGACCTTGTATGGGTACGGGGATATGGCAGGCAGCCAAAATCAAGTCCTGGCTGCATTTTAAGATACTGTGCCCAACACCTGTATGAAATCCAGATGGACATGGGTGTTGCAGTGCATCATTCAGACCAGTTTCAGCCTCATGTGACAGCAACACCTGTTCTGGATGCCACTGCACCACCTTCGGCTCTACCTGAGACTTGGGATACTGGAATCTCTCATTACTCACAACACAGTCCTCTCACCATCATATCGGTGCCAGAACAAGAACTGATGCCACCAGGAGATGTGCCCATGCAGGAACCAGATGACCATCATCTGTTGGAGTAACTCTACTCGCCTCCTTCTCCTACGGATGTGGACACATCACTCATGTCTCCTGTTATAACAACCGGACTTGCCTCAATGGGCAGATTGGTGCACGGGACCCCAGCAGATTCGACCCCCACGTCTCCTGTCATCTTGACCCGTTATCATCGGGGACACTTCCGTCCATACGGGAAGCCTCCTCCTTGAGACTTTACAGCCAGTCCAACAACACCTATGGATGTTAGCAATCTACAGGCCACCTCCATCAAGACCAGTGCAAAAAATTCAAACGGGGAAAAGTGTTGTGACTCGCTGATCTTTCAGAGTGCCACCGCACAGTTACGCGCATCCTGTACATGCGGACCGAGCGAGGTAGCGCAGTGGTTAGCACACTGGACTCACATTCGGGAGGACGACGGTTCAATCCCGTCTCCAGCCATCCTGATTTAGGTTTTCCGTGATTTCGCTAAATCGTTTCAGGCAAATGCCGGGATGGTTCCTTTGAAAGGGCACAGCCGATTTCCTTTCCCATCCTTCCCTAACCCGAGCTTGTGCTCCGTCTCTAATGACCTCGTTGTCGACAGGACGTTAAAAACACACTAACCTAACCTAACCTGTACATGCGGCGCTGTCTGCCAGCCATGCGGCAGCAGCGCCACCTAAGCGGCCAGCCAGCCAGCGGCCACTAGACTTGGACTCAGTTATAATTTGACTGTTAAAGTGTAAACACGTCTTCCTCTGTTTACTTGATCAGCGACTTTCATGTATTGCATCTTCCTTGAAATATATTTGTTCAACTTGAAGTTATTACAGATTTCATCACCTAATACCACATAATCAGCTACCAATTTTTAGCCATGTTGCCTTATAGCTTTTCCTATTAACAAACAATGAGTTTCCAACCTTCAAACCCTTCCTTTTTGAAAAAAAATAATAATTTTTCATATTCCTTGTTTTCGCTTCCTTGACCATTTGCTCCAAGTATGTTTTCATAGCCATGCCCTTGTACACCAGCATGTGCATTCAGATCTCCCATGACCATTATTTCTGCCAGTAAGCTGTATCTGTAATTCTTCATCATAATCTTCTTTTTCTCTCCTGTGAATCACAAGTGTGTGTGTGGGGGGGGGGGGGGGGGGGAGGTAGGGAGTGGAAAGGCAAAGAAATATAGAAGAGGAAAAAGATTAGTGGGTACGCTCATGGAAGAGAAGACTGTGGGAGTTGGAGTAGGAGTGGGGAAGGCGATTTTAATTGGTGATGCCTTCAAAGGAGAAGTAATTGTGGGTTTAGGATATAGCTTGTCATGGTGAACAGGAAGGAGGTCATAGGTTTGGAATAAGTCAGGCTTTGGGAAAGATAGCATTCAGTAGATTATAGCCATGTGCATTGGGGATGCTAGTGAGTGGGATGTGGCATCAACAGTGATGAGCAAGGCACCATGACATAAAAAAAAAACCAAGGAACTGTGGAAGAAATGGTGTGGAATGGTCGATGGGTATATAGTGGGGATGGATCATGGATAATAGGATGGTGTTGCTCTGTGATAGAAGAGATTCTCTTTCTGGGGGCTCAGTAACTAACCACAATGGAGAGTCTTGGGTGGTTGGGCTCATAGACTTCACAGACCATGTAGGAGGTAGGAGTGCAGGCAGTGTAGGGACAGAGAGAGTGAAAGGCTCAGGGGAGAGGTTTTTGGGTGGGCCTAACGATTTTGTCAGGGACTGGAGATATTGTTAGATATGTGGAATGGGGTCCCATAGCAGGGTTTGTAGGTGGACAAATCTGACAGTTAGGAGAATCCCTCTGCCACGCAATCCTTGTGGATGAAGATCACAGTGGTTGAGTATTAATTGGCAGGTAGAATTATAGGATCAGTATCAGTTTTTAGATGATGGAGTGCAGTTCCTTCTGCAGATCTGATATTAGTTTCTATGTTGAGGGACTATTTAAAAAACAGATGTTAGTTGCAGAATGTTCTTTATTAACTTGAGTTAATAAGGAACCCATGACTGTTTTTTAAAAAGTAGCAATAGATGGAATGGAATAATTTTCATGTTGAGAGATTCTGAGAATGATGGTGAGGTGAGGTCCAAGATTAAGAAATTCTGGAATACTAACAGGGATGATTTGTAGGCATTGGGTGTGGATTGCGGCTGGATGGAGGAGTGAACTCAACCAGTCAGGGTTCAGTACTGGTATTGGGATGAGCCTGATTCACAGGGTTGGTGGTAAAAAAATATTTCCACTGTAGGTACCAGGAAAAGAAGAGAATTTCTTTAACAAATTCAGCTTGACTGCATTTGTCGGTTTTTAGGTTCTTTCTGTGTAGGTAGTGGACTGTGTTTCTTTCTGCCAGTTTTTGGTGGGAGATTGGAGTTTTTTCTTATAATCCTATCTTTCTTATAATCCTAATTGCCAAAAAAAGGTTCCATGACTGTAGGTTTGAACCATGGAAATTGCTAGTCATTAGATTCATCCACTTACAAACCCTGCAACAGTGACCCCTTTTCAGATATCCAACAGGATCTCCAGTTCCTCCTCTAATCCATTGGCTCATTCCACAAACTCTCTCCTGAGCCTATCACTCTCCTCAACCTCACTACTACCTGAACTCCTAGTTTCTACGTGGTCCCTCAAGTCTATAAACCCAACCACCCAAGACCACTCATTTTGGCCAGTTACTGTGTACCCACAGAAAGAATTTGTGCTTTCATGGAACACAACCTTCATTCTATGACCCATAATCTTCCCTCCTATAAAAAAGACACCAACTATTTTGTCCACTGACTTTCCACGGTTCCTGCACTTTTCCACATGGTGCCCAGATCATCACTGTTCATGCCACCTCTCTCTCTGCATGAATGTCCCTAATGCCTATGGCCTTGTTGCTGTTCTGAATACTACCTTTCCCAATGTCTTACTGATTCCAAACCTATAATCTCACTCCTGATCACCATGACCAACTACAGGATGATTTTTTCCACAACTCTAGGTATTGTTTGGTCAAAGGATATGGAACAAAAAAGGTCTAATGAACTTATGTCTGGAAATGCATGGTTCTATGCTAGAGACCATTTATTCAATCATACTTTGTTACAGAGGCTGTTGTCTAATGCATGCTGTAACATGCAACCACAGTTACAGTATGCATGGTTTCCTTCTAGAGAGTGGTCTGTTACTCATATGTCATGCCCTGGCGCCCTCTCCTGCCATAGTAACTGAAAATGTTGTGTCCAATTCACATCTCTTGCTGACTCACCTTGTAGTGTATGTGATACAGTGTTGTACACAATAGTCTTGTATTACATCTACATCTACATCTACATCTACATACATACTCCGCAATCCACCATACGGTGCGTGGTGGAGGGTACCTTGTACCACAACTAGCATCTTCTCTCCCTGTTCCACTCCCAAACAGAACGAGGGAATAATGACTGCCTATATGCCTCTGTATGAGCCCTAATCTCTCTTATCTTATCTTTGTGGTCTTTCCGCAAAATATAAGTTGGCGGCAGTAAAGTTGTACTGCAGTCAGCTTCAAATGCTGGTTCTCTAAATTTCCTCAGTAGCGATTCATGAAAAGAACACCTCCTTTCCTCCAGAGACTCCCACTCGAGGTTCCTGAAGCATTTCCGTAACACTCAGGTGATGATCAAACTTACCAGTAACAAATCTAGCAGCCTGCCTCTGAATTGCTTCTATGTCCTACCTCAATCCAATCTGATAGGGATCCCAAACACTCGAGCAGTACTCGAGAATAGGTCGTATTAGTGTTTTACAAGCGGTCTCCTTTACAGATGAACCACATCTTCCCAAAATTCTACCAATGAACCAAAGACGACTATCCACCTTCCCCACAACTGCCATTACATGCTTGTCCCACTTCATATCACTCTGCAATGTTATGCCCAAATATTTAATCGACGTGACTGTGTCAAGCGCTACACTACTAATGGAGTATTCAAACATTACGGGATTCTTTTTCCTACTCATCTGCATTAATTTACAGTTATCTATTTTTAGAGTTAGCTGCCATTCTTTACAACAATCACAAATCCTGTCCAAGTCATCTTGTATCCTCCTACTGTCACTCAACGATGACACCTTTCCGTATACCACTGCGTCATCAGCAAACAGCCACACATTGCTATCCACCCTATCCAAAAGATCATATGTAGATAGAAAACAACAGCGGACCCACCACACTTCCCTGGGGCACTTCAGATGATACCCTCAACTCCGATGAACACTCACCATCAAGGACAACATGCTGGGTTCTATTACTTAAGAAGTCTTCGAGCTACTCTCATATTTGGGAACCAATCCTATATGCTTGTACCTTAGTTAGGAGTCTGCAGTGGGGCATCGAGTCAAATGCTTTCCAGAAGTCAAGGAATATGGCATCCGTCTGATACCCTTCATCCATGGTTTGCAAGATATCATGTGAAAAAAGGGTGAGTTGCATTTCGCAGGAGCAATGCTTTCTAAAGCCATGCTGATGCATGGACAGCAACTTCTCTGTCTCAAGGAATTCATTATATTCGAACTGAGAATATGTTTGAGAATCCTTCAACAAACCAATGTTAAGGATATTGGTCTGTAATTTTGAGGATCCATCCTTCTACCCTTCTTATATACAGGCATCACCTGCACTTTTTTCCAGTCACTCGGGACTTTATGTTGGGAAAGAGATTCATGATAAATGCAAGCTAAGTAAGGAGCCAATGCAGTAGAGTACTCTCTGTAAAACCGAATTGGAATCCTATCAGGACCTGGCAATTTATTTATATTCAACCCATTCAGATGCTTCACAACCCCAGGGATGCCTATCACTGTGTCCTCCATATGGGAATCTGTAAGAGACTCAAACAGCGGTATGTTTGCATAATCCTCCTGCGTGAAAGATTTCTCAAATACTAAATTTAAAATTTCAGCTTTCGTTTTGCTGTCTTCTGTTGCCAGGTCTGACTGATCAGTGAGTGACTGGATGGAAGCCTTCGACCTGCTTACCGATTTTATGTAAGACCAGAATTTTTTTGGGTTTCCAGCAAGATCTTTTGCTAAGGTATGACGGTGGTAGTGGTTGTATGCTTTGTGCATCACTCTTTTTACAGCAGCACAAATCTCTACTAACTTTTTCCCGTCCTCATTCTCCTGATCTTTCTTTTACCACAAGTGCAACTGTCTTTGCTTCCTGAGCATTCTCTGATTCGAGAGCTTGCTGACATGGTGTTTGCTTATGGAAAGGAAAATGGCAACAGGTAGCAGGCAGCAAGGTTGCATCAGGAGACCTGTTCCTGTCAACAATCACAGCATTCAATGTTTGCAGCAGTGTTATGCTGCTTGTCTGAGATGGGCTCATTTCAGGAAGCAGGAAATCATGAAGGACATCAAACATGTTCAGTCACCAGACTTGGAGGAAAATGTGATTAATATTGTGGAAGGAAATCACTGGGTCAGTACCAAGCAGTTGACTCACGTGTACATCATAAGCCAGATGATCATGTTGAACATTCTCCATGACAACTATTATTACCCTTATCATTTACAGCATGTGCAGGGAACTTATTAGTGAGAGACTTTCCACATCTGCAGCTGTTTTTTCACTGGTTTCTTCACCAGGCAACCAAGATTCCAGGACTTGTGTCATCCATCCTATTCACAGAAGAGGCCACCTTTATGCAGAGTGGTATCTTCAACTTTCATAACAGTCACCTGTGGGATAGTATGCAGAACCCCCATGGTATGGTGCAGCAAATCATCAGCATTGCCACAGCTGGAATGTGTAGACCAGGATAATTGGTGATCATATTTTGGGACCAGACTTCCTACAACATCACCTAACAGGCTGGAACTATCAGCATTTCTTTTGGGTGACTTTGTCTCCCCTGCTGGAAGAAGTACCACTGATGATTTGAAGGGTTGTGTGGCTGCTACATGATGGTGCTCCAGTACACTTTGCCGTTAACATCTGGATGCGTCTCAATTGGGTCTTCCCTGGTCAATGGATCAGATAGGTGGAAAGTCCAGTTGCATGGCCTGCTCATTCATCAGATCTCAAGCTGTGCAGTTTCTGATTATGGTGCCACCTCAAAAGTATCATGTATGCAGAGCCCATACCAGATGTGGAGACACTGGACCAGCATATTCTTGCTGCCTTTGACACTGTTCGGATGCAGCCTGGCTGATGTGAATGTGTGAGATAGAACATTCTATGGCATGCATATGCATGTCTTGAGGCACATGGAAACCATTTTTAACACATACTTTAACTGTGTCTGCATGGTACAGTGCATTTTAGACAGCAGTCTCTGTAATAATGTAAAATTGAATAAACACTCTCTAGCATGGAAACCATGCATTTCTGGACATAAGTTCATTTGACACTTCTGTATGGTCAAGATGGCGCCGATAGGAAAGTGTAGTGATGATTCTCTCACGTTAAAAAGGCAAAAAATGAACAGTTCTTCGTGTAGAGAATGTAAAAAGCATGTGATGAAGGGTGTTCTGTGTATCAAATGCAACTTCTGGTTACATGAAAAGTGCGCGAAAGTAAATCTAAAGTTCAACAGCGATGATTTTCTGTGGACATGTCATGGTTGTTTACGTGACGAAAGGGCCGATATGGTAAGTGCAGTCGATACAAAAAACCAAATTATAAAGTTACTACGAAGTGACATTGAGGCATTAAAAACCGAACTTTCAACCATCAAGAAAGAAAACAATACATTAATACAAGAAAAGAAGTCCTGTGTGTGTAAAAGCCATCAAACGGAAAAGCAAGAAGATCGCGAAAATGCGAATGACCGATCATACTTTAAAAACAACATTTCAAGTATTCCTGTTGATTTCTCGGTAAAGTCAGTAAGCCAAAAACCAGAAGATAAATATAAATGGAAGGTGGTGACATACAGCAAAAGGAAATACAAGGCGACAGATACGTAACAAAAGGAAAATGACTTTTTAATAATCGGCGATTCGCTGCTGAAGAATATCGCTGTCCCCAATTGCAAGATTGACATACGACCTGGTATTAGAATGCATCAACTCGGTAAACATTTTAAAAATATGGTAAATGCAAGACAAGATACTACAGAACCAGATTCTGAAACCAGACATAACTATAATGGGGTGTTTATACATGTTGGAATGAATTCATTAAGGAGCAGCAGTGAGGAAGAAATGGCAAGCGAAACAAGAAACATGATCCGTTCTGCAAGAAATATGTATGCAGGATCTCGTCTGATACTTAGCAGAATCATAAACAGAAGGTCGGTGAGTGAAAAATATATCGACAAAATAAACTGTGCTCTTAAAGAGCAATGTGATCATCTTGGGGCAATTTTTGTAGACCCAGACAAATTCCTATGTGAAACTCACTAGCAAAGGATGGCTTGTATTTAAATAGACTGGGGTCTGTAACGTTCAGCAGAATGTTTGCAGATATCTGCAAAATCATTAGATGCAAGGGAATCTAATATGGCCTGAAGGGGGTGAAAGATCATACACTCCAGCTGGAAAAGAAAAATGTAAGCACCATACAAAAAAAGATGATGCTAAAGAAATTGCTCCAGAATACAGCTCACAACATGTAAACAAACAAAAGAAAAATTACATAAAAGTACTTCATCAAAATATTCAATACATTGGTAACAAAAAAATTAGAAGCAGAAGTACTCCTGAGTGGAGTAAGATCAGACATATTATGCATAGTGAACATGGACTAACTGAAAGTAAAATACATAATGTGGCAATAAAGGACTACAAACTAGCTAGTTACTTCTGCAGATCTAAATATAAGGGTGTTGGCGTTTGTATATATATTAAAACAGGTAATCTATCAAAGAATGTAAACAGTGAATCTGCTACATTTCCCATAGCTAGAGAAAAAGTCTTTGAAGTTACTGATATAGTGGCAGAGGATTTTAGAGTGTTTTGTGTGTACAGGTCACCATGTGGCAATATTAGCATCTTTCTAAAAAAAAATTGGTAGCTTATTGAGAATGAATATGAAGAGAAATCTTATTATATGTGAAGACTTCAACATTGACACGGGAAAAGACACAAAAATAAGACAGGATTTTGAAGAATTGTTAATACAGCATAACATGAAAGTGACAATAACTGCACCAACAAGAGTGACTTCACAAAGTGAGACAATTATTGACAACATAATTACTAATATGTGTAACTATGAGTAACATGTAGTTCAGACAGAAATATCTGATCATCATGGACAACTAATCAGCTTTTGCAGAAGTAATGAATCAGTATCAGAACCAAAACAAACAACCAAAGAAATTTGGATCATCAGTGAACAAAATATCAACATCTTCAGAACAATGTTAAGTAAGGAAACCTGGAGTGAAACCCTACAGGCCCAGAGTGTAAATGAAAAATATGATGCATATATTTCAAAAATTAAGTACCATTTTAATGTAGCATTTCCCAAAGTAAAGAGACAAGAAAGGCAGCAAGATCAAACACAGTGGATTACCAGTGAAATACTAGAACAGCGAAGGAAGCTTCAGGACGTGAGACGGATGGGCGAAACTGAAAACTATAAAATGTTAAAAAAGAAGTATAGAAAAACGATAAGAGAAACGAAAGCAAGAGCAATTGACACCACTATAGCGAACTCAAAAAACAAGGCAAAGGCAACTTGGAATGCAATCAATGCTGAAAGAAAGGAAAAAGATGGGTAAAATAAAGAAGGTATTAGGTCAATTAAAATAGACAACACAGTGGTCACAGATGGTATGGAAATAGCAAACATACTGAATAATAACTATATCAGTGTAGTAGAAAACCTAAAATTGGAAAGAAATAGTCAAAAACGGAAGGGTTTTAAGGTACCAGAAAGATCATGCAGTACTATGTTCTTAAGACCAGTCACAGAAGATGAATTACGGAAAACTATACAGAAACTGAAGTCCAAGAAATCAGCTGGTGATGATGAAATATCAAATCATGTAATAAAGTTGGTATGTGAGGAGATAATAACACCACTGAAGAACATAGCAAACTGTTCTTTCAGAGATGCAATTTTTCCAGAAAAACTGAAGATAACAAAGGTAGTGCCAGTGTAAAATAAAGGGTGTAGGGATGATCCCAACAACTACAGACCAGTTTCACTGATATCAGGTTTCTCAAAAATCCTAGAAATGCTTATGTATACCAGATTAGTTAACTATTTGTACAAACATAACATTCTCATACCCTCACAACATGGTTTCAGAAAGGGTAAATCTACAGAATCAGCAATTGTCAGTCTAACAGAATACATTTTACAGTCCTTGGATGAGAAAAAGGTTGTCTCTGCAATGTTTCTGGATCTTTCAAAGGCATTTGACACCATTGACCATGAAATGCTGATACAAAAATTAAGCAACTATGGCATTCGGGGGCAACCAGGTGAATGGATAAAATCATACTTGTGCAACTGCAAGCAGTATGTATCATTAGGAAACTCGTACCAATCAGAAACCAAATCCATCAAATATGGAGTGCCGCAGGGTTCGGTAATGGGGCCATTGTTATTTAATGTATTTGTTAATGATATAGGTGTTGAGGAGGAAGAAAAGAAAATATTGTATGCTAATGACATGACAATACTAAATAGTGACCAAAATATGGAACAGCTTGAGAGAAGAGCATACATATCTGCAAATGTCACAGCTCAATGGCTGTTGGAAAATGAACTGGTTATAAATCTAAAAAAGACTATGTATGCAGTGTTTAAAAATAAGGTAAAGGCTGTAGATATGGATTTAGAGGTTGATGGAGCAAGGCTGGAAGAAGTAGAATCTGCTAGATTCTTAGGTATTCTTGTGGATTATGAACTGAAATGGAAAAAACGTATTAATAATGTCTGTAAGAAACTGAGCTCTGTCATATTCTTAATGATGCAGCTATCACAGTATTCAGACAAGAACCTTCTGTGTACAGTGTATCATGGACTTTTCGAACCATACTTACAGTATGGAGTGACTGTGTTGGGAAACTCAAACAAACAAGAGACAAAACGAGTGTTCACGTTACAAAAAAAGCAATTAGGACCATTTTAAGAAGGAAGACCTCTGAAACATACAGAAACTGTTTCAAGAATTTAAATATCTTAACTTTTTCATCGTTGTATATATACAAAACAATAATGTACATCACAAAAGGTAGTGAGGACTGGATTACAAGTGCTAGTGTACACACCCACAATACAAGAAAGAAGAATGAAGTACGGAGCATACCCCACCGACTGGCAATGCTAGAAAAAGGACCCCAGTACTTTGGTATCAGACTACTAAGAAGCCTGTCAAAAACCCTGTGAGATAGTGTACTTCACAAAGACTTTCCAAAGAAACTTAAAGACTATCTCATTGAAAAAGAGTTTTACAGTGTTGCAGAACTTATGCCATTAAATTTGTATATATTGTTACTCATTATCAGTAATGTAAAAATGTAAGCTAAAGGTGTAGAAAAATAAGTGATAAGGAATGTTAACACTTTGACATGTCCTATATTACATGTACATTTACTGTACACAATGTAATCTTACAGGATCAAATAAAATTCAATTCAATTCAATTCAATTCTTATTCCATTTCCTCTCATCGGTCAATCCCTAGAGATTGTACACGGTGGAAAAAATTACCCTGTTTACACCCTGTACAATCCCTAGAGATTGTACACGGTGGAAAAAATTACCCTGTTTACACCCTGTACATCCTAAATCCACAATTATTTCTCATTTGAAGGCATCACCTACAACTCAGTCCAATACTTATCTTGGTAACTGAAATAAGCAGTAAAGTAACTTTTGATTTTATTGCTTCTCCACTAAAGATGCCTGTGGTCTGGTCCTTTGCAATATCAAGCAATTAGTGACATAAAAACTATGAAATGATTTACGTAAAACAAACAATTTAACTTCAGAACTTTTATTACAAAATTTTAGCATAACGGAACAGGGTCTTGACACCAAAAAATCTGTTTCTACACTAAGTCATGAACTGAGACTGAACCTAAATTTATCTAAAGTGACCACTACCACTTGTTCTAGTGGCAATTGCAAAGATCTCTACAGTATGTTTATCATTCTAATTAATTGAAAATACATGACAGGTTTACTAATTACACCCCAGTCTGTCTGTTTTATCAGAAAAATCGTTGGTACAAACTGTAGAAAACTGAACATGCTTCACATGTGCAGGGGGTTATGTCACAATGACAGAGGAATTTATCAACTGGAGTCAGTACACTGAGGAAATGGAACAGAAAAGGAGCAGAATGAAACATGTACAACTGAATTCTGTATATAGCTCCTATGATGGTTGTGGCAGACAATCATGACCTTACCTCTCTCATTTATCAGGTAGTAAGAGAATAGATACAACAGTATATGGCAGGCAGAAATGTTGGTCTGTGCACACAAGAAATAGCAGCCATGAATGTCGAGCCCATACATTAGGAGGTAGAGTATGTTAAGATGACGTGTATCATGATTTAGCATATCTCCACCAGCAGTCAAATGTCCCATGAGGAATGGATTTGGCCAACTCAGATTTATGCCACAGTCAGCAACTGACAACTCAGCATCTGACCAACCAAGTTAAAACCAATACTGCCAAGTACAATGCCCCATAGGAGAACTGACATTTGGAAAATGGAGAACAATACAGTGATATGTTTCCACTGTGGACAACCCACAGAGAAAGAATATGAGTGTTCCACACCTATTATTCTGCAAGACATGAGCCATCACGAAAACCCTATTCATGCTATAGTGGAGTGCAGGAGTGCAACTGTGACAGCGACTAAGCAAAGCATCCTGTGCAAAGACAGAGGGAGAAAGCTTGTGATATCACCAGTTTGCCCTTTCAATCCAGACGGCACGGCACTGTGAGGTGTCAGCTGAGTGGGCTGCTTGCTGATCACTTGCCTGACTAGCAATATTATTATTCATGAGAGTCTCACCATTCCAGTGGATGTATTGTGCAACTAGTAAAGAATAGTCTACTTATACTTTGATTTCACAATTCAGTCATATATTCTGTACACTTAATCTTACTATTTTCATGGATTCTAATCTGTTTCTAATTTACTGATTTTAATCCAGTTGATATGGCTACAGAAGTTATGCTTTTTTGAGCTTATACATGATTACATTGACTGAGGCAAGACAGTGTCAGTGATGATGCTTTCTAGGTGACGAAGCAGTCTCTTCAACTTGCAGTAGAGACCAACTGGAAAGGTGACATTAAATTTTTCATTTATATTGTCATGAACATGCAATTGCTGCACAGATTACTGTACATAGAAACAATATCATAGCCATTTTAATAAGGATCTACAGTGTTTGTGGAGTGCTGTGAGTCACGATATGAATAATCTCTTTTTTGTATAATAAAAATTTCTTTTAATCTTGATTTGATTTTGCCCAAAAAACTTATTTCATATCTTTCAACTGACTGGAAATAACCAAAGTACGCAGCTCTCATACATTCTGGGCTACATACCTTGGATATTATTCTTAAGGCAAAACATGCTGAACTGAGGTCCTGAATAAGATACAAAAAACGTTTGTTCCAGTTTATATGTTCGTCAACCCGCATTTCCAGAAAATTTGTAGCACTCACCTTTTCTATTTGTGTTTTTCCTAGCATCATGCACATATTTTTCTCTTGATATTTATTTTTTTCATAGTGCATAAAGTTAGTTTTTTTGCCCTTAAAGCCAGCTTATTTGAATAAAACCATAACTGTATGCATGAGAGCACTTTTTCTGCTGTAGTACACAATGATTCCTTTATTCACTAATTATTGACACTTGTGTCATCTGCAACTGAAATAATTTCGACTGAACTGTCTGTAGCCAGTATATCATTGATATAAATGAAAAACAATAATGGATCCAGGATGCTGCCCAGTTGAACACATATTACAGTTTGTTTTGGTTCTCATATGAGTTTAAAATTATAAAAATGGTGAGATGATCTCAGCTCAACAATTTCTGACTTGTTTTGGAGGTAGGTTTTAAACCATTTTTTGTCAATACCCCTAATGTCTATCATAGTTGGAGAGAGAATTCTTGTCACTGCAGTTACACTGTCCCTGGGTGGCCAGGCTGTATGGGAGGGATTTTTTTAATGTGGAAGGGATGGTGGTTCTCAAAATGCAGGTACGCAACATTCAATGCAACACTTACAGTCTGCCCAGAGCATCCAGAGATAGTGGTCATGTGTGCGTGATTTGTGTGAATATCTGTGTGTTTTCCTATCTTTTCTGAAGAAGGATTTCACCAAAAGCTCAGGGCGTCACAGTCTTTTGCTGTGGCTTTCTGCAATTCAACATTTAATCTTTATAATAGGTAGCAATGTATCCTTTTCATGACTGATATTTCAACCAGGACTTTCCATTGTTTCATTTTACCTATGGTCTTTTTTTCCATCCCATAAGCCTGTGAAGTTTTCCTTTGTTAATATGCTCTAACACAGTACTCTACAAATTGTCTGTTCTTTCTCTTCTTCCCTTCATTTTTTCGTTGCTTCTTAAACTGCATGCACTCTATCTGAGCCACACTGTATCAACAGTCTCATCTAGGTACAATGCTCAGCTATTGGATCACACGAATTGTTGGTGCAGCTTCTAATGCTCCCAATCATTCCAGCCAATAATTATAATTATTTCTATTGATTCCATTTCTTCACTCATCCCTGCATATTTTTGTGCATTATTTTCTATACCTACCTGTGCCACATGAACTTGTGAACCTCAACGTAACCAGTCCCATCTCCCCCACTCTCTCTTCCCTTATCCAAACAGGTGCATACTAACATACCTCATTCATTTTGCCCTTTTTCCCAATTTTTGTACTTTTTAGCATATTTTTTGCCTGTATTTTTATGCGTTTTCGAATTTATTTATGTACTTGTACACATTTCTGCATTTTTTTTTACATATTTTTGCGTTTCTCTAGATATAAGCATCTTTTTCTGCTATCCCTCTCCTCACAACCACCTAATGCCTTCATTTGGCCAGTTCCTACGTAATTTCCCGTTTCCTCAATCCCATTGGTGCCACAATGGATGACTGCCCCACCTTTCTGCACCAGTTCAGAGTAGTATACTTTTTTCTGGTTAAAAATCCAGCCCCACACCCTGTTCCTTAAATATTGCCTAAACCATGGTATCCCCTCCCCTCTCCTCACAAATGGACTAGCCATAAATTCCTTTTGCTGTTTCCCACACCTCCTTTCCCAATGACCTTCATCTTTTCAAATTCCACCAGTACCCATCTCTCACATACCAGATACTGCAAAAATACAGATCCATGTCACAGATATCCTAGAACCATGTCTGCTCCCTCTGCAAGAAACTGCTACTGTGCAATTACAAAATATATCACATATCTGAACCTGAATCCCTTGCTTTCAAGGACACGGAAGAATATTCCAGACACCACCTCCATAAGTTATCCAACCTGCTGACATCCTACTGCCACCTTGGGGCACTATCCAATCCCTACCCTACCCTCAGTGTTCCTCTTCTTCAAACCCAATTTAAATTGCCACATCTACAAAAATCCATACCAACACTTTACTAAATCTAGAGCTGAAACAGTCCCAGAACACTGTTGTTATCTTTCCACTAAAATCCGTGGCTCAGCAGAAGTTTCAATACTATCCACAGGCCTCACCTTCAGCCCTATGCCCAAATTTAACCATGTTGGACTTCTAAAACACCTACTCTCCTTCTCCCAGTCGCTGAAATGGAAACACTTCTTTGCTACCAGTCCCTCCAACCATAGTCAACCTAGCCCCAACAATAAACCCTGTCTCTCCCAGTTCTTACCAGTCCAACTGTGATCCTCTCCCCCTCCCACCCAACCACCCTCTGGTTGACTTTCAGGACTTCCTTACCTCACTCTGGCTTCAACATCCATCCTCAAGTCCCTTCCTAAGAACACCAACCTTTCAGCAGAAGAAATAACAACCATACACACCCTCAAAACAGATCCTCACCTAATCACTCTATCTGTAGACAGAGGTTCAGTGACTGCCATTACGAATTGCAGTGACTATCTAGTGTAAGGGTTCTGCCAAATGTCTGACTCCTCCACTTGTAAGCTCTGCCAGTGTGATCCCATCCCAGAAGTTGACCATAGCTCACAATCCCTGCTTTAAAGCCTTAAGCCCTTCCCAGAACCTCTCCTCTGAATCCATTCCCCTCCTTGTTCCTATGGTACCCCACACACCCACCTTCTACATGTTCCCCAAAATCCACAAACCCAACAATCCTGGGTGCACAATTGTAGCTGGTTATTGTGCCCCCACTGAAAGAATTTTGGTGTTCTTTGAATGACATCTCTAAAAAAATGCCCAAAATATAGTCTGTAATGTCTAAGATATCAACTTTCCACCATCCCCACCCCTTTACTTCCTGGATCCCTACTCGTTATTGTTGATATTGTTGATGCCACTTCCCTAAACAACATCCCTCATGCCCATGGTCTTGCCAATATTCAACATTACCACTCCCAATGTCATTCAGAGTCCCACTATACCACTCCTCATACACCTTACTAAGTTTATCCTAATGCAAAACTACTCCTCCTCTGAAAGGAAGGTATAAAAACAAATCTGCAGTACAGCTATGGGCACCCGCATGGCATCCTTTTATGCCAACCTGTTTATGGCCCAAAACCCAGAACCTCTGTCTGGTTCAGCTTCATTGATGACATCTTCATGAACTAAACTCAAGACCAAGATACCCTTTCCTCATTTTGTCACTATTTCAACACCTCTCCCATCTGCTTTACCAGGTCCTTCTCTAGCCAGTGCACCACCTTCCTGAACGTTAATTTCCTCCTCTCTGATTGCTCCATGCACTCCACTGTCCACATGAAACCCACCAACCACCAACAGCACCTGCATTTTGACAGCTGCCATCCCTTCCACACCAAAAATTCTATCCCATGTAGTCTGGTCATCCAAGGATAGTGTATCTGCAGTGACATGAACTTTCTTGGCCAGTACACTGAAGGTCTCACAAAGAACTTCACAGACAGGCACTTTCCCCCAGACCTAGTCTGCAAACGGAATTCCTGTGTCATATCTTCACATACCCCCAGTTCTCCGCCACCCCGAAGAATCAGCTGCAAAGGATTGTCCCCTTTGTCACACGATTCCATTCCAGAGTGGAACAAATGAACCACATCCTTCAGCACTGCTTTGATTATCTTGCCCTGAAATGAGGCACATACAACCCAAGATTCCCCCCACCCCTCCTAAAGTGGTGTTCCATTGCCCACCCAACCTCCACAACATCGTAATCCATTCTTATGCCATTTCCAGATCCAGTTCCTTGCTGCAGGGATTACGTTTCTGTGGGAGCCCTGTTTGCAAGATCTACCCAATCCACTCATCCAGCAAGCCATGTTATATACCAGCTCAGTTGCAGTGACTGCACATCTTTTATAATGGGCCAGGTGTCCACCAGCATGAAAAACCACTGCCAAAATGTGGCCAACCACAGATTTGACCACCCTGTGGTACAGCGAGCAGCTGATTGCAACATTTCATTTCAATGGGTATTTCACAAACCAGGCCATCAGGATCCTCTCTTCCACTGTCAGCTTTTCGGAACTGTGCAGATGGAAGTCCCCCTTACAATGCATTTTTGCTCTTGAAATTATACCTCGTCAACCTATGATAGTCTACTGTGCCTGCACTCTCCATCGAACACCTACTGCCCCCTATGTCCTATCACCTCCTCTCAATTCATGTCACCTCACCCTCATTGTATACCACTCAATGTTACACCTGGAAGCTTCTTCCTGCAGCCTACTAGTCCCTGCACACTATGCCAGGCAGTGCTGCTCTCTCCCCCCACCCATACCCTGTTATCCCTCCCCCTTCCCTGTACCACTCCAGATTGTTGCTTTTACTCAAGGCAACAGTTGCAGTCTGCCTGTAGATAGCATTCATGTGGTTGTGAGCTGTGCCTGATTTTATGAATGTGTCTGTGTTTTCTCTTTTTTTCTGAAGGATGCTTTGGCTGAATGTTCAGTTTGTAACAGTCTTTTTGCCGTGCCTGTCTGTAACTCAATATATCATCTCTACAATGAGTAGCAATCTATTCTTTTCCAAATTTTTAATACATAGAAAAGCAATAGTAATTATGAAAGAGGCCTCTAAAGACATGAGATTCATGTTATGACCAAGAGGTATACTGTAATTGTAAAATAATCCACAGAGATAATTAAAGTATTTTTATTGATGTATGTTTCAGGAAATTTTAATATGAAACTTGTTACATTTAAATATAATAATTATATCAGAGATATCATCATAATTTTAAAACTAAATTTTGTAGCCAGTTTAATGAGATCATATAAATTTCAATTGTAAGTTTGATCATGTTCCGTTTAAACCATCCACAAAGTGATCATGTAATTGTTGTCTCTTATACCAGCACAAATTGTAGTAGCTGTATGGAGTTAGTATTGCATCAGTATTGTAACATCGCAGTTCATGTCAGTCTTACATCAGTTTTTGGGCACAAAACCCACATCAGTTTTATCTGTGCTGTGATGCAATGAACACATTTTAAAAACATTTCATTTGCTTTGACTAAATTATTTTTTGGTGAGCTCATCACAAGCTGCTTGAAAATACACAAAACTGAACCCATGTGATATTTTAGTTGGAGAAACTATATTAAATCAGATTTACACACATCAACATCTCTTTGACGATCAGCTAGTTAAGCAATTTAAACATAGCCCCTAAAGCTGGTTACATTTTAGGCTCCAGCAGTGCCATTTCAATGTATTAAAACTTACTTCTTGGGGAGGTTCCCCAAGCCAACAAATGGGAGTCCATGGATAATAGTCTGCACTGACTACCTCACTCACTATTCTGTCACCAAAGCAGTGCCAACTGCCAAAGCTCTTGAAACAATGTCCTTGTACAAGACACCATTCTGAAGCACAGAGCCCCCTTTGTGATGATTACTTATCATGGAAAAGTTTTCCAGTCAAGACTAGCAACAAAGCTAATTTCATACTGCAACATCACCCATAAGATGAAAACTATCTACCAAACACAGATAAATGGTCTCACAGAATGCTTTAATAAGACATTGGCAGATATGCTCTTGATGTATTGGCTGGCTGGTTCAAATGGCTCTGAGCACTATGGACATAACATCTGAGGTCATCAGTCCCCAAGAACTTAGAGAACTAGTTAAACCTAACTAACCTCAGGACACCACACACATCAATGCCTGATGCAGGATTGGAACCTGTGACCATAGTGGTCATGCAGTTCCAGACTGAAGCAACTAGAACTGCTTGGCCACCACGGTCGGCTGACGTATTGGTTTTGAACAGGGAGACCGGGTTACAGTACTGCTCGCTATGTCATTGACATATGGCACTGTGAAACAAGACACTGCTGGTTTCACACCATTCTATCTGCACCAGGACACAAGACAAAAATGATGACAAATACACTGTTCCCATTTCATCCAGACAACACTCAGGATGAATATGTGAAACATAACTAGGGCCAAAGAAGCAATACAGCTAGCTCACTAATGGTCAGTGGATGCCCAGGAGAAGGACAAAGAGCTTATAATGCCTAGCACTGACCAGTGACATACAACCCAGGAGACTTGATATGGAATTTTACACCTATGCAGGAACTGGAAGTATTGTAAAAATTAGTGAAATATTACTTTCTAGATTGACACCTACGTCTATACTCTGCAAACCACCATGAGGTGTGTGGCAAAGGGTAAGTCCCATTGAACCAGTTATTTGGGTTTCTTCCCATTCCATTCATATATGGAGTGCATGAAGAATGATTCTTTGAATGCCTCTGTGTGTGTAATAATTATTCTAATTTATTTATTTATTTAGGTTTTTTTAGCATGGAGTCATCAATACAATGACTTTTGCAAACATCAAGTACAGTTACAAATGTAAAATACATTTAGGTCTTAGCCTTACAGGCAGTCATTAAACAGTAAATTGATCCTTGTCAAAATACATTACATCTTACACATATTAATACAGCCAATTATTTTTTGTAAATTATTTTACAGCTCTTAAACTTAACTATTTAAAATTCATTAAGCGAATAGAGACATTTTCCAATTAAGAATTCTTTAGGTCTTGATTTGAATTGCTTTTTATTACTGTTTTTCATGGACTCTGACAGTTTATTATACCATATCCGTCTATTAGTATATGGTCTTTGGTCCATCATTTTTAATCTTGTTCTTTGTTGGTAGTAATTCTCTTTAGACCTGGTGTTGTGATCATGTATCTCACTTTATTTAGTTACTTCAGTTTTCTGTGAGATCAAAAAAGTAATTTATAAAGAAACAAAGAGTATATGGTGAAGTACTTCTGTTGTCTGAAAACACCACGGCAAGAGTCTTTATAGCCTAGTCCATGTATAATCCTTAACCTTCTTTTTTGTAGCAATAGTACTCTGTTAAGGTGAATGTCTGCAGCACAACTCCATATTTCTATACAGTGCCTAAGATGAGGATAGATTGTGCCATAATCCAAAGTTTTAAGCATGTGGGTTGGCAATATTTTGGACAGTTGGCTAAGAAGATATGGCCCATTACTGACTTTTTTACATACAACATTAATGTGGCTAATCCACCAGAGGTGACAGTCCAGATCTATCCCCAGAAATTTACACTTGTTTGCTTCCTCTGCCACTATGCCACATACCTCACTGACACATGAGTGGTGTGAGTTGCCATTTGTAAATATTAGAATCTGTTGTTTATTTACATTGACCATTAATCCTTGTGCATGAAAATATGAACTTAATTCTAGTATTCCATTAATTTTTGAAAATTTCAGTTCCTCACAATCTTTACCATTAAATAAAACTTAGGTGTCATCAGCATAATTTTCAATGTGCGAGTTAATGGGGTGTACAGCGTCATTAATATAGACTAAAAAGATGAAGGTCCAATAATTGAGCCTTGTGGGGCTCCCTGTGTCACTGTTCCACTTGTGGATCTAGAAGTTAAGATGGTGGTGGTGGTGGTTAGTGTTTAACGTACTGTCGACAATGAGGTCATTAGAGACGGAGTGCAAGCTCGGGTTAGGGAAGGATTGGGAAGGAAATCGGCCGTGCCCTTTCAAAGGAACCATCCTGGCATTTGCCTGAAACGATTTAGGGAAATCACGGAAAACCTAAATCAGGATAGCCAGAGACAGGATTGATAGAAGTTAAGATCTTATTGTCAATTTGATGTGTAAGTTTGGTACAGTGTTTCCGATTCGCCAGATAGGTGGATAGAAGTTTCATTGGTGCATTACTGATGTACACCTGCAGTTTTTTTTAAAGAGAAGCTCATGGTTTACTGAGTCAAAAGCTTTGTTCAGGTCAAGGAATATTCTGGCTGTGTGCATACCCCATTCTTTATTGCTATATACTTCGTGGAAGAAACTGGTAACACCATTGGCCATGCTTAGGTCTTTCCTAAATCCATGCTGCAATTCAGTAAGTATTATGTGCCTTGAGAAAAATATTGTGAGTTGTGATAGGATAATAGTTTCAAATATATTATTGAAGGTGAAGGTAGGGATTAGTGATATCAGTCTATAATTTTAAACTACTTCTTTACTTCCCTTCTTATGGATTGGCTGAATTACATTTATTTTTAAGGCATTTGGGTATATGTTTTCATTAATACTACAGTCAGTCAGATAGGCAAGGGGTTTAGTTATTTCATTGCCATCCAGATGAATGCTTCTGCTTTAGCTTTTGTATCAGGTTAAAGATTTCCTGTTGATTCACCTCCATAGATTAGAGCTCTATACCATCCATGACATGATTTGGTGTGCCAGCCTATAGATCTATAAATGGGCTGATTGATCAAAAGGAGAGATAAAATGCTTATTGAATAAATTACATACTTCATATGGATCTTCCAATAGATGGCCCTATGTCTAATGTTAACTGTTTCATTCTGTTCCTTGCTGGTGGCTTTACGATGTTTATTGATCAGTCTCCAGGATGCCTTACCTATGTTGGCTGAATACTCTATTGCATCATTGTTTATCTGTTTCCTCAGTTGTAAAACATCTGTCTTAAAAGTTTTTTGGCTTGATTGTACTTTTTCTTAAATATATGTAACTTTGTTTCCTTATATAAACAGTCAATATCACATATATTCTGCCTTAACTTAATGAGCCTAGTATTACTTTCAAGTCAAGATTTGGTTTGTACCCTAGTTATTTTTTTGAGAGGGCAGCAGCAGTTGAAATGCTTCAGCACCGTCCTATAACATTTTTCCCATTTGTTTTCTGATCCTTTAGTTTGGTAAATAGTGTCTCATTTATCCTCTGCTAACTTAGTTTTGAAGACGCTGATGTTGGTGCTATTCAGGATCCACTTCTTCTCAGTTATCTTAGTTGCTGTTGGTACAGCAAATCTTAAATATTCTAACACCTGACAATAGTAATCTAAGTAATGAAAATCAACACTTTGAAAGTTAACACTGTCTTTTATATTTTTGTTGACTATTACATAATCCATCTTACTGGAGCCTGACTCTGTTACTGTAGTGTCAGAGTTCACTATATTTGTGAGATTATATGAATTAAATAATCTGTTATTTTCAAATACTACAGGAGATTGCCTCAATATTTAATTCTCCAACTACGCTAAGGTCAATGGGGCCTGTTTGTCTAATTTCCCTGTTAAGCCTATCAAGATAGTACAACACATCTGTATCTGGTGGGCGGTACATACCAATAACTTTACGTTTAGCTAACCTGCTTTAATAAGTGTTTATATGGACCACAACACCAGCCATTCCAGTTGTTCCTTCTTTGCAGTATTGTTCAACAATTGAGATTTTCTTACATGGACGATGTTGGTTTACAAATATTTCCACCTCACCCTCTTTGTACTGTTGCATGCAGTAACTATCTGCTAACACATAACCATCTAATTTGTAATACTCAATTTCATTGTCTTTTAGTCTGTGTTCTGAAATGACTAACAGGTGTGGTGAATTCTCATCCACAAATACGTGCAGCAGATTGAGTTTATTCCTAAGATACAGCACATTTAGATGCATTATCCTAAAGGGCATTGATATTTTACAACACTTTGTGACACGGTATTCTGAATCAGTCGAATTATTACACAAGTCTTTAACACTGCACTGTAATGACAACTTACTCACTTCCAATTCAGTTTCTTTGGCATGTGAACAGGGTTCTTTCCAATCCAAGGGGGTTAGTTAAGTAAAATTGTGTTGCTTGAAATTGAGCATAAAAAACTTGTTGATTATAATCTAAGATGATTGGGTCCATGGTTTTATGCAGCTACTTACAAAGTTCTGCTATCTGGTTCACTAACTTCAGCTTTCCATTTCTGTTTAAGTGAAGTCCATGCCTGGTATGTTTTTTATATTTCAGTTTGCTTACGTCTAGCAAATGTACATGATTTAGTTTTTTACATATTTTCTGCAGTTCTAAATTATAGCTCTCAATTTCTGTATTCACACATGACCACTGTGGGAGGTCATGTTGCACTGGTAGGTTTATTAGGGTAAGATTTGTGTTGTACAGTTTTGGCAATAAAATTGTGAGTGCTGACTTGCTCTTGTGTCTGTAAACATTTTTGGTGCCGCCAATGGTTACAATGTGGCTGTCTTTTTTCAGATTGTTTGTTTCTGATAAATTCTTGACTTTAGCACTTAATGTAGCTCTGGATTTAACTTTCATGAATACAGAATATTCATTGTGTAAAGGTACATGAAGGGGAGCTGAAAGGCTTTTTCCGTGGGTGTCCGCATACAGTAATAACTTCTTTGTGCTTCCAGGCATTACAAATTTTCTGTTTCAGCTTTTATCACAGGACGTTATATTTACTTTTGCTTACACTATTTGTTGTTTCGCTGGCTATGTCTAGTGCTGAAAACTTATTCGATGTAACTGGCATACAGTCATAGTGCTTTGTTTTTCACTTTCTTGATGGTTTTGTGTTGTGTTTTCTGACTTCACTGCAGTCCACATAAATTTATTTGTTGTTTCGATGTATTCTGAGTTCAATATTACGTTTGTTTTGTCATAAATAACACTATTTTTGGTTAGCAAATCATGTTTAACAATATCAATATGACTATTTTTGTGGCTATTTTCCACCACTTTTTCACTGTTTTCACTAGACCTCAAACTTTTTTCACTTAATTGTTTTTTGTTTTCTTGTTTCAGGTTTCCATATCTTAATAACTTGATAATTTCATTTTTCGTGTGTACCATGTTGAGATCTTCACATTTTCCATGCACACAATCACCACAGGTCCAAAAAATATCGTCATTTATGAGCTACAGGTTTACGTTCGCGCACCTCTCATGCAACCAGAAGTTGCACTTCACGCACAGGATGCCCTTCATCACATGTTGTTTTCATTTTTTACACAACAAGCTGTTATAAAATTGCTTTTCTACTGAGACTGATGCAGCATTGCACTGACCTTCTGGCACTATGTTTGTGAAACTAGAGAGTAGAGATACTCATGAAACTTATGTGAGCAATACATAAGGGATTGTAGCAGGGTACATGTAGCAAAGATTGCACAGTCCCAAAGAGAGCACAGTTTGTGTTCCTGACAGTTGATTAAACTGATCAGCTCATCACTGACGTAGTTGTGTTTCAAGTGGTATCAGAAATGCTTCATAGAAGTTGTGTGAAGAAATTGTGTATTTCTGAAGTGAAATCTGTAAGAATTATTTTTCAGCTTTCTTGATGTGATTCTGGCACTCTGTTGCAAAAGTTATTAATAGAATTCACAAGCAATAACCTCCAGTTCGTGACTGCATTTTGAAAGGCTTGCGTTCAGTCTACCATAATGCATCCCCATGTTTATCAAATGTGACATGTGCTGCCGTCTGTTGACTTTGCTGAGAATCATTGTTACTGTATGAAAGATGTCCCCATAGAGTGTGTGCACACTCTTTAGGGTGCAATTGCAAATGTATACCATCTTGCATGTGTTGTGGAATCTGAAGGTTAGGTTTTGTTTCAGAATGACTTCAAATTACTGTATGTGCAAAAATCAGACAGGAAGTTAATCTTTACTGAAGACTTGCTCAATGAGGCGAGACAACAAATCAAAAATGGAGAAAGCAAGCAAGAGGTAGCCACTGCTCTTGGTATGCAGCAGTCTATTTTAGGGAAAAGAGTGGAAGCAGTGAGTTGGGAGCGTAGTTTCTTGCCTTCCCTTGTCAAGCATCCAACGTACAAAAACAATGGCTATGTTCAAAGTATTCTGATCACAGGTAGCCTTTTCTTTTAGGGCACTGTACCAACATCACTGGAATGTTTAAAAAAGATTTTTTCAAATGAGCTGGAAAAAGAATTAGCAACCCACATCAGGGATCTTCAAGCTGTGTTCTATGGTATCAGCAGGCTGCAGCTCATGCAATTAGTATTTGACTACACAGAGGCTAACAAGTTGGATCACCACTTCAATAAGGACCCTAAGGCTGCTTGACAGGACTAGGTTCATGATTTCTGTGAGAGGCACCATCTTACCAGAAATACAATGTAGACAGGAGCATTGATTTCAATACACCTCAATCTGAGATATAAAAATTTTAAGCAGAGAGCAGAAGAGGAAAAGTTTCTTGCTTATTGCATCTATAACATGGATGTGAGATAAATACCTTCTGCTCTAATGAGATCCCAAAGGTCATAACTCCAAAAGAAAAACGTTTGATTATGAAAAATGTGTCAGTAAACCATCACAGTTGTCTGTGAAATGAACCCTATCAGCTTATTCATATCACCAGCCATAACCTTTCCACAAAAGAGGATGAAACCTGAGCTCTTCAAATATGCACACATAGTAACTCCCCTCATGATCTTAGACACTGGTTTCATAAACTCTGATTTCTTCATTGACTGGCTAAAGCACTACAGCGGCTATGTCAAACCAACTAAAGATGATCCATTCTCCTTCATACTTGACATCACAAGTCACATTGCAGTCTTCAATCTGTTATCTATTGTCAAGGTTATAATAACTTTGTTATCCCTACCACCACATGCCAGTCATAAACTTCAGCCCCCAAACAATTGTTTCTTTGGACCACTGAAAAATGCTTACACAGGTGAATCTGACAAATGGGTGCATAACCAATGAGGGACTGCAGCTACGCTATGTGACATCTGCTCAGTATTTTTTTTTTTAATGTCTATGGATGAATTACCACTCTGCAGAAGGCAAAGAATTCCTCCCATGCAACAATTAAACACCCATTTAACGCCAATGTGTTTTTGGAGAAGGGGTTTCTCCCATATAATGTAAGTGGTTGACCCTAGGAAGATCTAATCCAGAAATCTAGAGAAACGGAACAACTTCCATCTTAAATGGTAGATTTGAACATCACATCCAGTGGTGACCCAGGTAGTGGGAAGTGAGAACACAGCAAAAACATCACTATCTCCAGCAGAAATCTTGCCTGTACTGAAAGCTAAACAAACAAGAAAGAGGAGGCAACAAGCCAGATGATTAGAAGTCATGACATCCTCTCCACACAAAAAATGTATTTTGGAGAGTAAAACCAACATAAAGTATGTACCATCTTATAGACCTAGAACTGCAGAGGTAGTCTGCTACATAAAGAATGTTGCTTCTGAGGAGGCATCACATTCCAGAGAGAATAGGCCTACTCCACATGAAGAGAGAGCAGACAGGTTATCTATTTTCTGTTGAGAACATGTCAAGCAGCATGAGCAACCAATTGCAGATGACTTGGTCCAGTGCATTAAGTGTGAGAGATGATGGCACAAACAGTGCTCTTCATTTGAGGTTGGTATTGTATTCATTTGTGACATTTGCTAAATGCATGCTCTTTAGGTTCGTTTTGCATACTCTTAAGCACAGGTGAGTGAGAGAGCACATTTCCCATTTTTTGCAGTTTTGAAAAGTTCCATAAAAGTATTACCTGTCTACTGCTGTTGTTTTTTGAAGATGTAGATACTGTGTTAATAAATATGAACCTAAACTGTCTTTGTTTTCCTACTGATAACAAGCTAGAAAAATTATTGTTTAAAATTATTGTTTAACTGTCCACTTTTATGTAAGATCCCCTTATATTCTTAGGCTCTTGAAACTTTGTTAATAGACTTTCTTGGGCTAGTTTAGATCTGTTCTCAAGAGTCTGCCAGTTCAGTTCCTTCACTATCTCTGTGCCACTCTCCCATGGATTAAACAAACCTGTCACCATTCATGCATCCCTTCTTGGTAAATTTTCAATATCCCTTGCTAGTCTTATATGATACATGGTCCAAACACTTGAGCAATTTTCTAGATTGGGTTACACAAGTGGTTTGTAATCAATCTCCTTTGTAGACTGAATGCACTTCCCCAGTGTTCTACCCATATAACACCTTTCTTGAACCTTCACTATCCTCCTCCATCATTCTGGTCCACTGTTCCATCCACTTTCTTCTTTCCTCCACTACCACTCTTTTTCCTCCTTTCTTTCTTGCCTGATACTCTTCCCTTGTCTCTACTGTTCTCTTCTGGAACCATACCCGAAAGGCTCTATTCTTCTTTTGTACTATATCCTTTGTTTTATCATTCCACCGGGGTTTTACTTTCCATCTCTTTTTGTTGCTTGTCCTCCCACATATTGCTTCTGCCATACTTACAAATGTTTCCTTGAATCTACCCCATTCCTCTTCTACCATTTTTGGTTCATCGTTTGGGATGCTTCCCTTTACTACTTGTAAGTACTGTAGCCTGCTTTCTTCTTCCTTCAGCTTCCATACCCTTATATGTGTTTCCTGATTTTCTGTCCCTTTTTAATCCTTAGTCCCTCTCAGGTTCATTACCAGCAAACAGTGGGCACTATCCAAGGCCTCTGATGGTACTACCTTAATGTCAATGATGTTCCTATTCATCTCACTATCATACAGGAAGTAGTCAACTATCGAATTTCTCTGTAAGTCTTGACTGTACCAGATAATCTTGTGGCTCTCCCTTTTCCTGGACCAAGACTTCCCAACCAGCAAGCCATTCCTTTGACAGAACTCCAACAGTCTTTCATCTTCCTCATTTTGGCAGCCCCAACCCTCTGGTCCAAGCACACTTTCGCAAACTTGTCCTTCTCTTCCAGTGTGTGTGTTTAAATCCCCCATTACTATCATATTCTTCCTTCCCATCTGCTTCTGCATTTCCTCTTCAAACTCTTGCTTCTTCTGAGTCAAATGCTTTTCAGAAATCAAGAAATACTGCATCAACCTGATTGCCTTGATCCAAAGTTTTCAGTATGTCATGTGAGAAAATTGTGTGATTGATGTTTTTGGAATCAACACTGGTTGGTGTTGAGGTGGTAATTATGTCCAAGATACCTCATTATGTATGAGATCAGAATATATTCTAAGATTATACAACAAATCAGTGTCAAAGATATTGGATGCTAGTTTTTTTGGATCATTTCTACTACAATTCTTGTAGATGGGTGTGACCTGTGCTTTTCTCCAAGAACTGGTCTTAGCTTTTTGTTCAAGGTATCTAGGATAGATTACAGTTAACACATCAGCTAACTCAGCTGAAAATTCAGTACAGAGTCTGACAGATATTCCATTGGGCTCTGGAGCTTCGTTCAATTTTAACAATTTCAGCTGTTTCTCAAAACCACTTACACTTATAGTTATTTCATTCATCTTTTTCTGTGGTACAAGAATTAAATTTGGGCTATTATCCTGCGGTTTTCTTTGTGAAGGAACAGTTGAAAATGGAGTTAAGTATTTGAAGTTTTGCTTTGCTATCCTCAGTTTCAATTCCTGTCACATTCACTAGGGACTGGACACTAACTTTGGTACCACTAAAGCTTTTAAAATGACCAGAATTTCTTTGGGTTCTGTGAAAGATCATTTGACAATATTCATTGAAGGGATCACACATTGCTTACTTGACAGCCAAACATGTTTCATTCAAACTTTCTCCATCTACAGACCAAGCTTTGTTTTAGACCTATTAAGCAGTAATCTCCATTTCTTTAAAAGTAACTTTACAGTGGCTGTAAAGGGTCCCTCTCATTCTGGGCTGTTCTACTGGATTCATTTTTATCCAGCACATGGTCAACTATTCTTTTAAACTTTAGCCACAGTTGCTCTACATGCTCCTGCCCTGTGGTGAAAGTTTGTCGTTCTTCATTGAGACATGACACTACCGATTTCTTATCTAGACTATTGAACATATATGTCTTACTGACTGTTTTAGTTGCACTTTATGCTTTGGTAATCATTGTTGCTACAACTGCATCATAGTCACTGATGCCAGTTTTAACAAAAGTCTATTTGCAATGCGAATTGTGTCAGATATAGGGGATATAAAAATGAAAAATCTGGCATACTATGCTTACTTTCATTCCATAATGTCATATGGGATTATTTTTGGGATAATTCATCAAGCCAAGCTAAAGTTTCCAGGGCACAAAAACGTGCAGTAAGAGTTATATGCGGTGTGAACTCAAGAACATCCTGCAGAAGCCTGTTTAGGGAACTAGGGATACTAACTACTGCTTCCCAATATATTTATTTTTTAATTCAATGTATCATTAAAAATATATCACTTTTTAAAACCAACAGCTCAATTCATGTAATCAATACTAAAAATAAAAATAACCTTCACAAGGATTTAAAGTCACTTAGTCTTGTACAAAAAGGTGTGCATTATTCAGGAACACACATTTTCAATAACTTGCCAGCAACCATAAAAAGCTTAACAACCAATGAAATTGGTGGCCAACTCCTTCTACTCCATTGATGAATTTCTCAGTGGAACCAACTGATTTGTGTGTGCACATATATAAGTACAATATAACTTCTGCACCATTTCAGTGCAGTAATGTGTTCATTGTAAATAAGTATTATATTAGTTGTATTACACATTTATCACCTTATAAATCAGGGCCTCCCAACCTTTTCAGCTGGCGGATTCCTTCTTCAGTCGAAAATTCATGGCCGGCCCCTAGTCAGCCAAGAGCACATGAACTTTAAATTTCAGAGCAAAACCCATGGGAACTGAAAGATTCTTAATGCAAGTACCATGTTCCCAATGACTCCCCCCCCCCCCCCCCCCCAAAGTATCAAAAGGTTTTGGTTTAGAGATGGATGAAAACAACTTTAAATTAATGATCCAATTTGAATTCCCACTGTATCCAGGCACTTGCTAGTGGATTTACTCGCTTTGTTCAGAACGCTATAGCCTGACTATATTACTTGGTAATTGACATTTCAGACGTTGGAGCTGCCTTCCTCCAAGAGCAATCGACGTCACGTCCAAACTGTTCGTTGTTGACAAGCTACTGCCTGTGGTGTGTTCACTTCCACTGTTTGGCAACTGTTGTGTAAGGAGCATGGATATTTCGTAACAGTCGTGTGTGTGTGTGTGTGTGTGTGTGTGTGTGTGCATGTGGGGGGCGGGGGGGGGGGGGGGGCTGTTCGTGAAATCCAAAGAAAAATGTTCAAATGTATGTAAGCCTATGGGACTTAACTGCTGAGGTCATCAGTCCCTAGTCTCACACACTATTACCATAAGTTTAACTTCCGCTAAGGACAACACACACACACACACGGGCCCGAGGGAGGACTCGAACCTCCGACAGCAGGAACCGCACCAATGTTATCGTTTGTGTTGCCGACTGTCGAATATTATTGCCAAAGATTGAATGTTATTGCCAACTTTCAAGTGCTATACACATGTTTTTCAAAGAAAAAAATAGTGATGAATTTGATTTATTTTCACAATTTTATTCAATAATTTTACTCATTATTTTACACGATTTGGTGAAAGGTGGCTGCGGACGCCCTAGAAAGAGCCGGTGGACCGCTAAGGGGTCTGCGGACCACATGTTGGGAAGCCCTGTTATAAATAAATAAAAAAAACTTTTTTATTTTAAATTCAGTGCATTTGTGTTTGTAAAATGATTCTTTCATATAGTGTTCATTAAAAAATGACGATCATTCCACTTGGGACCTGTGGAATGGTACATTAGCTTATTTGTTTGAGTTGTAAATATTTGTCATGTATTGTTGTTTTCCTGACATGTTCTACATCCTGGAGGACCTCCTCACTACGGATCAATTGGAATGAAAGTAAATCTAATCTACTCTAATTTATCAAATAAGAAGATTGTTATTTGTGCAGTTTAAGAAAATGTTTGGTGTAGTAAGAAATGACTTAAGCAAAAAAATCAAACTGCCACAAACATAGATAGGACAGCAAATGAAAAATGTATTATACTCTACAAAACAGAGACAGAACAGAAGATAGGACAACAGATGAGAAGTCAATTAGAAGACACCAAAAGTGGACTCAAAAATGTAACATGGAGTCAAATCAATGGAAACATTAGACAGGTTATTTTTGGAAAAAATACAGAAAACAACATAAAATTTCAGTCATGTTATACAGAATATCCCCCCCCCCCTCCCCCATGAACCATGGACCTTGCCGTTGGTGGGGAGGCTTGCGTGCTTCAGCGATACAGATTGCCGTACCATAGGTACAACCATAACGGAGGGGTATCTGTTGAGATGCCAGACAAATGTGTGGTTCCTGAAGAGGGACAGCAGCCTTTTCAGTAGTTGCAAGGGCAACAGTCTGGATGATTGACTGATCTGGCCTTGTAACAATAACCAAAACGGCTTTGCTGTGTTGGTACTGTGAATGGCTGAAAGCAACGGGAAACTACGGCCGTAATTTTTCCTGAGGGCATGCAGCTTTACTGTATGATTAAATGATGATGGCGTCCTCTTGGGTAAAATATTCTGGAGGTAAAATAGTCCCCCATTCGGATCTCTGGGCGGGGACTACTCAAGAGGATGTTGTTATCAGGAGAAAGAAAACTGGCGTTCTACGGATCGGAGCGTGGAATGTCAGATCCCTTAATCGGGCAGGTAGGTTAGAAAATTTAAAAAGGGAAATGGATAGGTTAAAGTTAGATATAGTGGGAATTAGTGAAGTTCAGTGGCAGGAGGAACAAGACTTCTGGTCAGGTGACTACAGGGTTATAAACACAAAATCAAATAGGGGTATGCAGGAGTAGGTTTAATAATGAATAGGAAAATAGGAATGTGGGTAAGCTACTACAAACAGCATAGTGAACGCATTATTGTGGCCAAGATAGATACGAAGCTGACACCTACTACAGTAGTACAAATTTATATCCCAACTAGCTCTGCAGATGACGAAGAAATTGAAGAAATGTATGATGAAATAAAAGAAATTATTCAGATAGTGAAGGGAGCCGAAAATTTAATAGTCATGGGTGACTGGAATTCGAGTGTAGGAAAAGGGAGAGAAGGAAACGTAGTAGGTGAATATGGATTGGGGCTAAGAAATGAAAGAGGAAGCCACCTGGTAGAATTTTGCACAGAGCATAACTTAATCATAGCTAACACTTAGTTCAAGAATCATGAAAGAAGGTTGTATACATGGAAGAACCATGGAGATACTAAAAGGTTTCAGGGGCAGGTGTGGACTCTGACCACAATCTATTGGTTATGAACTGAAGATTAAAACTGAAGAAACTGCAAAAAGGTGGGAATTTAAGGAGATGGGACCTGGATAAACTGAAAGAACCAGTGGTTGTACAGAGTTTCAGGGAGAGCATAAGGGAACAATTGACAGGAATGGGGGAAGAAATACAGTAGAAGAAGAATGGGTAGCTTTGAGGGATGAAGTAGTGGAGGCAGCAGAGGATCAAGTAGGTAAAAAGACGAGGGCTGCTAGAAATCCTTGGGTAACAGAAGAAATATTGAATTTAATTGATGAAAGGAGAAAATATAAAAATGCAGTGAATGAAGCAGGCAAAATGGAATACAAACGTCTCAAAAATGAGATCGACAGGAAGTGCAAAATGGCTAAGCAGAGATGGCTAGAGGACAAATGTAAGGCTTATCTCACTAGGGATAAGATAGATATTGCCTACAGGAAAATTAAAGAGACCTTTGGAGAAAAGAGAACCACTTGTATGAATATCAAGAGCTCAGATGGAAACCCAGTTATAACCAAAGAAGGAAAAGCGGAAAGGTGGAAGGAGTATATAGAGGGTCTATACAGGGGCAATGTTCTTGAGGACAATATTATGGAAATGGAAGAGGATGTAGATGAAGATGAAATGGGAGATACGATACTGCGTGAAGAGTTTGACAGAGCACTGAAAGACCTGAGTCGAAACAAGGCCCCCGGAGTAGACAACATTCCATTAGAACTACTGACGGCCTTGGGAGAGCCAGTCCTGACAAAACTCTACCATCTGGTGAGCAAGATGTATGAGACAGGCGAAATACCCTCAGACTTCAAGGAGAATATAATAATTCCAATCCCAAAGAAAGCAGGTGTTGACAGATGTGAAAATTACCGAACAATCACTTTAATAAGTCACAGCTGCAAAATACTATCACGAATTCTTTACAGACGAATGGAAAAACTAGCAGAAGCCGACCTAGGGGAAGATCAGTTTGGATTCCATAGAAATACTGGAACATGTGAGGCAATACTGACCTTACAACTTATCTTAGAAGCTAGATTAAGGAAAGGCAAACCTATGTTTCTAGCATATGTAGACTTAGAGAAAGCTTTTGACAATGTTGACTGGAATACTCTCTTTCAAATTCTAAAGGTGGCAGGGGTAAAATACAGGGAGCAAAAGACTATTTACAGTTTGTACAGAAACCAGATGGCAGTTATAAGAGTCGAGGGACATGAAAGAGAAGTAGTGGTTGGGAAGGGAGTGAGACAGGGTTGTAGTGTCTCCCTGATGTTATTCAATCTGTATATTGAGCAAGCAGTAAAGGAAACAAAAGAAAAATTCTGAGTAGGTATTAAAATCCATGGAGAAGAAATAAAAACTTTAAGGTTCGCCGATGACTTTGTAATTCTGTAAGAGACAGCAAAGTACTTGGAAGAGCAGTTGAATGGAATGGACAGTGTCTTGAAAGGAGGATATAAGATGAACATCAATAAAAGGAAAACGAGGATAATGGAATGTAGTCGAATTAAGTCGGGTGATGCTGAGGGAATTAGATTAGGAAATGAGACACTTAAAGTAGTAAATGAGTTTTGCTATTTGGGGAACAAAATAACTGATGATGGTTGAAGTAGAGAGGATATAAAATGTAGACTGTCAATGGCAAGGAAAGCGTTTCTGAAGAAGAGAAATTTGTTAACATCGAGTATAGATTTAGGTGTCAGGAAGTCATTTCTGAAAGTATTTGTATGGAATGTAGCCATGTATGGAAGTGAAACATGGACGATAAATAGTTTAGACAAGAAGAGAATAGAAGCTTTCGTAATGTGGTGCTACAGAAGAATGCTGAAGATTAGATGGTTAGATCACATAACTAATGAGGAAGTATTGAATCGGATTGGGGAGAAGAGAAGTTTGTGGCACAACTTGACCAGAAGAAGTGATCGGTTGGTAGGACATGTTCTAAGGGATCAAGGGATCACCAGTTTAGTATTAGAGGGCAGTGTGGAGGGCAAAAATTGTAGAGGGAGGCCAAGAGAGGAATACACTAAGCAGATTCAGAAGGATGTAGGTTGCAGTAGGTACTGGGAGATAAAGAAGCTTGCACAGGATAGAGTAACATGGAGAGCTGCATCAAACCAGTCTCAGGACTGAAGACCACAACAACAACACAACAACAACAACACATACAGAATACTTCCTTTAAAAACTTACAGTACAGACTGAAGATTTCAATTTTTATATTTAAATTAAGCTATTATTAGATATTGAAAATATGTCATTAAGCAGAAAAGTAGGAAAAATATAGTATATAAACCCTAAACCTGTTTTGTCTAGAATATCCCATTATAAATTTGAAATGTATTTATTTTGGCAATGCGTTCATTTTTCATTACTAGATGTGCCATTTCTAAAAAATAATGGTTTTGATATAACAAAGGTCTCAATTATGGAATTGTTATAACTAAAAATTATAATCTTTGAAAAACTTCTGGTGCTTATAGTAAACATCATAAGTTACAAACTGAGTAAATGTGTACTATTTTAAGTTCAGTTGTGTCTCAGTTTATTTCAGTTATGTTGCTTTAATATATGTAAGGTGGAGCCAGTTGTTATGTCAGTCAGTTCTCCTCATAACTTCTTTGGGAATTTTTCTTTAGTAATTAAACTTCTTTTGTTAATGTATTTTTGATGTAAATATTGGAACGGATTGTAAACAGTGTGTGAACTGAGAACAGACAGAAGAGAAATGAATTGACATTAAATTAGAGTTTATTTCAGTCATGTCAAAGAATGAATATAGATAACCATTCATGAGATGCAAGATCATCTCCTTGACAACTGGTGCCTCTGAAAGAAAAGTAGTTTTGTTAACTGCATATAACACATTTATGCATGAAACTTATTTACAATGTGCAACTTTAGCAATATATACCATGATTACAAGGTAAAATATTTGTGCTTTTAGTAGTCAAAAATCATGTAAATAAGTTATAACCTGCTTTCATTTTCGGACGTGACTGTGGTTATGAATTAATATCACCCGGATGACTGGATTACAGTCATTGACAATGCTAAGGGTAATAGATTCCTTGCCTACATGGTGGAACCAGGGGCTTTCAGAAGCCTTAGAATGAGCTGGACGGAGGGTGTGTAGAGGCTCCTTCAACATACTGAGTATGCCTGGATACAAGATTTCTTTGATAATCCTACTATGCTAAGTGGAAGAAAATGTCTCAACATCCTGGTAGTTTTGTTAAAACATTGCAAAGAAGCTAAGAGGTACTGAGAAAAGAAGTATTCAATCAGCTAACATTTCAGATTTTCCCATTTCATATGATGAAATTTTGTCAATCAAAAACATCTAGAAGAAAGACTTACTTTACATTTGTCAATATATCCTAGTTAAAATGCGATTTCTATCAGCAACTACCAAATGAATAGTTCATTTGCAAGCCATTCTAGCAAAACACACTGTTGAGGACTGGAAATACAATGCTGAATGTACATGTTTAGTACAATTGCAACTGAAATTGTGTTAAATTGCTCAGTATTTTATGCTGCTGATTATGTATATTTGTATTGCAATAAACATTAAGTGATTTGATCTCTTTGGTACTACTTTCTTAAAATAAGCTTTTGCTTTATGCAATGAGTAACACAAAAAAAACAGCATGCTTCAACAGCAACTATGCAGATTCAGTATTATTCTTCAAGAAAATTAAAACAGTGTAATTTTTTCAAATACAACATGTGCAACTGAGCAATAAGTGTAATAAAAATATGCATAATGGCATTTTAACTCGTATATACTGCTACATCGAGAAAATGCAAACAGGTAAGCATAATGTAAATTTTTGTTCTCTTGTAAGATTTTCTTTTTGTTAGTTACAACATTGTTTGGATTAATTATTCAGTTAAATTTGTTGATATTTATCATATTCAAAGAAGTTATTTGTGAAGTCTGGTCTTGAGTGATTAAGGGCACCATTTACTAAGTCTGACAACTACAGCTTTTTAGTAATGTATAAAGTTAACTGAATCTTCAGCCAGTTCTTGGTAGAACAACCTTATAATAAATTAAAAGTGCTAGTTTGCTTTTGTTCTACACTACTTTACTAGTTAGTGCTAGTTTGATATTGTTCTGCAGTACAGTACTTCTGCTCCTCATGTCAGTTCTACCAGTATTACTTATTCCATATAACTGAATTCCATATTGTATTTTTTTTGCCTGATGTGTTTCCCTCCTCCTCATAATGCATTTATTTCAATATTAGACTACTTTCTTCAGTGTTCTGCAAAATGACTTGTAATAATCTACAGTATCAAAGCTGTTCTTAACTGGCACTTCATGTTTTGTTTTTGTCCTGAAGATACAATTAATCCTTGAGTAATCCTTTGGTCCAATTTGAGATAATTTTAGAGAAAACATTTTTATTAAAAATATGTTTCATTTTTCAGCCATATCACAAATATTGTAAATAATTCCATAGTTCATATTTATGAGCAGTTTTCACCTTTGTAATTACACTCTGAGCACAGATTTACTGCTGTTTCTGCTCTGTTCAGTATCCATGTTTAATAAAAGATACAGGGTTACCGTCTTAGGAATAACAGAGTATTGGTTTATAAAATGATTTCATTCATTAGATGTATTTATGAAGGTATTATGAATGGTTATTTGTGAGCAGTTAGTTACTTATGTTGGAAAGCTCTGCAGAAAGAATTGATTTGATAGAGGTATATGGCCATAAGTTGTGATGCATGCAATGTGGCATAGCAGTTACTGGTAGCATTGTGCGGATCATCAATTCAAAAACCAGTAGCAAATATTTGGAAGCCTCTCAAAATTTCTTATGCTTGTACTGTTTGCAAGTCTCTTATTGTTTGTGCCTGTGCACTGGGGGATGAAGGCTGTGCACCTCCAAGATGGGATGAGAGTGACAATTTTGCTATGCATTGCAGTATCTATTGTCTTGGCAGTTATTCCATGAAATGACATCCCAGCTCAGAGAAGCAGAGACCGTCATCAAATAAAGGGGCACTTTGACAATGGTGCTGACACCACAGATGAGTAAATTGCTGTCATTAGCACTTTCAGACTGAGCTTATGTGACATCAGATCAAATATATGAACATTCACTGTAGATGTGGTGCTCCCTCGCATCATAAATTGTACTGGAAATTATATAACTGTTGTCAGAAGAAATACTTATTATCATTTAGAAGGAAGTTGAGGACTGGTTAAAGCTTCCAGATACCGGCATAACAGCAGCTGCAGGGGTGCAGATGTTGATATTAAGATTAAGTACATGGTTTGTCTAAAATATATTTCAAGTAGCAGCAGATCAGAATCTGATATCAACAACGTTCAAAATCTGAATATAAACACACTGTTTCAGACATAAGGAACACTTCAAACTGCACTGTTAGTTACCTTCTCAAAACTGAATGTTTTTTTAATCCTAACCTCTTTTATGACTTGCTCTCTTTCTGCCCTCCCTACCCTAAGAAAAGTATTGATGTGGGACTGTACTTCTTGGTATTTTGTCAGTTATAGTAATGCCCATGCCTTCCTTGCCCAAATAATATTTTGCTGTCATTCCAGTTTCACTTTTACTACCTGTATGAGGTGAAGCTCATGCACATGTCACCATATCTGCTGATAGAAACAATAGGAACAACTCCAGTATGTGTCCCTGTACCATACTTTATAATAATGTGCAATAACCACTGAGATAACTTGTGTGGCTCAGCATCTTTTGTTTGCAGGCCACTGCATAGAGTTATCAATAAATTTCAGAGAACAACTTAAAGTAACTGGATATCAGTACTTCTACATAACTTATGTGATGTAAGCAGTGCATGAGAGGAAGGTTGGTTGGAGGTACACTGAAGCACCAAAGAAGCTAGTATAAGACATGTGTATTCAAATACTGTGATATGTAAAAAAGCAGAGTATGGTGTTGTGGTCAGCAACGCCTATAGAAGAGAACAACTGTCTGGCACAGTTGTTAGATTTGTTACTGCTGCTACAATGGCAGATTATCAAGATACATGCGAGTTTGAACACCTTGTTATAGTTGGCACTCGAGCGATGGGACACAGTATCTGCGAGGTAGGGATAAGTTGGGATTTTCCCATATGACCATTTAACAAGTATACCATGAATATCAGAAATCTGATAAAACATCAAATCTCTGACATCATTGCTGGGAAAAGGTCATGCAAGAATGGGATCAACAATGACTGAGGAGAATCTTTCAACATGATAGAAGCGCATCCCTTCCACAAATTGCTACAGATTTCAATGCTGGGCCAACAAGTGCCAGCGTGTGAACCATTCAATGAAACATCATTGATATGGGCTTTTGGAGCTGTAAACCCACTCATGTAATCTCGATGACTGCATGACACAATGCTTTATACCTCGCCTGAGCCCGTCAACACAAACGTTGGACTGTTGATGTTCGGAATCACATTGCTTGGTCAGACGAGTCTCATTTCAAATTGTATCGAGTGGATGGATGTGTATGGATATGGAGACCTCCTCACGAATCCATGGATCCAACATGACAGCAGGGGCTGTTCAAACTGGTTAAGTTTCTGTAATGGTGTGGGGCATGTGCAGTTAGAGTGATATGGGACCCCTGATATGTCTAGATATGACTCTAACAGGTGACATGTACTTAAGAATCCTGTCTGATCACCTGCACCCATTCAACCCATTCATATCCATTGTGCTTACGACAGACTTGGGCCATTCCATCAGGACTATGTGACACCTCACACATCCAAATTGGCTGCAGAGTGGCTCCAGGAACATTATTCTGAGTTTAAACACTTCTGCTGGCAACTAATCTCCCCAGACATGAACATTATTGAGTATGTATGGGATGCCTTGCAATATGCTGTTCAGAAGAGATCTCCACTCCCTCATACTCTTATGGATTTATGGACAGCCCTGCAGGATTCATGGTGTCATAACCCTCCAGCACTACTTCAGACATTAGTAGAGTCCATGCCACATTGTGCTGTGGCACTTCTGCATGCTTGTGGAGGCCGTACATGGTATTAAGTAGGTGTACTAGTTTTTTTGGCTCTTCGGTGTATAAACATTATGTATTCCATTTTCAATTGGCATTTGGACTGGCATCTCATGGAACTGATGGGAGCAATCTTGATGTAAGTAATATGTTTACAGCCAATGTAGATATCTTATTGAAATTAGGGATGTATATATGTATGCTATGTATGCGTGATTCAGTAAGTATGTGAGGCTGGCGGGGGGGGGGGGGGGGGGGGTACAAATAAAAGAAAAAATTAAGACCAAATATGCGTCATGTACATGCTTAGCTCATGTAACAGCGCTCCTCTTGTGAAGCTTAGTATACTGTGATGGATTGTTGAGACTCATTGCTGCTATTCTTTGTCATGGACTCTTTATGGCAGACTTCTTCACCATGCCATGCAAAGAAATATGTCCACATCAAGGTTTGATTCAAGGATGGCGGAAAGCTGAAAATTGAGTCATCTTCTGTGCTTTTGAAAGTGAACTGAGTGTAAATAGACCAAAGTTTCTGAAGTAGCTTTTCAGAAAAATTCTATTTGTAGTATAAAAAATAAAGCACCCTGTATCTTGGATTCACTCTTTTTTGTATGCAGTTGTTTTCAAACAATTGCAGGTAAACTATTGGTTAAAAATATTTGATTGTTTTAAATTGTAAATCTCACATCACAGTCTGATGACAAGGTTATTTTTCCATTATTGGTCATATTTATTTTACTACTTCAGAGCTGGGTAACTCACTGCCTGCTGTTCAAAGAATTTGCAGTTAATTATGAGTGTGAGCCACAACTGACAATCTGAGTGAAGCAGAAACTGGCAGTGTGAAATCATTGTCATATTTCAAAATGCATAATTCCACATCATTGAGAGATGAATGCTGGTATAAAAGGCAGAGTGAAAAAAAGTGACCTAACTAGAATTTGATCTCACAACATTTTGGTTTTCAGCCACATACTATATCGATTTTTTTTTATCATTTTGTTCTATATTGTTTGTTGAATTTGTTCAGGGCAGACTTCTTATGACACCCATTTAGGTTCTTTGTTGATCCATTCACTCAGTTTTTTATTACAGAGAGTAGCTAACCCTCTGACTGCACATGCTGAGCTACTGTGCCAGTGACCATTAGACCACCACACTAGATGCAAATTAGATCATGCTTGCTGAATTCTCAAGGCAATGCTGTTTTATTGAGTTATGATGGTTGTTTGCTAGGTGGCAATTGTTCTAACACTGAAGATAATAAGAAATGCAGTTGTGGAAAACTGACAACCTTTATAAAACTGACAACCTTTATTTGAGTCATTGTGTGACATGCATACATAATAAGAACATCACATTTTGGTAGCATTTACAAGAGAGACAGGCCAGAGTGGATGTCACTGCCAGACCAAAAATCTTTAAAGAATTGAACCACATATTGAGGATCACTGTCCAAAGCCGCCACACAAGGCAGGCCTTTGATAGAAAAAATTGCTGACAGCGTCTTGACCATCAGTTCTGGCATACTGCCAAAATAGATGGACAATGAACAACACAAGGAAATTTGGAAAAGGCATCAACAACTAAAAGGCAAAAAGCATCCAAAAAAGGTCCAACAAAATCTATATGGATTTGTTCCCAAGGTATTGTGGGCATTGGCCGAGAGGACAAAACAGTGTGTTGTACCACCTGTGGGTTGTAACACTGGCAGCAGTCCATGACCAGGTGCTCCACCTCACAGTCAATATCACGCCAGAACACATGCCTAAATTCCAACTATTTAGTGTGAGGGGCTCCCCATTGACCTCAATGTAACCAGATGAGAATCTCCCTACATTTACATCTACATCTATGATCCCCAAACCACCATGAGGTGTATGGCAGATGGTGCATCATATTGTACGAGTTATTAGAGTTTCTTCCTGTTTCATTCACATATGGAGTGCAGAAAGAATGCTGATTTGAATGCCTCTATGCATGCAATAATAATTCCAGTCTTATCTTCATGATCCCTGTGTGAGTGATTTCCAGCAGTATGGGAATCACAAGCTGGGGAGTACACCTTCCATTAACAAGAGAATGACACAATTCAAGAGGTAAAGGTAATGATGGAACTAACACAATGGGGCAGATGCCCAGCCCAGTGGACATTCAGGTCATCTGTGTTGTATCATGTGCACAACTTGTTTAGGCACTGGTGTAATGCTGAAGCTGGTCATGGGAACCCATCAACAGCCTGCCATGCTTCCATGTCAAGTTGAAAACATAACGGTTGTCTTGATTAAATGATGGATCAGGCTGCATGGGCAGCTGAGGCAATATGTCTGCACTTGCATTTTGCAACGTGGGATGGAAATGGATCTCGTAATTATACCCTGACAAAAATAAGGACCAATTATGGAGGTGATGAGCAGCTTTATTGTATAAAGCAGCTGAAGGGCAAAACAAGGAAACTAAAGGCTAATGATGAGTATCTGAGTGGAATTTCATACTGTGTAAGAATACATAAAATATTCTGATGGGTGGAAATGATCATAAGGTTTCTTTTTCGACCTGCAAAGAGTATTGCTAAGCTGAACTGAGCAGTTTGGATGCAAATGAGATAGGTTTCTCAGAGCCATCTGCATGACAATGAGTCAGATCCACCCCCACCCCACATTTGGATGCATCTGTGGCCAAGAATAAACGTTTACTTTGCTGGAAGGCTGAGTTGCACAAATGCAGCCTCACAGGCTGGTGACCACTTGGAAGGTACATTTTTATGAAGCAAGTGGTGCATAGGGTGAGCCATAGAGGCTGCACCCAGAAAAAACCTATATTAGTAAGAAATGATAATTAAATCAAGACCCTAAGCTGTTGACAGGCATTGATTTACATCAACGAGGACAGTTGAAAATGTGTGCCCTGACCGGGACTCAAACCCAGGATCTCCTGCTTACATGGCAGATGCTCTATCCATCTGAGCCACCGAGGGTACAGAGGATAGTGTGACTGCAGGGATTTATCCCTTACATGCTCCCTGTGAAACCTACATTCCCAACTTAATGTCCACACACTACATTCTCATTACTCGTATCAGACAATCTTATTGAGTCCCATAAGAGTTTGGGCAATGCGTGTGCATCCAGCACAGAAGAAGAAGGTCAATGGCTGGTCTGTCTTAACTATATGAAGATGGTATCTGTTCTTTCGGACATGTCTGAAAGAACAGATACCACCGGTATACATGCAGCTCTCTTAGAATGAAATGATAATTAAATCAAGACCCTAAGCTGATGACAGGCATTGATATGCATCAACGGGTTACTTAAGGCTAACTGGCCATTGACCTTCTTCTTGTGTGCTGGATGCACATGCATTGCCCAAACTCTTACGGACTCGGTAAGATTGTCTGCCACGAGTAATGAGTATAATGGACAGGGGCACTATGAATGTAGTGTGTGGACATCAAGCTGGGAATGTGGGTCTCATGGGGAGTGTGCAAGGGATAAATCCCTGCAGTTGCACTATCCTCTGTGCCCTAGGAGGCTCAGATGGATAGAGCATCTGCCATGTAAGCAGGAGATCCCGGGTCAAGTCCCGGATGGGCAATACATTTTCAACTGTCCCCATTGATTATATCAACACTTCCCAACAGCTTAGGGTCTTGTTTTAATTATCATTTCATTCTAAGAGAGCTGCATGGTCACCGATTGTATCTGTTCTTTCGGACATGTCTGAAAGAACAGATACCATCTTCATATAATAATAAGCTTCCTTATCAAGAAATACCTGTGGGTCCCACAGATTGGATGGACGAAACAAAGCCTTGATTGAGGCAACACATTGTTCCAGGGTTTAAATACCCTGCTGGGAAAGTTCATGAACAAGATACTCAATAGAGTGTTGAAAAAAAACTGTGATGTACTAAGATTACTCCTAAGATCTGTGGTGTTCAAAACAGTAAAGAGAGAACAGAGGTTGCATAAATGTTCTTCCATTGAATTACCACTGATGACAATATCATCAAGATAGTTGATGCAGCAAGGAACATCAGCTGTAAGTTTTTCCAAAACATGTTGAAATATAGCCAAGATACCAGTTACAACAAACATTAAAAGTTGATATTCATAACAACCAAAAGGCATGTCCACAACAAGCAATTGTTTCAAGGCATCATCTAATGGAACGTGCAGGTTGGCCCTAGCTTAGTCAGTCTTGAAAAAAAAAAAAAAAAACTGGCCTCCAGCCAGTTCAACAAGTACCTCATCAGATCGAGTCAGAGGGTATGTGCCAATAACAGGTTGTGCACTTATAGTGAATATGAAGTCAGTACAAAGTCAGTCCTGATCCAATGACCCTTTCATTATCACTTACGTTGTAGCCCACTCACTCATTGAAATCAGTCTAATGATGCTGAGTGACATTAAGTGATTCAAATCAGAGTTAACTTGGCCATGAAGGGACAGAGGTATGGGCTTTGCTTGGAAAAAATGTGGCTGAGCCAAAGGTTTAAGCATGATATGTGCTGTGAAATTGCTCACACACCCTAAACCCTCAGAAAAATTCCGAGGATAATGAATCTAGAGTTTGATAAGGAACCTGATGTGACACAAGATTTACTGTATCAGTAACAGAAAATTCAAAGGCAATGAAAGTGTCTAACCGAAACAAATTCTCAGTATAGGGACCACTAACAACTAAATATGTGATATGATGAACTACAGATTTGTAGCCATGATGGTCATAAATTTAGTGAAAATAGGAATGTGATGTTTATTGTAGCTTACAAGATGGCAGTTGATGGTGGCCCATGGTGGGGAGCACAGCCATATGGATATTTCAGAGCTGAGGAGTGAAACAGCCACTCTGGTGTCCAGTTGCAGCAACAGTGTTTTATGCAGTATAGACACTTCAGTGAAAAGCTCATTATTTTTAGCAATAGAGCAACACTTACAGCTAAGATCCTGGAACTCCACCAGCCAAGCCCAATGCAGCCAACGTGATTGCTTGCGGCACTGGTAAAATTATTTGTGAACAGTATTGACATAGGTATATTTCCAATGAGAAGAAGACAACAAACTACACAGTTCATCAAAGGAAATGCAGCCAGTTCCTGCAAGGGGGCCATCTGACACAACAACTGAAATGCACAAGGAGGAATTCATGACAAAAATCAAGCCTCACAAATGTCCTAGTTCTGCATCCAAAATGCAAAAAAGTGTTGGCAGAGCCATTTTCATGAGCTTCCCAGTCTTCAGCAGTCAGTGTGTGGTAGAAATAGTGCAGAATCACTGAAGATGATGTAATCTGTACATACAATGTTGCCTTGAGTTTTTAGGAAGTAGCTGTAGTAAGTTGCTGCTGGTGGAGAAGAGATTGAAGGACTGTCTTCATAAAGAAGTTACACACACACACACACACACACACACACACACACACACACACACACACACACACACAAAACAGTCTCTTGAGTAGAGCACACAAAAGTTCTTATTGCTACTTAAATTGTAATTCTGAATGCAATAAGAAATGTGGTTACGAAAAACCAACAACCTTTATTTGAATCACAGTGCGACATGTGTACAAAACCAGCATGTACAGCAGAGACCATCTGGAGGTGCTGCAAGACAGAATAAAGGGTATTGACCCACCAGGGACTGCTGGTTTCCTACCACAGGTGACTGAGATGACATCCAATGTTGGCAGCCTCATGTGGAAACGCCTGAAGCTGAAGAATGGTGCGTTACTTGAACAAGACATGCGCTGCAGCCATGGTGGCAGAGGTGTAGTGACATGTGGGTTACTACAGCAATGACATTGTTTTCACAGATTAACTTTAATTCATCATAATGTAGTGAATGTGTATGAAATATTTATAAAATATACACAAAAACCTTCCTAACGAATTAGTGTGTCTATTAGGCAAAACCAGATCAAAATCTTTCCAGCAGTTCCTGAGACTAACCTGCATATGCAGATGGATGTTAGCAAGCATCTTCAATTTATATACATAGAAAAGAGGAGAGATTGTATAACCTGCTATGGAATATTTTAACTTCAACTCTGTTTTCCTTTCCTTTTCCTTCACATCTCTTTCACTGTGTTGTTATCTTTTTTTGTCAGGCTTGGTTGATCTAGTCTTCTCTAAGGCTTTTCTTGGAGATGTGCACAATTTTATAGCTTTTCGTTAAGTCATGCATGTCCTTGGATATCTTCTTGAGTAATTTTGAGTTCTTTTGTGTCTTTTCTGGTTTCCATCTCTGCACACAATTATATCATTCATTGAAAATGACCATAAAATGTTCAATCTTATGACTTCTTCTGTACGTTGGTTTACAATGCGAAATCCATCAGACCACAGCATAATAGCCCGGAAAAGAATTTTATTAATCATGACAGTTCCGGCCGTGAAAGTTTACATTTTACAATTCTTCTGTACTCTTCTCAATTTTCAGTTAGGTCCAATATTTTGCTTAATACCTTTTTCTGTGATTTTCAAGTCCTTCATCTCATTCAGTAACAGACATTCTACAATATGATGTTCTTCTGAGGAGATTACTGTTATATACCGTCTAAAGCTAATATTGAATCATATTGATTTTTTTTATTATTGATATCTTTGTTTAAGTGATATGTTACTTGAGTCTAGAAGCTCTTTGGTGAACTGGAACTTTATCTGCCACATTTTGTTCAATTATTTCTTGTATATAATGGTGCTTGAATTTAATGGCTTGATTAATGTGGTCATATTTAGTTATGCTTTAGAGGCTACCTTAATGTATATAAAAGTTATTTTTCTCAAATGAGATTTGTAACCTTGCTTTGTCAGACAGTTCTTTCGGTAGTTCGACATTTTTTGTTATTATTTCTAATTAATTTGTGGGGTGCTAGATCAACTGTAAAGGCTAAGCAGTCCATTGAAAGATTGCCTCTTTTCCATACTAGTTTAATTCTCATGTTGATTTGATTTTTTCTAGTGTTTTCCTCAATACTCTCATGAGTGATTCAATCAACATTTTCTTTTGGCCTTTGTTGCACTTCAACACAGGGTCGGCCTTGTTACTATGGATTTGGCAATGTTAGTGTCAGAGGGTGATCAGATGCCTTTCCTGTTGCCACACCATACCCCCTGGGACAGAATTAGTGTGCCCCAGCTATCTGCACCGAGTGTAAGCCATGAAATAGTACAAAAATTTTCAAATGTCTGTGAGTCGTTGGATCTGAGGTGGGACATGGGGACCAGCCCAGTACTCGTCTAGTGGGATGTGGAAAACTGCCTAAAAACCACATCCAGGCTGGCTGGTACACTGGCCCTCGTTGATAATCCACTGGACGGATTCGATCCAGGGCTGGTGCACCTACCCGAGTCCAGGAAGCAGCTCATTAGTGCCCTCGGCTAAGTGGGCAGGTCTCATGACTGATTCAACAATACATTAAAAAAAAACAGAAATGATGGGAGATCATCCTCTTGTCTGACTCTTGTTATAATACCGAATCTTCTGTCTATTTCACCTTTGAATTTAACTTTAGAGTTGAAGTGTGTTAATTTTTTATTAATTACTATGGCTGTTTTATTATCTAGAATGAATTCTTTGTGGATTTTAAACAATTATCAGTTGATTCATTCCAAATTAACAAAAGTAATTATGAATATTTAAGATCTTATTTTTCTTCTGTGATTGGTTATGTTTTTGAGACAATTTTATAGGTGACTGGAATGAGTGTGATGCATCCATAATTACAATGCCTAACAAAAAAGTGAAGGACCAAGAAGGGTATGGAGAAACAAAATAATACTTCCGACATTGAGAGAGTATGTGATGTTACTTAGTTCATGACAAAATTTTGTCAAATTTACAAAGAACTTGGCAGTATGAGCCCACTTATCAGTATGACATTTTACCCTCTCTGGCTTGAATCAGTGCACTGATTCAGCTGAAAAGTGTGTCATAAAGTCATGGTATCCTCACATGAGGATCGGGCTGAGTTCACATCTAAGCTGGTCCCAAATGTGTCCTATCATGGACAGATCTGGAAATTTTGCTGGCCTTTGGAGAACCTCAACATCTTGCAAACAGTTACTAGGATGTGTACCATTTGTGGATGAGCGTTTTACTGTTTAAAACTGGCATATTGATAGTTTCACATGAGAGGTAACACGTTAGGACGCAGGATGTCTGTGACACATGGTTGTGCCATCAGATTTTCCTTCTGACCCATGGCTCCCCACATCATGATTCCAGGTGTAACACCACAGTGCCTCTCCAAAACATTGGAAGAATGGGACCTCTCCCCATATCATTACCATACTCACCAGATCCACCATATAGCATCTGTTCCTCAGGTTAGAGGTGGATACCAACAGCATCAGTTCCCTATGTTAAGGGTTGCTGAAATAATCTACAAAGCTGGTCCAAGAGCTATTAGGTGACAGCCCCAACATTGAACTTCTTCTTATCATCCAGCAACCAACTGGAAGGATTTGCCCTGAAATAAGGTACATACTACCCACTATCCTTCTCAACCCTCCCACAGTGGTATTCCACTGCCCACTAAACCTGCACGATGTCCTTGTCCATCCCTACACAACTCCTGCTCCCAGCCCCTTGACTCATGGCTCACATCCCTGTAACAGACCTAGAAGCAAGACCTGTCCCATACATCCTTCTGCCACTAACTACTCCAGTCCAGTCACAAGCATCACTTATCCTATCAAAGGCAGGGCTACCTGTCAAACAGTTACGTGATCTACAAGCTAAGCTACAACCACAGTGCTGCATTCTATGTGAGCATGACAACTACCAAGCTGTCTGCCCGCATGAATGTCCACCAACAAACTGTGGAGCAGCTGGACCACTCCATTGCTGAGCATGCCACCCAACACAAAGTACTTCATTTCAATGACTGCTTCACAGCCTGTGCCATCTGGATCCTTCTCATCAACACCAACTTTTCTGAATTGCGCAGGAGGGAACTCTCCCTGCAGTATATCCTACATTCCTGTAAGCTCTTCACCCCAACATTCGTTAGTCTTAGTCCTTACCCTCTAGCCTCTTCCCTGTTCCCATTCCAGCACACACAGACCTCTGTTCCACCAACGCACCCACAGTCTTTTTACCTCTCTTCTTTTCCTCTAACCCGCTCTCCCCGTCCCAAGCTCTCTGTCTAACCTCCCGACTGCACCTAACTGCCCTACCCTCTCTCCACCTCGTCCCTGTGTGTTCCCACAAGCAGCACTTTACTGACCCCCACACCTACCCTTCTTTCCCTCCCCCTCCCCTCCCCAGGCTCCTCCTTACCACCACTGAACAGTTGCATCTCCCATCATGCAGAGCTGCTCACAGTGTGGCCTCAGCTGAAAGAGACAGTAATCATGTATGTGTGAGTTGCATCTGCATGAGTGTGTTTGTGTATGTACCTTGTTGGCTGAAAGCTCATTTTGTGACAGTCTTTTTGTTGTGCCTATCTGCAACTCAGCATCTCCACTAAATGGTGAGCACCAACTATCCTTTTAAAAATATTGTTACACTCCATTTTGGATTTTCCATTGTTGGTATGACTATTGACATATCTATAATCACAATATAACTAATATACTTTCTGTGATGAAGCAAGCTAGGATATTTTTAATTCCCCTCTTGTTTTGCCATCTGCCTCCTTAAATTTATTTTTTCAATTTTGAACTAATTACCATCAACATATGTGAATATGACCTGCATTTTCATTAAAGATAAATGTTGGCGCTTAGTTTTAAAGAATATAGCACCAGACCTAATTGTGTGCATGGTTTTATGTATGTAATTGATTTTCTAATTTATTTTGACTATTCACACACTCATGCTCATAAATTAAGGATAATGCTGATACATGGTGAAAAATGCTCTGGTGGGCAGTTTATGGGTTTCAATCACCTCAGGGTATGACCATGCAGTGCATTTGACCTGCGGTCATCGCACGATGGCTCTAGCAGCAGTCCACATACGCAGAGGTGTGTTGGTGCATGTCAGAGTTTGGTACAGTGAGAAAGTGTGCAGATATGTTCAGATGTGCTAATGGTGACTGTGTGTTGAAAATGGCTCAAAGAACACATAATGATGACGTTATTAGGGGTAGAATACTAGGGTGACTGGAGAATGGTCAAACACAGCAGGTCATAGCACGGGCCATCCATGTGCCACAAAGTGAGATCTCAAATTATGGCAACAATTCCAGCAGACAGGAAACATGTCCAGGTGCTACAGTATGGGATGTCCACAGTGTACAACACCACAAGAAGACCGATATCTCACCACCAGTGCCTGCAGGTGGCCACAGAGATGTCCAGGTGCTACAGTATGGGATGTCCACAGTGTACAACACCACAAGAAGACCGATATCTCACCATCAGTGCCTGCAGGTGGCCACAGAGTTCTGCAGGTAGCCTTGCTCGGGACCTTACCGCAGCCACTGGAACAGTTGTCTCCAGACACACAGTCTACAGACGACTGAACAGACATGGTTTATTCACCCGGAGACCTGCAAGGGGTATTCCACTGGAACCTAGTCACAGGAGAGCCCATAAAGCCTGCTGTCAAGAACACAGTCCATGGTGATTGGAACAGTGGTCCCAGGTTATTTTCACGGACTGGTCAAGGTATAGTCTGGACAGTGATTCTCACCGGGTTTTCATCTGGCATGAACCAGGAACAAGATACCAACCCCTTAATGTCCTTGAAAGGGACCTGTATGGAGATCATGGTTTGATGGTTTAGGGTGGGATTATGATTGGTGCATGTACACTCCTGCGTGTCTTTGACAGAGGAACTATAACACATCAGGTGTATCAGGACGTCATTTTGCACCAGTATGTCCACCTTTTCAGTGCTGCAGTGGATCCCACCTTCCTCCTGATGGATGATAATGCACCCCCCCCCCCCCTCCCCCCAAGCTGCTATCGTGGAAGAGTTCCTTGAAACAGAAGTTATCAGGTGAATAGAGTGGCCTGCCTGTTCTCCAGACATACACCCCATTGAGAATGTCTGGGATGCTCTCGGTTGACATATCGTTGCATGTCTTCAAAGCCCTAGGACACTACAGGAGCTCCGACAGGCACTGGTGCAAGAATAGGAGACTATACCCCAGCAGCAGCTTGACCACCTGATCCAGAGTATGCCAACCGATTATACGGCCTGTGTATGTGTGCCTGGTGATCATATCCCATATTGATGTCGGGGAACATGCACAGGAAACAGTGGCATTTTGTAGCACATGTGTTTCGGGACAGTTTTCTCAACTTATCACCAATACCATGGACTTTCAGATCTGTCTCATGTGTGTTCCCTATGTGCCTATGCTATTAGCACCAGTTTTGTGCAGTGCCATGTTGTGTGGCACCACATTCTGCAGTCTCTAATAATTGTAAACATTTGGAAGATGAAATACTAGTAATCTTAAAGTATTTATTTGGCTCTATTTGAAAACATGTTAGCAAAGCCAGCCCTTAATTAATTCCAAAGTAATTAACAGTTTTGTCAAAAATATTGTTTGCCTAACTATATTTGTTAATTTCATGATTTAAACAAATAATTCGGCTTAACCCTTGTAATAGAAGAAACTGTTACAAAGAACCAATTTTTTGATGTATTCAGTTAATTTAATGAGTTAAGTTTTAATTACAATTTCTGTTAATTCAACACCTATTATTGTGATGATATACAAGAGCCCAAATTTTGGTCACGAGACAGTCACATCACAGCCAAGTTTCAGATGAGAAACCTGTGTTGGTTAATAAAAAAACAATGCTTCAACTTAACTGTGGAATAAGTGTTAAACAATTAGGTTGTGTGTAAAAACAATGGTAGTGTCTGCTCCATACATACCTGACTATTCTCCAATAATGTGAACTTTTTGGTTAGGTTTTACTGCTCGTAGATGTTCAACAGGAAAATATTGTAGCAATATGTGGAGATTTACCTGCTAACTATTAATGATGATTATGGAAAGTTTAAACAATTGTGCATTAGCCATATTAAATGTGTATATGAGAGGCTGTGAAAAGTGAAAGTAAAAGACAGTGAATGCAACTTAGCATCTGTCAGCTACATTATTTGTCATAGTCAGTGACCAAATTACAAACCTAATTTTTCAGCCAGTGTAGCAACACTGTACATTGACACCAAGGACAACATAATGAGGATAAATAAAGCAGTTGGAACTGCTACACATCCATACTCATTTTTGGGACCATCTCCACTTGTGTTCACCAAGAACCACTATATTTGTCAATAATACCATTCCATAAGTGTTGATTAATGAATTCTCGCATTATTGATCACAAATGATGTGGTTTTCTATAGAATTTATGATATACAGACAACTCATTCCCAGTTATGATTCTGTTATGAGTCAGTAGGGTCACTGGCAAAAAGGATTAAACAAATCTTCAAACTGTACTAACAACTTCTCCATTGCTAACTTTTCTGTTTGTTTCAAATGTTTTATCTTTTCTGATAATGCAGCTAAACTGGAGGTGATATTATCTCAGGGTCCAAGTTTATTCTATCCAAATCATCTCCTTCTAAAATCTCCAAATTGGTGACCTCTAACCCTCAGTCTAAAAGTTATCTCTTCTGACAGGAATGTCCTCACTCTCATGGTTTTCACTACTTGCATCCCATATATTTCTTGTGTAAGAACAACACACCTGCATATTAACATGGTGACTTACATACCTCCTCATACTCTTTAGTGGGTCAACAACACCCAACATGTTTAATTGCAAATCAGCTCATGGACTTATGCATAGTAGTTTTTTAAAGTGGTACTTTATAATGTAAATTAATCCTTAGGGCCTTGCACACAGTCTAATTTGTTCATCTTTCACAGAGAGAAATCTTACAACAGTGTGGCACTGACAGTAATTTCCCCCAGATGAAATAATGTCCCATTGAGTTTCACTAAACACTGCCCTACATCATGGTATTCATATAAGAAATCTAATTCCACGATTGCACAGTACCCACTACATAAACTAGGTAAAACTTTCATACATCTCTAGGAATGTTTTGTCCCTACATGAAAACTCCATATCGGTGATTCCAGTGAACACGTCATGCCCTGCTGTGTACTCCACATAATATATATCATAGTGGGCTTAACCTCCTCAGCCCAATGAGGTCGTAATTTGTCATAGGTACTGCACACATGTCCAATAAAGACTTATGTTCACTTCCATCCACTGGCCAAATCAAGCAAAATTCCACCTCTTGACTGTTTTAGCTGTGCTAAATTTTTTTGGGAGTGCCACTTGCTGTCCTGGAGTCCCCATTGCCATTTAACTGAAAGTTACTATTCCTATTCCATAAATGTCTATCATGCCTCTTATTTTGCCTACAGACTAGTTCCTAATGCTCTACTCTCAAACATTTCCAACATTGTTGCTGATGGCACTTTCACTGCATGTGTCTTGACCATGTACAACAGAAAATAACATCGGATACAGTGACATCATCTGCATCAGATGACATACACAAAACACAATAGGTAGGCCTCACTTGACACCACATTATGCTACATGTAATAACTGCATTCTCTATGTTTGATGTCCAGGCTTATCTTCACAGAGCTGAAATGTACATGTACAAGCAATGGTCAGTTTAGAGAAGATGTTCAGGCCCACACTTGCATTTGCAAACATTTCACTGCTCACTGGATCATACTTTGCTGAACACTATGCAGCATTTATGAGAAAGCAAAAGGGGAAATTTTTACTTCCCCTCTTGTTTTGCCATCTGCCTCCTTAAATCCTTTTTTTCACTTATAACTAATTATGATTAACGTACATGAGTATAATCTGCATTTTGATTAAAGAGAAAGGTTGGCCCTAAGTTTTAAAACTTAATAGCATCAGATCAAATTTGTGCTTAGTTTTAGGTATGTAACTGATTTTCTAATTTATTTTGACTATTCCTAGTTAGTATATTAGATTATAGGGTGAAACCAGTGATTATTTTGTAACTTAAATTCTATTGTTGACTTGTAAACAAATATAAATTTTGTAATAATTGTAAACACTTGGAAGATGAAATACTAGTGATCTTAAGGTATTTATTTGGTTCTATTTGGAAACATGTTAGCAAAGCCAGTCCTTAATTAATTTCAAAGTAATTAACAGTTTTGTCAAAAGTATTGTTTGCATAATTATATTTGTTAATTTCATGATTTAAACAAATAATTCAGCTTAACCCTTGTAGTGGAAGAAACTGTTAGAAAGAACCAATTTTTTGATGTATTCAGTTAATTTAATGAGTTAAGTTTTGATTGTAATTTCTGTAAATTTAACATCAAACAATGTGTAGTTTTGGCACCTATTATTATGAGGATATATAAGGGCCCAATTTTTGGTCAGAAGACAGTCAGTCCACGGCTGAGTTTCAGATGAGAAAACTGTGTTGGTTAGAATGACAACAATGCATCTACTTAACAGTGAAATAAGTGTTACACCAATAGGCCATGTGTTAAAGCAATGACAGTGTCTGTTCCATATGTACCCAATTATTCCGAAAGAACTGTGAATTATGTGGTGATGTTTTTACTGTTTGTAGATGTTCAACAGTCAACTATTGTAGCAGTATGTGGATGTTTGCCTGAAAACTATTAATAAGAATTATCAAAAGTTAAACGATTGTGCACTGGTGATATTAAATGTGTATTATTGGATGGTTGTGACAAGTGAAAGTAAAAGACTGTGAAACGCAACTGTGCATCTGTCAACTACATCATTTACAATAGACAGTAGTTGTACATCCAACCCCTATTTTTTTCAGCCAGTACATAGACACCAAGGACAACAAACAAAGAAACAAAGAAGGCGAATTATTAATTGTGATGCACCGGGTGAGGAATCTTGTACATAGCCACAGTAAACAAGGACTCACGAATTTTGAGCAGTGAACTCAACAACAGTTTACAGTGTAGTGGTGCAACAGTCAATCAGTGCATGGGTTTCATGGCCACTGTATGATAGCATCCAATCAGCAAGCAGGTTCTATGCAAGCAGCCACTCAGCACTGGAGCTGGCAATCAGCACGCAGGTGGACACAGCTGACTGCAGGTAAACAAGATGCCTCACCAAGAGCCTTACAATTTGTCACACCCATGCAGATGATGAATCAGGTAACAACTGCAGCAGAAGAAGAGTGATTAAAGATAAGGTAATTCATAGCAAAAGCCGTTTCATATTAAGTGATACATAATGAGTGGCCTTAAGGAACTAGACAGTGTGACTGAGGACAAATCTGGAGAGGTTAAGTTGTTAAATGAAAAGGACATAAGAGTGACTGGTTCTGAAGACACTAGTAGTTATAAATCAGACATGAATGTAACTTTGAAGGTTGGGGACGAAAGTCCTATTGCAATGAGCAAAATGGACAAAAACAGTACTGAAATGGTAAAATTGTTAAAGTTAAGGAGGAGGGATCCAGTAGTGAAAATCTGCAAGGGCAACAGTTTATGGCAGACGGAAATTTGGAAGTGATGTTAAGGCAAATTATGAGTAGTTTGAGTAGTATAAGTATGAAAGAAGATATTAGTAGTATGAAAGAAGACATGAATAGGATGGAAAGTAGTATGAAAGAAGACATAAGGTGGAAAATAGTATGAAAGAAGACATTAATAGTTTGGAAAAGAAAACTGCTAGAATTAGAACTGACATGGTTAGCTTAAAACTGAACTGAAGAAAGAAATTAAAAAGGAAATTAAGGTAGTTAGAATTAATCTTTCAGAATTAAATAAGATATTTGATGTGGTAGTTAAAGATTGTAACAATACTAATGAGAAATTAACATAGAGTAGTAAATGTGTAGAGGAGAGAGAAACTTTGTGATGACAATAGTATGAAGGTGGATGTTTTAGAAACAATGTGCTGAAAATAGAGTTAAACTTGAGTACCAAATCGATCACATTAGAAATGATTCAAAAACTGAGTTAGAAACTAAGTGTGCAGTAGTGGTAGAGGGAAAACTGGTAAAAGTAAATAAAAATGTAGATTCAAAATTGGCTGGAATGGACAAAAAGATGGAATATGTACAAAATGTAAAGCACAGAGAAAGTGTGTCTGATTCTGACAACAGCCGCAATGATGATAGCAATCATGTGTCCAGTAGTGATGAGGATGAGGTGTTTGCATTTATAATTGATAACTATGGCAATGTGTTAAGTAAAGAAAGAATAAAAGAGGATAATGTTAGGTCTAGTAAAGAGTTAGAGTTTGAGAGTGGTACTGAGGAAGAGGACCATGCTATCTGTCATTTGACTGTGACTGATAATCATTTTGGTACGCAGGACGATAGTTTTTCCAGGGAAAAGATTGATGAGGATTTATTGTATGAACAAGATCACATAGTAAGTAATGAGGAAATGGGTCACCTTGTAGTAACAGCAAGTGTACAAGGTATACGTGTTAAGTGTTTACTGGACAGTAGTAGTGATTTGAACAGCATTTCACAGGCTTTTGTTGAATCTATTCAGAACACAGAGAGTATAGTAGTGATGCATGTTTCTGGAATAAAAATTATTGGTGTTACTGGTAAGCTATCAAAAAGTGTGAAACTATTGACTGTGGAATTGGCAGGACAGTTGTTGGAGTGCAATTTCTTGGTAATTCAAAATCTCAGCATTGATGGAATATTTGGGACTAACTTCTTGTGCAAATAGCAAGCAGGGAGCTCAACATTCTGTGTTGGATTCATTATGTGGCAATAATGTTTACCCAGCTGACTGTCTCATTTTTCATGTTTCCTGAGGCAGTCATACTCTTCTCCTATCCTATCTGTAATTATAAGTGAACCAGAGACATTTTATCTTCTACTTTCATGTAATTTTTTACAGAAGGATTCTTTAGTGTACGAATATTGTAGAAAAGGTTTCTCTAGTGTTATCCGTGTGTGTATAGATTATGTTGTGTTATGGTACTTATAAGAAATGCAATCATAAGAGGATGGAAGGAAGTGAAATGGTAAAATGGTTAAAGAATTTATGTCAAGAGGAATATTTTTGAGAATACACTCCACTGGCTAATAAGGTAAGGAATGTAAGTGAAATAATGGTGCTGACAGACATGATTAATGCAAAAGATAACTGTATACAAATAAATGTGAAGTAACTACCTTCATGATGTAATTGTAAACTAGAAAACATTGGGTACTGTTTATATTGCACAATTCATGACACTGCAGCTGGAATGAGAGATTAACATAAAGAGCAATATTTACAAGTCATATAATGTTGCATCGTTGGTTCTATAGGTTATACGGAAACTTCTGTTTGTGCTCTGAGGAGTTATGAGCTTGAGGTGGTAACACTGGGATGAAGAACAATAATTTTTCTGATTCACAGATAACTGTGGTGCTAGACTGGTGTGAATATTCTGACAGGTAAACTATTTGGTAACATTTTGTGACTTTGTGAGTATTCAATTTTCTGCTTGAATGAGTGTAGAACTCGGAATAGAGAAATAGAGCAATGATTTGGTACAACTTCCATCCCCTTAATCTTGATTTGAATAGTCATTAAGTTATGTGACTCTGTTCTTTTCTCTCATAACAAAATGATTAGTTAATCTATACTACTGCACGTCTAGAGTTTTTGCTATTTTGTAAAGAGGAAAGAGACCCTAATCTTTCAAGTTTAACCAGTTTCAGACAGTTATGACTTAAAGTAATGTTTTGCGGTGTAGATTTTAAATTTTTCCTAGTCCACACCTTTTGCCCTATAGTCCAATTTAGTACTAATTATTTCAATGTTATGAGAACTATGTATTTATTTATGATGTAATGACTATCATTTGCCATTAGTGTTAAACATATTTTTTCTTAGACTTAAGTCAGAAATAAAACTAAGTGAACTAAAGTAGGATATTTTGTCTCACTTTTTCATGTAGTGTGGCGGAGGAGAATCACCTCCAAGGGAACCAATAGCAGCATATTTCCTTGCTAACTGCCACTTGGAAGGTGTGGGCAGCTTGGTGAGAAAGTGTGTAAAATCTCATTGGAAAAGTTAAAGTGCTTGTGAAAAAATCTGAACGTTGAGCAACTGAAATTTTATATATATATATATATATATATATATATATAATTTCCTCTCCAACCTCAACTCCTTTGGTTCCATCAGATTCACCTGGTCCTACTCCAAATCCCATGCCACTTTCCTAGACGTTGACCTCCATCTGTCCAATGGCCAGCTGCACACATCCGTCCACATCAAACCCACCAACAAGCAACAGTACCTCCATTATGACAGCTGCCACCCATTCCATATCAAACGGTCCCTTCCCTACAGCCTAGGCCTTCGTGGCAAACGAATCTGCTCCAGTCCTGAATCCCTCGAACATTACACCAACAACCTGAAAACAGCTTTCGCATCCCGCAACTACCCTCCCAACCTGGTACAGAAGCAGATAACCAGAGCCACTTCCTCATCCCCTCAAACCCAGAACCTCTCACAGAAGAACCCCAAAAGTGCCCCACTTGTAACAGAATACTTCCCGGGACTGGATCAGACCTTGAATGTGGCTCTCCAGCAGGGATACGACTTCCTAAAATCCTGCCCCGAAATGAGATCCATCCTTCATGAAATCCTCCCCACTCCACCAAGAGTGTCTTTCCGCCGTCCACCTAACCTTCGTAACCTCTTGGTTCATCCCTATGAAATCCCCAAACCACCTCCCCTACCCTCTGGCTCCTACCCTTGCAACTGCCCCCGGTGTAAAACCTGTCCTATGCACCCCCCCACCACCACCTACTCCAGTCCTGTAACCCGGAAGGTGTACACGATCAAAGGGAGAGCCACATGTGAAAGCACCCATGTGATTTACCAACTGACCTGCCTGCACTGTGATGCTTTCTATGTGGGAATGACCAGCAACAAACTGTCCATTCGCATGAATGGACACAGGCAGACAGTGTTTGTTGGTAATGAGGATCACCCTGTGGCTAAACATGCCTTGATGCACAGCCAGCACATCTTGGCACAGTGTTACACCGTCCGAGTTATCTGGATACTTCCCACCAACACCAACCTATCCGAACTCCGGAGATGGGAACTCGCCCTTCAGTATATCCTCTCTTCTCGATATCCGCCAGGCCTCAACCTCCGCTAATTTCAAGTTGCCGCCGCTCATACCTCACCTGTCTTTCAACAACTTCTTTGCCTCTGTACTTCCGCCTCGACTGACATCTCTGCCCTTAACTCTTTGCCTTTAAATATGTCTGCTTGTGTCTGTGTATGTGCGGATGGATGTGTGTGTGTGTGTGTGCGTGCGCGCGAGTGTACACCTGTCCTTTTTTTCCCCTAAGGGAAGTCTTTCCGCTCCCGGGATTGGAATGACTCCTTACCCTCTCCCTTAAAACCCACATCCTTTCATTTTTCCCTCTCCTTCCCTCTTTCCTGACGAAGCAACTGCCAGTTGCGAAAGCTCGTAATTCTGTGTGTGTGTTTGTGTGTTTTGTTCATGTGCCTGTCTGCCGGCGCTTTCCCGCTTGGTAAGTCTTGGAATCTTTGTTTTTAATATATTTTTCCCATGTGGAAGTTTCTTTCTGTTTTTTGCCTTTAAATATGTCTGCTTGTGTCTGTGTATGTGCGGATGGATATGTGTGTGTGTGTGTGCGAGTGTACACCTGTCCTTTTTTTCCCCTAAGGGAAGTCTTTCCGCTCCCGGGATTGGAATGACTCCTTACCCTCTCCCTTAAAACCCACACCCTTTCATTTTTCCCTCTCCTTCCTTCCTTCCTGACGAAGCAACTGCACAGTGTAGTTTAGTCTTTTGCAACCCATGAGGATTCCAAAAAGGACATCACTTATGATGAAAATGCCTAATTTTTGTTAAAAGTATAACTTGTGGATATTTTGTGTAATTTTGCAAGACACTGTATGTAAATATTGTACATGGGGATTTTCATATGGCCAGTTAGTGTAAGTCTAAATTTGAAACACATATGTACTGTAATTTTTGATAGTGTATCTTATGTAATATTTTTTTGTGTGTAGATTTTAAACCCAATTTCTGGTATCACTTGTGGCCATTGAATTGTCCAGGTCTGGGGAATATGGGGGCCAAAACACTGGACCTCCACACAAACCACATTTCCCATCAAATGCTTCACTTAAATAGTTTCGTACATTCATTTCGAAGAGTGGCGGTGCTAAGAGCATAGCTATTATCAAAAACCAAGTGGAGCATTTTCTTATGCATCATCCAAAGTATTGCAAAGAAACATACAATGCAGGGGCACATTCAATGTGTCCAGCAATAGGTAAGGGCCCAAAAGTACTCCTCCCACAGTTCCATCCCACAGGTTTATGCCACAGCAAGCATGAAAGCCACATTCATGGTTAACATGTGGATTTCATTCCAATCATTAATGGCTGTTGTGAAAATAGTAAAACCTACACAAGTGAAGCTAGATTCATCAGCCCATATCATGTTATTTATAAAATATTGGTTATTTTACATTTGTGCAAAAGCCTTACACAAAACAGTACTCAGTGAATGTGGTCTTCTGGCTGCTAATGTTAAGTTAGTGTGTAATACTATGGATGCAGTTCTTCTTCTTGCAACACTTCTACAAACAGTACTATCTGGAACTGCCTTGCAATACCATAGGCACTTCATGGTGTAGTTCCAGGCAACAAATAACATTCTTATTTGGATGGCACCTTTGAGATTACTGTGCAGCATGTGCATGAGCAGTAGCAGCAGTTTGGTTATTGGATTCACCCAGCACTAAAAGCATATGAAAGTAATCCATATTGTGTACTCCATCGGGAAATCATCCTATGTGAACTTGACAGGACCAATTATGGCTGTGTACTGTGCAGGTAGTCAACAGATGAATGCAGTTTTATGGATCTCACTGTTATGTGATAGGCTATTGTCATTTGACAAATTGCTGTCTTGCTTCTAAATGGTGAGAACTAGAGAAGGATGTCTAAAAAATAAGAAAGGAATGTGATGACAATTTGGACCATAGCTCCATCATAAGTATAGGTCTGATGTCCCAGCAGTCTAATCAATGAGCTACAGTGGCTGGTTAGTGGTGCAGGTTGATACAAGCTGCTCCGTAAATTCTGACATGCTACATAATGTGAAAGAGTTTCCAGCTCCTCATTTTCATACTTGTGTATTCAAACTCCACCCAAAGTGAGTTTGCTACATAAGCTTTTGTCTTGTGCCTGGATAAGGAATCACATGCTGATCTCCAAGTGCAGCATTTTTTCTACACATTGTACTCTTCCAATGCTGTTGCTGCTCCTATGGCTCACACTAAGTCTTTAGGAAACTCTGTCCATGCTTTTCTCAGTAAGAGAGGTAGCAAACCTTGCAAAATGCATCTAGTGCTCTCTGTTCTGCCTCTTACAGTTGGACTTTATTAGTGTCATCACATTCTTTCACCTTATGCATGTTGACATTAAGATTTCTAATCCTGTCCGTGGAACTCTCTCTGGACTCACCCTGTTTTAGTGACAGACTGCATTGTTTAATTGCTCTCATCATATCAGGGTTTAGGGAAGAACTATACACCCCCCCCCCCCCCCCCCCGCCCCGCGCCCCGCCCCGTCCCCCGCCCTCCAGCTTTCAGGCAAAAGAAAAAATATAGTGTAGTCAGGTGGTTTTCTTTCAAGAAAATGATTAAAATCTGGTATTGTGCAAGGTTTTAGCAGGGTTGGAAATGAAACTTTTTTATGCCTACTTACAAGTTGCCATTTGTCTCCAGAAATATTAAAAATACACCATACTCTTAGGCATCGTCCTCAGTCCCCTCCTCCCTCCCTCCCCTACACTATCATATGGGTACACTTATCTACAACTACTCTTCATCTTATATCACTGTAACAAGCCTGCAGAACTTCAAATTTCTGAGCATTTCTTAAATCCTTGTGGTATATCATATATGTTTTTGCACCTTCCACCAAATGTAACTTTGTTGTATGCAATAACTGTCTCATCGTCATTGTGCCATCTGATTCAGCAAAGACTGAACCACCTCACTATGGTAACCTTCTCTACCACTGGTTCCCTCATTTGCAAAGCCTGTGTCTACAAGAAGAAGAAAAAGAAAATAGGAAAGAACTTAATACTAATATCACCTTCACACTTATTACTACAGCCACATCTAATACTTATACCTGATTGCCAACCATGTGCTTTCTTTACACTCTCTGGAACATTGCCAAGGCCTCCTTCATTCAAAACTGAAGACTGGGAGCACAGAGCACAGTGCTTCAACAAGTTACAGTGTCCTCAACTAACTGCATACAAACCACCATCCATTTCCTTAGTGTGCACCCTAAATTCACTCAAATCTGATTGAATCCACTTTCACCAGTCAAGCTTTCTACCCAAACCTCCAGTCCAGACAATTAGATATTGACAACTAAGTGCTTGAAAAAAAAAACAGTTTGCTTTTACTCATCATACTGAATGATGCTGATGATCACTGTCCTGTGATGTTGCTTGCAGTTACCAGATTTCTTCTGACACTTAAAGTAATGACATCAGGGGTGCAGATACCATTAAATGGCACGATGGCTGTTTCTGTTTTTTCTGCAGAAGTTAATGACTGCAAATCTGTGGCATGTGTTGACACCCAGGCAGTGGTGTGCTATGTTCTTCTCTACTTCTCTCCTCCTGTGGATTGCTACCACCAGAAACAGTTTTCTGTTTATGACTTTCTATCATTCTTATGACTAAAAAAAGTTTTATTTTCAGGTTAGCGTTATCCAGATAATGCAGATTTAAACCTTCGACATTCTGGCTAACCCAAGTTTCAGACCAATACTGTTGATCTCGGAGGCTCCATGCCATTGGCCTTATACTCTTGTACCTTTAGGGAAGATGTTGGTCTCAAGGGCAAAAGCTACCCTCCCTTAAATGTTCTTGTTATTCCTAAAGTAATTCAAGTACTCCTACTACCATTTGTTGCAATATTGAAGGACTGCTTCTCCACCAAATATACAGGGTATTTATAAATTACTTACACAAAAGTAATCTTTAATTGCGAAAAGGATAAATAACTTACAGAAATGTTTGACACAACACTGAATGCAGTGTATCTTCAAGTTTTATTCCTGCTCAACTCTTTTAGTTCCTGACATTCCCACTAAGTGGCATGTGTGATTGAGTTATTCCAACAGTCATCAGAGAGTCGTGTAATGGTGCAGAGTATGTGCAGTGCTGTTTATGGTTTTATGAATCCAGCTGTGCTACTATAGCTCAGAGACAGCTCAGGACTAAATTTCACAAGCCACCATATCAAAGACAAACTGTTATTAACTGGTAGAATCATTTCATTGAAATTGGCTGTGTATCACATAGGATGCCAGGTCAGTGTCAGTCAGGAGCCTCTGACAAAGCAAATGAAGAAGTTCAGTACTTTTGCATTCATAGACTGGGTAAATCAATGGGAAATGACAACTTAGAATTAAATATATCTAATTTTACAGTGTGGAATGCATTATGGGAATGCCTATCATTAAACCCTATAAACTGGAACTGTTGCGAGATTTAAGAGAAAGTGACAAAGAAAAGTGAGCAAAGTTTTGTGTAGAAATGTTCAACAAAATGCAGATTAAGATGATTTTCTTAATAAAATGATGTTCAGTGATGAAGCCACATTCCAACACCTTCCACCTTGGAACATGTATGAGGCTTGCTTAAGGTAAATGTTTTTGCACTGTAAATTGAAACAAGATTTACAGTACTTTCCTTTTTGCCAAACCAGCTGTAACTGGCATATCACACCTGGACTTGCCTGAAAATTATCTAATGCCTCAATTACAACAGGATATGGGCATAGTATTTGTTTTCCAGCAAGATGTTACAACACCACATTATCATCATGAAGTAGTATACCCCTAGCTTACTTATTTGTTACATAGTTTAATTCTTAATTTTTTTGCGTGTATTAGGGTACTTGCATTGTTTAATTTATAAATTTCGGGCGTATTATAGTATTTGAGAGTTGTAGCATCGCGCTTTAGTGTTTACTTTGTAGAGTCTTATTTAAATTGTGTGTGAGTTTCGTATAGGAGGTGTAATTTCATGGTTTAGTTACTGTAATCGTAAATTCAGGTAGATTGTAGCACAGTCGTTAGCCATTTGTACAGGTTAGTTCATACATTCTTTGCGTGTTTCCTTTGCGTTGTCTAGGCACTGACTCGTGTTTCAGTAACTGTTGTTCAACATCGATTAGAATGGACAGGGACTCTGATTACTGTGTTTGGATGAGGGCTGAGTTGGCATTCCTTCGCTCACAGCTGCAAGCACCGCTGACTTCGGTCGCACAGCTTGAGCCTGTTGCCAATGGGCACCACTGTGGGGAGCCGGACTTGGATATCAAGGGGATGTCAACCTCATCCCGTCTGTCCCCAGATTGGTCTGCTGCTGTTGTTGCCCCATTGCTGCCCGCAGTGGGGCTGAGCCCTTGCCTGTGGTTGATTGAGAGGTCATTCCAAGGCGTGGCAGACAGCGAAAGATGTCCCTGGAGGCTGATCAGAAAGCCTCCCCAGTGCGCCTGACAAACAGGTTTCAGGCACTGTCTCTGGCTGAGCCAGATGCAGCTGCCTGCCCTGTTTCAGAGGATGATTCTCAGCCTTCAAGGTCCGGGCAATCACAAAGGATGGACTTATTGGTAGTTGGGAGCTCCAATGTTAGGCGCGTTATGGGGCCCCTTAGGGATATGGTGGCTAAGGAGGGGAAGAAATCCAGTGTGCACTCCATGTGCATTCCGGGTGGAGTCATTCCTGATGTGGAAAGGGTCCTTCCGGGTGCCCTGAAGAGCACAGGGGCAGCCAGCTGCAGGTGGTGGCACATGTCGATTCTAATGACGTGTGTCACTGTGGATCTGAGGAGATTCTCTCTCGATTCCAGTGGCTATCTGATTTGGTGAATGCTGCCAGTCTTGCTTACGAGATGAAAGCAGAGCTCACCATCTGCAGCATCGTTGACAGAACTGACTGTGGACCTTTGGTGCAGAGCCGGGTGGAGGGTCTGAATCAGCGGCTCAGATGGTTTTGCGACCATGTTGGCTGCAGATTCCTTGACTTGCGCCATAGGGTGGTGGGGTTTGGGGTTCAGCTGAATTGGTCAGGAGTTCACTACATTCAGCAGATGGCTACATGGGTAGTGAAGACTGTGTGGCATGGACTGTATGGTTTTTTAGGTTAGAAGGCCTCGGGAAAGTATGAGGTGGGCTGCAATCTCAAAGGGTGCATGGCAAAGACAGGACGTGCTTGGATCAAGGAACAGTTGGAATTGTAGTTGTAAATTGTTGTAGTTGTGCTGGGAAAGTCCCTGAGCTTCAAGCACTAATAGAAAGCACAGAAGCTGAAATCGTTATAGGTATAGAAAGCTGGCTAAAGCCTGAAATAAGTTCTGCAGAAATTTTTATGAAGTCTCAGACGGTGTTCAGGAAAGATAGATTAGGTAGAATTGGTGGTGGAGTGTTTGTGTCTGTCAGTAGTGGTTTATCTTGTAGTGAAGTCGAAGTAGATACTCCGTGCGAATTGGTATGGGTGGAGGTTATACATAACACCCAAACTAAGTTAATTATTGGCTCCTTCTACCGACCCCCAGACTCCGATGATATAGTTTCTGAACAGTTCAGGGAAAATTTGAGTCTCATAACAAATAAATACCCCACTTATGTGGTTATAGTTGGTGGGGACTTCAACCTTCCCTCGATATGTAGGCAAAAATACTTGTTCAAAACCAGTGGTAGGCAGAAAACATCTTCCGAATTTGTCCTAAATGCTTTCTCCAGAAATTATTTTGAGCAGTTAGTCCATAAACCCACGTGAATTGTAAATGGTTGTGAAAACACACTTGATCTCTTAGCCACAAACAATCCAGGGCTGATAGAGAGCATCATGACTGATACAGGGATTAGTGATCACAAGGTCGTTGTAGCTAGGCTCAATACCGTTTCTTCCAAATCCACCAGAAACAAACGCAAAATAATTTTATTTAAAAAAGTGTCACTAGAAGCCTTCCTAAGAGACAATCTCCATTCCTTCTAAACTGACTATGAAAATATAGATGAGATGTGGCTCAAATTCAAAGATATAGTAGCAGCAGCAATCGAGAGATTCATACCTCATAAATTGGTAAGAGATGGAACTGATCCCCCATGGTACACAAAACAGGTGAGAACGCTGTTGCAGAGGCAACGGAAAAAGCATGCGAAGTTCAGAAGATTGGCTAAAATTTACAGATGTGCAAAATTTGGCACAGACTTCAATGCGAGATGCCTTTAATAGGTTCCACAACAAAACATTGTCTTGAAATTTGGTAGAAAAACTGAAGAAATTCTGGTCATATGTAAAGTACACAAGCGGCAAGATGCAGTCAATACCTTCGCTGCGCAGTGCTGATGGTACTATTACCGATGACTGTGCCGCTAAAGCGGAGTTATTGAATGCAGCTTTGCAAAATTCCTTCACCAGGGAAGATGAATGGAATATTCCAGAATTTGAAACACGAACAGCTGCTAGCATGAGTTTCTTAGAAGTAGATACCTTAGGGGTTGCGAAGCAACTCAAATCGCTTGATATGGCAAGTTTTCAGGTCCAGATTGTATACCGATTAGGTTCCTTTCAGATACAATAGCTCTCTACTTAGCAATCATATACAACCGCTCGCTCACTGATAGATCTTTACCTACAGATTAGAAATTTGCGCAGGTTACACCAGTGTTTAAGAAGGGTAGTAGGAGTAATCTACCGAACTACAGACCTATATCATTGACATTGGTTTGCAGTAGGGTTTTTGAGCATATACTGTATTCAAATATTATGAATCACCTCAAAGGGAACGATCTATTGATACGTAATCAGCATGGTTTCAGAAAACATCGTTCTTGTACAATGCAGCTAGCTCTTTATTCGCATGAAGTAATGGCTGCTATCGACAGGGGATCTCAGATTGATTCCGTATTTCTGGATTTCCGGAATGCTTTTGACACCGTTCCTCACAAGTGACTTCTAATCAAGCTGCGGGCCTATGAGGTACCGTCTCAGTTGTGCGACTGGATTCATGGTTTCCTGTCAGGAAGGTCACAGTTCATAGTAATAGATGGCAAATCATCGAGTAAAACTGAAGTGATATCAGGTGTTCCCTAGGGAAGCGTCCTGGGACCTCTGCTGTTCCTGATCTATATAAATGACCTGGGTGACAGTCTTAGCAGTTCTCTTAGGTTTTTCGCAGATGATGCTATAATTTACCATCTAGTAAGGTCATCCAAAGACCAGTATCAGTTGCAAAGTGATTGAGAAAAGATTGCTGTATGATGTGGCAGGTGGCAGTTGACGCTAAATAACGAAAAGTGTGAGGTGATCCACAAGAGTTCCAAAAGAAATCCATTGGAATTCGATTACTCGATAAATAGTACAATTCTCAAGGCTGTCAATTCAACTAAGTAGCTGGGTGTTAAAATTACGAACAACTTCAGTTGGAAAGACTACATAAGTAATATTGTGGGGAAGGCGAGCCAAAGGTTGCGTTTCATTGGCAGGACATTTAGAAGATGCAACAAGTCCACCAAAGAGACAGCTTACACTACACTCGTTCGTCCTCTGTTAGAATACTGCTGCACGGTGTGGGATCCTTACCAGGTTGGATTGACGGAGGACATCGAAAGGGTGCAAAAAAGGGCAGCTCGTTTTGTATTATCGTGTAATAGGGGAGAGAGTGTGGCAGATATGATATGTGAGTTGGGATGGAAGTTATTAAAGGAAAGACGTTCTATTTACGAAATTTCAGTCACCAACTTTCTGTTCCGAATGCAAAATATTTTGTTGAGCCCAACCTACGTAAGTAGGAATGATCATCAAAATAAAATAAGAGAAATCAGAGCTCAAACAGAAAGGTTTAGGTGTTTGTTTTTCCCGCGTGGGAGTGGAATGGTAGAGAGATAGTATGATTGTGGTTCAATCAACCCTCTGCCAAGCACTTAAATGTGAATTGCAGAGTATTCATGTAGATGTAGTTGTGTATCTGCTTAGGAATGTGACGACTTTGACTGGATGTGCTGGAGCAACTTCCTGGACACCATGGTCACCTGATTTAACCACAATGGATTTCTGTCTATCAGGTTACATTAAAGACAGAGTGTTTCTTTCTCCACTTCTGCGAAGAGTCAGTGAGCTGCAGCAACAGATAACACAAGCAAATGCCAGCATACATCAAGACCTGCTTCAAAGGATTTGGCATGAAATCTATTACAGGTAGGACATTTATCATGTTACAAAAGGTGACCACATAGAACATTTGCAAATAAAACTAGAAAATAAACTGCACTATCAACCATTTGTCTAAGTTATGTACCTTTTTCACAAATGAAGGTTACTTTTGTGTACCTAATTTATAAACATCATGTATTGTTGAGGATTAACTTTAGCTGTGTTCACTTACAAGGTTCTGAAGGCTTTTTTAAAACATGTATTACTTCTCTGTCAATGTTTTTGCAATCTATGCTGAGGAGGTCATTCTCTTTGAGATACTTTGTCATATTTAAGCTCAGAATGTGTTATATGATTCTACAATAGACTGACATTGATAAAACTGGGTAAATCATGTAGGGTACCAAACAAAATTTGTGAGTCTGGAGGTTTACTTAGTTTGAAGAATACAACATGTTATCTTGGATGGAATGTCATTGACAGATGTAGAAGTAACTTCATCATGCCTTGGGGTACTGTGCTGGAACACTCGCTCTTCATGTTGAAAATTAATCACTGCAGCTTAATACAAGTCACAGTTTGAGCTCCGTAATGGTCCTGACATAGAGAAGGTTAGTTTTATGTACAGTGAGAATGTAGTTAAATTATTAGATAAAAATTAAGAGGCTACTGGTATTTTCAGTGACCTGCCAAATGTCTTTGACTGTATAATCACAGCATTCTCTTAAGTGCATTAGAATATTATGGTGTCACTGACAGTGCTGCAAAATGGTTCAAGTCTTACCTATATAACAGGAAACAAAGGGTGTCATTGCAATATACCTGTGGAGTGAGCAATCAGTCTTCATCTGATTGGGAATTAATTATATGTGGTGTTCCTCAAGCTTCCATCTTGGGCCCATTGCTTTTTCTTGTGTACGTTAATGACTTGTCTGTTATATTGTCAGATGCTAAGTTTGCTTTGTCTGCCTTGCAATAAATAGCAAGTCAAGTACAGATTTAGAAAAGGGTGCTAATCAAATTTTAACTGACGTTAATAAATGGTTTAAAGCTAATTCACCCTCATTAAACTTTAAAAAGACTCATCACACAATGTGTAGAACTTGTGAGAGGCTCCTTCCAATATGTGTATATTATATGTTGACAGTGTTAAATTTCTGGGATTACATCTCAATAATAAATTCAGTTGGGAAGTGCACACGCCAGAATTGTTGAAGTGCCTAAACAAGTCTGTATTTGCAATGCTAATGTAGGAGATATAAATATAAAAAAACTTGCATACCTGTTTACTTTCATTCTATTACGTCATGTGGGTTCATATTCTGGAGTTCGGTACCTCATGAAACTGAGCAAAAGCTTTTAGAGTACAGAGGAATGAGAAAGACTTATCTATGGTGTAAATTCAAGAACTTCATGTAGAAATCTGTTCAAGGAACTGGGTATCCTAATGACTGCTTCTCAATATATTTATTCTATAATGCAATTTGTTGCAAATATTATGTTTCTATTTCCAATCAATAGCTCAGTATATAAATCAATACTAGGAATAAGAAGAATTTACATAAAGATCTGCCAATGGCCTCGCTGCAGTGGTAACACCGGTTCCCGTCAGATCACTGAAGTTAAGCACTGTCGGTCTAGGCTAGCAATTGGATGGGTGACCATCTGGCCTGCTGAGCGCTGTTGGCAAGCGGGGTGCACTCAGCCCTTGTGAGGCAAACTGAGGAGCTACTTGATTGAGAAGTAGCAGCTCTGGTCTCAGAAACTGACATATGGCCAGGAGAGCGGTGTGCTGACCACATGCCCCTCTATATTCACATCCAGTGACGCCTACGAGCTGAGATGACACAGCAGACGGTCAGTACCTTTGGGCCTTCATGGCCTGTTCAGGAGGAGTACACAAAGATCTAAAACCACTTACCTCGGTCCAAAAAGAGTCCAATATTCAGGAACACACATTATTAATAAATTACCAGCAACCATTAAAAACTTGTTTTCAGGTAAAGCACAGGTTAAACAGAGTTGGAAAGACTTTTTGGTAGGCACCTTCCACTGTACAGATGAATATTTTAATGGGAGCTGTTAGACCAGCATAAGTAAAAATGTCTAGATTTCATTTTTGACAGCACTTGGTCACAACAGTCAGGATTAGGTATTTTGTGTGTGACAAATTTATTAAATGTGTATAACTATATTTCATTCTGACAATATATTAATTCTGTAAATCTTAGTGGTTAAAGTTTACTATAATGTATTCACATGTCTTGACAATCTCCTGACAAATGATCAGGGGAGTGAGTATTATATTGCAATGTTGTATGTTTTTTATGTTATACTTCATGATATGCTCCACACCCTTGACAATCCTATCACTTTTGGGTCTATGGAACAAAAACTGAATCTAATCTAACCTAATCTTAGGGAACTCAAAACATAGCGCACTATGACTACAATATCAGTGGGTCAGGAATGGGATCAGTCAACTTATAGAAATACCTGGCTGTAACTGTTTTTAGTAATACGAAATGGAATGACTACATAGACTCACTTAAATATATGGCAAGTAACAGGTTATGTTTCATTGAAAGAACACTGGGAAAAGCAGTTCCAAACTGAACAATCCATTGCCCTCATCCACCTAATCCTTCACCTACACATGAACTCAGTCAATGAACACACCCGTCAACTCCTATCCTAAATAAAAGTCCTCAATCTTTCCTCTCTCACATCCACACTGGCTGTTCACAGCATCCTCCTACAGGCCAACTGCAAATTAGAACAGCATGCCACTCCCCACCTCAAAAAACTATCCAATCTCCTGGTTTCCCACCTCCGGAAAGGCAACTCACTCACCCTTCACAACCTTTCCAGCAAACCTCAACCTCCTCTCATTGCACACAGACCCAGTCTCTCCCATCTATGCAATCTCCCACTTCCAGCTCGACTCCCCCCAAAACCTCAAAATTCCAATCAACACAATCTGGAACCACAACACCCTAATTCAGTAGTTAACCTTTCCTCCAAACCTCTCTCCCAATCCAAAACCTCTGTCCTATCCAAAGGCCTCACCTTCAGCCCCACTCCCAGATTCAACCAAACAGCCCTTGTCAAAGATTTACTGTCCTACACTCGTACTCTCTGCTGGAAATATCACTTTGCCATGAAGAAAAATGATCCTAATCCTACTCCTAATGATCCAACTCCCCAAGACACTATCCAAATTGAACCCTGCCTGGAACAGTTCCGTCCTCCTCTTCCTCAAAATCACCCTCTCCAAACCTTCCAGGAATTTCTGACTTCCAGCTTTGCCTCTCAATTCTTCTTAAAAAACCTTAATCCTACTACCAACATCACCACTGCTGAAGCCCAGGCTATTTGTGATCTGAAGGCTGACCGATCCATCATCATTTATCTGGTGGACAAGGATTCCAAGACCGTGGTACTTGATCATCGGGAGTATGTGGCTGAGGGACTGCGTCAGCTATCAGACAACAACTCAAACCCAGAATCTCCCACAGAAGAACTCCAAAAGTGCCCCACCTGTGACAGGATACTTTCTGGGACTGGATCAGACTCTGAATGTGGCTCTCCAGCAGGGATACGACTTCGTCAAATCATGCCCTGAAATGAGATCCATCCTTCATGAAATCCTCCCCACTCCACCAAGAATGTCTTTCCACCGTGCACCTAACCTTCATAACCTCTTAGTTCATCCCTATGAAATCCCCAAACCACCTTCCCTACCCTCTGGCTCCTACCCTTGTAACTGCCCCCAGTGTAAAACCTGTCCCATGCACCCTTCCACCACCACCTACTCCAGTCCTGTAACCCGGAAAGTGTACATGATCAAAGGTGGAGCCACGTGTGAAAGCACTCATGTGATTTACCAACTGACCTGCCTACACTGTGAAGCTTTCTATGTGGGAATGACCAGCAACAAACTGTCCATTTGCATGAATGGACACAGGCAGACAGTGTTTGTTGGTAATGAGGATCACTCTGTGGCTAAACATGCCTTGGTGCACAGCCAGCACATCTTGGTACAGTGTTACACCATCCAGGTTATCTGGATACTTCCCACTAACACCAACCTGTCAGAAGTTGGGAACTTGCCCTTCAGTATATCCTCTCTTCTCGTTATCCGCCAGGCCTCAACCTCCGCTAATTTCAAGTTGCCGCCGCTCATACCTCACCTGTCTTTCAACAACATCTTTGCCTCTGTACTTCCACCTCGACTGACATCTCTGCCCAAACTCTTTGCCTTTACAAATGCCTGCTTGTGTCTGTGTATGTGCGGATGGATATGTGTGTGTGTGCGAGTGTATACCTGTCCTTTTGTCCCCCTGAGGTAAGCCTTTCCACTCCCATGATTGGAATGACTCCTTACCCTCTCCCTTAAAACCCACATCCTTTCGTCTTTCCCTCTCCTTCCCTCTTTCCTGATGAAGCAACCATTGGTTGTGAAAGCTTGAATTTTGTGTGTATGTTTGTGTGTCTATCAACCTGCCAGCACTTTCGTTTGCTAAGTCACATCATCTTTGTTTTTAGATATATTTTTTCCACCTGGAATAATTTCCCTGTTTCGCCTTGTGTAGGAATGAGTGCCTACAAGGACATGCATTTTGACAATGGCAGCCTCACAGCTATCAAAAGTGTGTTTAATCAATCACAGCTAGTGCCTAAGAAGGCAGACATATAATTTACTCAGCCATGCAGGATCATATGTCAATATCACACACATTTAATCGAGAAATAGGCATATTCATAGCAAGATAAGTGTCCACACTGGCAGAACAACACTATCTGGAGTGCCATGGTTTTGCACAGACCATCACAGCAGTCGTATGGTGGCCACAACAATGGTTGCCATGCTGACCACCTCTGGTGCTCCACATGTCATCACACTGTCCACATGGATACTTACTACTGTCAAATTCTGGCACATTCTGATGGTTCTATCTCCTTTTTACAAGAGGCACAACAAAATCTTCTCACAAACAACCAAAATTCAAATGCAATTTCTGAATGAGCTGAATGAGAATACCTTGCCCCTCCTCCCCCCTCCCCCCTCATTTAATGTTAATTTGAATACTAGTGAATCCAGAAATATTTTGCAATCACAAAATATGAATGAGAATTGGATATGCAACCTAATCTCATTCTCCCTCTCTCTATTCCTCTCCTCCTCTCCCTCCATTTTTCCATCTCCTCCTCCTCCTCCCCCTGTCTCTGTTTGTCATGTTTGTTACCTTGGCCCTGCTCCCGGTACATCTCTTATCCCACACACACTTTATCCATCTTCTCCTCCCTCATCTCTCTGTTCATATCCTTCTTTCTCTTCTTTGTATCCATTTCCTCTCCCCTTCTCTGTTCATCTCTTCCTCCCCCCTCTCTCTGACCTTAGTTATTATTATTGCAAATGGAACCATTATTGGGAATGGATGTCAAGTGAATGAGTAAATCAGTTGGAATCCTTAGTACATGGGGTGTGAGTGAGACCTTTCCCACTATTGGATCTGTGATGACCATAGCTTTAATGACAGTATTTTTCATGGTTTTAATCTACAAACATGTAGAATTATGAAGTTAGCCATAAAAATAGCCTTTTTGTTTTCTGTTAAAAATGTCTGTGAAAAGGAAAACAAAACCACACATTTTTACACTGCAACTTGGCATGTTCTTCCCACAGCTGGTTTAACAGAAAGTGTTTACTGGATGATTCTTATTCAGTTTGCCTCTAAACACTGTGTAAGCTGTTCCTCAGTGTCATTGACTCAATGATCGTGTTGTTGCTTTGCATTGTAAGAACACTGCTGACCAATATTATGATGCATCACTGGTGGAATTTCTTATTAATCAGTATTCAATGTTGACTTTATTGTTGTTATGAAAATGTGTAACAGCCAAACTGTCAAACTGAGCATCATAATTTTTTTATGAAAACATTTGAGAGAAGAGCTGTTAAACATTTCGTTCATTGAGATTTTCATATGAGGTCTGCTCAGAAACTTACAGAACCTTGTCCTCTAAATTTTTCTGTGCTTACCTTTTACTTATTGTGCATAGTTTCCTTCGAAATACTGTTCTCCACAATTGATACACTACTCCCAATGCTGTTCCCATTTCCGGGAGCACTGTTGGTACACATCTTGCTGGATTGCATGAAGTACCGTCTGTGAATTTTCTTCAATCCTGTCTATTGTTAGAAGTGTACATCCTTTTAGTGAGGTTTCCTACTTTGGAAATAAAAAAAAAGTCTGCAGGTGGCAGATCTGGAGGGTAAGGAGGATGAGGCAGCACAATGATTATGTTTTTGTGCAGTAGTCACGCACCAACAATTCTGAATATGGGGGTGCATTCTCATGCTGCAAGAGCCATGAACTGTCTCGCCACATTTCAGGCCATTTCCTTCTCACATTTTCTTGCAGGCATATCAACACGTCCTGATAGTACTACCAATTAACAGTTTGTCCCTGTGGCATGAATTCATGATGAACTAACCCTTCAAAGTCAATGAAAACTATCAGCATGGCTTTGACATTTTGAGGCAAAGAGTTTTATTGTCTTGGCTCAAAAGCTGTCAGACAAACTTGGTGGCAACACTATGCATTCCAAGATTTTCTGTCAGGATTTCATGACAGGATCCAACTGAAATGTTACACTCTTCTGCAATCTGTTGGACAGTCAGTCTTTCATTGGCATGCACAATTTCAGTGAGGTTCCTGATGTGAAAGAGGGTCATCTTTAATTTCAGTCCAGCCATTTTAAACCTTGTGAACCATTTGTAACATCTAAATCTACATCTGCATCTACATATATACTCCACTAGCCACTAGCCATATATACTTCACGCCAAAGTTATATTCCCCCCCCTCCCCCCCCCCTCCCCCTGTTCCACTCATGGATTGTGCGAGAGAAAAATGATTGTCTGAATGCCTCTGTACGAGCTCTAATTTCCCCTATCTTTGAATGGTGATCATTGCGCGATTTGAAAGTTGGTGGTAATAATATAAGCTCTACGTCCTCGGCAAAGATCAGATTTCAGAATTAAGACTGAGTCCAGCTTAATCATTCATTAGCATGGGATTCCTGCATCATGTGGTGTGTCTCTGTAAACCTTTTCTCAAGTTTCATGCAAAATTTAATGCAGACACAACTCTGCCTTCTGAAACTCACAAACTGTGTGAAAATGTTCTGCTCAATACAGCACTGAACAAGAACTAACAGACATACAACATTGAAACTTCTGTCAGTTTCACATAAAACACAGGTGTGTGCAGGGTTTCCAACTGCACTTTGCTCCACCACACCACTGGCACAAAATTATGAATGTTCTGGAATGTTTTGGACAGGCCTCCTACAAAAATACCATCATCCAAATTTCAAATTTCTCTGGTAGACTTTCAAAAAAAAATTTTCTTTGAAACAAACCTTTTTCTGATATTCACACACACACACACACACACACACACACACACACACACTGCAGATGTCAAGCTATCACTGGTACACAGTAAACTCATGACAAAGAGATGGAAATAAAGAAAAGATAATTAGGCTAGAGTAATTTCAGGTGCACAAATGAGGGAGGACCAAAAAAGAGAATTAAAAGAAATACCAGTAGCTCAAGAAAAAAATAAAACAAGCAATGTAAGCCTATAATACAACAATGTTTTCTTTCAAAAAATATATTGAGGCTATGGACCGATGCACAAACAAGATTATAAACAGGTATAGCTTTCGTACCAGTAAGAGCCCAAAATCCTTAGCATGTAGCTATCTCTACTTTTCATATCCCATCTAGCACTCAGCAATTTTCATTAAAGATGAGAAATTGTCTTTCATCTCGTCAATGCATACTCCATCACTGTAATAACAATAGTATAAGGCTAGACTACTACAATAGAATCTAGTTTATGCAGGAAGAGTGAAATTTGGGACTTTTTAAATAAGCAAAAACTTCAGATGATACAAAGAGCATATAATTTTTATTTTATCTGTTGATAAATTAAATTTTGTTACAATTAATTATATATATCACTGTATATTTGTCAATACTGTCAAGAATCTACATAAGCAAACTTTTTAAAAACGTGGCTGCATCTTCCACATCACAATCAATTACAAATAACTGAATGGTAAGACATACCTTTTCTCTGTAAACAGATACCCCCTCCTCTCCCAAAATACACACACTGGACACTTCAGTACCAAAACACACACACTGGACACCTCAGTACAACAGCTCTAATGAAGCAAATAAGCTGATTCAACAGTGCAACACTCCTGATGCACCTGATTGTCTTCATTCTCATTATACTGCCCCTGTTGCCTTAATGGATTTGTTTTCATTTAGTTTGACTTTTATATATACATGCAAGTGTTACACAATGTTTACAACAGGCTCAATATTTCAAGGCTCAGAGTGCAGATTAATCCTGATTTATGCTACTTGTCACCTTAAGTAAGTGGAACTAGTCCACACATTTTTCATTTACTTGTTTGTTCTGAATTCTATTATCTCCTTTTTCTGGTCCTCTGTAGATGCACAGACTTCAGAGCATCATATTATATAGAAATGACAAAACTGTGTTAATATCCTGCCATATATTGGAAAAAGGTTGTTACATGAAGTGTTTGACTCGTATGGCTGCACACAGAACAACTCCACTGTGGACACAGATGCTAACAAAAGGTCTCAGGCATGTGAGCAGCTAATGATATTATCTATCCATTGAGATTATTTTTTAGGTACTTCAATAAAACTCAGTAAATGTGTTGACAGCAGCAAAAAACTGGAGCTAGAAGAGAAAATTTAACACAACATTGACCTTCCTACAATCTTGCTGTATTCCAGCCATGTCAGTCACTGCTAGAATTTACTCTCATAACAGAAAAAACCTATAGTTTTGTGTTACAGGCTGAAGTAGTCAAAATATGTTCATGACACAAAAATTAGTCATTTTCATCCTAAGGGCATGTAACACATCCATAAGATTTAGTAATAGCTTTGGTATGAACTTCATAAAGTTCTAGCAGTAGGAGACATCAGTCTCTAAGCTTTCTAGTCACAGTAATTACTGGAGATCAGTTGTGTTCTGTGAATACAACCACAGTTGTTAGATGTTGTTTCAAGCAATCTCTCCTGTTTTCACTGGGGTACACTTCGGGGATTCTCTGGATAAATCCAGGTTTGTAACTGATGGTGAATGTTTCTCATGCAAATTAGTTTTTTCAAGAGGACAAAAGAATGGACATCTTGGGAAACAAGTGTTTTTTTTAAGTTAATAAAGTGGACAAATTGCACAAATTGGTAGTTGCTGTTCTATATTATAGAACCAGCTATCTCAACTAAAGAATCCATTTTTAGATAACTAAATATTCAAAAAATTCACAGAAAATTTCACAAACTCCTCCATTCTCATTATAGTACTCCTGAGACCAATGAGAAACACGACACTGGAAATCATTCACATACAAACAGCAGTCTGATTTGTGTAAATTTACAACATTCTTTCAATCCTACACAATTCAATGTTGGCGTTCTTCCACATACCTTTTGGACTGGTGTTAGTAACCACCTCTTGAATGTAGTTCTGCTCCAACTGTCCATGCAATGCAATTCCATCCAAAGTATTCAGTTTAAAAGTGTTGTGATGAATTGGCATTTATGTTTTGCAGAATTTTCTGTACTGTGGCAAAGCAATTTGTATCACAAACTGGGACATATATCAGTGCTCCCCATCCAGGATGACAGTCAGTTGGCCATGATTCTGGCATTAGCTCCTTATAGGCTGAAAACTCTGCCACTGCTAGTAAACAAATAGCACAAGAAATAAGGGTAAACCTATGAAATTTGTGACTTTCTGCACAGATAGTTCTTCAGTAGACTCAAACACGGAACATAGCTAGGCCCTTTTATTCCACATCATCAAAGTGAATCCTTACTCTGCTAGCAGTTCACGCTACTTTGAAACTTTTTGGCAGATTAAAACTGTGTATCAGACCAGGATTCAAACCCTGCTGACTGAGCTATCCAGTAGTGTTGAGCTACACTATTAATTAACATTAATTGTGGGTTACAAAGTTCCAGCTCCAACCAAGTGATGGATACCAGAAAATTATTAATTATTTAATAGCTACACAGGCTGTGAAGTAGTACCCTGAAACCAATGAAACTGTTCGCACTACTGCAGAATTCTGTCTGTGAATTGATACACTTACTGTTGGATGCCTTTGCTCCAGGTGTTTTCTCAGGTGACCACAAATACTGTACTGCACAATTTCTTAACTTGCATCTATTACAGAAAAATATACCCCATATAATCAGACTGATATCTATTATTCTGTTGACTACCACCTGCAATTACACAAAAAACAGAATGCAAAATGTCTGTAATTCAGTCTCCTGTAATATATCACATTACAGGATGGCAGTCAAGAATGCTTAACATACTTGAAACTGCCAGTGTATTAAAGCTATCACATTGGAATAGTGGCGCTACCTGCACAGAGGAATGACACAGCATTTGGCAGTTCATTCCTGGTGTGCATGTAAGAAGGTGAGTGGTGGGGCTATTTGCAATAGCAATGAATACTGTACCACTTGGTGCTCTGGCTAATAGCATAATTCTGTGTTGTCTGTCTGTCCTGTGTGTTTCAGGATGTGAGTAGAACATTTGGTGTTGATTCTCATTGCAGTTCAGGTATGGAAAGGCTACTTAGACACTGTATTATTCATTACAGGTGGCATAAAGCAAACATGTCAATTATTACTTTAAGAAGTGACAGTGATAGTTTTCAAAGCATGTAAATATATCTACAGAAAGTCAGGCAGAAACAGTGGCTTTGTTACCAGAATAGGCAACAGCTTGAGTGTGAAGAACAGGACATAGACAGAGAACATGCAAGTGAAGCCACAAAGTATTCTCCAGCCCGCTCTGTGCAGCATGCATAACACAACTGCCTTCTTACTTGCATGCCACTATAACTGTTACTAAAGGAATAAATAAGCTTAGACTATGAATAGCACTTCAAGCACATCTGTGCATAATAAATTGTGAGAGGGAACTCTGAGGCTGCCAATTCCAGTAACAAGGCGTGAACAGTATGGATTTGTTTAAAATTCCTTGAATTTTATCCAAGAATGAAAGCTATTCCATTTACATTACAACTAATATAAACTGAATAAATTTCTGATTGATATCCAAAACCAAGATGACTCTTCCTTTGGCAAATGCTACCCTATTAAAAATTTAATAGAGTGCAGAATGGAATTAATTATTTGTGTAGTGGGCAAGAACAAATGTGATTCATTGTCATAGGCTCTGAGGCAGAGCCACCTCAAAAGATATATTAAAACATGTTTTTCAGTAATATATTATATACAGAATTTAAATTGTGTGGAAGCATTTAGAGTGTTTTCCACACGAATTTAATTAATAACAGTAAACTCATTTAGAATTGTTGATGTTGAGTGCTGGTTTTCAAACAACAGGTAGCATCTAGTTCTAAAGCATGCCAGGAAATGCTGGTTAGCTCCATGTATCAGATATCTGGGGCTCAGAAAGCTGGGCCTAAGGGAGTCGTACCAACCTTAATGCATGTTTATAGCACAAGAAAATCAACAAAATAGCAGAAACTTCTGTCTTGAATCCCTCTCTTAGCATTTCTCTGTGATACTTTGATGCTTCATTAACCAACTTTTAATATAAAAGTTTTGATAGTGCTGAAGATACTCATTTGTTTCTGGCATTGAAAATTCTATCCACAGTGGTTTGTAAATGTCTTGCTAGAGTACAATAACATCAGTTTCACCATCTAGTGTGTGTTTCACAACTGATTATGTGAAATGAGGGTGTGAACCATTTCATTACTTTCAAATGGTGACAATGTGCTTGCTTGCTAACGATGTGTTTTCGATAAAGTGCGCTAGTTGCATTTGCTGTTTTGTTTCTTGAGGTGCATATTGACAGTTTTTTGTTACACGGAGCTGCCAAGAAAACGTATTTTGAGATGAAATTGGAAAGCACATTGGTAATGGATTCACAGCCTTTTCCAGTCTGGAAACCACAAACTGTGACTGCATAACACTCAGTAAGTGTTATTTCAATAGTTGCTTTAAATACTGGACATTTTTTTCTATTTGTGCATGACTCAGGACTAGTGTTGCCATATGTCCCAAATTCTGTGGGGTATTCAGATTTTTAAGTTTCATGATATGTCCCGTGAAAGCCATAAGCGAGATGCCCAACCTTCCTGCTTTTGGGCGCTGTTCCCAATTCGAAATATAATACGTGTATTTTCTTCAACAATGACTGAGTACCCGAAAATTTCAAGCTGAATTTCTGAACATATTGATGGCAGTAATCGAGAAAGTTATAATACGGCGGAGCAGGAAGATTTTCGGTTTAGTAGGCCTATTTCTTATCTTGAGTTTTTACATATTGGTTCTGGCAACAAAAGTCACTTCTGGCACTTAAAAATTACGTTACACACAAGGAGAGACACAAATACGAGCACAAACATCCATGTACGAGGCAGGATTCGAGTGTGCGACCTATGGTATAGTGTCGCAGTGCATTAGCCCACTGGGCCACTGGAGGTTGAAGATTCCACCATTTCCTTATATGTTCTGACGATACTTTCAATTAACCCAGCTCTGTAGGCAAAGTCACTAACCAATGTATAGGCAGTGGCACTCAATTCAAAAGCATGATAGTTCGAATCCTGGTGGTGGAAAATTGTCACTATTCTAAATCTCACTTCTGCTCTTTTCAGTTTATCATGAAGTGAGGGCACGTGACAATGCTGATGGACATCCACGAGTTGGATGGGACGTTAAGCTTGGTGTGCCCCTTAGTGCTATTCAAAAGGAGTAGGCTTCTTGCAGGAGCGGGTTTCACTCTCTCTCTTCCCTTCATCTATGACAATACAAATGCAACACTACACTGTACAAGGACTCATCACAGAGTACGCAGGTACGCACCTGACACTTGTGAACAGGTCAGAGGAAGGCAATGGCAAACCACTTACACCAGGAGCTTGCCTAGACCTGCGAAGTAGGATTCCTGCATCTGCTCCTCTGCGCTATTTCCCTGAGTATGACTTTGACTGTTAATTCACAGTACAGGGCTTCTGAATACAGTTATAACGTTTATAGCGAACAGGCACATGGCAAGTCACAATGTTGTGCAATGCATCAGAAGCCCAATGGCTGAGGAGCATACTGCATGCACAAACTACGTTGACACTGAGCACGGTGGATGGTGGGAACAACCGTAAAAGCATTTCCCATTTACAGTCGTTCCAACCAGTCACTGTGCAGAGTGTAAAATTAGTTTGCATGTCGAAAACTGTGATATTGCAGCATCTTGGTTGTGAGCTAAGGTGTAACAAATCGTTTAGAGACAGCATCTTCACTTCTCGATGGCTGACTAAAGCAAGATCTTATAAAGTAGTGTGGATTTTCCTGGATGTTGACTGATTAAACTTTTCGAGACAGAAACACCACTGTCACTTACAGAGAGCTGGGTAGTGGTGGACAATGTGAGCATTCGTGTGTAGGAGGTCACAGTTTGTGATCATTATTCTGATGAGCTGTGTTACTGACTGAAGAAGCAGTCACTCACGTGGAACGGTGTTGTGGCAGGAATTGATTCACGGAATAAATTAATGGCCCTTAAAACAAATTTGCGTGCTCTTAACTGGAGGAGAGATCAGCATTTTCCCAGACCAGTTTCAGCCAGTGCCTCATAAATGGAACCATGATCGTGCATGTTGTACATGTATGCCCAGGCTGCAGCCAGCAGCCATTTGCGCACGGCTTTTAAGGGGGAGGGGGGGGGGGGGATGTTCTACAGTTGTGCCAAAGTACCAACATTGGTCATGATATAAGAAAATACTGATCTAATGGCTGAAAATTAGCTCATTTAAGTGCTGTGGACGAGTTAACTCGTCATGTTCCACTGCTCCCCGGATGCTGAGTACATGTTTAAACGGGAACCCTGAGTTTTCCTGAAGCGCTATTGTCATGTTTGTGCGACCTGTTCCACCAAAATCTTCCTGCTGCGAACGAGCTACTTCCATATCTTTTTGAATAAAAAAGGTATAGAGTATTTATCAAAAAACATAGGTGTATCTTCGCATGCTACTACTTCCTCGTTTTGATATCTTGAACCGCTTACGAAATATGCGGTTGTTATGACCACACGATTCCCGATGTGCAGAGATGGAAATAGGCACATCGCGCAGTACTGTCTACAAAATCCATTAACTTGAGTACGAAATACCGTATCGTTCCGCTGAAAAATTTAAATAAAATTTCGATGTCTTATCTACATATCACATATAACAATGTACGAGGTAAAATAAGCCATGCGCAAAATTTAAGCAATGCATTTAGACCTCTGGAAACTCTTCAAAATTTCGTGCAATGTTATACTTAATTTGACGCAGCGCAGTACCTATGACATATAACGAAAAGAAATTCTGTTCTTTATCGAGCGAAGATATTGGACTGTAAAATGAGCAACATTTGGCGAGCAGTACGGCCACAACAAAGCCGCACTCAGCACTGAATGCAGAGAGAACTTCTGTAACTGTGAAAGTTTTTTCGCTGGTCTCTCTCCTTTATTTGTCTTACGGCTTAGGTCCCAGCCCAGACAATTTCTGAATAAGGTTTGATCTCTCAGACTGGGAGAAAATTTTTCAAGGTTAGCCATAGCGGAGTGCTGCTATACTCCCATCTATTCTCTTTAAACTGCCAACCTTGCAATGGTTTGCTGTCGGTTGCGTTATCACCTTCGTTATTTGTTGTCGACACGTATTACTGAGAGGTGTTAGGATCTCCTAGACCATGCTTTATGAAGGACGTAACTGTTTTCTTCAGTACGGTACCATAGTACAAAATGTGTTGTCAGGAACATGTCAGTTTTTTACTTCCCTGAGTTTGATGAAATTTTTTTATCGGTGAATATAGGAAGATGTCAGTGATGTATATCAAGAAACAGGCGGAAAAGTCGACGATTTTACAATAGCCAGTGATCACAGTTCTGTATCAAACAAAAGCATCATTCCGGGGGAGAACTTCACGGCAGCTGTGATGAGAGACTCTATTTCTACAACAAAACACTTGGAAGTGTTAGTTAAAATTAATCAGTTTTGCAGACCTTTTTTTGGGGGCAAATTTAAACCCTGGAATTTAGTTTCATGTGGAAATTTTCCAGCTAAAGAGATAGTATAATTTTTCAGGATGTAAAATTCAGTTCTTCAACTGTTCATTTATGTTAACCATTTTAAATAACCACAGAAAAAAATGTGATTTTGTGTGATAAATAGATGAATACTGAAGGCACTATTTAAAGCAATAAAATAAACAAGAAATATTTAAACAATAATTAATCAATTTCGATAAAAATACGGCAGTTATATTGCTCTCTATATTTTTTTATTGCGTAAATCACAATGAACTCATTTCGGCATATTGCCATCCTCATGCGTTCTGTAAAAACATTAATAGTCAATAGCCTTGATATTATGAACTATAACTATGTTTGGAGAGGTATTACACATGACTGGTATTTTTACCTTACATGTAATATCGATGCTGCCACATGCTGTCTTTGTTGGACTTTGTACTTACACGTCGCTTGTATGTTCTTTGTGTTCGTAATTCTACGTCTGACTTTTAGATATATGATTGGTCAGTTTTTTTTTCCTTTTTCACAACTTGGATCAGAGAAATTACATATTTACACAGATACCACCAGAAGTTGTTGATGTGTGGAAATTCGGCTACGTTTTCATTATTTTCTTGGGTTTATTCTAATTATGTTTTTTACAAGAAATGTCTTTTGGTTTTTTTGAGATTTTCACGTTTTATTGTTATTTTACAAGTAGTAATTTTGATATGGACTATGATTTATGATGTTTTCTTGCTTATATATTTTTGTTATGTACTGTTTTTTGCTGTTACTATGGAGAAGCGTCACTTAATATCTCTGGTTTGTTTTCTGATGACATCAGATGTTAAGTCCCATAATGCTCAGAGCCATTTGAACCATTTATGCTCTGGTTTGTTTATTTTATCTCTCTTCCTGCTTTGTATCAATAAAGTTTTCAGCATTTTTGTGTTTGATGTCGGTTTGTTCATTCAGTAAATTTTGAGCTCATTGGGTGCATGTGAATATATCTCTATTTCTTCAAGGATGTTCACGAATGCCATTTACAGAGCAGTGTAACTGGTATTCTTTATCGCAATATTTTACGCCGTAGGCCGAGAGAAGAAAAATTGTGGCCTTAAAGAAGCGTAAAAATGAATGTTGTATAACATAAGCTAAACATTTCAAATGATTCGTGCCTTCACTCTCGGTTCAAACGTAGGGGTCCCGGACAGCCCACCCACCCATGCTGCAGAAAAGTCACCTCCTATGTCCTGATTATCCGCAAACTGGATCTGGATACACTACTCACGACCCACCATCACAGCCTGAAATCTGTCCTGAAAGTACCCGTCTGCTGCTTGCTGGTGAAACACGAAATTCCAGATTCGAGTCCCAATCCAAATGGCCGTTTGAATGTACGAAGTTTCAAAACTGAGCACACTTCATTGCAGAGTGAAAGATTCATTCAGAAAATAAAATCTTTTTAATTAGGCAGCTGAGCTGCCCCTCGGGAAGTCTCGGCCAATAACGCCGTACTACTACTTCGGTGCCTCTGACATCCGCGCGGGCACACGGTCAGTTGTGTTCGTTTCCCGGCGAGGCGTCGTGCGGCGGAGCCGGCGCCAGCCAGCGGTGGAGCGGCGAACTACAGCTGCGTGATGGCCGGCTGCTGGTACGGGTAACGGCGCGTCTCGGCTGCGCTGAGCCAGTGCTGTGGCGCGTGACGCGCGCGCTTCATGGCGAGCCTCAGCAGCCAGTTGTAGAGCCTGCGCAGCGGCGCGAAGCGCAACAACCAGCGCAGCAGGCCACCCACGAAGAGTAGCGTGACGCGGTCGCCCAGACACAGCGCGGCGCGCAGGCGGGCCGCGGGCTCGCGCAGAGCCAGCAGGTCCCCCAGCAGGTAGCACAGAGACACTGAGAACGGGGGCCCAGGCACGTACAGCGCCACGCCTGCCACCATGCAGCGCGACATGTGCTCCCACTCTGCCGTCACGCGCTCCATGCTCGGCGCCACCAGGCGCTCCACCACCTGTTTGTCGCAGACACTTCATACAGATGCAATTGTTTAAAATACAGCTTCAAAAAGGAGGACAAAGGAAGAAAAAAGAGGACACATCAAACGGGTCAGCTGCAGATGAGGATTCCACTCGTCAGCTTTGGGCAAGTCACGTGACTGCCGGGAATTACCGGTAAAACTAGTAGTTAATTGTTACTGATGGTCAGGTGGTGGTTAACTGAGCAATATTAAAAAAAAATTAGAAACATTGATTGTGGCGACAGTGTGGCGTCAATTGTTTTGTTACGCAAACAACACGGAATTGTTTACAAAGCGAAAAACGTAAGACCATTCACCTCCCTTCATTCGACGCACCGCTACCAACATCTACAATTCAAGTAACAGCTGACGACATGTAAACTGCACTTTAACCTTCCGAATACAAATAGATTGAACGACTATGAAACAATGAAATAAAACCATGACAGTTAATCTGTCGAGTTATTTCTTACCTTTATTGGCCACAGAGACGTACTTTCCAGCTCAACATGTCTTACATTCCACTTCAAATTCATTTCTCCCTTTCTTGAAAGCTGGATATTTGAAGGGAAGGAATCAGAAAATGTACACTTTCATTTAGGCATAGTCAAATATTTTACGCAACTCACAAATCACACGTGCACTACAGAAAGCAAAGCCAATACAAAGCGAAGATAGAAACGAAAATTTTAAATAATCGATATTTGCATTCGCTTATAGGTCGATCAACGATAACATGGACGATCATGAGGCCAACTACGAACACCGCCTTCGTGCGTGTTTATCACGAAGGCTATGTCAATAGTTAAAGTATTTAAGAAAAGAGCAACAGAACGGGACGAATTGTAAATTTAACTGTATTACGCTCAACTTTGCGAAAAAGCCGGACACTGTAAAAATCTGCCCGGACCCCAGACAAAGAGCTAAAAAGGAGGACATGTCCGGATTAATCCGGACATCTGGTCACCCTATCTAAGCTTAACATCGGAGGCCATCAGACCCCTAGGACTTAGAACTACTTAAACTTAACTAACCTAAGGACGTCACACACATTCATGCTCGAGGCAGGATTCGAACCAGCGAGCGTAGCAGTCGCCCGGTTCCAGACTGAAGCGCCTAGAACCGCTCGGCCACCGCTACAACGTTATTATAAATGATTAAGCGATTTCACAGATTTGCTTTAGCTATGAGGTGCATTCAAAAACTAATGCAACAACTTTTTTCTCAGTCAATTTAGACCGAAAAAACGCGTAATTTGTTGTGGGGCATTGTGGAGTATTCCCGCTTCAGTCCATATAGCTTCATGAAGTTCCGATCGGTGGCGGCATTATACATGGCCTTCAAAATGGCGTCTGTTAACTGAGGTGCATCCTGAGCATAGAACTCTGGTGGGAAACTAGAGCATCTCGGATATTCAAACGCTACAGAAATTTGACAGTGAACAAAAGCATGGTGAGTCGTTGGGCTAGGCGTCTGACATCACCGCAAGACTGTCTTGCCGCCCTGCCGCACACAGCTATTACTCCTGTAATGTTGGAATGTGCGAACACTCTCATTCGAGGTGATCTATAGACCATCAAAACCTCACTGGTCAAAAAAAAAAAAAAAGTTCAAATGACTCTGAGTATTATGGGACTTAACATCTGAGGTCATCAGTCCCCTAGAACTTAGAACTACTCAAACCTATTTAACCTAAGGACATCACACACATCCATTCCCGAGGCAGGATTCGAACCTGCAACCGTAGCAGTCGTGCGGCTCCGGACTGAAGCGCCTAGAACCGCTCGGTCACCGCGGCCGGCCTCACTGCTCAACTGGGCGTCTGCGTTGGTAGTGCTGACACACTCGTCCACGATGTGTGATAGTCAAAGATGGGGTCCTCGCCATCTAACAGAAGATCATAATAACATCGTATGATCGTCTTTGTGGAATGGCTTGTGCTTTACAAGGCTCATCATGAATTTTTTTTTATCAAACATTGTCACAGTCAATGAAACATTGTCACAGTCAATGGGTTCATCAGTTTGAATCGGAAACGAAACTGCAGTCCATGGAGTGGTGCCACGTCAGTTCTCCGAAGAAAGAGTTCAAACTGCACCTTTAGCTGGTAAAGTCATGGTTATTCTGTTTGATTGTTTTTGTTTCTGTTTTGTTTTAGGGCGCAAAAACAACTAGGGCCATAACTGTGGAACACAAAGACAAAAAGAGGAGTTATAAACGACTACACATTAATCTCAAACGACGGAAGAGAAAACAGCTAAAAAACAGGGACTTGGAGAAAGGTCCATAAAATACGTCATAGAGAAACGAAGGTCCTCAACTAAAGATTAAATTCCTTTGCCGTATTGTTACCAGAGATAAAAAGCAAAACGCGGTCGACAGCCCGTGCGTCCTTCACTAAAACGGCCGATAACTCAGATAGCAAACACAAATGAGAAAGTAATTTGTTAAAAAAAGGGCATTTCGCCAGGAAATGGTGGATTGTCAAAAGTTGAAGGCAATGAGCAATGGTGGGGGAGCACCATTTGATAAACGGCGATGGCTAAAAAGACAGTGCCCGATATGCAACCTAGCTAAAATGATCTCCTCATGGCGAAAGGACCAAGAGGAGGTCTTCAAGCCACTGGGAGAGGCTTAATAACCCGGAGCTTGCTCCTACGAAGGGAGGACGTCCTCCCTCATGGTTCAACAATCAACTCTGAAGTGTATTGTGCTACCCTCAGGAAATTGAAGAAACGACTTTAGCGTGTCTGTCGCCACAAAAATGCAAGCGAACTTATCTTCCTCCATGAAAGCCTCACACCAGACTGCACAGCCCAGGGAAGCTCACAGAACTTCATTGGACTGTTCTTCCTCATCCACCCCACAGCCCCGATCTCGCACCTTCAGGCTTTCATCTGTTTGGCATAACGAAGGATGCACTCCGTGAGAAGCAGTACATGGATGATGGGGGCATTATTGACGTGATGAGACGTTAGCATGGACATCAACCAGTAAAGCAATGTCATGTGGACGTACAGGTCCTCCATGAAAGGTGTCACAAGGCCACTGCTTTAATTGGAGATTAGTTGGAAAACAGAGCTTTGTAGCGAAAAGGTTGGGGAATATGAGAGTGAGTCAAGTGAAAACCTTAAATTAGTAATAACAATTCGAAATTTCGCGCCATTATCCTGTAAGTTGGTAAGCATGCTACAAACAGTGGGCAGTATGGGCTGTAGATGGCAGCATAGTGCAGATGGACACATACCGTCGCAGTATCAGTATAAAGATGGCCGCCCCACTTGCGACTTGCACCAGGGAAGAACAGCGTTCTGTTATTCGTAGTGAAGGTGTGAAACCTCTTGAAATTCATCGACGAATGAAGGTACCGTACGGTGATGCATGTTTGTCGCATCAGCAAGTCTACGAACGGAGTAGGACGTTTGCAAATGATGTGACTTCAGTGGAAGATGCTCCTCCTCCAGGTCAGGCACAACAAGTTGACTCCACAGAACATTCCAGCAGTTGAAGCCATAGTGAAGGAAAACCGCCGAGTGACACTGAATGACAGTGCAGAATGTTTACAGATTAGTCATTGGTCAGCACACCACATTGTGCATGATGTGCTCCAGTTTCACAAAGTGTCTGCAAGATGGGTGCGACGGCAGCTGACTCCTGAAATGAGAGAACGACGTGTTGATGCTTGTGAAGAACTTCTTCGGCGCTTAGAACGAGAAGGCGATGGCTTCCTTGCAAGGATCTTTACTGGGGACGAAACCTGGATTCAATTCCACCAACCGGAAACTAAGAGAACGAGCAAGGAATGGCGCCATTCATCATCACTAAAACCAAAGAACTTTCGAACAGAACCATCAGCAGGGAAGGTTGTGCTGACTCTCTTTTGGGACGAAAAAAGGTGTCATTTTGGAGCATTACATGCCTAGAGGGACCACTGTCACCAGTGCATCATACACAGATCTCCTAAAAAATCATATGCGGCCTGCAATAAAACCAAAGCGACGTGGATTGCTGTTTGCAGGTGTCCTTTTGCAACTTGACAATGCAATGCCCCACACTGACTGTACAACAATTGCAACAATCACAGACCTTCATTTTGTGTGTCTTCCTCATCCATCACGCTCACCAGACCTTGCCCCAAGTGATTTCCATATGTTTTGACCACTCGGCGACGCAATGGGAGGAAAGAAATTGCGTTCTGATGAAGAGGTACGCCACGCGGTGCATGAGTGGTTGCGCGGACTACCAAAAGAATTTGTTTCTAAAGGAATTTATGCACTTCGTAAGCGCTGGAGGACTTGTATTGAGCGTGGGGGAGATTATGTTGAAAAGTGATACAGCTTTGTACCACCAATGCACAATAAATAATATTTTGAAAAATATTCAAGGTTTTCATTTGACTCACCCTCATAATAAGGTGTATTGGAACACCAAATAAAATTAACCCGCTTTCAGAAAAAGAAATGTGTTGCATTATTTATTGAAGATCCCTCTTATATTATCTGACATATTGTCACAGGCATAAGATTTCTTCAACATTTTACAAATTCTCCATATTTACGCCCCTGCTGTTTCTGCAGATACCAAGTCGGTAATCAAGTTGTTCCCTCCCTCGGTGCAGCATGTCCCAATCAATGTGTTCAAAAGCACTGTTCATGTGACCTTACATTTCTGGTAGGTTTGTTGGTAGAGGAAGTGTAGACACTGAACTTTTCACTCAACCTCATTCACAATTGTCGCTTGGGGTTCGGTTGGGAGAGTATAGAGCCCATGGCATGATGAATTGTTGATCCTCAGCCCCACCACAACCGAACCATCAGTTTCCCAATTTCCTGTTTTTCATGAACATAGTTATGGAAGTGGGTTGGAGCGCCTTTCTGTTGGTAGATGAAGTCCGCACTGTCAGTCTCCATTTGTGGCATGACCAAATTTTCTGTGTGTCCAGATACAGGTGTCCTGTAACAGTTTCTTCGCAGAAGAACAAAGGACCGCAAACTTTAAGTGGTGAGACTGCACAGAATAGAATAACTTTTGGGGAATCTCGAATGTGCTGCATGATAGTGCGGGGATTCTCTGTGCCCCAGATTCGCACATTGTGCCTGTTCACAGTGCCAGTCACAAAAAATATTGCTCATCACTGAAGATGAGTTCCTCACAAAACCCATCATCGTTCATAAGCTACTACAAAATGCCAAAAACTCAAAGCGTCTATGTGTCATTGGGAGTCAGGGCTTCTAGCAATTTCAGGCGGTAAGGTTTCAACTTCAGGAGTTTCCTTAAGATCTTCCAAACTCTCGATTGTAGTTCACCTCTCTGCTCGTCGACTTCTGTGGGCGAAGTGGGAAACTCTCCCGCATTTGGTCAACCGTTTCTCCACCCACTGCCGACCGACCAGTTGATCTCCCTTTGAAGAGGCATCCTGAAGCTTTAAACTGCGCATACCATCACCAAATGGAGTCGACAGTTGTTGGATCCTTGCAGAACTTCGTTCTGAAGTAACGGTGCAGTGTCATGGCAGACTGATGCGAATGCAGCTCAAGCACAACATACGCTTTCTCGGCGCCTGTCACCATCTTACCTAACCCCTCACTGCTGCGCTCTAGTGGCAGAAATCTGAAATGCGGCTGCAACAATACAAAGTTTTTGAGTTTTTCTGTGAGTGTTTTTGTGAAAATATGTCATTTACTATAGCAACAGTGAATTTATGAAATCGCTTCAATGATTTGCAATGACTTTGTACTTTGTCAGATACTCAACATACAATGCGTGATCAAAAGTATCTAGACCCCTGCCAGAGGAAAAAAATGTTCAGATGTGTGTGAAATCTTATGGGACTTAACTGCTAAGGTCATCAGTCCCTAAGCTTACTCACTACTTAACCTAAATTATCCTAAGGACAAACACATACACACCCATGCCCGAGGGAGTACTCGAACCTCCGCCGGGACCAGCCGCAGAGTCCACGAATGCAGCGCTTGCCAGAGGACATTAATATTGTGTGTTCTGTTACCAATCGCTTTTATGACTATTTGAACTCTGCTGGGGACATTCTCATATGTCTGAATGCCTCTGGAGGATTGATAGTCCATTCTTCCTCAAGGCTGAAACCAGAGAAGGGTAGTGACTTTGGACGTTGCGGTCTGGAGAGAAGTCCAAGTTCTAACTCATTCCAAAGGTATTTTGTTGGATTCAGGCCAGGACTCGGGGCAGGCCATTCCATTTCGGAAATGTTGTTGTCCACAAACAGCTTCCTAACAGATGTCATTTTAAGACAGGGCACATTGTCAAGTTGACACAATCAATCATGGTCTCCAAACAGTTCTTCTACAATACGAAATACAAAATGTTGTAAAATGAGATCATATCCTTCGACGTTTAGCGTTTTCTTCTTAAGTGCAAAAAAGGGGACCATACCGCAACTGCGAAAAACAGCCCTCTAACGCAAATCAACTCCCCTGTACTTCATTGTTGGCACTACACATAATGGCAGGTTTGCCACACCCAAACCCTTCTATCAAACCGCCGAGTGACACTGAATGACAGTGCAGAATGTTTACAGATTAGTCATTGGTCAGCACACCACATTGTGCATGATGTGCTCCAGTTTCACAAAGTGTCTGCAAGATGGGTGCGACGGCAGCTGACTCCTGAAATGAGAGAACGACGTGTTGATGCTTGTCAACACAAATCTCAAAGCTATTCCCAATCTCACAGCAATTGTGATTTCCTCTCTCATTAACGTATTTTGCTTCTACCTTGTCGTATCAACACTTATAATTTGTCATACGATGCTGGACTCATAAACTCCTAATCACTCGCTTACAGTCACCCAAGGTCCAGTGGCGTCGCTCTTTACTCCATCTCAAGCGTCGCTTAGCACTGCCAACAGAAGTGTGTGGCATATGAGGAACTGCTCGATCGTAGTGCCCCATTCTTTCTAGCTCGCTACGCTCAGTCACTGCGCTAGATGGACTGCTGGTAGTACTTTAGAGCTCACGAGTGATCTCTTCCGCCGATTCCACGCAAATTTTTACAGCAAGCCTCCGCAATGCTAGACGGTTCCTGTCCGTTAGTACTTGGGGTCTGCCTGGTCATGATTTGGCTGTGGCTGTCCCTTCCCGTTTCCTCTTCACAGTCACATCACCAACAATCGTCTTGGGCAGCTTTAGAGGGGTTGAAAGGTGCCTGGTGGATGTGTTAATCAGGTGACATCCAATGACCAGCCCACCTTCGATGTCACTGAGCTCTCCTGACCTGCTGTTACCGCTTCTCTGCTGTCGACACAATACTCACCAATACACGCAATTTTATAATAATTCCAATCCCAAAGAAAGCAGGCGTTGACAGACGTGAAAATTACTGAACTATCAGTTTAATAAGTCACGGCTGCAAAATACTAACACGAATTCTTTACAGACGAATGGAAAACTGGTGGAAGCCGACCTCGGGGAAGATCAGTTTGGATTCCGTAGAAATGATGGAACACGTGAGGCAATACTCACCCTACGACTTATTTTAGAAGATAGATTACGGAAAGGCGAACCTGCGTTTCTAGCATTTGTAGACTTAGAGAAAGCTTTTGACTTTGTTGACTGGAATACTCTCTTTCAAATTATGAAGGTGGCAGGGGTAAAATACAGGGAGCGAAAGGCTATTTACAATTTGTACAGAAAGCAGATGGCATTTATAAGAGTCGAGGGGCATGAAAGGGAAGCAGAGGTTTGGAAGGGAGTGAGACAGAGTTGTAGCCTATTCCCGAGGATATTCAATCTGCAGTAAAGGAAACAAAAGAAAATTTGGGAGTAGGAATTAAAATCCATGGAGAAAAAATAAAAACTTTGAGGTTCGCCGATGACTTTGCAATTCTGTGACAGCAAAGGACCTGGAAGAGCAGTTGAACAGAATGGACAGTGTCTTGAAAGGAGAATTTAAAAGTAGTAAATGAGTTTTGCTATTTGAAGAGCAAAATAACTGATGATGGTCGAAGTAGACAGGATATAAAATGTAGACTGGCAATGGCAAGGAAAGCGTTTCTGAAGAAGATAAATTTGTTAACATCGAGTATGGATTTAAATGTCAGGAAGTCGTTTCTGAAAGTATTTGTGTGGGGTGTAGCCATGTATGGAAGTGAAACATGGACGATAAATAGTTTAGACAAGAAAGGAATAGAAGCATTCGAAATGTGGAGCTACAGAAGAATGCTGAAGATTAGATGGGTAGATCACATAACTAATGAGGAGGTACTGAATAGAATTGGGGAGAAGAGGAGTTTGTGGCACAACTTGACTAGAAGAAGGGATCGGTTGGTAGGACATGTTCGGAGGCATCAAGGGATCACCAATCTAGTACTGGAGAGCAGCGTGGAGGGTAAAAATCGTAGAGGGAGGCCAAGAGATGAATACACTAAGCAGATTCAGAAGGATGTAGACTGCAGTAGGTACTGATAGATGAAGAAACTTGCACAGGATGGAGTACAATGGAGAGCTGCATCAAACCAGCCTCTGGACTGAAGACTACAGCAATAACAACAACAAAAACACGGAGTTTTATACCAGTGGGCCCACATCTCGCGTCATCCATTGGTCAATTCCGCATGACATAGGGGTGTCTGGATACTTTTAATCAGATAATGTTTTGAGGCCACCATCACATCATTATTAATATTCAGTAAGTTCAGAAAACTGCAACCAGTCACACATAAATAGATTTTCGACCCTATTTAGGCTCATTTTCAGATTGAGAACAGGAGGTTACATGACTATTTCATCGCGTAATGCTAGGTGCTGGCTCTGTGAAAAGACACAGAACATACTTTAATGTATGGTAAGGAGTATTGTTCATATGAAGATTTTGATCCAAAAATGAATTGTGTACTTACTAAGTACATGCCTTAATGTATCGCCAGGAGTATGGTTTATATCGAGATTTGTATCCAAATATGAACTCTGTACTTACTGAATACAGAAATTGAATTCTATACTTTTTGGATCCAAATCTCGATATAAACAGTACTCATGGCGGTACATTAAACCAAGTTCCATCTTCTTGTCACAAAGCTAGCACGCAGCACTACGCTTTAAAATAGTCATGTAACCTCCTGTGCCCCAGCTGAATATGAGTCTGAAAAGATTCACAAACTCGTTAATGGAATAAACAAGTATTTCAATACTTTAACCGGATGCAATTTTGTGTATTTGTATTGAATGAACAGTCACAGGTTGTTAAATATCTGTGATGAATAAACTTATTAATAATACTGTCTGCTGGAAATGCGATTTTGCAAGGTTAAAATAATGAACACCCAAGAGTAAGCGTGTGCCTCCGTTATATTAGCTACAACTGACAGGAAATAACAGAAAACAACTAAAAAGAGGAAATGGCTTCAAAAAAGGACAGATTTATCGTGTGTTAATTTACTAACTGAAATCAGAACCACAGATCCGAAAGATTTCATGACCTATTTTTATATGAGTCCAGCATCGTATGGTAAATTATAAGTGCTGATACGACAACGTAGAAGCAAAATACGTTAATGAGAGAGGCAATCACAATCGCTGTGAGATTGGTAATAACCTTGAGATTTATGCTGACAGGAAGATCATTTGAATGCTTGGAATTTAGTGCTGCAATATTAGCAAGCACAATTAGCAAAAGTGTTATGCAAATATGCGAGGCAATTATCTCTACCCTGCAATAATATATTCAGGTAATTGACGAAAAACTTTTATTTTATTTTATGATATTTTGTTGAGACTGTCGTGCATTTCGAAGACCTCTCGTTAGTCATCGCTCATACAGGGTGTAAGTGCGCTGTTTCTGTGTTGGCAGCGCTGTGTAGCGCTTTGCATTGGATCTCTGACTGCGCTTTCTTTGTAAGAGACTCTGTAGCTGGTCGGACTCATTGGAAGTTAATCGCCAGTAGTGCTGGGCATTTGGAAGTTAGTTGCCAGCAGTGTTGGAAGTACTGTTGGCAGTTGGAGGTGAACAGCCAGCAGATGTGAGAAGTTACATTGATGAAGGGTAGATCTGAAGTGTCAGCGTAAGCTAACGATCTCCAAGATGTTACATTGATGAAGGGTAGAGATCTGAAGTGTTAGCGTAAGCTAACGATCTGCGAGAGGTTACCTTGAGTAAGGGTAGAGATCTGAAGTATTAGCGTAAGCTAACGATCTGGAAGTGTCTGACTTGGAGATTGTATATTATTCAAGATTACATACCTTTGTACTGGATGACAATGACGATTTATATTCGTGTTTGAACTGGATGTGACATTATTAAGGCAAAAATAATACATTATTTGGTTCGCAACAAAATCTTTCCTTTGCTAACCATATGCCTATTAGTAGTTAGTGACTTTAGTAGTTAGAATCTTTTATTTAGCTGGCAGTATTGGCGCTCGCTGTATTGCAGTAGTTCGCGTGATGGAGATTTTTGTGAGGTAAGTGATTAATGAAATGTATAGGTTATTGTTAGGATTTCTTTTAGTTAAGGCCATTCTTTTGAATTAATTATTTGAGGTCATGTTATCTCTTTTTTTTTGCACCGTCAGATTGCGTTGCGCTAGGGTATTGTGGGTCTTAGTCATTCAACATTTTAAGTACAGACTCACACACGTAAATTATGAAGTTTCAAGGGTGGGCCTAGGTGCGATAGGTCACTCCTTGGAGAACAGATTTTGTTAGAGAAGATCTTCGCTCATACTTCAGGGCAACGTTAGGTGTCCATTAGTATCCGCCGACCCTGGGACGACGAGATTTCACCGAACTACCAGGGTCAATTAATTAGGTATGCTTGACACGACCCCAGTAAATTAACACAGAGATTTTCAACAAGGAAACCTTAGGACTGAGTGTCTCTAAGCGGATAAAAGTATCTTAGAAGCTTTAATTTTGCAAACTCTACTGCCATTCATATGGAGCAAATGACAGGATTATAGGCAACACACAGAGTACACACACGCCGCAGAAAGATACACTCTGCTGCCTCTCAAGAGCATAACAATAACAAACGGTCACCTAGCATTAGCGAACATTTTGTCTGTAGCAAACGTTGTTCCCCATGATCTGGTCTATCACCCCTAGATGTTTAACGCAAATGCTTTGAAACATTTTGTGTGTGGCATACTTTTTATAGAAGAAGCGCTTTTATAAGTTACTGTGTAATTCAACAAACTTATTCTATGTTTTAAAATGAATAAAGAAAGCAGCGCTATAGTGGATTCTCCAGTGACCATCCTAATGTGCTAAATACCATGACTGTCCCTGCATAGGCCTAGCGCAACTATTTTGCGTTAAATACACCAAAAAATAATTAATGTAGAGTAATGAACTTTCGGAAAATATTCGTCTAGGAAACGTATTTAAGTGACTAATATTGCAAGATCAGAAATTAATGTAAGCTCGAGATAAGCCATTGCAACGCTGGTACATTAATAAGCGGTCTAACTGCCAGAATGTTGAACGCAAGCATTGTGTCGTACAGGTGCCGGATGGCAGTTTGTGGAATGGAGTTCCGTGTTTGTTCACTTGGTCAGCCAATACAACATTGTGGATGATGTTGAAGCTGTCGTCCGATGTTGTCCCGTATGTGCTCGATTGGAGACAGATCTGATGATCGAGCTGGCCAAGGGAACATGTCGACACTCTGTTCAGCATGTTGGGTAACGACAGCTGTATGTGGCTGGAACTTATCCTGCTGGAAAACACCAACTGGAATGCTGTTCATGAATTACAGCATCACAGAGCAATTCACCAGACTGACGTACGAATTTGCAGTCAGAGTTCGTCGGATAACCACGACAGTGCTCCTGCTCTCACACAAATGTGCGCCCCAGACCATAACTGCAGGTGCCGGTCCAGTGTGTCCAGCTCACAGACACGTTGGTTGCAGGCCCGTCAATTGGTCTACTCCTCACCAAAACATGGCTGTCACTGGCGCCGCGGTAGAACCAACTTCCATTAGAAAACACAATACGAGGGGTGGGATCTTAAATAGTGGCAACTATTTATTCACAACTGATACAAAAGAGTTACCTGTCTGCACCTGTTACTGTCCTTCATAGTAGTCACCATCGTTGTGTAGAATCCGTTGCCAGCGATGTGGAAGGCGTAGTATATCGTTAGCAGAGCCTGTTCTGTTGATGGTGCGAATGGAGCGGTCTACTGCCTGTCGACTCTCTGCAACAGTTCTGAAGCGAGTGCCACGAAGTGGTTCCTTCATTTTCGGAACCAAATCAGAGTCACACGGATTTAAGTCCGGGGAGTATGGTGGATGTACAGCACTTTCCAGTCCCATCGACCGAACAGAACTGCCACACTTTGCGCTGTATGCGTCCGCGCATTGTCGTGCTAAATGATGGGTGCGTTGCGCAGAAAATGTCGCCGCTTGTTTCGCAAAGCTGGTCGCAGGTGATGCTCCAAAAATGAACAGTAATACTGTGCACTGACGGTCTGCCGTGGAGGAACGCAATGCTTTAGGATAAAACCATCACACTCGTACACGAGAATCACCACAACCTTAGACCGCTCCATTCGCACCATCAACACAACAGGCTCTGCTCTCGGTATAGTACGCCTTCCGCATCGCTGGCAACGGGTTCTACACAACGCTAGTGACTACTTTGAAGGACTGTAACAGGGACAAACATGTAACTCTTTTGTATCGGTTGTTAATAAATGCCGGCCGGTGTGGCCGAGCGTTTCTAGGCGCCTCAATCTGGAACCGCGTGACCGTTACGGTCGCAGGTTCGACTGTTGCCTCGGGCGTGGATGTGTGTGACGTCCTTAGGTTAGTTAGGTTTAACTAGTTCTAAGTTATAGGGGACTGATGACCTACGATGTTAAGTCCCATAGTGTTCAGAGCCATTTTTTTTGTTAATAAATAGTTGCCACTATTTAAGTTCCAGCCCTCGTAGACCTCCACCCTGTCCTCCAATGAGCTCTCCCTTGACGCCCCTGAAGTCGCAAACAGCGACATAATACGATGATTATCAGGTCGCAGGCTTCAACATATATGACGAGCTCCTGAAAAAGATCCCTAAATTGAAAGTCAAAAGCAATATTAAAAACTTACTGGACTATGTGGCAAAGAAAAGAGAAAGCAATATAATCTTCAAAGGAAATCATACGCTGCAGTTCATTTTCATCAAGCAGCGTGTAATGGCGAAGTTGGGTGAAACGCGATAATGTGATTCTTCCGTTATTTACTAACATTTCCAACACTGGGTAATGTACGTAGACAGAAATATCGGATGTACAGACTTCACGGCGTCACTGGGTATGTTACTAATCTGAAAAAAGCTTTTTAGGATAACGTCACGTCGTGTAACTACGCTGCAAACACGAGAAATTAAGGACGACGGAGAAGAGATGACTCGAAGAGTTCAGATACTAGTTGCTGCAGTCAATGTGCATATCACGATACAAAACATCCAAATGGGTTTTATATGTAACTATGATCAGAATCAGTTGATTTATGGTTTCTCTTCCTAAAGAGGGGGGAGGGGGGGGGTAATACTGTCTCGACGTTGCAATCAGTTAACAGTGCAAGAGGCAGATACACGATCGCTGTTGCTATATTAATGGAGGACGATTGGCAAATAAACTTTAGACAAAAAACTTTAGGAAAACCATAAAAAAGTATAGTAAACAAGAGCTCTAAAGGGCGTACCTTAAGAGATATGAGCCCTAGTCCATCTTCGGTACTACGAAACTCGCCTTTTCTACTGAAAGCTGCCAAATAACAAACTAACAAACAGACGCATACACTGATGAGTCAAAACATTATGAGCACCTGCTTAATAGCTTTTTTGTCCGTCTTTGGAACGAAGTACACTGCTGGATTTGTAGAGATATGTGGCAACAGATATCTTCGCATAAGTAACTGGCTCCTGATTTGCGTATGCACTGATGGCGCCCAATGGAGATCCAAGGGTTCCTATAGGAATTACATCAGGCGAATTTGGTAGCCGAGACTTCAACGTGAAATCACTATAATGCTCCTCAAACCACGGTAGCACGGTTCTGGCTCCGAGACACGGACAATTACGCTGCTGAAAGGTGACATTGCCGTCAGGGAAGACACCAAGCATGAAAGGATGCAGCTGGTTTGCAGCTGTCAGCGTGTCTTCGTTTATTACCACAGGTCCCACGCAAGCGCAAGAGAATGTCTCCCACAGCATAACACCGTTCCCAACGGCCTGCGTCCGTGGCGCGCTGCACTATTCGAGCCACCGTTCACCTCGATGACGGCGTTTGTGGAGACGACCATCGACCCAGTGTAGCAAAAGTGTGATTCACCAGAAGAGCCGAAGCGTTCCCATTGATCGACGGTCGAATCCCGATGATCCCGTGCCCACTGCAATCGTAAATGACGATGTCGTTGGGTCATCATGTGAACACATAGGGGTGATCAGCTGCGGAGCTCCATATTCAACCATTTACGACGAACGGTGTGCTCCGAAACGCTTGTGCGTGCACCAGTATTGTGCTCTTTCGGCAGAGATGCCACAGATACCATCTATGCTACTTTACAGAGCAGACAAGCCTCCGAGTCCCACGTTCTGTGAAGAGTTCAAGTGGCTCTGAGCACTATGGGACTTAACTTCTCAGGTCATCAGTTTACTAGAACATAGAACTACTTAAACCTAACGAACCTAAGGACATCACACACACCCATGCCCGAGGCAGGATTCAAACCTGCGACCGCAGCGGTCGCGCGGTTCCAGTCTGTAGCGCCTAGAACCGCTCGGCCATCCCGGCCGGCACGTTGTTGTTGTGGTCTTCAGTCCTGACACTGGTTTGAGGCAGCTCTCCATGCTACTCCATGCTGTGCAAACTTCTTCATCTCCCAGCACTTACTGCAACCTACATCCTTCTGAATCTGCTTAGTGTATTCATCTCTTGGTCTCCCTCTACGATTTTTACCCTCCACGCCGCCCTCCAATGCTAAATTTGTGATCCCTTGATGCCTCAGAACATGTCCTACCAACCGGTCCCTTCTTCTTGTCAAGTTGTGCCACAAACCCATCTTCTCCCCAATTCTATTCAATGCCTCCTCATTATTTATGTGATCTACCCATCTAATCTTCAGCATTCTTCTGTAGCACCACATTTCGAAAGCTCCTTTACTACTTTGAGTGTCTCATTTCCTAATCTAATTCCCTCACCCACACCCGACTTATTTCGACTACATTCCATTATCCTCGTTTTGGTTTTGTTGATGTTCATCTTATATCCTCCTTTCAAGACACTGTCCATTCCATTCAACTGATCTTCCATGTCCTTCGCAATGTCATCGGCGAACCACAAAGTTTTTATTTCTTCTCCATGGATTTCAATACCCACTCCGAATTTTTCTTTTGTTTACTTTACTGCTTGCTCAATATACAGATCGAATAACATCGGGGAGAGGCTACAACCCTGTCTCACTCCCTTCGCAACCACTGCTTCCCTTTCATGCCCCTCGACTCTTATAACTGCCATCTGATTTCTGTACAAATTATAAATAGCCTTTCGCTCCCTGTATTTTACCCCCGTCACCTTTAGAATTGGAAAAAGAGTATTCCAGTCAACATTGTCAAAAGCTTTCTCTAAGTATACACATGCTAGAAATGTAGGTTTGCCTTTCCTTACTCTTTCTTCTAAGATAAGTACACTCTCACAAGGTCTCCGTAATAATAATCTGCACTTTGTCAAAGTCGCTTATCTCAATGGATTTTCTCATTTGCAACCCATATCTTCGCTAGGATGGTCCCCTGTACGTGTCTGCTCTGCTTTCATGCTTTTGTTACCGCGTCACATTTCTGCATCTTCACCAGGCGGTATCCAACGTCGCAATGGGCAGTGGTCATAATGTTTTGGCTGATCAGAGTAAGTCACACGTATTTCGGCGAAGAGAGAGAGAGATAACGTACGGATCATAACCTATTAGCTGACAACACTGTACACAGCAGTTCGTAGTCAAGAAAGTTGCAAAAGGAAGAATAATAGACGAAGAAGGACGGTGGCCAGAAGGCAAAGAGTATGAGGAGCAGACTCACCAGCTGGCAGCGGCGGCGGACACTGTTGAGGTCGCCGGAGCACAGGTTGAAGCGATCCTCGATGCCCAGAAGGTAGCCCAGGCCGCGCCACATGTGCGCGAAGCCCTCCAGGTCTCGTTCACTCGCATCTGGCGCACCCAGCCGGTCCGGATGCAACAGCATCAGGCCCACGAAGCCAAACTGCGTCAGCGCCATCTCCGTCTGGAACAAACGCCGGGGCGACTCGGGTCATTCCGAGTGCTATACTGCACATATGCACTTTTCTGTAATAGCTCCTTACTTAGAAAGAGCGGTTAGTAAATCTTTCATGAGCATTAATAAACGCTTAATTGCTAATTCTTTGTCACTGAACCTTGAAAAGACACACTCTATGCAGTTCAGACGTTTTAAGAGGTTTAGAAAATTTGGAGATTTGTGGAAGGTCTTATGGGACCCTAAATTTACACATTACTTCATCTAACTTAAACTAACTTACGCTATGGACAACTCACACACACACACACACACACACACACACACACACACACACACATACACACCCATGTCCGAGGGAGGACTCTCAGACCGCTTGGTTACCATGTGCGGCTTTACGAGGTTTCCTCCCAGCAAGCAGAGTAAGTCGGGTAAGACATAACACCCATTTTGTTTCGTGAACGGTTCCAGATATAGAAACGAAGTTATTGTAAATGATAATACGCAAAGGGGCGCGTATGTTTGTTATGTGATTAAGGAAAAAATGTTCAAATGTGTGTGAAATCTTATGAGATTTAACTACTAGGGTCATCAGTCCCTAAGCTTACACACTACTTAACCTAAATTATCCTAATCACAAACTCTCTCACACACACACACACACACACACACACACACACATCCCCGAGGGAGGACTCGAACCTCCGGCGGGACCAGCCGCGCAGTCCATGACTGCAGCGCCCAGACCGCTCGGCTATTTCCGCGCGGGTGTGTGATTAAGAGTTTTAACTCTTGTAACGATCGACATATCGAAGCTAGTACGATTTTTTTAATATAAAATGGTCTACTTTTCTATACGGCATCCGAAAGTGCATGAAAAGACGAGGGCGGGGATATAATGCTTTTTAATTTTGAAGTTGAAAAACTTCGCGAGAAATATTCCAAAATGGAAAGTAAGTACGCTGGATGCGGCTATTGAGCTGTAAACACGCCCATGTCAGGCTACGTCATAGTATAAAGCCTTTCGGCTGTTTACTGGTCTTTTCGACAGGTCATTGATGCTTCAAAATTCCTTACCTGCAGATGTGTATGCCGTTTACTTCCGATTGCAGGGTGAAAGTGTTTTTGTAGCAATTTGAGTATCAGTTACTGGCAACTCAATCCTATTTCCATGTAATGCCCCAAAATTATTCATTTTGCATCTCAAAAGAAAGTGTGCCTGATTTTTCTAGTCCATGATTGGATGCGAAAATTATTCGGATTTGGCGAAGATCTATTGCCAATATTCCTTGCTCGATATTTTTGTTTCAAGTTAGTAACAGTACCAGATGTTTCTTACCTGTAACAATTCCATCCATAAGTCCATTTCCTTCTGTCTGGAACCGATACAAAAATTCCTGACGCTCATAGACCCTACAATCGTTCAATTCAGCGGTCATCTGACGTGGCACCCATCTTGCGTCACTTTACTGAATCGTGGCACAACATGGATAATATTGCGCGTTGAACCAACACTAGTATTCAAAACTGTGGCTGTTTCGTTTAGTGTAATGCGTCTGTTTTCCTTCATAAGCTGGTCTACTACAGCAATAATTATGTTCGCCACTAACAAGCAGACTGCGCCTATTCGTCCTCGTCGATTTCGTCGAAATTTATGCAATATGCATGGCTTGGGCAGAAATGAGAGCAACGGAAGTGGGCGCTCCTGCTGGTCAAGCGTTTAGAAAGAAAAGTATTTTTGGCGCAGGTCGCGAGAGGCATGAGCAATTTAAGTACACAAATAAAAAAAAGTTTTGCGTCACCTCGATTCCGATAGTTTCGGATTCTGTACAGAAAATTGGAATAGAGATCAACATAAACATCATTTCCACCCTTTTTATTGCTCATGAAAACTACACATTGCATGTTGTAACACCATACAGCGAGACTACCCAGCACCGCGTCCTCTTGCATTGATGCATGCCTGTATTCGTCGTGGCATACTATCCACAAGTTCATCAAGGCACTGTTGGTCCAGATTGTCCCACTCTTCAACGGCGGTTCGGCGTAGATCCCTCAGAGTGGTTGGTGGGTCGTGTCGTCCATAAACAGCCCTTTTCAATCTATCACAGGCATGTTCGATAGTGGGTCATGTCTGGAGAATAAACTGCCGATATGGTTGCACTATCGGTCGGAGGGTGGCATTCACGTATCTTACAGCCGTTACGGCATCTTCCACGACCACCAGCGGCGTACGTCGGCCACACATAACGGCACCACAAAACTTCAGGGAACCTCCACCTTGTAACACGACGCCCCGTGGCTGAACGAAAAGCATTTTTCAACGTGATGGCGTTGTTGTCAGGGTTCCTCCGGGCTATAATCCTTAGGTAGCGGTCATCGACTGCAGTAGTAGCCCTTGGGCGGCCTGAGGGAGATACGTCATCGACAGTTCCTGTCTCTGTGTATCTCCTCCATGTCCGAACAACATCGTTTTGGTTCACCCCGAGATGCCTGGATACTTCTCTTGTTGAGAGGCCTTAGTGGTACAAAGTAACAATGCGGACTGGATCCAACCGCGGTTTTGGCCGTCTAGGCATGGCTAAATTACAGAAAACACGAGCCGTGTACCTGCTTCCTGGTGGAATGACTGGAACTGATCGGCTGTCGGACCCCCTCCGTCTAATAGGCGCTGCACATGCGTGGTTGTTTACGTCTTTGTGCGGGTTTAGTGATATCTCTGAACAGTCAAAGGGACCGTGTCTGTGATACAGTATGCACAGTCAACGTCTATCTTCAGGAGTTCTGGGAACTGGGTTGGTGCTAAACTTTTTCTGATGTGTGTATGTTGGCGTAGTTCCTAGGCAGCGGCTGGCGCAGCGCAAAGAGTACAAGGCGATAAACAGAGTTTAGTGGGGCCGATTCCTTAAGCGGGCATTTTTTTAACATTTTCAATTTTTACGTTACTTATACTGCAAATAAACCGCAAGAATGTTCAGTATCTTGTGTTTGATAATATTTTTATGAAAGGCAAGAAAACGAATGGCAAAGGAAAATTAGAATTAAAGTAAATTTCCAGGACGGGGCAATGAAGCATACAAGAGAACTTACTATATAAAATTAGATTTTATTATAATTTTACAAGTGATTATTTACACGTACTGGATTGACATTCATCGTACCAACAGAGGAACAGCTGCTGAGGGCTGCTCGAAGGTCGAAATGAAATTAACAGAATACGAAACCCTGTAGCTTTAGCTACACATCACGTCTTAGAAAGTTATTTGCAGAGACCTCATGGACGCTGTAAGTACAATCCTTTCTTGGAAATTATTATCAATTCCGTTTTCTTTTGCATTTCCCTTTCACGCCTTTACGAAGATAATAAGTAAATACAATATATTGAGCCTTATTTGGTTTTATTTGCAGTGTAAATAATGTAAGAATTGAAAATAAAAAAATAAAAAAATAGTGTCCTCATAGGGCTTCAACCCTCGGACTGCCGTTTTATACTCTTTCCGCTGTGCCAACCGCTGTCTGGATACAGCACTAACACAAATGGCATGTGCCTCGCTCGACCCCCTCCATATAAGCTATTTGCTCTAAAGGCTTGGCCATCTGGAGCCCTCACTTCTGTCACTTTCATTTCTAGCCTAGACTTGGATATACCCTAATTGAACGAAATTCATGACGAGTAAAGCAGAGTGTGCGTCATACGGGCGCCTTCCACGGAAATTACGCCTCCGTTAAATGTTCTACACAGTTCCTACACTTTCTCCACAAACACACACGAATTATCTTACTGTGTTTTCATCCTGCGGTGCATTTCCACAGGATTTACACCTTCAGTATTAAAATACCGTATCGCAGATCCTTCTCCAACAGCGTAGAAGTTGACGGTGGGGTGGCCATCTTCGTACTGGCAGCTTTCTTTTCTGTGACGCTGTCAACTGTTGCCATTTGTTGTAACACAAAGATAGCTCCTAAGCATAGGCGCCCGCTGGGAGGGTTGGTTCAAATGGCTCTGGGACTTAACTGCTGAGGTCATCAGTCCCCTAGAACTTAGAACTACTTAAACCTAACTAACCTAAGGACATCACACACATCCATGCCTGAGGCAGGATTCGAATGTGCGACCGTAGCGGTCTCTCGGTTCCAGACTAGCACCTAGAACCGCTCGGCCACTCTGGCCGGCCGCAGGGAGGGGTAAGAGGGGGCAATCAGCCCTTCCTAGAATCTGGCTACATACTTTTTTTTGTAATGTTTCCATAAGGTGAGGCTCAACAGCTGTAAAGTATTTTATAAAATGGACTTTAACCATCAGCTGTTTATTTGTCTCATTAGTCAATACCGGTTTCGATTATTAATCATCATACAGGATGTAGGACACAATAGATTAGTTAAAAGCATCCCATATTCCTTTGAAGCTAAACAATATCCAAATTATTCAGCGAAATTGTACAAACACCCGTCATAATTTGGCTTAGAATACTGACAGCCACATCTCAGTCAAATAGAGAAGACTGTCAGTATTCTAAAACAAATTATGTCACGTGTTTGTACAATTTCACTGGATGATTTAGATATTGGTTCAAACAGCTGTGAGCACTATGGGACTTAACATCTGAGGTCATCAGTCCCCTAGAACTCAGAACTACTTAAACCTAACTAACCTTAGGATATCACATACATCTATGCCCGAGGCAGGATTCGAACTTGCGACCGTAGCGGTCGCGCGGTTTCAGACTGAAGCGCCTAGAACTGCTCGGCCACACCGGCCGACGATTTCGATATCGTTTAGCTTCAAAGGAATATGTGGTGCTTTTAACTAACGTGTTGTACCCTGCATCTTGGATGATGATTAATAATCGAAACTGATATTGACTAATGAGACAAATGAACAGCTGATGGGTAAAACGCATTTTATAAAATACTTCTTTTTTCTTTACAGCATTGAAATTTCCTGGTACATTAAAACTGTATGCTGGACTGGGACACGAATTTGGGACTTTAGTCTTCCGCAGGCAAGTGGGCTATCGACTGTGCTATTCAAGCACGACTCACGACCTGCCCTCATACCTTAACTTACGGCAGTACATCTTAACCACCACCACCACAACCACAACCACAGCCGTGTTGTGAGGGCACCTCTCTTGCCTTGCTACTTGGCGTGTGCTGTGCTACAGACTGCGGACGCACTAGCTCACCTGGTTGACGTCGACGCCGGCCCTCAGGCAGGGGCAGCCGCCCCCGCCGCCCCCGCCGCCCCCCAGCGTGCCGGCGGCGGTGAGCGGCGCCCACAGCGGGCCGGCCACGTGGCTGCGGCGCTCGCGCTGCGGCGCCGGCGTCGCCCCTAGGCGTCGCTGCACCGCCTCGTGCATGGCGCGCACAGTCCCCACCTGCCGCCGGGCCTCGCCGCCGCCCCCGCCGCCCCAAACGTCGCCCTCGAACCTGCAAAGCGCGTAGTCCTTCTACATCTACATCCATACTCCGCAAGCCACCTGATGGTGTGTGGCGGAGGGTACCTTCAGTATCTACCGCTTCTCCCTTCTATTCCAGTCTCGTATTGTTCGTGGACAGAAGGATTGTCGGTATGCTTCTGTGTGGGCTCTAATCTCTCTGATTTTATCCTCATAGTGTCTTCGCGAGATATACGAGGATTGTTTTTTAAGTAAGGGCCGTTTTTATTTTTAAGAAAAGATACAAATACTTTTCTAAAAAAACTTTTATTTTCTGATTCTACACACTTTTACCTATTTTTCTACATAGTTGCCTTGTTTATTTTCTGATTCTACACACTTTTACCTATTTTTCTACATAGTTGCCTTGTTTATTTAAGCACTTGTCATACCGTACAACTAAGTTTTTAATTCCCTCTTCAAAGAATTCGGCCGCCTGCTCCGACAGCCAAGAGTTCACGGCCGCTTTCACTTCATCGTCGCCATTGAAGCGCTGCCCGCCAAGATGGTGTTTCAAGTACCGGAAAAGGTGAAAATCGCTAGGAGCAATGTCGGGGCTGTATGGTGCATGGTCCAAAACTTCCCAGCCAAAAGAATCAATCAAATCCCGAGTCTTTTGAGAGGTGCGAGGCCTAGCGTTATCGTGCAGGAGCAAAACTCCTTTTGTCAGCATGCCGCTCCTTTTGTTTTGAATTGCTCTGCGGAGCTTCTTTAGAGCTGCACAGCAGGCATCTGAGTTGATTGTCGTTCCTCGTGGCATAAAGTCCACCAGCAAAACACTGCGCCGGTCCCAGAACACAGCTGCCACAATCTTGCGCTTTGACAGCGTCTGTTTGGCTTTGACCTTGACGGGTGAGGTTGTGTGTCGCCATTCCATCGATTGTCGCTTGCTTTCGGGAGTGATATGGGATACCCATGTTTCATCTCCAGTGACAACCTGACTCAACATGTCATCCACTTCTTCCTCATAACGAATCAAAAAGTCCAATGAAGTGGCAAATCTCTTCCCTTTCTGGTCCTCTGTGAGGAGTTTGGTTACTCACCGAGAACACAGTTTCTTAAAGTTTAGGTTTTCAGACACAATTTTGTACAAAACCGATCTTGAAACGCCTGAGCGTTCTTCGTCTTGGACATTTTGACGGCCAGTTTTAAACTCCCTAACCCATTGACGCACTTTACCTTCACTCATTGTATTCAAGCCATAAACTTCTGTTAACTGACGATGAATTTCTGCAGCTGATAGGCTTCTCGCGGTAAAAAAATCGTATCACTGACCGTATCTCACACGCGGCGGGCGATTCAATTATCGTAAACATTATAAAGCTACAGAGCTGCAACTTGCTTCAGTTTGAACGGGAAGGATGCCGGCAAGTGGCGCGGTGGCTTGTTGCGGCGTCCGCGCGAACTACGGGACTATACGCGCGAACGACCCTTACTTAAAAAACAACCCTCGTACGTAGGAGGGAGCAATGTACTGCTTTACTCCTCAGTGAAGGTATGTTCTCGAAACTTTAACAAAAGCCCGTACCGAGCTACTGAGCGTCTCTCCTTCAGAGTCTTCCACTGGAGTTTATCTATCATCTCCGTAACGCTTTCGCGATTACTAAACGATCCTTTAACGAAGCGCGCTGCTCTCCGTTGGATCTTCTCTATCTCTTCTATCAACCCTATCTGGTACGGATACCACACTGCTGAGCAGTATTCAAGCAGTGGGCGAACAAGCGTACTGTAACCTACTTCCTTTTTTTTCGGATTGCATTTCCTTAGGATTGTTCCAATGAATCTCAGTGTGGCATCTGCTTTACATACGATCAACTTAAAATGATCATTCGATTTTAAATCACTCCTAATGCGTACTCCCAGATAATTAATGGAATTAACTGCTTACAGTTGCTGACTTGCTATTTTCTAGCTAAATGATAAGGGATCTATCATTCTATGTATTCGCAGAACATTACACTTGTCTACATTGAGATTCAATTGCCATTCCCAGCACCATGCGTCAATTCGCTGCAGATCCTCCTGCAATTCAGTACAATTTTCCATTGTTGCAACCTCTCGATACACCACAGCATCATCCGCAAAAAGCCTCAGCGAACTTCCGATGTCATCCACAAGGTCATTTATGTATATTGTGAATAGCAACGGTCTTATGACACTCCCCTGCTGCACACCTGAAATCACTCTTACTTCGGAAGACTTCTCTCCGTTCAGAATGACATGCTCCGTTCAGTTATCTAGGAACTCTTCAATCCAATCACACAATTTGTCTGATAGTCCATATGCTCTTACTTTGTTCATTAAACGACTTTGGGCAACTGTATCGAACGCCTTGCGGAAGTCAAGAAACACGGGATCTACCTGTGAACCCGTGTCTATGGCCCTCTGAGTCTTGTGGACGAATAGCGCGAGTTGGGTTTCACACGACCGTGTTTTTCGAAACCCATGCTGATTCCTACAGAGTAGATTTCTAGTCTCCAGAAAAGTCATTATACTCGAACATATTATGTGTTCCAGAATTCTACAACTGATCGACGTTTGAGATATAGGTCTATAGTTCTGCACATCTGTTCGACGTCCCTTCTTGAAAACGGGGATGACCTGTGCCCTTTTCCAATCCTTTGGAACGCTTCGCTCTTCTAGAGACCTACGGTACACCGCTGCAAGAAGGGGGGCAAGTTCCTTGCCTAATGCGACTAAATACACTGACGGAAAAAAATCACAGCACCAAGGAGGAGTTGTGCGACATAAACAAAAGTTGGTAGGTGTGTTTCTACAGCTGAAGGATGATCACTATTCAAATTTCGCGTCAATCGCATAAGAGTGGTGCTAGTAGTGGCACTATGAGGCTGCAAATCAAGTTTGCTTTAAATACGCGCTGTTACGGTCGTCAGCGTTACTTACCTTTGCGATTGAACTTGGTGAGTTATGTTAGTCAAGAATGTCTTTGTGGCAACAAAGACCGACGATACTGCAGAAAGACTCGGCAGGAACGTAGCCACCTTACATAATTCCTGTCAGGTCACGAGAATGTACTGTCACAAGGAGACCGGGCTCCAGACGGCCACATGGTACTACCGAGGGGGAAGACCGTCGTGTTCAGCGAATGGCCCTGGAGCATCGTGCCGCATCTGCAGCAGCAATTTAAGCAGCAGTTGGTACCACAGTGGCACAACGAACTGTTACAAATCGGCTACCTCAAGGATAGTTTCGAGCTAGACGCTCTGTCGCGTGTATTGCACCGACCCCAAACCACCGCCATTTTGTACTTCAGTGGTGTCAAGGCAGAGCACACTGGAGTGCCCAGTCTAGGTCTGTTGTGTTTGCTGATGAAAGCTGATTCTGCCTTGTGCCAGTGAAGGCCGAGTGTTGGTCAGGAGGAGGCAATTTGAGGGCCTGCAACCAACCTGTCTGCGTGCTGGACACACTGGACTTACACCTGGAGGTATGGTCTAGGATGCGATTTCGTATAACAGCAGGAGCACTGTCGTGGTTATGTGACGCACCTTGACTGCAAGTTTGTATGTCAGTTTGGTGATTCGACCTGTTGAGCTGCCATTCATGAACAGCATTACAGTTAGTGTTTCCCAACAGGATAACGCTCACCCACATACCGCTGTTGTAACCCATCATGGTCTACAGAGTGTCGACATGTTGCCTCGGCCTGGTCAATCATCAGATCTGTATCCAACGAGCACACATGGGACATCATCGGACGAGAGCACCACAGCCAACCACAAGCAAGTGATCGAACAAGTGCAACAGGCATGGAACTTCATCCTGCAATCTGCCATCCAGCAACTGTCAAACACAATGCATGCACGTCTGCATGCTTGTATTCAACATTCTGGCTCATACACCGGTTATCAACGTACCTGCATATGATATTTTCTATGGCTAATCTCACTCTTACAGTAACCTGTGATCTCGCAAAGTCAATCACTTAAATATGTAACCTAGACAAATGTATTCTCTAAAGTGCCTTACTGTACATTAATTACTCTTTAACGCTGCGATTTTTTGCGTCACTGTAGTTGTAATGTCAAAAATGTAATGGGAGTAGTAGTTAGCAATAGTAGTAGACTACTGTTTGTGAAAATTGGAACACCAAGGAGCCATGTGATTAAAATGAAATTTATTTCACAGAACAGGTCTACGACAATAGACAAATGATAGAAGTACAGTAGTTACAACTATTCGCAAGCGTCCATTTTGGGCTGTAGTTATCTTACGGCAGCGAAACTAGTTATATTCTAATGCGTTAATGCGAAAACAATATACGGTGAGAAAAATTAGTTCAAATTTTTGCCACCAGGTGTAAATTTAGCGCTTTGAATGTCCGGAATACGTATAGAAATGTTCAAAAAATGGCTCCAAGCACTATGGGACTTAACATCTGAGGTCATCAGTCCCCTGGACTTAGAACTACGTAAACCTAACGAACCTAAGGACATCACACACATCTACGCCAAAGTCAGGATTTGAACCCACTACCGTAGCAGCAGCGCGGTTCCGGACTGAAGCTCGTAGAACCGCTCGGTCACAGCGGCCGGCTATAGAAATATATCCATATGCAATGGATTAGGAACGGGACGTGGGCAGAAAAGGCCAAACAAGTGAGAAAGGCATAATGTTGATTTTATTGTTAGCCGCCGCTTACACAGTTTGTTCAATATTAGCACCGGAGACGTCGACGAGATGCTGCATACGTAAAACAAGGTGATTAACAGTTGCTCGCAACAGTTCTGCACCTGGTGGGACATCAGCAACGAATTACTGGCCTTCAGATCAAGCAGAGATCAAGAAGATAGCCCCCAGAACCAAAATTCACCTGGGCTCAGGTCAGGTGATCTTTCAGACCATGAATTGTAAAACAAATGGAGGTAACCTGTTTGTGGAAGGTTGTTTTAAGCAGATTTTTTACAGGGCGACCGACATGAGGCGTTGCGTCATCGTGCATGAAAACTGGGGTTGCTTCACATTTCCGCTTTTCCATATCAGGAATCACGTGCTGTGCAAGGATGTCTCGATAACTGGCAGAGCATACGGCACATGTGATAGGCCATCTGGTTGTATTTACTTCAAAGAAGAACGAAAAGAGAATGAGAATAAACACCAGCCGCTGTGGCCGAACCACGCTTCAGTCCGGAACCACGCTGCTGTTACGGTCGCCGGTTCGAATCTTGCCTCAGGCATGGATGTGTGTGATGTCCTTAGGTTAGTTAGGTTTAAGTAGTTCTAAGTTCTAGGGGACTGATGACCTCAGATGTCAACTCCCATAGTGCTTAGAGCCATTTGAACCATTTTTTTTTATTTGATGAGTGAGTATATAAATAGCATTTGCAGTCGAGCAAACATTCTGGAATTCAAACTGTGACGTGCCGAGTAAACTGTTTTTACTTAAGTGTGAGTTTACTCTCGAGTACATTAGTTTTTCGAAGACGTCATTTAAAATATTCGACGAGAATTCTTTTAGTCTGTCTTGTCAACTTTCTTATGAAGACGGTTAACAACTGCACATTTTAAGTCATCTACAATAATTTCCAGTGTCGTTGATGCGTTACTTACAACTAAGGACATTATTGTTAAGTTACGCAACTTTTCAGAATTCTGTTTAAAACCCCATCAACACCACATGCGCTATTGGTTTTTAGAAATTTTATAATATATTAATTGTTTTTGAGAATAAACGTGTTTGTGAATCTACATCATACAGTCTGATAATGTGTGTGCAATGGTTCTTCGTGCGCAACTCGTAGTTTAATAATACCACAAAGTAGCCTTTTTGTGTTTCACTGCGTCCTGTAGTTTAAAATGTGCCTCGTCCCTCCATAAAATATTGCCCAAGCACATTCATCAACATCGATCCGTGCCAGAAACCGTAGGACAATTTAAAATGTTGTTTCGGTTCGTGGGGTTTCAGTTGCTGCACCATCTTGATTTTGTCGGGGTACCAGTGTAAAACATACCGCAAAAGCTTCCATACTGTTGACCGTGGGACGCACAATTCTCGTGCTACTCTTCGAGCACTAGCACTACACAGGGCACGTGCTACACGGTCAATCACTGCAACTTCCACCGTAGTACAATGCCTTCCTCTTCCAGGTTCTACACCAAGCTCATCTGTGTTTCGAATTTCATTATCATCTTCATTAAATAATTTAATGACATCGGGCCTCTCCTCCACCCTCCAGTCGGCGATACTTTGTCATTGCAGAACTGTAATTGCTGCCACTCACACAAAAAAGTTTCACTTGCAGCGCACGGTCTTTCTTCTCGATAGCTATACTACTAGTACTGCAAGGTTCGCAGGAGGGCTTCTGTAAGGTTTAGAAGGTAGGAGACGAGGTACTGGCAGAAGTAAAGTTGTGAGGATGGCGCGTGAGTCGTGCTTGGGTGACTCATTTGGTAGAGCACTTGCCCGCGAAAGGCAAAGGTCCAGAGTTCGAGTCTCGGTCCGCCACAGAGTTTTAATCTGCCAGGAAGTTTCATATCAGCGCACACTCCGCTGCAGAGTGAAAATCTCATTCTGGAAACATCCCCCAGGCTGTGGCGAAGCCATGTCTCCGCAATATCCTTTCTTTCAGAAGTGCTAGTTCTACAAGGTTCGCAGGAGAGCTTCTGTAAAGTTTGGAAGGTAAGAGACGAGGTACTGGCAGAAGTAAAGCTGTGAGGACGGGGCGTGAGTCTGCTTGGGTAGCTGGGTTGGCAGAGCACTTGCCTGCAAAAGGTAAAGGTCCCGAGTTCGAGTCTCGGTCCTGCACACAGTTTTAATCTGCCAGGAAGGTTCATATCAGCGCACACTCCGCTGCAGAGTGAAAATCTCATTCTGGAGCCGTTCTGCTCACTCGTGTTACGGCTTGCCAAATGACAGTGTGGATATCATACCGTGACACAAAGTGTGCAGCATCAGATTTCCACCTAGTCGCCAAAATTGTAACTAATTTTCGTAAACCGGTCCAGTATTAACGCATTAGAATATCTACCAATTCTCTCTTTTTTTTTTTTTTTTTTTTTTTTTTTTTTTTTTTTTTTTTTTTTTTGCTGTACAATAGTACAACCCACACTGGATCTCCGCGAGTAGCTGCACTTTTAGTTATAACCAGCCGCTACATGCACTTTGAGCATAAGAAAACAGTACAGTGTCAATCATCAGCCTGCTGCAATCACACTTTCTAGACGTCGTGGCAAAGAATCTAAAAATGCCTGGATGTGTTGCCGGGCAACACACTGCCACGCGGGTTATAGTCACGTCTACAAAGCACCGACAGTAGTTGCAGGTGGACCAGAACGACCGTATCTCAGACATGTTCTTTTCTTTGAGCAAGTTATCAGCGAAAGTGCAAACCAGGGAACTAGTGGTATGGGTCATTCTGTGAAGAAGGCTTGCACATTTCTCGCCACATGTATTAGGGCATTGTCCTGCTGAAATACGGCATGTGGAGATGCCTGCACGAGGGGCAGTGCGTTGAGCTCTGAAACTTCCCTGATGTAGCGGTAGTTGCTCAGATTGCTCTTTGTACGCAGGAGGCGGGCGTCTCGGACCACCACGTTTGGCGTTTGTCATCTATGCTACTCAACAATGCAGTCTGCCCAATTGCGTTTACCAATGCAGCTTCTAAAACGTAATCGACCATCAGCGTAGGACAGATTGAAGCGGGGCTCGCCCATGAATACTACATTTCTCCACTCAGCATCCCAGTAACGGCGTTCACGTGTTCCAGGTCGTCTGTGGGATTGATGAACTCCGTTCTATAGTAGCCGACGCAATGGCATGTGCGCCACTGGTGCAGCCGTCAACAGACCGCGTTGAACCATCCATGAACACATTTCCACGCCTGTTACAGTGCTCCAACGTCGAGGCAACACTGTGTAGCGTCTCTTTTTTAGCGTAAATAAACTTGAGCCCCAAAATTAAAATAATTTATGTAAACCTACGTAAAAAACGCTGTATTTTGTATTAATTCCGCGGATTTTCTTTAAATAGTATTATAATGTAAAATTGTAATTAATTCTTAAATTTGAGAGTATACAGATGATAAAATTAGCGAAAGAGAGCAATTGTATTTTTTAATTGGCGAATAATGCATCAGACGCAGCACAAGCGGTGTCAACAATCAAATTTTATGCGATCAGTCGCGCCGAAAGGAGTGCAGCGTAGTCTCTCGAACATTTTCCTACTCAAGAGGCTTCCAGAACAGGAAGAGACTGAGGAAAAATGACAGTAAAGTAGCCTTCAGTTGTCTACTTGTATATAAACATGAGCGGCGTCTCTCTCTCTCTCTCTCTCTCTCTCTCTCTCTCTCTCTCTCCACCCTGAGGCCCGCTCTCTATTCATGTCTTCGCTCTAGTCAATGGATCTCTTTGAATGACCATTCTATCGAATGATTTTGTAACAGGCAGTTGTAATTGGAAGACATTTTCAAGGTGTGTAAAGTAGTTATCTATTTAAACAGAAATGGCTCTGAGTACTATGTGACTTAATATCTAAGGTCGTCAATCCCCTAGACTTAGAACTACGTAAACCTAACTAACGTAAGGACATCACACACACCCATGCCGAACCTGCGACCGTAGCTGCAGCCTGGTTCCGGACTGAAGCGCCTAGAACCGCAGCGGCCGGCTATCTATGTAAAAGTTTCGTCAATAAATGAATAATTGTTACTGTTTATCAACGTTTGATTTCAAAAGCATTAACCTTGCCTGCCAACGTTTCCATGTTTCAGCTAGGATAATTACAATACTGCCGATATATCGTTTACTGGTCGCTGCCAAACATCACTGATGTTCGAATTTGTAGTAGCCACTCGTGAGACCCTGAGGTCTGTTAAGTCGATCTGTAAATGCAGTTTCCGGGGAGCGCTTCTGTGCATAACGCGTAATATTAAAGAACAAACGATGTGCGCGGTCAGTCCAATCCACGGTATTAAAGCATGTTAGGCTATACTTTGAATTATTAATTTTGTCTCTCTTAGTGATATATTTATCTGGGCCACGTGATAATTTAAATTTTATCATTTTCTTTTCTTTTTATTACTTGACTACGTCTTTTAATTAACGGCACTCCAGTTAAATTCCTCTTATCAGAATTTATTTTTCAATTACCACTAAAGAGCGCCACACAAATAGGGAAAACTTTTTTGTTAAAATAATAAGTCAACTGGACGAATCTGTTCTGTTGGTTAGGACCATGCATGGTTCCACACAAGCATCAATGTTGTAGCAGTGTGCCCTTTACAAGCCGTGTTTCAACGAACGACAAACCGTTTCCTGGAAATCAACCATTCTGTCCTGTTCGAACTGATTGACATGCTGATACTGCCTCTTTGATGAGGACGACACATAATTGCGATTGTTTGCACGTTTCCACTTCCTTTGAGGTTCCGCGCCAACTGAGTCTGCCGCAGTACTGACATGTATCGTAATCACTTATTATGTTTTCCACTATTCTGTACAGCCTCCGTTTTGATGTTATTAAAATCAGGTCTTCCGGGTATTGCAATTTCGCAGACAGATAAATTTTTTTCATCCACGAATTTCTTCTACAAGGATACTGGATAGATTTCCATGATGGATATTAATTAATTAATTAATTAAAACTATATAATTCTGCACCAGTCTCAAAGAGTTCACTCCTTACACTCACACTCACTGCGTCTCGAAAGTTAAACGTCATCTTCAGGTAGAACGCACCTTTTACCATTGCTGTTCTTAGTGGAAAGCATTCTGTGAGGACCCTATGCTCTCACACGTCATATGATTTACAATTTTTAGATATTTTTAAACTCATTCTTTATTTGATTGCGTATTGAGTATCGATAGTCAGGTAGCAAGGTCTGGTTAAGCTGTATCCAGCAGTAAAAAGTAATCTTTCCTCCACGATAATGTTTTTAGAATTGTTGCTGTTGTCACGATGCCCACTTACTTTGTATAATATTTGAATCAGCAGCAGTTGTTCGGCAGTGTTCATGAGATGCAAACGCTTTTAGGTGTGTCTGTGTGTGTGTGTGTTTGTGTGTGTGTGTTTTGACATAACAAGGATAAAATAAGACCCATCTCAAGATTATGTAGAGATTAATTCTTTGAATCCGTATACTTGTCGTTGTCTGTGAAGAAATTCAGTATGTGTTGTGGCATATGGGAGTTTTCTAAATCGAAGTGTAGCTTGAACTGATTGCTGGAGAAATAGCTATTCCACTAATACAAAATACATTGTGTGACCTGTGTCCGCGGCTCGTGGTCTTGCGGTAGCGTTCTCGCTTCATCCACTCGGGGTCCCGGGTTCGATTCCCGAACGGTCAGGGATTTTCTGTGCCTTGAGATAACTGGGTGTTGTGTGTCTTTCATCATCATTTCATCCTCATTCATCCGTAAATCGCCGTAGTGGCGTTTAAGAACTTGTGGAGCGGCGGCCGAACCGCCCCGCGACGGGTCTCCCGTCCACCAATGCCATACGCTCATTTATTTTTACTGTGATCTGTCATTACATTAGTTGTTCTCTATTAAAACCTTTATGTCACATATGTTAATGTGCTACTGAAGGAACAATATGATTGGCTGACTTGAGAAATGGATGTGGAGAGGAATAATGTAGCGCTGTAGCTAATACCGTTGTGGCACTGTTACAATTGGATACAGTAAGGTAGAAGAAACTGCTACAGCTTGCCATTAAGAACAATTATAAAAAATGATGTTTCCTGTCTGGTGATGATGATTAATCATCAAACACATAGTGGATGGAGTGAAAACTTGGAAACTGATACAGATCTTGGACAAGTTATGGTATTAAAGAAAAAAATTAATTGATATTCAGCCTGTAGGCAGCATAATTAATCGTGAAAACCGTTGTGTTGAAACAGGTAGTTCACCAGCATAGCATGTAAGTTTCGTAGGTTGCCGAAGCGCCAGTCTGTAGGCGATGTCTCTTCCAGAACCGCACAGCAATGTCTCTGGTGAACAACAACAACAGGTTGTTTGCATCAGCAGCTCCGACAGTCACCACCACAAAAGGTGGCAGTGTAATGTCACCACTAAGAGCTGCAGCGAACACGGCTCTACTTGTTTCCGCTGTGCCACGTGCCAGCAAGCAGCCTGCACCATATCCATCTGGCCACCACAGGGCTGCGGCAAGCCAATTAGAGCCACCGCTTCAATCACGACACGCCTTTGCCACGACAACGAGTAGCCTTCAGTCACTAATAAGCCTTTGCCTCTACTACTTGGGCTCTATGGATTCAGATGCAAACGCTTGGTACAAGTCAGTTGACTGAACTTATGTTTGTGATTAACGGACAGCCATTCCCTTGTGGTCCGTCTGTATTCGAATTTGTTCTAATTTCGCTCATCGGTGATTTTGGGCTGAACCGGATGTATAGCTTCTAATTTTGTTAGTTTGCTATAAACTCGATGGACGATTCATACACTTTCAGGAGGTCTTTATGATCTTTATTGAGACAGTTGATGACATCAGTGGATTTTGAGTGGAGTCAGACTTTTATGTTTGCTAAAATAAAGTTGATCTCATGTATACCTAGGAATACTGTTTTGCTCCCTAGCGAGGTGGCGCAGTGGTTAGCACACTGGACTCGCATACGCGAAGACGACGGTTCAAACCCGGGGTCCAGCCATCCTGTTTAGGTTTTCCCGGGATTTCCCAAAATCACTGCCGGTCGCTGTGGCCGAGCGGTCCTAGGCGCTTCAATCCGGAATCGCGCTGCTGCTACGGTCGCAGGTTCTAATCCTGCCTCGGGCATGGATGTGTGTGATGTCCTTAGGTTAGTTAGGTTTAAGTAGTTCTAAGTCTCGGGGGCTGATGACCCCAGATGTTAAGTCCCGTAATGCTTAGAGCCACTTGAACCATTTGAACCTAAATCGCTTCCGGCAAATGCCAGGATGGTTCCTTTGAAAGGGCACGGCCCACTTCTCTCCCCGTCCTTCCCTAATCCGATGGGACCGATGACCTCGGTGATTGGTTCCCTCCCTCAAACTAACCAACCAACCAACCAATCAACTGTTTTGCTTGCGCAGCCCACGTAAGGTCACTACGGTCATTGGCAGCAAGGTGTGCAGTACAACAGTTGTAAATATTGTGACATTGTTCACTAGAGAATGTAATTTAAGGACAGTTTTCGACACGTTTTCGTATCGTGCAACTTATGTTCTAATATTGTATCCTCCTTTCAGTATGGCCCTATTCAACACAGACTTGACCACTCAAGTTCTCTTGTTATTGCAAAAAATACAGCAATCGGAAGAATTACTATTGGAGAAGATGGCAGGTATTGTGACGCCACCAGAAGCATACAACCGACATTCACGGATCGACTCCATAGTGAATGGGTTCCGGTCAACAGTGCCTTCGTTTCCTGCTTTTAATAGGAAGGTGGAACAGCATTTCAGAGCACATGGAATCTAATGCGATACCCAGCAATGGGCCTATTTAGTAGCCTATTCCGATGCCAAATGTTATAGATCCGTTCAACAGTTGGATACAGAGGTCGAACCCCATGATATATCACATGATTAACTTAAAACGAAATTAATGAAGTGTTTTGATTCCCAGATATATGTGGGTGCTTCCCGACAGAATTCTTTAGTTATTACAAAAAATATGGCCAAGCATGCCGAGAATGGATAGTGGAGTTATAGGATGTTCCTCGGGACTGTCGGTCCAGTGTAAATGTAATCAATTTTATGTCAACTTCTTGATATGGAAATGACCCTTGTACATTCATCAAACGAGGGGCTTTGATTTGGTGAAACACAAGACTCCTTATTGTCACCTAGCCTTCCGCTCATTCGAGCGTTTGAACAGGCAATGCGACCCACAGCGGCCCAACGTGACTCTTGAGAAAACTAGATAATTTCTTTTTTTTATTTCATCCGTCTCAATTGCATTGATATAAAGTTCAGCTGTAGTGGTTACTGGTTTCGGGCCGACACATTCATTTTCAAACCATACACCCTGCTATTGACCGTATTATTTACACAATATGGTGTCAAAAAGCACAGCAAAGTATACAGTGGGCACCAAGTATCCTCATTGAATTTCGCCTGTGCGCTCGTTGCTGCTGACAACTAGTTTGGTTGTGTCAGACAGTCAGTCAGGTTAGTGGTTTGAAAATGTGTGTGTCAGCCCGAAACCAGTAACCATTGCAGCTGTATATTATATCAATGCGACCGAGACGGACGAAATAAAAAAAAAATCCAGTTTCCTCAGTATTGAACAGTTGCGGATCTACCATCCCTTAGTAGCCTCGAATAAGTTACAGGACTAATTTCAGACGTCTTTAACTTGTCAGTTGTGCAGGCAAAGGACCTGTCCTCGACGTTCAGCAAACACAGATTCTCAGGATGTAACTACTCAACTCCCAGAGATTTGATAAGTCTTAGAACGAAAGACACCAAAAACGAATTCATGCAATCCAGATATTGATGGCCCCACTTATGTAAGTACTGATATATCTGATTGTCTAGGCATGAAGTGCATAGGAGCCTGAAGGTGGCACTAATAAGATGCCGAAATTGGTTGTCTAAATAAAACAACTTCTCACGTAGTACGACTATTTAGCGATTTTCCTTGGTAAATATTTGACCAGCTGCTGTCCTGTATACACAGAGACTATAATTCGGTGCTCGCGTTCTTCAGTCTCATCAACAGTAGTATTTCACTTTCAAGATGAGTTCACAGAGGAAAATTCAGAAGACTGATATCAGGTTATCTTGGAGAGGGCCCTGCTCGACTTACCATTTTAGACCAGATTGATGTGTTTCATGTCTCACTTTAAGGAATCTACCACTTTTGCCAGCCATGGGCCACGAGTGCAATTTGAGCACATTTAGATGGAACTTCATCGAAAAGTTTACATTTCGAATATATTAGTACTGACTAGGACAATGCTTCATTCTGCAGTCAGTGGCAGCTCGTAACCACACATTCACAGTTATCTCTCAAGTGGCTCATTTTCAGATCCATATTTACTGGAAAGGTACTGCTTCAGTTATCAGATACTTTCTGCAACTGGAGTTGGTTGGTGGAGGAAACTATATATTTGTAAAAGGGCCCTGTGTCTGACACAATAATGACAATTACTTCCATTATTCAGATAAAGTTGTTCATAACACAACTGACAACCAATGACAACATTATTGTAGTAAAACGCTGGTGCATCAGACCCTGGGCTTTCGCTCTTCCGAGCACCTGCCGCTAAAAATGCTTCTTTGGAGCACGCTTGTTCCCTTCCCTGTGTATTCTACCATTTAACACACAAAAAAGTCATCTCTCTCTCTCTCATACTCCGTTTCTCCCTGGACCAATGAGGTGGTTCCTCGTCAGCACGGTTGAGGTGCTGTGTCAACCTGTAGTTTATTTATGTTAGCCAGTCCCCGTGATTCTTATGGTGTATAAACATTTGGTTTTCGTGAAGTCAAACTTCCCGCGGCACCTCACGCTTACGAATGCCATAAACTATGGGTCCCATTCTATTTTCGAGATGTTTATTTGTGGTGTCCAATGTTTTCTGAAGAAAAAATCAACTTTCACTGGTGGCCTGCGAGCCTCTCTCCCAGCATGTTCTCCCGTGAAACGACTCCAAGGATGGGCAGCCTACTTTACTCCTCTGGCAGCCTGGGTGCTTCTGAACTGTCCCAAATCTACTTTAAATGTCCTCTAATTTTACAAGCCATGCAAATAAGAATAAAAGAGTAAATGAAAAGTAATGTTACATTAGTCAGTTAACGACTATCACTCCTATTGTTATGTATCACATGCCTTGATGTCAATTAAATATTCCGATCTAATGAGTCCTTCATTACTATATTACATACGTTACGGGAGTGTTTCGAAAAAAAGTGGTTGGATAAAGTTTCATCCATTTCACTATTAACGGAAATATAGCTTGTATACAGGCATTTATATATTTGCAGGTCTAGTTTGATAAGGAGCGGATAGGCTCTGGCCTTATTGTAGGAACTAATCCAGCATTTGCCCGAAGTAATTTAAGGAAACCATGGCAAACCTAGGCCAGAGTAACTAGATGCAGTTTAGAGTCGCCATCCTGCCCAAAACGAAGCATGCCTGTTTCATCTACATCTGTACTCCGTAACCGCATTAAGATGTATGGCGGAGGGTTTGCTGTTTAAAATAGCGCAAACCATTTCGGTTCATTCTTAGTGTGCGATTCTGTCTTTCTTATCCATTCTTGCAAAGAGGTTATTTCATATGCAAAAACTTAGTACTACGTTGTCCATTCACTTCTCAACACCAGAGCCGACCAGTGTGGCCGTGCGGTTCTAGGCACTACAGTCTGGAACCGAGCGACCGCTACCGTCGCAAGTTCGAATCCTGCCTCGGGCATGGATGTGTGTGATGTCCTTAGGTTAGTTAGGTTTAATTAGTTCTAAGTTCTTGGCGACTGATGACCTCAGAAGTTAAGTCGCATAGTGCTCAGAGCCATTTCAACACCAGTTACTGTTCACACTATATACACTTCATTTCATAATGAAAAAAATCGGAGTCTCCTTGTTCATTGTTTGCTTAACATCAATCATTGCAATTGTTACACACGCGCTCTCGGCTAGAAAAGGGAGCATGACGAGGCTCATATGCTGTTCTGGTTTTGTACACCAGAACTTTCCATTTGGTTGCTAAAAAATGAAGTCAGCATCCCTCCATGAGTTAGGTGTTAAGCTGAGAGGGAGGAGAAGCTGTTAATGTTACCATTTCAGAGTGTTACTGTAAGGTCTTCGAGAAAATAAAAACAACAGTAAAGCGCGGAAGTGTGTCGCGAAATGAGAGAGGTGTTTTATTATTAATTATGCGTGTTAGATTTTTTTACCAAACCTGTAGTCTGTGTTACCTAAGAACTTTTTCCCTGTAGAGACAGAATTCTTTTACAGGTATTATTTAACATCCTTTTTTAAATATCTTTGTTTAGTAACATCATTACCATTTTAGGCAATTTATTATACAATCCTGTTCCTTGGTAGAACATACTGTTTTGAATTTCGAATGAAACAACAAGTTTACTATTACAAGTAACTGTTTTTTTATTTACACAACGCGTTTAAAGCTTTAAACCTCCATCATCAGGTGGAATTTTTGTGTACTAATATAACGTGTGTGTTGTTTCACGATTTTGGAGTAACCTGTGGCCCTGTCTAGTGGAGAAAGAAAACGCCCTTTCTGTAGATGGCTCTGTGGAGGTCTTTGACTGAAAACTGAACATGACGGCATACGTGAAAATGAAGCAAAAAAATAGAATACCTAAAGTGGTCACTGTTTCCTTTCTCTGTCGTAATATGTCACTTACAAAATGTCACAATTTGTTAACAGAGATCGTGTCTAGAGGCTGCTTGGTGCAAAGAACATATAGCAAAACATAACCACTACTTCAAATTACAAAGAAGATATAGCAAAACAAAACCATTATTTCGGAGTAAGTCCTAAACTATTGTGGAGAACTTTTGATGAATAGACGAACAGATTTGATCTAGTAAATACATCACGTGGCAGACATAATTATTACACAAAATGTTTTCAACATATTACCTAATTACACAAATGAGTACACAGTTTCAACTATATATTTAACAGAAAAATGACTTGCGCATGACCGTGAACGGTTGGTCTTTCTGAAGACATTGCTGAGTATGGGCTACCATCTTCCTCAATCAGCTTCTTCTCTTTTGTGTACTAAAGACGTTCGTCTATATAAAGTGATAGTTAACTTCATCAAGAGTACTGGTCACAATCTGTAGGTTTTAATGGTGTACATAAATTATAAATATGTCTTGCTGATGAAGATATTTCAGAATTGGTGTGAATTGTAAGTCAAGGCACTTTTAATTATTTTCCAATTCAATTCAATTCTATTTTTAAAACAATATGTACAAACCTGTAACAGTTAAGCTTTTTATTCTTGTAAATATGTACTTCTGGATTTGTTTATTCAATTATGTGTACATTGTCACTATGTGTTGCCGATGGCTAAATTGAGTACATACTCAAAGGCCAAATATAAAAATAAAAAGTAAAAAAATAAAAAATAAAAACTTGAAATATTTACTCTAACGTATCAGCTGTATGTTCTTTGCACCTAGCAATTTCTAGAGACAATATTAGTTTACAAAATGTGACATTTTATAAGTGATGATTACGACGGAGAAAGGAAACGGTGACCACTGGAGATATTCTATTTCAATTGTTTCATTTTCACATTTACATTTACGTTCAGGTTGTAGCCATAGACCTCCATAGAGCCAAGTTCTGAAATAAGGTTTTCTTTCTCTGCTGTACAGTTCCACAGGTTACCTCAAAGTCTTACTTGACACAACACGTATGTCATATCAATACACATAAATTCCACGTGATGATGGAGGTCCTAATAATTGAAACGGGTCATGGAAATATATAAACAGTGACTGGAAACAGTAAATTTGTTGTTCCATTCATTATCAAAAACTGTCACGTTAAAGCTAACCTAAAATGTTCTCATTTAAATGTTTTGAATTTTATGTTTCATCTTTATTCATAAATGTTACTTCAATGTAGATCTTGTTCCTTGGGCACGAGGGAGCTGTTTGTACATCTTCGTTAACAGTCAAAGTTATTTTTACGTGCGCAACTGATAGTAAATGTATTTACATGGTGCAGTTGAAAGTTGCATGCTTTGATCTGATCTTTACAATGAGGCCCAGTTACTATTTTTGGTTGTTATACTCATGTGTACGTTTCTGCTGTTTGAAAATTGTATTCATACTTTCTGATTTTGTTCCCCAGAAAAAGATTCCACAGCTAAGAATCGAGCGTACGTGTGAATGGTATGTAATTAAAGGAACTGGCTGTTACACACCAATGACAGAGCTATTTAGGGCGTAACATGCTGATGCTATTCTGTTTGCAAGTGTCTTTGTGTGTTCACAACACTTCAATTGTGAATCAGCGTTTAATTTCTAGAAAATTCGTGTCAGTCAGGCAGTCTACAGAGGCATCTAATTTTTCCTGACCAAAAGAACGGAACGTGAGTTATAGCTCACTAATTTAATAAAACTACGCATGCACGCCACAAGCATCTGAATGTGAAGAAATGGCACCCTGGAACACACTGTCTTGAGTGTGTCAAGAGGCAATATGGTACAGTCAAGGCTAGGAATGGATTTCCTAATAACACGGTGAAAAGCGTAATAAGGAATGACGATCTGCAGCACAGGCTGAAAAGACTGACAGGTGAAAATCAGACAACGAACTGCAAACGTGTCTAAAGGAGACAGAGTGGAAGATGTCACGCGTCATGAAAACGAGGCACACCAAGATGGAACAAGCAGCCGCAGCGTCCTTAGGAAGCAGCGAGGAGATGGGGCTCGGAGAGAACCGGAAGGACATCCTGAGACCCTGACAGCCATCCCACTATCAGTCTCCGCGGTCATGTAAGTCCAAAGACTAACGAAGCTGCCATGGCAGCACAGCCCCTGAGCTACGCCTCAGCACGTCAGAGGTTAACAATCCGAAACAAATGAAGGAAAAAAACAGTTCTGCATCTAGCTTCCAGCACAGTGTAGTGTAATGTAGTGTAGTGGTCTGTAACCTAGGGTATTATTATACATTAGAAAATCTGTGGCGTAGCAGTGGATATATAGTACAGTAGTAGAACAACACATTCCAGGTTCTTGACGTGTATACACTGCCTGAGCAAAAAAGCCAAGCACCCAAAAGAAACAATCGGGTGTCAGTGTAACATCAAACACCTACATACTAAAGACAAGTGTATATGTGATTATAGATAAAATTCTCTGTGGCAGACAGAACGGTCACCAAAGTTTTCGTGTTTAACGTTGTTTCAAGGCCAGGTAGGGGATTAAGGAGCATGAACAGCGTCAGATGTTGAGTGACCACTCTGAAGGAGACGAAGATGCCACGTACTCGTGTGAGACAGTATTGTCAGCACCTGACAGTGTTTGAAAGGGTCGTCATTGCGGGTGTCCGTTTGGCTGGTTGGTCAAATCGTGGAATATTCAGATGTTTGGCACATCGGGATGAAACAGTGGTCCGATGTTGGACTGTTTGGGCATGTGAGGGCAGCCGTACTCATCCTCAAAGTTCCTGTCGACAATATCTGCTCACCACAGGGAAGGATAGCCGTATTGTGCAACAAGCACATCGTCACCGCTTCACATCTGCGGCTGCTATACGAAAACAAGCTGTAGAGTCCCTGCAACATTTTGTCATCCCACACCATTGGTCAGAGAGTAGCAGCAGCCCGGCTAGTGAATTAACATCCCATGTGTAGTATGCCGTTAACATCATAAGAGAAACGGCTGAGTTAGAAGTGGTGCTGTGACGGGTAGCATGGAATGCAGATGATCGTCGTCGAATTCTGTTCAGTGACGAATCGCGGCTCTGTACTACCCCCTGGATGGCGAATATGGCGCCGACGAGGTGAGAGGTCCCATTCTTCCAATGTTTTGGAGAGGCGCAACGGTGTTACTTCCGGCGTCATGGTGTGAAAAGCCATCGGTATGACTTCAAGTCACGGCTCGTTGTGACCGAGGGAACCCTGAGGCCACAATGATGTGCCACGGAAGTCATGCATCCTGCTATGTTATCCCTCATTGACAAGTATCGTGCTGCCATTTTTTCAACAGATCAATGATCGTCTACACATGGAACGTTTGTCTACGGCTGTCTGCTTGATGTCGAGGTCCTCCAGTGGCCAGTAAGATGCTTACATAACTCCTCAGTAGAACATGTATGGGACCAGCTTAGCTCGAACGTCAACTCTGTTCCAGCGCCAGTATTCAGGACATCAAACACCAGTTAGGACAGATGTGGGCCAGCTTGCCTGAGGAGATGAAACAGTGGCTTTATGACACCTTATCCAACCGAATCAGTGAATGAATCCGGTCCATAGTGAGTGGAACATCGTACTGGTTAGCGGGCTCATATTGCCAAATTTTTTTCTAAATCTGACTCGATTTTTAATCACTGAAACAACATCACAAACCCTCTCAAACGTGAAGTTTATTTCGTTTCCTCCTACTGTTGAGGCTGTTTCACTTTTGTTGTCAGTCAGCGTAAATCGGAGAGTCAGAGGCCCAAACAGTAGTAAGTTGGTAATTTCTAATCTTAGCGTGTAGTTATTCTTCATTCTCTCTGCCGAGTGGAATGACTAAACGGTAAGACATTGGACTCGAAATGGGGTGGAATGGTTGAAATGGCTCTAAGGACTATGGGACTTAACGTCTGAGGTCATCAGTCCCCTAGACTTAGAACTACTTAAACCTAACTAACCTAAGGACATCACACACATCCATGCCCGAGGCAGGATTCGAATCTGCCACCGTAGCAGCAGCGAGGTTCCGGACTAAAGTGCCCAGAACCACTCGGCCACAGCGGCCGGCGTATTGGGGTGGATTATGACTCAAATCTCCTTCCGCTCATCGAGCTTTAGATTTACTGTGTTAAGCTTAAACCAATTAAGGCAGATGCCAATACGCTTGTTTCGAAAACCACATGATCAATTTACTCCCTTTCCTTTTCCAAACCGAGCATACACTCCGCCTCTAATGATCTAATCGTCAACGGGACATAATACTAAACACCCTTTGACCTGTTTAAGTATAGTACAGAAAGTAACAGTGAGAAATACCTAATGAGACGAATAGAAATAACGCTTCTATTCAAAGACAATTACACTGAAGTCACCGCAATTTGTTATGGTCCCCTGGACATTATAAAAGATGGGACATGATTCTTAATACGGTGTGTGATCACCACGGACAGCAATGAATGCTCTGCAAGGTGCCTCTATGCTGATCACAAGGTTCGTAACAAGTTCGCGTGATAGGGCGTTCCATTTCTACAACCGAGCGGTTGACAACTTCTGGACGGTAGCTGGTGAATATGGATGTGAATGTGCTCGATGGGACTGAACTCGGGGGAACGCACAGACCAATCCATCCGCCGAATATACTCTCGTTTCAAGAGCTCCCCATCTGAGAATTTCGACGCAGTTGCCCATTATCATCGATAAAGATAAAGTGAAGGCCGAATGAACTTCTGAAAAGACGCGCATGGTGAAGGAGTACAGTGTCACAATAACGCTGACCGGTGAGAGTGTCATGTTCAAAGATTTGGAGGCCAGTACGCCCACGCAACATTATGCCTACCCACATCGTGTAGTCTGAACCACCAAGACCATCATGTTCGACAGTGTTCCTGGGTTCATTAGGGGTTCCCATCTCTACGTAATACACCCATGAACAGTGTCGAAGATGATCGTTTTGGTGGTCCAAGTGTTATTGTTTGGGGAGGCATAATGTTGCATGGGCGTACTGACTTTTGAATCTTGGAACACGGTCCATTCACGGGTCCAAGTTATTGTGACACTACTCTTTCCCCATGAACGTCTTTTAGGGTTTCATTCGGCCCTGACTTCACTGTTGTGGATGGCAATGCATGACCCTATCTAACTGTACAGATGGACGAGCACGTGGAAGGGGAGGATATTCGGGGAATGGACTGGCCTGCCCGATGCACCGGCTTAAGTTTCATCGGGCACATGTGGGATGAGTTGGAGAGACGTATTGCACGACGACCATTTGCATCAATGATTATCCAGCAGTTGTCAACCGCGCTGTACCTCCAGACATGCTCACAAAAGTATAGGATGAATTTGACTATCAACTGGATGTTTGCTGTGAGTCCAGTGAGAAGCGTATTGTACATTTTTGAAAGGTACATGAAAACTATGCTTCTTAACGTAGTTGTAAAATTCACCCCAATATTTTATGATCATGTCGAGATGATATACCCTAGTAAAACCGGATGGATCTTTTGAAAAACCAAAACTTTTTGTGGCCTCTCAGATTTTCTCTACGCGATTGATTAATAGTGCACCTCAGGGTGTTCCGCCAAGTTGCTGCTTCCTTTTTCTGCACAACATTTCGAGAACCGACCAAGCTGTCTTCTTCAGGTGCTGCCATATTTGCTGTTATGTGTACACGCTGCCTGGTCTCCAACTATTTTTCTCCCCTATGCGTTAGTTAAAATTCGTGTACAGGTATTCAGAAAATTGCTGTGCAGTTGCAGCGTAGATCGGAAATGACGTGTACGGGCGGCTATACAAGTCCAAACCCGCTTGATTGTACTGGAAAACAAATTCCGCAGATGTGATTGTGATATGCTTCTCACTTACTCAGTTATTTCAGCTTTTAAATCGCAAAGCATGCGTGGGCGATTACGATACACAACAGATTTCACTGCTTCCCATAAAAAATAGTCTGATGGAGTAAGGTCCGGCCAGGGAGGGGGCCATAGCTTTTTTGAGATAACAAGTTACCCAAAAAACTCCTCCAGAAGGCGCATAGTATTGTTAGCTGTGTGCCCAGCAGCGTCATTTTGTTGAAACCGTGAGAATTTGATTCGTCTTCCTTTAGCAGACCACTGAAATTCTGGATCAGTAAACAATAACGTTCACTGTCCACGATTTCTTCAAAAAATAAGCGTCCAATAATGCACCGCGCCCTAAGGATACAGCTACCAATACTCCAATTTTCTGATCATATAATGGCGTTTCAAGCACAGGTCGAGGATTCTACGCTGACGATTATCAGTTATCTTGTGCGTTAATATGACCAGAGAGGTGGCCTCGCTTGTACAGATGATGACATTAAGCATATCAAAAGCACTCCTTGCAATTAAAAAAAAATATAAACCAATAGCAGGAAAGTCTTCGCGTTTCGTGGTCCGCATCTTTGAATTCTTGCACTGCTATCAGCTTATACTGGAACAATTTCTGTGTTGCCCTAATCGCTTTATGCGCGGTGGCAAGATTGATATATTTTTCTTGTGAAACTAGCACAAAGATTACGCTGGACACTGGTGCATGGAATCATAAATATCCAACAATTTCTGTTCGTTTAGTTTAGCTGGTCTTACAATTCGTTCGGTATCTAACACTGAGCTTGTCCCACGAATTTCCTCAGTAAATTGACGAACCACATTACTATGAGATGCAGCTGTTTCTGGGAATTTTCCAGCAAATGCCTCCCGCACGAAATCTTTGTATGTATCACCTCGTCGAAACAGATGTTAAACATGAAAAATACGCTCATAAGCTGAAAGCACCCTACTTTTAAAGCAAACTAAACATGTGAACACGACGCCTCACATTCCATAGCTTTCATCAACTGCACCAAACACTTAAATGCCACGCAACAGTAGAATGAATTACAAAACAGTCGCTTATCTAACAGTTCTACCAACTTTGTTTCGAAATTCCGTTACAATCTGTATCCGTAGCCGTAGTTCAGTAAACATCGAATTTTTGAATGCATTGTTTTTCATTAACTGTTCTACATTTTCAAAAAAGGTTCAAATGGCTCTGAGCACTATGGGACTTAACATCTAGTAGGCCACTATGAGGATGCGGATCACGTGCCCTAGAACTTAGAACTACTTAAACCTAACTAACCTAAGGACATCACACAACACCCAGTCATCACCAGGCAGAGAAAATCCCTGACCCCGCCGGAAATCGAACCCGGGAACCCGGGCGTGGGAAGCGAGAACGCTACCGCACGACCACGAGATGCGGGCTTCTACATTTTCATACGAGGTTTTTTTGAATTATATTAAGCAGAAGTTACACTTTTTTCTTTCATGTTAATGCTGGTAACTCTTGAATGTGTAAATAGCGCAAGACAAATGACCCAAGGAATGATTTATCCGTACAGCATTCTCACTTACTCGAAAATTCAGCATTGACAGAGCAAGCTGAGGGATACTGACCACGCCAGGACCCTGAAGCCTGTCGAGAGGTAGCGCTTGAACGCCTTAAAGGGCGTGTCGGAGTTCCCAGTGAAGATGAGCGGCTCCAGCGACGACGGGAAGGAGAAGAGGATGATGAGCGACAACATCTCGGAGTAGGCCAGGCCGAAGAGGTGCTCCGTGGCGAAGCGCTGGCCACGCCGGAACTTCTCTTCGTCCAGCCACGGGGGCGGCTCCGTTGGAGGTGGACCCTGAGAATGCAAAGCAAACAGTCAGTCCCTGTGTGAGCATGCAACTGCCATAGGGGTTGCAAGAAGTTGGAAAGTCAAACCCAACCCAAGTTACACCTATCTCTAGACACCAAGAGATAGTATCGAGGAGCAACACAACTACAATGATGGTAAAGAAATCGCAGCACCAAGAAGGAGTTGTGAGACATAAAAGAAAGTATGGAAAGTGCATCTGAAAGAGGACAGGTATTCGAATTTCACACCAGTCACATTAGAGTGGCGCTAGTAGGCCACTATGAGGATGCGGATCACGTTTGCTTTGGATATATTCTGTAACGGTCGTGAGGATCAGTTACCTTTGAGTTGGACTTGGTGCGCTGATGTTAGTCAAGATGCCTTTAATGTGACAAAGATACCGTTATTAACGCCTTACTGAGCTTGAATGAGGTCGTTTAACAGGGCTAGGAGAAGCTGGATATTCCTTTTGCGATACTACAAAAAGACTTGGCAGGAGTGTAGCCACTGTTCATAACTCCTAGCATTGCTGGTCACGAGAATATACGGTCGCACGGAGACCAGGCTCCGGGTGGGTACGGGCACTACCGAGAAGGAAGCCCATTGTTTGTTGTGGTGGTCTTCAGTCCAGAGACTGGTTTGATGCAGCTCTCCATGCTACTCTATCCTGTGCAAGCTTCTTCATCTCCTAGTACCTACTGCAACCTACATCCTTCTGAATCTGCTTAGTGTACTCATCTCTTGGTTTCCCTCTACGATTTTTACCCTCCACGCTGCCCTCCAATGCTAAATTTGTGATCCCTTGATGCCTCAGAACATGTCCTACCAACCAGTCCCTTCTTTTTGTCAAGTTGTGCCACAAACTCCTCTTCTCCCCAATTCCATTCAATACCTCCTCATTATGTATGTGATCTACCCATCTAACCTTCACCATTCTTCTGTAGCACCACATTTCGGAAGCTTCTATTCTCTTCTTATCCCAACTATTTATCGTCCATTTTTCACTTCCATACATGGCTACACTCCATACAAATACTTTCAGAAACGACTTCCTGACACTTAAATCTATATTCGATGTTAACAAATTTCTCTTCTTCAGAAACGCTTTCCTTGCCATTGCCAGTCTGCATTTTATGTCCTCCCTACTTCGGACATCATTAGTTATTTTGCTCCACAAATAAAAAAATTCATCTATTACTTTAAGTGTCTCATTTCCTAATCTAATTCCCTCACCATCACCCGACTTAATTCGACTACATTCCATTATCCTCGTTTTGCTTTTGTTGATGTTCATCTTATATACTCCTTTCACGACACTGTCCATTCCGTTTAATTGCTCTTCCAAGTCCTTTGCTGTCTCTGATGGAATTACAATGTCATCGGCGAACCTCAAAGTTTTTATTTCTCCTCCATGGATTTTAATAATTACTCCGAATTTTTCTTTTGTTTCCTTTACTGCTTGCTCAACATACAAATTGAATAACATCGGGGAGAGGCTACAAACCTGTCTCACTCCCTTCCCAACCACTGCTTCCCTTTCGTGCCCCTCGACTCTTATAACTGCCACCTGGTTTCTGTACAAATTGTAAATAGTCTTTCGCTCCCTGTATTTTACCCCTGCCACCTTTAGAATTTGAAAGAAAGTATTCCAGTCAACATTGTCAAAAGCTTTCTCTAAGTCTACAAATGCTAGAAACGTAGGTTTTCCTTTCCTTAATCTATCTTCTAAGGTAAGTCGTAAGGTCAATATTGCCTCACGTGTTCCATCTTTTCTACGGAATCCAAACTGATCTTGCCCGAAGTCGGGTTCTACCTGTTTTTCCAATCGTCTGTAAAGAATTCATGTTAGTATTTTGCAGCTGTGACTTATTAAACTGATTGTTTGGTAATTTTCACATCTGTCAGCACCTGCCTTCTTTGGAATTGGAATTATTATATACTTCTTGAAGTCTGAGGGTATTTCGCCTGTCTCATACATCTTGCTCACCAGTTGGTAGAGTTTTGTCAGGACTGGCTCTCCCAAGGCCGTCAGTAGTTCTAATGGAATGTTGTCTACTCCCGGGGCCTTGTTTCGACTCAGGTCTTTCAGTGCTTTGTCAAACTCTTCACGCAGTATCGTATCTCCCATTTCATCTTCATCTACATCCTCTTCCATTTCCATAATATTGTCCTCAAGTACATCGCCCTTGTATAGACCCTCTATATACTCCTTCCAACCTTCTGCTTTCCCTTCTTTACGTAGAACTGGGTTTCCATCTGAGCTCTTGATATTCATACAAGTGGTTCTCTTTTCTGCAAAGGTCTCTTTAATTTTCCTGTAGGCAGTATCTATCTTACCTCTAGTGAGATAAGCCTCTACATCCTTACATTTGTCCTCTAGACATCCCTGCTTAGCCGTCCACTATGTTTTGCGTATGACTCTATGCATCATACGGCATCTGCAGCAGCAAAGTGAGTAGCAGTTGGCACCACAGTAAATCATCTAACTGCCAAAGCCATTTGAGACTTCCTTGATGTCAAGCGGGAGCTCGTTGGAGGGAAGGGTGGAGATATGTTGTGTTTCCCAATGAAAGTTGGTTCTGCGTCGGTGCCAGTGATGGCCGTATGTTGGTAGGAGGATGCCGATAGAGGGCCTGCAACCAGCCAGTCTTCATGCTAAACGCACTGGGCTTACACCTGAAGTTATAGTTCTGGGTGCGATTTCGGATAACTGCAGGAGCACTCTCGTGATTATCCGACGCGACTCGACTGCAGATGCGAACGTCAGTCAGGTGATGTGAGCTGTTGAGAATCCAACATGTTCTGCAGAGTATCGATATGTTGTGTTGCCCTGTTCGATCACCAAATCTCCAGTCGGGCACATGTGGGAGATCATCGGAGACAACTCCAGCGTCATCCACAAACGACATTAGCTGTCCCTGTATTGACTGACCAAGTGTTACAGACATTTAACTTTATCCGCAATCTGACATCCGGCACCTGTAAAACACCATGCACGCACCTTTGCATCTTTGCATTCAACATTCTGGCGGTAGCACCCTTTTGTCAATGTACCAGCATTTCACATTATCTACAACTTGTTTCCCACTTACATTAACCTGTGATCTTGCAATGTCAGTCATTTAAATATGTTAAATAGACGAATGTAATCCCGAAATTTCACAATTTTACATTAATTATATTTTTGGTGCTGCAATTTTTCCCCGTCATCATGTACACTCCTGGAAATTGAAATAAGAATACCGTAAATTCATTGTCCCAGGAAGGGGAAACTTTATTGACACTATCCTGGGGTCAGATACATCACATGATCACACTGACAAAACCACAGGCACGCAGACACAGGCAACAGAGCATGCACAATGTCAGCACTAGTACAGTGTATATCCACCTTTCGCAGCAATGCAGGCTGCTATTCTCCCATGGAGACGATCGTAGAGATGCTGGATGTAGTCCTGTGGAACGGCTTGCCATGCCATTTCCACCTGGCGCCTCAGTTGGACCAGCGTTCGTGCTGGACGTGCAGACCGCGTGAGACGACGCTTCATCCAGTCCCAAGCATGCTCAGTGGGGGACAGATCCGGAGATCTTGCTGGCCAGGGTAGTTGACTTACACCTTCTAGAGCACGTTGGGTGGCACGGGATACATGTGGACGTGCATTGTCCTGTTGGAACAGCAAGTTCCCTTGCCGGTCTAGGAATGGTAGAACGATTTGTTCGATGACGGTTTGGATGTACCGTGCACTATTCAGTGTCCCCTCGACGATCACCAGAGGGGTACGGCCAGTGTAGGAGATCGCTCCCCACACCATGATGCCGGGTGTTGGCCCTGTGTACCTCGGTCATATGCAGTCCTGGTTGTGGCGCTCACCTGCACGGCGCCAAACACGCATACGACCATCATTGGCACCAAGGTAGAAGCGACTCTCATCGCTGAAGACGACACGTCTCCATTCGTCCCTCCATTCACGCCTGTCGCGACACCACTGGAGGCGGGCTGCACGATGTTGGGGCGTGAGCGGAAGACGGCCTAACGGTGTGCGGGACCGTAGCCCAGCTTCATGGAGACGGTTGCGAATGGTCCTCGCCGATACCCCAGGAGCAACAGTGTCCCTAATTTGCTGGGAAGTGGCGGTGCGGTCCCCTACGGCACTGCGTAGGATCCTACGGTCTTGGCGTGCATCCGTGCGTTGCTGCGGTCCGGTCCCAGGTCGACGGGCACGTGCACCTTCCGCCGACCACTGGCGACGACATCGATGTACTGTGGAGACCTCACGCCCCACGTGTTGAGCAATTCGGCGGTACGTCCACCCGGCCTCCCGCATGCCCACTATACGCCCTCGCTCACAGTCCGTCAACTGCACATACGGTGCACGTCCACGCTGTCGCGGCATGCTACCAGTGTTAAAGACTGCGATGGAGCTCCGTATGCCACGGCAAACTGGCTGACACTGACGGCGGCGGTGCACAAATGCTGCGCAGCTAGCGCCATTCGACGGCCAACACCGCGGTTCCTGGTGTGTCCGCTGTGCCGTGCGTGTGATCATTGCTTGTACAGCCCTCTCGCAGTGTCCGGAGCAAGTATGGTGGGTCTGACACACCGGTGTCAATGTGTTCTATTTTCCATTTCCAGGAGTGTATCGGTATACGTACATACATACATACATACATCCTTTCCAAACCACTGGAATTGATTTGTCTGACAGTGTGCAGTAAAGTAGTAGCAGTGACAGTCTTGGTGTAGTAACTTACGTTTGTAATTTTAACAAGACCGCTAATGCTAATGTGTGACTAAAAGACAACAGGAATCGTTTTGTCTGTTTTTTTTCATTTTTTTGTAGCTCGTAGTTTTTGTAGTGTTTCCTAGCACCGCCTATAACGCCACAGTGTCGTAGTTTTGAATATGATGGGTACGTCGAAACAGCCTCCCTAATTTAAAGTTATATTAAAAAGCAAATAAATCAAAAGAAAGAAACTGTGTCAACATGAATGACGTCTATGAATCGAGAAGTTCTGTTCACAATGCCACCGTCAAACTTTAAAGCTAGGTGTGATACGTCTAAAAAGAGCAGGAAGGTCACGCAGTGTTCGAACTCCACAAAACATTAATGCAGTGAGGCGTTCATTTCAGCGGCCACAAAAGAGATCTGCTCGAAAACGAGCTCTTCAGTTATCTGATAGAAGAGTGCGGGGAATTTTGTTACACAACTTAACATTTCATCCGTACAAGATAGTTGTTGTTCAGCAATTGTTTCAACGTGGTCACTACGTGTGCAAATATCCTTGAAAATGGAGTTGTCGTGGTCCTTTGCAGTGATGAAGCACATTTTCACTTACCGGGATGCGTTATTCGTCAAAACGTCTGATATTTTAGTGGACAGAACCCTCGTGAACTTCATGAAAAACCATTACATAATGACAGTGTTAATGCATGGTGCGCGGCTGGAAAAAAGAGTCGGTATAATTGTTCCATACTAATTTGAAGAGAATGGTTCTACTGCGACAGTAAACTTTCAATGATAAACTCACACGATCAACACTATTTTTCCACCAAGACTCAGTACGTTGCAAATCCACAAGTTACGATATCAGGGGGACGGAATCATCGCACACACAGCTCAGATTTCTCTGCAAGTGTTGAGACAGATGTTCCACAGACGCTTATTTCCTTTTACCTGATGATGCGACTTCTTTTCTCCGTGGGAGCACCTTAAGGGTGACGTGAGGTGTTCAAACATCGGCCGAGGACTTTTGCCACCCATGAGAAAAGAAATATAGAAACAGTTTCTGAAATCGCATGCAACAGTACACTGATAATGAAGGACAGCAACTGAATGACACATTGTTTATAAATGAAAAATTCCCAACCTATTGGTATCATTCATGTCAATGCAGTTTCTTTAATCTAATCCATCTTTATGTTTTTATTTGTATTTTATCGTGGATATGGAGCAGTTAGTGGTGTGTTGGGACGCAGGAGGAGATGGGCGCAGTTGCGAGTAGTTGAAGATGCTGTTTCCCACTGTTAGCCATCTGCAGGGTGCTGATCTCGAGATGTAGTGGCGACTAAGAAACAGGCGCGCGCATGGGGCACCTCAGGTCTCTCTCGTTTCGTCCCAGTCTCTGCTACCGAGACACCTTTCAGAGTACCAAACACGGTGAAACTGTGCACACGTCAGGATGAATGGTAAATTATAATCTGACGAGGAAATCATGTGGAGTAAGATTGTTGATATTTTTATAAATAATGGGACTCCGATATATCGATATTAAAAAAAATATCAATCTCATCCCCCAATATATCGAAAAATACTATCGATGTGTCGATATATCTACGGAAAGAATATCGACGTACAAGCTATATATATATATATATATATATATATATATATATATATATATATATATATATATATATGTGTGTGTGTGTGTGTGTGTGTGCTTCACATTATAAATATACTGCGAGCTTTAGAGTTGTATATTTAAGTACTGATTTATTATTAGGGATTCTGTATTTCAATAAGGTAACAGCTTGCTTATCTCCCTCAGAGCAGGAATTGAAAGGAAGGCGATGCAACGTTCACGCTTGGCGATAACCACTTTCCTAACAATGATAACTGCAGGTAAGTGACACAATAAAATGCGTCCTGTGGGACCGTCTTTCGATTTCGTCACATATCGGATTTCTCTGGAACACGTCATGTTGACCTTTCCGTTTTCTCCTTTCTGCAGATGCCATCGACCTAGCAGAAAACGGTTTTACTACCCATTTGCTATACTACTCGTGTGGCCCTCGCTTTCTCACAGTCAGCCACTGGACTCAGCTCACATAAAAATTGCACGTAGCTTTCACCACTGCGTAGAACTGAAATGAAGAAGTACTTAATAAGTTCACAATCATTGGTTTTGTTACATGTATATTTTCATGTGCCACTTATTCATTAAAAGTGCGTTATTAATTTCGTTTTTTTATTTGATTTTTTTTTTTTTAAATTGCTGTGAGCAGTCGCAGAGTCCAGTCGGCAGCTGCTGTCATCATCTTCAGACTGTCGTGAAGCCTGCTGAAAAGGTTCCACGGCTGATATTAACTTTTTTTCTCCTATATGACCGACTGTGATTTCCAGAGACGTCATTTATCACTTTATTCTTCGATGTTCAAGGCGTGTTTGACCTCTGAGGAAGCATCTGCATCACCTCGCCAATGTCTCCTACACGGTCCACTGACGTTAATGTAAGCACCTGTCAAAAGCCTGAATAACTATCTCATCAGTGTTGATTAGCACGAAGAGAGTCAGTGAGATTGTGGAAGATACCAAAAAGATGTGGAGCCATGTTGACTCCTGTGCCATTGTCAGCTATGCGAGGCTTCTTGGTTTAGGATCCACGGTGCGGGCAGCTCAATAGAGTTGACCCACGGATTCTCGATTGAGTTAAAATTTGGGAGTTAGGTGGCCAGGGGAGTGCAGTCAACTCATCCTGGTGCTCTTCGAACCAAACACATACACTGTGATCTTCGCAACATGTTGCATTGTCCTATTGGTAGATGCCATCATGCCGAGAAAAAAAAAAACTGCATGTGGGAGCGGACATGAACACCAAGCATAGATGCATACTTACGTTGATACATTGGGCCTTCCCCTATGACGAAATCGCCCAGGGAATGCCATGAAAACATTCCCCAGGCCATAGTGCTCCCTCCTCCTACCCAGACCCTTCTGACGATTGTTGCAAGGCCTTACTCACCTACGGCCATCTGTCCGATGGAGCATACAACGTGATTCAACTCAAATCGTTATCTGTCGCCACTCAATGAATGTCCAGTTGGAGTATGTAACGCCGGAAATGCATATCCTCCTATTTCCATCTATTGTACTATAAATTTTTTACTTCTTTTGTTACCTGAAGATATGACATTTCGGTGTCTTTATATATTGTAATTGTTTTTCAATTTATGTTTATATATTTGCATTTATGTCTATGTATAATTGGTTTGTTTTGTAAATATTATTTGTATTTTTACGCTGGGTCTGGCCTAGGAAAAACTATGCTGTCGAACGATTACATAGATAGATCGTGTGGAGAACCAAAGTGTTTAGGATCTTTGGTAGTGTTAACTCTGCCGCGTGGAGCGCGGGCAGAACAGAATCTGGCTGGAGTAGGGCGGTGGAGCAGGTGTGTAGAGTGACGCTCCCGCGAGTTGCCGCGCTTTCGGGGTTTGGCAACATGTAATTGCGCTCGACTTGCTATGATAGTTTCTGGCACGGTGTCGCGAACGGGAAACATTAGCTGGCACACATCAAGAGCCCCTTTCGCCTGGTGACCCTGTCGGGAAGAAGGCGTGCCAACATCCGGCTTCTGCAACAGCGACGGCCGACAATAAGTGATTTTCGTCACCTCCTCGATCGACGACTTCAAACCTTCAGTCAACCAACAAGGAAGACTGAAAGCACGTAAAGTTTTAGAACTGTATGGCAAACCTCAGCTTTTCAAACTGTTCCATTTGCATCACTAAAATACAGCAACTTAGTATGAATCTTTGTTGCTCATTGACCCAATTGCATTACCAAGCAGGGTCCCTTATTTTTTTGAAAGGAATCCGTGTGTCGTTGATATTCAAACGCCAGCATTAAAGTAATATCATTCCATTTCACTGCTTTAATTTCAAAGTTCAGTTAAAGTATTCATAGCTGGCTACAATATTTAGATTACACAAGAACAAATTAAGAGTGCTAGTTTTGTTACCATATTTTAGCTTACCTGTGACTGCAGCTCAGCTTGCTACGTACTAAATTTTACTATTGTTAATTGTTCAAAATCATTTAATTCAAGTTAAAAGTTAAATCTCTTATTTCTATATTGCGTAGATTCAAGTAGCTTTTGAGATGATTGTTGAGGTAGCCCAAGACTAACCTTATTTTATGTAATTTCGTAGTACTTCAGAAGCAAAGTTCACTATTAATTTCAGTCACTAAATTAACTTTCAGTTTTCCGGTTTTATTAGTTCTTTTGCTAAATTAAGTCAGAGTGTAGCGAAATTTATTACTTCTGACAAACAGTTTTCACACAACACGTGTCAACCTTCAGTTGCCACGCTTTTAGTGCTAATTATATGTGCATTAACCTTTCTTTTTCAGTTATTATAGTAGCTGTCCACAGGACTGGCGACTCTGATTTTCCCCAAATCTCAAATATCTAATTAACGCCAGTTAATTGTTAACGTAACGACCGCACATTTACTTTCTTTATTAATTTTACCCTTTTTTCAAAATTAATTTCCCCCAATTTCATTTGCATTTTCCTTTCATTTGTATGTAAGCCTTTCCTCCCTTTTTACCGACGGATTAACTTCGGTGACGATTGCTTTACCCAAATTTCCATTAGGTACACGCGGTTTCATTTTTCACTGTCATTAAGGTCGGTAATTGAGGGGGAGGTTACAAGTATTGGTTTGCAAATTCCAACCATCGTCAGGAATTAGCAGCAGTCAGCATGGGTGCAGAACCACCCACCTGCTGTGGAGGCTCATGCACAACAATATTTGCTGATTGCTCTATGAGGAGACACTAATGGCAGCCTTTTGGTTCATCAGGACGGTCAGTTGGCCAACGGCTGCGCTTCTATTCACCCACAAACATTTCCATAGCCGTCGTTCACCCCTGTCCTACATGGCCCATGGGGTACCACAGTTGCCTCGGCGCCGGTTTTGGATATGACCATTTTGCTGTTCACGATATACAGTAAGCGCAACTTAGCCATTTGGTTTGGGAAATGCTTCCACCCTTGGACCGAAAGCCAATGATCAAGCCCTTTTGGGCGTGAGATAGATCGCTGCTTTTCCGCATTACGACAATGGCATTGTTTTCCGCCTCCCCTCACAGACACGCTTTATACACCCTCCACTGCTACTGGTCCTACCTGTTGCCTGTGAGTGGTTATTCCACGTTGGCGTCGAACATATGCGGTGGTCACATTAATGTGACTGGACCGTGTACGATGATACACTGTTTCTGCTCACTTTCACCAATACTGCATGGATTATTGCGCTGTTGTTCCTCTGTCCGCAGCTCGTGGTCGTGCGGTAGCGTTCTCGCTTCCCGCGCCCGTGTTCCCGGGTTCGATTCCCGGCGGGGTCGGGGATTTTCTCTGCCTCGTGAAGACTGGGTGTTGTGTGATGTCCTTAGGTTAGTTAGGTTTAAGTAGTTCTAAGTTCTAGGGGACTAATGACCATAGATGTTAAGTCCCATAGTGCTCAGAGCGATTTGAACCATTTTTTGTTGTTCCTCTTCAAATAGAAAAAAAAAAAAACGAATTAGTGCCACATGCTGCTCCTCTTTACAAACGGCTGAACCATTTTGTTTCGTCACCTCGAACTGCGCAAGGATTCCATTATGTACCAGAACTGGAGACATACAAGGGAGAGCGTTGTACCTGGAGAATAGTGTATCTAGTACCACATGATACTTCCTGGTCGGTGTTTTAGTCTAGTATCCGATTTTATAATCACATGAAGGAATGCGTACTGGAGACCGCTATAAGGAATTTCCAATATTCTGTACAGTGTCTGTTGTTCTGAGACACGAGGTCATAATTTCTGCAACATTTCTAAATATTTTGAGTTCTACATGTTTAAATGCTGTGCGATAAGCGATTTTTTTTAAAAAAGGACCCTATTTGCTTCATTTGTATTTCACGAGGTTTAAATTGAATATGAACAGTCTACATACCAATGAAAGGATGAAGTTTCACATCTTTCTAACACAGGTTACAAATGTTCAGTGTTTCCTCCCTTTGAAGCAGAGCAAACGTCTAAGCGGTAGCCAAATTGGGCCGTCGTGGCCGAGCGGTTCTAGGCGCTTCAGTCTGGAACCGCGCGACCGCTACGATCGCAAGTTCGAATCCTGCCTCAGGCATGAATGAGTGTGAAGTCCTTAGGTTAGTTAGGTTTAAGTAGTTCTAAGTTCTAGGGGCTGGTGACCTCATATGTTAAGTCCCATAGAGCTCAAAGCCATTTGAACCAAACTCGCCCGACACGCTAAGAAACTGGTCTTGTGTTACAGAGTTCACCTCAACAGTGACACAGTTTCGCAGGTCGGCCAGAGGTGGTGGTAGAGGTACGATGTAAATAACCTCTTTATCGTAGCCAGACAAGAAAAAGTCACAGGATGTGAGACCAGGAGATCTTGTGACCAGTAGTATAGAGTCAGGTCTTGATTTCCCTTGCGATCTATGCAGCTCCAAGGAAGACATTGATTTAAAAGACCTCGAACATAATGCCAACGGGACAGAGCTCCATCCTGTTGAAAATGAACTCTTATGAATCTTCGGTAAATTCAGGAAAAATCAGTTGGTTCAACACATCCAGGAGCGTTATTCCACTTACAGTGCTTTCCAAAGAAAAAAGTGATCCATAAACTTTTGTCTATGATACGGTGCAGAACACCTTTAGCTTCTTCAAGTCTCTCTCAGACTGCAATGTTGTACGGGGATTTTGCGAACGTAAGAATGCTGAAACATTCTGCTACATCGCAGCCATCTTACTCACAACTGCCGATTGGCGCGAATGCCTTAGCGGCCGTTTACGCAGCTAGTAATTTACGAAACAAAAGTATGCAGACTGTTCATGTCCCACTTAAATGGAGCGAAATGAAAAATGAGTTGGCTCCATCGTTTTAAATAACCTCGCATATTAAAGCTATTTCGAAGATACAGTTAATTCTTAAGTTACAAAATTTTATGGCGAGTAAAATAATACATATTTATGAAATTAGTTAGGCTTATATAATCTGTGGGCGGTCTAACCATACTTCATACACTCATGGAACTTGTGATATTTGCAAATAAATTGAGTTTCTTTAAAATCTCAACAATTTAAACGATCTTGGTACTGGAAATTTCTCTTAGTTTCCAGTATCTTCTATTTCAGAATGTACTTAACTTGTAACTGATTTTTCACAATACTTGCACTTAATTAGATTTCATTAAGTGATTAACACGTAGACTATTAAATACAGTGGTGACGAGATTTTCTCGATTGCACTCCTTTTAAATTACACACATCACAAAACGTTTTGCATCACCTCGGTTCCGAGAATTCCGGAACCTGTACAGAAAACTGGAATAGAGATCAACATAAACATCATTTCCTCCGTTTTTATTGCTCTTGAAAAACACACATTGCTTGTAGTACCACCACATAGCGAGACCTTCAGAGGTGGTGGTCCAGATTTCTGTACACACCGGTACCTATAATACCCAGTAGCACGTCCGGTTGCATTGATGCATGCCTGTATGCGTCGTGGCATACTATTCGCAAGATCTTTAAGGGACTATTGGTCCAGATTGTCCCACTCCTCAAAGGCGATTCGGCGTAGATCCCTCAGAGTGGTTGGTGGGTCACGTCGTCCATAAACAGCCCTTTTCAATCTATCCCATTCGTGTTCGGCAGGGTTCATGTCTAGGGAACAATCTGGCTACTGCAGTCGAGCAATGTCGTTATCCTGAAGGAAGTCATTCACAAGATGTGCACGATGGGGGCGCGAATCATCGCCCATGAAGACGAAAGCCTCGCCACTATACTGCCGATATGGTTGCACTATCGGTCGGAGGATAGCATTCACGTATCCTATAGCAGTTACGGCGCCTTCCATGACCACCAGTGGCGTACGTCGGCCCCACATAATGCCAACCCAAAACATCAGTAACCTCCACCTTTCAGCACTCGCTGAACGGTGTGTCCAAGGCGTTCAGTCTGACAGGGTTGCCTTCAAACACGTCTCCGACGATAGACTGGTTGAAGGCATATGCGACACTGATCGGTGAAGAGAACATGATGCCCATCCAGAGCGGTCCATTCGGCATGTTGTTGGCCCCATCTGTACCGCGCTGCATGGTGTCGCGGTTGAAAAAGTGGACGCCGCCATAGGCGTCGGGAGTGAAGTTGCGCATCATACAGCCTATTGCGCACAGTTTGAGTCGTGACACGACGTCCTGTGGCTGCACGAACAGCATTATTCAACGTGGTGGCCTTGCTGCCAGTGTTCTTTCGAGCCATAATCCGCAGGTAACGGTTATCCACTGCAGTAGTAGCCCTTGGGCGGCCTGAGGGAGGCATGTCATCGACAGGTGCTGTCTCTGTGTATCTCGTCCATGTCCGAACAACATCGCTTTGGTTCACTCCGAGACGCCGGGACACTTTCATTGTTGCGAGCCCTTCCTGGCACAAAGTAACAATACGGACGGGTTCGAACCGTGGCATTGACCGTCTAGGCGTAGCTGAACTACAGACAAAACGAGCCGTGTACCTCCTTCCTGGTGGAATGACTGGAACTGTTATGCTGTCAGACCTCCTCCGTATAATAGGCGCTGCTCATACATGGTTGTTTACACCTTTGGGCGGGTTTAGTGACGTCTCTGAACAGACAAGGGGACTATGTCTGTGATACAGCATCCGCAGTCAACGTCTATCTTCTTCAGTTCTGGTAACAGGGTTGCTGCAAAAGGTTTAAAATGGTTGAAATGGCTCTCAGCACTATGCGACTTAACTTCTGAGGTCATCAGTCGCCTAGAATTTAGAAGTAAATAAATCTAACCAACCTAAGGGCATCGCACACATCCATCCCGAGGCAGGATTCGAACCTGCGACCGGAGCGGACGCTCGGCTCCAGCCTGTAGCGCCTAGAACCGCATGGCCACCCCGGCCGGCTGCAAAAGGTTTTTTTGATGTGTGTACAATATAATATTTGTTTCCGGGTATACGTGAACCATCTCGTACTTTGGAAAACTTTGTCGGCTTTGGAAAACATTTATTTTTTGGAGTATTTTTTGAAACTCAGAAAAAAGCTGCAACACACAAAATTTGAATGCTATCATTTAAAAATGGAACCAGAAATGTATTAAACCTCTCTTACGGGGCTGGCTACCCAGACGCTAAAGTGTCAAACGTGCTCCAAGGTACAACACTTTCCCCTACCAACAAACCAACCATAATTTAATTGTGTAACTTAAACTATTTCGAGATGATAACTGGAACTTTGTGATTATCCTTCGTAGGCTTGCAAATCTCAACATCTAATCCGAAAAGTTAGTTCTTTCAGATGATGGCAAATCGCCTTTCTATATTCAGTGATTATGAAAACTTAATTTTGTAAACTCTGCCGATAGTTCGTAATCATTATGTCTCTATAAATTATCCCTTTTTTCAGAAAGGACTATTTCTTTATGACTTTTCGTGAAGGGGAAGTCGTTTGAATTTTCGGTGTATGAAAGTCCTTCCTAGAAATGATCTAGGAGGGGACTGGAGTAGCGGAGGTTGCGATGTGGCTGTACCTGCGTGTGCGCCGGTACGTCGATACCCTCCCGCAGGAGCAGGCGCAGGTAGGCGTCAGCATCTGCTTCCTCGTCTGCGCCGGCACACGCCGCCTGCGCTCTGCCGTTGGCGCTGGCGCTCACTTCGCCGACGTCCGCGGGCACCGCCTCGTCCGGCTCGGGAGACATATTCTCTGTAACACACAAAGTCAAGCGTGTTTTTACTTCATCTACATCTACATCTACATCTACATGACTACTCTGCAATTCACATTTAAGTGCTTGGCAGAGGGTTCATCGAACCACAATCATACTATCTCTCTACTATTCCACTCCCGAACAGCGAGCGGGAAAAACGAACACCTAAACCTTTCTGTTCGAGCTCTGATTTCTCTTATTTTATTTTGATGATCATTCCTACCTATGTAGGTTGGGCTCAACAAAATACACTCCTGGAAATTGAAATAAGAACACTGTGAATTCATTGTCCCAGGAAGGGGAAACTTTATTGACACATTCCTGGGGTCAGATACATCACATGATCACACTGACAGAACCACAGGCACATAGACACAGGCTACAGAGCATGCACAATGTCGGCACTAGTACAGTGTATATCCACCTTTCGCAGCAATGCAGGCTGCTATTCTCCCAGGGAGACGATCGTAGAGATGCTGGATGTAGTCCTGTGGAACGGCTTGCCATGCCATTTCCGCCTGGCGCCTCAGTTGGACCAGCGTTCGTGCCGGACGTGCAGACCGCGTGAGACGACGCTTCATCCAGTCCCAAACATGCTCAATGGGGGACAGATCTGGAGGTCTTGCTGGCCAGGGTAGTTGACTTACACCTTCTAGAGCACGTTGGGTGGCACGGGATACATGCGGATGTGCATTGTCCTGTTGGAACAGCAAGTTCCCTTGCCGGTCTAGGAATGGTAGAACGATGGGTTCGATGACGGTTTGGATGTAACGTCCACTATTCAGTGTCCCCTTAACGATCACCAGAGGTGTACGACCAGTGTAGGAGCTCGCTCCCCACACCATGATGCCGGGTGTTGGCCCTGTGTGCCTCGGTCGTATGCAGTCCTGATTGTGGCACTCACCTGCACGGCGCCAAACACGCATACGACTATCATTGGCACCAAGGCAGAAGCGACTCTCATCGCTGAAGACGACACGTCTCCATTCGTCCCTCCATTCACGCCTGTCGCGACACCACTGGAGGCGGGCACGATGTTGGGGCGTGAGCGGAAGATGGCCTAACGGTGTGCGGGACCGTAGCCCAGCTTCATGGAGACGGTTGCGAATGGTCCTCGCCGATACCCCAGGAGCAACAGTGTCCCTAATTTGCTGGGAAGTGGCGGTGCGGTCCCCTACGGGACTGCGTAGGATCCTACGGTCTTGGAGTGCATCTGTGCGTCGCTGAGGTCCGGTCCCAGGTCTACAGGCACGTGCACCTTCCGCCGACCACTGGCGACAACATCGATGTACTGTGGAGACCTCACGCCCCACGTGTTGAGCAATTCGGCGGTACGTCCACCCAGCCTCCCGCATGCCCACTATACGCCCTCGCTCAAAGTCCGTCAACTGCACATACGGTTCACGTCCACGCTGTCGCGGCATGCTACCAGTGTTAAAGACTGCGATGGAGCTCCGTATGCCACGGCAAACTGGCTAACACTGACGGCGGCGGTGCACAAATGCTGCGCAGCTAGCGCCATTCGACGGCCAACACCGCGGTTCCTGGTGTGTTCGCTGTGCCGTGCGTGTGATCATTGCTTGTACAGCCCTCTCGCAGTGTCCGGAGCAAGTATGGTGGGTCTGACACACCTGTGTCAATGTGTTCTTTTTTCCATTTCCAGGAGTGTATTTTCGCATTCGGAAGAGAAAGTTGGTGACTGAAATTTCGTAAAAAGGTCTCGCCGCGACGAAAAACGTCTATGCTGTAATGACTTCCATCCCAACTCGTGTATCATATCTGCCACACTCTCTCCCCTATAACGCGATAATACAAAACGAGCTGCCCTTTTTTGCACCCTTTCGATGTCCTCCGTCAATCCCATCTGGTAAGGATCCCACACCGCGCAGCAATATTCTAACAGAGGACGAACGAGTGTAGTGTAAGCTGTCTCTTTAGTGGACTTGTTGCATCTTCTAAGTGTCCTGGCAATGAAACGCAACCTTTGGCTCGCCTTCCCGACAATATTATCTATGTGGTCCTTCCAACTGAAGTTGTTCGTAATTTTAACACCCAGGTACTTAGTTGAATTGACAGCCTTGAGAATTGTACTATTTATCGAGTAATCGAATTCCAACGGATTTCTTTTGGAACTCATGTGGATCATCTCACACTTTTCGCTATTTAGCGTCAACTGCCACCTGACACACCATACAGCAATCTTTTCTAAATCGCTTTGCAGCTGATACTGGTCTTCGGATGACCTTACTAGACGTTAAATTACAGCATCATCTGCGAACAGTCTAAGAGAACTGCTCAGATTGTCACCCAGGTCATTTATATAGATCAGGAACAGTAGAGGTCCCAGGACGCGTCCCTGGGGAACACCTGATATCACTTCAGTTTTACTCGATGATTTGCCGTCTATTACTACGAACTGCGACCTTCCTGACAGGAAATCACGAATCCAGTCGCACTTCATTACACAAACAGGTGCATATTGCCCAGGAAGAAAAAGAAATGAGAGAGGAAGACACTAGGAGAGGGAGAGAGCCAATAGACGACTCCATCTCTTTACTGAAACACGAAGGCTTGCAGAAAAGTAACCGTCTTTAGGCTGCAAAATAAAATACACCAAACACTCAATTACTAGGAGCGGATAAACCGATTAACTGGCTGTCAGAATATAGAGGAATGATGTTTGAAAAAAAGAAAACGAAGCCTGAAGTATCTATTTTCAGTATCTTCTATGTAGTCTATAAATATTGTAAACTAGCTCAAGCGTGCGGTTTTACTCATGATTAAAGAGTTATTTATAAAAAAAATACCCAGGTAAGCGGAAACAAGGCCGCGGGAGTAGACAACAGTCCATTAGAACTACTGATAGCCTTGGGAGAGCCAGTCCTGACAAAACTCGTATCGTATCGTACACGAGCCATACCGGACGTCCAGCAGAAGCCAGCAGAAGTTAAGCAGCCTTGTGTTTCTTTAAAGAAAGAAGCAGACCTTTTGTAACCAGTTTTGGTGGCCTCTTAAGTGTGGCCTTCGCGTTTACACTGCCTTTGGGGAGAGCTAATTCTTTTAAATTTAAATAGTTGGGGTTCCCTGTCTTTATAATCTTTTGGGGGTTTTATTTGAATTTTCTCTTTGGGCTTCCTTCCTTGTGCTTGGTTAAATGTTTACTTGTATAGCAGGAAGTGAATCCTGGTTAAAACTCGGAGAAGGTGTTTGATGTTACTGCCGCTTCCGGCATTTGTCTTTTCAATTAAGTGTTGTCATCCCTTCGAGAGACCTGGTGTCACTCCTCGTTAATTAATTCTGGTTTATGTGTACTTAATTTTGAATTGGCCATTTGAATTAATATTTTGAAGCGCAGTATAGCACTAAGGCAACCTCATTGTATACCACCTTGTGCCCCGGCCCAGTACCTTACTTTTCAGTGGCACGAGTTAGCTCCACTACCGGTTTTACTGATGTACTTCCTTCAAAATCTTGTCTTGTATAAGTTTGCCCCACGTGTGTCTGGGAACAAAGAGATGAGCTTTTGTGTGACTTCAGTGCTACTCAGTTAATGGAATCTTCATTTTCGCTTGGGTTTCCACTGAAGAGTTTGAGTGGAGCGTAGTGTGTTTGATTTGTTATTCATTTAATTACTGTATGTTTCTTTATTTAATGGGGAGCAAGACATTTAAAGACTGTTGGTATTAACTCCCCTAGTTGCGGGGTGCTGCTAATTCGTTACAAATGGAGTACTACTTGTTCAATGGCAAGGCTGTTCAGTAGTTGGTTACTGTGAGTACAAATTCACGCTATTTATTTGTTACCGAAATTGTTGAAGTGTCTATGTCGTGATTCAATCACTAGCTATGTGTTTGAGCTAGACTGAAATAAACCTTACATTGCCTCCTTAAAATTTGTTGCCAGCAGAAACCCGTAAGACAACTAAGTTTTGTCACTACTTATGTTAACCTTTACTGGGAGCAATATTTCATGTAGTTAAATTTTGTCTTAAAATGTGTATTTCTCTGATGTAATAAAGGAGTGATAAAAGAAAAAGGCAAAGGGGCCTGGTCCTTCCCATTGTGTCTGGTTTGTAACACGTATCACTACATTTCTAGCATTTGTAGACTTAGAGAAGGCTTTGACAATGTTGACTGAAATACTCTCTTTCAAATTCTGATGGGGGCAGGGATAAAATACAGGGAGCGAAATGCTATTTACAATACAATTGGTACAGAAACCAGATGGCAGTTATAAGACTCGAAGGCATGAAAGGGAAGCAGTGGTTGAGAAGGGAGTGAGACAGGGTTGTAACCTATCCTCGAAGTTACTCAATCTGTATAATGAGCAAGCAGTAAAAAACACAAAAGAAAAATTTGGAGTAGGAATTAAAATCCATGGAGAAGAAATAACAATTTTGAGGTTCGCCGATGACATTGTAATGATCTGGAAGAGCAGTTGAACGGAATGGACTGTATCTTGAAAGGAGGATATAAGATGAACATCAACAAAAGCAAAACAAGGATAATGGAATGTAGTCGAGGGTATTAGATTAGGAAATAAAGCGCTTAAAGTAGTAAATGAGTTTTGCTATTTGGGGAGCAAAATAACTGACTACGGTCGAAGTAGAGAGGATATAAAATGTAGACTGGCAATGGCAAGGGAAGAGTATGAAGAAGAGAAGTTTGTTAACATCGAGTACAGATTTAAGTGTCAAGAAGTCGTTTCTGAAAGTATTTGTATGGAGTGTGGCCATGTATGGAAGTGAAACGTCGACGATAAATAGTTTAGACAAGAAGAGAATAGAAGCTTTTCAAATGTGGTGCTACAGAAGAATACTGAAGAACAGATTAGTAGATCACATAAGTAGGGAGGAGGTACTGGATAGAATTGGGGGAAAGAGACATTTGTTCCACAACTTCACTATAAGAAGGGATCGGTTTGTAGGAAATGTTCTGAGGCATCAAGGGATCACCAATTTAGTATTGGAGGGCAGCGTGGAGGGTAAAAATCGTAGAGGGAGACCAAGAGATGAATACACTGTACAGATTCAGAAGGATGTAGGTTGCTGTAGGTACTGGGAGAAGAAGAAGCTTGCACAGGATTGAGTAGCATGGAGAGCTGCGTCAAACCAGTCTCTGGACTGAATACCACTGCATCAACAACAGCCGAGGTATGTATATATTCCAGTCTTCTATGAGTCCAGCTATTCCTTCCTCTTCCCCCTTTCTCTGCCCATGTCCTCCACCCTTCTCCTCTCTCTCCATTTCCTCCAACCCTCCCGCAACCTCACTATCTCTCCTTCTCCACCTCTCTCTGTCCATCTGCTCCTCTCTCCTCTCCACCTCTCCCCTTTCTCTGTCCACTTCCTCCTCCCCTTCTCTCTGTTCATCTCCTTATCCCCCTCTCTCTGTACATCTTCTTCTCCCCCTTGTCTTTGTCCATCTCCTACTGCCCCCTCTCTGTCTGTCCATCTCCACCCCTCCCCCCATTCTACCTCACGGTATCACCCCACTGCGACAGGAGGCTGGTGGACCTTAACTCTACACTATTTCTTTCCAGATCGTGTGTACCAAATTTGATGGATATCGATCCAGGAATGTCAGGTGAGCTTTTTACCCATGGATTTGCGCGCATTTGCGCATGTCAAATATGATTCACGTGTATTCAACAGCTTCACACGTATCTGTACACATATTTCACTTGTACCTCTAGTGAATTTCGCCATGCAGTTTCATTTTCCTCAGCTCAGTGTTTATGATGTCGCATCTTCTATCTGTCGGCTGCACAGTGATGTATTTTTGTAGGTACATTCAGCGACATTTATGGATACAGCCTGCGAAATGTGTCGCAAATATAGTTAGTAGCAAAAAAGCAATAAAACTTCATGCACGATGCGGCAGATGTTCACTCATCTCAGTATTTGATGTCATATCTCCGCAGCTTCATGTTGTACAAGACGACGACGTTCCTGTCGCGAGGCACTACTGAGGAAATTTAGAGAACCGGCATTTTAGGCTGACTGCGGAACGATTCTGCTGCCGCCAACGTACGTTTCGTGTGAGAACCACAAAGATAAGGTGAGAGAAATGGCATATAACAGTATACTATGCTAAAAGCATAATGCTCATACAGTCTACTTCGAATACACATCGTCTGAAGCCATAAAAGACGATTTCAGGAGAATTACGTCGTCTTTCTACCGAGAATTCGCAGTTAAGTTTCCCGAACATTACTGTTACACTTTCGTGTGGGCTACACGGCCCTGTTACGATCCTAACAGCGCTTCTCTGAATTCGTTCCATGTCTGTTATCACGCCTGGTAGTGACAGAAACGTTCTAGGTCCAAAGTTAGTGTTTCTAAAGGTAAGATTGCTTGTCCGGTTAGCCGATCGGTCCAACGCACGGCTTTCCAGAGTGGGAAGGAGCGCTTGGTCCCCGGCACGAATCCACCCGGCGGACTTGTGTCGAGGTCCGGTGAGCCGGCCAGTCTGTGGATGGTTTTTGGCGGTTTTCCAGCTGCCTCGGCGAATGCGGGCTGGTTCCCCTTATTCCGCCTCAGCTATTATGTCGGCGATTGCTGCACAAACAAGGTCTCCACGTACGCGTACACCATCATTACTCTACCACGCAAACGTAGGGGCTACACTCGTCTGGTGTGAGACGTTCCCTGAGGGGGGGGGGGGGGAGGGGGGGGGTCTACCGAGGGCCTAACCAACGGCACAATAACTCTGAGTTCGGTGTGGGGTGGCGAAGGGGTGAAGTGGACTGCGGTAGTCGTCGGGGTAGTGGACCACTGTGGCTGCGGCAGGGACGGAGCCTCCACGTCGTTTCTAGGCACCCGGTTAACATACAATGCAATGCAATGGCTATCGAGAAGAGAGGCCATGCGCTGCTAGTGAAACTTTTATGTGAACAGCAGCAATTACAGTTCTGCAATGATAGAATATCGCCAGCTAAAAGTCTGAGGAGGGGCCCGGTGTCATTAAATTATTTAAAGATGATGATAATGAACTTCGCTGCATAGATGAGCTTGATGTAACACCTGGAAGAGGAAGGAATTATATTAGGGTGGAAATTACTGACGAGGTTGCTGTTGCTATAACTGGCCATGCAGCATGTGCCCTGTGTAATGCTAGTCCTCGTGCAGAGCCACGAGAATTGTCCATCCCATGGTCAACAGTACGGAAGATTTTGCCGCCTATTTTCACTGGTATCCCCACTAGATTCTGACGGTTCAGCAACTGAAACCTCATGACCCGTAACAAAATTTTAAATTTTCCTTCGGTTTCTGGCACGGATCGAAGCTTTTGACATGGGGCCGGGCACTTAGAACACCTTAAACCTAACTAACGCAGGGACAGTACACACATCCATGCCCGAGGCAGGATTCCAACCTACGACCGTAGCAGCAGCGAGGTTCCGGACTGAAGCGCCTAGAACCCCTCGGCCACAGCGGCCGGATGTGCGGTCTAACCCACGGCTTTTCAGAGTGGGAAGGAGCGTCTGGTCCCCGGCACGAATCCGCCCGACGGTCTTGTGTCGATATCTGGTGAGCCGGCCAGTCTGTGGATGGTTTTAGGTGGTTTTCCAGCTGCCTAGGCGAATGCGGGCTGATTCCCCTTATTCTGCCTCAGCTACACTATGTCGACGATTGCTGCGCAAAGAAGTTCTCTATGTATGCGTATACCACCTTTACTCCACCACGCAAACATGGGGGTTACACTCGTCTGGTGTTAGACGTTTGCTGGGGTGGGGGGGGGTGGGGGGACACCGGGGGCCAAACCGCACAATAAACCTGGAAGAGTAGTTCGGTGGGGGGCCGTGGAGGAGTGAAGTGGACTGCGATAGTCGTCGTGGGGTTGTGGATCAGTGCGGTTGAGGCAGGGGCGGAGCCTCTCCGTCGTTTCTAGGTCCCCAGTTAACATACAATACATACAAAGGTAAGATCTGTCGTGCTACAACTGGAAACTTCCTAACAACCCCGCTTGCGTTTGCAGGGTCAATTTTGTATTTTCAAATGAAACATCTCATTTTTATTTCATATTCGGATTCTACGCCGAAAATACGTACGGTTCACTGAAGCCATTGATCCTCTTTCGTGGTAGACGGCGTTGTAATAGACAAATATCAAGTGTACCTGTTTTTGCATTTAAGATTCCACATTTCATTTACTAGCCGGACCTGTGGCTAAGCGGTTCTAGGCGCTTCAGTCCGGTACCGCACGAACACTGCGGTCGCAGGTTCGAATCCTGCCTCGGGCATGGATGTGTGTGATATCCTTAGGTTAGTTAGGTTTATGTAGTTCTAACTTCTAGGGAACTAATGACCTCAGATGTTAAGTCCCATAGTGCTCAGAGCCATTTCATTTACGACGTAACTGTAAACGTTGTGTTCCAAGGGTTAATACAGCTGTTACAACGTTATTTGAGTGTTGCAAATGTGATTGTACAGTACAATATGTTCAGTCGTTTCAATGTCCGGTTAGAAACTACGTTTAGTGTGATCCAGGACCAACGACGTGGATGTAATAATGTTCTGTTCCCATCGGGATACGGATTTCGATGAGTTCCCTCGCCTCTCACTATTAGCGTAAGTACCCACGGAAGATATGCCTGTCACTATCACTTAAGGACGTTTTACATTTTTCCAATGGTTGTGGTTTGTATTCCGCCCGTAGCAGCGTACTAGTAAGTGCTGTTGGATGGAAACGCACCGAAATCAGTCACCCGAAATCAGTCACCCTGATGGCGGGATTCGAGGGCGGCCACCGAAATCAAGCATTACGATGGTTTGGGGACTCACCACAGTCAACCCCGTAGGGAAGAGGAAACTACGTTACCGTACTAGTAGCTTATTTGCCAGAAATGTCAATGTCTAGTCATATTATTTGTGCTGTACAATCGCATTTTCAACTCTCAATTAAAGTTTGAACATCAGTATCAATGGTTAGAACACGAAGGTCTGCATTTACGTTGCAATCAAATGTGTCGTTCTTAATTGCAAAAGCAGGCACACTTGACAGTTGTCGATTACAGCGTCCGAAACAATGTTTTGAGGAAACAGTACGTATTTTTTGACAAAAAGTCCGCATACGCAATAAAAATGGGGGCCCCATTTGAAAATGGAAAGTTGACCCCGACTACACAGGAGGGCTGTTTGGGTGGTGGCCAGTTGTAGCACAGAAACATATTCCACTTTAGTAATATTAACTTTATACCTAAAAATTTTTCTTGCAAGATGTGTCGTTTTCGAGATATTTAGCTGTCTCAAATTAAAACAAACAAACCGGATGTTACCATGCGGTTCATGGTTTCCGATACCAGTTGCAGGTGGCAAAAATTGTTTAGAGCAATTAATGAAAGAGTTAAAAAAATTCAGACGCTGTCGTAACCTACTAATTTAAAAAAATCTAATCTTAAGTTACATGCTTAACACAGTAAGACAAGTATTACAGTAAGAAACATTGTGTTTGTCTTAAGGAAACTTAACTCACCGCGTATAAACACCTAGACGTCTTTGGTTCAGTATCTGAGAATGAGACTTGCAACAAACGTTGCAGATAATTTCAAACCTTTACGAATATTTGTAGCCTATCCCCCCCCCCCCCCCCCCCCCGCCACACACACACACACACACACACACACACACACACACACACACACACACATACACACCAATGAAAAGAGAAAATTTCGCGCGATAGATTTTCTGCATCAGGCACGGCGTTTTAATTAATTATTTCATTACTGCATACTCTTGGTCCTCAAAAATGACAAAAATGCGACTGTAAAAATCCATCGTGGAGCCAATGAGAGATTACGTGACTGAGTGTCACAGGAAGAAATTCACAGAAAGAAATAAAAGAGAACTTTAGAAGTGGACTACCTGAGATCAAAATTTAGAATTTCCCAACTTTATCGCATAAGAAATGAGAAAATTAGGAGAAGGGCGTGGACACTTTATAGTATTACGGACAGAAGAAAGACAGCTTGAACTTTTAGGGTATTTCGAAAGGATGGAAGAAGACAGATTGCACTTTCATGGAAAACTCCTCGAGCGGAAAGAAAATGAAGACAACGGAAAGAAAATGTGGCTAAGTGGCAACCAAGAAACGATGAAGAGGATGAGGAAGATTGGCGAAATAGAGGCATTATGGCGGCAGAGGTACGAGATACGGCGATGGCAGTAAGACCTCTGCGACGAAAGCAACAACCACTCACCTGAATGTACCTACAAAATTGTATAGTTCAGGAGATACGACGTCACGGTGATTGAGGTGCGTGCGAAACTCGCTTTTGTTTAAAATAGAGGGCAAATAATCCACAGTATACTCATCCAGCGTTTGATGATGAGAGCACTTCGTTTTTTCCAACAGACTTTAAACGTATTTTCAAGACTTTTCTAAACGTTTTCTTCCTTGCTTGTTCACCATCAAACATGTAACTCATTTGAAGCCGTTTTATTGATGGAAGTTCGATTCTTTAAAGAATCGGAGGTTTTCTGGTATTATAGAATTGATCAGTCTAGCGTCTTGCGCGTTATTTCCTTCGCCGGTGCGCTGCACTTTCTCAGAAGCAAATTTAAGTCTTTCATGCGCCTTATCTAATACTGATTTTACGTCAACACCAACTTCATATCGTTTCTTATTTTTATCCGTAAATACCACGTGCTCAAGATGTTCACGAATAAAGAGGAAGTTCGATACGAGTAGTCGACTTTGATCAATGACATAGGAAACAAGCGACAAACGTTGTAAATAATACGTCAACTGTGACGTCACATCAGATTAGATTTGGAGAAAGTAATAAAGAGAAACATTTTTGAGTAGCAAAATTTACCGCATCGCAAAACAGATACTTCGAATTACGGATGCTGTAGTGAATGAAATAAGGAAATAATTATTAGTACGAAAGAGGAATCGAGTATTGTAGAAAAAATACAGACTGGCGCTATATGTAGACGTCAGAAAATACAGCACGAACTGGAATTTTCTTGTAAAAATTGAAGCTATTAAAAAATACATTTCAGTTACCGGTACATCAAAGGAAGATTTCAATACTCATTTACAAATACCGTAGATGAACTGTTGAACACAAAAACGAATCATAACCAACAACTACCACTATCCGTTGAAAAAGACATAAACTTTCAGATTAAGAAATACTGTTCAGAAAATACACTTCACGAAGCTAAAAAAACAAAAAAAAAACAATTATCCGAAATGTGCTGTTACGTGGCATTCGATAATGATTGGCAGTGCAGTAAAAGCGGCGGGACAGGCCCGACGTCTTTCGGTAATTTCAGCAACCATAGATCAAAACGCCACCCCACGTACCACGATATAGCATCAGGGCAATAATAGTAGCTCCTGCGATTATTTGCTTCGAGAATAAATGTAACTCACATTAGGCCTATATTCGGAAATAAATCTTTCTGACATAAAAAACGAGTAAATCGAGACATATTCCGAATAGATTTCCAAATAAACCTCACAACCAAGAAACTTAATGTCATTCATCGTTAGTACGCTATCCTTAGCCAGTGGCAGTACTCATTCGTAAGTAACGTCAGTTGATATTTTCTTTTATTGAATCGTAACTTAATCACACCATCCAAATTTTCGGCAATATCAGAAATAAGAAATATAAATTATGTTGTTCCAAAGACGACCATGTAGCGCAAAATACACTACAGTTCAACCAGAGCACTATATTACGGCAATCGCACTTTCTCGTTGGCATTCGTTTCCTTCGACTACTCACAAAGAAATTTTCACATTCCACCTGACATAGACCTCGGGCTACGCTACAGGCGAGTCTCTCAGCACATGTAGTTTACTTGGCTTTTTTATAACAAGCTGTTGCGTCCAACATAACCTCGGTGTACGATACAGATCAGTCTGTCACTGCAGACAGCTTTTTCGTTGTCACATTTGTTGGATTCGCCTACATGCTTAATAATCAGCAATGACGTTCTTTCTGGATACGTTAATAACATTCACTGGATCTCTCAGTTCGTTCGCCAGTTACACAACAGTGAAACGAACGCGAGGAACTAAATGGTGTCCACTCTTAGTACTCTCCAAATCATCGTGAAAATCAGACGCAGAACTAGGGCCCGTAACTGCCTTTATAGCCCGCAGCTCGTGGTCGTGAGGTAGCGTTCTCGCTTCCCACGCCCGGGTTCCCGGGTTCGATTCCCGGCGGGGTCAGGGATTTTCTCTGTCTCGTGATGGCTGGGTGTTGTGTGATGTCCTTAGGTTAGTTAGGTTTAAGCAGTCTGCTTTCCGCAGCGCTGCGGCGAGGACGTCTTGTTTACGTCCCGTCCGCGCGGTCGCGAGTGCCCGTAGTTCTTTACTACTGCGTTGTCGCTCGTTTAGAGTCAATCACTAACGACGCAACATGGCACATTCACACAGACAAACCACCATCAAGATCAGTTTTCAACCCGATCATGCACGACCGCGAGCTTTTCAAGTGGAACGTTTCCTACGCGACGAAGTTAAAATTGACCCGCGAGACATAATTGGTATCCATCTCTTTATCACAAGCAGTGTTGTCTACGTCAAGCTAGTAAGTGACGAGGTGTGCAACAGAATCGTGAGCGCACATGCGAACGATCTCAAATTCAAACATTCTGATGGCCATATGGGGGCGGTCTCTATCGATCACGCGGGGCTTGGCCTGCGTACGATACGCGTCTTCGAACTCCCTTTTGAAGTACCACCGTACGTAGTCACCGCGGCTTTCCAGCCCTACGGCAGAGTGATCAGCCATATGGCCGAAAAATGGACCACCTTTACAACCTACCCCGTTCTTAACGGGGTACGACAGATTAAAATTGAACTGGCCAAACATGTTCCGTCATATCTTGTCATCAGCGGATGTAGGGCGATCATTATGTATGACGGCCAGCCACGCACTTGCTTTGGTTGTGGCCAAGTAGGGGACGTCCGTTCGGATTGTCTCCGACGACGGCTTACTCAAATCCCGACAGGTGAATCTATGACTCCTTCTACGGTGACGACCCTTCCTCTCAATTACGCCGAAGTTACACGGGCAGCAACCTTTACCGATGCTGACGACATTAGTCCGATAGCCGCCCCCGATATCGGGACCATAATGGCTTCTGCAGTACAGGATCCGGTCTCTACAACGGCACCCCCACCTGAAGATACTCACCGACCGACCTTGCAAGAAGGCGTGGATGCCAGGATGGACATTGACCCACGGGTTGTGCCGACAGCGGCTTTTCTTCCAGACACCGGAGCAGCTGAAGAAATCCACCCACATTCAGATACTGAAGCACACGTCCGTAAACAGCGTTCCCCGCGAAAACACAAGAGACGGCGGCGTGCTCCATCGGACGAGTATGTGCAGCGATCGTCTGACATGGACTGTGGAAATTCCGACGACGGTACCGGCGGTACAGAGGCCGCTGTAACTTCAAACTCAACAGATCGCCGTGCTGACGGCTTCAGCCCCTGGGGCAATTGGAATGGCACTCACAGTACTGGGTGTCCGCCTTATCAGTATCTACGCACCTTCCGGGACGGACAAATTTCGCGAACGTTCACGATTCTTTGCGGAAGACGTCGCCCCGCTCTTCCAAGGCCCCCACGACCATCTGTTGTTTGGAGGTGACTACAATTGCGTACTGGCGCCCAGAGACCAAGTCCTACGACATAATCCGTGCCCGGAACTCGAGACGCTAATTCGAGACCTACAGATGGTGGACACTTGGAAACATCTTCACGGCCACCGACCGGGATTCACGCACTTCAGGAGTCACTCTTCCAGTCGTATCGATTGGATTTATGTCTCACGCTCTCTCGCCGCTGGAACACAGGATGCGGAACTGTGGCCTGCAGCATTCTCGGATCACTCAGCTTACATTTGTGCCGTCACCCTGCGGCGGCAACAAGTGTGGAGAAGCCGCAGCCCGTGGAAATTAAACATCGCTCACTTGTCGTACCCGGATTGCCGCCAAGCCGTTGAGGATACGTGGCATTCGTGTGAAAATAGCCTCCGTGCATATCCCACAACGATCCGATGGTGGTTGGACTGCGCCAAACCGGCACGGAGGCGAACGTTGATAACCTACGGTCGCGACCACGCTACTTGGCGAAGACATACACTCGACTTTTACTTCCGGGTCCTGCGCGACTGCGATGCTATGGCGCCGTCTCCGGAACGACAAACGGCGGTCCACCGTGCTAAGGCTCAGATCCTGGCTCATATGCGACGCCACCTAGAGGGGGTAGTCATCCGCTCGAGGACGCAGGATCGGATACCGAGCGAACGCCCGTCAATGTTCCGCGTCCTTCGTGAACGTAAACGACGCCAACGAGCGCTGATACGCTTCATCGACACGGAGGACGGTCATCGCCTCACCACGCAGCAAGACATAAACACAGCGTTCTACAATCATTATTCCCAGCTCTATTCCGCTCAGACCCCTGATCCGACAGCACTGGAGGACGTCTCTCAGACGATTTACGGCACGATCACCCCCGGAAATGGAAGCGGCCTTGATGGAAGAAATTACAGGAGAAGAAGTGATCAACGCCATTAGAAAAGGAGCTGTCAACAAGTCTCCGGGTCCTGATGGCCTCCCCTTGGAATTTTACCGGACTTTTCAATATTTATTAGCCTCCCGATGGACGGACATCTGTCGCGAACTACTATCCCCGGACGTGCCGCTCCCTGCGGCCCTTGTGGAAGGGATGATTATTCCTATTCACAAACCGTCCGGTGGCTCACGACTGCAGGACTACCGCCCGTTGACGCTAAGATATTTTCTCGACTGTTGGCGGCGCGGATACGCCAGACCCTACGCAATGTTATCTCACCCGATCAGACGTCATTAGGAGGCGACAATAATATTCAAACAGCACTCAGCGAATATCGTGACTTGATCTCACTGGCGAGGGCATGTAGTCTGAAGGGTGCACTGGCGGCCATCGATTTTAGCCAAGCTTTCGACCGAGTGGACCACAACTATTTGGAAGCGGTCCTCCAACATATGCGGTGCCCTCAGCCATTCGTCACTGTCGTCATGCGACTACTCCGTGGCGCAACGTCCAAGGTGATCGTCAACGGCCGACCTTCGCAGCCCCTCACCATTTCTCGATCGATACGCCAAGGCTGCCCTCTGTCCACTTTACTTTACGCTGTGGCCATGGAAGCTTTCCTCTGCGTCCTGCGCCAACGACTAACGGGTATGACGTTACGAAGCCACACTTTCCGATGTAAAGCGTACGCTGACGACCTGGTGATTGTCATCCGCAACTGTGACGACACCGCTAGCGCACTAACTTGGATAGCGAAATATGGCATGGCCATTGGTAGTCGTATCAACGTCGCAAAATCAGCGGCGATGAACACCCCCTTACAGCTCAGTGATAGTTTGAAATGTCTCGGCATTGATTTTACAGACGATATACGACGGACCGCTGCTCACAACTTTCGACGGCTTTTACGAAATGTTCGGACTGGAATTGCCAACAACCGCCTACGAGCCCTGGACATCGTCCAACGGACCCAGTATGTCAAGACACATTTAGCGTCACGCATTCCGCACATCGCCCAGATATTACCTATACGGGTGATCTTAGCTCGCCGTATACTTGCGGCTTTTGGGTCCTTCGTGAGTTCTGGAATGCTTTTCAAGATCAAATATGAGGCTCTCACCCTTCCCCCGGATCGGGGAGGGCTTGGCCTTTATCAGGTTTATGACAGAGCGGTCGCCCTATTTGTGAGCACATTAGTCAAACTATGGCACCGCCGTCCGCACAGTCAGACCAGTTTGTTAATAGAAGAACTAGCACCGCCCTCCCCGTTGCCGCCTGTGCCGATACACCACGTCCCCTCTTCGCTCTTCTACATCGGTGTCTTTTACCTCGAACTCAGTTACGTTCGACTTGCCTTACCAGTGACTCAACTGGCGACGGCAAAGACGGTTTATAGGGTCCTGCAACGTGGACGACCCGATAACGTCGTGGAGAGGAAGCACCCGCACGTCAACTGGCGAGTAGTGTGGAGGACAATTCGCCACGTAACATTGGACACTGACGTCACGGCGATGTGGTATATCACTGTCAACGGTAAGCAGGTGACCAGATCAAGGCTACATGCGATCCACATGGTAGACTCACCCACGTGCACGAGCTGTGGCGTTCAAGACAACGATGAACACCGTCTTAGCTGTGGCGAGTCTACAGCAGTGTGGCGCTTAGCGAGGCATATGTCAGCATACTTCCTTCGGGTAACGCCGAATCATATCGACCCCAAGACTATCTTATTCCCGGATGAAACGTATTACCCACGCACTAAAACTAATGCAATGACGTCGCTTCGTGGACATGCAGCGCATTATTTGCTTCAAGACGGCACTAAGGACACTTTAGACATTTGGAACTATTTGCAGGAACGACATTGCAAGATCCTCCGTAACCCAAAGTATCGAAATATTTTTCCAATTTTTTTGTGGAGTGCGTTCCACAACCCTCCACGTAGCTGGAACATCACGGGTAAGAGAAGCTAAAATTACAATTCGATAGTAGAAAACTACACGGTACAACGTGGGATCTACTTTCATCATTACGAGAAGTCATATCTGGATGATACAGCAGATGGAGAGTTTCGTTGTGAACCGTCACACTCTGTAGCAGTATTTGCCCCATTTCCTCTTTTTGTCCCCGATGCGAAAAGGTCTTCGCAGTTTTAGTTTTCCCATCCGGTGCAAGATGTAGCACTGGTTAATGGTGGTATGGATTCTACCCTTCAGTTTTGTTTCATGGTTTCCTTCGCCCCGCACTTTGCTCTCTTTCTTTATGCCTTTATCTACAACTATTAGCATGGTTTTAGTTACGTCCGTCCCCAACTCGACGCAACGAGTGCACTTACTAGTTTTCAGTTCCTTACTGTTAAAAAAATAAATAAATAAAAAAATTAAAAAAATTAAAAATAAATAAATGAATAAATAAAAAAATCACAATAATACACCAACTGTATCCTTAAAAAAAAGTGGTTCTAAGTTCTAGGGGACTGATGACCATAGATGTTAAGTCCCATAGTGCTCAGAGCCATATATTTCGCGATGTTACTAATATATGTCTCACACGTACATCAAAGACAGACTTCTGTTTCTAATAAAAATCAAAGATTAACAAATTGGTGTTTCTATAAGCAATGAGATTACGATCGATTGAATATAACCTTAATGTAACGATGCACAGAAAGGGCTAGCGAGTACGAGTGATTTATGTCACCATGACTGTTTCGTCAATGTTGTCCAGTCTGTGGATGTAAACGTACCAGTAGATGCGCGTTTGTTACAGGGGTGACAGCCATGTGATACGTCTGTCTGCCGACCCGTGAAGAAGCACGTGATGAAACTGTCACTGCACCGCTACGTTTTGATAGCCACGCGCGCACGAGTGACAAAATAATCACTCTCCGTGCATTCTCTGCACCTCATTTTATTTTCGACTATCGACAGAGAGACACTTAAACATGACGTCAACATATTTACGCAACGTGATCACGAAGGAGATATCGATACTGATATTGTTATAGAAGAAGAGGAAAGAAGACTAGAACTTACATAAAAAATTGAAGAATATTGGTGCGTAAATATGAAAATTAAGTGATGGGAAGAAATCAGACGAACAGTATTTTTAAATGCTTGGGACAACTTGTGTTCAGCTGAGACAGATGATCTCATGTTCGCATTTTTCTTTGCCAGTGCAGGTAAAATTCAAAGTAATTCATCAAAACTTTCGAAACTCGTTCGAAAATGTTTGAAAAAATTTCTTTTGATGTTGTCGAAGTTTATGAAACATGTGTAAAACTAGCCACTTATCATCCTGTTACTGCAATGACTACTCTTTTTCATGTGTGTGTGTGTGTGTGTGTGTGTGTGTGTGTGTGTGTGTGTGTGTGTGTGTGTATGTTTACTTCCCATGATTTCGCAAATAATGGCCGTCTCTTCATAATACTTATCGACAAATGACACTTAGATGTAAAAAAAAAGATTAGTGTCATCCTTTGTGAGCGCACTCCACTTTTGTGACGTGACAGACTTTTTTGTCCCTCTTACAATGAAATTGTAACGCTATTTCAGTATAGAAATTGTTCTTCCGAAGTTGTACACACTTCACACTACCACAGTCTACACAGTCCCTCGTTCACTCGTCCGGTAGTGTTCCTTTTTTGCAACAAAAAGTCGAACAGTTTTCTACGCTGGATAATCATGGAATTAGATTTTTCTATGTGAGAGAATCCGCCGAAGAAACATCGACGACACCAGACATCCGACTCACTAACGATCTAAATCGTCTGGGTTTCGCTAGCAACTCACAAATAATTCGCGGAGATATGTAATTTAGAGCAACTTGGGAACAGCGGGGAAACAGATACAAAAGACGATCACAAATAATTGATAACAACGTCCACCAGCGGAGTCGCATGATCGATGTGTATCGTTTGGACCCAGTGACTTCAACAGGCAATCATTCTTGGAAATTACCCAGGATTTACCTTTCATTTATCCAAACTCATAGAGAGGTGCTATACTTACACCAAGTGGAAGTTTTGTTTAACTCTTTCTGCATTTCATTATGATCGTCCTTTGACGACATTCTGTTGTACATCACAGCATCGAAAGCGAAAAGCCTTGTAGCTTAGCTGACCGTATCTGATAAATCATTTATATATGTTAAGGGGACCATACCGTGGTTCACACCGAAAAAAAAAACGATTTTCGGTTTTCATCATATTTCGATAGATTAATGTTTTATTTAAGTACTCTGAAGAGGATTTTGCTGAAAAAAATTTTTTTTCGAGCATTTACAGAACATTTTCCTACCACGTGTGTTTATGTGCCACTTTTCTGTAACCCACTTTTCTGCGTATACTTTAGATCTTTATGTCTCCTACATTGCGCGTTAGGGATTTTTTTAACTCTCTAGTCCGTTGGCTATCCTTGGAATGCAACGGTCGGTATTCTATTGTTTCTGCTGTTTGTGAACAACACGCTTTCAAACACGCAATTAGTTTTGTTTCAAGTGTGATTGCGAGTAGTTGTTATAGAAAACTTGCAGGTATACTACGGCCAGGCAATTAGGAGGAATAAAGAAAATCTGGAGGCAATAGAGAGAGATGTTTGGGTCATATTCTTCCTTAAGTCCGCTACTGATGATAAGCCATGTCATGGATTGTGTCCATCAGGAGAAAATTCGTGAAGCAAATCCAATAGGGCTCAGGCCACTGGAGAATCTTATTCTCACCAGCACTCTCTTCCTGCTGCTGTTATTACAGCGATTAAACCTATTTTCAGAGACTTGGCTCATCCTGGTCTTCTAAGGTAATGTCTGCATGGGCAGACACAGAGCCCAAATGAATGTTTCAACAGCATAATTGGGAACCGCCTTCCTAAAGCTGTATTTGTAGGAATGCATACAATGAAACTAGGATTTCATGATGCTGTGATTACATTCGATTGTGGTAATATTGGAAAGTGTTGGGTACTGAAAAGGCTGGGAATTAATCTTGGTGAAAATATGATCACTGGGGTGCAACATTGCGATAAAATGGGGATAGCCGATACACACATGTCTGCATCTAATATGGCCAAGAAAGCAAGACAAACATCCAGGAAGGTAAAAAAGAAGCTGGAACCACTGCTAGAGGCCAAAGAAGGGCCATCATATGCAGCAGATCAGTTCTAATTAACTGTAAGTAACAAATTTCAAAAGTTTTTTCTTTAAAGTCAATTTCCTGCAAACTAAAATTTTCGGTGCATATGCCCCATTATATCAGAAAATATCATAGGTAAATGAATGAAATTTTCAGAGACACTGCATAACATAAAAAGCCACCTCTGGTACTACATTCATTAATATTTCCCCATTAGGAAGTTCACAAGAAAAATTTTTCTGAGGGAAAAAAATTTTGTTAATACATTAAAAAAATTATTTCTTAAAATATATAAAATGGATAAGTAGATTTTAGTATAGTTGACTCTATTAGCATCATGTAACATACAGTAAAAATATTAAGGTCCTGCATCAAATAGTTTTTTTCAGAAATGGGTCAAATACTTGGCTAAATTAACATGGGTTAGGTAGGCAGGGTATGGTACCCTTAAGAGCGTTAGAGGTCCTATTACGCTCACTTGCTTTCGATGCAGTCCTCCAATTGTGCGGGCAATGTGATTCGGTTATCAACTAGCACTGTTTTCTCTTAAGTCAAAGCGAGACTGGTGACAGACGAGTTGTAGCTACTCTACCTGCCTCGCTGCTCATCTGAGGCTCGTGTAGGCAAAAGGCGCGAACAGATGGCGCCGTAGCGCGCCGCGGCTGCTGACGTCAGAAGGGGGGGAGGCGCCGGGGCGCCCAGCGACCCTACAAAGATGGTATAGCCTTGTGCGAATGCGTCGGTTGCTGGGCAACAGTTCTCAGCGGACGGAGGACTACACGCGCAAACTAAGTTGACACTCGGCGTGGTGGCTGATGGGAACGACTCTAATTGCACTTCCTACTTACATTCGCTCCCATCAGCCACCACGCCGAGTGTCAACTTAGTTTGATCGTATAGCACTCGGCCTTCCGATTCCTACGAGGAGGTGAACAAAATGAGTATGTGGCGAGGCGAGAAGACCATCGCGTCTCTTACCAACTTTGCAAAGAACTCAGGTAACGGTAGGAACAATACCTTTAGTAATTTTCATATGTCCTTCATGTGGTGGAAAGTGATACACGTCTATTAAGCGCAGTTTGTATTCTAAGGATTACGCCTTCTAAATCTTATATGTAAATATATTTAGCGGGATATGAGTGGCTCGAAGACTTCTTAAGTAATAGAACGCAGTACGTCGTCCTGGACGGCGGGTGGGGTCTAGTGAAGCAGGGGATACAAACCGTCGGCTTTGATCAATGACGTCATACATTAGTCATAGATAGTAATGTCTTGACTTCGAGGCATAGATAATACAGCACTTCTGTGTTCCGGATAAGCGCTATCATCGCACATTAAAATAATTATTCATAACGCTATTGAGGTAATTTGGAGTATTAATTTGTTATTGTAGAACAATTTTTAGTGTCTTTTTTTTCGTTTATGGGAATGGATTTGTCTGTTTGTGGGTATGTAATTTTCGTTACTGTCTGTCTAGGCGATTTTCGGTTATTCCTTGATATTTCCGTGTGATAAGTTCACTTTCCCATTAGCTTCTTTCACTGTATTTCAGTATTTTGACATATTTCACTGTTTCATTCCACCAATATGTGTATTTTCGTGTTGTGAAGTACGTAATAGAAATTTCTCGGCTGTCGATCTTCTTTCGTTTCCCAGCACTAGTATCAGTGCGACATTTTCGAATGTGCACTTGCTATATTAAAGGCGAAACCCCTGACACAACTACAACTTGTATCCCGTCCTTCACTTCGCCTTTACACTGACGACACAACTAAAATTTGTATCCCGTCCTTCACTTCGCCTTTGCACTGACACTATATATGTCAATTGGTGAGCAAGATACAAATGTTGCGTATAGCTATATAGGTCAAGTAACGAATGGGATACTGTTAGCGTCCAAGGCAACAAGAAAACTGTACCCCATAGTGAAGTACGGGATACAAATTGTACATGTGTCATCTTCTTGTCTCCGTGTAGTTCAATAGAGGTACAGGTTGCAAATGTAAGGTACGTCTATTTCCACCTTTTCGTTACCAGTGTACATATATAGAGGTCAACGGAAGTCTGTTATACATGTATTACATACGTAGGTCCTTCTGTCATCAGTAGTACCGATATGTACGTAACAAAAGACTGTTAGTAATAGCGGAGACCAAATAAACACCGCATCTACAAGTTGTATCCCGTCTTCCACTTACGGATTACTGAAGCGGAGGATACACCGTTCAAGTAAAGAGCAGGACAGTAATGCTAGTGGAAACGAAGAAATCTACTTACGGCAAACTCCTATTCCGTACTGTACTTAAGCAACACACTTCGAGTGAGCTTTTAATTTGTATGCTGTATTTCATTTAAGGTTTAGCGAAGCAGGGGATACATAGTTCAAGTGAACAACAGGACAGCAATGCTAGTTGTACTAAAAAATCGACGTACGCTGAACTTGTATCCCGTGCTGCACTTAAGCAATACAGTTCGAAAGAGTTTCGCGATACAACTGACATACATGTAACGCGATGTATTCTTTGCTAGTAATATATTTCATTCATTTCTTTCCATAGTATTTTGCGGAGAAATACTAAGATACAAACACGCGATATCGTTAATGTGAAAGTACTACTGGCCCTTATATATGTGAAGTATAATTTTTCTCTCTTGCCTTCCTTTGTTTCTGAACATTTTTCTCAGCTCTTTCATCTTTGTAATACATGATCACTGGCCAATTCTGACGTCATTGGTCAAAGCCGACGGGTTGTATCCCCTGCTAAACTAGGCCCCGGGTGTTCAGCAGAGACAAGGGTATCATCAGGAGTGCCCCAGGTAAGTTTGATAGGACGGTCCTCGTACCTACAGGATGTATCATAATTAATGACATAAACACATAGAGACGAAAGTACACGATACTAGAAGCAAAAATGTCTCAGTAACCATGGGCTCTACAACGCAGTTCTTCATCTTCGATACCGTGAAACAAATCTCGTCTACAGAAAGCTATTTGCTTTCTATATTTGGCGTGTGGACACTTGTCAAAAAGAGTGGGATGAGAGTGATAAGGGCTGTGCAGTCTATTCATTTTTCACTAATATCCGGGAGTGGGTAGGGATGCGGCATATCAACCTCGATCGAAGCGTGGTTCATTTTGTGTCTGGACACAGCCCTTATCTCACACATTTTCAGCGCTTGAAGATTTCAGAAAGTAATCGGTGGAAATGTGGAGAAATTGGTTCCCCGGAAGACTTCCTTTTGAAATGCGTTAGATGCAGGCACTTCCGCAACAGCACGGAAAACATAACGGAAACTACACTACACGAAACACTGAAGAACGAGATTTTTTTCCCGACGGTGTACATTTACTCTTCCCTGTTTCCTTTTTATTTTCTTCTTAAGTTATACCACAAATTTATAATTTACTGCTTTGAGATTCATGTATTTTTGTTACAAAATAAGTGTAAGCAAATAAAAGATAATGTCGAAGAGCAGGCAAAAGAAATCCACACAGCCTTCCTTCACATGGTGCTGCACAGGCAACCGTTCCCGTGGCCTCAACTGCATAACATAATTTTACTTTCTCGTGGTGGCCATGGGTGTTGGCTAAGAGATCTGTAAGTAGCACTACAGGCTTCATAAAGCAATAAGGTTGCAGGCGTTAGTAACCATTATGCAGCTTGAAAGAAAAAGGCTGCAGCTTTCCATAGTTTGGGAGGAGGTATTATGGACTAAAACAAGGAAAAAAGTTCAATAAACATTGGCTCTAAAGTGCATACCTTAAGAGCTATGAGCACTTGTTCATCTTCGTGTCTGTGGAACACGTATCCTCAAGTGGGAAGGTGTCCATAGCTGTTTAGGTATGAATTCTAGAGCTCATGTTTATTGGACTTCTTTTCTTGTTTTGGATTATACTACCCCCTCCAAAATATTGAAACTAAAGAGCTTGCAGTAAAGAGATGTGTTCCACAGCATGGAATATGAGCGAGGGCTCGTAGGTATGCAATTTAGAGACCATGTTTATTAAACATTTCTTTCTTGTTTTGGTCCATACCACCACCTCTAGAGGTTGCCTAGCCTGGGCATAAAGTTCAAAATCTTGACACAAGCAGTTTTTGTGTAGATCAGTACGTGCTTATGTTATGCTATGGCAGAATACTTCTCTGGTAATTGTAACAGTCTACATATTCCCTTTTGGAAGCTTTTAGCTATTTATGAGAAATCTAGATGCATTATTTAGCTACCCGTTAGACAAGAAGAAACAGTTTGTACCTTGTGGAGATTTCTGTGTAGTTTTTTTAAAGATACGGACAGGAAAATGAGCTAGAATAATTATTTGGGTGTTTCAATCTAATTTCAGTAGACAGTTTTGCAACACGTGTGCAGAAACATAGTAAGATACCGACTGACAACATTTTTGCAGACACCGCTCAGGCTGAAGCAATTAATTCGCATCCAGTTGTTAATGGACTACCTGATGCACACAGTTAAAAAAATTACATGTCACCTTATAGATCTGAGGCAGGTTTATACAGAACAGTGAGGCTTACTAATGAGACCAGGATACAATATTTTAAGATCTATTAAAAAAAAAAGAAAGAAAGCCATGGATAACGAAAGGAATTAAAATCTCATGTAAGATGAAGAAGAAAATTTATATAAAGGCAGAGAAAGCCAAGATCCGGCATTATTTGCAAACTACAAAAAATACTGCAGTATTTTAAGAAAAATCATTAAAATGTTTAGAAGTATGCACATCCTGACAGAAATAAGTTATGCAGATATTAAGAGAAAAACTATATGGGATACCGTCCACGGGAGACAGGACAGACACACGGTGTACAAGATACCATAACAGTTAAACTAAATGATAATGTTGTGGCTGATAATTCGCAGGGTGCGAGTATTCTTATCAATCACTTCATAAATGTAGGAGAAAAAATGGATTAAATGGTTTAGTTGAAGGAGCAAGGGAATATATTGAAAATGACATTCCACAGAACCTTAATCTACTAGAAGTAGCACTAACATCCTTCAATGAAATTAATAGATTATAAAAATTCTAAAAACCAGTAGCGCATGTGGTCTCATTCTGGAAACATCCCCCAGGCTGTGGCTAAGCCATCTCTCCACAGTATCCTTTCTTTCAGGAGTGCTAGTTCTGCATGGCTCGCAGAAGAGCTTCTGTAAAGTTTGGAAGGTAGGAGACGGATACTGGCAGAAGTACAGCTGTGAGTACCGGCCGTGAGTCGTGCTTCGGTAGCTCAGTTGGTAGAGCACTTGCCCGCGAAAGGCAAAGGTCCCGAGTTCGAGTCTCGGTCGGGCACACAGTTTTAATCTGCCAGGAAGTTTCAGCGCATGTGGTATTGATGGGATTTCGAACAGAATTCTGAAAAGTTGTGCAACTTAACAATAATGTCCTTAGATGTAAGTAGCGAATCAACGACACAGGAAATTATTCTAGATTGGTTAAAATATGCAATTGTTAAACGTTTTCATAATAAAGGCGACAAGACAGACTAACACAATTATCGTCGAATGTTTTAATGGACATCTTCGAAAAACTAATGTACTCTAGAGTAATCTCACACTTAAGTGAAAACAGTTTACTCGGCACGTCACAGTTTGAATTCCAGAATGTTTGCTCGACTGCGAATGCTCTTTATTTATTCACTCATCAAATAGTGCAGGCATCAAATATTAAAATATCGCCAGTTGATATTTTTCGTAATCTTTACATGGCGTTTGATTGTGTAGATCACGTTACTTTCTTACAAAAACTCAAGTTTTACGGAGCTGATGGTTTCACGAAACACTGGTTTGAATCACACTTTAAAAACAGAATGCAAAACGCTGTGCTGAATAATTCAAACTATGTTAGAAAGACAGAAAATTTTAGTGACCAGTGAGAAGTCCCAAAGAGGGTGCCACGGTGTTCAATTTTGGGTGCACTTATTTTCCTTAAGTACATGAATGAACTTCCACTTAACATTCAGTGGGTACATTTTGCAGACGATATTAGTGTTATAATAAATACCATTAGAGACAAAACAACAGAAGAGATTGTAAATGATATTTTCGAGAGACTTATTAAGTGGTTCTCAGAAAATGGACACTCCTCAGATTTTGAAAAAAAAAAAAAACGCGCTATATTGAGTTTCGTACAACCAATAAGTCACACCAACAACTGATGTAGCATAAGAGCAGGTGTCAGTAAATAGGGTAGAATGCTACAGATCTCTGGGTGTATATATTGATGAAAACTTGAACTGAAAGAAGCGTGTTAGTGAGCTTCTCTAACAATGACAAACAGCCACCTTTGCTCTTCGCATAATTTGCCAATCTTGGAAACAAACTAGTTAACTTCCTGACAAATGTTGCGTATTTCCTCTCAATATCATCATATGAAATATTTGTCTGGGGTAACTCACCACATGGTTAGAAACAAAGTATTGTTTGCACAAAAGCGAGCAGTAAGAATAGTATGTAGTGAGACTTCCTGGCAGTGTAAAACTGTGTGCCGGACCGAGACTCGAACTCGGGACCTTTGCCTTTCGCGGGCCGTTGGTAGAGCACTTGCCCCCGAGTTCGAGTCTCGGTCCGGCACACAGTTTTAATCTGCCAGGAAGTTTCATATCAGCGCACACTCCACTGCAGTGTGAAAATCTCATTCTGGAATAATATGTAATGTTCACCCACGGTGTCTCGTAGGTTCCTTTGCAAGGATCCAGCATTTTAACAACGGCTTAGAATACATAAATTATATTCGCTAATTAAATTCGCCATAAATAATCCACCCCAGCTTGAGAGAAACGACTAGAGGGGGAAAATGACTTTTATTACCCTTTATTAAATGTGTCACTGGTTCAGAAACGAGTTCAAAGTGCAGCAACAAAAATGTTTGATAATTTGCGCAATATCATAAAATGTTTGACAGATAGTGAAGCAAGTTTTGAATCTAACCTAATCGTTTTTCCTGGACAACACCTTCTATCCCACTGACGAATTTCAGTTTAGAAACTGGTAGCCGGTGAAAGAAATTGTTTTTAAGTGTAGTTGGATGAGTAGTACTAAAAAGGTACCGGTAAGTGCTCATTAATGTTATCACTAATCATCTATACATATGCTGTAAATTGAGCCGTTTCATATCATTTCGATAAAAGAATCGTTCAAGTAATCTATGGAACATGTAACTAACAAACGAATTACGTGAAATTTACTGTGTGCAAGGGCGAAGTTTCCGTTTCCTCCGACAGATATGTAGTTGCAGCAATGTTTCAAAATAGCGTCTGTAAATGATGAACGTTACAAGCAGCTTGTCGTCACTGAATGTTTCACTGAGGAGAAACGAACTGTGAGGAATATTTGCACACTTTTTGTGTGATTTCTACGGAGCATCTGTAGGCGACAGGAGTAGAGTCCGTTGGTGGGTACAGACAGCGAGGCTGTGACAAGGCTGTTCGGTAGAGCTCCATGGTTTGCAGGGAGAGGGGAGACCATCCACGTCTGTCACACCCGACGTGTTGTGGCGCGAGGATCGGCGCATTACGACTGGGCAGTTAGCACTGCTGCTACCAGCCAGTAAGCCAAATGTAGGAACAATAATCTGCGCTCTTGAATACTCCAAAGTGTTTGCAGATAGGGCTCCGCGCTGCCTTACGATGGAACACAAATTTCACAGAGAAAAAAGATTGTTCAGAGTCCACTTGTTCGGGTCATTAAAGGAGAGCACTCGTGGAACACATTTTGAGGGCGACGACAGGGTGCTTCGCAGAGTGAAGAAACTGCTTCGCGACCAGAGCAAGGACTGGTACCGACGGGACATACGCACACTTGTGTTTCGCTGGAAGAAAACCCTAGAACTTGAAGGAGATTATGTGCAAAAACTGGGTACGTAGAATAATAAAATCATTCTTTCATGTGTCTAAATTTCATTGAAAAATTCGAATCTGAAAGGGTTAAGAACGTCTTTCTTCCACTTTATGGAGACTGTGAGGCGCAGTTTTGAGGATTTTACAGATGGCTTTAATACTCACCGTCCATTTATCATCCTGCGTGGATTTGATTCAAAGGTTGTTTTCAGTAAACACTTCTGCAAGACTGCTGGGGTCACCGGATTGTTATCTGTTGTAGAATATGTAGTCGGCTGCATTATTCAAGTCTTACACAGCAGCATTCCAACGTAACTTCCCGCGGACCTTGAAGAGCAATGACGCGTGTGAGGTGCTCCCGGCTGCTATTTCGATATCTGCTGAGGGGCACGAAAACGCCGATCGTGTTAGCATAGCGTGGATTAATTTTTGTGATGAACAAAAACCGTGATTTACTCAAGTAACAAATTTAGTACAGAGCGAATCTTTAGAAGGCGTAGGAGTAAAAATTCATTCTGTAAACATCCGCCTACGCTGTGATTATACTATCTCCTGCAATGTCCTTTCTCGCAGGATGTTAGTCATGCAAGGAATGAAGAAGAACTTCTATGAGGGTTGGGAAGTATATGAGAAGTAGTGGACGTACTACAACTGTGGGGAGTGGTCGTGAAACGTGTGTGGACAGCTCAGTGGATAACAGCAGTGTCTTCGAAAGCCAAGGTTCTGGGTTCAGGTCCTGGTCACGCTCACGGTTCTAATCTCCCAGAAAGTTTCAGGAAAAGGAAGGTTTGATTATACCTCAAGAACGAGAAAGTAGCGTCTCTCTGGGTGTAAAAAAATGACTCTGAGCACTATGGGACTTAACTGCTGTGGTCATCAGTCCCCTAGAACTTAGAACTACTTAAACCTAACTAACCTAAGGACATCACACAACACCCAGCCATCACGAGGCAGAGAAAATCCCTGACCCCGCCGGGAATCGAACCCGGGAACTCGGGCGCGGGAAGCGAGAACGCTACCACACGACCAAGAGATGCGGGCCCTCTGGGTGTACCTCCTGCTGAAAATCGTCCTATATGCGTTTATACCTACAGACTTTTCTAATTGGCGACCAGCCCCTCGAATACCTGCATTGTAATAGGGCATTAAATTTTGACTTTCTGTTTCAATGATGTATGTTACTCGTGAACTACCAAACAGGTTATCCTCGGTTTCATCCTGCGTTTCCTACACTAATGTATTGATATACACATAGGTGAGAATTACGTATTTAATTTATTTATCACAGGGCCGCTGAATTTCTGTTTATTGTACGAGGCTACAACTAGCCTACGATTAAAATAGGAGCAGCGTATTTACTTTACCGAATAACTTGTAAAATACTCAAAATAAATTAGTAGATGCATAAAAATGTGATTCTTTCATGGAAAACTGAAGCTAATAAAATTCTTTAAAATTATCCCTTTTTCTTATTTCGGTAGAGCGCAACCTTCCTTAAGCGTTTGCATTACCCATCCCAAAGAATAAATCCTCATTCGCTTTAAAATCCAACCGAAATGACAAAGGTAGAATCTGAGTCACTATATAAGAAACTGTGTAAGTTCCGGATTTGTTGTTTGTTACTCTGTACTTGCTGTGCTAGCACGTTTCGAAGCAACAACCAGTTTAAAGTTTCAGATTATTAACTTGTACAGATTTTTGTACTTCGTTCCGAAAATTAAAATCGAGGCCGATGTTTACAGAAAAAAAACTCAGATTTGTGGAATTCCAACATTACGTTGGTAAAAGCACTCACAACCGTATTCAGTTTTATTATTTCATTACTTTTCCGTCTCAGTTAATAATGGTGACTAGTTTCGACTTTTTTCCGTACATTATTGAAACATTACCCGAGTGGCTCTGAATCGATTAATAACAACATTAATACATTTCCAGCTATAAATAACTGTTTAGCTTTGAAAATTGTACGCCTTCATGTGACTACTTCACACTAAGTCTTCTACTAGCGTAATGTGGTAGAATTGATATTCCGCTAACAGAAGACTTAGTGTCCAGTAGGCACTTACATTAAGGCATCAGTTTTTGAAGCTGAACAGTTATTTATACCTGAAAATGTATTAATGTTGTTATTAATCGATTCAGAGCCACTCGGGTAATGTTTCGACAATAAACGGAAAAAAGTCGAAACTAATCACCAGCCCTAAATTGTAAGTGCAGCTGCCGTACGAGATAGCCTCTCGGTCTGGGGCGCTTAGCTACGGTTCGCGCGGCTCCCCCCTCCACTTGCCTCTCCCCCTCCCCCCCCCCCCCCCCCTCGGGCATGGATGTGTGTGTGTTGTCCTTATCGTAAGTTAGTTTAAGTCAGAATTAAGTAGTGTGTACGACTAGGGACCGATGACCTCAGCAGTTTGGTCCCTTAGGAACTTACCCCAAATTTCCAATTTGTAAGTGTAATTCACAAAGAAAACAAAGAAATAATAAAATTAAATTTTTTCATATTCTGACTGCCTAATTTACTGTCATATGTGTCATGTAATTGATTATTGGTACTTAAAATACGGTACGATCCTCGAAAAGTGATGGGCACCCTATATTCATATCACAAAGACTTAAAGCTAAGGAACCTCTATAGCGTTCATAATTGCAACATAAACAGGAACCACGGCGACATCAAACTGCAGAGGACGATACCATGATTCCTGATCACCACGGTATACACAAGCAGTGTGTTTGCATTGAGGTAACATTTAATTTCCCGTCCGCAACGAAGATCATTAGAGGCTGAAAACCTGCTAGGATTGACGCAGGAAATCGGGTTTGTATATTAGCGAAAACACAATTTAACTCTGGATGGTCAGACGGGTATATGAAGCTCGCTCCTCGGAGTGGTACGTGTGATACTAAATCACAAGCTTCCCATGTAGTTCGATGTGATTATTTGCCCGTGTGAAGATATTAGCTCGGATTATAGTTTTATGGGATTATATTAAAATAGTGATATTAAAATTTTGTGTATATTATTTTTCTTTATATTCTACGAAAGCACTTACATTTATCTGAAAATTACAGAGCTGAAAACATGCAAAGGACATTACGTATGGTAACACTTATGTGTAGGATAGCTTCTAACCAACTGTTTTGGAGTACAGTCTGTTTTGGGCAGTCTGCCGTATAGAGCTTTCATCTAAGGGAGCATGTCGAATTCATTCGAAGGAAGGTCTGCTTTCTCTGTTACATGCGAGACTCACATATGAGATGCGTGGCCTGCTAGTTATCACGCATCTGGCTGGCACTCTGTGGTAAAAGCGGGAGTGGTCGCCAGTGGAAAGGGATCCTATAGACTTTAGAGTCGTTGTGGCCTAACAAAGAAGAATCTAGTGCAATACCACTGTCTTTCTTCAGACGACATCATTACTACATCGTCATTGTCATCGTCACCGGCGTCAGCTGCGTAAGAGCAGATTTAGATGGGCTTTAGACTATGCACACTGGACTCACATTCGGGAGGAAGACTGTTCAAACCCGCGCGCAGCCACCCAATTTTAGTTTGTTGTGTTTTCCCTAAATAGCTCCAAGCAAATGGCGGGATGGTTGCTTTGAAAGAGCCGGTTTCCTTCGCCATCCTTGACACAGTCTGTGCTTGTGCTCCGTCCCTAATGACCTCGATGTCTACCGGACGTTAAACCCAATCTTCCTTCCTTTTTAGACTATATAGCTGTCTTAATGACATTTTTCTGATTTAATTTAAGAATATAGCAATGTCTAACTGTAATTTAGTTGTGAAACACTATTTTTCTTAGTCGTTGTTACCTGGGACAGAATACTATATGCTATTACCCTACTTGTGAATCGGAGAATCAGTGTAAGCCAAAGAAAAAAGAAATCTGCGAATATCACAAAAGATGTAAAATTATGTCTGCCTGAGTAACTGATTATTTCAGTAGCGATTACTTTAAAATAAGTAACCTTAAAAAGACACAAGAGCCCAAATATTTTGAATTTTGATTTATATAAATTTTCTTATGTTGTGAATTCTTTTCGCGGTTTTTCAGGCATGCGTAATATTTTAGCGTTCTATTGTGTTCTTTGTCCGAAGTGTCTAAAAAGTAATTCTTTGGGAGAGTCAGAATAGTTTTGGCTACTTTAGGTGAGTATGTTGTGTAACGACAAGCTCCGATGTGCACTGATGCAACAGGCATTGTTACTTGTTAGTTTTCTTATCCAATAATACACAAACAGCCACAGCCTTCATGATAAAGGACTTGGTGCAGAATTGACATGAATATAGTTAACTGTTTCAGTGAGTCGGTGGATTGTGCAGAAGAACGTGTTTCTGTGAAGTTTCATGTCCTTTTCCATTGGTGTAATGCCAATAAACTGTTGTGTCCGTGGCTGCAACTCTAATTTTTATAAAGAGGAGTATGTTGGTGTTCCCGTTTCCTCCTGACGAAGGAAAGAGGGAGACAAGGATTGAAAAAAACCAAGGTAAAATCTTTTATAGGGTACAGCAAACATACGTACTGGTGTTAAAGATATGCTTATTCTGTTTTAGAGTCCGTACTAATAATACTTCGTAAAAAGTTGGATTTGGAAAGTAATACTGTTCCACGATTATTTCCAAATTTACCTACGTATTTTCCCTCTCCTGATGTTTCCTTGAAACCTACGTCTGGATTCTTGGTTTAAAAAAATGTAAGACAATGTACTATATTTTTTGAAAGAAATTTCCGCCGTTTGACTGCTTGTTGTCCTTTTATTTTACACAGTCATGATTGCGGCCTTTGGAGTCATTACAAAGTGCATGTTGAAATGTAACAATATGTTTGACCTATTTGTGACATGTCATCGCCGAAAAAGCATGTTTCTTATCTTACAGACCAGTTGTCGCATTACAGGATACGCGTACATAGGGAAAAGACAGAATATGGCTGATACTGCGTAGCATGAGAAATCACTAACAGACAGTATAGCGTATTTAACATCTAACATATTTCTGTAATCTGCAATCATCACTTCGGTTCATCACCACTTTTCGCACATCCTGAAGCCATAGATCAAAAATTCAGGTGGATGCGTTTTTCTTGACTTCCGATAAACATTTGACTCGGCAGCATACGAACAATTATTAATAAAATGTTCCATTATGTAGTGTATCCAACAGAATTTTTGACTGGCATGAGGACTTCCTACAAGTAAACCACCCTCAGATTTAGTGGTAAGATGGCCCACAGGATAGCCCGTCTAAAACTGAACGCAGATCAAGCATGAAAACAGGAATAAGAGGTACTGAACTATGAAAAAAAAGCAAACTCGAAACAGTGAACGGTCCAGGTTTAACAAATGGAACATTAAATACAACTTAAGAGCGACTGCGTCGTGGTTACGTGGTCATGGTGTTGAACTGCAAAAGGGGACGAGCTGGGTTCAAAACTTCGTCAGGCCATCAATTTAAATTTTTTGCCACAACATTACGAACTCTTCGTCCTGTTATTGAAATGTTTGTTATCTTTCTGCAGTCTTGGCAGTTGTCTTACTATACATTGGTTATAGTCTATGAGTCATGTGGTAAGAATAAATTACCATCGCAAGTAAATGTGATGAATATTGGGAGCAGGCGAGATACCACTTAAATGTCTCATAGAAATGAAAACAGCAAATAAACGGATGTGAACTGTTACAACAAAATAATTCAAGAGTCAAAACTTCCAAAACGGAATACAACTTCATAAACGTTAAAAACATACGTTTTGACAGAGCACAGAGGAATTGTGCGATTGTGAAATTGTTGCGTTAATTTGTTGCAGCGTTTATAACAAACTATTACGTTTCCATCATTTCCGTGGAAGTAATCACATTCACATTCAACCGAACACCAAAATTGGGCAAGGAGGCATATCTCATTCACTCACCAAGCATAAAAATTAGGCGAAGTAAGAGATTACTATCGTATGACACACGTGCTGTCACTAATTCCTTGTATGAGACACTAGACGTGTTTTCCGGTGGAGGATTCGCTTGATTCGTCATCAAAGGTTTGCGGTTCCCATTCGAAAGCCACTTCCTTTCGGCTACCAGCAGAGTACTTGTGGAGAACTGACTGCTATTTTAGATCCCTACCTTATACCTAGCTGTTGCAAACGGCCATTACATCACGACACAGACATAAATTTGAATATAGCGAATAATAATAAAAAAAGGCATGAGAGAGCTTCGAACACGACTCGCCCTCTTCGCTAACATCGTGACCACTCCACCACGACGCCACGCGTGTCATCACAAACTCAATGTTGCACTGCTAAGCTTAAACCAGCTTAACCATTCACTGTTTCTATTTTGCTTTTTTTTCACTCTTCAGTACACGTTCTTCCTGTTTTCACGCTTGATCTTTCTTCAGTTTTTCATGGGCTATCCAATGGGCCCTCTTACCACTAAATCTCAGGGAGGCGCGATGGGTAGTTTGCTTTGTTAGTAGGGAGGATGCGGCATGTGATGTTGGATTGGATTGAATTGTTTTGGGGGAGGAGACCAGACAGCGAGTCATCGGCCTCATCGGATTACGGAAGGATGTTGAAGGAAACCGGCCGTGCCCTTCAAAGGAACGATCCTACCTGCGTTACCTATATGTTTGGCGTGTTGCATAACTATTGGACCTTACCTCGTTTCCATCGCTTTGTTTTTGTGTGCGATCAGAGTTTTACTAGATTCCCCTCGAAATCGAAAGCGTTGAACCGTATAGAAATTATAGAAAAATTTATTATTTATTATTTTATCATTTACTATTATAGAAAATATATAATATTGTATCACAGACACAGTCCCTTTGGCTGTTCAGAGATGTCACTAACCCGAGCCAAAGATGTAAACAATCACGCATGAGCAGCGGCTATTAGACGGAGGGGTCCGACAGTCAATCAGTTCCAGTGATTCCACCAGGGAGGGGGTACACGGCTCGTCTTGTCTGTAGTTCAATTATGCCTAGACGGTCAATACCGCGGTTTGATCACGATAACATTGTTATGTTGTGCCTGGAAGGGCTCTCAACAAGGGAAGTGTCCAGGCGTCTAGGAGTGAACGAAAGCTATGTTGTTCGGACATGGACGAGATACAGAGAGACAGGAACTGTCGATGACATGCCTCGCTCAGGCCGCCCAAGGGCAACTACTGCAGTGGATGATCGCTACCTACGGATTATGGCCCGGAGAAACCCTGACAACAACGCCACCACGTTGAATAATGCTTTTCGTTCAGCCACAGGGCGTCGTGTTACTACTCAAACTGTGCGCAATAGGCTGCATGATGTGCAACCTCACTCCCGATGTCCATGGCGAAGTCCATCTGTGCAAACATGACACCTTGCAGCGCGGGACAGATGGGGCCACCAACACGCCGAATGGACCGCTCAGGATTGGCATCAAGTTCTGTTCACCAATGTCGCATACGCCTTCAACCACACAATCGTCGGAGATGTGCAGGAGGCAACCCGATCAGGTTGAACACCTTGGACACAATGTCCAGCAAGTGCTGCAAGGTGGAGGTTCCCCGCTGATTTGGCGTCACATTACATGGAGCCGTCGTACGCCGCTGGTGCTTATGGAAGACGCCGTAATGGCTGTATGAAACGTGAATGCCATCCAACTACCGATAGTGCAACCATATCGGCAGCATAGTGGCGAGGCATTCGTCTTCATGGACGACAATTCGCTTCCCCATCGTGCACATCTTGTCAATGACTTCCTTCAGGATAACGACATCGCTCGACTAGAGTGGTCAGCATGTTCTCCAGACATGAACCCTGTCGAACAGGCCTGGGATAGAGGCTGTTTATGGACTACGTGACCCTCCATCCCCTCTGAGGGATCTACGCCGAATCTTCGTTGAGGAGTGGGACAATCTGGACGAACAGTGCCTTGATGAACTTGTGGATAGTATGCCACGACGAATACAGACATGCATCAATGCAAAAGGACGTGCTACTGGATATAGAGATGCCGGTGTGTACAGCAATCTGGGCCACCCCTGAAGGTCTTGCTGTATGGTGGTACAGCATGAAATGTGTGATTTTCATGAGAAATATAAAGGGCGGAAATGATTTTTATGTTGATCTCTATTCGAATTTTCTGTACAGGATCCGGAACTTTCGGAACCGAGGTGATGCAAAACTTTTTTGATATGAGTAGAAAGAACATTAGTAAGTGACCAAAGTCGCCACATGCATCATCGTTTGAAAATTTGGGAACTGTGCAATGTTAGGACCATAGAAAACGAGACAGAAGCCACGTGTGAGTACTGTGGAATCATACATACACCGGAGGTGAGAAAAGTCATGGGATACTTCCTAATATCGTGTCTTCGTGTCGGACTTTCTTTTGTCTAGCGTAGTGCAGCAACTCGACGTGTCGTGGACTCCACAAGTCGTTGGAAGTCCCCTGCAGAAATCTTGAGCCATACTGCCTCTATGCCCTCCATAATTGTGTGTTGGTGCAGGATTTTGTGCACGAACTAACCTCTCGATTGTGTCGCAAATGTTCGATGGGATTCATATCGAGCGTTCTGGGTGGCCAAATCATTCACTCGAACTGTCCAGAATGATCTTCAAGCCAATCATGAACATTTTTGGCCCGGTGACATAGCGCATTTTTACCCATAAAAATCTCATCGTTATTTGGGAACATGAAGTCCATGAAAGGCTGCAAACTGTCTCCAAGTAGTCGAACACAGGTATTTCGAGTCAATGATCGGTTCAATTGCACCACAGGACGTATTCCATTCCATAAAAACGCAGCCTATACCATTATGGACCCACCACTAGCTTGCACAGTTCCTCGTTGACAACTTGGGTGCATGGCTTCGTGTAGCCTGCATCCACTCGCACCCCACCATCATCTCTTATGACTAATATCGGGGCTCATCTGACCAGCCCACGGTTTTCCAGTCGTCTTGGGGCCAACTGATACCGTCGCTAATCCAGAAGAGGCGCTGCAGGCGATCTTGCGCTGTCAGCAAAGGCACTCGCGTCGGTCGTCTGTTGCTGCAGTCCATTAACGCCCAACTACGCTGCACGGCTATTTCAATCAGTATTACTTGTCTGTTAGCACTGACAACTGTACGCAAACGCCACTGCTCTCGGTCGTTAAGTAAAGCCGTTGGCCACTGCTTTTTTTCCGTGATGGTAGACTATACCCGGAATTTGGTATTCTCAGCACGCTCTTGACACTGTAGATCTCGGAATATTGAAGTCCCTGAAACTGAATGTCCCATGCGTCTAGCTCCAACTGCCATTCCTCGTTCAGAGTCTGTTAATTCCCATCGTGAGGCCATAAGCACGTTGGAAACCTTTTCACATGAATCACCTTAGTACAAATGGTATCTCTACTTGTGAACTTCCCTCTTATACCTTGTGAGCGCGATACTACCGCTATCTGTACATGTGCGCATTGTGTAACGTTCTCTGGCAGCACGCATCCAAAGTGAAAGTTAAAGGAACAATTCGATTTATAATGCTCACTGTAAAAAATAATTTATATGTCTTTCTGTTAACTGAATTTCAAAAGGAGACTTAATTTTGTGAGGAAAAATATAATTATACATTTTGCTATTATAAATGATTATTCAAAGAGTGTGAAATACTATCTGGGGCGGAGGGTGTGAAAACCGTCACAGAAGAAACGATATGTAATCAAAATGACAAAGACTGTACAAGAATTAGTTAAGACATAAATAGCAACATATTGTAATAGAATCGCTTGTCTTTTGCACGGACTGAATGGGAGAGAAACCCGTGACGTTAAATTAGGCTCTTACGTAGTTTTCATTTGTCATAAGTCGATGATTGACGCAATTCGTAGCTAGGATTGTAAAAGGTGTGTAAAGATTTTAATTGTTTCTGTTAAAATATATTTATCTAGTAAAATCTGTTTGTCACAAGTACTGCAAATTTCGCACCGGACAGTACCCATTTTATTTAAGAAATTTCTGCATTTTATTGGATATCGCTGGCGGTACGGAGCTGCGCCGCGAGTGAGCAGTCTGCAGAAGCGGCAGATTTAAATATACGATCGCTATAACGACCACATCCTAAAAAGGGTACAGGTATAGGTGAACGAAAATAATAAAGTGTTTCTTTTCACAGCATTCCAGACGCAGAATAAAAAGAGATAGTAGATTTTATCTTGTGCATTCACAGGTGCCTACAAGCTGCAGCTTTTGTAAATTTTAGTTCAAAAAAGTGATAAATTCTGAACATATCGTAAAATGTATTTAAAAGTGGATAATTTTCTTGAGAGTTTAGCAATATAAAATAGAAAACATTTTCATATGATAAGGAAGATCTTATGCTCCAAAGCTGGTCGGGGTATTTCCAGTTAAACAAAAATCCACTGCAACGTGAAAATGTTTGCTAAGTTCGATGAACAATTCTATTTTCATTCTTGCACAAACAGCTTTAATACTCGAATAAAAGTAAAACTTGAATCATTATTTTGGAATATTCAAAGAAATTCATATTTATTAATCTGCAACAGAATATTTCATACGTAAAGTAATAATCACAGATGAAAAATTTATTGCAATCTTTCATTTCCCATGTCCATCCATGTATATGTTAAGTTCAATCTCAATGGTTTTACAATCAAATTAAACGCAAAAAGCAAATAAAGTTTAAAACCAGACGGTAAAGTCCCTAATAATTAAAACAGACAGAATCGCATTAAAATTGCTATCCCATGACTTTGTCACCTCAGTGTATATTAATGACGCATCAGGTTATATTAACAGCAACGTCATACTTTTTGTAGTTGATGTAGTTATGTATAATGAAGTGCTACCTGAAGAAAAGTTATGTGTGCATTTCGATGTAAGAGAATTTACTTCCGAAAGTTTCATCATAGTATAACATATTTTGAGAAAAGTTCCACCATAGAAGAACATATTTTGAGAGGAAAACGCTCTCGTTTCGTACCCGTTTGTAGACTGGTATATGTATATATACCGTGAGGGATTGCATCACAAATTTTTCGTTATCAATAACGATATTGAATCACCATTAGCTGTTATAAGAAATCTTAATTATTGATATCAGTTTATATTGTCAAACTATTTTTATCATTCACAGCTAATTTTTGATTCGCAGTATGTATTTTGATGCTTGAATCCAATTGTATTACTGGCACATTGGATATTCTGAACAATGTTTGAACTACGTTTTAAGTTTGGATATTCAGTCTGCGTGTTTGACTTAATTTAGGATGGGTCTGAATTTCACGTGGTATGATACGATAATGGTTCTGGTGATAATAGTAAACGTTTCTCAAAGCAACTGTTGCTGCCTCTGGATCACGACGTCCCGGGTTCGATTCCCGGCCGGGTTGGGGATTTTCTCTGCCAGGAGACTGGGTGTTTGTGTTGTCCTCATCATTTCATAGTCATCATCATCATCATCATCATCATCATCATCATCATCATCATCATCATTCTTGTCAGTGGCTAGATTGCGCCTGTGTAAAAAGTGGAGTGTGTAAAAATTGGGACTGTACGGGAGCTGAGCGCCTGCAAACCACACATCATCATCATAGCAAGTATTGGTGGTGCAGCTTGATTTTCGATAAGTATCTGCAACTTTGCGGTACCAACTATGGAAAATGTTGCAAACTTTTCGGGTTCTCGGAAGATTGTTTTGGAGATCTGATTTGAACCCATAAAATTTAGGTTTGGGAGTTTTGTCGAATCCATCTGCTCTGAAACGGGCCTTGCATGATGATCATTCAACTCTACATTACTGAAAACAGAAGCGTTTCACACAAGAGTCCTCTGATAAGTTCACTTCCTTGCCTAGTATCGATAGTCCTCGCCTAAATCCTTGGGACACAGTTGGACTCTAGTGTGATGTTTTCATTTGCAGAGAGCACGGCAGCGGAAAACAAATGCTGCAACAGCGTGACTCTGGGGAACGCCCGACATTGACCTAGGACCGCAGAGGAACCGGTTTCCCTTGGCAGGTGTTTTCGCCCATGATCTCAGTCTTGCGAAACTTGTTACTGCGATGGCCCACGTTACCGGAAGGCGGAATGCGTGGCATCTGTTTTCACTACCCAGCTGCTAAAGGTGGCTTGTCGTATTTTTGTGCTGTTAGGGATCAGTCTCGTTATAAGTTGCTTTCTATAACTCTGAAGATACTTCAACTTCCACTCTACTACTACTCTAGCGAAACTTGTTTCTTCTCTGTAATTTTTAGCTCTTATTGCTTCCTACACTGATGTATAATGTAATTCTGGGTGCTGTAACATATGTTTTCACAATCTTTGCTCTCTGAAAAGCACTTCATAAATGAAAGTTGTCCCCTGCTATGTGACACTTGTTCATTTTATACTTTGACTGTTAACTCAGAAATGGAAATTTTAAATCTACACTACATGTCAAATAGTGTGGCTTACATTTCCAGTCTTTCCGTTGTACAATGTAACGAATTAGACTGTATAAGAGACACTACAAGACTGTTTTAGGTCGTGTATCCGAACTACAATATTGTTTTGTCGCGTATAGGACTCTACAATACTGATTTGTGCTCTCAATAGATTTGTTTTCATTTTCCTATTTCATTCTGTCTCACAATACTGTACTATGTATCTATTCTTAAGTCACTCGTATCCGGTGTTTGTGTAGTTCAGTGTTTTGTAATGGTGAACATCTACATCTATATCTACATGACTACTCTGCAATTCACATTTAAGTGCTTGGCAGAGGGTTCATCGAACCACAATCATACTATCTCCCTACCATTCCACTCCCGAACAGCGCGCGGGAAAAACGAACACCTAAACCTTTCTGTTCGAGCTCTGATTTCTCTTACTTTATTTTGATGATCATTCCTAACTATGTAGGTTGGGCTCAACAAAATATTTTTGCATTCGGAAGAGAAAGTTGGTGACTGAAATTTCGTAAAAAGATCTCGCCGCGACGAAAAACGTCTTTGCTTTAATGACTTCCATCCCAACTCGCGTATCGAATCCACCACACTCTCTCCCCTATTACGTGATAATACAAAACAAGCTGCCCTTTCTTGCACCATTTCGATGTCCTCCGTCAATCCCACCTGGTAAGGATCCCACACCGAGCAGCAATATTCTAACAGAGGACGAACGAGTGTAGTGTAAGCTGTCTCTTTAGTGGACTTGTTGCATCTTCTAAGTGTCCTGCCAATGAAACGCAACCTTTGGCTCGCCTTCCCCACAATATTACCTATGTTGTCTTTCGAACTGAAGTTGTTCGTAATTTTTACACCCAGGTACTTAGTTGAATTGACAGCCTTGAGAATTGTACTATTTATGGAGTAATCGAATTCCAATGGATTTCTTTTGGAACTCATGTGGATCACCTCACACTTTTCGTTATTTAGCGTCAACTGCCACCTGCCACACCATACAGCAATCTTTTCTAAATTGCTTTGCAACCGATACTGGTCTTCGGATGACCTTACTAGACGGTAAATTACAACATCATCTGCGAACAACCTAAGAGAACTGCTCAGATTGTCACCCAGGTCATTTATGTAGATCAGGAACACCAGAGGTCCCAGGACGCTTCCCTGGGGAACATCAAAAGCTTTCCGGAAATCTAGAAATACGGAATGAACTTGAGATCCCCTGTCGATAGCGGCCGTTACTTCGTGCGAATAAAGATCTAGCTGCGTTGCACAAGAACGATGTTTTCTGAAACTATGCTGATTACGTATCAATAGATCGTTCCCTTCGAGGTGATTCATAATTTTTGAATACAGTATATGCTCCAAAACCCTACTGCAAACCGACGTCAATGATATAGGTCTGTAGTTAGATTGATTACTCCTACTACCCTTCTTAAACACTGGTGCGACCTGCGCAATTTTCCAGTCTGTAGGTTCAGATCTATCGGTGAGCGAGCGGTTGTATATAATAAAAAAGTGGTCAGAAAAATCACAAATAGACAGTTGATACAAATGACTTGTCATAGGACAGAATGACTACGAAAACAATAGCAATTTCGAGATGCTAAAGATGATTGCAGGGTTCAATAACTCGACATCTACTAGTCATTTACATTACATGCAGGACTCCCGCTCAGATGTAACACATTAGCAGCCATTGGCAATAATAATTTGCATATTAAAGATCGCTCAACGTTTACAAAAAGTACATTGTCCTTGGAGCAGATGCTCAAAGTGACTGCCATGTACGTCCACACATTGCACGACCCGCTGGATCATGCAGCTGTGGAGTCTTCGCAACATTGCTGCATCCACATGGACAAGATCAGCATTAATACGCGCTATCAGGTCCCCCACATGCGTCGACAGAGTAGAGTACACGTAGTCCTTCAAGTGTTCCCACAGGAGAAATCCATGGGAGTTAGGTTAGGTGAACGTGGAGGCCACACAGCTGGACCTCTCCATCCGAACCATTTCCCTGGAAATATTACATCTAAATAGCGTCGCACAGTAATTCCAAATTGTGGAAGTGGACCATCATACTGGAACCATAATCTCTGCCGCACTTGAAGTTGTAGATTTTCCAGTGCTTTAGGCAAATAGTTTGAGAGGAATGCATCATACCTTTGCGCAATCAACCGGTCAGGCAGCAAGTAGAAACTCAAACTCCTGTCTCCCAATATTTTGGCCCAGACGTTGACGCCAAAGCGAACTTGACATCCACGGTCGCGGGTGACGTGCGGATTAACGTCACACCAACGATGGGCGTTGTGCATACTGAAGACACCCTCACAAGTGGACACTGTTTCATCCGACAATAAAGAAGTCGTTGGATTCCTGTCGTTGTTGGTACCATTCAGGATGCAGGTGTTGCATTAAAGAATAATGATAAGGGTGCAGCCCATGCTCGTGCAACACGTCAACGACCGTGCGGTGCGAGACCTGCAGCTGCTTTGCAACGCTACGTGTACTTCACTGGGGTCATCTGTGTATGACCTCTAAATCAGCTTCCTCAGTAGCTGGAGTGCAGCGAGGCCATGGACAACCTCTGTCAGACGAAACACTTTTTCGTCTGGATGACGTCGGCCAGGATATTAGCAGCATATTTACCAGCGGCAACATGAGCCTGGCTATCAGATGCACGAAGGTACAGAAGCATATGTACGTATTCATCATTCGTACGTCTGCCATTCTGATTTAGAATAACACGAGAAGAGCCGGCCGCGGTGACCGAGCGGTTCTAGGGGCTTCAGTCGGGAACCGCGCTGCTGCTACGGTCGCAGGTTCGAATCCTACCTCGGGGATGGATGTGTGTGATGTCCTTAGGTTAGTTAGGTTTAAGTAGTTCTAAGTTCTAGGGGACTGATGACCTCAGATGTTAAGTCCCATAGTGCTCAGAGCCATTTGAACCATTTAACACTCGAAGAATATACTGTACCTGTACAAATGTACATAGAAACAATCACGGACGCGTTACTCCAGCAGCAGCTACTTCCTATCTCGTGAACAGCGCACACAGTATAAACACGTCCTTTTTTGCAGCGGGCTGTTATTCCTAACGCGCATTATCTTTCTTACAGTTTTTGTCTGCATGATTCATCCCGATCTGTTATTGTGAAATGTTCGTCTTCGAATTACGCTGTTTCCCTAACGGTGACGGAAGTGGCGTTTCCACATTTCCATCGATTATAATGATGATAACAATAATAATAATAATAATAATAATAATAATAATAATAATAATAATAACACACGGAGATACTAAACAGCATGCTCTTATCATACTCAATGTTGAAAGGCAATTAGTAGTTGCATGGCCCTAACGAAATTTAATGTACCTGAACGTGGCACGAATAATAGTTGGTACCAATCAATGGGACCGTTGGGGGAGGGTACACAGAAAACAGATCTGGATTCTAACAGATGTAGCGGTGGAAAGAATTCGGGTTCATCACGTGCAAAAGATTTGTTTAAAAGCTGACCAATGCCAATGAACACTTACACTTCTGTGTTCGTCGTAAGTAAGTGCAAATGCTTTTTAGAAGACACACTGTTATCGCTTTATGAAGATTAAGATGCCAGATACCGTACCACGCAGATTACATTTAGCAAATAAAAGCAGATACTCCTCGATTCAGAATCGAACCATCGACCTCCTGCATGCTAACTCAAAACGCTACACACTGCACCAACTGCACAGCACTATTCGCAGATCGTGACAGTGTTAGTTACGGTACATATAAATACAGTGTTGCCAGAGTGCCAATCTTTAACATCCATTTACTGCATGAAATATGCGCAGGACGAAATTTTGTGACAAACTTTTTGTATTGCTAGTATGTGAAGAATCACCTTGCGAAGTCGAAGGGAGCGAATTTTTCTTCATCCTGCATATTTTTGCGTATTGATAAATCAAAATAAAAGATTCTGACGTGTAGAAGTTGCAGTCATATTTGCGACCTTCTGCATATAAAAAAATAATGTGTTGAGAAGCAATTTCCTCTTGGCTAATACTGGTTTCTTTTCGACAATAGCTACATCTTGTATAAAATAAACCAAAATTCGGCAGAACCATATTTCTTCGTCTGCTTCTCCATTAATAGATTTTGACAGCCATATAATGCATCTTCATTTCATGAATTGTAGTATATAATAGTTGATCTGCACTTGGTAACCTTTGCACTGCTTTATGTTAACCTAACTATTGTATTAATGAATACAAATTGAGGTATTACGTGACGAAACACTTAGTTTCAAAATATATCCATTTTTAAAATGTTATTACCTGTCGATAAATTATATCTTAGAAAAAGGTTAGAGGACAGAGTAAACAAAGCGCCTTTTATATTATGTCAAAACTGTTGCGTATTTAAATCCGAAAGTTTTCGTCAGAGTTTCGTGCATTAATTTTGGCATGTCGGGTATTCCTTGTAGCCGCGATAATATGGCAAAGAGCCTTGTAATTGCATTTGTTATAACTGCCTTTGTACGTTGTAATGAAACGTTTTGCTCGTTGACGGTATCTGTTATCTTTCAGTTTTAGGCGTATCTAAACTACAGGGTATTTTTTTAAAAAAAGTGTCACTATTCCTACACGAAAAGGTATTGGTCTAAACTAGAAGAAAACGTCGTATAGTGATGTCCGAAAACCAAGGCCTATTCAGATATGGGCCAACAAAACATCTCGTACTCGTCTGTCTATTACTTGAAGTAGACGCTATAGGCAGCGCACCATGTGGTTACCAAACAAGCTGACACATACTTCAGCTCTTCCTTCCAGTGAATCACGCACTCTTCCAAATGCACTGACGGAAAAAGATCTTAACACCAAGGAGGAGTTGTGCTACGTAAATGAAAGTTGGTAGACGTGTTTCTGCATCTGAAAGATGATGTCTATTCCTATTTCACTCAAGTCACATAAGAATGGTGCTAGTAGCGTCTCCATGAGGACGCAGCTTAGGTTTGCTTTTACTAAACGCTGTGTCTGTAGTGAGCGTTAGTTACCTTTGAGATTGGACGTGGCGAGTTCATGTTAGTTAGGAATGCCTTTAAGGTGACAAAGACACCATTAGCAACGCGTGTTCGGCCTATCACTCTGGCGCATCACTGTATCTGCAGCAGTAATTTGAGGAGCAGTTGGAACCACAGTAAGACAAAGAACTGTTACAAATCAATTATTTCAAGGACACCTTCGAGCCAGACGCCTGTGGCGTGCGTTCCACTGACCCCAAATCACCGATATTTGCTACTTCAAGTGGTGTCAAGGGAGAGCTCATTGGAGGGAAGGGTGGAGGTCTGGTGAGTTTTCTGACGAATGCTGGCTCTGCCTCGATGTCAGTGATGTGTATGTGTTGGTTAGAAGAAGACCAGTTGAGGGATTACAACCAACCTGTCTGCATGCAAGACACACGGGACCTACACCTTGAGTTATGCTCTGGGGTGCGATTCCGTATGACAGCAGGAACACTCTCGCGGTTATCCCACGCACCGTGACTGCTAATTTGTACGTCAACCTGGTGATTCGACCTTTTGTGCTCCCATTCATGACCAGCCTGTGTTGGTGCTTCCCAACACGATAACGCTCGCCCAAACACCATTGTTTTAACACAATATGCTATAAGGAGTGTCGACATATGGCTGTGGCCTTCTAAATCATCAGATGTGTCTCCAACCCAGCGCATATGGGACATCATTGGACAACTTCAGCGCCATCCACAACCAGCAGTAACTCTCCCTGTATCGACCGACCAAGTGGAACAGTATCACACAAAAGTATGTAAGAAATTTCGATTGCGCAAAGGTGAACCAGCATCAACACGATACAAGTGCCAACACTATCTTGAGCGCGTGTTGACCAACGTCGCAAAGAAGGGGTTATCTGATAGTTTCACATGGTTTAATGAACGGTCTATGCCTTATGCGCAAGTGTGTTTGTGTGTGTGGGGGAGGGAGGGGGGGAGGAAGGGAGGGTGACTATGTAGAACATCTGTAGCATTCAAAGCACCATAGTAACTTTTCTTTCTTTTTGGATTGACAGGGTATGTAGAACGAAACTACAGTGATTTACGTGCATTGTAACAGAAGCAAATCGCAGCTCCAGCAGTGACAGAAATTCGCGCTTGCGTCACAGTGGTAATAATTTTCTACAATAACGAATCAGCCGGCTAAAATATTCCAAACTCGGAGCGACTGCTATAGAGGGGCACTTCATTCTTCTAGAGACGTTTCACTTTTGGCTAGGCTGTATGAAACTAAATTGATAGTACTTCTACGAATGAAAAGTCCGAAATTTTGTGGACACGCTGTTAAGATAAACTTTCCACTCCTCTTACCTTTGCTCTTCTTGTTTGCCTAAGCTTCCACTGTTGTATCTCATACATGTAACCGGTTCACAATCTTATTTTGATAATATTCCTTTTGTAAGCCTTTTTTGTTTGAAGTTTACGCATTTTCATTCTTTACTCGGTCTTCATTATTTTCGTCTTCCAGGAACTCGGTTCTAATAATTTCTTTGTGATAATTTTGCTAGAGATAGTCATCACATGTGTATCTTCTCTTTTCCATAAATGAATTCCGTCTTGATAGTATAATTCTAATTCCCACCCATCTTAATCTTATCTGCCTTGGTAACACAGCACTGCTGCCAGACTTTGTATCCCATACTGTTTACCGCCAAATTTAATTTTTGAATTAATGTCGGCACTTCTGATCCATAAATAACGGTATTTTCCACAAATGGTTTCAAGCTGTAACTTTTTGTTGTTCTTGATGTTACTTTTCCACAGCACGGAATTTATAGTTCCTAACCCGCTTACTTTTCGTCTTTCCCATATGTGGCAACAGTAGTTCTCAAATCATTGTATTCTTCGGTATTTCAAGCAGCTTGTGCCAAATATTAATCTAAATCTCGCATATAACGTTTCTGATCGATCAGTATTTATTTCGAGAACTCAAATTGAATATACGTGTGTGTCTCTTCGTCATACATTACGTAGCTTCAATATCTACGGAGAAAGAATTGTTTCCAATCAATTGTCCAATGATATAAATTGCAAATTATTACAAATATCCTCAGAAATTTATGTTGATGTTCACTGTCATAACTCACTTAGGGCTCTTCATAATTCTTGTCTACGGACAGGGCGATATCAGCTGACAGCTCTCTCCGTTTTTCGTGGCTGTCTAACGTGATTAGTGGGCGACAGAGAAACTTTGGCACCTCTAACCAACCCGGTTAGCGCTCAGTTATGTGAACTTGCTGCAGAGTGCGTCTGTGTGTGAAACATAGTTCGCTTTTGACACTGAGCGACTGGTTACTGAATCCACATTTAGTTACAAATATAATGACACCACTGGTGCCTGAGTTCAAAAATTTTGCTAGGTGGATTCGTGTGCTCCAACTGTCGTTTGGTTTTGGAAAAGGACTGCAGGTTTCCAATTGAGTTAGTGGTGCGTTACTATTTACGTACTTTTCATTTGTATCTCAGTTCCCGTATCCACGACTGAAGGCAACAGACAAACTGATAACTGCTGATTAGCTTACAACTCACTAGGATTAAACAGTAGTGCAACGAGGTAGCACTAGCGGCATATTAGTTCATTGTAATAGGTTGCGACAAGTTCTGAATATTCTGTAAAGAAGCACTTCCTTCTTCTCATGAATGCCATACCAGCTCCTTCTTGGAGAGCTAATGCCAACGTTTATTGCATGAAACAGTGTTCAGGGCATGGTGGATGAATGGGAGTTAACCAAAAACAAAAAGTTCTTGGATTCGATACCCATTCAATCCTTTTGTTTCTATTGCTACTTCTGCTTCTGGTAATATTTTGAGTAACGGTAAAATTGGTAAATTTCATCGTGATTTTGGTCTCACGTTAAAATATCTGTCCACTTCTGTAACTCAATGGACGAATAAGCTTATAGGTTGCAGCAATGGAGGTTCATAACAGCTCTAGCAGGTCAAATAAATTTGATTCCATGACATTAAATGGCTGGTTTGAAGGGGATGATACAACTGAAGATCCAGTGACGTGATAATTAAGACATCAGTGAAATGCGGTCAGATATGCTGAAAATGCAGTGTTGTGTAATTCCTTCCCTGCTACATCACTTGTGCCAGACTGGGACTCTAATCAATGTTTCCAACTTTCCGTTATCAGTGTTGTTAGTTGTTAGGCTGTCTGAGCACTGCTTGTGAAGAAGCAGAAAATCCAGGTCGAGGTTCGATCTGGGACAAACTTCATTGTTCCCCTCTAATAGGATTGGCCATTCCTTTCAAACCACTGACCTTCATACGAACATCCTCCAGGGGCATTTCGGTTCTGTCTACACCATGGAACAGTAGATATCTACATGAACCACAGTTACAAGCAAGAATGCTTAATATGCAGCTCCTTCTTCGAAAGTTGGGCAGCCCCAATGGAAGCGGGCGTTCACTGAAAATAACCAATCCAAATGGGCTGAAGAGGTTTTTTTGAAACTCATTGATGGTGCTGCCAGTACTATAAAGGACTACACGTCTGAAACTGGAACGGCGCAAGATTGTAGATAAGGGAACCATTCCCACTGAACCTGCCGTTCTAACTTCTCCAGCACTTCCAGTTCTAATTAGGAACGTAACTCTGGTGCATTACCTGTGCGTGGAGTGCAGTCATTCCTTTTAGACGAAGGTTAGTCTGAGAGGCGAGAAGCAACTGAAGTCTGACCCGTAAGGAAGTAAAAAATACTTAGCACTGAAAGGATGAAACCAGATTGGTACGAACACATGATAACCTACCCTTTGTTCACTACCGGTCTTTTCTTGTCAGCAACAGAATCGCGTGTATGAACCAGGAATATTTTGAGCTATTTCCAAGGAGGACCTTCTGTTACGCAAGAGCCAAAATCAAAAGAAAGATCATCAGTGATATTCTATATTTTACATGCTGCTCAATGAAGAGCAGCATCTACGCCTGGGATTGACCCAACCAGGGCTAGATCAGTGTGATGCGGTTTTTCCCCTCCAGTATCTCATGTACAGTAACATCCATCGTATGACACCGATATGGAAACACACCAGACAAAAAATTAGTCATACCGGGATATGTCACATTAACACCACGTAAAACCACCCCTGTCTCTGATAATGACCTCGATTCGGTGAAGGAGATAATCCAAAAAGCTCTTCTGCTAAGCCAAATCCAGATGATCAAATCTATTCATGATTAGACTTTTGGGGCTGCCAGATTAGGGGGATTTTTAGTAGTACGTTTCAATAATCCCAAGCTCTTTCTGCGTGGTTAAGATCATGTGATTTAACGATAGTGTGCCAAAGTGTTCGTCACAGCCCCGTTGATGTTTGGTTTCTTGGGCGCTCAACTGCGCGGTCATCAGAGCCTGTACGAAGTCCCAATTTTTACGCAGTCCAATTGTTTTACGCAGTCCAATCAAGCCACTGTCACGGATGATGATGATGAAGAAATGATCAGCACAACATAAACAACCAGTCCCCGGGCAGAGAAAAACCCCATCCCGGCCGGGAGTCGAACCCGGCACCCTGTGATCCAGAGGCAGCAAGGCTAGCCACTAGCCCACAAGCTGCGGACATGCAGCCCTGTGAACACGACTGTTGTCATTTTCGAAGAAGGCAGTGTCTACAGGACTCTCATCGTTGATGTAGAAGAAAGGACTGGATTTAGTCACTGAGAATGTAGAAATGAACAACGTGGTTCATGTTGACAGTAAGATGAATGAGCAAAACCAAGTGATGGTACAAAAGGCGCCTCGAAATCAACACAGAACCACATCCAGACTGAGCTACATCCTCCACACGATGTTTGTTACTCGTCTCACTGGGCAGTCGGTGCACTCGACGTCTTGTGACACTTGAAAAGAGCCAAAATAATGGCACGCCGGTCCACGGTACACACTTCTAGTCAGCTACCGTCCAGTTTCTGTGATATTTGGTCCAATGAAACTGTGCATCTTCATATACTGCAGTGAGCAATGGCATTTAGGAGGCATCCGGAACCAATGGTCTGTTTCATGTAAGCTGCCTTCCGAAGGTTCGATTGGGAACTACTTGAAATGGACCGTCGTACACCGGCTGCTGCAATACCTGTCGGCTTCGAAACATGCTGTTTTTGACAAGGTGTGACGCCACTATCCGGCCGCCTTCGGTTAGAATCTTTTTACTATCACTGTTTTTACGCCATTACGCGGCTGCAACTCGTACGCCACTCCCTGAAGACCCGTTAGACAATCCTTGCTTGTACAACAACAAATATGGCAACTTTATTCACGGTATAGGGATAAGTTCATTTAAACACTGTAACTTCTTTCTGTCTTCTGCCACGTCACACGGTCGCCCAATCTTACATCTCTTATTCCATACTAGCGACTGAGACGTACACGTCTCTTTATTGGCACTTCTTCCGTTAACGGTGGAGAACGTCAAAACTGTCTATTTCAGTTCTATACCACATACGGCACTCCAAAGCGACCACTGCGGTGATGAAAGGGGATCGATTAAGGTTTTGCGAGTAAGTGGATTTAGCGCGGTTAGTGTCGAGATTACCAACTGCCCTAGCTAAAGTGTTAGTGTGTGGTTTTAAGATGTAGATAATTTCCAGAAAGCGTTGCCAATAGAACTGACAGGCCCCGAACAATATATATCGGACGCAGGACTCTTGTGGCTGCAAATACAGGTCGTCTATTGCGGTGACTGGAGCAACGGCAAAAGATAAACGTTTACTAAGTTAACATTATTTACAAGAAATACTAGTAATTTCATTTACTTTACTGGTCAGCCACGTCTTCTTCATTGGCTATTCCGCGGGTTGCATACACCGCCGGAAGTAGTCCTATCTTCCCATCACCTGGGTATTCTCTGGATATAGCTCTGAGGAATATTGGAAGAGTCTCAGAAGGTTGAATTTTCCCACGCAACTGCAAATTGTGGAAGTACAGGTATTATAAGAGGCGTAGTTTCTTCAATGTCTCCCTGTCGGCCCTGTCTATTACTCGACAATTCGAAAGATTTGCATAAGCGTTCTATATTTTGTCTGTGGACAGAGGGATCGTTCAAAGAGAGAAATTCCACAGATTGATTTACAGATTCGTGTTGGGATCCTCCTCTCATCAAGGTGTTGCACACCTTAAAGCAGGCTATTATAGCGTTGGTTTCTGGCAAGATGAAGCGCTTCATGAGAAACACTATAGATTTCTTGCCCCTCGAATATACTGAAACTCTGAAGAAATTCTCGGTTTTGTTTTCAGTGTCTCCCATGATCCACATGTGTTTCAATTCAGTTTTTAGAAGACGTTCTACCTTGTATTTTCGGATGGCTAGATACGATTCGTCTATTGCAACTATCCCACTTTGTCTAGCGGTGGAACCACTTCCATTCCTGACTATCACACAGCAGACTTTTCGACAGAACCCCCAGTAGTCACAATCGTGGTTTGTCTATAACTTAGTTACGGAAGCGGTCACTTGTAGAGTATAATTTCTCACCCAACACGAGACTAAAATAATGTTCTTTTCGATGGTCAACTTACAACTGTCGAATCATGTTCCGTTTCGACACCGCACACAGTACAACTGAAATAGGAAATCAGCAACGGTTCTTTCTTACGAAGCTTTACATAGTTGTCTCCTGAAATCGTCATCTGGCAACAATCCATATTCGCAGCAGAAATCCACATACAGTTGCATAGTGCACAGTCGAGGAGTTAAGTTTCTCCAGCTAAGAGTATCGGGACTCAAGACAACGCTTTCACTGTTACCTATTCGCAACGCTAAACGCTACAAACGTTTTGGCAACACACTAACAACACACATATCTCTCGCCACGACAGCCCTGCGTTCGATGTATTTCGTCGTTCGATATGTATTGTTTAAAAAGTGTAAAATACAACTTATGATGTTGCTGGTGTCACGAAATGACAAGCTTCTACCATACATTGTTTAAAGCACGGGTGGGCAACAAACGGTCCACGGGTCGAATTCGGCCCCCGATTGGCTCTGAGCACTATGCGACTTAACTTCTGAGGTCATCAGTCGCCTAGAACTTAGAACTAATTAAACTAACTAACCTAAAGACATCACACCCATCCATGCCCGAGGCACGATTCGAACCTGCGACCGTAGCGGTCGCTCGGCTCCAGACTGTAGCGCCTAGAACCGCACGGCCACTCTGCCCGGCTGGCCCCGATTGGTTTCAGCCTGGCCCGACGTAGAACTTTTAGGAGAGAGAGCCAGGCAATCACATTGTACTCCGTTTGCTTACTCCGCGCATAGGCAATGCCTTTTCGCTACCGATGGACTTGAACAACAAAGAGCAACATGTTTCCAGTTTGTTGGTTATTTTGGGAGGAGGGGTCAAACAGCAAGGTGATAGTCTCATCGGATTAGGAAAGGAAGGGGAACGATGTCGGCCGGCCATTTCAAACAAAACATCCTGGCATTTTCCTGAAGCGATTTAGGGAAATCACGGAAAACCTAAATTAGGATGGCCAGACGCGGGTTTGAACTGTCGTCCTCCCGAATGCGAGTCCATTGTGCTAACCACTGCGTCTCCTTGCTCGGTATGTTCCCAGCCTGAACGCTTTATTTAGAGCTACAGAAAAAAACCCACGCATATGCCATCAACCATGGAAAGTATTTTTGGACAAATATTTAAAACATGCTTGTTAATAGCGATTGTGGATATTTACACGCTAAATTTCAAACGCTTGAATAACGTGCCTGGATTGGGTGTCTTATTGTCCTATTCTTTTTCTTTTTAATATTACTATATAATTTTTTTCCGTTGTGGACGCATTGGAACACTGCAACTGTTGAACATGAAGGCAAATAATAGTAGGCTCCTTTTACAGGCGTTTATATTTTCACGATGACACTTCAAGATGCCTGTCATCCCATCTTCAGATGTTTACTTTTATTTAAGTGTCGTGAACATTGTTTCTTTACTAACGTCGTTGCAGAATTTTACAACGAAAGTTTCTAAGACAGTAGTTGTAAAACGACGTAAGTAAAGAAAGAATGTTCATGACGTGTGAATGAATGTAAGCATTTGAAGATGGGGTCATCGTAAAATGAATGTCCTCTCAAAACACGTATATTTATGGGTAGCTTGTTGGTATTGCACTTCAGAAAAGTTGTCCTATCATATCCGTGCGTTACCCCATAAACACTAACGTCACAGACGCTATAAGTTTGGCTTTATGAGCGCCACGTCACGAGGCGACTGGCGAGCTTCAGTTAAGTATGTTATCAGGCCCGCGGGTTACCGACCGTTACCCATGCCTGGTTTAAAGTGTGTGGCGTTGTGGGTTTGGTGACGTAAACCCGTCCACAAGTGGTTACGATGGAATAATGAGTTCTGCGTTCAGGAAAATTGGCACTCGGCGTTTGAATAAGTCACTTAAATGAGCATTCCACCACCAGAACATCCATTTGAACACAGCCAACCATGAACAGTATGTTGCATCCAACTCTAAAACTTTCAAAGTTTTGAAACATCTCCTACTACCTAATAATACTGTTGTTAGCGATTGAATGTTCTAGCCGCCTAACCTTTTATTTTAATGAGCGTTACCTAATGGATAAGAGTCGAAAGGTTTTAACTGATGCAGGCGTTAGTTCAACGGATGCTGGCTGCTGAGTAATATTGTATTCGAGTAATAGAGGTTTCGTAGGAATGAAATTCGTGTAAATTTGCACTTAGCGAAGCGATATATTCTTGTTAAACATCATCTAAGACACGCCTATTCACGTCTAATTCCAACACAGATCAAATACATCTAAATAGTCACACGCTGTTATATAAACACAATATCCTCACTGCAATCCACCGTGGTACAAGTGAATGGGTATTACTGGCACGCCCTATTTTATAACGATCTTTTGGGAAAACAGGTATTTTGTCAGTTGCCAATACAATTCTTAAGGTTTACTGAGGGCTAACCCACGGCGATGGGGACATGCTCAGCCGGTTCGGCATTTCAATATGCCACCGCCCGCCAAGCCATTGTAAGAACTCCCCTACTCAAGTGCCTTGACAACAATATCATTCGCTGGGCCTTGAAATCTATTCTTTACCCATCGATGACCCGTGTGAGCTAAATATGGTAACTCTGAGTAAGGGACTGTATATCCCTTACAATTTCTGCTCCAAATAAAATTGATAGAAATTTGATTTAAACTTATTTGTACGCAACTGGTTTAAATACATCACAAAACAGAGAAAATAATGTCCTATTTAAAACAATTATAACTAGTCGCAGTAATATCAGGAAGATAAGCAAGTAAATTATGTTCATAAACTTGCGGAAAGAGTAATGTTTCTTATCTTCACCTGCCTAAATAACTGTTCCTTTCACTTTTTATTTTGCAAGTTACAGAGAAAAACATCTTATCTGTAACATTCTGTCTATTTGCGTTTTCACGATTGTAATATTGCTGGATGGAGAGGGTTGAAGTGAATGCCAGACGTCTCTTCAACGAGTCGGGAAAAAATCTAAAAGAGAAGAGTAGTTGACGACTTCATTTATGTTTGATCAGGAATACTGAATTTTTCCTGTCACAATCCTGAATCTTCACGGGGTCGGCACGTTAAGCTGGATTTGGCCGTCTTAGCGGTAGTGGTGGTCGGTTACTCTTCATGTTGCCATCGCTTCCATACAGGGACGGCATTGTGTACCTCATCTGTCTGCATGTAGTATTATCCTGTGTGAAACTGCGAAAAAGTTTTCGAAATATTCTCAATCGTGCAACTAAAGCAGGACTTGGGTACCTGCCCGGTATTCACCTAGTCGTAAGTGGAAAACCACTTAAAAACCACACCCAGGCTGCCCGAGACTCCGGCCGTCGTAGTTTCTCCACCATGGCGGATTCGATCCGGGCCGGCGAGCCTCCCTAAATTACGGAAGCCACGTGATCTTGCGCATGGCTGTCCAGGCGTGTAATTGGTAAAACCGATGCACTCGGTAAATGCTGTACCAGGCAGGAAAATGATGAAAGATTAAGGTTTAACGTACCGTTGACGTCTAGGTCAGCAAAGACAGAGCACACACTCGAATTTCGTAAGGAAATTGGCAGAATCGTCTTCAGTGGATCCATATGGGTATTTGCCTTTAGGGGCAGTCTTCCCAACGTTAAAGTAGCGCTTATAAATTACATGTTTTCTCAGAAAGTATTTGAGCTAGGAAGATTAAATTTTTACGGGTTATTTACTGGAGTATTGACTATAACTTAACACAAGGATTTTTAAAAATTTGAATTCAGTTGCTAGAGATTATTTTTTATGTTGCAATGAAAATTCACTACTTTTTGTGCCATTTTTGGTTTATAAATTCATCAACATACAGGTTTTTGGAAAAAGGCCGTGTTAAGTTACGCCGAAGAGACTGTGTAACATTTCCCAAAAGTTTGAAGCAAATTGGTTTTTTAGTTCTTGAATATGTATGAAACTTTTGGAAGCACCGTCACCGAGGTAATACACATATCGCACTTTACCACACGCAACACGACCTTGAAATGTACTAGCAACACCAGCCACTGCCATTCCTCCACTACTGCCACAATAGTTAGCTGTGAAACTATTTTCATGTGTTCTTTTACTTTTATTGGCCATCGAGAATATTTAGATATTATTGCTACGTCTAAAACTTTCCCTGTATACATATTGGAGGCATATACTGCACCATGAAGAAATGTGTGTCCCCGTATTCCAGGCACCATCGAATGCTCCAGTCTTGTCTCTAGTTCCACTGTTTTCTATTACTGCCTCTTCCACAGCTTTCTTCATAGATTCCATAGAGACATCTTCTACTTCAGACCCTATAAATGTATTACAGTTCGTATACTTGGTTGAGGGATTTTGAAGATTCAGCATGTCACAGAAAACTGCACCTGAAGTAGCGCCCTTACCATCTGTACGCAAGGCATACACAAATCTAATGTTGTGTTCATAGACTTTGCAACCATTTTCTTCATTTGGAGTTACTGCAACATTGTTCAAAAAGGTGATCATATATGAACACTTGCGACAATTCAGTTTCATTTCACTGACAAGTCCTACCTGATTTTATATAGAGAGTTCGAGACCGACTTCAGTACACTGAATATGTCTTACACATTTTGTATAAATTCCGTTAAGAATGACATATCAAATCTTTCGATCACGCCCGGTTTGCCCATAAAACATTTACTCTTTTCACTGACTCATCCAAGCTTACTCTGCGAGGTACTGCCTATCTCACTTTCATTGCAATGGGCAGATATACCAGCAAGATTAAGTTATTTGGTTATCGTCTTTATTGTTTACGATAATAACACCTATCTTTCGCTTTCCAACATTTCTCCTTTTGTTAAAAGCCTTCAGAGGATTGCTAGCCGCTTTCCTTTACCCATGATTATCCTTCCATAAAACAGAGACTTCAATGTACGGAATTCAGTACGAACATTTTCGGGATTACAAGAGTAAATAAACATGAAACACACGACAATCCAGAGAGCGAAATAAACTATGTGATCAAAAGTATCCAGACACCTGGCTGAAAATGACTTACAAGTTCTTAGCGCCCTCCATCGGTAATGCTGGAATTCAGTATGGTGTTGTCCTACCCTTGATGATAGCTTCCACTCTCGCAGGCATACGTTCAATCAGCTGCAGGAAGGTTTCTTGGGGAATGACAGCCCATTTTTCACGGACTGCTGCACTGAGGAGAGGTATCAATGTCGGTCGGTGAGGCCTGGCACGAAGTCGGCGTTCCAAAACATCCCAAAGGTGTTCTGTAGGATGCAGGTCAGGACTCTGTGCAGGCCAGTCCATTACAGGGATGTTACTGTTGTGTAACCACTCCGTCACAGACCGTGCATTATGAACAGGTGCTCGATCGTGTTGAAAGATGTAATCGCCATTTCCGAACTGCCCTTCAACAGTAGGAAGCAAGAAGGTGCTTAAAACATCTATGTAGGCCCCATGCTGTGATAGTACCACGCAAAACAACAAGGATTGCAAGCCCCCTCCATGAGAAACACGACTACACCATGACATCACCGCCTCCGAATTTTACTGTTGGCACTACACACGCTGGCACTCGCTGAGCATTCGCCATACCCACACCGTGCCACCGGATCGCCACATTGTGTACGACGATTCGTCACTCCACACAACGTTTTCCACTGTTCAATTGTCCAATGTTTACGCTCCCTACACCAAGTGAGGCGTCGTTCGGCATTTACCGGCGTAATGTGCGGCTTATGAGCAATCGCTCGACCACGAAATCCAAATTTTCTCACCTCCCAACTAACTGTCATAGTACTTGCAGTGGATACTGATGCAGTTTGGAATTCCTTTGTGATGATCAGGATAGATGTCTGCCTATTAAAAATTACGACCTTCTCCAACTGTCGGCAGTCTGTGCCAGTCAACAGACGAGGTCGGCCTGTACGCTTTTGTGCTGTACGTCTCCCTTCACGTTTTCACTTCACTATCACATCGGAAACAGTGGACCTACGGATGTTTATGAGTGTGGAAATCTCGCGTACAGACGTATGACACAAGTGACAATCATCTGACCACGTTCGAAGTCCGTGAATTCCGCGGAGCGCCCCAATCTTTTCTCTCACGATGTCTAATGACTATTGAATTCCCTGATATGGAGTACTTGCCAGTAGGCGGTAGCACAGTGCACTTAATATGAAAAAGTATGTTTTTTTTGGGGGGGGGGGGGGGGGTCCGGGTACTTTTGATCACAGAGTGTACACCGAACTAGCACGAGTTAGCCACAACACTTATTCTGTAATACTTATTTTCTCTGACATCACTAAAATGTACGTGATGACCATGCAGATTCGTGAGTGCAACATATGACAGCAGTTTAACAGCGCCACATTGGATCACGCCCATGCAGAACATATTTCAATCATATTTTAAAAATAATTACAGTCTTCTGAAATGAATAAATTATGTATCAATTGAAAGAGAAAAGTCTGCACATTTTTAAAATGCAAAAAGTAAAAATTTAACATTTCGTGATTTTGAACATTTCATGATTTTGAACCTCTCTGGAGGCCCTTAAGCGATTTAGGGAAACAACGTATAATCTACATCTGGATGACTCGACGGGGACTTTAGTGCAAGCCCAGTCACGCTGTTCGTCCTACACAGTCAGTTTTTATACAAGTGCGGCATGCACGACTGTGGTGACCTTGGTGTGTGACTTCAGAGCTATCGATGTCAGTCTGTAATCTAGAAACTCAAACGCTACCAGTACTACTGCTGTTCCAGTCGGTAAAAGTATGTGAAGGAAGGTCGCATTCTCGCTGCCCTTGTTCTTAATTGCTTATATGTACTTACCGCATACGCCAGTCCCGGGAAAGTCGACATAACGCCCATAGATCCGGCCTGTCACAGTTCTCCTCCAACAGGAAAGATAAACAACTTGGCTCCCTACACGTTTGTCTGGTCACTGCCATTGTAAATGGGGAGGGGTGAGGGAGAGGGGGGTGGGGCAGAAAGACACAGAAGATACAGTGTTGCTTTCAGCGAGCTTTCCGCTACAAGCACGATTAAGGGGTGATACCATTGTAGAATTAAAAAAAAAAATAGTGGCTTAGAAAATGCTTTGAACTTTCTAAAATGCCAATCACAGAGGGAAAGCCCGGATAAAAAAAAAAAAAAAAACTGTTGTATGAAATCCCGAGCTCCACCGAAATCGCCTCGAATTATCCGAAATAGCCTGCCTGTGTCAACTTGATACACACTGTAGTGCGTGGGTGTACTTCACTATTTCAGAATAATAGTCGTTTTGCTTGGCGTCAGATAGCGTCAGTACGTCTACGAAAAAGAAAATTCTTTCGCTTCGAATCTTGGTTTTTGTGTGCAGTATTGACATTTGATAGTTTATTTGTGAACTTCCAGCATGAGATTTTATACACTGAAGCGCCAAAGACACTGGAATAGGCATGCATACTCAAATGCAGAGAGATGTAAACAGGCAGAATACGGCGCTGCAGTTGGCAACCCCTACATAAGACAACAAGGGCCAGGCGCAGTTGTTATATCGGTTACTGCTGCTACAATGGCAGGTTATAAAGATTTAAGTGAGTTTGAACGTGATGTTATAGTTGACGCACTAGCGATAGGACACTGCATCGCGGAAGTAGCAATGAAGTGAAGATTTTCCCGTACAACCATTTCACGAGTGTACCGTGAATATCTGGAATCCTATAAAACATCAACACATCGCTGCAGCCGGAAAAAGATTCAGCAAGAACGGGACCAATGACTACTGAAGAGAATCTTTCAGAGTGACGGAAGTGCAACCCTTCCGCCTGTTGCTGCAGATTTCAATGCTGGACCGTCAACAAGCATCAGCAAATGAAACGTTCAACGAAACATCATCGATATAGGCTTGCTCTTGATGACTGCATCACACAAAGCTTCACGACTCGCCTGGGCCCGTCAACACCAACATTGGACTGTTTATCACTAGAAACATGTTCCTTGGTCGGACGAGTTTCTTTTCATATTGTATCGACCGGATTGTGTACGGGTATGGAGAAAATGGTTCAAATGGCTCTGAGCACTATGGGACTTAACATCTAAGGTCATCAGTCCCCTAGAACTTAGAACTACTTAAACCTAAGGACATCACACACATTCATGCCCGAGACAGGATTCGAACCTCCGACCGTAACGGGCGCGCGGTTCCAGACTGAAGCGTCTAGAACCGCTCGGGGGTATAGAGACAACCTCATGAATTCATAGACTCTGCATGTCAGCAGGTGACTGTTCAAGCTGGTGGAGGCTTTGTAATGGTGTGGGGAATCTATAGCTGGAGTGACATGGAAACCCTGATACGTCTAGATACGATTCTGACAGGTGAAACGTACTTAAATATCCTGTCTTATCACCTACATCCATTCATGTCCAGTGTGCATTCCGACGGACTGGGCCATTCCAACAGGACAATGTGACGTGCCACACGTCAAGAATTGCTACAGAGTGGCTCCAGGAACACTTCCGCTGGCCACCAATATCCCCAGACATGAACATTATTGAGCATGCCTGGGATGTCTTGCGAAGTGCTGTTCAAAAGAGGTCCCCACTCCCTCGTACTCTTATGGATATATGGACAGCCCTGCAGGATTCGTGGTGTCAGTTCGTTCCAGCATTATTTCAGACGATAGTCGAGTCCATGCCACGTCGTGTTGAGGCACTTCCGCGTTCTCGGCGGGCCTTAACACTATATTAGGCAGGTTTACCAGTTTTTTGGCTTTTCAGTGTAGTATATAGTTTTATCTTCCTAGTAAAAATGTGTGGTAAGGAATTGTACTCGGGCATAAATGGTACGAAAATCGAATCCAACGCATCGCCGAAGCAGTATGTCATCAAAGCATCCAAAGGATAGATACGAGACTGAGAGCATTTCGGGAGGAGTCAATGCCTCTGCTAAGAAATTGAAAGACAATGAGCAGGATTTTGAAGTGAACTACAGATGAGGTATAAGTTTATAAATTTTCTTGTCGTTTTCTCTGTTATTTCTGAATATTTGAAATGTAAAACATGCAATGCAGACATCACGTTCCAAGAACGATGTCCTCAAGGCTTAGGCTTCGCTATAATTATTACCACCCAGAAATTGCTATACGAAGCGGTAAGTTTATTCGGGACGTATATTAAATCAACTGTCGAATCGTCCTAGCAAAGGAATTGTAAAATTTTGTGCGTTCAAGGAACTGTCACGACCGTTATTTCAAACGTTCTATGATAAACTAGTGGATATGATTTCGATCGCAGTGGTAGCTGTACGGCAAGCTAGTCCTGGCATAGCAGATTAATTATAAGAATTTTCCAAAAGTATAATTTTTTCATCTGTTCATGTCTGCAATACATTTCAAAAGTTCAAGCGCGTTTCTCTCGGAATATGATTTTTCAAAACGGCACTCACAGTAACTCCAACAATATTAAATATTCTTATTTGAAAATTTAATCACAACCTTGAAATAACATTTCAAAATGAACCACGTAGAGGATTTCCGATTGTGTTAACAGAATCTTCAGGCGGTTCTCAGTACTACAACGTTATAAATAAATGAAAAGCACCAGTTTGCTTTTGTTCTACAATATTACTTCTATTGTGTTAACCGGTTTTCGGCCTTGTAAGCCAAAAACACAATAAAAGTAATATTGTAGAACAAAAGCAAACTGGTGCTTTTCAATTGTTATGATTTCCGATTAGTTAATTTAAAGAATCTTTATTAACACATGACTGCCAGTTTTTGATGGCAATTGAACGACTTTATTCAGAAAACCCGCCAATTGCACGAAAATCAATATTTCTAAAATCTCCTACCTCGTTCACTAGCTACACTCATGTAGACTACCCTCATGTAGACTACACAGGTTTTTTTTTCTTTTTTACAGATTCATATTGGCAGCAGTTATAGTGCGCACCGCGGTTCGTCCCATATTCAATATGCCTCGACAGAATTGCTGCATTCTCGCCATTTTGTAACGTTTTGCGACAAAACGTTTTTGTGGTATATTGAAACATATACTCAATAACTGCCCCAAGTATTATTACTCTGGCACATATCGTTCTGAATAAAAAGTGATGTAGACAGGTAGGTATCTTCAGGTCATAAAGCCCAAAATCTCGTTGATGGTACATGGACGTGAATATTCTGTCGACGTAGAGATCATCGGAAGAGTGACACTAGCACGGTTTGTCTGGGATAGCGGTCGGCACCATGAGTGGTCTCTTTAAGGGAAGCATTCAAGATCTAGCTGAAGTGAAATATAAGGCTCTCTAAAAGCACGAATTCGTTAATTATAAGAGAGCAACTATTGGAATATTACTAACATACACAGTCTGTCCAAAAAGTTCTGAGACTGACTTTATCCTGGTGTATAAGCGACGTCAGCGCAGCAACAAATATACATTTGGCCATCTGTTGTCAGCAGGCAGTGTTAAGTATTGGACCTGTGGCCGTAGTGTGTAAACACTGTTGTATCGAAAATAGCTATCGAGTAACATGTCTAAATCAAGTGTCACGGACTTTTCCCAGAATTTTTTGAAGAAGAAAAACAGTGTGTGCAAAGGTTGCTCTGCACAGTATAACTGGCGAACAAAAGCAACGAGGCTTAGGCGCCTTCCGCCGACTTGACTGAAATGCAAAATGCAGGCAGTTTTTTTCTGGAAAGAATCACCACGATGACGAAACGGGGTGATTTCAATACGAACCTGTCACAAAACGCCAAAGTGCAGAAATTCACATGAAAGATCAACGTTTTGGAGACATAACTGCCATTCAAGCCATTGTAACGCGCGCTTTGAACATCATCCCAAAGAAAGACTTTTATCATAGTTTCACAGGGTTGTGTGAACGTGCTGCGCATAATACTCAAGTAGGGAGAGACGTTGTAGAACACCTGAAGCATTAAGCCCATCATCTTAACTTTTCTCTATTTTTTGTTAGCTCAATCTCTGAGTCTAAAATACATAGTGCTTCGAAGAAATTGATTATGCTTCGTAACTATTTTCAAGTGTAGTCTCAAATGTTTGGAGTTTCATGTTAACCGCTTTCCACAAAACAAGGAAAAATGACAGCGTCAATAAAGGGCGTGATCATCCAGGGTTCAACTTAACACAGTTTGTTGTGTGCCATTAATCTTTATCTGTGCTGAACTATAATGATTGTGCCATGCTTCTGTCAATTCTTAAACGTGCATTACGCGTTTCATGTCGCGAAATGAAAGCAATCACTCAGTGCGTCGAACTGCTCTCTTTATTTATTTATTTTTTTTTTAAAAAAAGAACGAGCTGCACTTAGCAGCCCCATCGGTCAGACAAATCAGTAACAGCTTGCACTGTACGTGCATGAGCATTGTCCTTCTAAATGATGGTCCGGTCCTGCAGAAAGTGTCATCACTTCTGTCTCCATGCTGTTCATTTTTGGAACACAACCGACGAGCAGCTTAGAGACAGAAGTGCAGAAATGATGATGCTTTCTGCAGGACCTGACCATCATTTTCATCATCTTGCAGGACAGTGCTCAAGCACGTACAGTGCAAGCTATTACTGATTTGTTTGAATGATGGGGCTGTTACGTGCCATACCACCTACTGCACTCCCCTAACGTAAGCTCTCGCAAGTTCAACTCGATTTCTAAACTGAAAGAAACACTTCACGGCATTCGCTTCAGTACTGCTACAAATTCGTCGGGCAATAGACCGGGCCGCTCGAACTGTCAACAAAACTGGCACTGCTAAGAGTATCCTACGACTTCCACATCGCTGGCAACGGGTTATACACAATCGTGGTGACTACTTTGAAGGTCAGTAAAACTTTGAAACACATATCTATTTTTTACGAGCTGTAAATAAATAGTTGCCACTATTAAAGTTCCAACACTCGTACAATAAGTTGTGGATTAGGCCGGTGGAACTACAAAATCGTAAAGTGTCGTAGATGCACGGTTTTCCGTCGAAGGCAGGTCAGAGGCGTTAAAAGGGTGGCGGCCATCTCGCAGTTGAGCACTATTCGGTACAACGTGGTTGAGGTAAACCTTTGCTGATGATCAAACCGCATTCCTTTTCTCTCACAAAAATTTTTCGCATCGTCAGTCACGACACTTAGAAATATTTCCCTTGGGTCCTTCAGGAACTTAGAATCATTCTGCATTAAATAGCCGGCCGGGGCGGCAGAGCGGTTCTAGGCGCTACAGTCTGGAACCGCGCGATCGCTACGGTCGCAGGTTCGAATGCTGCCTCGGGCATGGGTGTGTTTGATGTCCTTAGGTTAGTTAGGTTTAAGTAGTTCTACGTTCTAGGGGACTGATGACCTAAGAGTTTAAGTCCCATAGTGCTCAGAGCCATTTGAACCATTTTTGCATTAAATAGAACTTGTAATTTTGTATATGAAGTTGTTTGGGACTCTGAATTAGTGCTCCGAATCCAGACTTTAACCCAATTTGTCGGCGATGGAATATTTTCTGCTACTAATCAACATTTAGGTTATAGCACTGTGTGTCGGTTAGAATCTGATTAGATGTGTGTTAGTATCAGATTCAGCGTCAGTTAACTCTGAACTGTGAACACTGTATGTGTGTTTCCAGCTACTTTTAGTTTATTTATTGTTATGTAGTGAGTAGCTAACCACGATTTTGGGCGCTGAAACATTTTCAAATCTCTTAATTACTTAGTTGGTTTCACCAGTCTCTGAATTAGTGTGTGGACATCTAGAGCGAATAAACTCTTATTAGTCAAAATTTAAACACTCTTTGTGTAGCGTAAATTGCACCTTTGTACAGTCTACGTAGTAATCGTTTGTCTATCTTATTAGGACATCAAGAGCGAATTTATTTTTATTGAAAAGCACAAATTAAGGAGGCGAGGACGAAACATCATCCCCCGAATAGACTACAAAAGCCATCGCCGTTTTTCGTGATTTCAGCCTCTCAAATCGCACTCTTCCGTACGCACGAGGACCGTGTAATCGCACATGCAACCCCTTCCTGAATCCTTCTGCGTATAGTTATCTATGAAACCACCTTTCTGGTGGATACAACAAGGCAAAACGTTATTTAGAAAGGAGCTGCGGTGATGTTCCTTTGGGATATACAGAGAGATGACAAAAGTCATGGGATTCCTCCCAATATGGTGTCGACCTCCTTTTGCCCGGTGTAGTCCATTAACTCGACGTGACGTGGATTCAACAAGATGCTGTAAGTCCCCTGCAGAACTATTGAGCCATGCTGCCCATAGCTGTCCATGACTGCGAAATTATTGCTGGTGCAGGATTTCGTGCGTAAACTGAGCTCTTCATTACGTCCCGTAAACGTTGGATGGGATTCATATCGGGCGATCTGTGTGGCCAAATCATTTCCTCGAACTGTCCAGAATGTTCTTCAAACCAGTCCAGAAAAATAGTGGCCCAGTGACATGGCGCATTGTCCTGAGAGCATGAAGTCCGCGAATGGCAGCAAATGGCCTGCAGGTAGCCTAACATAACCATTTCCAGACAGTGATCGGTTCAGCTGGACCAGAGGATCCAATGGAAAAACAGTCCACACCATTATGGAGGCACCACCAGCTCGCACTGTGCCCTATGCACTGCTTGGGTACATTTCTTCGTGCGGTCTGCGCCACATTCGAACCCTTCCACCAGCTCTTGCCAACAGAAAACAGGAGTCATATGACCAGGCCACGGTTTTCCAATCGTCTAAGTTCCAACAGATATGGTCTGAAGCCCAGTAGAGGCGCTGCAGGTTATGTCGTGCTGTTAACTAAGATACCCGCGGTGGTCGTCTGTTGCCATAGTACATCAACGCCAAATTTCGTCGCACTGTCCTAAAGGATACGGTTGTCGTATGTCCCACATTGATTGTGCGATTATTTCACCCAGTGATGCTTGTCTGTTAGCACTGACAACTCTACGCAAACGCCACAGCTCTCATTCATTAAGTGAAGGCCGTCGGTCACAGCGTAGTCCCTGATGGAGGATAATGCCTGAAATTCGGTATTCTCGGCACACTCTTGGTCTGTGGATCTTGGAATACTGTATTCCGTAACGTTTTCCAAAAAAGGAATGTTCCATGCGTCTGGCTCCCAATTACCATTCTGTGTTCAGAGTCTGTTAAGTCCCGTTTTGCGGCTATAATCACTTCGGAAAGCCTTTCACATGAATCACCTGAGTATAAATGACAGCTCTGCCAATGCACTGTGCTTTCATACCTTGCGTCCGCGGTACTATTCCCATAGGCATATGTGTTTATCGCTATCCCATGACTTTTTATCATCTCAGTGAATAGCAGCAAATATTGGCCACTGTAGCAAGTGGCTGGACATTCTGTGTGTTGTAGGTATAATCAGAAACGGTTCTCATAATTTAAGAGAAACCGAAGGACGTACCTTCAAGGACCATGAGACCTCTGTCAGAATCTGACATGCCTGCATTTTGGAGATCTCTCACAGCGTATTTCGTGCAGTAAACGATGCGTCGATACGTTTCGATCACGTTAGCTTCTCTGACTCATTTCAGCGCCAAATGCCGTTCACAGTCGGTGCTGTCTACCCCACTACACACTGCACAGTATCTGCGATCCTATCAAAAATGATCCCAACGTGAGCACATCAAGTTCCTACTCCATACCCCAACCGTCACAATGCTCACATGAAAGTTTCCTTTTACAAGATTCTCATCAGTTTGCCAGCTACGTTCCATGTGCACTATTGTCATCCAAAATCTCATTTAACGAAATTTTTACCCAGAACTAGGCATCAGATCCCAGAACCCCAACAGCTTCTGCATCAAAATCGACAAAAACAGCATCAAAAGGTATATCCATGAATATCTAAAGCATGATAGCCACAGCAAGGAAGTTCATTTGTGTTAGTAAAATCTGCACTTTTCCAACATCTTTTAGTAGTTTTCTTTTTTCAGCTTTGTTTATTCAAGGGTTGTACAGTTGAAGATAAACGCGTGGATGCTGCCAGTCCGTCTCGACAGTGCGGCGGAAAAAAGAAAAGAATAGAGAAAACAAATAGGCCAAGTGCGAGTAAGACTTGCGCAATGAGAGTTCTTACAAACTTAATTACGTATATAGACTATTCATCCATCCTGGGATCGAGAATCTCTACGACTTTTGCCTGTCATAGATGTTGATACTGGCATGACATCGGTCCCCTGAATTCCAAGACTGTATCAAAATCTCTACAGCAGTTCCTGAAACTAGCGCAGACGTACAAAAAGGAGAGCGAGTGAGGGACTTCAGGTTATATACAGGGTGTTTCCATAAATGTGTCTGCCTCTGTAAGTTACGAACTAATAGGCGACGGAAATATTTATTGCGGTAGGTCACCATAAGAAACGTTACACTGTCTGCGGAGCTATGAATATAGTTTATTGTGTTATTATCCAAAGAGTTACAGCAAAAAGATACAATTTTTTTAAATAGAACAATAGTCGTTTCTATCATGCACTGGAATCAGTATCACCAGCTGTTTATACATCAATTTAAATTACATTCCTGTCACTTTTAGGTTGGGAGCTACAACCCTTCAAAGTTTCAGGGGCAGATACCACACACGCTGCACATAACGCAATGCGCCTTCTAAATGTGGTGCGGCCGAAACGTCGTCGGTGTCACGGAGCGAGAAGCTTCCTCGATGCGCTGTTAGATTGCCGACTGTCGCCGCATACGGCCGTATAGCCGGCAGTTCGAGCCACAAACAAACGGGGCTCAATTTACCACAGCCCCTGACATCTGATGAAGATGCCATACACGAACAACGAGTACGTTGACATATTACTGATGCTCGGCGAGTGCCGACACGATGCCACTGAAGCAGCCATGCCGTACGCCTTGAGATATCCTAGCCGAAGAACTCCGGCAGCCTTTACGTTCTTAATTGCGGAACAACGACTTCGGAAAACAGGCAGATTTGTAATGCGCCGCAGTAACAGACGAAGAACTGCAAGAAGTGAGGAGACGGAGGTGTTTGTTTTAGCCGCAGTACACCACGATACTCATGTCAGCTTACGAGTTGTTGCTGCAGTCGCTGGTGCAAGTCTCACATCTGAGTGGCGTATAGTACACGGTCACAGGTTTCACCCGTACCGCCTGTCATTGGACCCAGAAGCTGCATGGGAACGATTTCAGTGCGAGAGTTACATTCTGTGAATGGGCCATGCGTAATTTCACGCTGGAGCGTTTACAAGGTGTTATGTTCTCTGACGAGTCCACGCTCACAAATTATGGTGCAGTGAATCGCCATAACGTGCACTACTGGGCCGCAGACAGTCCTTGGTGGGTACGACTGTCGACCGTCACCGTAGGTGGTCTATTAATGTGTGGTGCGGAATCCTTGGGGATGAAATCATCGGTCTTTACTACTTCCAAGGTACATTGACAGGTGAGTTTTATCGCGCGTTTATAGTCGACAGTTTTGGTGGTCTCCTTGAACATGCGTGTCTACACGCGAGAGTTCATATGTGGGTGCAGCGCGGTGGTCACCCAGACCATTCTGCGAATGGTGTTGTGGAAGAACTAAACAACAGGTTTGTAGGGAGGTGGTTGGGTCGCCATAGTACCCATTCATGGCCCGCTATGTATCCCAATTTAACACCATTAGATTTCTTTTTGTGGGGACATCTAAAGGTTCGTGTTTATGTCACTGAGCCCACACCCACAGATGCTCTAAAACGGCGCATCGAGGTCGCATGTTGCTCCGCGACACCGGCAATCCTACTCGTCCGCAGATCTTTTAGAAGGTGCACTGCATTGTGCATTCAGGAACATGGACACACATTTTAACATCTCATTTAAATCAACTTCCCACCGCCAGAACATCTATCACACTCAACACAGCCATGTACTATATATACAAGTGTGGTATCTGCCCCTGAAACTTCGAAAGTTTGTAGCTCCCAAACTGAAAGTAATAGGTATGTAATTTAAATTGAGGCATACACAGCTGGTGTTACTGATTCCAATGCACGATAGAAACAACTATTGTTCCATTTCAAAAATTGTATCTTTTTGCTGTAACTCTTTGGATAATAACACAATACACAATGTACATAGCTCCGCAGACAGTGTAACGTTTCTTAGTGTGACCTACCGCAACAAATATTTCCGGCGCCTATTAGTTCGTAACGTATAGAGGCAAACAAATTTAGTGAAACACCCTGTATGCAGAGAGAAAATGGAATAAAATATTTTTATTTACTTACTGAAACATGACTGCAACTTATATTTTATGTTGACACGCGGTAATATTTTTCTATTATGCTTTCCACGGATGACGAATGCAATTTCAGTTCTAATCCAAAGAAACTGGTAAACCTGCCTAATATCGTGTAGGGCCTCCACGAGCACGTAGAAGTACCGTAACGTGACCTCGCATGGTCTCTACTAATGTCTAACGTAATGCTGGAGGTAAGTGACACCATGAATCTAGAAGGGCTGTCCATAAATCTGTAAGAGAACGATGGGGTGGAGCTCTCTTATGAACAGCACGGTGCAAGACATCACACGTATGCTCAATAATGTTCATGTCTGGTGCGTTTGGTGGCCAGCGGAAGTGTTTAAACTCAGAAGAGTGTTGCTGGAGTCGCTGTGTAGCAATTCTGGACGTGTTGTCTATCGCATTGTGCTGCTGGAATTGCCCTAGTCCTTTGGAATGTACAATGCCCATGAATGGATGCAGGTGATCAGAAAGGACACCTACGTACTTGACACCTGTGAGAGTCGTATCTCGACGTATCAGGGGTCCCATATCACTTCAACTGCACACGCCCCACACCATTATAGATCTTCCACCTGCTTGAACAATCCCCTGCTGACATGCAGGGTTCATGGATTCATGAGGTCGTCTCCATAACGTACACGTCAATCCACTTGATACAATTTGAAACGAGACGCTTCCGACGACGCAAAATGTTTCCGGTCATCAACAATCCAATGTCGGTGTTGACGGGCCCAGGCGAGGCATAAAGCTTTGTGTAGCGCTGTTATCAAGGGTACACGAGTGAGCCTTCGGCTCCGAAAGCCCATATCGATGACGTTTCGTTTAACGGTTCGCACGCTGAGATTTGTTGGTGGCCGAGCATAGAAATCTGCAGCAACTTGCAGAAGGGTTGCACTTCTGTCATGTTGAACGATTCTTTTCAGTCGTCGTTGGTCCCGTTCTTGCAGGGTCTTTTTCCGGTCGCAGCGATATCAGAGATTTGATGTGTTACCGGATTCCTGATATTCACGGTACGATTATGAAATGGTCGTACCGGAAAATCGTCACTTCACAGCTATCTCGGAGATGCTGTTGCCCACCGTTCTTGCGCTGACTGTAACGCCACGTTCAAACTCACTTAGAGCTTGATAACCTGCCATTGCAGCAGCAGTAACAGGTCCAGCAACTGCGCCGGACACTTGTCTTATATAGGCGTTGCCGGCCGCGGCGCTGTATGCTGCCTGTTTACATACACTCCTGGAAATTGAAATAAGAACACCGTGAATTCATTGTCCCAGGAAGGTGAAACTTTATTGACACATTCCTGGGGTCAGATGATCACACTGACAGAACCACAGGCACATAGACACAGGCAAAAGAGCATGCACAATGTCGGCACTAGTACAGTGTATATCCACCTTTCGCAGCAATGCAGGCTGCTATTCTCCCATGGAGACGATCGTAGAGATGCTGGATGTAGTCCTGTGGAACGGCTTGCCATGCCATTACCACCTGGCGCCTCAGTTAGACCAGCGTTCGTGCTGGACGTGCAGAACGCATGAGACGACGCTTCATCCAGTCCCAAACATGCTCAATGGGGGACAGTTCCGGAGATCTTGCTGGCCAGGGTAGTTGACTTACACCTTCTAGAGTACGTTGGGTGGCACGGGATACATGCGGACGTGCAATGTCCTGTTGGAACAGCAAGTTCCCTTGCCGGTCTAGGAATGGTAGAACGTTGGGTTCGATGATGGTTTGGATGTACCATGCACTATTCAGTGTCCCCCTCGACGATCACCAGAGGTGTACAGCCAGTGTAGGAGATCGCTCCCCACACCATGATGCCGGGTGTTGGCCCTGTGTGCCTCGGTCGTATGCAGTCCTGATTGTGGCGCTCACCTGCACGGCGCCAAACACGGATACGACCATCATTGGCACCAAGGCAGAAGCGACTCTCATTGCTGAAGACGACACGTCTCCATTCGTCCCTCCATTCACGCCTGTCGCGATACCACTGGAGGCGGGCTGCACGATGTTGGGGCGTGAGCGGAAGACGGCCTAACGGTGTGCGGGACCGTAGCCCAGCTTCATGGAGACGGTTGCGAATGGTCCTCGCCGATACCCCAGGAGCAACAGTGTCCCTAATTTGCTGGGAAGTGGCGGTGTGGTCGCCTACGGCACTGCGTAGGATCCTACGGTCTTGGCGTGCATCCGTGCGTCGCTGCGGTCCGGTCCCAGGTCGACGGGCACGTACACCTTCCGCCGACCACTGGCGACAACATCGATGTACTGTGGAGACCTGACACCCCACGTGTTGAGCAATTCGGCGGTACGTCCACCCGGCCTCCCGCATGCCCACTATACGCCCTCGCTCAAAGTCCGTCAACTACACATTCGGTTCACGTCCACGCTGTCGCGGCATGCTACCAGTGTTCAAGACTGCGATGGAGCTCCGTATGCCACGGCAAACTGGCTGACACTGACGGCGGCGGTGCACAAATGCTGCGCAGCTAGCGCCATTCGACGGCCAACACCGCGGTTCCTGGTGTGTCCGCTGTGCCGTGCGTGTGATCATTGCTTGTACAGCCCTCTCGCAGTGTCCGGAACAAGTATGGTGAGTTGACACACCGGTGTCAATGTGTTCTTTTTTCCATTTCCAGGAGTGTATATCTGTATTTGAATATGCATGCGTATAGCGGTTCCTTTGGCGCTTCAGTGTATTATACAACTATATGCACAATGTATAAAGAGGAATGGTTATTAGCAAAAACCTCGAAAAGTTCTTCAGCGATTTACTTCCAATTTTCACACAATACTTTAATAAACGTTTAAACGCTCATATGACATATATTTTTAAATATTTTTGTATATAGATATATACACACTCCATAAAAGAGAAACATTGTCAAAAATGTCGAAAAGTTCTTGTCCGAGTTTCCTCAGATTATTACACAATGCTCTAATCAGACGGACATAGGGAAAAAATAGTAGGCAAAATTCTCGAAAAGTTCATGACAATTCTTTCATATTTTTACTAGACGCTCTAATAAACTTACAAACGAACAAATGCTGATCTACAGGGAGAGAGGGGAGAAGGAGATGGGAAGGGAGCCGGAGATTAGAACATACATCCAATTCTCGAAAACATTTAGCTATCATGAAGCAGTGGTGGGTTCGCTACTTCTGTATATAAGGAAAGACTATGAAGCGAGTTTCTCATTCAGAAATCGCATTTGTGTATTGTTTGTTGGTGAGAGAAATACTCGTAACTACCGACACGTGTTGAAATTCGACAGTGACAGGATCGAGACAGTGTTGTACAGTTCTGTAATGCTGCAGCCGGCGGTCCTTGGGGTACTACGATTGTCCTGCGAATCGATGGGCTTAAGTGGTCAACAGTCAGCGCCCTAGAGGACAGGCGTATTGTTCTGTTGCCCGCGGGGATTGTAGAACCACGTCAGTTCGAGTCAACAAAGGATAGGGTGGCGATGTGCAGTGATCAGGTTTCGCCCAAAGCGCTGGGCGAGTTCCTCCATTTGCTCGGAAGTGGAGGCCGACGGTGCCTGCAATCTCTGGGCCGGACAGCGATCACAGAATCGAGGCGCACGCCCTGCAGTCTTTCTCAAACGATTTTACAGAAACTATTTGGTAATAAAACTTCGATTTTGCTTTGTGTTGTATTGTATGTTAACCGGGGGCCTAGAAACGACGGAGAGGCTCCATCCCCACCGCAGCCGCAGTGGTCCACAACCCCACGACGACTACCGCAGTCCACTTCACCCCTCCGCCGCCCCACACCGAACCACTCTTTCAGGGTTATTCTGTGGTTCGGCCCCCGGTGGACCCCCTCCCCCCCTCCCCCAGAGAACGTCTCACACCAGACGAGTGTAACCCCTAGGTTTGCGTGGTAGAGTAATGGTGGTGTGCGCGTACGTGGAGAACTTGTTTGCACAGTAATCGCCGACATAGTGTAGCTTAGGCGAAATAAGGGGAACCAGCCTGCATTCGCCGAGACAGATGGAAAACCGCCTATAAAGCATCCACAGACTGGCCGGCTCACCGGACCTCGACACAAGTCCGCCGGGCGGATTCTTGCTGGGGACCAGGCGCTCCTTCCCAACCCGGAAGGCCACGCGTTAGACCGAAGGGCTAACCGGTCGGGCCCGCCTTTGCTTCACTTGTAGCTTTATATGTCGGGTTCTTGGTGATGCGCTCATCATTTAGTTAATAGTCGTTGTTATTGTGATATTTACGTGGAGGTAAGACAATGCACGTAATTCGAAAAAGTTTTCAATGAAAAATAGGGGCTGCTATTATTTTGCTTAATACGTTGCTGCATATGAAATTTAGCTAATATATTTAATTTTTCTTTAGACTTGGATGGAGGTATCTATAAGTCACCAATCTCGAGAAAATTGATCTGACGTAGCGCACTCATTTGTGGTTGCGCCGCGCCATTGATAAGGCCAGAGTGAAGTATCCATAACATTCCCAATACTTCGTAGATGGCTTGAGAGATCGAAATGAGGTTTTGGCAAATGACAGCATGTAAAGAAGGGTGTATTTTGCCTTACGGTTGTTATGCAAAACTTCATTATCTACTGTATTATTTCCTCAACTACAGACTCGTAATTTTTGAGGGCCATCTATAGCTGGTTGAAAGAAGAAATGCTGTGGGTTTTGGAGCAACATGGGTGAATTCATTACACGTTTATTTTGTACTGAGGATTCGATTTTTCATAGATACTAACCTTACTTTCCATCAGTTCGTCTCTTAATACACTTAATAAACCACTGTTTCAGAATTCTCTCACAATTGCGCCTCCACAACATGTTAGCAAGGGGAGGCTGTGTGAAGCCCGCAGTGTTTTAGCAAAAGAAGCAAATTGTAACATAGCAACAACATAAACGTGTAGGTTTTGCTCAAAATTCGCCGCTCATGACGCTTTTCTGAAAGTTACTAATGATTAACAAGCCAGTCGAAAATAAATTGCTGAATTTTCGGCGGAATTATCTTTGGATACTAACCAAAGCGAGGTGACAGATGTTACTGAATGGTCACCATGCAAGTATGGGCATGGTTATGCCCCAATTGATGTTTACAGAAAGTTTTAGTATCGGCTTCACTTTAGAACGACACTTCCCCTACAGCACACGGCGTTTCCCCTGCAGCGCCTTCTGCAACCCCCACCACTAACGCTCTTCCCAGGCATTCTGCGCATCTACCGGCCACAGTATTTTGTGCGGACTCGATTGTAAAGTGATCAGGTGGGCTTGTTTGCAGCCATTTGGACTCTATCACAGAACTGAAGCAGCATGGCGTGACATATTTGTACTTATCATCTAAGCTCAGTGCTCTTCTATACCAGAATGCTTAGAGAAGCACCTCCATTGTTGGAGCCAAAGGTAGCAGCTCTGTGTGGTAAATTTCGCAGCCTGTACAGCCCCATATGACCTACAGATTAAATCGTGTTTCCTTTCTACTGTAATAAACGAGACTGGTTTGGTAAGACCGGTAAAAAAAGCAAGAAAAAATCTTTGTTTCATAAACAACTCACCTTGCTTCTCAGGGTAGTCTCCTTTGAGGGGTATGCACTTGGTCAACCGATCATACAGCTTTTACATCTCATGTGAAAAACAAGTTCTGTCAAACTGCAGAACACTCATTAAATGCAACCATCACTTCCTCATTTGATGAAAATTTTTTCCCAGCAAACCAGTGTTTCGAGGTAGAGATTAGGAAGAAGATACTTAGGGCTAAGTCCAGTGGATACGGCGGATGAGGAACCAATTCAAAGCCTAATTTATGCACTTTCGCCATTTTTATCGCTGATTTATAGGGTGATGCATTATCCTGGTGAAAGAGCACTTCGTTGTGTGTCAACATTAGACTCTTTTCAGGCAATACATTTCAACCGATCCAACAATCAAGCATAACAGTCTAGTTATGGTTCTGCTTGTCCCCAATTAATCTATGAGGATTATTCCTTCAGAATCCGCAAAATGATGATCATCACCTTACCAGCTGACAAAAAATGTCTTTGCCCTCCTTGGTGCATTTTCACCATCTTTTGTCCACTGCGTTGCCTGCCGTTTGGATTGGTGTGTAATGACGTGTTATCAGTTGTCACAAACTGCCACAAAAAGTCTTCTGGATTGCAATTTAACATCGCAAGACTTTGTGTTGAAATTTTGTGCTGGATGCACTTTTGGTCGACTGTGAGCCATCGTGGACTCACCTCGCACACAGATTCTTCATAACAAATTCTCCATGTAGGATATTATGCACTCGTTGAGGTCAGATGCCTATAGTCTCACCAATCTCAAGAATTTTATTCCGCTGTCTTGCATTATCATATCAGTGTCAATGATTTCCTTTTGTGGTGATCTCAAATGGACGACCGCATTGCTCTTCGCCTTTGGTGCTTGCCCGACCACGTTTAAATTCATTATCCAAAAGTAAATGGTGTTCAACAATGGTACAGTGTCCATGTGCACTTCATCCAGTTCTGTATTGATTTGTGCGGCAGTCCAAATCTTCAAAAGAAAATTTTTAATAAAAGAACGAAACTCTGTTCCCTCCATTTTCAACCGCAGTTGACACACTGACCAATTCAGACTGTTGTCAACAATGAATTGTACACTGTACTGTGTTGAAATTGTCTATGCGACGCTTGAAATAATCAAGCTTACCAACCATGAAGGCACAATAAAAACGTTCCATTCTTTCACTAAAATTTACCAGACTTATTAAGCTACCCTCGTATTGATAGAATAAGTAAAATTTCGTTATCAGCCCTCGTTAGTGGTGTTGTAATTTTACTGCATATCAGCTTACAAAAGTTTCTTTCCCTTTCTATTTAAGTTCAAGTGGTTTTAAATTGATCTCTGGAGACCAGTGTATTTTATTTCTTACAACTATGGGTAATCACAGTTTCTTCAGGGAGAATGAAATAAAAGGTCAGCAGGCAAAGAGAAACACAATCTACATATTCCCTGGTGACGATGGCAAGTGTTTAGTGGTGTCACACGTGAGAGTGATCCTGTGCCTCTTGTAAGGACGCCAGCCTCGGCTGCCTTGAAACTGCCTAACGGGGACGCCGCCACGCAGCGGTTGGTTTACAAATTTGCACGCTACGGCTGTTAATTTGACAACAGCGCCTGCCCGACCCGACGACACGTCTGGGGCAGAGGTACGCCAGTGTGGCCAAGGCCAACACTTCTCAGCCTCGTAGTCAAGAACGTATTTAGAACGAAAAAGTGGACTTACACTGAGGTGACATCATGGGGTAGCGATATGCTCATATACTGGGGGAGTCATTCTGGATGTGGAAAGGGTGCTTCCGGATGCCATGAAGAGTACAGGGTGCAGCAAAGTGCAGTACCAATGTGTAACGCTTTGGATCGGACGAGATTCTCTAATAGTGGAAATGGTAAAGACTGCCAGTGTTGCTTCCGAGATTAAGGTGGAGCTCACCATCTGAAGCATAGTGGAGGGTCTGAATTAGAGGCTCAGGCGGTTCTGTGGCCGTGTAGGCTGCAGATTCCTTGACTTGCGCCATCGGGTGTGGGTTTCCGGGTTCCGCTTAATAGGTCAGGAGTCCACTACACACAGGAGGCGGCTATAGCTTGTCGGTAAACTGAAGAGCGAGCGAGCGAGTCCCCACTCTGCCTACCCTGCTACGTCACAGGGCGCTTCTACAGGCTGTTTCACAACGCAGTACCGGCCCTGCCACGGCGCGCGCTTTAAACCTGTGGCGACGCCGTATACAGATACGTCCCGGCTGTGTTTATTTTTTAGACAAACGCGTTAAGAGTATAAGGAAAACAAAAAGACGATAGCTTCTTCGAAACAAAACATTATGGAGTAAATAATATTAACATAAGAATGGAAGTCAGAATTCTACTACAAACATAGAACCGAATGCCTATTCATGTGAATGTATGTTCCTCTATTCGTAAGACAAACCAGATATAGTGCAATCAATCTGTAGAATTTGACGCTTGTTCTTACTTTGTGTTTCTAAAAAAAGGTAGAAGTTTTCTTTAAAGCGTTGCATTGAAACTTAACAATTCTTGCAACACAATGAGTGTTTAAAAAGTAAGCAGAAATTTATAATTCCGTGTTTTGTATTAGTTCGATTCGCACTGATTTTTATTTATTTATTTATTGTTCCGTGGGTCCACATTAAGGAGAAGCCTCCATGCTCATGGAACGAGTCAATACATGAAATTATAACACGATTGTAGAAACAGATGAAATGAAATATAAGAAACATATTCAATTGTAGATTGTTCAAACAGATGAAATGAAATATAAGAAACATATTCAGGCGACAAGTCGTTAGTTTAAATAAAGAAAATCAAGAATGTAACACTGGAATTTGCTTAATTTTTTAGCTCTTCCAGGAGCTCCTCGACAGACTAGAAGGAGTGAGCCATGAGGAAACTCTTCAGTTTAGACTTAAAAGTGTTTGGGCTACTGCTAAGATTTTTGAGTTCTTGTGGTAGCTTATTGAAAATGGATGCAGCAGAATACTGCACTCCTTTCTGCACAAGAGTCAAGGAAGTGCATTCCACATGCAGATTTGATTTCTGCCTAGTATTAACTGAGTGAAAGCTGCTAACTCTTGGGAATAAGCTAATATTGCTAACAACAAACGACCTTAAAGAAAATATATACTGTGAGGGCAATGTCAAAATTCCCAGACTATTGAATAGGGGTCGACAAGAGGTCTTCGAACTTACACCACACATAGCTCGAACAACCCGTTTTTGAGCCAAAAATACCGTTTTTGAATCAGAAGAATTACCCCAAAAAATAATACCATATGACATAAGCGTATGAAAATATGCGAAGTAGACTAATTTTCGTGTTGAAATGTCACTTATTTCAGATACTGTTCTAATGATAAATAAAGCGGCATTTAGTTTCTGAACAATATCCTGAACATGGGCTTTCCACAACAGCTTACTATCTATCCGAACGCCTAGGAACTTGAACTGTTCCGTCTCGCTTATAATATGCCCATTCTGGCTGATTAAAATATCAGTTCTTGTTGAATTGTGAGTTAGAAACTGTAAAAACTGAGTCTTACTGTGATTTAGCATCAAATTATTTTCCTCAAGCCACGACCTTATTTCATGAACTACATTATTTGATAATGTTTCAATATTACACACAAGATCCTTCACTACCAAGCTGGTGTCATCAGCAAACTGAAATATTTTTGAATCACCTGTAATACTAGAAAGCATATCATTTATATCAATAAGAAACAGCAGTGGCCCCAGCACCGACCCTTGGAGAATGCCCCATTTAACAGTGCCCCATTGGGACTGAACATCACTACCACTCTCAATATTGCGGAGAATTACCTTCTGCTTTCTGTTCTTAAAGTAAGAGGCGAACCAATTGTAAGCTACTCCCCTTACTCCATAATGGTCCAACTTCTGCAGTAATATTTTGTGGTCAACACAGTCAAAAGCCTTCGTTAAATCAAAGAAAACACCTAACGTTCGCAACCTTTTATTTAATCCGTCCAAAACCTCACAGAGAAAAGAGACGATAGCATTTTCAATTGTTAAGCCATTTCTAAAACCAAATTGTACATTTGACAGCAAATTATGTGAATTTAAATGCTCCAGTAACCTTGTATATACAACCCTCTCGATAACTTTAGCAAACACCGATGGCATAGAAATAGGTCTATAATTGTCAACATTATCCCTGCCTCCCTTTTTACAAAGTGGCTTCACCATCGAGTACTTTAATCGGTTATGAAACCGACCACTCCTAAAGGAAAAGTTACAGATATGGCTAAGTACTGGGCTAACATACATGGAACAATACTTCAGTATTCTGCTAGATACCCAGTCATATCCATGAGAGTTCTTGGTCTTTAGTGACTTAATTATTAACTTAATCTCCCTCTTGTCAGTATCATGGAGGAGCATTTCAGGTAAAAGTCTCGGAACACTTTTTTCTACGAGCGCTATATGATTCACTGTTGGGACTAGGTTTCTATTTAGTTCATCTGCTATATTCAGAAAGTGATTATTAAATACTGTACATATATGTGACTTATCAGTAACACGTACATTCCCACTACGCACTGATTCTATATCCTCAACCTGTCTCTGCAGACCAGCCACTTCCTTTACGACTGACCATATGGTTTTAATTTTATCCTGAGACTTAGCTATTGTATCTGCATACCACATTCTTTTTGCCTTCTTATAACTTTTTTAAGCACCTTACAATACTGTTTGTAATGGGCTGCTGCATTTAGATTGTGACTGTTTCTAACGTTTTGATATAATTGCCACTTTGTTCTACAAGGTATTCTTATCCCTTCAGTCAGCCACCCAGGCTGCCTGTTTGTGCTAGTACCCTGTTTTGAACGTTCTAACGGAAAGCAACTTTCAAAGAGCACGAGAAAAGTCTTGAGGAAAGCATTATATATATCGTCTACTGTATCAGCACTATAAACATCTTGCTACTCTTGTTCCTTGATAAGGTTTACAAAAGTCTCTACAGAAACTGGATCAGCTTTCCTAAAAAGTTGGTAACTATATTTAACATGTGTTGCAGCACAAAAATCTTTTAGACTTAAAATTTGTGCATCATGATCTGAAAGGCCATTCACCTTTTTGCTAACAGAATGCCCCCCTAGTAATGAGGAATGAACAAAAATATTGTCTATGGTTGTTCTACTGTTCCCTTGCACTCTCATTGGAAGGAATATGGTTTGCATAAGATTATATGAATTAAGGAGGTCTACCAGCATCCTTTTCCTTGCACAATCACTTGTTCAGTTAATATTGAATTCACTACATATCACTAACTTTTCGTATTTCCTATAAAGTGAACCAAGAACCTCCTCTAGCTTTAGCAAAAATGTTGTGAAATCGGAGTCTGGGGATCTATAAATAACAACAGTAAGAAGTTGAGCTCCACTAAATTTAACCACACGTGCACAACATTCAAACACCTTTTCAGTGCAGTACTTTGAAACATCAGTTGACTCAAATGGGATACCGTTTTTCACATACACGGCTACTCCCCCACACCGCAAAGAGCTCCTAGAAAAGCTGCCAGCCAACCTGTATCCTGGTAAGCCTCTGAATTATCTCCTTATTTAAGAAGTGTTCAGATATACCAATAATTTCAGTCAACATCTATAAGCAGTTCACTGACTTTATCTCTAATAACCTCTATATTTTGAGGAAATATACTAATTCCCTCATTAATCGGATACCTAAGCTTTGTCGAAAGTGGTTTCTTTGTTAGAGAGACTTCCCTTAAGCAGGAATACCTATCAGCTGACTTCAATCTAAAAAAGGTACAGCTCTAACACCCACAACTACCGGAATTTTCCCATGAGTGATCCCACCACCCCCACCTATGCTGTCAACTATAAGCTTTGCCAACCTCCCCTTTCCATACTTGTTGAGGTGCAGGCCATGTCTAGTGAAACCCGTCCTGCCGATAGACTCCACCGACACCACTGAAATGTGACTCATGCCTTCTGTCATCAGCGCACCCCCAAGTCTCATGTTATTACGCCTGATGGCTGTATTAAGATGAGGCCGATCGTGACGCCGAAACAGTTCCACGAAATGCACACATTCGTGTTGCCAGACTGAGTGGCTATCTTTTGCAGGTCACCATCTATGTCATACTCTCCATCCCTATCAATACTATTACCAGCCCACCCACAATCACTACCTGATCCTCTTTAGTAAAATCCCTACATAGCCCCCCTTTGTTAACAGTCACCTGAACCAATCCTGCATTAGGCTTCAAAATGCTGGTGACCTGGTACTCACTCCCCAAAACTTCCTGCAACTGCTGGCCTACACCTCTACCATGAGAACTACCTAGTAGCAGAACCTTCTTCTTTCTCTTTGCAACTGTCCTAGCCACTGTAACTGCTGAGGTCTGCTGCATCCTTCCTACATCTACAGCTACTAGAGATTCCTCTCCACTAGATTCTGACAGCTGGTCGTATCTATTACAAACACCAATAGTAAAACTATCTGAAAATCTCCTTCTCCTAGCAGATCTCTTGCCAACAGCCAGCTCCCATTCCCCAACCCCCTTCTCCCTCCTCATCCTATCTAGCTCCTCCTGTGCGTTTTTCAACTGCACCTGAAGGGTACAGATCTTACACTCCTGCTCCTCTATCAACTTACTCTTGCTACATAACCTGCAGTTCCAGGAGAGGATCTCACCAGAATGCCCACTGGCTTCCCCACTGAATTCCCCCAGTGAAAATACTTCGAACAAGTCTCACACCGCAATCCACTACTCACGAACCTACGACAAAGCCCACACTTCTCACTCATGGTAGAATTTTACAGTTATTGAAACAAGAAAACAACTTTATCTAAGTTCCGCTACTACAATAAGAAGATGTTAAAAAGTGACTACAATAATCACAAACTTGCTCTACAAGGGAAGTAACTACTATTATTGACAGTATTAATCAACAATTGAGAATATAACAAAATACTAACACAGAAAGAAAATCAAACTTCTAATGACACAGTAACGAAACTGAAAGCAGTTCGCAAAAATTTCTTCTGAACTTATTTCACCGGAAAACACTAAGACTACTGAAGTTCCTAAATAAACTACTATACACAAATAATTAATTAGTACTTAGCTTTCGATGCGCCACTACAGCTGCACCTGGTCAGTGCGGAATGTAGACACGGGTTAGAGGTTAAGTTGCTCGATACGAAACACTCACAGATATCAGGTCACAAAACAAGAAAGGCAGAGGTGAATGAAGAGACCACTAATAAGTAAATAATATCACAAAGACCGTTAAAATATGTATCTGAAACCTAAAAATAGATGAAAACTTAGAGAGCGATCTCACACGCAGTCACACACTTATGACGTCACACCAGGTTTTTTTTTTTTGTCACTGTCTTCGTAAACATGTCTGAAAAGTATCTGTGCAATGTTTTGCATATTGGGTATTTACATTGTTGTCAGTTGTCAAAAAATTGTACGTGATTTGGTAGCATCAACTATTCTTTGTTTTGTATAAAAATAGATTTGAGAATCAGTACTAAATTTTGTTATAAGAATGGGATAAAGTGTATCAAATTTTTAGGAATGTTAAATATTGCTTTTGGTGACACTCGTATGAGTAAACCAAGAGCATACAAGTGGTATAAACATTTCAAAGCAGGCCTTAAAGAACAGCAGTTTTACAAGAATGGATGAGATTAAAAATGCAGTCAAAAGGCGTATGAAATATCCTGAGGAAACAATTCCTAAAGTGTTTTGGGAATTGGAAAAAGCACTGGCATAAGCGTATAACATGTACACATGTACTGGGGAATATTTTGAATAGGATAACATTGTTGCGCATTAACAAGTAAAGTTCTTGAAAAATGGTTCAAATGGCTCTGAGCACTATGGGACTCAACATCTTAGGTCATAAGTCCCCTAGAACTTAGAACTACTTAAACCTAACTAACCTAAGGACATCACACACACCCATGCCCGAGGCAGGATTCGAACCTGCGACCGTAGCAGCAGTAAAGTTCTTACCAAAAAATAAAAATTAATATGTGAACGCACCTTTTATATCAAGCTTTATACATAGATGTCCAGAATCGGTATACATGTTTCGAAAGAAATTTCATCAATGTTTAGAATACCTATTGCACACGTGTTTTAAGTAATATTCCTTAGAATTATGTGAATAGTAACCGAGGTAGAGTTTTAGTGACAGAATACATTCAAATGCTGCTGTTCTCTAAGCATCAAATGTTTTATGATACTGAATCACGTTCTACTAGCGAAACGTTAATTGATTTTACTATGAAGTTCTCAAGCTATTCCTGGTTTTGTACAAGTGATAATGGTATTTATTGCTTTGGACCACATTTGACTGTATTTATGTTGGAAAATCCTTTACTACCACGTAGTACATTTCTACCAAAAGAAACTTCATAGTGTATGAGCAGAGTCAGGCTTGAAAGGACACACAACATATTTTTCAAAAGAACATTCATTGCCTGTTTACATACATCGTATTCTAGAGGTCATCATCAACATTGTCCGTCATTACCGTCGTCGTCGTCATCACTTTCTAAATTAGTAACTATAGCGTCTATTATGTCTTCCATAACTCCATCCTTAACCCAGTACTCTCTTTCAAGTTTCTCCACGTGGAGACAGTCTGCACTCCAGTCATCTTGAGTTATTGTCTCAAAACCTGTAGCAATTGGGACAAGTGTTTGTATACGCTCTCTTTCGGTTATGGCAAAATTTAGTTCGGAATAAAAAATGGAAGCTCAGAAAATGGCTACATACCTTCTTTCACCAACTGCACCAACTTCGTCATGCAAATATCTCCAAGAATATGTCTTCCTCTGACGAAATTATTGAGCTTTGCCCTCGCCATTTCAATTGGATTTAAGTCGCAGTTGTATGGTGGAAGTCGCAGCACAGTGTGTCCATGAGATTCAAGTATATTATTACTTTCAAATACCTTGTCTTCCGGCTTATGTTGTTTAATTAAATCAAATAATTTTGTTTTTCTCATTGTCAAATCACTTCAACCTTATTTTTTAATAACCATTCAACCATTTCGGTTTTATTTGAGGACCTAGTTGTAGCTTTGTTGTGCTCCTTGTTGTGATATGAAGCGTTGTTCATAGCAGTAACACTGTTCGGTGGCAGATTCGGAATTACTTTATTCGATATCCAATTAGAAAAATTTTCGTAGTTCATTTGCCCATGGTAGTCTCCTGTTGCACATCGCGCTTTATAAAACAACTGTGTGTTGGGTAAGAACCCATCTTTTGGTCCAATATTGACCTCTATAATCCTATTGCTTCCGCTAACATAGTCCATAATGCCATCAATGCCAGGGCCCTGCCAACATTTTCTGTAAGTAATGTTGTTGTGCACCCAAGTTTCATCAATATAAAAGAATTTTCTGCCTAGCTCCCTTAATTTCCTCACTTGGGTCTGGTACTTACATCGCCAGTCAATTATATTCTTTCTACGAGAATCTTTTGTTTACTTACAGATCTTTTCCAAGGAAATCCCATTTCACGCAATGTCTTGTGTAAAACATCTCCTTGCCAACGAAAATATATATTTTTTGTTTCAAAGCAGTAAGTAATTTTTATAATGTCGGCACTATTTTTTGGTGTATGTAAAAGTCCTCCATCGTTTGTCGAATGACTGATTTTGTGAAACTGTCTATAACGATGGGTTTGCTCCCTAAATTATTACTTTTCCTTCGCGTTGATTCCAGTAAACCATGTGGCTTGTTTTCACGTTTCTTTCTTATGCGTCCTGTTGTGGCGAGGCTGTCGCTTGCATATACTGCAGCCATTTGATTGGGACTGTTAATATTAGCCAACAGTTCTTTTTGTATCGCCTCCTTAACACACTCGCTGTAATAACGTTAGAGACGATCGAACACTCGTTACTCCGCAAATACCTCCTTTTCTTCGTATTCTGCGCATTTTCTTGCAAATCAGGGCGATTATCCATCACTTCGGGATACTGAAGTATATCAGTGAGTACACAAAGTCAACTGACTGACACTGGGAACAAAGAACAGAAAGGACGTTTATCAGTATATCACTGCACACCGAACTACAACGCTAGACAGGTAACGGGGAAACTGATTTTGGGTGGCCCTGTAGGCCAGTGTTAGGGTTCTTCTGGGAAAGGCCACTTCCCCCACCAAAGGCGCTGCTCGCTCTTCAGTTTACAGACAGACTACACAGTTGTAGCGGAGGCTGTGTGGAAGAAACTGGACGGTTTTTTAGGTTAGAGGGTCTCAGGGAACCACAGAAAGGGCGTCCGTCTAAAAGGGGGCAGGTAAAACACAGCCTCTGTGCTGACATTGGAGAGCTGCCACCTAAAACCAGGCAAGGCCACCTCATGGTATGCGAACCCTATAAAACAACATCCATGCCAAAGGAACCTGTATACTATTTCTTTAACCTTTAATTGTCCATCCCTAACGGTAGAGTATGCTGTTCGATCAATGAGCCATGTAGAATAGGGAAATGTCAGCCAAACCTCAGGCTAGCTGGTAGTGTGGCGCAGTTGGGAATATTTCTAAGGGGACTTACAGTTTGCATTTGTCTTACAGTCAGGGGTAACCTCCCAGAAATCTTCATCATATCTGAGGGATGGGGACTATGTTTAGCTCAATACTAGGACAACATGTCCCAGACAAAAAAAAAATGAAATCTTAAAGAATCTGAAGGCCATTTGTTTATGAATATGCAGAGCAAAGTCACAGACTTTAACAATATGCGCGGAGTACCTGTTTTATACCTTAACTTCAAAGGCAGAGCGGGATATTGCAGTTATGACCCAACTAATTCCGTCTACTCCAAGAAGCAGACCAGGCTCTTTGAGATCCGCCCATTAAAGAGTTGCGATTGCCTTCAGCCGAACGTCATAGCAGGCTGGAAGTGACGCAGAGGGAGTCCCAATTGGAAATATTTGGGAATGGACTTCCAGTTCCGGCATTCACCTGATAACCAAGATAGCATCCCTAAAACCTTGGCTGATATTGGGAGATTGGAATAACATAAATTTATTTTTTGGACTGCGCTACCCATTGTCCCAGACAAATTTTTGTGTTTGCGTATATGTTTGTAGTGTACGCATGTATGTGTGGAGTCTGTAATTTGTTGCCATTGTACGACGATTAATATAACAACTGTCAGAAACTGACTGAAAGCAATGAGACTTATGCAATTTTGGAAACCCATACTGTTTTCCCACGATGCTGTCCAAGGACCTGTGTGGAGTCGTTAGAATCAATGAAACAATATTCAATGTTATTCCATTTGTTGCTCAGAATACAAATCGTTGCTGTGTCTTCTGCAATGGCTGATGGCTACATAATTTGAAGGGAAATCCTCTGTATCGAGCAGTGGACTATAGGCCGCCAGAGTGAAAGTCGATGACGCCCTGTTGAGGAGGTCTGTCCAGCTGGTAAGGTAGACGCGCTCTTTCGGTAACCCTGCTTGTAGATGGCGGTGACCGCAACATGTGTGTCCGAGCTCCACTGCCCGCCTTGTCCCACCAGGTAGACCGTGATGTCGGATGCTGTGATGTGTTGAATGCTGAACCTCACCAAATGGTGTGGTAGGCCGTCAGACTTGTGCGACGCTGTAGTTTTAGGGCAACTTTTTAGATGGCTCATCTCGCAATGCAGCAAGTGTAAGACCAACTCTAGAACTATCTCACAGGCAAGTTGTTAACTTACCATAACCAGAGAATCAAGTGCGAACGACATGAACGCCATCGATCCTATTGGTCGAGTGCTTTAAGGCTAGTGAGGATGGATTATTTATGTCATCTAGGATACGCTCCGCTCCACGTCGTCATACGTAATGATAGAATCGGTCCTGTTCTTCTCGAGTCGTCAGCGGTCTTTAGTGCCGCTGCATTTATTTAAAGAAATTGTTACAGCGTCCTTACTGCTCAGTGAAACCGCTGAAAGGCGACATTACGTTCTACCTAGTGTCTCCCGTATAACGTTGGTTGATTTGTTGGATGGTTGATCCTGTGGATGGCACTAAACGATGAGGTCATCGGTCCCATCGGATTATGGAAGGATGGGGAAGGAAGTCGGCTATACTCTTTCAAAAGAGCCATCTCGGCATTTGCCTGAAGCGATTTAGGGAAATCAAGGAAAATGTTAAACAGAATGGCTGGACGCGGGTTTGAACCATCGTCCTCCCGAATGCGACTCCAGTGTACTAATCACTGCGCCACCTCGCTCGGTCTCGCTCAAGAGTGTTGAGGTTGTTGTCTTACTGACCGAGTAACAATGTTTAAATATTTACAGTTCCCGAGTGGAGACCGTTGATACACACATCAAAAAAAGTTTTGCATCACCTCGGTCCCGGTACAGAAAGTTGGAATAGAGATCAACATAAACATCATTCCCGTCCTTTTTATTGCTCTTGAAAACCACACATTGCATGTTGTATTACCATACAGCGAGACCTTCAGAGGTGGTGGTCGAGATTGCTGTACACACCGGTACCTCTAATACCCAGTAGCACGTCCTCTTGCATTGATGCATGGCTGTATTCGTCGTAGCGTTCTATCCACAAGTTCTTTAATGCACTGTTGGTCCAAATTGTCCCACTCCTCAACGGCGATCAGCTTCGATCCCTCAAAGTGGTTGGTGGGATAGTCGTCCATAAACAGCCCTTTTCAAACTATCCCAGGCATTTTCGGTAGTGTTCATGTCTGGGGAACATGCTAGTCTCTCTAGTCGAGCGATATCGTTATGCTGAAGGATATCATTCACAAGATGTGCATGATGGGGGCGCGAATTGTCGTCCATGAAGACGAATGCCTCGCCAGTATGCTGAAGATATGGTTGCACTATCGGTCGGAGAATGGCTTTCACGTATCGTATACCCATTACGGCGCCTTCCATGACCACCAGCGGCGTACGTCGGCCCCATATAATACCACCCCAAAAAAGCGGTGAACCTCCACCCTACTGAACTCGCTAGATAGTGTGTCTAATGCATTTAGCCTCACCGGGTTGCCTCCAAACACGTCTCCAACGACTGTCTTGTTGAAGGCATATGCGACACTCATCGGTGAAGAGAACGTGATGCCAATGCTGAGCGGTCCATGATGCATGTTGTTGGGCCCATCTGTACCGCGCTGCAAGGTGTCGTGGTTGCAAAACTGGACCTCGCCATGGACGTCGGGAGTGAATTTGCGCATCATGCAGCCTATTGCGGACAGTTTGAGTTGTAACACGACGTTCTGTGGCTGCACGAAAAGCATTATTCAACATGGTGGCGTTGCTGTCAGGGTTCCTCAGAGAGGTCAGTAGTAGCCCTTGGGCGACCTGAGCGAGGCATGTCATCGGCAGTTCATGTCTCTCTGTATCTCCTCCATGTCCAAACAACGTCGCTTTGATTCACTCCGAGACGCATGGACACTTTCGTTGTTGGGAGCCCTTCCTGGCACAAAGTAACGATGCGGACGCGATCGAACCGCGACATTTACGGTCTAAGCATGGTTGAACTTCAGTCAACACGAGCCACGTACCTCCTTCCTGGTGGAATGACTGGAAATGATCGGCTGTCGGACCCCCTTTATCTAATAGCCGCTGCTCATGCATAGTTGTTTACATCTTTGGGCAGGTTTAGTGACATCTCTGAACAGTCAAAGGGGCCACCACACAAATGATATCTTCGTTCTGTAATGGAAGATTAGTGTGTGTGTGTGTGTGTGTGTGTGTGTGTGTGTGTGTGTGTGTGTGTGTGTGTGTGTGTGTGAGAGAGAGAGAGAGAGAGAGATACCCTTATTTTATGGCGTTTTACATACATGGCACGAATTTAATATAGGTTTCACTGCCTGAAAAAAACGTGAAGCATCCAGAAGGCGAGGAGGAAACGATACGAAACTTAAGGGTTTGAGAGTGCATATAATCTTAGTTCAGCAAATTCAAAATCGAGTCAGGTTTACGAAGAACTTGACAGTATGGGCCTACATATCGGTATGAGGATACATCCCCTCTGTCCTGGATGCATACACTGATTCGGTTGCGAAGGCTGTCATAAAGCCATTGTGCCTTCTCTTGCGACAAGCTTGTCCACAACTGTTGCAACTCCTCCTAGATATTCTGGATACTGATGCTACGGTGGCAATGATGTCCTAGCTGGAGCCACCCATTTTCTATCTGGAATAGATCTGGGTATGTTGCTCGGCACACAATACTTTAACACCACAGAGAGTTCATAGAGACACGTGGCACGTGCGCTCGACCATATTCCTGATGAACGATGATAACACCACGATACTGTAGCATCAGATGTCACACGTGAGGACCCAGGATGTACGCGACATACGGTGGTGGCGTCAAAATTTTCTGAGTCACCATCAGCTGTGTGCGGAAGTCATAGCTGACGGCTACCCACACCACAACGCCAAGAGTAGCAACGCTGTGCCTATCCAAAACATTGGAACAAAAGTGTTTCGTTCACAGTCACCGCCATTGTGGGCGAGGATGGTCATCTGGGATACTGCTGAACCGCTGTCCATTGCTGAACACAATGCGACTTTATTCATCGGCTGTCCACGCATCCCGGTCGTGACAACACTCCATAAGCAGCTGCTTGTGTTTTGGTGTTAATGGCTGCCTAATCATGGGATGTTAATTCCATAGTCCGGCTCTGCTGGCCTCCGATCATTGGTGTGGGGCGACACGGCTGTCCATTACTTGTTCTTCGATGGCAGGCATAGATGTGATGTGATGTGGCTACGATTTGCTTGGTGCACCTTACAACGATCTACCCATGTTATGGTCAGACGTCGTCATCTGGAACCTTGACGACGAGTATGCTTATTCCAATGTAGTCCAACACTTGGTCACTGTCACATCTGAGTGCCCAAAAAATACGGGTATTGCACTGTTTGACCAATTTGTCAAAAGGAGACCCCAATGAGGCACCGTATAAGCTCTGCCAGATGGTGATAACGCTGTTTCATACGGAAACGCGGCACTTCCGTGTCCTTTAGTGACCACTCGGATTCTGATGCTGTTCATACTTCTCATATACTCTAACAGGTCTGTTAATATCATTAAACACCAACGACACTAATTCTTTCCGACGACCGTTCCACCTGTCACAGAGAATTCCGACTCTAATCATTTACATACCCGCCGATGGTTTTAACGTGTACGGGGTTACATTGACACTTATTTTGGTCAGGCAGTGTAGCACACTCCGGCGCTCGATGACAAGGGGTCTCTTTTGGCTGTTCAGTCGTTTCCCCTAACCACATATTCGGAATTACTCTTCCCTATGGGCACGCGAGATGAAACCACGCGAACAGACGAGGTATAGTCACCGAATCATCAGTTTAATAAGCCACGGGTGCAAGATACTAACACAAATTCTTTGCAGACGAATGGAAAAATTGGAAGAAGCCGACCTTGGTGAAGATCAGTGTGGAATCCTTACAAATGTTGGAACATGTGAAGCAATACTGACCCTACGACTTATCTTAGAAAATAGATTAAGGAAAGGCAAACCTACGTTTCTAGCATTTGTAGACTTACAGAAAGCTTTTGACAATGTTGACTTGAATACTCTCTTTAAATTCAGAAGATGGCAGGGGTAAAATACAGGAAGCGAAAGGCTATTTACAATTTGTACAGAAACCAGAAGGCAGTTTTAAGAGTCGAGGGGAATGAAAGGGAATCAGTGGTAGGGAAGGGAGTGAGACAGGGTTGTAGCCTCTCCCCGATGTTATTCAATCTTTATATTGAGCAAGTAGCAAAGGAAACAAAAGAAAAAATCGGAGTAGGAATTAAAATCCATGGAGAAGAAATAAAAACTTTGAGGTTCGCCGATGATATTGTAATTCTGTCAGAGACAGCAAAGGACCTGGAAGAGCAGTTGAACGGAATGGACAGTGTCTTGAAACGAGGATATAAGATGAACATCAACAAAAGCAAAACGAGGATAATGGAATGTAGCTGAATTAAATCGGGCGATGCTGCGGAAATTAGATTAGGAAATGAGACGCTTAAAGTCGTAGATGAGTTTTGCTATTTGGGGAGAAAAATAACTGATGAGTAGAGTAGCATGGAGAGCTGCATCAAACCAGTCTCTGGACTGAAGGCTACAACAACAACAACATCAAAGTTAAACGTCTCTCGTCTGGTGTGATTCGCAAGCGTTGCGCAAATTTATCGAGAAGAGAAAGTGACATAAAGGGTCCAAGACCCTCTCTTTCTGCTTAAGACGGAGGGGAACATGTATCATTCTGCTGGATATCGGGGGAAGTGACTTATCAGAGAAGGAAGCCTGCTCGAGGCACATCAACACAAAATGAGACGTTCTCTTGTGGGCTAGTATCTTGCTGTTGAGTCACGGAGGTGTGATACTGGAGTAGCGGTGGCTGACAGTGACTGAGTGGCGATAATCTGAGGTTGGCTGAGTCAACTATCCGGCTGAGGCTACCTCATGCTGTTGCTCCAAAGGGATAAATTTGCAATAATATCCCTCTGAACAGAAGACAGCTCTTTAATGCAACATCATTTCATATTCCGGCAAGGGAGCCCTCCTGTCTGTCGTGCCCGTGCTGTATAAATCACTGTACACTTTTTTTTAGATGCGCACACTTCATATTTTGACAAAAAGACAGAAGCAGGTTGCAGTGGGTACCTGCACCCTATTTTAGAAGAGACAGCAAAACTTAAAAAAAAAACTGTATCTTGTCTGGATTATAGCCCAGACATTCCGGCTGGAGATTCTAGAGTGTTTGAGAGTGATTCGCTCCTTCTTTTTTGGTCCAAAAATTGCTCAGCCACTTTATTTGCCGTATTGTTTCATGTCTTTTTTTTTGTAGAATGTTTCAAACAGTCCGCAAATACCATTTTAGAGTTGTTCTCTATCTCTCTCTCTCTCTCTCTCTCTCTCTCTCTCTCTCTCTCTCTCTCTCTCTCTCTCTATATATATATATATATATATATATATATATATATATATATATATATATATGTGTGTGTACCTGCCAGGTACGGGCATTTTTATATTTTAAACCTTGTCGAACTTTTATTATTTTAATGTTTTTAGACATACTTGTCCCATAAGAAATTTTAGTATGGGCGTTAAAGATCTGGCTATTCTGCGCCCAGATAAAAGTATCATCATAATCACCGTTACACCTGAGCTTGTAGTTCCTTCTCGGTTTATGAGACTTAATGCCACACAGGTAAGACTCTAGAGCATTATGCTGATAGGAGTGTCATTTATATCTCAAGTGTAAAATACAGAGCGTAACCGGCACATATTTTTATATGTGGTGCCTTAATTATGGTACCTTAATATGTATACACAACAATGTGTTGGTTGTCTTTTCTCTGTGTCGAACAGTCTTTCTACAAACACATCACGAACTTTACGACCTGATGTTTTCTGCACTATGCCTATCAATAAAGACTAACCATTTTGCATCCGCGCCTCCACACTTCAACACCTGACCAGCTGCTCAGGAGAAAACACGAGTTATTAATTAGTAGTTATTAATGAAACATGTACTTTGTGGTACTAACCAACCTAAAAACATTTGACTTGTAATGGCTATAATTATTAGCTTGCAAGTGACGTAAACAGTGATATAATATTGTTCAGTGCACCGTCCTCAGTCAGCAACAGAAATTTCAGTGCTTATACTGTTACATCCTGTATGTTCGAGGATACCGTGGGTAAAGAACAGAATGGTTCAAATGGCTCTGAGCACTATGGGACTTGACTTCTGAGGTCATCAGTTCCCTAGAACTTAGAACTACTTAAACCTAACTAACCTAAGGACATCACACGCATCAATGCCCGAGGCAGGATTCGAACCTGCGACTGTAGCGATCGCGCGGTTCCAGACTGTAGCGCCTAGAACCGCTCGGCCACTCCGGCCGGCCTGGTAAAGATCACTCAGCGAGTAACAGTGAATTACATGGTTTTTACTAAAGGGGTATTTAATTTCAGGCGAAATCATTATTTATTTTGGGGTAACTAGTGACCAAGCAGATTGTAGCTTTATCTCCCCTACAAAAAAATAATGACTTCCTCCGTTTTTAGGATGGGCCGATGCATCACCTCGTCCCTCATTTTGCGTCGCTGCTTTTCTGTTGGGCGCAGGACAGCCGTAATGAAGTGGTATCAGGCAACGTGGCAAAGTGTGTTGTCGTACGTACTGCGTATATCGTCCTTATAGCATGCGTCCTCGCCGAGGCCACAGACATGCGAAGAACCAGAGTAAATACCACAGCGTCCTCGTAAAAAGCACTTTGTTTGTCACAAGTCTTCGCGACGTAAGATCACTCATAGCCCTGCGCGTCTTTAGGAAGCTGCAGCAATTTTTGTCATATGTAGTTAATTCTTTGGCTAGACCTGCATTACTAAAACAGTAGAGCAGGATTGTTTCAAAAACTTGTGTTATCATATGGGAACACAGCACACTCTTCTCCTCAGGAAATACACTTTCCTTTCCTTTCGGTATGCTGCATAAAGTTATCTTTGATACCTCACGAGACCGCATTGCAGAGGAATAAGACGCTGGCGTAGTAACGAGGAAATGTAACTTGCAGTTTATCATGCTGCATGAGTAGCTACGTTGTTGTTGTGCTCTTCAGTCCTGAGACTGGTATGATGCAGATTTCCATGCTACTCTATCCTGTGCAAGCTTCGTCACCTCCCAGTACGTACTGCAACCTACTTCCTTCTGAATCTGCTTAGTGTATTCATCTCTTGGTCTCCCTCTACGATTTTTACCCTCCGCGCAGCCCTCCAATACTAAATTGGTGATTCCTCGATGTCTCAGAACTCGTCCTACCAACCGATCCCTTCCTCTAGTCAAGTTGTGCCAGAAACTCCTCTTCTCCCCAATACTATTCAGTACCTCCTCATCAGTTATGTGATCTGCCCATCTAATCTTCAGCATTCTTTGTAGCACCACATTTCGAAAGCTTCTATTCTCTTCTTGTCTAAACTAATTATCGCCCATGTTTCACTTCCATACATGGCTACACTCCATACAAATACTTTCAGTAAATCTATACTCGATGTTAACAAATTTTTCTTCTTCAGAAACGTTTTCCTTGCCATTGCCAGTCTACAGTTTATATCCTCTCTACTTCGACCAGCATGAGTTATTTTGCTCCCCAAATAGCAAAACTCCTTTACTACTTTAAGTGTCTCATTTCCTAATCTAATTCCCTCAGCATCACCCGACTTAATTCAACTACATTCCATTATCCTCGTTTTGCTTTTGTTGATGTTCATCTTATATCCTCCTTTCAAGACCTTTTAAGACACTGTCCATTCCGTTCAACTCCTCTCCCAAGTCCTTTGCTGTCTGTGACAGAATTACAATGTCATCGGCGAACCTCAAAGTTTTTATTTCTACTAAAGGGCATGCTACCGAAGAAATGGAATAATCAGATTGGTGAAGGGAAATTAGGATCATTGCGTAATCACAAATTGCATAATCTAATAAGCTTAACTCTCGTATTTCCTGACTGAACACACTCCCTCAAAAACTCATTCAAGAAGAGCAGGAAGTACGCACGCACTACACCACCAAACCACAGGTGATATTGTATTTATAACAACTGTTGTGCAATACCTTTAAATCCAAGGCTATATCAGTAGAAGCAGAGCGTCACTGTTAAAGCCATAAAGTTGGTTCTTGGTATCAATTTTCCGAAGTCTGGAATATTAGATTTTTATTTTCTTAGCAATTGGTATTCATCATAGAGAAAATTCATCATAGAGAAAATACGCCGCCACTTTGATGCACCACATTACAGCTCGCTACATATCTCACGTTCGTAACATTATGCCTTGCTCCACACAGCACCTAGGCCTGAAGTACCATACCGAACTCCCTTTCAAAGACCGCAGTATTAGGAAATGAACCGATTTCTCCGTTTATGCTTTAGAAACGACCTTGTGGTTTGCCTAAAACTGTGGCGTCGTGTGTACGTTCCTCGACTGTGTATTATCTACTTACGAGATGTGTGACTACCAAGTCCAGATCGCCGATATGACAGACAATTAAAGGAGAATTATCACACTAGTTTCGTAGTATGATCATCTCAGAATAAATAGTCTAGTCCTTATGCTCCATTGTCCGACGCCTGTTTTATGTAGCACTGACGAACGCACCTGCCAAATATCGTACAAGTCTCTTCACAATCAGCATAAGATATTTGCCCCGAACCATCGCATGTACAGGGGGTGGACAAAAATATGGAAACATTAAAAACCAACACATTACTTTGCCTATTGCGGGGTGGGTAATGCACCGACATTCAAAATAGCTTCCAGTCACCTCGAAATGCCGGCCGGTGTGGCCGAGCGGTTCTAGACGATTCAGTCTGGAACCGCGCTATCGCTGCTGTCGCAGGTTGAAATCCTGCTTCGGGCATGGCTGTGTGTGATGTCCTTAGCTTAGTAGGTTTAAGTAGTTCTAAGTTCTAGGGGCTGATGGCCTCAGATGTTAAGTCTCATAGTTCTCAGATCCATTTGAACCCATCTCGAAATGGATAAATACAGGTTCGGTATGGTTTTCAAGGGAATATTACGCCATTCTTCCTGCAGAATAGTGCCAAGTTCAGGTAACGATGATGGAGGTGGCCAGCAATCGCGCATCCATCTCTCCAAAGTGGACCACAAAGGCTCAAGAATATTGCTCAATAATATGGCAACTGTGGCGGCCAGATGAGATGCGACATTTCATCCTCGAGCTCATAAAACCAGTCCTGAACGATGTAAGCTATGTGGACAGGAGTCCTGTCGTCTTAGAACACAGCATTACCATGGAGATCAAACATGGTGTAAGTAGGCTGTTTAGGTTTTTATGTTGGTAGCGCCACGTAGCGCTCTATATGAAAATCACTGGCTGTGCTGTGTGCAGTCTGTGGCTGGTTGGCATTGTTGTGATATTCGCCATTGTAGTGTTGGGCAGTTGGCTGTTAACAAGGCGTAGTGTTGCACAGTTGGAGGTGAGCTGCCAGCAGTGGAGGATGTGTGGAGAGAAATGGCGGAGTTTTGAGAGCGGATGATCTGGACGTGTGTCCATCAGAGACAGTAAATCTGTAAGACTGGATGTCATGAACTGATATATATATATATATATATATATATATATATATATATATATATATATATATATATATATATATATATATATAATGACTTTTGAACATTATTAAGGTAAATACATTGTTCGTTCTTTGTCAAAATCTTTCATTTGCTAACTATGCCCTATCAGTGAATAGTGACTTCAGTAGTTAGAATCTTTTATTTAGTTGGCAGTATTGGCGCTCGCTGTGTTGCAGTACTTTGAGTAACGAAGATTTTTGTGAGGTAAGTGACTCATGAAAGGTATAGGTTATTGTTAGTCAGGGCCATTCTTTTGTAGGGATTATTGAAAGTCAGATTGCGTTGATCTAAAAATATTGTGTGTCAGTTTAGTGTTGATCAGAATAAGTAAAGAGAGTAATATCTGAGTACGTTCGGTTTTGCTCAGCTGTTTGAAAAGCAAATAATCTAAGAGGTTTGTTTATCAGCACAGTCATTCATTAATTTTTCCAAGGGAACGTTTCAATGGTACCATGGGCTGAATCTTATCATCCAAAATAGTCAGTGATCCTTAGCAGTAATGATGTCTTTGCAGAGTAACCGTGGTGCTCATGGAATACCACGATATGGCTACCAAGATCATCACCGAACCCCCGCCATGTTTTAGTCGTGGCACGCTAGCTCGGCCTGAAGTTGGAAACCTCATGTAACAAGACTCATCAGACCAAATGACGTTCTTCCATTGCTGCATAGTCCAGCATTTGTGGCTTCCGCACCACGTTTCCCTGTTACGGGCTTTTGCAGCACTGGCGAGTGGTTTTGGAATTTCAGCTCGCCCTGCAATTCTCTGATTATGGAGCTCACCTCGTGTTCTTTTGGGACTGTCAGGGTTCGCGAGTGCAACATTCAGTTCTGCAGTGACTTTGCAGCTGACTCCCTCTTGATTTTCGTCACAGTCCTCTTCAATAACCGTTCGTAACGATTACTCGACACACACTTTCGTACAAGAAGTAACTCAGCAGCTGATGTTTTTCCGCTTTCCCTCTATGCGGTATACATCTTCTACATGGTGTCTCTTGAACCACCAAACACTTCTATTGCCTTTGTTACGGAAGCACCCACATACTAGCACCAACAATCTGCTTACGTTCGAATTTACTTAGCTTCAACATAATGCTCTCACAACTACACAGAATACTGCCCTGAACAGGGCTGACACTTGCAACGTATTGAGACCACTGCACAGGTGCTGTTCGTGGTCAAATGCAACAGCGCACCCTGCACGCTTGAGCATGTTCAAGAATACGTTTCTCGCGGTGTTTCCGTATTTTTTGTCCAACCCCTGTTTTAGTTTTTAGTTTCACTCCGTATGACGAAATAATTTTGAAGTTTCGTGACAAATGGCTCTGGGCACACATGATACCTGTGACCATTCATGTCATGTTCTGGACTCCATTCGTCAAACTGATACTGGTTTGATATGTGTGTCTGTTTGGACGGGCAGCAGGTGAATTTCGTTTCCAAAGTTTTTTGCCTGGGAGGGGGGAGTGAGTGTGGGGGAGAAAAGGGAGCATCAGCTCTCTCTCCATCTCCCCTGCCCCTCGCTAGCTTTGTCCTGCTTGTTCTAATACACTGAAGAACCAAAGAAACAGTTACACGTGCCTAATATCGTGTAGGGCCCCCACGAGCACGCAGAAGTGCCGCAGTACGACGTGGCATGGACTCGATTAATGTCTGGAGTAGTGCTAGAGGGAATTGACATCATGAAACCTGCAGGGCTGTCCATAAATTCGTAACAGTACGAGGCGGCGCAAATCTCTTCCGAACAGCACAGTCCAAGGCATCCCAGATATGCACAATAATGTTTATGTCTGGGGAGTTTGTTGGCCAGCTGAAGTGTTTAAACTCAGAAATGTGTTACTGGAGCCACTCTGTAGGAATTCTGGGCGAGTGGGGTGTCGCATTGTACTGCTGGAATTGCCCAATGCCCAATGCACAATGGACATGAATGGATGCAGGTGATCTGACAGGATGCTTACGTACGTGTCACCTGTGAGGGTCATGTTTAGACGTTTCAGTGGTCCCATATTACTCCTACTGCACACGTCGCACACAATTAGAGAGTCTCCAGCCTCTTGAACAGTCCCCTGCTGTCATGGAGGGGCCATGGATTCATGAGGTTGTCTCCATACTCGTACACATCCAGCCGCTCGATAGAATTTGAAATGAGACTCGTACGACGAGGCAACGTATTTCCAATAATCAACAGTCCATTTTCGGTGTTGACGGGCCCAGGCGAGGCGTAAAGCTTTGTGTAGTGCAGTCCTCAAGGGTACACGAGTGGGCCTTCCTCTCCGAAAGCCCATACGATGATGTTTCGTTGAATGGTTCGCACGCTGCCTCTTGTTGATGTCCTAACATTGAAATCTGCAGCAATTTGCGGAAGGGTTGCACTTCTGTCACGTTGAACGATTATCTTCAGTGGCTGGTTCCGTTCTTGCAGGATCTTTTTCCGGCCGCAGCGATGTCAGGGATTTCATGTTTTACCGTTTTCTTGAAATTCGCTCGTGAAATGGTCGTACGGGAAAATTCCCACTTCATCACTACCTCGGAGACGCCGTGTCCCATGGATCGTACGCCGACTATAACGCCACGTTCAAACTCGCTTAAATCTTGATAACCCTCCATTGTAGCAGCAGTAACCGAGCTAACAACTGCGTCAGACTCTTGTTGTCTTACATAGGCGTTGACGACAGCAGTGTCGTATTCTGCCTGTTTACATATCTCTGTATTTGAATATGCATGCCTATATCAGTTTCTTTGGTGCTTCACTGTAGAATACCTTACTTTTCCTCGCATGTCAGGCACCAGTTTGCAAATAGCTCTGTATGCAATGAATCGAGTCGACTAGGTCATTGACAAGCTTAACAATGTAATCTTCACGCGGTTCCGGCATTGTAGACTGTTGGGAAAGAAGGAAGACTAACTACTAACACCCTTCAACGAAGAGGTTGTGAGAGACAGAGCACAAGCTCAGATTGGTCAAATGTGGGGCAGGAAATCGGATGTGTGTTTATCAAAGTAACTGTCACGACGTTTGCCTCTAGAGACTTAGGGAAATGATGCAAAACCTAAATTCGGATGGCCCTTCAGGTTTTTTTATCCTCAGGGACGCGACTCCAGCGTCTTCTTCACCATTGTGTCATCCCTCAGCCGCATTTGCGACTACAGCCGTTCTAGGTAATCCGAACAACAGTGTCAGAGTTATTACGAAGTAATGCGGTTCTAGTCAGCCTTGACCTGCGACTCTGATGCATTGCGTTTAGTCACGGCAAACGCGGCTGCTTCCGTAGAGAAACGTGAAAGGTTGTGCGCTGGTACGGTAAGATTATAATGCTGAACGTTTATCAGTGTCAATTTGTTAAGCGTGGTGACGGTGCATTCATGGGTGCCGACACAAGAGACACAGGAAGATTGATTATGATAGCAGAATTAACAGTAATTTCAATTCCAACTAAGTGTATTAGGTCTAGAACTTTGCTTCCACCGTGTTGCAACAGATAACAGTATCGGCAAGTGGTGGCGCAGGTGATAGGTCGTAAGTATCGTACAATAAGCCTACTCTTTTTTGAACATAATGCCATCAAAATATTAGTCGATTTGTGACTGCATCATAAATTTATCCTCGATTGAATATGTCAACTTACGAGCCGGCCGCGGTGGTCTCGCGGTTCTAGGCGCGCAGTCCGGAACCGGGGGACTGCTACGGTCGCAGGTTCGAATCCTGCCTCGTCCATGGATGTGTGTGATGTCCTTAGGTTAGTTAGGTTTAAGTGGTTCTAAGTTCTAGGGGACTGATAACCACAGCAGTTTAGTCCCATAGTGCTCAGAGCCATTTGAACCATTGTCAACGTACGTCTCTAATTCTCGTCATCTGCGGCATCTTTTAATTTTCTGCTTTAATATGAAGAAATCTGCGGCTGAAACTCACAAAATGCTGCATAAGAAGCATGGTGAGGCATCTGTTAGTGAAAGAACGTGCAGAGAATGTTCCCAACGCTTCAAGAACTGTGATTTTGACGTCGAAGACCTGCATGGTGCTGGAAGAGAGAATATTTTCGAAACTACTCAGGAGATCGTTATCCAAAGCAACTGAAGCGTTTGAGCCGAGCACTGAAAGACCAAAGGGCACAATACAGCGATAGACATGAAATAGTGGTTTTGCAGCGTGACTATGTTGAACCACATTGCCGAAAAACCCGTCAAAATATACTTGTATACGTTGAAATGGGAACTCCTACCCCACCCGCCGTTTGCTCCAATGGCACACGGCTTGGGTGACCAACATTACAGTGCAAAATTGGGTCGATTCATGGAGCTCCTCGAAAGACGCCCAGTTCTTCCGCCGTGGGATTCATATGCTGCCGTAAAGATGGGAGAAAGTAGACTACTTTGAATTGTGATTTTCTGTGATGTTCTTCGCAATAAATCCCTGAATTTCAAGAAAAAACGACAAAAGCAAGATGGAGACCTAATACATTCCGAGAAACTGATCTGAAGACTACTGTACTGTTGGATGCTCATCCTCTAGTGTATAAGAAATTCGAGCATATGGAATACTTCCAGAAGTTATTCTCTGGAAGGCTATTGCGGATTTTATGGGAATGATACGGATGACAAGGTAACGAGAAAAGCGACTACCATGGGCAGTCAGATGTATGAAAAGAGCACGTTCTCACATTTCGTAATCCAATCCAAGATAAAATTTGGAGCCGGCAGATGTGGCCGACCGTCTCTAAGCGCTTCAGTCTGGAACCGCGCGACCGATACGGTCGCAGGTTCGAATCCTACCTCGGGCATGGATGTGTACGATGTCTTTAGGTTCGTTAGGTTTAAGTAGTTTTAAGTTTTAGAGGATTGATGTCCTCAGATGTTAAGTCCCATAGGGCTCAGAGCCATTTGAACCATAACATTTGGACTATGAGTGGGAAACGTTTATCTCTAGCACACGAATTATTACAGAAACGTACACCCGTACATACCTCCACTTCACTTGTCTGGTGAACGAACCGTACTACACTGGCTTCACACACCAGTGGGTTGCCTAAAATTCAGTCTACGCGGAATTGGGATTGAGGACTTGCCACGTGATTAGTCCGGAGTGCAAGAAGACATTATCTACACTGTCTGACGAAAAGAGTCAAGCACCCTGAAGGGGACAAGGAAAATGGATGAAACTTAACGGTCTGGGAGGATGTATAATGTTACCTCGGTGACAACAGTGTTGAGTAACATTTACAAAAAACTTGGCAGTATCAGCCTACTTATCACTATGGCGCTGCAGCCTATCTGGCCAGGATACAAGATGTGATTCGGTTGGGAAGGGTGTCCTAAAACTGTATCCCTTTCCCAGGATATCTTGTCAACAACTCTTGTAACTGGTCCCTAGTAGACTGAATACTGGCACTAGGACACAGTTGATTTCCGAGGTGGTCCCCATATGTTCTATCGGGAGCAGATCTGGGGATCCTCTTGGCCATGGGAGTAGCTCAACATCAAGCAGCAGAAGATAAAGACCGCTAGAAGCCGTAATCTGAAGACATACACGATGGCTCTCCATACCAGACATCAGGAGTAACACCGCTGTGCCTCTACAGAACATTGTAAGAATGGGATCTCGTCCTAAGTCGCCGCTATACTCACCTTTGATGGTTATGTGGGATGGTGGAGAATCGCTATGAGTCGCTGAACTCAATCTGACGCCATTCATCAGCAGTCCAGGGCACCACTCAATAGGCAGCCGTTTGCTTTCTGGTGGTGCCGGTGGCCTATGGATGGGACGGTAAGTCCATAGTGCGGCAGCTGCTTGTCTCGGACCATTGGTGCAGGATGATACAGAATTTTGCAGGGAGTCCACTACCTGTTCTCGGATGCTAAGCGCAGATGTGAAAGGGCTACCATATGTTTGGTGCACAAAACAGCAATCCTCCATTGTGGTGGTGAGACGCGGCCACCGGAATCTTCACGATGAGTATGTCTACACTCAGGTTCAAATGGTTCATATGGCTCTGAGCACTATGGGACTTAACTGCTGAGGTCATCAGTCCTACACTCAGGTTCCCATGCACTTCACTGTTACATGTAAATACCGCACAAAACTGGATATTGCACGATTCGACAAGTCAGCCAAATTGGAGACGCACAATGAGGTGTTCTTTCCTACTCTGTCAGGCGCTGATGAATGCTACCTCACACGAGTACCCGACATCTCCGTATCGTTCACAGTGAACACTCAACATCTGACGCTGTTCACGTCCTTACACCCAACAAGTCCTGGTTACAACATAAAATATGAACAAGCCTAAAGCACTCTGGCGATCGTTCTACCTGTCACAGAGAATTACTGCTCTAAACATTTACTTATCCGGCGATGGCGTGTATGTGTACTAAGTTACACTGTCACCCGACCATATCTTCTGGGTCCTTCACTTGTTTTGTTAGCTTGTCTACACTGTGCGAGCCTGCCAGCGGCGGAAAGACACAACGCGAATCGTAATTCGCCTGTTGCTGAACTTGAGATAGAGGGGACCACATAGCTTCACAACGCTTCTGTCTCCTGCCGACGTCAAAGTCTTCAAACAACTAAAAATCTTCCTTACTGCAGACGGGTTTAACAGAGCGTGGCTCAGTCATACCCGGAAAAAAATCTGCATTGACTTGCATATAAGATATTCAACATTAAGAAACGGGAAGTGAGAGTGTTTGTTGAATTATGTACGTGCAGAGTGTGGTTGTTGGTAGACAACTTCGTAAATATATGCCGTTAAGTGATAAGTATATAACACGTGAGATGGCTATAGCTGTCAAACGAATACGAAAAAGAAAATTATCAAGCTGTAGACTAAATGGATACAAGGACCAAAGTAGTTGGTCAGCTTCGATGGTAGACTGGAGAATGAGTGGGTCCTTTTTAAAAGCAGCAATGTAGCTTTATTAGATAAATTTAGAGATACTGAAACCAGCGGAAAAATGCTCCTAATGGAGCACTAAAAATGCGAATATATACCTGTTTATTTAAGAGACTGACTGAAGAGTGGGACACCAGCTGCCTCATTTTATCTCCCTCAGCAGTTTTTAAATTTTTCCCATAACTTATGGCATATTTGTGCTTTTACAAATATGGATCTCACTTCGAACTCCCACAAGCTCCCCTAACTGTAACTCACCCACACTCTCTTGTCCATCGCTGTAAAGTCGCTCACATCCATCCCCTCCCAACTGCCCTTTCTCACTCGCTCATTCAGCATCCAACTCATTGTCACTAACTCTTTGTATTTCTCTGTCACTGACTCCAGTGTCGCAGCCGCAGTCCCCTTCGCTCTGCCCTACTACTACAGCTTCCTCTCACTGTCGCTGTCTCCCTCTTGCTCTCTTTTACTGCAAATATCTCCTTCCTTCGTTCCTTGCGCTGCTCTCTGTCGTCACCGTTACTGTCTCTGTCTTCCCCGTTCTCACTGTCACATACTCCACTTCTCATTATCACTGGCTCTCACCAGACTACTACTCTCTCTTTATTCGTCCGCCCTGGCACTGCCTTCTTCACTCTTTCCTAGCACTGTTCTGTCACTGTCAACTATTTTCCACTGCCGCTGTGTCCCTCTCTTTCTCTCACACTGGCATTGTCTCCTTCGTAGTTTCTATAACACAACCACTATCTGCTGGCTGTCAGTATTTATTACTTTTCTGTCTCTCTGCGACTGCCACTCTATTCTTCTCTCTCAGCATAAGAAAGCGTGAGTATACTCGCTTACAAGAATTTTTCGATTAATTTTTAAAGATGCTGATAAAGGTAGAATGAGCCAGCAGGTACCCCATTTTTTCGCCTCACATCAGATTTTACGTGCTTATTTTACATGTACAAGAAGGGTAATTTTAAGCCTCTGTGTTTCGGAAACGGATAAGGATATCAAGTTTCCAAGGTTATTCGAAGTCGGAATCTTAGCAGTAAATCGTAAAAATTAGTCATTTGCCGTCTCGGAAGCCGCGGCACGGGGGATGAAACTTCCTGGCAGATTAAAACTGTGTACCGGACCGAGAATCGAACTCGGGACCTTTGCTTTCGCGGACTCTACCATCTGAGCAGGAGAGCTTCTGTGCAGTTTGGAAAGTAGCAGACGAGGTACAAGCGGAGTAAAAGCTGTGAGGACGGGGCGTGAGACGTGCTTGGTTAGCTCAGATGGTAGAGCATTTGCCCGCGAAAGGCGAAGGTCCCGACTTCGAGTCTCGGTCCGGCACAATGTTTTAATCTGCCAGGAAGTTTCAAATCAGTGCACACACCGCTGCAGAGAGAAAATCTCATTTTGGAAATTTTTGGGATATTTCTCGATAATGGATAAAGATTTTTGAAAACAGGGAGATGGCTCTTTTAGATAAATGCCTAGATAATATGTCGTTAAAATTTCAACATTTTTCTGTAGTTATTTATGATTTAGATTTCGTCTCGTACCGAATTTTACGTGTAGAAGTAAGGTAATTTTGAACCTCAGTATATTAGATACGGATAAAGATATCAAGGAAATTTTCGAGGCTGTTCGAGATAGGAATCTTAGAAATATATCGTAAAAATTTCAGACATTTTCTGTACGTCTTGGAATTCTCGGTTGGGATTTGATTCACTGGTGACGGCGGATATCTAGTAAAAAACGCTTTGTGGAGTTTTCCTAGGAATCACTCATGAAGTAATTGTGCCTCGGTAAGTCCCGTCAAGCCCATTGCAGGCCACATAAAATGCAAAAAGAACCAGCCGATTTGCTCCATCTGCCTAAGCAGGAGGACGCGTGTAAAATTCATACTTTGACGCTGTGCTGTAGGATAGAGACACAGACGATCGTTCGGTTGGGTGTACAAATGAACCCTAGCCCAAGGGCTACCCAAAGCACCTGACGCTGCCCTTTTTTTTTTTTTTATCAACAACAGAATCCGAGATATGAGCAGCGGAAAATCCCGTTTCTATGAGCAGCGTTTTGGAAAATGTTAGGCGCACTTACACTGAGGTGATAAATGTCATGGGACACCTCCAGATACCAAGTTGGACATCCTTTTGCCCCGTGTAGTGCAGCAGCTCTATGTGGCATGGATTCAGCAAGTCGTTCGAAGTCCCCTGGAGAAATATTGAACCACGTTGCCTCTATAGGTGTTCATAATTGCTGAAGTGTTGTCAGTGCAGGAGTGGTTCAAATGGCTCTGAGCACTATGGGACTTAACTTCTGAGGTCGTCAGTCCCCTAGAACTTATAACTACTTAAACCTAACGAACCTAAGGACATCACACACAACCATGCCCGAGGCAGGATTCGAACCTGCAACCATAAAGGTCTCGTGGTTCCAGACTGTAGCACCTAGAACCTCTCGGCCACTCGGGCCGGCTGCAAGAACTGACTTCTCGATTATGTCCCGTAAATGTTCGATGGGATTCATGTCGGTCGATCTTGGTGACCAAATCAATAGCTAGAATTATCCAGAATGTTCTTCAAACAAATAGCCAACGGTTGTGGGAGGAAGACATGGTGCACTGAGATCTACAAAATTCCAGTGTTGTTTGGCAACATGAAGTCCATCAATAACTGAAAATGGTTTCGTTGTAGACGACCAAAACCATTTCCAGTGAATGATCGGTTTAGTTGGACCAGAGGACCCAGTCCATTGCATGTAAACACAGCCACACCATTACGGAGAAAGAACCAGCTTGCACAAAGCCTTGTTGATAACTTTTATCCACGGCTTCGTGGAGTCCGCACTACACTCAGACCCTGCCGTCAGCTCTTACCAACTGAAATCGGGACACATCTGACTATTCCAATGTTTTCCAGTCGTCTAGGGTCCAAGTGATATGGTCACAATCCCAGGAGAGGTGCTACAGATGATATCGTGCTATTAGAAAAGCACTTTCGTCGGTCGTGTGCTGCCATAGCCCATTAACGCCAAATCTTGCCGCACTGTCCTGAAGGATACCAACGTCGTACGTCCCACATGGATTTATAATGTTATTTCACCCAATGTTGCTTGTGTGTTAGCACCGACAACTCTACGCAAACGCCGCTCTCGTGCGTTAAGTGAAGGCGTCGGTCGCTGCATTATCCGTGGTGAGATAGAATGCCTCAAATCTCGGCACATTCTTGACACTGTGGATCTCGGAATACTGAATTCCCTAAAGATTTCTGAAATGGAATGTCCGATGCGTCTAGTTCCAACCACCATTCCGCGTTCAAAGCCAGTTAATTTCCACCGTGGAGCCATAATTAAGACATAAACCTCTTCATATGAATTGCCTGTGTTCAAATGGCAGTTCCGCCAATGCACTGCCATTTTGTGTGTGCGATGCTACAGCCATCTGTATATGAGTATATTACTATCCCTAGACTTTTGTCAACCCCAGTGTGCTGTCGTATGCGTTTCGATATTTGGCAATTTACATGGCAGGCCGAGATTACAACCCGATCATTGGTTTTTATGAGGTGTTGTTAATCTTTTGAACATTGATAGAAAATCTTGTTACCCGTTTTGAACCGCCTGTGTTTTGATAGTTAAGTAGAGGCATCACGACCAATACTGGAAACATGGGACTCCTAAGAACACGTTCGTATAAAATATTCCTACGTAACACTCTCTAATACAATATTCCAACAATTGCTTTTGTTTTCTTATTAATCATAACTTTGCACCTTGTTCAGTAAAAGCCACGTCAAGTGTACTGACTGTTATAAAGAGCCTATACATTGACTGAGAAGAAGCTTTTTTCGTTGAGAAAGTTTAAGACTTCTTTGGCTTCCATAAATTAATGCAGTCTGGCTTAATCCAGAAAATCGATCATATATCAGATCATTACATTTGGTACTTGTTGGAAACATTTCATCAGCTCTCGAAAAACAGTGCTTTAAATTTTAGAAATGTACTGTCAGTAATTTCAGAAAATACCAATTATTGCAATTTTCAAATCAAATGGGTCCAAGTACTATGGGACTTAACATCTGAGGTCATCAGTCCCCTAGACTCAGAACTTCTTAAACCTAACTAACCTAAGGACCTCACATACATCTATGCCCGAGGCAGGATTCGAGTGTGCGACCGTAGCAACCGCCAGATTCCGGACTGAAGCGCCTAGAACCGCTCGACTACAGCGGCCTGCGATTGTAATTTTGATGTGCTGTTCCTACGGAGGAACTTCTATGCCGAAGTTTTCCATGAAGGATCTTCTTGGATACCTTAAGAAATTGTAAGTAATAAATGAACTAGTGACTAGATCGTACATGACGTTTTGATTTATTACTTCTTTACTCCTAATTCTATTCCCAACAAACTTTAGGGATAGTGTCTTCGTATGCAACTGGATGAACTTAAAAAATTATGTCATTGTACAACAAAAATTTCAGGAGATTTGACGTCATAAAAATTGAGCTGTGTGAAAAGGAAACTGCAGAGAGGCATTTGTGAAATATGTTACATATACGTGAAATGTGTGTAACATGTACATATTCAGGAAAAGCATGGGTAAGAAGCCTCTTCTAAACCCCTGGATCGATTTCAACCCCCCTTGCTACATGTATTACTTATTAACTGGAAAGAAATACTGAGGGGGTAAGAACCAGCAACCTCTTATTAGGGTAGGGGGTGACAACGTGGAGAGAGAAGGGGGGAAGAAGAGTTGGAAAATCAGAGGTGGAAGGAGGAGATGTACACAAATTTGAAGAGGGAGAAGATGAATACAGGAAGGGAAGGGGAAATGGACAGAGACTGGGGGGGGGGGGCGAAGTACATGGACAGAGAAAGGTAAGAGGAGGAGATGGAAAGAGAGAGGGAAAGAAGGAGATGGACTGAGAAAGAGCGAGGAGGAGATGGACAGAGAGACAGGGGGCAGGAAAAGAGCAGAGAAAGGGAAGAGGAGGTCGACTGAGAGAGGAACAGGGGGAGATGGACAGAGAAACGGAAAAGGAATAGATGGACAGAGAGAGGGGGAGAGGAGAATCAGAGAGAGAGAGAGGGAAGATATGGACAGAGGGAAAGGGGAGTAACTGGTGAACACAGAGTGATGAACAGCAGGAGATGGACAGAGTAGGGGATGGAGGAAGTGGACAGAGAGGTGAGAGTAGGAGATGGACAGAGAGGAGGAAGAAGGAGATGGATGGAGAGGGGTAGGAGGATACAGATAGAGAGAAGGGGTGGGTGAGATGGACTAATAGAATAGGACTAATATACCCAGGCAGTTCCCAGTACTCAGCTAATATGAAATAAAATAAATAATGGTTATATATGATTTAAAATGCAACAGTGAAATCACCAATAGTTCAGCATAACTGTGGTAAAGAGAAAATGACGATCAGGTGCTGTAATGATTATCAAAAATGTTGCTAACTATAAAGGAAGTGGAGTACTTTATATCTCCAGTAGGCTCCTAGTTGAAAGATAACGAAAGGCGCTGTATTAAATCCTTAATATCTGAAAAAGTTTATTATTTAATGCAGCAATTGCACCTTTTACTTCCCATCAAAATTATTGCTTCTACGGTGTTATGTTGGAGAGTAGTAACTTTAAGCCCCGTGAGTGGAAGGTTATGAGGAGTGAGATAATGCATGATGCTCCTTATCAGAGTGATGGAGTTATATCGAAATGTCAAATAAACTACCTTTCAGCCGTCTAATTCCCAAACTGTTTTTTATTGGGCTGCTAGTTTCGGCGACATATTACGCCTTCTCCAGGACGCCTGATCGACGCGCAGGAAGATTCCAACATAGGTTTCGGTGAAAACAGACGCCAGTATTCAAAGACTGGTACGTGTAGTCTTTGGATGCTGGCCCATATTTTGACCGGAACCGAGGCTGGAATATTCCTAAACGTCCGTCAGGGAAACTGAAGATGGCGTAATATATCACCGAAACTGGTAGCCCAATAAAATAACAGTTTGGACATTAGACGGCTGAAAGGTACTTGATTTGACATTATGTACTGATCAGTCGAGTCCCACAACCATCTCTGAAGAGATGGACACACAGATTGTTGTGTAGTGTTTCGCTTTCGTAACGAGTTTCTGAGGAGTGACTTAAAGTCTAATGTTCTCAAAACCACAGGAAGTCTCGCCTCTCGATATTCATTGGATTCCTGAAACGGCGTAGTCTGCAGATTTTAGCCGTTCTGTTGTGTTCAGAAAGACTCGTCCGTTTTCTAGCCGTAAACAAAACTAAATCAAAATTCAATGATTAGACACAGAAATCGCAAAGCGAACTAAATAAATTCGTTTTTCTTAGCAAAGAACATTAAAAAAATTCGAAGAAACGAAGCAATGTTGGTAAGTTTTTAACACACGAAGCGAAATCAGTAAATTCATAAATCCTAGTCAAGTAAATTCACTTCTCACTAACAAAGAGAAGCCACGACGTTAGTATTACAGATATACTTCAAACTTTGTTCACATTTAGTAGGCCATTAACAACATAACGTGCTAGTATTAAGGCGTACAACTCTTTCAAATGCGAGAAATCACAAGAGAGGTTTTAAACACGTATTATGTTACTGATATATCTGTGAGTAGGTGCCAAACGGCAGCTTTCGTGATGATCAAGTGATTAGCGTTTGAGCTTCATAAGACGAACATGTATGAGGTGATAGTTCGGCTCCCGCTTTAACTTAACTCTTAACCTATATTATCGGAAAAAAGAGAAATTTGGAAAATATCAACGAGGTGTGTTTTTCCTTAGAAACTCTGAACGTCCACTATAAATGCGGGGAAACTGCATCCATTCGATGTAACAGTTCCAGTTTCAATTTGTTTTCCGCGTATGTATGACAAACACTTTTCTGTAACGTTTGATGTCGAAAGCACATCCGGCGAGAAATTGTACGTTACTCATGAGGCCTTGTGACTTCTTATATTACTGAATAACGTCATTCCCATAATTATCTATCTAGATTTTTTCTTGAGTTTTCCAAGCCTGTCCCTCGTCCAAGAAAAGTTAATTAAAAATAGTAAATAGTAAAATAAAATTCTCTACAATTTCATGAAAATACGCATGGGATTTCACATTGTATTACATCTCAAATGTTACATAAATTAAATTAAGTGACCAATGGTGAGAAAATGTAGATTAAAGAAAATAAGTGTTAGCGCGATTCGAACCGTCGCCTCATCCACGTCCGTCTGGCTACGCGCGAGTGCTAACCACTTTTTCTTTTGTTGTTGATTTCATTGTGTTCGTTATTGTTCGTTCTGTTTGTTCGGGGCGGACGTCCAATGACGCTTGTTCAAGTTCGGCGTCGATGCATTAGCTCAGTTTTTTTTTTTTGCAGACTGCAGCTAATCTCTTTTTTTTTTCAATGCTGTTTTTTGAATTTTTTATTTTTTCGGTGCGGATGGCCCATGACACCCGTTCAAGTTCAGTCAGCCATTGCCTCAGTTTTTTTTTTTTTTTTTTAATTGCAGGGGGCAGCTAACCCTCTGACCGAACACGCTGAGCTACCGTGCCGGCTAGCCACTTCACCGCAACGGCTTCTTACTGTAGAGCCAGCCCTTCGCACAAATTCATCATTAACATAATACACGCGTGAAACTATGTTGTTTTAATGGCCTACTAAAGGTGTACAAAGTTTGACATAAATTATTTATCCCAGCGTCGTGGCCTCCCATTGTAAGTTAAAAATAAGAAAATAAAAAATAAATAAATAAAAATCTTACAGCGCCATCTATTGGTTCTTTGGCGTACTATAGCGTGATGATTAAACATCGCAAATACTAATGAGCAGAAGATTTCAGATGAAACTTAAATCACTAAATCTGTCTTCCCGTGAACCGATTTCAATTAAAGAAAGCCTATATGTTTCCCCATCTACTTTATGTCACAACATGGTTTCTAAGTTTGTTGCCGTTCTTTCCGGCATATTTTCTGTATTTTGTTACCGTTTCTTAGGCTTAGGTCGTTTAGTAGTTTTTGAGATGAGCGTGTTAGAACAGGCAGACAGACAGAGAATGGTTTTACAGTTTTATTGTAAGTATAGATAGATTGATAAATTTTGCTCACTAGGTGGCAGTGAGGAATGGTATCGAACGCTTTCCGAAAGTCAAGGAATATAGCATCAGGCTGGGCGCCTATTTCTACTGCTATCTGGGTCTCGTGGACAAACACAGTGACTTAGGTATAACAATACAGTTGTTTGGAGAATTCCTACAGATTCCTACGGAAGACTTTCAGTGTTCAGAAAGCTCGTCATAGGTGAACATAAAACGTGCTCGAAAATTCTGCAACAAACTGAAGTCATCGGTATGGGCATATGATTCCTCACGTCACTTCGACAACCCTTCTGGAAAGCGGGAATGACTTACAAATTCATTCACTGATTTGGAACGCCTCGTTCCTCCAGCGACACACCGCAGACTGCTTCTAGAAGAAGAACTAGTTTTTAAGCGTACTGTATGCAGAATCATACGAGCAGTGGGAAAAAATGCGGAAGCATCAAAAACACAACTCAAAAATGTCCGCAGCTCGTGGTCGTGCGGTAGCGTTCTCGCTTCCCGCAGCCGGGTTCCCGGGTTCGATTCCCGGCGGGGTCAGGGATTTTCTCTGCCTCGTGATGACTGGGTGTTGTTTGATGTCCTTAGGTTAATTATGTTTAAGTAGTTCTAAGTTCTAGGGGACTGATGACCATAGATGTTAAGTCCCATAGTGCTCAGAGCCATTTGAACCACAACTCATAAACATGCCGAAAACGATGTAGGATAAGCGTTGACATTCAAAACAGCTTCCAGTCTTCTCGGAATGAATAAATACAGGTCTGCATAGTTTTCAAAGGAATCTGATACCATTCTTCGTGCGAAATAGTGGCAAGTTCATGGAAATGGATAGCGAGCGTGCATCCTTCTCTCCAAAGTAGACCACAACTGCTCAGTAATACTGAGATGTGGTTACTGTGGTGGACAGGGGAGATGCAACAGTTCATCGTAATGGTCGCAAAACCCGTCCTGGACGACGCGATCTATGTGAACAGGGCTCTGTAGTCTTGAAACACAGCGTCATCATTGGGGAACAAACATTGTACCATAGGGTTACATCAGCCAAAATAGTCACATTATCCTTGGCAGTAACGTAACCTTTCCGGGTGCCGTTGAGGCCCGTAGGATACCACGACATTGCCGCAAAAATCACCGAACCCCGGTAATATTTCACTCTTGGAACGTAAACTCGAACGGAAGTTCTAAACAGTAAGCAACAAGACTCATTCGACCAAATTACTTTCTTCCAGTTGCTCCATAGTGCTGGTTCTATGACTTCGGCACCGCGGTTTCCTATCACGGGCATTTGCGTCACTGATGTCTGGATTTGAATTTCCCGGTGTCATTGTGTCGTTCTGGTACTGAGAGGGTTCACGTTTGCGATATTCAGTTCTGCAGTGTGTTTTGCAGCTGTCGTCCTCTCACTTTTCGTCACTATCCACATCAATGACCGTCTGTCATGATCACTCAACACACTCTTTCGTCCGAGTAGTGACTTAACGACTAATGTTTTTCCACCCTGTATGTAGTACAAATCCTCGAGATGGTGCCTCTTGAAGCGCCAACACTTCAGCTGCCTTAGTTGCAGAAGCACCCACTATACGAACACCAACAATTTGGCCCCTTTCGAATTCACTTAACACTTACATAATGCTCTCATAATTATAGAGAGTCCGAAGCTCGTGGTCGTAGGGTAGCGTTGTCGCTTCCCACGCCCGGGTTCCCGGGTTCGATTCCTGGCGGGGACAGGGATTTTCTCTGCCTCGTGATGACTGGGTGTTGTGTGATGTCCTTAGGTTAGTTAGGTTTAAGTAGTTCTAAGTTCTAGGGGACTGATGACCTTAGATGTTAAGTCCCATAGTGCTCAGAGCCATTTGAATTATAGAGAGCACTGTCCAGACCAGGACTAAGAGTTGCAATATACAGAGGATAAAGCAGCGCACCCTGCACGCTTGGCTAGGATCTGCATTTACGATCAAGCATACATTTTTCGCGGCGTTTCCTTATTATTGTCGAACCCCTGTAGATAACCACACGAGATTCAATCACCTTTCTGTGCTGAACTAGTTTAGTTCATACTGGATTAAACCGCGAATGACTGGAAAAAACGTGATCTTCAATGGTTTACTTCACTTGAAAGCATCTAAATCTGCAGATGGTAAATTCACAGAAACGCCAAGGAAAATAACAGCAAAGTCCTTATGTTGGAAAAGGGGAGGAATTATGTGGAGTTAGTTGATTACACTTTCCCTAAATCAAATTCACGCCAACGGCCTTGCCGCAGTGAGAACACCGGTTTCCGTCAGATCACCAAAGTTAAGTGCTGTCGGGCTTATCCAGCATTTGGATGGGCACTGTCCGGGTCTGCCGAGTGCTGTTACAAGCATCGTGCACTCATCTCTTCTAAGTCCAATTGAGGAGCCACTTGATTGAGAAGTAGCGGCGCCGGTCACGAAAACTGACAATGGCCGGGACAGTGGTGTACTGACCACATGCCCGTCCATGTCTGCATCTGGCGATACCAAAGAGCTGAGAATGACACGGCGGCCGGTCGATGCCGTTGCGCCTTCAAGGCCTGTTCGGACGGCGTTTCTTTGTGTTTAGATCCGTTCACTTCAATCGTTATGAAGTGGAACTTGTTAGTTGAACAAACAATTGCAGATACAATTAAAAATGAAAAACTTGTAGAAGTCTGTGACTACTTATTTCAATTCAAGAACTTTTCAAAGGTATGGAAGGACTTGGCAGATTATCGAACAGTCTCACAGATACGTTGTCCACTCCTATGTATGTCAAAGGTAGACACACGAGAGGGAAGCGCACGTCAATTCTGGCATTTGTGAATATCTATGTTACTCCCTAGCTGCAATGCATTGCTGTCAACGACTTTCATCGGCGATACGGGAAACCTGTTAACAACCAGATGTACAGAGACCAGGCACTTTAACGATATATGCTTTTGATCAGAGCTGTAGTTACTGTGAACTTTCTGTTCATGGAACTGTTCTTGTGAACCACATTGTCGGATATGAAAATATTGACGTACCCAAATCAAGACAGAATCCTGTGAAGCATATTCACTTACAAAAGACTTTTACACTATACAAACGTACATAAAGTTTTAATTCTGTTGTAGTTCTAATGTCTCTGCTCCGACAAATGTTTGTGGAGGTTTCTCTTTGTTGCTAGGGAAATACGCGATCTGGCAAACTTCTTTCATTAATTCCCAATTTGGGACCGCTCTGTTCCACTATACTTGCAAATTTTGTTGGTTTCTTTTATGTATGGCATCACAATGTAATTGTGGTGGAATATACAAAGAATTGTAGAAACTTATGTGGCAGGTGTACTATAATTATTAACACAATAATGGATTTATCTTGGTCATCATGCAACCTTCTTCGCTCTTCTCTCCGTGTTGATTTTGTTGAGGGTATAGTTCTGTCCACGAAACCTGTGAAAAGCAGAATTTTTAATTGAAAAATCATTGTTTTGTATATCTCCGGTTCCTGTATTTCCATGTCTTCGAGATTCTTTTGCATCTCTCGATTCAGCCGTGTTAACCCTCCCTGATCCGTTCCAAGGACGTGTCCTAAGAACACGCTCCTTTTCCTGTTGATGTCGATGTTCTCCTTACGTTGGTATAGATTTTTTGGTTCGCTCATCTTCTAAACTATCTTCTGTTCTTCGATGACCCAATATCATCCCGAGAATCTTTCGTTTTACCAGCTCTTGGCTCTTAAGTACTGCTTTATTGGATTAAGAGTTTCTTCTGCGTATAAGGTTTCAGGGCCTTTCACTGTCTGGTAATGTTTCAGTTTTGGAATGATCGAAATATTTTTCTTGTTTTAGATAGTCATAGATTGTAAATTAAATTCCTGACGTCATTAAAACCTAACAAAATCGTCTGGCTTCCCTGTACTACTAATGTAAAGAGTAACGCAAACTCGCCCAAGTGCTGGAACTGATTATAAACGAATAGAAATACTAGAAAAATGCGCGTGGGCCACTGAGTTCCCCCTGGCGTCAACCATTACGAAAGAAGGGTAGTGATGATTCAGTTTTTTTTATTATCAAGGACTGCATTTACAATATCCAACATATCGTTTAGAAGCACTGCAGCACTCGTACTGTACTACCTCTGCCCGTATTACAAATAACAAAACGTAACTGCAATTCCTGTTACTCTAACTTACATTCTCCGTAGATGACTACCACTTCTAGCTTCTCTTCGTTGGTGTAGATAGCCACATAAACAGTCAATTGAAGACGCTTGGCTGAATGACCGGTGCGCATTTTCCTTGTACTTCCATTTGTGTACTGGCTACTCCAGCACGTGGACGAATTAGGTTACTCCGGGTGCCTGCATTGAATAGGACTGACGCGGAGATGGTGTGCTGATACAAGAGAGTGGCAGTCAGTTTTGTGCTACGTTTTCAGTAACGTCATGTTTACGTGAATGGTACGCTGTAATACGTTCTCGAAGAGGTCTTGAGGAGAGAAACTGCATTACCGAATTAAGAAAAAAATTGGCCAAGTACGAGTACGACTCGGGAACCGAGTATTCCGTACAAACTTAATCATGTATACATATAGTTCATCCACACTGGGAATCGAGAATCTGAACGATTTTTGCCTATTATTGGTATCGATACAGGCAAAGTATTGGTCCTGGGAATTCCAAGACCATACCAAAATCTGTACAGTACTTCCTCAGACTACCCCGGACATACAAGAAAGAGCGAGGAGCGGACTTCAATTTATGTATGTAGAATGAGAGAAAATTTAATAAAACACTTTTATTTACTTATCAAAATATGAGTACAACTTATATTTTATGCTGCATCCATTATTATCCGTCTGTTATGCTTCTGACGAATGCACTGTACACTGATCAGCAAGAACATTTTGACGATCTGCCTAACAGCCGATATATCCACCTTTGGCACGGATAAAAAGAGGCGACACTTCGTGGTATGGAAGCAATGAGGCCTTTCTAGGTCGCTGGAGGGAGTTAGGACCACATCTGCACACACAAGGCACCTAAATCCCGTAAATTTCGGGGAGGGGGGCGATGAGCTCTGGCGCCACGTTCAATCGCATCCCAGATGTGTTAGATCTGGTTCAGATCTGACGAGCTAGAGGCCAGCACATCAACTGGAACTCGCCGCTGTGTTTCTTGAGCTACTTCATCACACTCCTGGCCCTGTGAAATGGTGCATTATCTTGCTGAAAAATGCCACTGTCATCAGGAAACATGATAGTCATTAAGGGGTGCACGTGGTCTACAACCAGTGTACTACTTGTCTGTAATGGCGCCTTGGGCGACCTTCACTGGATCCATAGATGCCCACGTGAATGTCCCCCAGAGCATAATGGAGCCGCCGCCAGTTTGTCTCCTTCCCGCAGTAAGGTGTCACGGAGCTATTCCCATGGAAGACGACGGATTCGCGCCCTCTCATGGGCATGATGAAGGATCAGACGATGCAACGCTCTGCCTCTGCGCCAATTTCCAGTGCCGATGGTCAAGTGCCCATTTGAATCGTAGTTGCGGATGTCGTGATGTTAACATTGGCACATGCGTGGGTTGTCAGCTGCGGAAGACCATCATTAGAAGTGTTCAGTGCGCTGCTTTTTCACACACACTTGTACTCTGATCAGGATTAAAATCTGATCTTATTTCTGCCACAGTTCACCGCCTGTTCTGTTTTACCATTCTGCCCAGCTTACGACGTCCGACATGAGGGGTGGCCGTCCAACCACACGATGCCTGGACGTAGTTTCATCTTGGTTTCACCACGTTTTAAATACATACACTCATCACAGCACCACGGTATCCCTCGAACACCCAACAAGTCGTGCAGCTTCCGAGTTCCTCGTGCTGAGCTTCTTTACCATCATAATGTGCCCTCGATCAAACTAAGGTAGATCGCGCGCATTCCCCATTTTACAAATGGACAGCACGCTCAATGATACTAAATGCACCGTGCGTGTGTCTGACTAGCAGTCATTCCTCGTCAGGTAATGTTGCTACCGCATGGACGAGTTTATATCGATAGTAGGTTGATGGTTATAATGTTCAGTGTATGTTCAAATACCAAAAGATATGTATTTGACATAGTTACAATTTAACCAGTCTTAGATTTTTTACTTTATTTGTACTATGACACCTTGCTGCTTGCCGAATTTCATGATTCTGAATCAAGGTGAAGTACTCTATAGGTTATGACGAGTGAGTTTGTGAGTATCAAAATACGTGACGTAAATGGCCGTATGTTTTCGTTGAAGTGATTTGGGAGCCTCCAAGGGACCACATACCTTAATACATGACACTAATTTGAGCTTCATACGTCTACATGTTCACGAGAAAAAGAGTTCTTAACAGTCAGACAAACAGACAGACACAATTGGACGGACGACCAAGCGATGCTAAAAGGGATCCGTTTTTACAGATTGAGGCACGGAATCCTAAAAAAATATCAGGTCCTATTTATAAATGGACGTACTGCTGTTCATATCTTCGTAACAAATGCAGTTGCTAGAAAGGATACGAAGCTGGTTAATTTCCTACTGGTAACTAAACAACATTTGCTAGATATATTCTTTTGTTTTGCTTCTGGACAAGAAGTTATTTGGGAGTTGTCAAGACGAATGAGACATGGTGTATAATCCACCAAAGTTTTGCAGATGGCAATTATGAACGCTCCCAAAGATAAGCGTTCCTGGTGTGTTAGCATCGCAACGAAGGTGCTTACATAATGCTGTGACTTCCAAATAAGCAGCAAGCATGTCTCCGAAACGACAGAACATGAATTTTACTGTCAAGCTTTCCGCGGCGTTGTTAGCCTCCCGTGCAGTTTTTGTTTCGCTGCTGGCCTTTGCTACGACAGCACTGCGACAAGCCGAGTGGGCGGATGTGGCCGCCGGTGCCGGCTTTTTTCACCGTTCCGCTCACTGCGGCCCCCACTCCGCGCGCCTGCGCTGCCGCTACAGCAGAGCGGGCTGCCCGCTGCCGGTGACGTCACGCGGTTGCTCGGCTGCTGGCTGTCACGGTCGGCGGGGTCAGTTCCCGGCCCGGCCGCTAATAGCAGCCACGGCGGCCTCCCTGCCCAGCCGCGAGCCGCGAGCCGCACGCAGGCAGGCTTCCTTCTGCCTTCCTCGAACACGCCAACGCCAACTCTGCATCAGTCGTGTTCAAATACGTGACGAGGACATCCGTCGCTAGCTATTAACCTTAAGCCGTCGGCACAGGGAACGTGCTGTCGAACGTTAACGTTGAACGTGCCAAGTTCAACGTGCTGCTGAACGCTCAGGAATGATGCGACTTGTGCATACGGTACGTGGGCCCCAACGTGGTGTGCGCGATCGCAACGCACTCCAGCGGCAGTTCAGGAATGTTTGTTTCTAGTTCGTAAACTTCACTGTTTACTCAACGGGCGCGCGTAAAATTCCCACTTTACCTCTATTAAAATACACATTTCCTCCATCGTCCACGAAAACGGAAGCACCTCGTCCAATCAGTAAGGACAGAGACATATAATAGCTCCATTTCAAACAGTGCGGTACAAATTTGGAATACTTCTCCGCATAAGATAAACATTATGTAATCATTCCCACATTTTAGTAAAACCCCAAGGTCAGTCTTACTTGATGACTGTTCCTACCCAGTAGCAGAATCTTTGCAGCGCGTGAATTACGAAGCGTAATAGAAAAAGGAGCAAAATAGCTTTATACAAGTAGCGCAAGGTGTCCTGTAGATCAAGCCAATCGAACAAAGTCACCCCCCCCCCCAAAAAAAGGTTAACTTGTATTTACATAACATCAAATATTACAGTCTATATTTATATTGAACTAATAATAAAGTATCAGAACCTAATAAAAACGCGAATGTTACGAAAAAAAATTGGTTCTGTCAGGAGGCGAACCACCGCCCCAACAAAATAATCTAATTAGAGACAGTGACGCTATTCATTACACTCATTATTATTATTATTATTATTATGGTTCGGTTCCGTTCGTTGTATCTGCTCTGGGCGGTCGTCGAAAGACACCCGTTTCAGTTCGTTGTTGACCCATTAACTCAATTTTTTTTTATTACAGAGGGCAGCTAGCCCTCTGACCGAACAAGCTGAGCTACGGTGCCGGCTAACTAAACCACCATCACAACTTTCGTTGCAAATCATACTATGTTACCACTTATTAAAAATCTTAATCGTAGATATGTTACTAACTGAAATGTAATTATAACAAATTGTACCAAGAACAATGCGTTTTAGGTAGATCTTCAGTGTGATGCTGCCTTCAAATAGCCTACTCTCACTGTACGCTAGTTACAATAATTCTTTTGCCACGAATATGATGTTTCTCATTATTTTATTGCACGAATCACACAGTTAACAACGGGTTTTGCAGTGATTCTCAATTTTCTGGTGCTCGGAACAGTATATATACATATAGGCCTGAAATGAATGCCAATATGGCGCCTCACAACTCTGTACGGAAGGGACAAAGGTGGCGTTTTGCCATCTCACTGATCACCGCTCAGACGCAAGCTCAGAGTATCTGACATGCCAGATATTGTTCTGCGCGTTCCGAAAGACTCCCGAACGTGTTATTCCACGCTATGACGTCAGAAAATCGGCACGCTCAACGTTCGGATGCACGGTCCGTGTGCCGACGGCTTTAGGGCTAAACTTCATTCGTAGAACGCAGGGCGAATCACCTAAAACTTACACCGCAAATATTGCGGTAATGGAAAGTGCTACTGACATGCCCTTTTTACTGTCTGGATTGGTAGTCAGAGGCTCGTATTGTTAACCAGGCAACAGATTGTATTAATAAGAGGGTCACTCCAAAAGAAATGCACACAATTTTTTTTAAATCCATCTTTTATTCTACATGTTTGAAAACTTTACAGTTTTCCGAAATTCCTTCACCAGGGAAGACAAATAGAATATTCCAGTATTTGAAACACGAACAACTTCCAGAATGAGTTTCTTAGAAGTAGATACCTTAGGGGTTGTGAAGCAACTCAAATCGCTTGATATGGGCAAGTCTTCAGGTCCAGATTGTACACCGATTAGGTTCCTTTCAGATTACGCTGATACAATAGCTCCCTACGTAGCAATCATATACAACCACTCGCTCACCGATAGATCTGTACCTGCAGATTGGAAAATTGCACAGGTCGCACCAGTGTTTAAGAAGGGTAGTAGGAGTAATTCATCGAACTACAGACCTATATCATTGATGTCGGTTTGCAGTAGGGTTTTGGAACATATACTGTATTCAAACATTATGAATCACCTCGAAGGGAACGATCTATTGATACGTAATCAGCATGGTTTCAGAAAACATCGTTCTTGTGTAACGCAGCTAGCTCTTTATTCGCACGAAGTAATGGCCGCTATCGACAGGGGATCTCAAGTTGATTCCGTATTTCTAGATTTCCAGAAAGCTTTTGACACCGTTCCTCACAAGTGACTTCTAATCAAGCTGCGGGCCTATGGGGTATCGTCTCAGTTGTGCGACTGGATTCGTGATTTCCTGTCAGGAAGGTCGCAGTTAGTAGTAATAGACGGCAAATCATCGAATAAAACTGAAGTGATATCAGGTGTTCCCCAGGGAAGCGTCCTGGGACCTCTGCTGTTCCTGATCTATATAAATGACCTGGGTGACAATCTGAGCAGTTCTCTTAGGTTGTTCGCAGATGATGCTGTAATTTACCGTCTAGTAAGGTCATCTGAAGACCAGTATCAGTTGCAAAGCGATTTAGAAAAGATTGCTGTATGGTGTGGCAGGTGGCAGTTGATGCTAAATAACGAAAAGTGTGAGGTGATCCACATGAGTTCCAGAATAAATCCGTTGGAATTCGATTACTCCATAAATAGTACAATTCTCAAGGCTGTCAATTCAACTAAGTACCTGGGTGTTAAAATTACGAACAACTTCAGTTGGAAAGACCACATAGGTAATATGGTGGGGAAGGCGAGCCAAAGGTTGCGTTTCATTGGCAGAACACTTAGAAGATACAACAAGTCCACTAAAGAGACAGCTTACACTACACCCGTTCGTCCTCTGTTAGAATATTGCTGCGCGGTGTGGGATCCTTACCAGGTGGGATTGACGGAGGACGTCGAAAGCGTGCAACAAAGGGCAGCTCGTTTTGTATTATCACGTAATAGTGGAGAGAGTGTGGCAATTATGATACGCGAGTTGGGACGGAAGTCATTAAAGCAAAGACGTTTTTCGTTACGGCGAGATTTATTTACGAAATTTCAGTCACTAACTTTCTCTTCCGAATGCGAAAATATTTTGTTGAGCCCAGCTTACATAGGTAGGAATGATCATCAAAATAAAATAAGAGAAATCAGAGCTCGAACAGAAAGGTTCGTTTTTCCCGCGCGCTCTTCCGGAGTGGAATGGTAGAGAAATAGTATGATTGTGGTTCGATGAACCCTCTGTCCAGCACTTAAATGTGAATTGCAGAGTAATCATGTAGATGTAGATGTAGATACATCCTTTAGGAACAATATTTTCATTTCTCCACATAATTTCTATCCCACTCAACTGCCTTATGCCATCTTGGAACCAGCGCCTGTATACCCGCACGGTAAAATTCTGGACCAACCTGTCGGAACCACTGTTGGGCAGCGTGCGCAAGAGATTCATCATCTTAAAACCTTGTTTTCCAAAGAGATGATAGTCACATGGAGCCAGGTCAGGGCCGTAAAGCGGGTGTTTCAGTGTTGTCCATCCGAGTTTTCTGATCGCTTCCATGGTTTTTTGACTGACATGTGGCCGTGCATTGTCGTGCAACAGCAAAACATCCTGCTTTTGCCGATGTGGACGAACATGACTCAGTCAAGCTTGAAGTTTCTTCAGTGTCGTCACATATGCATCAGAATTTATGGTGGTTCCACTTGGCATGATGTCCACAAGCAAGAGTCCTTCGGAATCGAAAAACACCATAGCCACAACTTTTCCAGCAAAGGTGTGGTTTTGAATTTTTTTTTTCTAGGGTGAATTTGCATGATGCCACTCCTTTGATTGCCTCTTCGTCTCTGGTGAAAAATGATGGAGCCATGTTTCATCACCAGCCACAATTCTTCCAAGAAATTCATCTCCACCATTCTCGTACTGTTCCAAAAGTTCGCTGCATACCGTTTTCCTTGTTTCTTTGTGAGCTACTGTCAACATGCTGGGAACCCACCTGGCACAAACCATTTTTAATGCCAACACTTTCAGTATTCTGCAAACACTTCCTTCCCCTATCCCAACGTAGCGTGACAATTCGTTCACTGTGGTTCAGTTCAGTTGGCTCTGAGCACTATGGAACTTAACATCTGAGGTCATCAGTCCCATAGAACTTAGAACTACTTAAACCTAACTAACCTACGGACATTACACACATCCATGCCCGAGGCAGGATTCGAACCTGCGACCGTAGCAGTCGCGCTGCTCCGGACTGTGCGCCTAGAACCGCGAGACCTCCGCGGCCGGCCGTTCACTGTGATGCGTCTGTCAGCAGTCACCAGTTCGTTAACTCTCTGCAGATTGTCTGGAGTGTGTGCAGTACGAGGCCTGCCGCTGCGAGGACAGTCCTCAATATTGCCGTGCCCGCTTTCATCACGTAACCTGCTTGCCCACCGACTAACTGTACTGCGATCGACAGCAGCATCTCCATACACCTTTTTCAACCTCTTGTGGATGTTTCCCACTGTCTGGTTTTCACAGCACAGGAATTCTATGACAGCACGTTGCTTCTGACGAACGTCAAGTGTGACAGCCATCTTGAAGACATGCTGTGACGGCGCCACTCACGGGAACAGGTTGAACTAAGTTTGAAAACAAGCGGGAAGGATGTAACTAAACACTAAAACTTCCACACGTGCAGAATGAAAACTGTATTTTTACAAAAATAGTGTGCATTTCTTTTGAAGTGCCCCTCGTACTTAGATAGAGACTTTTTTTGTCCAAACATACAGTTTTTAATTGGAACGGTGCCTATGGACACTAACACACTGAAAGTAGGGTAAATTAGAATGTCAGTGGTGTTTGTTGCAGCATTCTAGTGCGAGTCGTTTATGAGATACCCTATACTGAAAATTTCCCACATCGCCTCTTGTTTTTACCATTCAACCTGCGCAGTTGCGACGTACGATGTTTTTTTTTTTTCGATTACAGTCTGTCTGTGTGTTCCTTGAGCGCAGAGCGACTTGCTAGTCAGCTATTGTGTGACAGTCCAACCAGAAGGTCGTGACTGGACGGTGGTATTTCCCAAATGCAGAAAAAAACCTACATTCTCATGGTGTGTGGAGAGTGTAGGAAGAATCCAGTACTTTCTTGTACTGGGTTTATCAATCTCTTCAAGCAGTTACGTGCAGTAGTTGTGTAACAGCTAGACAACGTAACAGAAGGAAACAAGTGACGACAGAAGAGAGGGAAATTAACATTCTTACTGCTGTTAGTGTTGACCCACACTTTACTTCCCATGCAGTCGCACGAGGACGTGGTATCAGTCAGGCAAGTGTGTTACGCATTCTCCATCGACATTAGTCCCATCCCTATTGCATCTCTCTCTCTCTCTCTCTCTCTCTCTCCCTCCCTCTCTCTCTCTCTCTCTCCTGACACATCCATGGCAACGGTTAAGAGGGTCATGTTAACTTCTGTATATAGGCATTAAGACGGGATTCTCCAAATGTATCATGTCTCCTGTTTCTCCTTCTTCTTCTTTCGTTTTGGCCATATTAAGACCACGTTAATTCGCTTCAACTTCGTTTCTTCGGGTCTTTCTTTTTTCCAAATATTCTTACATTCTCATACTTTGTAACCTTCTTCGTTCTTCTGTCTAAGATGATTTTATTCTGGGTCTCGTTCTGTCCACGAAAGATTTGAAGGCCTGAATTTTTGATTTAAAAATCACCCTGTTGTATATCTTTGGTTCCTGTATTCTCATTTCTTCCAGATCTCTTTGTATTTATTGGATGAATCCATCGTACTTTGGTTTTCTTGTTCATCAGAAATTGTGTGATTCACCGCGTTAACCTCCCCTGGTCTATTCTGAGGATGTGTCCGAAGAACATGCTCCTTTTCCTAATGACGTCAAAAGTTTTTTCTACATCCGTATACAGTTCCTAGTTGACTCGGTTTCTAAATTGATCATCTTCTGTTCTTAGAGGTCATAATATTCTCATGAGAATCTTTCGTTCCTTCAGTTCTAGCCTCTTGATCACTCCGGTTCTTGTTAAGTTGAGAGTTTCTGCTCCTGGACGGATCACTGTTTGCTAATGTTTCAATTTTGCATTTATCGAAATATTCTGCTTATTGTAGATGTTGATAGTCAGTTTATATCCTAAGTTCATTTTGTATATTCGTCCTCCCATTGCTTCTTTTTCGGTCAGTCCAATGTCTATCCATTCTTGAAGGAATTTGAATCTCTCCACCTTCTGAATTTTCCCTCCTCCTATTGTCATCCATCTAGGAGCTGTGGTGATGTTTGTCATATATTGTGTCTTCTTGATAGAGATCTGTAGGCCTGCTTTAGCTACCTGTCTCTGCAGTGCTGTGGTTTGCTTAACTGCCTCTTCTAGTGATTCGGACAAGATCACAATGTCATCTGTGAATGCTAGACGATCTACCGATCTACTCATACTCCTTTATTCTTACACCCCAGTCCTGTTTCACCCAGTCCTTTCATTCCTTGTCGCCACTCTCTGATCACCTTGTCGAGGACACAAAGAGCAAAGGGGACAGTCCGTCTCCCTGTCTCGCCCCGGTTTTAATCTTAAAGGTCTCCGATAGCTTTCCTCTGATCCAGTTCACTGGATTTTCTATTCAAACTCATCTCCCCTAAAATTTGGAACAATGTGTTTCTATCTACAGAATCATAGGCTTTCTTGAAGTCTATGAATGTAAGCACAAACTTTTTGATCCTATATTTTTGATAAGCGATTATCAGTTGTAGATTCTGGATCTGTTCTGCGCATGATCTCTCCTTTCTGAAGCCTCCTAGGTACTCATCAGTTTGTGGATTTGGTTGTTCTTCCACTCCATTTAGCAGTGCTTTTGAGAATACCTTATTGGTTATAGGTATTAAAGAAATTCCCCTGTAGTTCTCAGGTTCTGTCTTATCGCCTTTCTTGTGTACAGGATGTATTAGTGCCGGTGTGCAACCTTCTGGAAGCTTCTCTTCTTCCCATATTTTTCGTGTAATTTGTGTTAGTTCTATTATCACATTCTCGTTGGCATACTTTTAAGAGATCTGCGATGATCCCGTCTTCCCCAGGCGCTTTGTTATTTTCCTAGGTTCTTATAATGTTCTTAACCTCATCTATAGTTGGTGGTTCCGAGTTGGGGTTTGCTTCTTTCTCATTGTAATTGAATGTATCGGATGGCACTTCACAATTCAGGAGGTCTTCAAAGTATTTCGCCAAGATCTGAGTGTTTTCCATGTCTCCATACACTGCCTTTCCTTCTTTATTCTTAAAGCTGAGGATCATATCTACTTAAGTTGGTCTTGAATGTCCTATAGAAGTCACGCGTAATGTTCTTTCGGAAGTCGTTTTTTATTTGAGTTAAACGTTCTTCCAAATATTTCCTCTTGAAATTTCTGATAGTTTTAGCAGTGGTTTTCCTTACTTCTTGGACGTTATTTAGATTTTCTGGTGTTTTATGAGAGCACCAGTCAACCCACGCTTTCCGACGCTTTTCGATTGCTTTATCTCCTTCTATCAACCACTATGCATGTTTGTTCCTCTTCTCCAGGCGAACTGTTTCCTTTGCGCTGTCAATCAGTGCATCTTTCAACTGTTCAGAACCTTGATGGTTCTTCTGATTCAAACTCTCCTTAAAATATTTGCTAGTTCTAAATTTCTCTGTATCATATTTCACAATATGGGTAGTTTTTAGTCTGACGGGCACTTGGTAGAATTTTGATTTTTATTATGGGTAGAAAGTGATCTGAGTCTAAATTTTGCACCCCTGAGGACTTTGACGTTTTGAATTTCCTTCTCAGTATGTCTTGATATTGCTACATGGTAAAGCTGAAATTCTCCTAGTAATGGATTGGGAGATACCCATGTTTTCTGTTTTCTTGGAAGGCGTTTAAACGCCGTTGATTTCATTATCAGATCAAAGGTCTTACAAATTTCCAGTAGTCGTTCGCCATTCCGATTAGCCCTGTTGTGGGCTGGATAGTTCCCAATTATGTTTCTGAACTTCTTCTCTTTCCCTAGCTGAGCACTAAAGTCTCCAAGCAGTATGATAACATTCTTAGTTGGAATCTTGGGCAGTGTTTCCTCCAGGTCTTCCCAAAATTCTTCTACTTTCTCCGGGTCGGTTTTATTAGTCTCATTTGTGGGAGCATGTACACTGAGCATGGTATAAATGTTATTTGCTCTCCTAGAGGTCGGTGTACCAAGTCTGCTTTTTCTGGAGCTCTTGTTTAATGATGAAGCCACATTTAGCAATTACGGCCAGGTAAAAGGCCGAATATGCAATACTGGTCTTTTGACAACCCCTGTTGGCTTGTTCAGGTGGAACGTCAGCGTCCATGGAGTGTAAACGTGTGCTGTGGGTTAGTGAACCATCAGTAATACGCCCGTTTCTCAAGAACGGAACACTGAAACTGGTCCGGGATCGCACCTTCCTAATACATCATCTTCCACGGATGCTAGAAGCAGACTAGGAGGAACCTGTGGCACCAACATGATGGCTGTCCAGCTTATACTACATAAAGTACTCCAGCATGTCTTCACTAATTGTTCCCAAATCATTGGACTGGTCACAGAGGCCCTGTACCTTGGCCAGCCCGTTCTCCTGATCTGACGGCTGTGGACTTGTTTCTGTAGGGAAAGCTGAAAGACGCTGTATGCAAGGACATATCATCTACACTCGATGATAAGCAACGAGGTATTACTGTAGGCTGTCCGGGCATCAACACTGAATTCCACCATGTGTGCAGTAGTTGTTCCAGACCAGACAGGACGCGTGTATTGCCGCTACTGGTGGTCGTTTTTACTACAACCGGTGATGCTCAACTGTCTTGTTATTGGTAAGAATCCACATAATTATTGTACACACTTGTGCTTTTCTTTAGTGTGCTCTACTACAGGTATTGCACAAGTGCCACTGTGGGAACTTGGTAAAAATACGATATCCCCTAAGCGGTTCGCACTAGAGTCCTGCAACAAACCTCATTAATATTCTAATTCTCCCTATTTTTAGTCTGTTAATGTCAACAGGCATTTATGTAAGTTTTGCAGGTGGGGATATTCAGTCGCCAAATAATTATTAAAATTATTTGTTGAACCTTCAACAGTTCTTTATTCTGCACAATTCGCTACTAGTTTCGGTCAAACGACCATTATCAGGCTAATCGGGCGTAAACGGCAGGACAGTTATACCATAATGTGAACAAAAGTAATTTGCTCTTTTGACCCCACCATTGTACGTAAATTGTTTTTACAATAATAACCTTGTACAATAGTTTCCTTGAAGAAGCAAAGTCCACATCGATAGACAGGAATCGCAGTTGGCTGTTACAGGCTATCAATGTGGACTTTGCTTCTTCAAGGAAACTATTGTACAAGGTTATTGTGAACAATTTTTTACGTACTATGGTGGGGTCAAATGAGAAAATTACTTTTGGTCAAGTTATGGCATAACCTTACTGCCGTTTATGCCAGCTTTGCTTAAATGTTGTTTGCATAGAAACTAGTAACGAATTGTGCAGAATAAAGGGCAGCTGAAGGTCAACCATGAATTTTAACAGTTATCAACAGGCATCATTCCATATAAAAAATTGTGTGTTCGCACAAAAAATACGCTTTATAAGTATTATTACAATCTCTGGATTGGCTAACAATTACGAGCCCCTGACAACTGATCCATTCTGTGGAAACCGCATTTCAATAGCACTTCCCATCTCCGCAATATTTCCGGTGCAAGTTTTAGGCGATTCACCGTATAGTCTGTAAATCAGTGACAGGTAATTCTCCTTCCTTGTTCCGCGTGTTGCAGGTTCTTCAACTTTCTGTTAGGGATGAAGAGGTCGAGAAGTTAACTTATATATGCCCTAGTGCGAAGCGTCGTAAGTGCAATGCCCATTTCCTGATCGGCATAGCTACATTTAGAGAAAACTAGCCAAATTCGAACCCTCATTTTCTTTTTAATTAAAAAAATAGAATATATCAAAACATTTAATATTTACTTTATCGGCCCATGCGCGATAGTTCACAGTACCAATACGAGTGTATTCCATAAAGCCGCTCGCGAAATTGCGATTTTTCAGTGGGTTATATTTCGGGTTCTGTTGATCACGGAGATAAGGAGCCAAGAGTTTTCGATAGTCCTTGTTATAGCGACTATTTGTATACCTATCGCAAGAAGGGGCATATTGTAGCTATCACTCAGTACAGGGTCAAAATTTAAAAATTCATTAGGTGTGCCCTAGACTGGACCCTAGGCGGCTTATAACAGCATCATTTGATTCGGTGGGTGGGGGAGTGGGGGAGGGTTTCCTGAGAAAATCCAGAACAACCATGATCTCTGGGTATGAAAAGTATCAAGTGTGGGTATGGCCACTTCTACAATTTCTGTTCATGGCAGATCGTCGAAATTTTTACCGTTTGTTCTTAAGATGGTATTCTCGGGGAACTTCGAAACTTTTTACAGTATAATTATTATCCGTTACCGAAAGTCAGAGATTCAAAGTTATCGTGCTTATGTACATACAGCATACACATAATATGGGGTCTAAGGTGTAAATGTAGTTTCACCTGACGTAGTGATCACACATGGAAAGGGTCCTAGGATCATCACATCGGCTCTAAGGTCACCGAATTCCGTACATGTCCTATGTGGGGAAGACTACTCCAACAGTCGAGGAAAAATGCAAGCAATATCAACGATACATACGACTAAAACAACCGAGCAAATCAGATGTCGCCGAGCACTGCCTTCAATACAATCATGAAATGAAATATGTTGAGATCAACGCCAAGTTTCTGGGACAGCGTAATTAAGACGTCTGTCGAAATAAATAAAAACCTAATAAACGTTTGGGCTCAGCCCTCAATTTATTAAGATCCCACTGGTCATCACAACCACTCCAACAGAAAAATGCTGAGGAAATGTGCTTTTCACAGAGTATCAGTGGTGGCTCTGAAGAACAACGGAGCGTCAAAGGGGTCAGTGAGCGTTGTGCGTCGAGCTCATTGCATCTATAAATAGTCCTCCTCCCCCCCCCCCCCCACCCCACAAACCGACTATAGTTCACTCTGACTTGAGTCTAGGCAGAGAACACACTTAACAGCAGGACTCACTACACTTCAGGAATACATCTTATCGTCAAAATATTGTGCATTAAATGGAAATATCAACTCTGCTAACACCTGGAAGTACACAATTAGTCAACGACGCCGAGAAACTCTGAGAAATCACAAGGTGTGGGACGTCTACGCTTTATCGCAGAACGAGGAGACACGAGGCTAGACCACTCTGTAATGCCAGGATAGGCTGCGATCTGCGACAGATCTGAACGCAGGCTACAAGACTGGTTAAGGCACAAGAGTTTCAAAAAGTACCATTATTGCACAGTGTCGAAAATGGGGATCCGCAGCAGACGATCCCTGCGTTTGTCCATATTGGCCCAATTACGTTTTTCAGTGGGCACGGGATCATAGATCTTGGACCATGAATCGTTGGGAACGTTTCGCCTGGTCGGACGAATCACGTTTCATGTTGTACCACGTCGATTGTCGTGACCAAGTATGCCGTAGTTCAGGCGAATGGCAATTTGAAACATGCACAGTGCCACCAACGCAGGGCAATAGGGCAGTATTATGCTGTGGCAGATATTTACCTGGGATATTTTGGGACCTGTGGGAGTAATTGAAGGCACTAGGAGAGTCGTGGACAGTTAGAACATTATTATTGACCACCTGCATTCCTTCGTACTTTATGTCTTACCCGAAGGCGAAAGAATGTTCCATGTGGACACCTCTCCTTGTCACAAGACCAGCACCGTGCTGCATTGATTTAAGGAGTATGATAGTGAACTTATCATGATGCCTTGACCAACAAGTCCTCCTGATCTGAACCCAACGGAACGCATCTGGTAAGCTATCAGGTGCTAGCGTACCTCCCACAAACTACCGGCCCGTAATTTAAGGGAACTGTGTGACTCGTGTGTAGACATTTAGTGTCACATACCTTCGATAATTTACCAACGACTCCGATCCACACAGACTCGCTGCTGTATTTCATTCTAAATATTGATCAAATGGTTCAAATGGCTCTGAGGACTATGGAACTTAACATCTGAGGTCATCAGTCCCCTAGAACTTAGAACTACTTAAACCTAACCAACCTAAGGACATTCATGCCTTAGGCAGGATTCAAACCTGCGACCGTAGCAGCAGCGCGGTTCCGGACTGAAGCGCCTAGAACCGCTCGGCCACATCGGCCGGCAAAGATTGATCAAGACGCTTATTACGCAAGTGGTCATAATGTTTTAGCTCACCTTGTACGTGTATGTGTGATCAATTTTCAGTCTGGTTCTCATCTGTTTCGCTTTTCACAGACTTGTCAACGAATCAAGATTCCACCGTCTCGAGTATGTTTTGCGGGTTCTGTTGCTTGTCATTTTTAACATAATGTGATGTTGGCACGTCATGCTGTCGTATACGAGACGGTGATATCGCAGACACTTCGACCTAACTGATCCTTCTCCACTGATGACAAACGATTGTGTGATTCAAAACCCCGTAGTAGAGACATCTAACGTGACAGTTCCAGGGACTATCTCTCTGCGAACAGGAAAACAATTTTCATTTATTCTGATTCCCCCCCCCCCCCCCCCTCCCAAATCCCCCAATAAGGTAAGCGACGGGGCATTACAGACTCCACTCATAACGTAAGTTAGTTACATTCTGAATAATTCTTTTATGGAAATTATGTAAAACGAGTCAGTTAACAGGATTTGTAAATATGACTAGTGTTAACATTAATGAACACATTTTTATTTTTAGTCCTACTCATACATCACTACTTAGTTTTTTTTTTTTTACTGTATAGAAGTTTTAGGCAGAAATTCGTCGTTAGAGTAATAGCAGTTGCCAAAGGAAAATATTTTAAATTACATTTTAAAACTTGATTCGCTACGTGTCAGATATTTTGTGTTATTGGTCAATTGATCAAAAGATTTTGTGCTGCATGTTAAACTCCTTGCGTAACCACTGACAACTTAAAGAATGGGTAGTAAAGTCAATTTTCCCTTTAATGCTATAGTTATGTCCATCACTGTTCTTCTCAAATTGTGGTGGATTTTTCATGACGGTTTTCGTTAGCGAGTATACCCATTGTGGCGCCGAAGTTAAAATGCCTAGTCCCTTGAAAAGGTAGCTACAAGATGTTCGTGGGTGAAGACAACATATTCTTACTGCTCGCTTTTGAACAACCAGTATTTTCATTCTACTTAATAAGTAACCACAGAAAATTATTCCGTAAGTGATTACTGAGTGGCAAGTACTGAAGTGTTCTTTAAAAGAGGAGCATAGTGACATAAGACGTTGATGACGCATTTAATGTTTACGTTACGGAGACATACATCCTCGAATTCTATAATGTTTTCCTCAATACAATTCGACCGCAGAAATATTCACACATGGAGGTTACTTCTAGATTTGCGACTCACACTTATTAAGACGAAACCCTGTTTTCTTATCTATCTGTTTTCTGCTGATAGACCAGTGATACTCATTTCTTGTAGCGCAGTTATTTCTATACATCGCCATTACACAGTGGGTACAAAAAACGTGGTATAATTTCAAAAAATCGAACGTTGGAAACGATTAGAGATACAGAGTTGTGATTTGTTATAAAACTTCTATTAGCTCTCAATCTTTATTTCCTTTGTCCATTGTTCCAAATTTGCCTCGGAGTGAATCAAAATGGCGACAGAATCCATATCTGTGACAACGGCACTGCGGAATTATCGACGCATGTATGGGAGAGCGCCTTCCGCAAAAAGAAGCGTAATGACTTAGCTCAAGAACTTTACAGTGACAGGCAGTATTTAAGACCTTCTTCGAAGAGGACATCCCACTGTGTCTTAACCAAATGTTGACAGAGTGCAAACTCTACTTTAATGTAATCTCCACAAGCCAATTCGTCGTTCATCACGCGAATTGCGGGAAGTAAGATCAATTGCCCGTAAACTCTTACATAAGAGGTTAAGCACGGCTCCTGCACCCTCCAGATTCGCGTGCACAAAACACCAGTCAGTGACATTACCACACTTCGTGCACCGATCAATGAAGCCATCAGAGCTGTTGAGGCTGCAATGATGATAGGTGCATTTGCAGAACTCGAGTATCGCCTTGGTTATCTACAAGGGAAGGCTGGGGCAAACATTGAAAGTCTGGCATAAAAGAAAAAAAAAACTTTGAGAGCTGCTAAACGTTTAACAATAAATTGCATTCAGGCCCAAGATGCCGGAGTTGGCTCTCATGTATGCGCGAGGTGTGTTTGCTTGTGTGTATGAATTGTGTATATTTCTATTTTGCTGATGAAGGCTATGGCCGAAAACTTTAGTGCCTTTTAATTGTAACTGTCTGCAAACTTAACGTGTCTTCTTTGCAGTAAGTATCATTCTATCTTTTCTTACATTGTTGAGTTTCGAAGATATGATTTTTTGAAATGATTGTGGAACTTTATAGACATTGTGTATTGCCCGTCGTTATTGCACTTCATTTGCTTGATCATTCCATAAGAGATAATTTCTGAGTTCAGTTGCGGAAGTGGTCTATTCTTTTCTATAACTAGAAAGACAGCTATTTTAATTTGCTGAGTAACTACTGAACACTTTACTCTCACTGGCGATTGTTTATGTTGTTTACAAAAAGACTAAATTACTGCCGCGGACGATTTAATTTCTGCGCGGTGCACTTACGTGATTGTTATCACATCAACTTAACTACTCACGTTTTGTGTCTCTAGCTAATTTCGAACGTCTATACTTTCTAGCGTAACAGAAAGATTGTTATCGTCCGATGTAATTGAACAGCAGTTTACTTTCTCTCGCAGTGTCTAACAACAGGAAATAGATTCATCCCATATCTTGCTACAGAAAGTATTTCTTAGGCAACATTGCTTACGAAGGAAAGCATTGGATATTCAGAGTATTTTGACATATGATATCAATCACAACAGTTGTAATCTGCTGACTGCAGGGCTACGTCCTAGCGGAAGTTGAGAGCTGTTAACTGCCTCCCACTTGAGGATCATGTTCCACATGGATTTCTGTACTGTGTGGATGCATCTAATGGGGGACTGTGGGGTGTAATTTTCGTTTCTTAGTCGTTATCAGTGAGAGTGGAGGTAACGGGGAGGGAAAGGGATCAGCACGATGACGGCACTTAAAACCTGGAAGTCTCTAGTACCAGCCAGAATATTTTCCAGATTTTACGAGGTATGTGAATAAAAGTAATGACACTGATTTTTTTATCTACCAAAGTTTTTATTTTTCCAAACAACAAAATTATCCCCTTCAAAGTAGTTCCCTTCGGCAGCTATACACCGACGGAGTTGCTCCCAGTCTTCGGAGTTGCGCTGACAGACTTTGACTGGCAGGTCACATTCTACATCTACATCTACATCTACATTCTTTTGAATGCTCTCCAGGGTCCCAAAGCGACGTCGTTTTAAGATATTTTTTTTTAATTTCGGGGAAAAGAGAAAACTCACAAGAATTCAGATCAGGCGAATAGGGGGTTAACGGAACAATAGGAATGCCGTTTGAGGTTAAATATTCCGCGACTGAAGTGGCTGTGTCACGATGCAGCATCCACTTGTCTGCAATGCCCAGTCTCTCTCGATTCACCCTTTTCCTGAGCATTTCAAGGATATCCACGTAAAATACTTTGTTTATAGTTGGCCATGGAGGAACAAATTCTTTATGCACGATTTCCCTACTGCCGAAAAATAAGATCAGCATTGATCAGTCGAGCTTTTTTCGCTCGTGGAGGTAGCTCAATATGCCACTCCTCACTTTGCCGCTCTGTCTCAGGATCGTACTCAAAAATCCATGATTCATCACCTGTGATCACGCGACTGCACCATTCGTGGTCACTAGCAATCCTCACAAGAAGGTCAACTTACAAGTTTTTTCGATTGTCCTTGTGCTCACTTTTGAGGTTTCTCGGCACCATTTTGGCACAAACATTTCGCCTGTGCAAATCTTCGGTCTAAATTTGACGTACGGTGAAAGTGTTTAACAGTTCATCCATCATCCTTATTGTTAAAAGTCGGACTGATCTCACGAGAGTAAGCACGAGTTCGACGTTTTCGTCGGTTTTTGAAGTTGAAGTTCTCCATGAGGGAGATTCATCATCAACATGTTCTCAGCCTTCCAAGAATGATTTGTGCCAGCGATAAACTTTTGCTCTTGATAATGAATGTTCCGCACCGTCTGTTTCTACTTTTCAAAGGTCACACTCAAGGATTAATCAAGATGAATCCAAAACGTTGCTCTAAATACCGCTGTTCCATTTTCGTACCACACAATAAAAACGCACAATAATGACGCTCTCAAAAATCACGTGATGGCTGTACGGAGCTGAAACTCGGACTAAGCATAAGGAAAGGATGAACATACCGGTACACACAAGTAGAACAACAAAGCGTTGCCAGATCGCTCACAGCGTTGTCGCTGTCATTTTTCTCACACACATTGTATGATTTCCAGTTGAGTTAATGTTAACTCGGCTAAAAAATTTAAAATATAGACATTATCAGTTTCGTCGAGAAAGTTTAAAATATCCCAGCAGCAAGGTGTTAGGTACCCTCTGACTCGCTAACCGCCGAGTGTGTCTTAGTCTATCGAGTCACGTTCTCTTAGTGCATTAAATACTACCTTGGCGTTTCGGCTTGAAAGCAAATCAGTGGCCAACAATCTGATGACCGGTAGCTAAAATGTTACTTGCAAATGAAAATAACAGTATTGTGTAGTTCTAAAAGATGAATTTCTTTTTGTTAATCGGTTTTCGGCTTACAAGGCCATCATCAAACTATCGTCGTGAATGAGGGTATAACGCTCGTGAACATTGAAAAATATTTTTATGTCGATAGTGTGGTGCGACTACTGAATAAAGTCATCTCTCACAGATGACATTTAATGTAATTGAAAATGTTAAATAGATAAATATAAGGGGAGCAAACCAGATAAAATAATATTACCTGTAAGCTCTTCCATCGGTCCTTGTTTAAATAAAAACAATGTGGGGTTGTGGATCCGCGTTGATGCAGAGCACTTATGTTTTATTTCTTTTCTTTTCCAAGGTAGTTTCAGCGGCAATATCGCCATCATCAGTGGATTTTCATTATTCTAAGACATGGTAAATTTGTATCGTTATAAACATTAACAAAAGTATATTACAAGTATAATGTTTCGTTCAAAATATTGCATTCTCTGAACACTTATTATACCACAGCATGGTTTCTACGTTTGTTGCCGTTATTTCAGGCATATTTCCTGTGTTTGGGCTTGAAAGGAGTTAGATATGAGTCGGTGTATTCCTGCATTGCTGATAAATTAATGAATCCCAGTAACATTCACAAAAAATCAGTTAAATAAAATTTACCATCAGAGAAAACAGCCTCAGACAAATTCAGCGATGCAAGAATATATCGACTTACGTGCAACTGCCACCAAACCCAATGCATGGAACAAACAAGCAGAAACTTCCGAACAAGGTATACAGAGCTCACGAGAGCTCTGAAGTGTGATAGCAGATGTTCCACTTTCGCAGAACACCTAATAAGTAAAAACCACCACCTCACTAACATCAAAAATGATATACACATACTGAAACACTGCAACGGTAAACTGTAAACTAACAATAGAAGAAAATTGTTACACACAACAGGCTACAGTGGAAGGGAAAAGCCTAATAAAACACAATACTTAGCAACAACGCACTTTTTACAGGTTTAAAAGAACTGACACAGAACTGGGAACAACACACACACACACACACACACACACACACACACACACACACACAAAGCCACCTCCCTCATCGCACATAGAGATATAAATAAGCAACAGAAGTCCTCAGAACTCCCGCTACAGTTTTCAAAGCCTTCCCGCAACATGCGATAGATTCTCGCGACACACGCGAACTGCGAGATGGTGTGACGCTTTTAATTATGATCGAGGCGTAAACGTTATGCTTTTTTCTGCATAAAAGGAACTGCACGCCGATCAACGAACGTGAGTACATGATAGATTACGTAACAAGCTAATGCACACCAAAACTGTGTCTACAATGTGTCTCTCTAAGAGCGTGCAAAAATGTAACAGGACATAGAGAATGCTCCACTGAACAACTTGAGATAAGGAACCTGGGGTCGGAGAAGCCAACCTAAGGAGATATGGAGGGAAACTTGTCTACCGCTTTGTCTAGTATTACTGTTTTCCATCTTATTTATAACTAACATGCGTACACGTTTACACGTACTGTGCTGTCTGTTTACATGTACATTGTTCCTGCAAGGAAACGAGGAGGACGAGTTTGATTACCAGCAAGTCATTATGCAGGTTTTGTTTACTTTACTTGTCCATAAGGGGGCACCGCTGTATCGTATTTACACTGTCCCTTGGCAGATCAACGACAGACCCACTCCTTACTCAGTGCTGTTCACAGACCTACAGTACAGTAGGATGGAGCAATACCGGTACAGTATTTCCAGGTCGCTGGAGTGGAAGTGGGGGTTGTACTCCATGGTCTGCGAGGTACAAACACACCAGGGATATTTGTCAGGGTGCGTCAGAATATTGTTCACCGATGTTATGCTTGCATTGAGGTTTTGGCCGTCAGTTTCAGCACATTTTGTAAGAAACAGTACAAATGCTACGTCGATTGTGTAAATGATGTTATTGCAGTTAACTAAAGTAAATAAAAGGTACACATTAACATTATTTTATAGCTGTTACCTCCTTAAGCTGGCTTCTCTGACCCTAGGTTCCCTACCTCAAATGGTTCAGTGGAGCAACCTCTATCTCCTGTTAAATTTTTGCACGCTCTTACGGAAACACCCTGTATAACATTACAGCAGTGCGCAATAGTATAATGCTGCCGTATACAGGTCGAATCGCCTAAAATTTGCACGGCAAATATTGCGGGTATGGAAAGTGCTATCGATGTGCGGTTTTCACAGGATGGATTAGTAGTCAGGGGCTCGTACTGTTAGCCAATCAACAGATTGTAGTAATACTTAGAAAGTGTATTTTTGTCCAAACATAGACAATTGTAAATGGAACAATATTGAGACTGACAAACTAAAAGTAGGATGAATTAGAATGTCAGTGGTGTTTGTTGCAGCATTCTAGTACGTGTCGTTTACTAGATATCATGTTTTGAAAAGTTTCCACATGGACTTTCCTACAATACCCATGGTAGCACACACTAAAAAACAACACAAGCGTATACAATAGTAATGTGGATTCTGACCAATAACGAGACAACTGACCACCACAGGTTGTGTTAACTATGGTCATCGGTAGCGGCAACAAACACTTTCAGACAGGTATGGAACGACAGCTGCACACATGCTAGCATTTCAGCAGGGGTCTCCAGGAAGGTTGCAGTAAGACGTCGTTGCATAACATCAAATGTTGTTGGTATATCCTTGTAGATAGCGTTTTCCAGCTTTCCCCATAGGAAAAAGTCTAGAGGCGTCAAATCCGGGGAATGGGCCGGTCAAGGTACAGGTCCTCTGGATCCAGTCCAATGATTTGAAAACAATTCGTCAAGACGTATTGTAGTACTTCGTGGACTAAGAGCTGGACAGCCATAATGTTCGTACCACAGGTTCCTCCACGTCTAGCATCCGTGGAAGATGGTCTGATAGGGAGTTGCCACTTTTGCGGAACACCTAATAAATAAAAACCACCACCCCACTAAAATCGAAACTGATATACACATCCTGAAACACCGCAACGGTAAAAAATAAACTGACAACACAGCCGCACGTTCAATCCATGGACGCTGACGATCCGCCTGACTAAGCCATCTAGGAGTGTCAACAGATCAATAGTGTATGTTTCGGCTATGTACTTCGCTATGATTGCTAAATGTGGCTTGATCACTAAACAAGACACACTATGTGATCAAAAGTATCCGGACACCTGGCTGAAAATGACTTACAAGCCCCCTCCATCGGTAATGCTGGAATTCTATATGGTGTCGGCCCACCCTTAGCCTTGATGACAGCTTCCACTCTCGCAGGCATACGTTCAATCAGAATGCTGGAACGTTTCTTGAGGAATGGCAGCCCATTCTTCACTGAGGAGAAGTATCGATGTCGGTAGGTGGCCTGGCCCGAAGTCGGCATTCCAAAACATCCCAAATGTATTCTGTAGGATTCAGGTTAGAACTCTGTGTAGGCCAGTCCATTACACGGAAGTTATTCTCGCTTAACCAGTCCGCCACAGGCCGTGCCTTATGAACAGCTGCTCGATCGTGTTGAAAGATGCAACCGCTATAACCGCATTTCTCTTCAACTGTTGGAAGGAAGTAGGTGCTTAAAACATCAATGTAGGCCTGTGCTGTGATAGTGCCATGCAGAACAACGAGGGATGCAAGCCCCCTTCGTGAAAAACATGACCACACCATAACACCACCGCCTCCGAATTTTACTGTTGACACTATACATGTGGCAGATGACGTACACCGTGCATTCGCCAAACCCGAACCCTACCATCGGATCGCCGCATTGTGTACAGTGGTTCGTCGCTCCACAAAACGTTTTACACTGTTCAATCGTCCAATATTTACGCTCCTTACACCAAGCGAGGTGTTTGACATTTACCAGTGTGATGTGTGGCTTATGAGCAGCCGCTCGACCACGAAATCCAAGTTTTCTCAGCTCCCGCCTAACTGTCTTAGTACTTGCAGTTGTTCCTGATGCAGTTTGGAATTCCTGTGTGATGGTCTTGATAGATGTCTGCCTATTAAACATTACGACCCTCTTCAACTGTCGGCGGTCTGTGTCAATAAACAGACGAGGTCGGCCTGTACGCTTTTGTGCTGTACGTATCCCTTCACGTTTTAACTTCACTATCACATCCGAAACAGTGGACCTAGGGATGTTTAGGAGTGTGGAAATCTCGCGTACAGACGTATGGCACAAGTGACACCCAATCACCTGACCACGTTCAAAGTCCGTGAGTTGCGCTGAGGGCCCCATTCTGCTCTCTCACGATGTCCAATGACTACTGAGGTCGTTGATATGAAGTACCTGGCAGTAGGTGGCAGCACAATGCACCTAATATGAAAAACGTATGTTTTTGGCGGAGGCCGAATCCTTTTTATCACATAGTGTACATGATACATATGGAGTATCCTGTCTTAATGCCCACGTATAGAAGTTAACAAGAGTCTCTCAATTGTTTCTTTGCAGCTCATGATGGAGATAGATGTGATAAGGACTGAGCCTATGTCGCTGTAGAATGATCCGGACACTTGCCTGACTTATGCCATTTCTTCGTGCGATTTGGGGGGGGGGGGGGGGAGGGGGGGAGCTAACGTGAGGATCAAGTGCAACAGCAGCAAAAACATTAATTTCTCCCTCTTCTGTCGTCACTTTTTCCTTCCGTTATGTTGTGTAGGTGCTACACTATGACTTTCACGTAACTGGTTCAAGAAGATGATAAATAATTACCGATATGGTTGACATCTATTGCGATATGTTGCAGAATACACTGTACAAGAAATCACTGCATTCTTCCTACACTCCCCATACACCATGAGCATGTCGGCTTTGTCTGGCATTGGTAAATCCCGTCGTCCAGTCACGACTTACTGCTTGGACAGTTACGCACTAACTGACCAGCAAGTCGCAATGCATTCAAGGAACACGCAAGCATATTGTAAGCAATAATAACATCGTACCTAGCAACACGCTGGTTGAACGGCACAAACAAGTGTCGGTGTGTAAATTTTTGAAATACTATATATCTTAAACGGCTGGCAATACAATCCTGCCACAAATACCGTGACAACTAATTTGTCCCACTTTTAGACTGTTAATATGAATAGGCAATGCTCCATTTAAAAAAGTGTATGTTTTCAGAAAAAAGACACTTTCAAAGTATTTTTATAAACTGTAGATTGGCTAACAATATGAGCACCTGACTATCAGTCCACTCTGTGAAAACTGCACATGAATAGCGCTTTCCGTCTAGCAACATTTGTGGTGAAAGTTTTCCGTGATTTATCCCGTGTAAGTTCAGTTAACATATTTATTAATAAACACTGCTCGTACGATTCCAAATGACATGTTCTATGCCGAATAAACGGCAACAAAACACAGATATTATACCGGAATGCCGCGCGGGATTAGCCGAGAGGTCCGGGCCGCTTCAGTCATGGACTGTGGGGTTGGTCCCGGCGGAGGTTCGAGTCCTCCCTCGGGCATGGGTGTGTGTGTTTGTCCTTACGATAATTTAGGTTAAGTACTGTGTAAGCTTAGGGACTGATGACCTTAGCAGTTAAGTACCATACGATTTCACACACATTTGAACGTATACCGGAAAGAACGGCAACAAACGTAGAAACTATATTGTGACTTAAAGTAAATAAGATATTATAAAACTATTTACGAAATACAATGAGTGCTTGGGTAGCTCAGATGGTAGAGCACTTGCAAAAGGCAAAGGTCCCGAGTTCGACTCTCGTTCCGGCACACAGTATTAATCTGCCATGGAGTTTCATATCAGCGCACACTCCGTTATAGAATGAAAATCTCATTATGGAAACATTACCCAGACTGTTGCTAAGCCATGTCTCCGCAATATCATTTCTTTCATGAGTGTTAGTTTTGCAAGATCCGCAGGAGAGCTTCTGTAAAGTTTGGAAGGTAGGAGACGAGGTATTGGCAGAAGTAAAGCTGTGAGGACGAGGAGTCAGTCGTGCTTGGGTAGCTCAATTGGTAGAGCATTTGTCCGCGAAAGGCAAAGGTCCCGAGTTCGAGTCTGGGTCCGGCACACAGTTTTAATCTGCCAGGAAGTTTTTTTACGAAATTCAATATTTGTAACCAAACGGTACTGATAATTATGTTTTATTAGTCTAATGTTTATAACGATGCTAATTTTGCATGTTTTAGAATAAAGGAAAACCCACTGATGGCGATATTGTCGCTGAAACTAGTTTGGGAAAGAAAATAAATAAAAAAAAGTGTTTGCATTAAGGCGGGCCCACAATCCCATAAACTAGAAAAACATTAACACTAAACTAGAAAAACTATTGCCTATTTAACAATTTAAATTAAATTAACAATCCCAATAAAATAAATTAGTAAGTGACAAGAGTACTGGAAAAACAGCTTGAGGCGGTTTTACGAAGGGAAACTGATAAAGAAACGGAGTGAATGATAGAATTGACAATTTTATTAAGAGAATACATATGGAATACGTAGACAAAAACGAAGAAAATAAATAAATACAAGAAAAATAAAGGAATAGTATGAAACTCGGTGTAGGACGCAATAGAAAACTGAATATTAAGTGACTAAATTTCACTTAAGTCTCAGTTTTTCAATGCTTCCTATATTGAGTTCCCTTCAGTTCTTCGCTTCTCATAGATGTACTACAGCCATTCTGAGAACGAAGAATTCTATCACAAAATCAATTCTTCATTGATTGTTCGACCGACAAGTAACAAATATTATTCGTTGTGTATCTAAATTATTATTCACATAGTAACAGTATTTCCGTTGTGTACATTGGCCAAACACAACCAACTGCTATTTGAAGTTAAGCAGAGATCTCATTGAGTTTCAAAGTAGAGTTTGTGTGTGTGGCCTCTTTCGTTTGAAATTCGTTGTATAAAATTTTCTATACAATTAAGACTTCTAATAGACTAGTCGAATTGTCAGTTACGGAAGGAGAATTCTTGTTCCTTAAATTGAGGACAGAAATGGAATCTGATTACTGTATTGCAATAATAAAATTTTGTGACTGAAGCTATAGCAGTCTTTCGGCGGTAAACAATTGACATGACAGGTACACAATAAGAACTTACACGGGACATCTTAAAGGTGTTGAAACCACTGTTTAACAGAAAAACTGGGACTAGTTTCAGTTATTATGTTTTCCAGATGAGAGAATAAAAAGAAGTTCGAAGTAATGTCGCAAAATCAGTGAAATCAGTGGACGACCAAGTTGATAGAAGAATGAAGAAGATATTGGCGCATTTACATGAGCCATTATTGTTCAGGCAAAATAAGTTGAAATGTTGTAGGCGTTTTCAGAGAAGGAGACCTTCATTTAAGAACAGCAACGTCGTTTGCCTTGCATGAGCCAACATCCTAGCGCAGTTTCCGCGATTTCTCATAGAACTCGTCATGGCTTTCAACGGCAGCGTTGTATTGCTTCTCTTAGCACTGTTTTGTGAACAAGAGGAAGCGAGAGTCGCCTTAACAGTCGTAAATAGAATATGATGATTCGAATACACAACGCGGAGGAAATGGCAACCAAATAGCGTACTTGTGCCGTGCACGAGAATCGACTGTGCAGACCTTGGCGGCTAGGGAAAGTGGTTATGCAAGGCAGATCGTACGACCTTAACACCGTTCCCCAAGACACCGACTCATGGAGAAGTAACGCATCAGCGAAGCTGATTCCCGGTCATTTATCGTTCTCGGAGATGACTCGAGTGGCATCAGCGGTATAACGAGGTTGCTAATACGGGATGGCAATTATAAAATTGGCATGAAAAGTGTGCTTTGCATTTCGTAACAACATAATTTAAACAGTTAATAGATAAGGAAATGAAAGATCATCAGGAATCAAGACACACACAATTAGATAAAAATTCTGATATTCGTCAATTAGACCGTTTCTTCTCAGAATTATAAATATCATCCCAGCCATATTTACGAGGGGTATTCGGAAAGTAAGGTCCGATTAGGCGCGAAATGGAAACCACTGTGAAAATCCCATGGAACTTTGCACAGATGTGTTGGGCAGTGTGTAGTTTACCTGTAGATCGCTTCATGTCGCTCTTTTCAGTTAAGAGCGCAAAGTGATCGCTTATAAATGCCTAAAACAACTGTGTCTCCTGCCAAATGTGTGGATCTGGTGAGAGATTTCGCTAGAAGTTATGCAGCCCACGTAACATAAATGTCATTTCTTTCTTCAAAACAAGTTTCAGCTGCATTGTCCAGGGCCAACGAAGACACTCCTGCAACATTTTCTACATCTACATCTACGTGATCACTCTGCTACTCACAATGAAGTGCCTGGCAGAGGGTTCAATGAACCACCTTCAAGCTGTCTCTCTACCGTTCCACTCTCGAACGGCACGCGGGAAAAACGAGCATTTAAATTTTTCTGTGCGAGCCCTGATTTCTCATATTTTATCTTGATGGCCATTTCTCCCTATGTAGGTGGCTGCCAACAGTATGTTTTCGCAATCGGAGGAGAAAACTGGTGATTGAAATTTCATGAAAAGATCACGTCGCAACGGAAAAAGCCTTTGTTTTAATGATTGCCACTCCAATTCACGTATCATGTCTGTGGCACTATCTCCCCTATTTCGCGAAAATACAAAACGAACTGCCCTTCTTTGTACTCTTTCGATGTCACCCATCAGTCCCACCTGATGCGGATCCCACACCGCACAGCAGTACTCCAGAATAGGGCGGACAAGTGTGGTGTAAGCAGCCTCTTTAGTAGACCTGTTGCACCTTCTAAGTGTTCTGCCAATGAATCGCAGTCTTTGGTTTGCTCTATCCGCAATATTATCTATGTGATGCTTCCAATTTAGGGTATTTGTAATTGTAATCCCTAAGTATTTAGCTGAATTCACAGCCTACAGATTTGTGACTTATCGCGTAATCGAAATTTAGCTGATTTCTTTTAGTACTCATGTCAATAACTTCACATTTTTCCTTATTCAGTGTAAATTACTACTTTTCGCACCATACAGATGCCATATCTAAATCATTTTGCAAATCGTTTTCATCATCTAATGACTTTACAAGACGGTAAAGGACAGCATCATCTCCAAGCAATCTAAGACGGCTACTCAGATTGTCTCCAATGTCGTTAATATAGATCAGGAACAATAGAGGGCCTATAACACTTCGTTGAGGAACACCGGATATTACTCCTGTTTTTTTCGATGACTTTCCGTCTATTACTACGAATTGTGACCTTTCGGACACTAATTCATGACTCCAGTCCCACAACTGAGGCAGTTTGGTTAGAAGACGCTTGTGAGGAACGGTGTCGAAAGCCTTCTGGAAATCTAAAAATATGGAATCAATTTGACATTCCCTGCCGATAGCACTTATTACTTCAGGAGTATAAAGAGCTAGTTGTGTTTCGCAAGAACGATATTTTCTGAAACCGTGCTGACTATGTGACAATAAATCGTTTTCTTTGAGATACTTCATAATATTCGAATACAGTGTATGTTCCAAAACCCTACTGCAAATCGACGTTAGTAATATAGGCCGTAATTCAGCGGATTACTCCTACTTTCCTTTTTGGGTATTGGTGTGACTTGAGCAATTTTCCATTGTTCAGGTACGGATCTTTCTGTGTGCGTGTGGTTGTATATAATTGCTAAATATGGAGCTTCGATGGGAAGTGTTTGATCACCCACAATACAGTCCTTAACTGGCTCCCTTCGTTGTTCATCTCTGCTCACACGACCCGTTGGCTACCAAAACAACATTTTGGCACGAACAACGAAAGGCTGACCAGCGTAGAGAATCGGCGGAAAGCACAGGGAAGTGCTTTCTGTGACGAGTGGACTGGAAAGTCTGTACAACACCACGATAAATGTCTAAGTCGGAGCGGCGACTATTTAGAGAGGCAGCTGGAAGGTGTGGCTAACTGTTGCGAATAAAAATTTTTTTATTTTCATTGTGTGACCGATCGGACCTTACTTTCCGAACACCCCTCGTATTTTTGGCACCCTGTACATCCACGGTAGTCTATTTACTTACGTTGGTATTTTACGCTGTACGCTATGTGATGAGAAGTACACTACTGGCCATTAAAATTGTTAACCATGAAGATGACGTGCTACAGACGCGAAATTTAACCGACAGGAAGAAGATGCTGTGAGATGCAAATGATTAGCTTTTCAGAGCATTCACACAAGGTTGGCGCCGGTGGCGACACTTACAACATGCTGACATGAGGAAAGTTTCAATCGATTTCTCATACACAAACAGCAGGTGACCAGCGTTACCTGATGAAACATTGTTGTGATGCCTCATGTAAGGAGGAGAAATGCGTACCATCACGTTTCCGACATTGATAAAGGTCGGATTGTAGCCTACCGCGATTGCGGTTTATCGTATCGCGACATTGCTAATCGCGTTAGTCGAGAACCAATGACTGTTAGCAGAATATGGAATCGGTAGGTTCAGGAAGATAATACGGAACGCCGTGCTGGATCCCATTTGCGTCGTATCACTAGCAGTCGAGATGGCAGGCATCTTATCCGCATGGCTGGAACGAATCGTGCAGCCACGTCTCGATCCCTGAGTCAACAGATGGGGACGTTTCCAAGACAACAAGCATCTGCACGAACAGTTCGACGACGTTTGCAGCAGCATGGACTATCAGCTCGGAGACCATGGCTGCGGTTACCCTTGACGCTGCACCACAGACAGGAGCGCCTGCGATGTTGTAGCCAACGATGAATCTGGGTGCACGAATGGCAAAACGTCATTTTTCGGATGAATCCAGGTTCTGTTTACAACATCATGATGATCGCATCCGTGTTTGGCGACATCGCGGTGAACGCACATTGGAAGCGTGTATTCGTCATCGCCATACTGGTGTATCACATGGCGTGATTGTATGGGGTGCCATTGGTTACACGTCTCGGTCACCTCTTGTTGGCATTGACGGCACCATTTCAGATGTGTTACGACCCGTGGCTCTACCCTTCATTCGATCCCTGCGAAACTCTACATTCGAGCAGGGTATTGCACGACCGCATGTCGCACGTCCTCTACGGGCCTTTCTGGATATAGAAAATGTTCGGCTGCTGCCATGGCCAGCACACTCTCCAAATCTCTCTCCAACTGAAAACGTCTGGTCAGTGGTGGCCTAGTCACAGGCCCGTCACAATACGCCAGTCACTACTCTTGATGAACTGTGGTATCGTGTTGAAGCTGCAAGGGCAGCTGTACCTCTACACGCCATCCAAACTCTGTTTGACTCAATGCCCAGGCGTATCAAGGCCGTTATTACGGCCAGAGGTGGTGGTTCTGGGTGTAGATTTCTTAGGATCTATGCACCCACAGTGCGTAAAAATGTAATCACATGTCGGTTCTAGTATGATATATTTGTGCAATGAATACCCGTTTATCATCTGCATTTTTTCTTGGTGTAGCAATTTTAATGGCCAGCAGTGTATTAAAGGACATTAATGTTGCGTATGTCTGCACTTCGCCATCATGAGTTGAGTTTTGCTGGGGACCCTTTCAATGAGGCGTTTTAATGTCTGTGGGGGAACGGCAGTCCATTCTTCGCCAACAGCCGAAATCACAGCAGGTAGTTGTGTTTGACGCCGGTGTCTGGAGCGAAGTCGACGTTTTAACTCATCCCAAAGGTATTTCTTTGTGTTTAGTCACAATTCTGCGCAGATGAAAGAACCACACCCTAACCACGAAAAACACTCTCATGACGTATGAACACCTCCTGCGTACTTCGTTGTAGGCACTAAACACAATGGTAGGAAACGTTCTTCAGGCATTCGCCAAACCTAACCCTTCCAGCAGATTGGCAGAGGAAAAAGCGTGAGTCATAGCTCCAAATCATTCGTTTTGAGTCATCCACTGTCTCAGTGGTGTCGCTCTTTACACCACCTCAAGCGTCACTTAACATTGACTACAGAAATGTGTGGCGTATGAGGAGCTGCTCGACCACCGTACCCCATTCTTTTAAACTCCCTATGAACAATAATTATAATAGCTGGACTACTGACAGCACTTCGGAATTCACGAGTGATTCCTACCACTGGTTTCATGCAATTTTTACAGCCACGCTCAGTCCCTGTCCGTCCGTATAAGAGGTCTGCCTCATTTAGGTGCAGCTACTGTTTTCCCATTACGCGTCCAGTTCACAGGCACATCTTCAGCATTTGACTTGGGTATCTCTACAAGGAATGAAATGTGCTTTATGGATCTGTTGTTGTTGTTGTTGTTGTTGTTGTCTTCAGTCCTGAGACTGGTTTGATGCAGCTCTCCATGCTACTCTATCCTGTGCAAGCTGCTTCATCTCCCAGTACCTACTGCAACATACATCCTTCTGAATCTGCTTACTGTACTCATCTCTCGGTCTCCCTCTACGATTTTTACCCTCCACGCTGCCCTCCAATGCTAAATTTGTGATCCCTTGGTGCCTCAAAACATGTCCTACCAACCGATCCCTTCTTCTAGTCAAGTTGTGCCACAAACTTCTCTTCTCCCCAATCCTATTCAATACCTCCTCATTAGTTACGTGATCTATCCACCTTATCTTCAGTATTCTTCTATAGCACCACATTTCGAAAGCTTCTATTCTCTTCTTGTCCAAACTAGTTATCGTCCATGTTTCACTTCCATACATGGCTACACTCCAAACAAATACTTTCAGAAACGACTTCCTGATACATAAATCTATATTCGATGTTAACAAATTTCTCTTCTTCAGAAACGCTTTCCTTGCCATTGCCAGTCTACATTTTATATCCTCTCTACTTCGACCATCATCAGTTATTTTTTCCTAAATAGCAAAACTCCTTTACTACTTTAAGCATCTCATTTCCTAATCTAATTCCTGCAGCATCACCCGATTTAATTTGACTACATTCCATTATCCTCGTTTTGCTTTTGTTGATGTTCATCTTATATCCTCCTTTCAAGGAGCTATCCATTCCGTTCAACTGCTCTTCCAAGTCCTTTGCCGTCTCTGACAGAATTACAATGTCATCGGCGAACCTCAAGGTTTTTACTTCGTCTCCATGAATTTTAATACCTACTCCAAATTTTTCTTTTGTTTCCTTTACTGCTTGCTCAATATACAGATTGAATAACATCGGGGAGAGGCTACAACCCTGTCTCACTCCTTTCCCAACCACTGCTTCCCTTTCATGCCCCTCGACTCTTATTACTGCCATCTGGTTTCTGTACAAATTATAAATAGCCTTTCGCTCCCTGTATTTTACCCCTGCCACCTGGATCTGTTACACGGGTGAAATCCAGTGACTAGTCCAAGTTCGAAATGACTGAGCTCTCTTGAACGACCTATACTGCCATTACTGCTTCTTTACTGATAACGCAGCAACACTTCCTACCTCATTTTATACTGGGGGGGGGGGGGGGGGGTGGTTAGTCCTGTGGAGATATCTAGTGTTTAATTCCTCATTACATAGGGTTTCCCAGATACTTTTGATCCGATTGTGTACCTTACGAAACTCCACTGCTTCAATATGACTTTCGATTTTATGTGGTTTGAAAGCGGATTGTCGCTCAGCATATGAAGGAACCTTACACACGAATTAGCTTAAGCAGAGACAGAGAGAGAGAGAGAGAGAGAGAGAGAGCTTAAATTCATTAGCTTTGCTGAGAAGATAACTAAAGTTTGTTTGTAACTGACAATGAATGGATGTTAAAAGAAAAGAAAGTATTTTTGATTTTTTGAGTAGTAGATGCTGAAAAACGGACAGTCGTTGTGATGAACATTTTGTTCCTCAGGTTGCGTATGACTGCTGCTGAATTTGTTTCCAAGGGCAGGTGTTGGCATCTGTAGGTGACAGGTTGAGGATTTGAGAACTGGTTCACTGTGGAAACAGGTATCGACGGCGTCAAGAGACTGGATTCAAGGAAATAGTTACCTTGGCAGATATGCTTCATCGGTTGTAGAGCGTGTTTCAAGATTCGTCCAAGGTACAAAGACGTGTCTGGAGTTTAGTGGCCATTACGATGGAATAACGGCAAAGGAAATTAGAGTCGTATAATCTAGCCGTTCTTCACTACCGCGCACAAGGACGTTAGATAGGCGATCGGACTGATTCGGTGAAGCAATAGTATTTCTGCAAATGTCATAATACGTTTATTCTACATCTACATGGTTACTATGTAATTCACAATTAAGTGCCTGGCAGAGGGCTCATCGAACTATATTCATACTACTTCTCTACCATTCCACTCTCGAATGGCGCGTGGGAAGAAAGAACACCTAAATCTTACCGTTCGAGCTCTGATTTCTCTTATTTTATTATGATGGTCATTTCTCCCTTCGTAGGTGGGCGTCAACAAAATATTTTCGCATTTTGAAGAGAAAGTTGGTGATTGAAATTTTGTAAATAGATCTCGCCGCAAATAAAACCGACTTTGTTTCAGTGACTGCCACCCCAACTCGCGTATCATATCAGTGACACTCTCACCCTATTGCGCGGTAACACGAAACGATCTGCACTTCTTTGCACTTTTTCGATGTCCTCCGTCAATCCTACCTGGTAAGGATCCCACACCGCCCAGCAAAATTCCAGCAGAGGACGGACAAGTGTAATGTAGGCTGTTACTTTAGTGGGTTTGTCGCATCTGCTAAGTGTCCAGTCAACAAAGCGCACTCTTTGTTTCCCCTTCTCCACATTATCATCTTTGTGGTCTTTCCAATTTAAGTTGCTCGTAATTGAAAGTTCTAGTATTTGGTTCAATTGACAGACCTTAGATTTGTTGCGATTTATCGTGTACCCAAAATTTATCGGATTTATTTTAGTACCCATGTGGATGACCTCGCTTTGTTCACTGCCAATTGCCACTTTTCGCACTATATAGAAATTCTCTGTAGATCATTTTGTAATTGGAATTGATCGTCTGATGATTTTACTAAACGGTAAATTAGTGTCATCTGCAAACAATCTAAGGGGGCTGCTCAGATTATCACCTAGATCATTTATGTAAATCAGGAACAGCAGAGGGCCTATGACACTACCTTGCGGAACGCCAGATATCACTTCTGTTCTGTTCGATGATTTACCGCCTATCACTACGAACTGTGACCTCTCTGAGAGGAAATCACGAATCTAGTCACACAACTGAGGCGATACTCCATATGCACGCAATTTGATTAATAGTCGCTTGTGAAGAACGGTATCAAAAGCCTTCTGGAAATCTAGGAATATGGAAGCGGTCTGAGATCCCTTGTCGACAGCACTCATTACTTCATGAGAATAAAGAGCTAACTGTGTTGCAAAAGAACGATATTTTCTGAATCGGTGTTGGTTATGTATGAATAAGTCATTGTCTTCAAGGTGATTCATAATGTTCGAGTACAGTATATGCTTCAAAATACTACTGCAAATTGAGGTCAGTGATATGGGTCTGTAATTCATGGGTTACTCCTATTTCCTTGCCGGGCGTTGTGACCGAGCGGTTCTAGGCGCTTCAGTCTGGAACCACGCGACCTCTAAGGTCGCAGGTTCGAATCCTGCTTCGGGCATGGATGTGTGTGATGTCCTTAGCCTAGTTAGGTTTAATTAGCCCTAAGTTCTAGGGGACTGATGACCTCAGATAGTAAGTCCCATAGTGCTCAGAGCCAACTGAATCTATTTCCATTCTTGAATACTGGTGTGACCTGTGCTACTTTCCAGTCTTTAGGAACAGACCTTTCGTCAAGTGAGCGGTTGTATATGATTGCTAAGAAAGGCGCTATTGTGTCTGCATACTCTTAGAGGAACCTAATTGGTATACCATCTGGACCGGAAGACTTGCCTTTCTTGAGTGATTGGAGTTGTTTCGCAACTCCCAAGATATCTACTTTTATGTCACTCATGCTAACAGCTGTTCTGGTTTCGAATGAATGTCATAATGAAGGACATAGATCTCTTCAGACGATAAAATAATTATTCCGCTCTATAATACGCAGTCCTATGTAACCCGTTCTACATAACAAAAAAAAATCGCGTATAGTATACTTAGGAATTTTTTTAACACCCTTCCTGCACATCTTTTTCCTTTCTATCAGTTACCTGCTGCTCCATTAGAGATCTTTACAAATATTCACAAGGCTTTTCAAAATTAATATACGTGTTTCAAGGCTGTACAGTATTATTACATTCAACTTACAATTATAAATAATACATCGAATGAGAAAGTAACTCAAACAGTTTCTCTTACATGTGTTCAATAGGAGCATCGTTCATCACACATCGAGTCGATTGGCAAGTTCTTCCTAAACCTAGATCAGCGTGTCTGGAGTAATTGTTGCAACAATACTGTGTCTGAATTCGGGTGGATCAGGCGGTAGTGGAGTATCATTCACATGATTCTTGATGAACCGACACAGGTAAAAATCGCATGTCGTCTGATTGTTTCTGAACGTGGGCATCATGCAAAACAAGCTCTGTCATTCGACCACTTTCGGCCTACCCAGCTGCATGTACAACGTCGTTTAACCTCAGTTGAACCAGTGAAGCAGCGCACCATCTTGCTGCCAAATAAAGTTCTGCGGTTCTGCTCCTTCCAAATTGAGGAAAGAACCGTAGTTCCAGCGAACCAAAATAAGAAACACCTGCAACAGTTGCTTAAGTGAAAAAAAGAGCATTCAATTTAGGGGAGTCTCGTTGCAGCTGTACCATCCCGTGGGGATCTCCTGGCTCCAAGATGCGCTCATTATGTGTGTTCGCAATTCCGCTTAGATGACATGTCGATTCATCACTGAAGACGACACGATCCAGAAAATCTTTATCTTCGAACAGCAACATTTCGTTTGCAAAGTTGGCACGTAAACCGTACTCTGTAGACTTTAGAGCTTTTAACAACTGCAACCGATACGGATGCAGCTGTATGCCCCTGCCTCCTTAAAAGTCTCCGTAGATGTCACTAGAACTGCTTATTCAGTACTGGCCTTCAGAACTGATTTCTTGGGGTTACGCGCGACAGACTCTCATTCGTTCAACTCGTTCTTCAGTCACTCTCGAACATCCCACTGTGTGTGTGTCGTGCATTGAACCGTGGACCTAGAAACGACGAAGAGGCTTCGTCCCTGCCGTGGCCCTCAGTGGCTCGCAACCGCACAACATGCTACAGCAGTCCACTCACTCCACCACCGGCCCACACCGAACCCAGGGTTATTGTGCGGTTCAGCCCCCAGTGGACTCTCCCCCCCCCCACTCCCCTCTCCTCCTCCCCCCCCCCCACCCTCCGCTGCAGGGGACGTCTCATTCCAGACGAGTGTAACCCCAAATGCTTGTGTGGTTGAGTAATTATGGTGTACGTGTACTTGTTGGAGACAGTATTTGCACAGCAAACGCCGACATGGCGTAACTGAGGCGGAATAAGGGGAACCAGCCCATATTTGCCGAGGCAGATGGAAAACCGCCTTAAAAACCATCCTCAGATTGGCCGGCACACCGGACCTCGACACTAATCCGCCGGGCGGATTCGTACAGGGGACCGGTACGCCTTCCCGCTCGGGTAGCAGCACGTCAGACCGATGGCTAGACGGGCGAGCGGTCATTCCATACTCTTCCCTTTGAGCACAAGTAAACAAACAGAACTGTCTGTTTCTCTTTGATTTCATGTTTTATTTATTATTATTGTAAACTGAAAGTAATACATTCTACAAAGCCTTAAAAAAGCCATATATTAATTTTTAAAACCTCCTGCACGTACAGCATCTAGTACTTACATACTAATCAGATTATGTTTTTACCAAGGCGAAACAGCATCCCATTGCTTGACGTAAGGTAACGGCAGGCTTCTGAAATAGTTAAATTGTAGATGTTTTGCGAGGGCAGCCTTTAATTAGAGAAGGAACTCAAGCTCGGGCGAGGCAAGGATAGGAAAGGAAATCGGCCGTGCCCTTTTCGAAGCAACCATTTCACAATCGCTTCAAACGATTCAAGGAAAGCGTGGAAAATCTAAAGCAAGACTTCTATCTTGCGCCATCCGAATGCGACGTCATACACCGAGAGGCTAAAATTACATGACTACATTTCCGAAATAATGTCTCCGTTGTTTAAAGTAGTCAAATGTCTGTTTCTTTAAAACAGTAAGAGTGTTTTTCCGACTGAAAACTGAAAAGGAAGTTCAGAATTTAATTTCCAGTCAACGAGGAGTTTATTAGGGGAAAAGATGGGACACGGCAAGCGTAAGAATGGAAGCCACCCGTGTCCTTTTCGAAGCAACCAATTTGAACCTCACTCCTCCCGATGAATCCAGTGTACTAACCAATAAGTCGCCTCTGTATGTTTGAAAATTGAATTAAAATAAATTGAAGCACGTGGTAAGGATGTTCCGAGCACGAGTAGCCTTTTATACAATAAGTTCCAGTGTTATTCGAATTATGAACCTGATTCGGGTTTGCCAAGTCTGATGTACAGGAACCAGTGTCTTGAAGATATCATCGGCTGTATGTCAACAAACTGTTCGCTTACGTGTTGCTGAGTTATCTACCATTTCGACTCCCTCCCTAACTCATCTGTTATCGAAAATTTTGAGTATGTTGGAACCAATGTGCTTCGTATATACAGCATATCCATGAGATCTTTATAATGTGATCATTTTACGTATTAGTTAATTTTATGTAGATAAGATACATCGTTTGTGAGCAATGAAATACAGTGACTGCTCCATAACTACTGAGATTGTGAGGCAATTATACTGTATATACACTGTGTGGTTCAGGTGTCCCTACCGCTGTTTTATGCAACCCACAGTGTGATATCTGGACTTCAGAAACCACGTAAGAGATTTCCATATCCTCTCTTTCGCTACGGGAAAACTATTAGTCCTAAAGCAAAAATGAACTGGACCGCTTTTTATAGGAAATTTAATGTAGTAATATTTTTATCGGGATACATTTTCGCTAGAGGGGGTAGTCTTAGAGTTATTCAAGAAAAAGGTACAAAAGTGACCTAGAAAGACACACCCACCCCTACACTGAGCCTCCACCGGTCAGGATTTCTAGTATGTCGTTCATAGCACTCGTACCACTGTGCATAAATTTGCGACTGCACGAATTTTTTTCCCACATTTGACATTTTTTGTTCTTAACTGACTGGCCTTAAAACGCAACCGGCTTACTCGAGCGCTTAAAAATTGAAAAATTGACGTTTGTGTAAATTTTACCCAAACACATTGTGAATTTTAACAGCGTAAAATACACAATTACACAGTTATATACGTTAGGTCTTCCGACTACGAAACTAATACGCTTATAAGGGTTAAGCTTGGTTCGAATTGTGAACATAATTAGCTTTAGCGTAATATTTAAAACAGTATTTTTTCTTTCATTACTCTCATGGGCACATTTAAATTAATAATGTTAACGCAATAGCCGAGGATGCTGGTAGCGTAACAGCTCAATCAATAGAGACCAAAACACGTCGAATATCGGGATAGTTACTGCAGTTGGACATTTTTCCACAATGATAGGAGAAAGAGCCACGAACAACATAACTGAAATCCTGACTGCTAAGGGATGAGCCTGGGTGTGGTGGCCTGCTTGAAGGTCACTTTTGTACGTTTTTCTTGAATAACTCGAAAACCGAAGCCTCCAGCGAAAACGTAAATCAATACAAAATTTAACTACGTTAAATTTCCTACAAAAATGTTCTGTTAATTTTTTCTGTAGGGCTAATAGTCTGCGCGTAGCGAGGGAGAAAATACGAAAATCTCGCGCGTTGTTTTTTAATGCCTTACATAATATTTCGGGTTGAATAGAACGACAGAAGTAGGGGCGGCAGAATACTACTGTATGTGATGACTTTTCATCGTTTATGCAAAGCCAAACGTTGTGTTAAATGAACTTACAGATTCCTTTCAGCATACTCTCAATGTCGTTTGATTTGCCATAAACATGAAAGAGTCGCCTTTAGTATGAGTATATTGCGTGACTACATGTGTGTAATTAGCGGGAGGAATTTGTCCTCGAGTGACAGTATGTCCATTGGCTACCGTGAAACTAGAGGCCAGTGGGTCCATGTCGTCAAGAAGGCTGCTGCATTCTTCACGTGTGTAAAAAGTAAGACAGCATATGTGAGTTTTTTGCCGTGAGATACACAGAAACTTGCTGATATTTGGAACAAGGTGACTGAAGGCTTGATTTCAATTTTCGGTGGTTCGTTTTGCATGACCATGACGCCATTAACGACGTAGTAACTCACTTTTGCTGGGCATACGTTTTCATATCCACACGCAACAGCGAATACTCAGCCTACGTAGCTGTCGTCTGGCCATCACAGCGGAAACAGGTTGTTCCAGATGCTGATGATGTCCTGACTGCCATTTGCATCTCATTGACTCCTCGCCTCTTTGTGGCTCTCTTCAGCGCCCTGCGATATCCTTCGCTAAGGATTTGTAAAATCTCTGCCAAATTCTTGATACAGTTTGCTGCACCTATTATAATTTAGAGTCGTTTTCTCATCCACAAATCACTCTAAATCTATGAGCTCCTCTCAGGCAGTACGTATCTCGCAACCTAACTGCTGCAACTTTAGAGGAAGATCGGCGGTATCTTTGATGGAATAAGCTCATAGTGATAAAAATAACAAAGCTGATAGTAGAAATACATGCACGGAGATGACAAAAGCGATATGCATATATACAGATGGCGGCAGTAACGCGTACACAAGGAGTAAAAGCGCAGTGCACTGGCAAAGCTGTTATTTGTACTCAGATGGTTCATGTGAAAGGGTTTCCGACGTGATTATGGCCGTACGACGAGAATTAACAGACATTGGACTCGGAGTGGTAGTTGCAGCTAGATCCATGGAACATTCCATTTCGGAAATCGTTATGGAATTCAATATGCCGAAATCCGTTGTCAAGAATGTGGCGAGAATACTACATTTCAGGCATTACCTCTGACCGTGGACAATGCAGTGCGCGGCGGCCTTCACTTAACGACCGAGAGCAGCGGCGTTGGCGTAGAGTCGTCAGTGCTAACGGAGAAACAACACTGCGTGAAACAACCGCAGATATCAATGTAAGAAGTAGGACGAATGTATCCGCTGGGGCAGTGCGGCGTTAATGCGCTATGGCAGCAGACGAGCGACGCGAGTGCCTTTGCTAACAGCAGGACATCGACTGCAGGCCTCTCCTGGTCTCGAGGCTATATCCGTTGGACCCTAGACGACTGGAAAACCATGGCCTGGTCAGATGAGTCCCGATTTCAGTTGGCAAGAGCTGATGGTAAAGTTCGAGTGTGGGGCAGACCGCACAAAGTCAGGGACCCAAGTTGTCAACACGGAACTGTGCAAGAAGGTGGTGGCTCCATAATCGTGTGGTCTGTGTTTACATGGGATGGACTGGATATTCTGCGCCATGTGAACCTATCATTGACTGGAAATGGTTATGTTCGGTTTCTTAGGGTCCATATGCAGCCAGTCAGGGACCCAAGTTGTCAACAAGGAACTGTGCAAGAAGGTGGTGGCTCCATAATCGTGTGGTCTGTGTTTACATGGGATGGACTGGATATTCTGCGCCATGTGAACCTATCATTGACTGGAAATGGTTATGTTCGGCTTCCTAGAGTCCATATGCAGCCAGTCATGGACTTTATGTTCCAAACAACGATGCGCCATGTCATCGGACCATAATTGTTCGCGACTGATTTGAAAAACTTTCTGGACAATTCGAGCTAATGATTTGGCCACCCACATCTCCTGACATGAATCCTATCGAAAATTTATGGGACATAATCGAGCGGTCAGCTCGTTAGCAAAATCCTACGCTGGCAAAATTTTCGCTGTTATGGACAGTTATATCAGGGGCGTTTGAAAAGTCCGTACAGAGTCCGAGATATGGCACCACCGGCGCGTATCGAGGTCATGTTTAGTTAGTAGCATCTTTGGAAAGAAGGTACACAAAGTTTCAGCCATAATGGTCTATTTCTTTGTGTTTGACATTCGTGTGAATCAGGAAGTAGAGTGATTGTCAAAAAAATGGAGGACGAAGAATTTCGTGTGGTGATGAAACATCACTTTATGAAAGGCAAAACGCCTGAGGAGACTAAAGAGAAGCTTGATAAACCTTACGGCGGCTCTACACCTTTGATTAGAACAGTTTGTAAGTGGTTTCAAAATTTTCGGAGTGGCCATATGGACACAAGTGATGTTGAACGTTCTGGACGCCCTGTGGAGGTTACGACTCCATAAATGGCTGATAAAATCCATGATATGGTGATGGATGACACAAGAGTTAAGGTGCGGGAGACTGCTAGTGCTGTGGGCATCTCAAATGAATGGGTACATAATATTGTGCACAAACATTTGGACATGAGAAAGCTATCCGCAAGATGGGTTCCGCAACTGCTAAAGCTTGACCAAAAACGGAATCTTATGAAGTGTTGCAAGGATGGTTTGTAGGTGTTCAGGAAGAATCCGCAGGACTTTAAGCGTCGTTTCGTCACTGTGGATAAAACATGGATACATTACTATACTCCTGAGACGAAACAACAATCTAAACAATGGGTTTCCAAGGGAGAATCTAAACCAGAAAAGGCGAAGACCAGTCCTTCGGCCGGAAAGGTTATGGCGACTGTCTTTTGGGATTCGCAAGGGATAACCCTAATCAACTATCTGGAAATGGTAAAACTATTACAGGTGCATATTATTCATCGCTATTGGACCGTTTGAAAGCCGAGCTGCAAGAAAAACACCGGCGACTGCACCGCAAAAATGTCCTTTTTCATCACGTCAATGGACCAGCACACACCTGAGCAGTTGTGGTCGAAGAATTAATGGAAACAGGATTCCAACTTTTTTCACATCCCACCCCATATTCTTCAGACTTGGATCCCTCGAACTACAGTTTGTTCCCCAATTTCAAGAAATGGCTGGCGGGAAAGAGATTTTATTCAAACGAAGAGGTGATTGCAGCAACTAATAACTATTCTGGAGACTTGGACAATTCCTATTATTCGGAAGGAATCAACTAATTAGAATAGCGTTGGGCAAGTGCATAAGTCTTAAAGGAGACCATGTCGAAACATAAAAAAAGGTTTACCCCAAACAAGTAAGTAGTGTTTTTTTTTTTTTTTTTTGTTTTTTTTTTTTTTTTTGCACGGACTTTCAAACGCCCATCGTATAGTGGCAGCATAGCTCAGTATTTCGGAAGTGGACTTCCAGCGACTTGTTGAGACCATGGCACAAGTTGCTGCAGTACGCCGAGCAAAAGAAAGTTCGACAGGATATTAGGAGGTATTCCATGATTTTTGTCACCTCAGTATAAGTGTATTGCGAGTTTAATAAAAACTATTTAGTTAACGTTAGTCTTTAGTCTGAACCATTTCTGACTGATATTAAGATAGCAAGGATTTTATCTCATTTCTTTTCTCTGAGGGGTTGTTACCTTCACTATGTTATCGCGTATCCATATTACCCAATGTAAGTCTTCGATATTCTTATGTCTACAAACTAAAATCTAAAACCTTTCCATTAACGAAATTCAAGGATGTTCCTCATTTCATCCTAATAACGTATATTCGTTTGCAAGGGTGGTAACTCAATAAACAGTTTCAGGCAATGGACTTAGAACGGTCTTCAAATTCGTGTTCGGCCGTAGAGATTTACGTTGTCCTTATTTCCCCTCACCTAATTAAAGCGAAAGCGAGATCCACGTCGTTTTTTTCTAACACTAAATCCTGAAAAAAATGGGTTTGGAAATCAGGAGGATGCAATACTTCTTAAGTTTCGACAAGCGTTTGACTCAATAGCAAACAAACGATTATTAACTAAGGTACAGTTATATGGGGTATGAAACAAATATTTTGTGACTAAATTGAGGATTCCTGTGTGAGGAGGGCGCAGTATGTTATCGTGGATGGACAGAAATAACTTCAGGGAAGTATGAAGGTACGCTCTTGTGGTGCTGCCTTTGCTGTTAATACTGAATATTAGTGTCGTGACACAAAATATCCGTGCGGTATGGCCGCGCGGTTAGGGGCACCATATCATAAATAGCGCGGCCTCTCCCGCCGGAGGTCAGAGTCCTCTCTGTGGCATGGGTGCTTGTTGTCCTTAGCGTAAGTCAATTTAAGTAGTGTTCAAGTCTAGAGACCGATGACCTCAGCATTTTGGTTCCTTAGGAATTCTCACACATTTGAACAGACAAGATTAATTGTAACGTCAGACTTTTTGCAGATGAAGCAATTATCTATAATGAAGTACTGTCTGAAAGAAGACTCCATAAATGTCGAGTCACACCGTGATAAGGTTTCAAAATTTGTATAACTATTGGCAACTTGATGTAAATTTACAGAAATGTAAAATAATGCACTTCTAAAAACGAAAAAACACAATATCTGACGACTAAGTCACAATTATTGAAACCAGCACCTCATACATATGAGAAGATGTAACAATTCGTACGGATATGAAACAGAATGATCACATGAGTAGGGTTACTCGGAAAATGCAATATAGATAAATGTGTGGGACTCTTATGAAATAGGACTGACGGAGGATAAGGAACCTGTGAGAAGGGCATCACGAATGCCAACGGGTTTCTTTGGCCCATGGGAGAGCGTGAAGGGGTCGTTAAAATTGAACTAGCTGAGGCTTGAAGACAGACGAAAATTATCTCCCGAAACCGTACTTACAAAATTTCAAGAAGCGGTATTCAGTTGCGACAAAAAGTCAAAATCAAAGCAATCATTCTTGCTTGCTCCATACATATGTGGAACAGCAAAGAACCCTAATATGTAGTAGAATGGAAAGTAATCATAGCCACTCACATTACAGTTGACGCAGATGTAATAATACACTCGCAATTCTTGACTGGTAAGTGTTACTACTTCGTAAAGTTATTGCACTTCGTGAAGTTATTGCACTACGAGAAATAAAGGGTGTTTGTGGTGTACGTCCACTTATTTTTACAGTGTTCTGAGAACAGTGTTCTGAACAACATTACATCAGTATTTACTTCATTTCCAGACTAACAATTATAACTATTAGGAGAAGTATGTTAGGTTGTTTAATGAATCTAAGGCAGGTGATGTGTTGAAGTATGGACGCGTGGGCCCAAAGCTGTTAGTCTATACTGACAGGTATACTCCATTTAGTGGTGCAGCTGCGATCGCGGCAGGAAACATCATTTAGTAAATTGTATGATGTGTTTGCGGGAGGACTATTACACAGATAGAAAAAGCAACCAACACACTGAAAAGGGCACGTGTTAAGGGACCAGTGGTCACAATTATCTCTTACATCCCCTAACATCCTGTATATCATTTTTCTCATTTTGGTATCTATTTGCAATTTATGCTGCAGATAAGCATATGAGGACCCATGATACGACGATCAGGTTCAATTACAAAGCAGACTAGAAAGATAAAATGAATAAAATACCTGAAATTGTGCGGTGAACTGTGCAACTAACATTAAACGAGAAGATCTGAAATGGGTTGTGTGAGCTATGTACAATTGACATGATTGTGACTGTGTCCATGAAGAAGAAAAAATGTGCCATTTAATAATTACGGAGGGATGGATAACACGACAATTTCACCATAAAAGCTTTGGTTTTTATTCACAGTCTGGAAGTTGCGCAAAGAGAATTCTAACAATTTTTTCCAGTAATCTCCGGTCACTAAATATGTGCAGATTCTGTTTAATAACGGACGATGTAATTTCCCCAGATTGGTGTGAGATGCAGCGCAACTAAAGATATGAACCAATAGAATTTTTGAAATGTAAATTGCATATAGTAATTTGGTAATCACTCTATGCTGTGCAATTAATTAAAATTTTCGGTCTTCTTCTTCGGATGACTGCAGGTTGAGGTTGTACAATCAGTGTAAAATATATACTGAAAATATGCAACAAAAGCACGAAAATCCGGATCGGTGCCACTTCGAAATAATATGAGCCTCCCACAAAATGCTGAAAAATGAAACTTAAAATGCAATGGTAGCTAACATAAATTTGTGTAATGGTGTTGCAATAAAGAACTGGAACGCATTTTGATAGAGAAATAGCTGAATGTATTATAAATTTTGTAGAACTACAGAGAAAGGTGCTTGCCTTGAGAGATTAGGATGACAAAAGACAAAACCGAACCGCCAGGTATTTCCTAGCTACCTCCGAAAAAAGTGAAGGCCGCGCCATAGTTTATTTGCACATATAATGTGAATGTTAACGTATAGGCTCTTTGGCCGGGAACAGTTACACAAAATTTTATACACAAAAATAATTTTTAGAAAGGGCTATTACAGATGCCATGGTTGGGTGTCCTTGAAATATCACATGAAGGTTGATTACCTTGTTTGGAATGACTGTATTAGCTTTGGAAGGAAACTCAAACGATGGCTGTGATGATGCTGGCCTACTCCATAGAATATCAAGGCCATACGCTACTCGAACTACTGCAGATCGTTACGTTCAAATCCTTAGAAAGCAGCTGCAATTACATAGTCCATAGACCGTCCATAGAATTCTCCATGCTAATCTTAACTTAATGTTGCCTTCATTCTGCACAATTGTTGAAAGATATAAACATTCTTCCAAAAATATAGTACATTAGAGATACCCATTCTCGAGTACTGCTGGAGTGTTAGGGATCTCCACCAGACGGATTAAAGGAAGACATTGAAGCACTTCAGAATAGCGCTGCTAGATTTATTAACGCAAGTTCCATCAAGGTGCGAATATTACGGAGATAATTCGCGAACTCAAATGGAAATCCCTGGAGGAAAGACGACGTTCTTTTCGCGAAACACTTACGAAGCTTTAGTGAACTGACTTTTGCGGCTGACTCCTGCCAAAGTACATTTCGCCCAAGGATCGTGAAGAGGAGATAGCAGAATTAGGGCTAATACGGGGACTCGTAGATAGTAATTTTTCCCTCGTTCCATTTGCGAGCGTAACAGGAAGGGGAATGACTAGTAGCAGTAATATTAATAATAGTAGTGGTAGTATTAGTTGTGGTACAAGGTACCCTCTGCCATGTATCGCATGTATCGCATGCAACGCAGTACAGTCAGTTCCACAAGAAACTGTTGTCACTATGGATTCTTGTTCGCCTGAATTAACAGCCGGTTCCACAACGCACATGCGAGGAAACATGAAACAAAGCAAAAACTGAAGGCGCCATCCGTAGTATCGCAGTAGAGGTGTTGCTGTGAGCTGCATATCACCCACTATTTCTTAAGGATTGTTGGATACATCCGTTTCTTGACGACATGTTGAAATTTTATTTAATTTCAGTCTCAGTGACGCCTCAGTAAACCAACAAAAGTTTAAATGGCTAGACCATCCATGTACGCTTCCATGTCGCTTTGGATAATTTCTAACGTTGTTTTCCATTAGTTTGTAGTTTTGGTCATTTACTGTCTTGCAATCTAAGAAAAGACTTCATTTGCCCATTTCTCGCCCGGAAGCAACCTCCAGCCACCTTCATTTTATTCTTAAATTTTTATGTCACCCATAATTACGTCTGTCTCACAGTCAGTTGCCTGATATATTCGTTCGTTTTTCTATCTCTACCATAAATCCGAGGTTTCTCTCCACTCATCATTTTGCAGCCCTCAAACATCTATGGTTCTTTATCACGTATTTGAGAAACATCTCACTTCACTGAACTTCCATGGAAACAGCATTAGCACAGCAATTCTTTTGTAATGGACACATAGAAGAGGGGAGTTCAGTAAGTAATGCAACTTTTTTTCCTCGGTCAAATTCAGTTGAAAAACTGAAGGTTTTGTTGTGGGACATCGTGGAATATTTCCGCTTCAACCCCTATAGTTTCATGAACTTTCAATTCGTGAAAGTGCTGTAAGTGTTATAAGTAGCCTTCAAAACTGCGGCCGGCCGCGGTGGTCTTGCAGTTCTAGGCGCTGCAGTCCGGAACCGCGGGACTGCTACGGTCGTAGATTCGAATCCTGCCTCGGGCATGGATTTGTGTGATGTGCTTAGGTTAGTTAGGTTTAAGTAGTTATAAGTTCCAAGGGACTGATGACCTAAGATATTAAGTCCCATAGTGCTCAGAGCCAATCAAAACTGCGTCTGTAACCGATCTGTCACCGAGTTTCTTTTTGTGGGAAAACAGAGCATCTCAAATTTTCATAGGCGCTTGCAGAATGTCTGTGACCACCTGACAGTGAACAAAAGCAGGGTGAGTCGTTGGGCGAGGCGTCTGTCATCGCACCAAGGTTCCACAAATACACTACTGGCCATTAAAATTGCTACACCACGAAGATGACGTGCTACAGACGCGTCAGGAAGAAGATGCTGTGATATGCAAATGATTAGCTTTTCAGAGCATTCACACAAAGTTGCTGCTGATGGCGACACCTACAACGTGCTGACATGAGGAAAGTTTCCGACCGATTTCTCATACACAAAATGCAGTTGACCGACGTTGCCTGGTGAAGCGTTGTTGTGAAACCTCGTGTAAGGAGGAGAAATACGTACCATCACGTTTCCGACTTTCATAAAGGTCGTATTGTAGCCTATCACGATTCCGATTTATCGTACTGCGACATTGCTGGTCGCGTTGGTCGAGATCCAACGACTGTTAGCAGAATATAGAATCGGTGGGTTCAGGAGGGTAATACTGAACGCCGTGCTGGATCCCAACGGCCTCGTATCATTAGCACTCGAGATGACAGGCATCTTATCCGCATGGCTGGAACGGATCGTGCAGCCACGTTTCGATCCCTGCGTCAACACATGGGGGCGTTTGTAAGACAACAACCATCTTCACGAACAGTTCGACGACGTTTGCAGCAGCATGGCTGCGGGGACCCTTGATGCTGCATCACAGACAGGAGCGCCTGCGATGGTGTACTGAACGACGAACCTGGATGCGTGAATGGGAAAACGTTATTTTTTCGAATGAATCCAGGTTCTGTTACAGCATCACGATGGTCGCATCCGTGTTTGGCGACATCGCGGTGAACGCGCATTGGAAGCGTGTATTCGTCATAGCCGTATTGGCGTATCACCCGTCGTGATGGTATGGGTTGCCATTGGTTACACGTATCGGTCACCTCTTGTTCTCATTGACGGCAGTTTGAACAGTGGACGTTACATTTCAGATGTTTTATGACCCGTGGCTGTACCCTTCATTCGATCCCTGGGAAACCTTACATACCAGCAGGATAATGCACGACCGCATGTTGCAGGTCCTGTACAGGCCTTTCTGGATACAGAAAATGTTCGACTGCTGCCCTGGCCAGCACATGCTCCAGATCTCTCACCAATTGAAAACGTCTGGTCAATGGTAGCCGAGCAACTGGCTCGTCACAATACGCCAGTCACTACTCTTGAAGAACTGTGGTATCGTGTTAAAGCTGCATGGGCAGCTGTACCTGTACACGCCATCCAAGCTCTGTTTGACTCAATGCCCAGGCGTACCAAGGACGTTATTACTGCCAGAGGTGGTTGTTCTGGATACTGTTTTCTCAGGATCTATGCACCCAAACTGCGTGGAAAGGTAATCACATGTCAATTCTAGTATAATATATTTGTGCAATGAATACCCGTTTATCATCTGCATTTCTTCTTGGTGTAGCAATTTTAATGGCCAGTAGTGTTTACAGGTTGGCCCGCGTGCAGGCCGTTCAAGCACTGGTGTGAATCCTGAAATGTTGGAACGTGCGAAGAGTCTCATTCGAAATCATCCACTGATGACAATTAAACCCTTGCTGTTCAAGTGGACGTCTCTGTTGGCAATACAGACACACTCGTCTCCCAGTTGGGGTACTCAAAGGTGTGAGCCCGCTGAGTTCCTTACCGCCTAACAGAAGACAGTAAAGAGTCGTGAAGAACCACATGTGCGTAATTGCTTGCGAACAGCATCAGAGGCTACTAGACATGGATTCATCCCTTCGAACCGGAAGTATAACGGCAATCCATGGAGTGGTGCCACACTACATCTTCTCTGAATAAAAGGTTCAAAGCCGCACCTTCAGCCGGTAAAGTCATGGAGACGATGTTCTGAGACTCTGAAGGGGTTATTCTGTTTGCTGTTCTGCCTCATGTTGCAACGATCAAACCTGAGGTGTACTGAAGAATACTGTAGTGTACTGAAGATAACTGGAGAAACGACTTCAGCTTGTTCGAAGCCACAAAAATGCAAACGTACTCCCCCATCTCCTTGACAGCGCAAGGCCTAAGACAAGGCTGCGCACCCGAGAGGACCTCACAAAACTGCGTTGGATTGTTCTTCCTCATCCATCCTACAGTCCAGATGTCTCACCTTCCGGCAACCATCTATTTGGCCCAATGAAGGATGTGCTCCGCTAGAAGCAGTGCGTGGATGGTGGGGAGGATATTGACGCAGCGAGACTGTGGCTCCCACGTCGGCCAGGAGAGCAGTGAGAACATACGAGGCGAGTTTTTAAGTAAGTACCGTTTTGAAATTAAAAAAGACGTGCTAAGCTATCTCAATAATTTTATTTTTGCATGAAAGCCTGTGCCTTAATCTACTTTTCCACATAATTTCCGTCAATATTGAGACACTTGTCATAACGTTGTACCAGTTTTTGAATATCCTCCTCATAGAACTCTGCCGCCTGACTTGTTAACCACTGCATCACCACTGTTTTGACTTCGTCTTCGTTCTGAAGACGCTGACCGCCCAGGTGTTTCTTCAAGCGCAGGAACAGGTGGTAGTCACTGGGCGTAAGATCGGGGCTGTACGGATGGTGTAGAGTTTCCCATCGAAAAGATGTGATGCGATCTGTGGTCTGATGGCCGGGGATTGTCTTGCAGCAAAACGATACCCTTGCTCAACTTCCATGTACTGTTGCTTTGATTATGGTGTGACATAGGCCACCCATGTTTCATCGCCCGTAACAGTTTGGCTTAAGAAACCCTCACCGTTATTGTGGTACCGCTCAAGGAAAGTCAATGCACTGTCTAAACGTTCTTTTGTGCACATCTGTCAACATTTTCGGTACCCAACGTGCGCACAATTTCCGGTAATTCAAGTGCTCGGTCACAATGCCATACAAAACACCACTAGAAACATTAGGAAAGTCATCTCGCAAGGAGGAAATCGTAAAGCGTCTGTTTTCTCTCACCTTATTGCCCACTTCCTGCACCAAACTTTCATTAACGACCTAAGGACGCCCGCACCGTTGTTCATCATCCACATTTGGGCGGCCATCTTTAAATGATCTCATCCACTTTCTTGCCATTGCATCACTCATAATATTTTCTCCGTAAACTGCAAATATCTCACGATGAATATCGATCGCTTTTAGGCCTTTAGCACTAAGAAATCTTATAACAGCCCGTACTTCACAGTCGGCGGGACTCACGATTATCGGAGGCATCTTCAACACTCAGTACACAACGTAAACAAGGAAGAATCAGACTGTAATGGCATCAGTGCGTAGATTAAGAAGATACAGGCTTTCACGTAAAAATAAAATTATTGAGATATCTTAACACGTCTCTTTTTAATTTCGAAACGGTACTTACATAAAAAACACGCCTCGTACAGGCCCTGCCAGTAAGGTGGCGTAAAGACGTTGCATTGAACGGACATTATTTTAAAAATAAGGTTTTGCAGCCTAAAGAGTTGCGAATAATATTGCGTACTGGAATCCTCAAGATAACCAACCTGCTTTCAGGGGATAGAATGTTGCTTTACTTATTGAACGCCCCTCGCACAATGTACAGTGAAGTCGCAGTTACAGACAACAAGCGACCAGCCTCTGCTTAGTGTGATTGTGGCACTAGTACCTTGGGCTGGACGACTTGTCTGGAGTGGTGGTAATAAATTATATACACAGATCTTCCTCGTGAATCAGTCTATCTGTTAGTTAAAACTATATCAATGTACCTACAGCAATTCCTGAGAATGGCCTTCACACACAGACAGAAAAATAAGGCGGCGGAGTTCTATTCAGTAATACGCAAATACATCCAAGGAGGGACCGGGGGGGGGGGGGGGGGGAGGGAGATTCGATTCGGCAAACCCCGCTTCACAAAGCAGCGAAGCTCCACAGAGACCGCAGCAGGCAACTAAAAACGTGTAGAACACTTTTAACTTCACACATTGATGATGGATGTTTAAACCTTTGAAACGCGTCGTGGGGATAAATAAACGGTGACCGGTAACGGTAAATTTGTTGTTACATATAATAACTAGGCTAACACTCATTTCGGCAGACTCACTGCAAACATGGCGTCATTTTGACGTCATACATAATATCGACAACTATCGACTTCTTGATAAGGAAGAATGTGAATGTTACTGCTCCTCGTTTCACTCTCTGCTATTTTAGTTGTCCTCTTAGGCTCCTGCCTAATCATACCCTCGGAAATGAAATGACCGTTTGGCTTTGTTGGCCGGGAGGCATCAACCAGGAAAGTTCGGCCGCCGGGTGCCCAGTCTTATATCAGGTGACGTCACATTCGGTGACTTGCGCGTCGGTGATGGTGATATGATGATGACGACAGCACAACGCCCAGGCCGCGAGCGGAGAAAATCTCCAACACGGCCGGGAATCGAACCCCAGGCCGGTTGCATCATAGGCAAGCACTTTACCACTCAGCTAAGCATGCGGACACACACTCGGAAATAGCCAAACATTTATTTCATCCTTCGCTCTCTAATCCGACGGAAATGTAAACAAAATCTAATACTGCAGAATACACCGTATTATATTCATAAGCAAGACCAAGAATTTGTTAACAATGCCAAGGTAACAAAGAAATTATTTGCATATAGCGCGATGCTAATCTACATCCTTCGACTCCATAAATCACAACATTATCCATTACGCTAGCACATCGTCGTGTAATATCGGTCTCCTGTCTTGATTATCATGGTATCTCTAAAAGCCTTATACCGACGGGGCGTTATTAACTGCCATTAATGATAATGGTGAGATGTTTGCGACAAATTTTCAATACGTCGTTATCTTGAAACGGCAGACTGTAGGTTTTACACTGAAGCTCCAAACAAACTGGTATAGGCGTGCGTAATCAAATACAGAGATATGTAAACAGGCAGAATACGGCTCTGCAGTGGGAAACGCCTATATAAGACAAGTGCCTGACGCAGTTCTTGGATTGGTTACTGCTGCTACAATGGCAGGTTATCAAAATATAAGTGAGTTTGAACGTGATGTTATATTATATTATAGTCGGCGCACGAGCGATGGGACTCAGCATCTCCGAGATAGCGATGAAGTGAGGATTTTGCCTTACGACCATGTACGATTGTACCATGAATATTAGGAATCCGGTGAAACATCAAATCACCGAAATTGCTGCGGTTGGAAAAAAACTCCTGCAAGAAAGGGACCAACAACGACTGAATTGAATTGTTCATCGTGACAAAAATGCAACCCTTTCGCAAATTGCTGCAGAGTTCAATACTGGGCCATTAAAAAGTGCTAGCGTGCGAACCATTCAACAAAATATCATCGAATGAACTTTCGGAGCCGAAGGCCCACTCGTGTACCCTTGACGACTGCACGACACAAAGCTCCACGCCTCGCCTGGGCCCCTCAACACCGTCATTGGACTGTTGATGACTGGAAACATGTTGCCTGGTCGGACGAGTCTCCTTTCTTATAGTATCGAGCGGATGGAAGTGTGAGGCTATGGAGAAAACCTCATGAATCCATGGACCCTACATGTCAGCAGGGAACTGCTCAAGCTGGTGGAAGCTTTATAATGATGTGGGACGTGTGCAATTAGAGTGATAAGCGACCCCTGATTCGTCTAGATAAGACTGAAAGGTGACGCGTATGTAGGCATCCTGTCTGATCACCTGCATCCATTCATGTCCATTGTGCATTCCGACGGAGCTGGGCAATTCCAGCAGGACAATGAGACAGCCCACACGTCCAGAATTGCTACAGGGTGGCTCCAGGAACACTCTTCTGAGTTTAAACACTCCCTCTAATCACCAGACTCCCCAGACATGAACGGTATTGAGGTTATCTAGGATGTCTTGCAAAGCGCTGTTCAGAAAAGATCTCCAGCCCCTCGCACTCTTACGTATTTGTGGACAGCCCTTAAGGGTTCATGGTGCCAATTCCTTCCAGCACTACTTCAGGCATTAGCCGAACCAATGCCACGTCATATTCCGTCACTTCTGTGTGCTCGCCGGGGCCCTACACGATATTAGGCAGGTGCATCAGTTTCTTTGGCTTTTCAGTGTAACAAGCAAGTTTCATGCTCCAATTATACATTATTCATGATTACCACTCACTCCTGATAGAGCACTCTTATATGAAAGCATTAACTGTCGTTAATCATTATGTGTCGTTTAGTTACAACAATAATTACAATAAATGGTACCAAGAACTGCTTGTTTTTATAAATCGCCGATAAACGTGGGTGAAGTCTAGTGAGAGGCTCATATCGAACGCTAACGGAAGTAGTTAGAAGTTCCTGCTGTTGTCGATGCAGTCACGTCTTGCGAAATGACTGTTATCCTAATAACCAACTGTCCAGAGTATTCATATTGTACGAAACCTTTCAAGGTCGCGGCTAGCTCATTATTTGACTAGTTCCATGTTAATAACAGATCCCAGAGACTTATTGTTTTTAAACACTTTCGAAGTTTATAAGTTTTCGTCCGCTATTATGAAATCTACACGTGGTTCGTGCTCTTTAAAATGTTCGTTCCTTAAATACAATTTTTATTATTGCTGTTCGGCCGTCTCAAGCGACTAATATCTCAAAATCTTATTCGTCCTTTAACAATTCAAAAAATGGTTCAAATGGCTCTTAGCACTATGGGACTTAACATCAGACCCCTAGAACTACGAACTACTTAAACCTAACTAACCTAGGGGCATCACACACATCCATGCCCGAGGCAGGATTCGAACCTGCGACCGTAGCAGTTACGCGGTTCCGGAAGGAGCGCCTAGAACCGATAGACCACCGCGGCCGGCCTTTAACAATTCCGTGCTTCTAAATTTCTGTTACGTACTTCAGTCCCGTGTACTTGAATATGTCCAGTCTTTTTTCCTATTTTACGTCGTCACACTCACTGATCTGAGGTAGAAATAAAATGTTCCCGCACGCTCATAATTTGTCCTTCTACTCTGTGTAACTGGACAAATAAGACAGGACGATAAAGTATGCCATCTTCACGACATCAGTTTAACTTCTGTGCAGCTCTTATAACTGTGCGAAGAGCTTTTTGGGTCACGGTCGTTACGGTGACCGTAGTAAATTATGCAAGGGGCTTCTTATCGATCTGATCGCGGCTTAACGTCAGTCCAGTCACTGTGGGTCCATTTATCTGCAGCATTCGGAGGTCCGTACTCCGACGACATTCCGGTGGGTCGCTGAACTCAGCAGCAGCTCCGACCTGTTGTAAACAACACATCTAAGCAGGTCATTAGCAGTTAAGTATGTCAAATAAGCACCAACTTGTGTATTAGTCTGGAGCAGAGACAGATGTTGAATACGTGGGTTGGAACAAATATTTCAGGTCGTTTGTTCCAAGGCATGTATTCAACACCTCAAAATAAAGATCTCCAGAACCCTTTAAAATTTATTCCGCAATAATTTTGTTACGATGTATATTCTTTGTACCTTGTGATAGTGTTTCTCTTCCGCTATATGATCCGTGTACCTAATATTTCCAGACGCCATATTTGTTTACAAAATATGACACTATACAAGTAATATGTTACGACAGAAAAAGGAACTTGTGTAGGTACTCTATTTTACTTATTTTATTTTTAACGTTATATATGCGTGTATTTTTCTGTTGAAAGAAACCCAAAACCATGTTCTGAAATCGTGTTTTGTTTCTCCACTAGACAGTTCCTCCAAAAAATCGTAACACACACACACACACACACACACACACACACACACACACACACACACACGTTATACTAACAAATGTAAATCACCATAAAAAGTGACTGGTAACAGTAAACTTGTTGTTTCAATAACAGTCATGGTAATGCCTAACCGAAAAAATTCCCATCTAAAGTTACCCTGGTTGTTATAGTAGGTGAAGCCATAGTTACAATAGTAATCGTGGGGCTCAATGGTCTGTGCACTTTCTATTGAACGCACTTCGGCCACTTTTGTGTCCCTAACCTATCGCAGTAATACAAACGGGGAAAGGAGACCTTCTGTTTAACTTGGAATCCTAGTCAAGTGTGATTTCTGCTGACTCTCGCGTCGCTGAGATGTGAACGCTAGGTTTAAAACGCAGACTGAAAAATCCGTGGTGCGACCGAGTTCGATCGCGCGACCTCTTGATTTATAGACACGCCCTATACCGCTTTTCATTTTTTTAAATTTTTTTGTTCGTTGAAGCCGCGCGGGATTAGCCGAGCGGTCTGAAGCTCTGCAGTCATGGACTGTGCGGCTGGTCCCGGCGGGGGTTCGAGTCCTCCCTCGGGCATGGGTGAGTGTGTTTGTCCTTAGGGTAATTTAGGTTAGGTAGTGTGTAAGCTTAGGGACTGATGACCTTAGCAGTTAAGTCCCATAAGATTTCTTACACATTTGAACATTTTTGTTCGTTGAATTTGATCTGGGTGAATATCACTTGACACTCGTTCAAGTTCGTCGTTAATTCCTCTACTCAGTTTTTTTTATTATTACTACAGAGGGCAGCACAACCAGACCACCATGCTCGACAGCTGGAGTTGTAAAAATGTTTAACAAAGGAAACACGTATAATTGTAGAATTGCCGAAATACCGGCCTTCTTAAGGCGAGGTTCACAATCCAAGCCAAAACATTAACGACAGTGTTTTTATATTAGTTATGCAGTTATTAAACGACCAACTCCACTTTTTGAACGAAGACCATAAAGAGATTATATTTTGTGTAACAGAATATATGGAACAACACAAAAAATTCAGCAAACGAACATAAAAACGGGAAATTATGAAAGGGAAAGGTGTACCAGTCAATCTGCTAAATTGTGTTAAACACCTCTACCGTAAAAATACGTACATTGAACCGGAGTTAATCGACAAAAAAAAGCAATATAATACTTTTAAATCATGATGCCAGACTAAAATGTTCTTTATCATCTGCACATCATTCTTCATTGGAAAATACACTTTGTTATGAAATACAGGAACGAGTTATCAAAAATGAATTAATTTTTTACTTATGAGCAAATAGTCATAAAAGTCAGAAGATGATTCACGGAATTCAGTGATCGGCTACATTTAATAACAAAAACGTATGTTATTGGAACAGCTGTATATAGGCCTAAGACAAAACCATTTACGGAAAACGCTTAACAAGACCAAAGCTATTAAGAATAGACAAATATGTTGAGCAGATTAAAATTTTCAAAACCGTGATTATAGTTTATGTTTAGACGATTCTAGAAGTACTGACTTCAAAATTTAGTCGTTATGAAGTTTATTTGGCACAACTGCAAGAACGTTAGATGGCAAAGTCAGTTCTTAGCAGGTGGCAGTTTTATACAACCATAGTTATTTTTACAGTCCTGTATGGAGCAGTATGTTGGACAGAAAAAAACGACAAATTCAGGAAGCAGGAATGATTTTCCATGTTCAATTTTATGGTACACATAAGTTGATTGCATCCTAAATGACGATACAAGACTCTGGTTACGATTGAAGAACATTGTGAGACAAAACTGAAACACATCCTATGGAATTATTGAGTAAAGTAGAAAGAATACTTATAAAAATAATCTATAATTACAAATACATGGGGGAAAAGCAGCAGAACAACACAGTAGAAAAGGTGGAAAGACCAAATTTGACAAACTTGAAGATGGCGTAGTCTCGGTAAGTTCAGTTCCTGTTGTCGTTGATGACCGCCGTTCTCGCGAATGCGACTCGTTAGTGCTAACCACTGTTCGGTAAAGTAACACTTAAGTGTATGTTTCTTTGTGAGAATTAGCGAGTTTCATTCGGAATCTGTGTGTGTTCTTCCGTTAGAGATGCAGATATCTTCTCAGCAGACAAAATGAATTATAATTTAAGTTACAGGTTTTTTTAAAGCTAGGTAGGAATTATGAGTGTGGAAGTTAATTATCGTTTTATTTTCATGCCGCTAAACAACTGCTGTTGCACGATATTGAAAGAAAGACTTTGCCGCCTGAGTGATGGAGATACAGAGAAGAAATTCGGGGAGATAATTTTGAGTTATCTGAGACGTTATAAAAATATATAGTATTGTTTGATTTAGAATCATAAGAATTATAAGAATAACATAAAATTTGTGATTTTTTTGAGGTTGTAAAGAGAGTGGAGTCTTTTATATTATATTGGAGACTGCCACACACTATACGTTACTGAAAGAGCCACATCTGTTTATTTACCAGATTGCAGCCTGCTACTTTCAAAAATTTCACTTACATATAAGTGAATGATTTGTGGTCTGATGAGAAAGTGGATGTCTTATTTCAAATCGGATCATTGCGTTGCCAAATTCGACTTTTCTTTCCAGATAGCAGATGTGACTGGAAATACAACCTATGTTGTGGCAGTATTGGTTCAATATTCATATACAGGAATAGTAAAGAATGTGTTAGATGAGTGCTTTCTCCGTATATTTGTGCTAATTGTTGCCTCTCAGTGTGTGACCCTGGAGGTGCAATCGTATTTAAACTGAATACTTTTTATGAAATTGTGGAAAGCAAACTGCTTCTCTTTGAGCTCCCACCTACGTCATACAATAGCCGGACGTTGTCGCCGAGCCGTTCTAGGCGCTTCAGTCCACAACCGCGCTGCTGCTACGGTCGCAGGTTCGAATCCTGCCTCGGGCATGAATGTGTGTGATGTCCTTAGGTTAGTTAGGTTTAAGTAGTTATAAGTCTAGGGGACTGATAACCTCAGATGTTAAGTCCCATAGTGCTCAGAGTCATTTTAACCATAATACAAGAAAAAAGGGATATTTATCACGAAACACTCAACAGAAAACATGTTTGCGTCACTGCTCATTACACGTTGAAATTTATTCTTTCTACTGGTGAGTTAGCTTTATTTCGGATGCAGGTCTATTGGCCATCGGTATCCTGTCACCTGAATTTCAGTTGAGTTTATTTCCAACGGTACCTCGTTCACTTCACGGACGAAGTTCCACTCGCGCCGTATACCATTCTACGGATACTACTGACACTGTACCTTTTCAGCTCCACGTCGCTGCGTTTGAAGGACGGAGTAGTAACTACAGGAATTATAGGGGAAGGCATAATTGCAAATGTAGTATAGGACAGGAAAACAGATCCTCTGCCGCTGCTCAATGAAATGGTGAAACATAAAAGTTGAAGAGAGAAAAGTGCCACCACAACTGACTATACTATCTCACTGGTTTATTGAGATTAACGGTATAAAATTACTGTACGTCGGTGTACAAGTCAGCGGCAACAAGACTCGATAATTAGACTCAGCTATTTTCATAACTGACAAGTTTAATGTTATTTGCGAGTGACTTTTTGCTGTCATAGTGTCGGGATGGTGGTTTAACTGAGCAGGACTCTCTCGGGTACAAGACTAAAGAGAGATGCAGTTAAGTGGTTTGACTGTCACATTAAGACAAACCGTGCGGTAGAGCGTGATAATTTATTGATGATACTGCTGCCGTCGGGTGGGGAGCTCGTTGGCTCTTTCCAGCAGCACGCTGGTGTTTCCTGGCACTTGGTTTTATTCTGTGCCTTCACTTCCATGGCAGCATCTTTGCAGACCTAACACACACTCGTCGAAGCCGTCCGCACCGGTTGGCAGAACACGGTCATACGCAAACCAGGCAAGGATCCTACCAAAAGTGTCATTAGAAGACCACACGGCAAACCGCGGCAGCAACTCAATATGGCTGTGATCCAGACTGTTAATGACAAAAAGCTAATGACATGAATCTTTTCTTGCTTATGATACTTTTTGCGACGGGAAAAACTTCTAATTCGACCAAATATGTTTCTTGTTAATTCAACCTGTCATTAGTGGTCAACTTCTTGTAACGACACATCGCTTAGCTTTGAGTGTTAGATACTAGAATAATTTTTTGTCGCATATGACACTACACTAACCTTCAGGTAGACAACTTGATTACATTACTTTACTGGATGAGACACAATCGTAAAATACGAGCAAATACGCATAAACTTAAAAGTTACGCCAGTGTCTATTAGAGGACACAACATCGATGTACAAAAACAATTTACTACAGACAATACTTTAAAATAAAACGATACAGCTGTGGTCGAATTAAGGACTCACTGCAAATACAGAATATGTCACAACCAAGGTGTCACATTTTCACTGCGAATGTCTTGTGATAGGCCTGAAAGTAACTGTTATTGACAGTCACAGCAACGTGTAACCGACCACTTTTCTTTCACAGAACCACGATAACTTTCAGTTGTTATACCATCATCGTCAGGGTGACTGATATAATTGCAATCTGTTGTAGGCTACATGTAACATCATCTAACGGTTGTCGCAGGCTGAAGTAATATCTATACGCGGTGCACTGCCGCTGTCGAAAATTGAACCATGTTATATTCTGGATCGTCAGAAACAGTTTGAAAAGCTTGTAAAATTGTCGTAGCGGTGGGTTGTCACGATGATGATGTTTGGATTGTGAGGACAGTAGTAGGGATCGCACTCCAGCCAAAAGTGAGCAGTCTCGTGCGCTATCATCTATGCTATGAGAACGACTTAGTAGGCTTCTTGAATTTGGGCGTGAAACGCCATGATTGGATAACTTCGATGCTAATTGATTTGGAAGCGGTACTAGGTATCGAATTTGTTTCTTAACAATTATTTCTCAGCGCAACCTACCCTGCAAAACCCTTACAAGCTTTCCAGACTGGTACTGCGCATCCTGGAGAAAAAGAAACCCCATAGCGACTCTGAAGCGGGTATGTAAGCACCGACATGTATGCAACGGGTTGCTGTGGCCTTATAACGGATACCTTTGGTCACCCTTTACGAGTGATTTTGAAAAGTAGATTGTCACCATTGCAAAGTAGTGTAAAACTGCCCGAAAAAATTACAAGTAGAAAAAATATGAGGTACAGAGTGAAATATTAAACAACCATAACTCGAAAGAGCAGCGTTCGAAACAGTGCCTAGCCATTAGTCGTTACGTTACCTATAGTTGTTCTAAGTCTTTTAAGATTTATATCTGATTAGTTCCTTCCTTATCCATCCTTGTAATCCGACTGTACTGTATTAGTCGTCGACGGGCTCTTAAAACTCAATGCTTTTTTTTTTTGCCTTGTACTCTTTTCGAGCTAGGCACTTCACTGGCTCAAACGCTGGACCCGGGTAGCCACCCTAAAGAAGGTTTTTCATGTTTTCCGGGATTCATTTCAGGCCATTTCCGAAGAGAATTCCGTAAAAAAACTTCGAATACTTCCCTCTCATATTCTCCATCCGAGCGAGTGTCCAGTCCCTAACCCAGCATTGACGGGACGCCAGAGTTGTTTTCTATCATTGCGCTACCTTTAACCTAACCCACATGATGATGAAAACATAGCGCTTCGAAGACAATAGAACTTCAGAACTGAAGTCAATTATCACAGATATTTGAATATTTCAAGGAATTATTCGTTAAATCTGCGGTAGCAGAACTTAGGATAACAGATTCATCTGTAGCTTAGAGATCCAAGTTCGCTCCATATTTAACACACCTTTCGTTACAACTAAGTATAGCTGCAAGAGAAATTCAGAAAAGCTGTATTACGTAACACACAAACCTCTGACGAGGATTGTGGTGCATGTCGGTGATCTAAGAGGAATGGCCAAAATTGAGGCATATGACAGGAACAATCATTGGAGGTGTAGTAAAAGATGGCTCTAAAATGCATACCTTAATAGCTGTGAGCACTGCATCTTCGATACTGTGAAACAAATCTGTTCTGCAGCAAGCAACTTGCTTTCCATATTTTGTGAGGGTGTAGTATGGCCCAAAAATAAAAAAAAAGATGTCCAGTAAACATTGCGCTCCAAAGAGATGCGTTAAAAGCTATGTTCGTCTTCGCTACTGAGAAAACACAAGTCGTCTTCTAAACAAGTGGCAGTCCATGTCTCTTAGACGACCATTATCTCCTCCAGAAATATGGAGAGCAAACAGCATGGAGAAGAAGAGATTTGTTTCACAACATCGAAGATGAAGTAGTGGTCATAGCTCGTTTTAAAGCCCATCTTTATTAAACTTCTCTGCTTCGAATAGTCATCTCTTTGTTATACCTGAGTAATGAACTTTGCTTTTGGGACATCATGTACATCGTACAACTACTGCCAAAAGATACCAGAGGGTTGGGGAGACAGCCCTAATAATTTTTACCCTATGCACCTTCCGCCACACAACGGTCTGTGTCTTATTTTTTGTTTACTTTAGATCTGCAGTCCACATCACTAAAAGGCTAATCCACTCCATGGTACCTAAGCCCAGGCGCAGGTTGCCTATCAAAGGTTTCCAGAGGCAACAGAAAATTAATTTTTCAGTATTTCATATAAGTACGGACCGAATTTAAAAATTGTAATTGCACATTGAGAGCTGTAATCCCATATTAAAGGTTTAACACAGTAAAACAAGTTTTACGGTTATCGACTGTGATCTGTCTTAAGGTTACGTAACTCAATATATATTCATCTAGTATTTGTGAAGGAGAGCACTTAGAGATTTTCAACAAACTTTACTCGTAACTTACAATCTTTCAGAAACTTTTTATCACTGACACCCTCTAAGAAGTAATGAAAGGAGAAAAGTATGTGCCTCATTTCATTTTTGCTGCTTATGCAGTAAAACTTTGGCATCAGGCAGAGGTTATAATTTATTATTACCATCTTTTCTCGCGACACATTTGCATACAGTATCCACATGTATCACTAAATGATCCTGCAAAATTATGTCATTGAACGAAGAGGTACGGCGTCATAAACATCGAAAAGTGTGGAAAACTAACTTTTGCTTAGAATGGAGTGCAAATAACTAAGACGGTACCCATCCATTGTTCGCTAATGGGAGCACTTACCGGCTTTCAACAAACTTTAAACATAATTTCAAACCTTTTCTAAACCTCTTCTCGCTTACATGTTTAACTTCAAATACTTAACGCATTAATTCATTTGTAATGTAATCGAGCATTTGAAGCTGTTTTGCACATTGGAGTTCAAATCTGTACAGAATCAGGGGGTGGGGTTTAGCGGTATTTCAGAAAGGACACCACAATCCGTCTGGACAGTCACTTCAATCATTTATTTCACAATCACGATTTTCGCGTGTGTACTATTTCCAAGTGTTAACTGGATTTGAAGCATTTCGATGCATATTCTTTACTATTAAGAAGAAGTCGTCAGGTGGGACCATTTTCACAAGATTTGCTTAATCTGTAACCCCTAAGAAAAACCGAAGTCGCCCGTCTCGGTAGATGCGGGGACAGCACGACATATTGGTAACCGAATGGGCCTGAGTTCGATAACAGGCCGGATCAGAGACTTTTCTCCGTTCGGAGACTGTCTGTCTCTTGTTCTTACATTCGTACCGTCATTACTGACACCAAAGTCGCCTCAAACACACTGTCGTAATGCCTTTCTTTCCACTGCGGAGATGGCTGCATGCGTACGAACCAAAGCTACTAAAAAAAGAAGTAAAATAAAAAATAATAAAAATAAAGTGACAAATAACAATCAAAAGGGCGCAGCATTTACGCTGAACTCGATAAGAATTACTGTATCCAGTGTTATTTTTAAACAGATGACGAGAACTACTTGTTGTTATGCAGATGAAGTGAAGCGTGTGGTTCTAGGCGGTAAAGTCTGGAGCCGAGCGACCGCTACGGTCACAGGTTCGAATCCTGCCTCGGGCATGGATGTGTGAGATGTCCTTAGGTTAGTTAGGTTTACTTAGTTCTAAGTTCTAGGTGACTGATGACCCCAGAAGTTAAGTCGCATAGTGCTCAGAGCCATTTTTTTTTTAAGCCTGTGAATATGGCTGGTACGAAGACTATGTACTTTTAAAAGTTTTTCGAAGCACTTCATCCTGAGTTATCATTTGAAAATGGCACACACTTCGGAATTACGATTGTGAGATAAATAAATGCAATGATAGTCAAGGCGGAATAAGTACTGCGGTACTTACGGTGTACAGATGTTGATTAAAAATATGAGACAGGTGTGCGATTAATTCATAATGCACAGAACTAAACACAGAAGTGCAGTTGTCAGAACTGTGCTGTGAAACAATATCAACGTTGTATAGACAGAACGGAGAGCAACAGTATCTCTGGAGACGTATATACGTCGCCGGCGGATTAGGCACAACAAAGCCCGCGGGGACGTCGCTCAGAGATATGCTCGCCGCTATCACAGTGCGACGCGGCGCAGTTACAGCAGCTGAGCGTGTGCTTGGAGCGCTGCCGGCTGTATTTGCGGAGCTCTTCGTGGGCGCGTGCCAGCCCGGCCGGCTGCTCACCTGAGCCGAGTCGCAGTTTCCGCGTCGCTCGGTGCGGCGTCGCTGTCGGCTGCTGCGTGTTGCTCTCGCGCGCCGCGCCGGTAGCCGTCCTGCTCAGCTGGCGAACTTTTCGCGCGGACGTCCGCACTGGCTCTGCGCCGCACACCGCCCCTCCCCTCCGCGCTGCGCGGCTGCTGACGTATCGACCGCGACGCGCGCCGGCGCGCAGTCGCGGCACAGCGCTGCACAGCTGCCCCCTTACGACATCCGTCCCGCGAGGCGCTCGAGGAAAGGCGGAAACAAGGTCGCGGTGTGCCGTTCCGTTGAATTCATTAGCGGCGAAGCACAAACTACTGGAGCCATCCGGACAGTAACCTCCGTTGAAGTAAACCCGAAGGTTGGTTTGAACACACGGTGCTTTGAAATTTCCTGGCAGATTAAAACAGTGTGCCGGTTCTAACAACCCTACCACAACAAAGGTCAAAACTAATTATGATTGTGGTGTTGCTCACGTTGCTAAATATTGCATTTTCGGGCAACAACAAAGTTATATTATGTGGCAGGGGGCACAGTTAATAAAGTCATTTCTTGAAATAATGGATAAACTAGGCACTCATCTTGTCGTGTTTCCCACTTTGGTATCGTTGAGAACTCATGGCTCAATCGTCGAAAATGTAGGTAGTGATGCTTCCAAGTTCGGATGCAAAGAGGCCTAGATGTTATTCTACGATATTCAAAAGTTTTATAAATGTGTTTCATATACCATTCTTGAAGATTTAACTTTTGCAAGTTATCACAATGATGATGTAAAAAAATAATCAGCACTCCGAATTTAAGTTACACTTCTTTTTTATTACTTTTGTTGCAATATCACGTAACTCGTTCCGAAACATCACTTCACAGTATAAAACATACTTGAAAATATCTTCCTCACTCTTAATGTTCACATTTCATAAACTAACTACAATTTGTGTCTTTTTAATATGACGACCAACGCTTGACTCTCCAGTAACCGCTTACGCGCCCAAAAATCAGAGTTACAAGTACGTCAATGATCATAGTGACAAAAGAAAGAATATACATAAGAATAATATCATTGCAATATATACATATCGATGTATCGAAGTACTCTACATTAATGAAATCAAATCTGAATGTTGTCACAGAAATATATTAACTATTTGACAGAAACACAGTAGAATATTGCTGGTATCGAGAGGTTGAGGTGAGGTGCCGTAATAGTTACGTAATTCATGTACCATTACACGGTCAGAGACTCGAACTCGGGACCTTTAAGGCAGTTTTAATCTGCCAGGAAGTTTCATATCAGCGCACACCCCGGTGCAGAGTGAAAATCTCACTCTGGACACAGTGCTTTGCTAGACGTGCTCGTTTGCGAGATGGGATGCCTTTGCCTGTCTCTGACTTTCAAACTTACGTATCCAACAAGTTACAGGATGACCGCTAAACGTAGACTCCGAAGCACAGGCATTTACAGAGGTGAAACAAATGCTAAATGACAAAGAAAAATAAACTCTAAGACAAAAAAAGCGACACACCAGGAAGGAATCACCTGAATGGGAGGGAACTCGGTAGGTCTGATGTAGATCTACAGACAAACATATGAGTCCAGTTTCAGAAAAATTGGATGATTTATTCAACAGAAAGGTCTCCAATATTTGAGCAAGACAATAACATGACTACTATAAGGATATGGACATGTTCGAAAGAACAGGTACCATTGATGACCTCCAGCTGTCTAGAACGAAATTAGAATTCTACATGGTGGTCCATTGATCGTGACCGGATCAAATATCTGCCGAAATAAACATCAAACGAAAAAACTACAAAGAACGAAACTAGGGGGAAACTAGATGGCGATCTGGTTGGCCCGCTAGATGGCGCTGCCATAGGTCAAACGCATATCAACTGCGTTTTTCTAAAATAGGAACCCCCATTTTTTATTACATATTCGTGTAGTACGTAAAGAAATATGAACGTTCTAATTGGACCCCTTTTTCGCTTTGTGATAGATGCCGCTGTAATAGTCACAAACATATGGCTCACAATTTTAGACGAACAGTCGGTAACAGGTAGGTTTTTTAAATTACAATACAGAACCTAGGTACGTTTGAACATTTTATTTCAGTTGTTCCAATGTAATACATGTAACTTTGTGAACTTATCATTTTTGAGAACGCATGCTGTTACAGCGTGATTACCTGTAAATACCACATTAATGCAATTAATGCTCGAAATTATGTCCGTCAACCTTAATGCATTTGGCAATACGTGTAACGACATTCCTCTCAACAGCGAGTAGTTCGCCTTCCGTAATGTTCGCACATGCATTGACAATGCGCTGGCGCGTTGTCGGTGGACCACGATATCAAATATCCTTCAATCGCCACTCTGTCATGCGTTGAGACATGTTGTAGTAACATCGGTAGAACAATACGTAAGAAATCAGCATACATTGCGCCATTTAGATTGTCATCGATAAAATGGGGGCCAATTATCCTTCCTCCCATAATGCCGCACCATACATTAACCTGAAAAGGTCGCTGATGTTCCACTTGTCGCAGCCATCGTGGATTTTTCGTTGCCCAATAGTGCATATTATGGCGGTTTACTTACCGCTGTTGGTGAATGACGCTTCGTAGCTGAATAGAACGCGTGCAAAAAATCTGCCATCGTCCCGTAATTTCTCTTGTGCCCTGTAGCAGAGCTGTACACGATGTTCAAAGTCGTCGCCATGCAATTCCTGGTGCATAGAAATATGGTACGGGTGCAATCGATGTTGATGTAGCATTCTCAACACCGACATTTTTGAGATTCCCGATTGTAGCGCAATTTGTCTGCTACTGATGTGCGGATTAGCCGCGACAACAGCTAAAAAACCTACTTGGGCATCATCATTTGTTGCAGGTCGTGGTTGACGTTTCACATGTGGCTGATCATTTCCTGTTTCCTTAAATAACATCCGGTGAACGGTCCGGACACTTGGATTATGTCGTCCAGGATACCGAGCAGCATACATAGCGCACCCCCGTTCGGCATTTTGATCACAATAGCCATACATCAACATGATATCGACCTTTTCCGCAATTGGTAAACGGTCCATTTTAACACGGGTAATGTATCACGAAGCAAATACCGTCCGCACTGGCGGAATGTTACGTGATATATGTACTTATACGTTTGTGGCTGTTACAGAGCCATCTATCACATAGCGAAAAGAGTGGTCCAACTAAAACATTAATATTTCTTTACGTACTATACAAATATGTAATAAAAATAGGGGTTCCTATTTAAAAAAACGCAGTTGATATCTGTTTTACCTATGGCAGCGCCATCTAGCGGGCAAACCATAGCTAGACGAGTTTCGGTCTTTGCAGTATTTTCGATTCATGCTTATTTCGTGAGGTATTTGGCCCGGTCACTATCAATGAACCACCCTGTATATTAATACCTTCGGCTGCTGACGGGCGTTGATATATATTAGCGGGCGTCAGCAGCCGAAGGTATTAATATATAATTCTAATAACACGTTTGTCCACCTCTAGCCCTTATGCAAGCAGTTCTTCAGCTATGCATTGATTGATAGAGTAGTTAGATGTCCTATCCAATTGGCTGGAGCGCCCTGCCAATGATGCTCCAAGCGTTCTCAGTTGGAGAGAAATCAGGCGATCTTGCTGGCCAAGGTAGGATTTGGCCAGCGTGAACACAGGCAGTAGAAACTCTCGTCGTGCGAGGTCGGGCATTGTGAAAAATGGTTCAAATGGCTCGAAGCACTATGGGAGTTAACATCTGAGGCCATCGGTCCCCTAGACTTAGAACTACTTAAACCTAACTAACCTAAGGACATAGCACACATCCATGCCCGAGGCAGGATTCGAACCTGCGACTGTAGCAGCAGCGCGGTTCCGGACTGAAGCGCCTAGAACCACTCGGCCACAGCGGTCGGCTCGGGCATTGTCTTGCAAAAATGTAAGTCCAGCACGGCTTCCCATGATGAGCAAGAAACGGGGCGTAGAATATTGTCGACGTACCGCTGTGCTGTAAGAGTGCCACAGATGACAACCAAAGGGGTCCTGCTATGAAAATGAATGACGCCACAGATCACTATTCCAGGGTATCGGGCCGTATGGCGGGCGACAGTCAGGTTGGTATCCTACCACTGTCCGGGGCTACTCCAGACACGTCTCCGGCCTCGAATCCCATTGACTGGAGTAGAACTGTCATCAGTGATGAGTGTTGGTGACCAGCTGGAAACGCTCAGGATATTTTTTTTTTATCTTATTGTGTACTAGGTCCTGGAGCGGGGATCATAACGCCCATAAGAAATTTTACTATAAGCGTTCATATCTTTACACCAGGGAAGGGCGTCTATAGTCGAACACTTAGGCTTAAATTGGTATAAATCTCTTACGGTTGCTTTGAAATAAGTTCTAACTGCATAAAATTTTTATTTGGACATTTGTTTTGCTTTAAATGGCTAAAAGACGATTCCTAACCAAAATGACACATCTTCAGTCATTACATCTGCATCACTACTCTGTATTTCACAATTACGTGCCTGGCAGAAGTTTCATCGAACTGTCTTCAAGCTATTTCTCTACTATTCCACTCTCGAACAGCCTGCGGGAAAAACGAACACTCAAATCTTTCAGTACGAGCTCTGATTTCTCTCATTTTATTGAGATAATCGTTTCTCCCTATGTGGGTGGGAGTCAGCGTAACCTTTTTGCATTTGGAGGAGAAAGCAGGTGATTCAAAGTTCGAGGAAAGATCTCTCAGCTACGAAAGACGCGTTTGTTTTAATGATTCCCACTCCAATTCGCGCATCTTGTCCGTGGTACTCTCTCCCCTATTTCGCGATAATACAAAACGAGCTGCGCTTCTTTGAACTTTTTTGATGTACTCCGTTTGTCCTATCTGGTAAAGATCCTATTTCTCAAAGAAATACTGTAGCAGAAGACGGACAAGCTGTGTGCAGGCAGCTCTTTAGTAGACCTGTCGCATTTTCTAAGTGGTCTGCCAATAAAGCGCAGTCTTCCCTCAAAATTATCTTTGTGATAGTTCCAATTTAAATTTGTTCGCACTGTAATTCCTGGGTATTTAGTTGATTTGAGAACCTATAAATTTCTTGTGTTTCACAATGTAACCGAAAATTAACGGATTTCTTTTCATACTCATGTAGATGACCTTACATTTTCTTTATTCAGAGATAATTGCCACTTTTCGCCCCATACAGATACCCTGTCTAAATCATTTTGCAATAGGTTTGGGCTTTCTGATGACTTTACTAGACGTTAAATGACAGCGTCATCTTCATATAATCTAAGAGGCTGCTCAAATTGTCTCCTCAACGGTTTACATAGATTAGGAACAGTAGAAGGCCCGTAACACTTTCTTGGCGAACGCTAGGTACCACAGGTAATTACGAAACCAGTCACACAACTGAGAAGATACTCTATGGGCGTGAAATTTGTTTACTCATCGGTTGTCAGGAACGGTACTGAAAGCCTTTAGGAAATCTAGAAATATGGTATTGGAGATCCCCTGTCGAAAGCACTCATTACTTCCTGTGAATAAAGAGTTAAATGTGTTTTATAAGAATGATATTTTCTGTATCCTCGCTGATTGTTCGTCAATTCATCGATTTGTTCGAGGTAATTCATAATGTTCGAATACAGTATTTGTCCCAAAACCCCACAGCAGATCGACGTCAGTGATATAGATCTATAACTCCGCGTGTTAATCGTGTGTAGTTTCTTAAGTATTGGTATCTCTAGGTACGGATCTTTCGTCGAGTGGGGGGTTGTATATGATTGCTGAATATGGAGCTATTGTATCGGCATACTCTGGAAGGAACCTATGGGATGCAATCTAGACCGGAGGGCTTGCGTTCACTAACTCGACCGACATTGCACATTAAAACTGGAACCGAATTGCCACGCATTCTACATTAGGCAACTTGTATAATAATGTTAGTATGATAAAATTACATCTTACCTCTAACATAATCTGATGCTGAAAATTACGTCGTTCACCAGCTTCGACAAGAAAAAATAAATAAAATTCACTAGTGACACAAACTCAACAGCTTCATCTCTCAAATTCTAGCGAATGGTGGTGTAATATTTGCGCTTCAGTGCAAGCACAGCGTGCGTTTGCTGTTTTGCGGCAAAACCAAGAGACACCAGAAAAATGCCCCATATTGCCCACCGTTCCAAACTAGTCGCTGTTCGCCTGTATCAGTTTCCAAATTTCGTAGCTAACTTAAAACTAACGAGGAGAATACCGTGATCGTCACAACCAGATTTCCCCGAATCTTCGCTTAGTCAAAGTTTTTTAGGTACTTTATATGTCTTTTAGCGAGTAAATAGTTCAACAGAAGCTATGGCATAGTGAATAACGTCGCGGCTTCTTACTTCTGCCCCCTATGGGAGCGAAGTTATTCGCGACGACATTTATATATAAAACATTCTCGATATTCTTGCCGCGTCAATTCTGGATAAAATCTCGACGATTACCTCCATCGTCATCGTCAGGAATTGACTGTCTTCACTGCTACGCTACGCTACGCAAATGCACGGAGCTTCGTACTCCGGTGTGTTGTAGGGTGAGCGGATCACGCCTTTCCTACTTCTGCCTCGGTGAGTTTGAAGTAGTCCTCTCGTCGCAATCTTCCTCACGGTTGCGTTTCTTCTTTTTACTGCATCTGGCTCATGTTGCTGTGTGCCTTCAACCAAGAAACAGGTCTGGCCACCTTGTGGTCGGGCGCCAGTGCTCTTGGTTTCCCAAGTTGCGTATAAGCTCGTTCTCCGACATCCTGGCGGCCTCGTAAAAACGATCCGCCGCCTGCCGGGATCGGTGCTTTAGCACCGGGACTCCTGCTACTCAGGAGTTCTCCGGTGCTGAAGTCTCGTGGCAGGTGAAGCGCTAACCTAAGCGCCTTGATCTGGACCGTCTGCCACCTGGCGATGGACTAGTCGGCCGCGTTGCCCCACACCACAGCAGGATACTCTAACACAGGCCTGATGAGTGTCAGATACAGAGTAATGCCACAGTGTGGGGCAGGGTCGTCGCTGGGTTCAGTAAGGGGTACAACAAGCGCAATCTGCCAAGCGCTTTACCCCTTACTTCCCTGATGTGCGCCTTCCACGTCAGGCGCCGGTCCAGACTGACGCCTAGGTAGCGTCCGGTGTTCGACCATGGGATTGGGATGGGGCCTCAAATGATGCTGACTGCCTGGAGGTCGGCAGGAATCTTCTTTCTGGTGAAGATCACCGCCTGACTTTTGGCTGCGTTAAACTTGAGCCACCATTTGGTGGCCCAAGCCCCAAGGACGTCGCAAGCCGATTGCAGGTGGTGACGCATCAGCCTGGCGTTGATGCTTCTGCCGTAGAGCGCCGTATCGCCCTCGTAGGGCGCACTGTCTTCACTGGTTTTTTTTTTTTCTTTATTGATTTTCAATTCCCACCCCCCCCCCCCCCCCCCCCCAGGGGGCGGGCTCGCAGCAGCTTAGTACGCTGCTCTACAGCCTACAGACTTTTTTTAAAAACGGAAGAAGAAAAGAAACAAGAAAAACAGGCGATAAAATGGTGACCTAAAGTGTAAAGTGGCGGAAAAATGCTGAAAGTTAAAACAGAAAGCAAAGGGGTTGGCAATATTAATAAAACACACAGGAATCAGACAAGTAAGATAGTAGACACACAATTAAAATAACATGGCAACAGTCTGGTTTCTGTTCGCAAGACATAAAAAAAATCACACCTTGCGACAGTATGATGGCCATTCGCAACACTTCCCAAAAGACACACAACACGGAAAACTCACTGTAAAACACTGCACGAAAATGGCGGCACAAAGAGGACACTCCCGAGCCAAGGGCAGATGGGGGGGGGGGGGGGGACCTGGAGGAGTGGGAAAAACAAGGAGGGAGGAGAGGAAAGAACGAAAAAAGGGGGGGAACCATGAAGGCAGAGGACTCATAAGGGGGGAGAGGGGCAGGGCAGACGTGAGAGGGAATGAGAAAAGGCAGAAGAGGGAAATGCAAAAGGACTTGGGGGAGAGAAGGGGACAGAGAGAGGGGAGCTGGGGAAAAAAGAGGATGGAAGAGGGGGAGAGGGAGCCCAGGAAAAGGACAGAAGAAAGGAGGGGGAGTGAGGATCAGAGTTGATAGGAGGGATAAATGGAGGGAGAGAGGGCATCATCCGGGAGGGAGAGTTGATGGGAGCCACCTTGGGAGAGGAGATGAAGAGTGTAGAGATGGAGGGTAGGGGGTACATAACAGTGAAGACTTGGCAGGGGGCAGGGATGGGAGAGGAGAGGAGCAACCATGGGGTGAGGGGGAGCAAGGTGGCAGGAGGTGTAGAGGATGCGGATATGTTCAAGGAATAGGAGCAGATGGGGAAAGGAATGAGGTCATAGAGGATCCGCGTGGGGGACGGGAGGCGTATACAGGAGGCAAGGCGCTCAAGGATCTGGAGGGACTTATAAAATTTGGGGAGGGGGCAGATATCCAGGTGGGACTGGCATAACAGAGAATGGGATGGATTAAGGATTTGTAGGTGTGGAGGATGGTAGAGGGGTGCAACCTCCATGTCCGGCCAGAGAGGAGTCTGTATCTTCACTGCTGCTGTAGTGGCCTCTATATAGCCTGAAGACGGCTTCTGATTGGTCGGCTTCTGATTGGTCGGCGATTAAGTACTGCTGTCTCAGATGGTGTCACTGCGTGCGCCGGTGGCGCCACCGCTTCCGTTGGAAGGAACGTCTCTGCTGCTTCTCTGCATCAAGCGCTCGTTTCCATGCACAAAAGCTCCTGTGGTGGACACTTTGAAAATGTTGGCGGATCGTTTTCCTCCTAAAATTACAAAGTTGTTCCGGCACATGATGACGACCACCTACTTCTTGTATGGTAACAAATTTTATGAAATGACAGACGGTATAGCGATGAGCTCTCCGTTGTCTCCATTACTGGTTAACTTTTTTATGGAGAATTTTGAAGAACGTGCATTAAATTCGGCTCCCCTCCGTCCATCCTTATTTTATCGTTACGTTGACGATACATTTCTGATCTGGCCACATGGCGCAGAAGCTCTCGAACAATTCGTGGAACACATGAACAGCATACATTCGAACATCCAGTTCACTGTCGAGATGGAGAAAGAAGGGAGACAGCCTTTCTTAGACGTTTTAGTACAACGACAGGCGGACGGGCGTCTTGGCCACTCTGTATACCGTAAGCCGACGCATACCGATTTACACCTGATAGCCGTTTTGAACACGCTGGTACACAGAGCCAAAACTGTTTCTGACGAGGACCACATCCGAGATTAACCATCTGAAGAACGTGTTCCGAAAGAATGGCTATGGTGCACATGATATAAAGGCAGTGTTCTCCAAAAGAAGGAAAGGTGAAAATGCTACAACCTCACTGGATGAAACACTGAGTGCGGTTCTTCCTTTTTGTGGCGCGATTTCCAGCAAAATTGGAAGAGTCCTGCTTAGACGAGGTATAAGACCGATTTTTCGTCCTCCTAAGAAAATTAAGGAGATGCTGCGCCCTGTTAAGGACAATTTCGGCCTCAGGGTCCTTGGAGTTTATAATATACCCAGTGAGTGTGGAAGCAATTATATAGGTCAGACGATTCGTACCGTTTCCGACCGCTGTGCAGAACACCAACGCCATATTAAAAATAGAGAACGGGAGAAATCGGCAATTGCGGAGCACAGCGTCGTGAACAAATATAAGATATTGTTCGATGAAACTGAAATTATGTCCCATGCCTCCACGTACTGGGAATCTGTTATTAAGGAGGCTGTTGAAATAAGATTGAGCCAAAAGAACTTTAACCACGATAGTGGATACCATCTGAGCTGTGCCTGGAAACGAGCGCTTGATGCAGAGAAGCAGCAGAGACGTTCCTTCCAATGTTTACGTTAAAACGGAAGCGGTGGCGCCACCGGCGCACACAGTGGCACCGTCTGCGTCAGCAGTACGTAATCGCCGACCAATCAGAAGCCGTCTTAGGGCTATATAGAGGCCGCTACAGCAGCAGTGAAGACAGTCTGCTCCTAACGATCACGATGGAGGTAATCGTCGAAAGCTCGAGATTTTATCCAGAACTAACGCGGCAAGAATACCGAGAATGTTTTATATATTCTGCCCCGTATGTTGGAAATCTGATAATTATTTTAATAGTTTGTTTTTCAAATCTCTAGTCATGTCCAGAGATGACAACTACACGAATCTTTTCCAACATATATTGAAGTAACGTTGTCCTTATTCGTCTACTAATTGTATGCCTGGTAAATAAATTCAAGAGAAACAGCAATACATATATGAGAAAGTTATTTGAAATAGTTTTCGGTGAAAATCCTATGGTGTACCTCGATTCACAGTCAACTGCAAGCGCCAGTTTTCGGTGAGGTGATCCATTATGCGTGATCTGCCGCGAAATTATTACCAACATGCGAAATCCTCATAAATGTTAGCGACTTTTCTTCCCCGAATGAGTTTCGTACAAAGAAATGTCACTGAGTGATGTTCGTGGCGTTCTGAATTTCTGTATTTCGGATTTTTCTACGATCGGTATCATTCAAGCGATTGCACCAAATCTTCCTGAAGAAAAAACATAAGAAATGTAAGAATAATGTAAGAATTGAAATGAAAATCAAATATAAGAATACGATTATTTAAAAAGTTTGTAACCCCTGAAAATACCGTACACACATGTATGATACCCATTGTGAAACACACTTGTAATGTGACGATTAATATAATGCCCTTGTACCCCCCAACTTGACAAGAAACATTCGTGTAGTAACCTTCTACGGACACGGATAGGTAAAAAGAAAATCGGGTTTAAACTCGGGACGCAAAATTAAGAAGCTGCGATGCTAGCCACTGTGCCCCTTTTTCGACTTAGATTATCGCAATCTAAAAGTCATCTAAATATCATCGAAAACTTTGGCAGACCCACGTGTTCGATTATTTGGATCCCTCTTCCACTCAGAGAAGTTTCTGGGAAATCCGGTATGGTATTTGCCGTGTTCTCCTCTTAAAAGGATCGACAATAGCAAAGAATTCTAGAACTTACAAGCTACACTCAGAACTGGATACCTCGCAGTTGCTTGTGGGAGGCCTTGCTCACGTGGAAGGTTTTGTAGCTCGACTGGCAACATTCGAGCCAGGTGGAGGTGCATCAGTACAGGCTAATATACCAACTGTCAACAAACGGTCTTATACGGTTTGTGAATCCACGTATAAAAAGCAAACCACGGGAAGTTGAGTAAAGGTAGATCAAATAGCTAACTGACTTCCTTAACGTACGAGGAAATGACTTGAAATAACAGTATTCCTCTCGTTTGAAATCTCTTATACCCATAGTTTTCAGGCCAGCACTATAATCGTAATGCTTAGTGAGAGGCTGATATATGAGTGCAACCTCCGATTTTTATATTTTGTAGATTATGATGCTATCAGAGTTGTGAGAGACTGTTGCTATTATAGTTCTTACGTTAACCGAGTAACATATGTGCTTCTCAAATTTTCTGACGCGTTCTTTTGGAAGGGTACCCGCCCGGACGGCTGAGAACACTAACGTGCTCGCTTCCGGGACATGGAAGGCGAGGTAGCCGAGGCGAATTAACGAAGCGTGCTGGTGAGCTGGCCAGCCTGAATGTGCTTTTTAGGCGGTTTCCCACACCCAGATAGGTAAATATCGGGTTGCTAATACAACCATCCCCTACACTTCCCGTTAATTAGGACTTAAATGAACCGTGTGCCTGAAGTTCGCTGTTGTGTGCAAAGGCGTCTAATTCGAAGAACAAATGAAATCCATGAACTGTAGGTGCACTTATGACCGAATCGCCAATGCTCAGTACCTGCAGCAATGTCGACAATAAAGGAAAATTCAAAATTCAGTAATCACTTTCCTGTGAGTTGCAGTTACTTTATTTGCAAAGTCAAAATTTCGATTGTAAGAGAATGGCAAAATTCGTGATATAATTTTACTGACTTGTTCGTTTCATGCACTTCAACTTTTATTACTATCCGTTAACAATTATTGCTACTTACCTTGTGCAATTACTGCTATTATTTGCTCAAGACGTTAGTAAACATTTCTGACTAATTGCAGTTGCGTAAAACTGAAAACTTACTTATTCATGAAACAAACATTTACTGTGTCTTACTGTGTCTTTCAAAATAGTCTTGCTATTTATTGAAATTTTATTTACTATTAGTTCTTTCATAAAACACTGTAATAATTTCTCAATCAGTAATTTCTCAACCACTAAAAGATAGGATGGATCGTGTTTAGGTATTCTATATTGGGTAAAATGAACGGTCAACACTTTAGTATAACTCGGTATTATTCACAGACGAAAATGAACTACGACGGTGACTAACCGTATATAAGTCTGCCCGAGTAATTAGTTGGATGTTACTTCACGTTGAGATGACGTCGGTGCAGCGTAAGGCATTGTTCGTTGACAATGTGTAGCACAGGCTCTTCTTCTTGTAGCTCAGTAACAAAACGAATCGGACCCATAGTATTTTTCATGTTGGTTTACATTCTCTTGAGTTAATTATACTGTGACCGTTTAACACCTGATACTTCTCCCATCCAAACCCTATCATTCGCCGACTTATTACTTACTTCAGCATCCCTACGTTATGACCATTTCTGAACTCTCTTCTACGTTCTTCTTTGCACTGTACTGAATAGCTGGCGCGCTAGCGCGTCCAGCGATAATGCAATCTCTGAGAATATCGTACCGCTCTGACTAAGCCAGCGTGTCTACTTACACTAGCCCACAAGTAAGGTTTATTTAACTTGACAATGGGGAAATATTTCATTTCATCATATAAACACTACCACACTTATAAACAAAATTCGATTCATAGAAAAATACATCGAAAATAAAATAGCAACGAAAAGTATTGGTAGCCCATAGAGTCGTGTTGCAATAGCCACCCCCCGTCTCAGACATACGCTACGCATACATTTAGTAACTGTTATAACGCGTCGGTTTGAGATTTACATCGGACTCAGACAGATGGGGCACACACAGAGTTGCGCTCTACCAAAATTACGGTTCGGTAGCTTTGGTGGAGTATATCAATGACGTAGTAAACGGTAGGATTACCGGCAGCTTTGATAGCTGTGGGAGAGACAACGGGGGCCGGTAACTTCTATTTTTTGTTTGTTTGTTTGTTCTGCGCACAAAATGTAAATTGCATTTTGTAAGTATTAAGAATTATTTCATCGCGTAATTTCTGTGTTCTTATGTAACCAAAGCAATTGTTTTTGAGGAAAGAAGAGTTTACATGCAAAAATATACAAAAGCCTATATAATTACTTATATGATTTTGGATTCAGTAGAAAGTTATTCATCAAGATCAAATGCTAGGGTTTCCTGTTATTATTTAATAAGTGCGAAGGTTATATATGATAACAGAAACATGTTTTTTATAAGCTCGAAAATGTATTGAAGTGACGTTTGATATGGCTTTTTTGCGTTATTCATTTATTTATTTAAGTAATTAATTTATTTATCTTGAGGAAATTGTATTTTAAAGTGTTGTATGATAAAGCCGTTTCTATGTTTTATTTTTACTACAACATCCCTGTGTTTCACGTTAGGAATCCTCATTTTTCGAATAAAGTCTGAATTGAACATTGACATTCTCAATTTGTTATACATACTGTTTACTTTGAAGTACCACAAGAAGGATAACTACTGAGAGCAAAATTGTTCCGTAGGTTACCTGGGCCGTTACACGAGGGTGACCACAAAAGAAATGCACACTATTTTTGTAAAAATACAGTTTTCATTCTGCATGTGTGAAAGTATTACAGTGCGTAGATACATCCTTCCCGCTTCTTTTCAAACTTAGTTCAACATGTTCCTGTGAGTGACACCGTCACAGCATGTCTTCAAGGTGGCTGCTGCACTTCACGTTCGTCAGAAGCAACGTGCTGTTATAGAATTCCTGTGCTGTGAAAACCAGACAGTGGGGAACATCCACAAGAAGTTGAAAAAGATGTAAGGAGATGCTGCTGTCGATCACAGTGCAGTTAGTCGGTGGGCAAGCAGGTTACGTGATGAAAGCGGGCACGGCAATATTGAGGATTGCCCTCGCAGTGGCAGGCCTCGTACTGCACACACTCCAGACAATGTGCAGAGAGTTAAGGAATTGGTTCAAAAAATGGCTCTCAGCGCTATGGGACTTAACATCTGTGGTCATCAGTCCCCTAGAACTTAAAACTACTTAAACCTAACTAACCTAAGGACATCACCCGCATCCATGCTCGAGGCAGGATTCGAACCTACGACTGTAGCAGTCGCGCGGTTCCGGACTGAGTGCCTAGAACCGCGAGACCACCGCGGCCGGCAAGGAATTGGTGATTCCTGACAGACGCATCACAGTGAACGATTTGTCACACTACGTCGGGATAGGGGAAGGAAGTGTTTGCAGAATACTGAAAATGTTGCCTTTAAAAAAGATTTGGGCCAGGTGAGTTCCCAGGATGTTGACAGTGGCTCACAAAGAAACAAGAAAAAGTCTATACAGCGAACTTTTAGAACAGTACGAGAATGGTGGAGATGAATTTCTTGGAAGAATTGTGACCTGGTGATGAAACATAGCCCCATCATTTTTCACCAGAGACGAAGAGGCAATCAATGGAGTGGCATCATGCAAATTCACCCAAGAAAAAAATTCAAAACCACACTTTCTGCTGGAAAAGTTATGGTTACAGTGTTTTTCGATTCCGAGTGACTCTTGCTTGTGGACATCGTGCCAAGTGGAACAACCATAAATTCTGATGCATATGTGACGACACTGAAGAAACTTTAAGCTCGACTGAGTCGTGTTCGACCACATCGTCAAAAGGAGGATGTTTTGCTGTTGCCACGACAATGTACGGCCACATGCCAGTCAAAAAACCATAGAAGCGATCACAAAACTAGGATGGACAACAGAGAAACGCCCGCCTTACAGTCCTGACCTGGCTCCATGTGACTATCATCTCTTTGGGAAAGTGAAAGACAAGGTTTGAAGAAGATGACTCCCTTGTGCACACTGCCAAACAGTGGCTCCAACAGGTTGGTCCAGAATTTTACCGTGCGGGTATACAGGCGCTGGTTCCAAGATGGCGTAAGGCAGATGAGAGGGATGGAAATTATGTGGAGAAATAAAAATATTGTTCCTAAAGGATATATCTACTAACTTTAAAACTTTCAAACATGTAGAATAAAAGATGGATTTAAAAAAATAGTGTGCATTTCTTTTGGAGTGACCCTCGTGTATCCTCATTCATTTTATAAATGGCTCACCGCTTCTGGTTTCTAGGGAAATCTGGTAAGACACTGATCGCATATGTAAGCAAAGCGCTCAAAATGAGGTAACTCCCAATAGGTATGCAGCACACCTAAAGTACAGGTAACGCGGTTACGATCTTAGTTGACCAGGGCTACTAGGAAAACTTATCATTGTCTACGCTTTCTTACGACAGTCTGTGGTAGTCCAGTGCAGTTTGACAACTCTAGGGCCACAGGTTCTTTTGCGGGGAAGCTGTGGCGTCAGGAACAGCATCTGGCCATCAAAGGCCACTAACACTGTCAAGGCCGATGTATAAAAATGCCGACCCCATAGGGAAATGGAAAAAGCCAAAAGGAAAACAAAGACGACGATGCTTAAGGATATAATTTTCTGAATTTCAATTACATGTGCTATTCATTGATGCAAACAGAGTACTATTGTTGCATTATAATTTTTTAAATGTTTATGGTAAATAAGCAGTTTATAATTCATACATTGAGACATTTTATACAATTTATTATTATGATTATTATTATTATTGTCATTATTATACCTCTGCACGTCTCAGTGTGTTGAAAGTGGGTGTGACACAATTTGTTTTGGGAGACATACACACACACATACACACACACACACACAGAGAGAGAGAGAGAGAGAGAGAGAGAGAGAGAGAGTCAGTAACAAATTGTGCCCCCACCCCTAGAAGCGAATCCTGAATCTACGTCTGCCCAGTACGGTGTCTTGCATACTGCGGCAAGTGAAATACGCCAGAAAAGTTCGAGGAGAGATTCACTACCATCCCCCCCTCGCCACTCCCCCCACCCCCCCCCCCCACCCCCCTCCGTTCGAACTCCGCAACTCGGCCGGCAGGCAGAAGAGCGAGGGGTTTTACGTGGCCTTTCACTTTATGGCAACTGCTGGCTGAGTGAACCGGAGGAGTTAGAACTAGAAATGTAACGTCAATTTTTTTTTTCGATCGTAATTGATCATACTTCATTTCTTTTTATGTCAACGCAATCACAATGACCAGACCTCTGGAAACTACGATGAAAATTATAAAAACCAAATTACAAATACGAAATTTAAAAATCAAATCTGATCTACCTGACAAAGCATACTTTAAAATAAATGTAAAATACAATGTGGTCCATCCCATTTGTCAGCAAATGGCACCTGTAATGTAGGCCTACATAAGATGCGTTGCCATTCTAACTAAAATGCTTGGGTTTTGTACATATATAGGGGACATAAGCTGTACGTAGCTTCTCCTCCCACTACAAGCTCTAAATCTACGCGTCCTCTATATGTGATTTCAAAACAAGATAAAAACTCTTTTTAATTGTAATTCTGCTATTCATTGTTATTATTGCCATGTTGAAGATGTATAAGCATTATAAAATTGTGCATTAAGTAAGATATTCTTTAAAAGCACAGAGTATGCATCGTAAAATAACATAAGTACTAAGAGAGAAGTTTTTTAAGATGACAATGCACAACATTATTTTCATATTACAACAGATTATGCATCATAAAAGAAGGAGAAACAGGGTTTAAACGTTAAAACAAATAGAGCATTGCAGTATGGCCGGCGGCGCTGATCTTCCGGCAGGATCATGTTTACATTGCAGGTCGTTTGCGTGGGGGCGGCGGCCCGGCTAGGAGAGGATGTGGCGCTTCACGGTGGGCGCACTGTGCGCTTCCGGTGGGCGAAGACTCACGAGGTGCAAGTACGCCGTGATGCAGTTGAAATAAAAGAACGCTTTTGTTTTTACATTGCTGTACTGAAAGTTCTGTCATTCCAGTTGTATCTAATAAGTGATTTCGCGTAATACATTAAATCTCATAAAATTTGTTATTCCTTTTGGTTACTAGTAGTTCATGCTTGTCCAATATATGTTCGCACAATTTTGCACTTAAAAATGAAGCCATAATTAAGAAAATTTAGATTGGCATTGTTATCTTTCAGTATTTTATATAATATGAGTTTATATCGTATGTAAAAGTCTTTTGTATTGTGTTAGTCAGTTTCAGCACAAAATAAGCAATGTGTTGTGGATAGTTACTCATAAAAATGTTAAACTTTTAATTGTTAGTTTAATAAATTTACACTTTAGTTTTGTTGAATTGATTGTTAACAAACGTATAAATAGGAGGAGCACAAGAATGGACAGTTGGAGACAGTTTTGAGACGCAACCACTGTGTCGCACATCTGTGCGATAATGTAATTATTGTAATACAGTATTGTGACTATGTAGCCTGTTATGCGTAGTGGGCTCCCACTAAGAAGAAATGGTGCAGCTTGTCATAAATAAACCACTATAAAAACGACTTGATACCTGGATTATTTCATGGAATTCACGTAACTTGATCCAGTTGGCAGATGAAATGGACCGAGGCAACGACTACTTCAGCAGCAGCAGCAGCAGGAAACAGATTACTCCGAGTTACACCGAACGAAGGTAGTATAAGAAATCAACTGAACTATGTATGCGTCACTGCAGAACTAATAACTAAAGTGTAATGTTTTGGAAACTGTTCTAGCAGTAAACTTTTGCATTTGTCTCAAAGTAATTCTTTGTGTGGTGGAGGCCAATGTGATAATTAAGAAACATCCCCATGGTCACACGTTTCTTGATGTCTTTGGATCACAAGAATAACAACAAATTTTTGATGTTTTCTTGTTTAAATCAAATAATCTCTTTTCGATGTTGAAAATTTTTGCCCCACCAAAATTTCACTGCCTTCCCCACGGAACATAACTATAGCAGTTTCGTTACATAGTGAGCAGGTAGTTTCCAGGAATGTTAGGCGAAAATTTCACAGATTTTTGTATGGCTGCAAATCTTACTGGGCGAACTTTTAATGTATCTGCCCAAGACTCAGCAATGATTGAGTCCCACAACTATGCATCTGAAGTCTGTTACTTAACCATTGACACGGGAGCCATCAGACCTGTTAATCGTGGATTTTGAGGAGTCTTATGTGTGTTGTAGAGGGATCTGTCCTTAGTATCTGGCTAGCGGCTCTTCATGAGACGCCATCTACTTCCTGAAAAAATCGAGGTTGAAGCTTTATGAGTTCCTCCTGTATCTTCAATGGTGATCATATTTCGAGCGTCCTGCGTAGTGTCTAACGTTGAGGGTAAGCAAGCTGGCGATCGGGGTTCCAGCCCTACAAGTGTTTGTTTTCTTTTTTCCTTTTTCTTTGATTTTACGTGTTAGTAGCACGTAATATTAATAAACAGTATCTGCAGCTGCGGGAGGATTTCAGATACGGACGAGAGTACTCATCCCTAATTTAGAACTCGACTGTGCAGTCAGGCTGTCAGTACCAATCGACGTACAATAGAGTCCTTGCGAAATAAGAAGCGAAAATTGCCCCCATGCAGAAAAAAGGACGGTCCTTCGCCGTGCAGGATATCTGTGTCAAGATAGATATTCCGTCACTTTTTCCTATGTGCAAGAACCATCCGTTAAATTTGGTCGGATCGTTGAAAAAAGAGTTGACGAGTTGTTTCATAAATTAAAAATTGTAATTTTGGCCTGCAAGATGAAGAATTTTATTTCATTTTCGTACGTGGAGAGGGCAAACTATTTAGAAACTTTGCTATCAAATCTCTGTAAGTGAAACAAAACCATGCACCTGCCCCGTAAAAATTATCCGACCTAAATGTAGTCCACTTTGGAATCCCTTTGACGTTTATTTTTATAGGTAAGTTTAATTTTTTACAAAAAACTTCACAATTGCTTAAGACTAATAGAGAAACAGCTTCGAGAGGAGATCCCATGAAAATACATCCTTTAATTCTGTATTAGCTTAGTGCATATGCTATCACAGGAATGATGAAATACGCGTGATTCTCATCGAAGTTGTGTTCTCCAGTACCGCTTCTGAAAAATCCGCGTGCCTGCAAGGCACTAGCTCATACAAAATGCATGTCGCGATATACAAATTTGTGTTTCGGTTGCTTTTACGACAAATACCATCCGGAATTCTGTTTAAGCACGGCGCGCGATGCAAACGATACAAACAGAACGATTTTGTAATTTGAAGACAATATGCTGTAAGGATTGATTTAATGAAAATACCACGACGAAAATGCCTATTTTTGAATAATTTTGCATGACACACACTCTTTAATAATTTCCTGTGTGATAAAATTGTAAAAAGAAAAGAAAAAGTAAGTAGGCAGGATTGGAACCCCTACCAGCCGTATGGTAGGAGTATGTAGAGGGTCTGTACAAGGGAGAGGTAATTGAGGGCGATATTATAGAAATGGAAGAGGACGCAGATGAAGAAGAGGGAAATATGATACAGCGAGAATTTGACAGAATATTGAAAGACTTAAGTTGAAACAAGACTTCGGGGATAGAGGACATTCCATGAGGACTACTGATAATATTGGAAGAACCACCTATGACAAAACTCTTCCATTTGGTGCGTAAGATGTATGAGGCACGCGAAACACCCTCGGTCTTCAGGAAGAATAAAATAATTCCAATCACAAAGAAAGTAGTTGCTGACAGATGTGAATATTACCAAGATTAGTAAGTCATAGTTGCAAAATACTAACAGTAATTCTTTAAAGAAGGCTACAAAAACTGGTAGAAGCCGACATCTCGGAGGACCAGTTTGGATTCCGGAGAAATGTAAGAACACGTGAGGCATTACCGGCTCTCCGACTTACTTTATAAGACAGGTTGTTACGGAAAGGCAAACATTCGTTTCTAGCGTTTCTAGACTTACAGAAAGCTTTCGGTAATATTGACTAGAATACTCTCTTTGAAATTCTGAAGGTAGCAGGGATAAAATACAGGGAGTGAAAGGCTATTTACAACTTGTACAGAAACAAGACGGAAATAAGTGTCGAGGGGCATGAAATGAATGCAGTGCCTGGAAGGGACTGAGATAGGGTTCTAATCTATTCCCTATGCTATCCAATTTGTACACAGTGCAAGCTGTAAAGGAAACTAAAGAAAAATTTGGAATAGCAATTAAAGCCCAAGGAGAAGAAATAAGAACCTTGATGGTTTCCGACGGCATTGTACTTCTTCCAGGAATAGAAAAGAACTTGGAAGAGCCGCTGAATGCAATAAAAAATGCCCTGGAAGAAGGATACAAGATGAAAATGAACAGAAGGAAACAAGGATAATGGAATGTAGTCGAATCAATTCGGCTGTTGAGGTAATTGGATTAGGAAACGAAACATTTAAAGTAGAAGATGAGTTTTGCTGTTAGGGCAGCAGAATAACTGACGATAGCCCATGTAGAGAGGATATAAACTATACTGACAATGGCAAGAAAATCGTTTCTGAAGTAAACAAATTTGTCAACATTAAATATAGAGATGACTGTTGGGAAGCCTTTCTTAAAATATTTGTATGGTGTGTAGCCATATATGGAAGTGCAACATGGATGATAAATAGTTTAGACAAGAAGAGAATATAAGATTTTGCAGTGTGGTTCTACAGAAGAATGCTGAAGATTAGGTGAGTAGATCACGTAACTAATGAAGAAGTGCTGAGTATTATTGGAGAGAAAAGAAATTCGTAGCACAGGCTGACTAGAAGAAGAGATCGTTGATAGGACACGTCCGAGACAAGGAATCATTAATTTACTACTGGATGAAAGTGTGGAGGTAAAAACTATAGACAGAGACCAAGCAGATTCAGAACGTTGTACGTTGCAGTAGTTATTCGGAGATTTAGGAGCTCGCACAGGATAGCGTAACATGGAGAGTGGCATCAAACCAGTGATCTCACTGAAGACTACAACACCACTAGTGTGGTAGCCGCAAACCTTCCCTACTGCGCTGCGCTCGATAAACGTTACATGTATACGATACGCACATACATCTTCAACCTTGATTTTCTTAGAAACTAGGAACCATAGCAAGAAACTTTGCTAGTCAGGTATTCAGAGCAGTTACTTCTACAACACGGTTGGCCACGGCGTGTCAAACTTCACGTGCAGCGTGTGCGGGTCGCGGACGAACCAAGGCCTCGCCTGTTACTCTCCTTTGCTCGAAACTTCTCGGACGTATCCGAAAGAGCAAGACATTTCATTTGGCACTGCGTGGCGGCAGTTTGCGGTCGACACCACTGTATGATTTCGGCAGAAACGTGCTGTTAACGCTGTTTACCCTTCGCTAATTGTCCGTGTTATGTAGGACGTTCACAGATCCAGTGGCTGTTTCCACAAAAAGAGGCAGTATAGCAATCAATCGTTGTAATCCTTGAAAGTGAATGGGAATGACAGAAGAGAGGAGTATTGTTTATTTGCTACTAAACGACATTACATTACCATGCAAGTAGCATTTAAACTTTTAGATGACAATCAAAGGGCAAAAAGTAAAACGATCGACAGGATTCATTGTTCTGAACATGAAGAAGCACTCTGTGCGAAATTCGCAGGCATGGAGCACTTGATGAAGTTGGCGATACGAATAGTAAAATTTCTGAAGTCGCAAACCATTATTCTATTATACAGTTTTCAATGAACATGAACTAAGAGTTGGGTGGCTTCTTATTTTAATGCAAAGTGAGTTGGTTAAGTCAAGCATTCTTCGATTTAAATTGCGGTATTGTTGATTTTATGAAGGAAAAACAGCAGTGCGGGAACGAAAATGAGAACATCCGGAATGGATTGCAGATTTTGCATTTTAAGTGGATTTGATTGCACACTGCCAGCAGTAAGACACTGCAAGCTCACTTCTTTCTGTTTTGATGGGGATACATTTAAAAAGAAAAGCGCGTTGTGGAAGGGACACATTCTGACAAAGGCAAACCAGTTCCCTAAGCTCAGTGGCGTTAAGGAAAGCTCGAACTCTGAAGAATTCATTGTGGCCTTGCGAGAATTAAAGCGATAGTTCTGTAAAGATATTGAGGAGATTGGCAATCTTTCATATATCTTCGAGTTCTTTTCGAGACTGTTCGCGGTTTCAGTTGAAAGCGTCCCTGTGCTTGTGTAGATGTAACTGACCAACTTGCAAAGTAATTCCAGTTTTAATCAGAAATATTTTTACGTTAAAACTTCTCAGAACATCGACATTGATATTCTCAGGTAGACTTTTCAAGTTTCCATTGTGAGGTTGCAATGTTTCGATCAACGTATTTGTGTGAAAGTCCGTTGTTTCTATTATGAAAGAAAATAAGTCACGATTACGCGGAAATTTGAGCATAAAGCTCTGTAAAATGGTCTGCATCTGACCGTATGCTGACATTTTATACCAGATACTAATTATGCTTTTAGAGACCCAAAAATAAATGATTAACACTGAAAACTTGTTCTGCTCGTGGCCCATGTTGTTGAGAAATGTGAAATATGAAACCAAGTCATATACAGTACGACTGTGCTCCCATTTAAAGGCGGCGCGTTCACTGTTTTCTCCTCTTCCCCCTTCTCGAACTAAGACAGCGCGGAGTGGAGTATGGGTTAAATGTGGAGCGAAGCACTCGAGACCGGGCGTGGCCAAAGTTTGGGACACTCCTGCGCCACAAAATACCTGAGACATCAAAATCCATGATTATCAGGTCTGATTTTCTCCTATTGAGCCACTGAGCCTCAGTTATGCTATGAATAAAATAAAGAAATTCTTAAAAGGCAAATAGACAATAAAATGTTAAAAACACTTCTTTGTATTGCTTCTCTACATTATCACCATTCACATTTACGTTCTTTCCATATCTCTTAACGAGCTGACAAGTTCCCTTGTTATGTACAGTCCTTCTGTAAACAGAGTTTTGCTCTTCGTGGGGGAATTGGTCCTAACCAGACGAGCATTACAACCGCCGTACATAATGACTGAGAATTAGTTTCCCATCTACCAGTACTGTGCAGAGCAGTGTGCAGTGATTTACGTAGATTCTGTTTTGGTACATTTCTTATATTCGTTACTAACTCTATATTCGGTATAAGTTTAATGCCTTAAGTGCAAAATAAAAACTCTGCAGGAGCGTCTGCGAATTTCGTCGCCAGTGTTTTGAAAGGTGCGCTGAGGAAGGACTAGCATAACTTTGTGAAATAGATTGTAGATGTTGTGGTGGTGTACCAGTAGTTGAGTTCAGAGAGTTGGGGAGTCGCCTGCTCAGTGTGAAGTTTACGTACAGACTACATCATTCAAGGCTGTGCACTTGTGATGACGAGGGGAGGGTGGATAGGGAGGGGGAAGGGAACACCCGCCTGGTCGTTGTGGACAATGAGTTGTTTTCTGGCATCCAGAGGAAGGTGGAGTTGTGTAGCCTGGAGAAAATGTACTTCGCTTTCAGTAAACCTGCTAAATGTGTCGTACATTTTTTATTTGCGGTTTATGATGTTATGTTTGTGGCAGTATTGTAGGATATTTCTTTTGAGTTAATTTTTTATTGTCTTTTCTGCTTTCTTATTGCGGCTGGCTACGTATTCCTGATATTTATTGAACTGACTGATAGATCCGTATTTACTTTTAATTAAGCTGCGAAAAATAATCATGCGATGGTTGTAGGCTCGATGTGCGCAACAACCGTTCCGACAAACATTTTGGCATCCCACCAAATGTAAAATTTCTACACAATATACTTTTGAATTATGTAAAAAGAATAGTAAACTACGTAATGAGAAGTGTAAATTACAAAGAATCCCATGCTTTTAACTGAAGGTCCAGTAAGTCTTATGATACAGTATCGTGAAATCGAGAACAAAACATTCAGATGGGTAAGGCAGTGTTTAGCACACTCGACTCGCACTTAGGAGGCCGACGTTTCAAACCCCTTGTAAGTAGGCTGTTTACGTGTTCTTATTGATAATGCCATGTAGCGCTCTGTATGAAAATCACTGGCTGTGCTGTGTGCAGTCTGTGGCTAGTTTGCATTGTTGTTTGCCATTGTAGTGTTGGGCTGTTGGCTATTAACAGCGCATAGCGTTGCGCAGTTGGAGGTGATCCGCCAGCAGTGGTGAATGTGGGGAAGTGAGATGGCGGATTTTTGAGAATGAATAATCTGGAAGGGTGTCCATCAGAAACAGTACATTTGTAATAATGGATGTCATGAACTGTTATATATATTATGACTATTAAGATAAATACATTGTTTTTCTGTATTAAAATCTTTTATTTGCTAACTATGCCTATCAGTAGTTCGTAGTTCTTCTATTTAGCTGGCAGTAGTGGCGCTCGCTGTATTGCAGTAGTTCGAGTAACGAAGATTTTTGTGAGGTAAGTGATTTGTGAAACGTATAGGTTACTGTTAGCCAGGGCCACTCTTTTGTAAGGATTACTGAAAGTCAGATTGCGTTGCTCCAAAACTATTGTGTGTCAGTTTAAGCACAGTCATGTACATTGTTCACCCTGTCCGGCCATCCGAATTTAGTTATTCCGTGATTTCCCTAAATCGCTAGACGTAAATGCCAGGATGGTTCGCTCGAAAGGGCAGGGCCGCTTTCCTTCTCCATCTTTCCTGAATCCGTACTTGTGTTCCGTCTCTAATAACCTCGCTATCGAAGGGACGTTAAACACTAATCTCCTCCTTTTCCTCCTCTTCCTGGAGAATGAAGTCTCTTTCCTCGTGGATCATGTCCATGTAATGGACCTAATTGGAAGACCCGTCCTACACATTCTCCCACTACCACTTATCCTAGTTCAGTCACAGGCATCTCCTATCCCATCAAAGGCAGGGCCACCTCTTAAAGTAGCAACGTTCCTAAGCTGCTTTCTCCGTGGGTGTGACAACCAATTAGTTGCCTGTACATATGAATAGCCATCAATAAACTGTGTCCAAGAGAGAGCTGGACCAACCAATTGCTAAACATGATGCCACACACTACATGCTTCCCTTTATTGACTACTTCACAGCCTGTGCTGTCTGATTCCTTCCTACCACAAGCTTTTCTCAATTTCGCAGGTGGGAACTTTTCCTGCAATACAACGTACGTTCCCATAACTCACTTGACGCCAACTTTCGCTGGTCCTTGTTATACCTATCTCTTTCCATGTGCGTTGTGTCATTCTTATACACACGTACGATTTCTAATTTAATTTTCGTAACGCTGGATAAATAAACGCAATCAGTTTCTCATTGTCTGATACACGTTTGGCGTATATATTAGCATTACTCTGTAGTCTGACTAGTACCTGTTGGCTATCGCGCCTGATTGTAACTTCTACAGTGCGAAAGATTTAATACACGTATAAGCACATTTTTTGGTTTTAACGCATCTATCTAGCTATTTTATCACAAAGCTACCTCAGCTCTTGTGCCAACGGCCTTGCCGCATGGTAACGCCGGTTTCCACCAGATTATCAAAGGTAAGCGCTATCGGATATAGCTAGGATTTAGATGGGTCACCATCCGGGTATTCTGAGCGTTGTTGGCAAGCGGAGTGCACTCAGCTCTTGTGAGACCAATTGAGGAACTGTTTACATGTGAAGTAGCGGAATCGGGAATGAAAACTGACAACGGCCGGCGGAGCGGTGTGCTGACCTCATGGCCCTTCATATCCGCATCCTCCGACACCAGTCGGATGAAGAAGACACGGCCGCGGTTTGTGTCATGGGCCCTCCGAAGCCAGTTCGGACAGAGTTTAGTTTTCCTTAGTTCTTAATGGAATGCTCATACGTATTCATGAATTCGATAACGAGAGGTAATAGTATTGGGAAGTAATCACAGTCAGCTATTTGGTTGCGTAAATGCGATTAACAAAAATTATCTGCTCAACAATACTTTCTGAAGCCTAGTGGAATTTAACTGTGTTAAGAAACTTAAATTCTTTTAAGGCTTCCCGCATTTTGAGAATTATATATCGCAGACTTGTACAAATGTATTACAGAAATTTTATTCAGACTAGTCCCATTCTAAATTAATCTAGGAATGGATATTAAAAATAAATCCTTTCATTTACCGATATCGTATCAATATCAATAGCAAAAACTACTTACATGAACCTTTTACTAATGAAAATTCAGTCCAACAAAAATTACACTCTTTTGTTTTGTAAATTTATCACAGTATCAGAGATTGTGATATAACTTATTAGCTACACCGACTTTCTCTTATTATTCTCTTGTCAAAATAAATCTGATTTCCTTTGTGTTTTGTATTTTTGTAATGCAGTTAATTTTTAATATTAATGAATTAAAAAGAATGTATGAATCTTTGATTCTTAAGTAAAACTCTTTTAATAATCAATATCTTCCTCTTTCAAGCTAGATAGCCGTATTATCAAAACAACTCTTTGCGTCAGCTTCAGTATCTTTGTTTCATTTGAAAGACCTATTCAGAGTATTATTTCACAATACTATTAGCCTTGGTTACATAAAATAGATCGTCAAAAGGTAATTTATATTCAGTTATATGCCGGGAACCAAACTTTCATTTAAGTACCTTGGCTCTGTTTTGTATCTTTTATTTCAAAGTCCAATACAACCGATTTGCCGTAAGTGTACAAGTGATAGCAAAAAGATAAGTAAAGAACCTTCAACACTGCTGCGCGTCAGTAATCGTTGGTTAATATATTAAAAGACTAAAAATCTGTCTAGATTGCGACTAAAGCACCTAGTGTTAAGTATTAACCCAGGTTTCGGCGTAGATAACTACACCTTCTTCAGAACAACAATAAAGCCCACAAGAGCCTAAGAAGACCTTTGTCAATGATTAAAAGAACACCGTAGCTATACATTTATAAACGAAAAAGAAAAGGTAAACACAAACAGTACATATGTACAAAGTCAAAACCACTACTTAACTTAATGGTGTACGCTCCACCTCACTTCGGCCTATGTTCGAAAGGCCATGGGCCATTTATGGCTTGTAATTGTAGAGTACACCATACTGTGCAACCCTGCACTATACAGCACTCCACTATACTGCTCTACACTATTGTACGTGGTATCAGAAGCAAAACTAGATTTACTCATTTTCTCTATATTGTTAATCCCTGACACACTGGGAAACAACTCACTCAAGTTGTAGGTATTGGAAGATGGCTGTCAGAGTTTCTGAAAATTCTTCTTGGTTCCCCTGAGCCACATCTCGCTGTCTTCCAGGAAGACATTGTAGCTGGATGTTCTGCAGTGGTGCGTCTTATACTATGATGTGTAGCCCCTTTCCGGTTGTCTCTCGGCCATGTAGGCTGCAGATCGTAAGCTTATATTTTGGCTGTCAGCAAGTTCAGTACGTAATAGACTCGTGTATTACCAAAGAGGTTTGTATTATTTACATTCTTGCATATTTGCATGGATAAGAATCTCAACTAGAAGTCACATGTTGTGATATTCGATATGCAAGCTGAGCAGCTACTTGTTTCTGGGTAACAGCAAACCCTGAAGTCACTGTTCATTGCTCAGAAGTGTGTAATATGGGTACATGATTTTTTCCTCAGGAAGTTTATTGTCAACAGTCAGTCTAAGAAGGAGAAATGATTTACCCTAGTCATCAGCTACAAATGTTTCTTGAGCACTTTCCTAGTGATAGAATGCTTTAATAGGTAAGAAAAGGAACTTCGAACAAACTAAAAGCGTATCTATTCAACAACTCCTTCTGGACAGAAAAAAATTGTGAATGCTGTAAGATGTCCATGACTAAGGAATTTATTGCTAGAGCACTGGAGCAGATGTAACTCCGATGGACTGCTCATGTGCTGCCTGCGGTATTTAAGCTACAATAGTATCGCAGACCAGAGAGCAGTGTCAGCAGTAGTAGTAGTAGTAGTAGCTCGCCGTCGGTCGGTTGGGTCAGGTCACTCGTAGAGAGCAGTTGTCTAGTTGTATAGCTCACAAGAGCACTTGTGTCCTATATGGAACTACCAAGGCCGGTCGTGGCGAACGATGACGGTGCCTGAGCGATGTAGTATAAGGTAAAAGCAAAATTAGTGTTATTTACTACCACGTGTATATGTAATTTGCAACAACTGATTTTGTACTATACTTATATCAAAGACACATGTAAATATTTTTCAAAAATTTTTCAATAATAATCTTTCTTATAAAGATAACTTTTGACAGCCGTTCATATGAACTGAAAGTTTTTTACTAATTTCTCCTATCCACAGTCATGCCAATTATTGTAAATAAAATCAGTTGTTTTTCATACGTAACAAAATCTGCTGTGCCAGAAAAATTTCTTATAGGAGCAGATATATATATGCATTATCTGCTAATTTCATTGAGGTGAGAATCTTCAGTTTATTCAGAATGACTTTGCAGGGCCATGACACAGCATTACTGCCATCTAGATTTACTAGTTTAGATTCACAGTCAGTTAACTATTGAAAGGGTATGTATGAGTTACATTTTCGTTGGGAGGTTAGTCAGATTTTTATTCCGAGGTTACGGAATTAAACTGTTGGGAGGTTACACTTGATGACCCAGCCAGGATACTATTTTTGTGTGCATTTCTGAGAAGTAGGCAGTTATATATCTGCTCTTATTTACATAATGTTAAATGTAGTTTGCATCTGGCGCAAAGCATTTACTAATTTGTCACTCCTTCTTTCACATATCATCGAGAATTAATTGCTCTTTGTTGTTATTGTATTTGTTCCATTCTTGCTTTGTCTTTGTTTGATTTAGTGCGCACTTTTGATTTGTGTAAATGCTTCGAAAAACTGTCAACAGTACATTGCTATGCGTAATGAGGGAAAAAGCTGACTTGAATTATTTGACTGATAATACTAGGAACACTGTGTCATAATGATAATTCTCCAATTACAGATAATCAGTGCATGCCGACCACCAGTAATGATTCTAATCTAAATGAGGAGGAAACAAATTCAATTATACCCACAGTAAATTTAACGACAATTGATGACAGCACGTTCCGCTACAAGGAACGCTTTCCAGTTTGATACACCTTAATTGCAAACTTTACACAGTGAGCAGATAAATGTTCCTAATGAAGATGAACAATATACTCAAAGTATGTCAGATTTATTTGATTCCAATGTAGTGACCAACAGTGCAAATCCAATTAGCAAACCTTTTCGTGAATCAGACAATGAATGCATGGTTACACAAAACGTGACAAATGCAGAACAGAGAATAGAGTCGCTAATTTTGGCATGGATGAAGTTGTGGCATTATTGCTACAATTTAATGATAACACAACAACAATTACAAACAACTTATTGAAAGTTTAAGTTGATTGAAAAACACGAAAGGTCGTTCAAACAAACAGATAAGAACTTGAAACAGATTAATGAACAGATTACAGCCATTGCCGAGCAATGAAATGAAACTACATCTACATCTATATGACTACTCTGCAATTCACATTTAAGTGCTTGGCAGAGGGTTCATCGAACCACAATAATACTATCTCTCTACTATTCCACTCCCGAACAGCGAGCGGGAAAAACGAACACCTAAACCTTTCTGTTCGAGCTCTGATTTCTCTTATTTTAATTTGATGATCATTCCCACCTATGTAGGTTGGGCTCAACAAAATATTTTCGCATTCGGAAGAGAAAGTTGGTGACTGAAATTTCGTAAAAAGGTCTCGCCGCGACGAAAAACGTCTATGCTGTAATGACTTCCATCCCAACTCGTGTATCATATCTGCCACACTCTCTCCCCTATAACGTGATAATACAAAACGAGCTGCCCTTTTTTGCACCCTTTCGATGTCCTCCGTCAATCCCACCTGGTCAGGATCCCACACCGCGCAGCAATATTCTAACAGAGGACGAACGAGTGTAGTGTAAGCTGTCTCTTTAGTGGACTTGTTGCATCTTCTAAGTGTCCTTCCAATGAAACGCAACCTTTGGCTCGCCTTCCCTACAATATTATCTATGTGGTCCTTCCAACTGAAGTTGTTCGTAATTTTAACACCCAGGTACTTAGTTGAATTGACAGCCTTGAGAATTGTACTATTTATCGAGTAATCGAATTCCAACGGATTTCTTTTGGAACTCATGTGGATCATCTCACACTTTTCGTTATTTAGCGTCAACTGCCACCTGACACACCATACAGCAATCTTTTCTAAATCGCTTTGCAACTGATACTGGTCTTCAGGTGACCTTACTAGACGGTAAATTACAGCATCATCTGCGAACAGTCTAAGAGAACTGCTCAGATTGTCACCCAGGTCATTTATATAGATCAGGAACAGTAGAGGTCCCAGGACGCTTCCCTGGGGAACACCTGATATCACTTCAGTTTTACTCGATGATTTGCCGTCTATTACTACGAACTGCGACCTTCCTGACAGGAAATCACGCATCCAGTCGCACAACTGAGACGATACCCCATAGCTCCGCAGCTTGATTAGAAGTCGCTTGTGAGGAACGGTGTCAAAAGCTTTCCGCAAATCTAGAAATACGGAATCAACTTGAGATCCCCTGTCGATAGCGGCCATTACTTCGTGCGAATAAAGAGCTAGCTGCGTTGCACAAGACCGATGTTTTCTGAAGGCATGCTGATTACGTGTCAATAGATCGTTCCCTTCGAGATGATTCATAATGTTTGAATACAGTATATGCTCCAAAACCCTACTGCAAACCGACGTCAATGATATAGGCCTGTAGTTAAATGGATTACTCCTACTACCCTTCTTGAACACTGGTGCGACCTGCGCAATTTTCCAATCTATGAACCATGGACCTTGCCGTTGGTGGGGAGGCTTGCGTGCCTCAGCGATACAGATGGCCGTACCGTAGGTGCAACCACAACGGAGGGGTATCTGTTGAGAGGCCAGACAAACGTGTGGTTCCTGAAGAGGGGCAGCAGCCTTTTCAGTAGTTGCAGGGGCAACAGTCTGGATGATTGACTGATCTGGCCTTGCAACATTAACCAAAACGGCGTTGCTGTGCTGGTACTGCGAACGGCTGAAAGCAAGGGGAAACTACAGCCGTAATTTTTCCCGAGGACATGCAGCTTTACTGTATGATTAAATGATGATGGCATCCTCTTGGGTAAAATATTCCGGAGGTAAAATAGTCCCCCATTCGGATCTCCGGGCGGGGACTACTCAGGAGGATGTCGTTATCAGGAGAAAGAAAACTGGCGTTCTACGGATCGGAGCGTGGAATGTCAGATCCCTTAATCGGGCAGGTAGGTTAGAAAATTTAAAAAGGGAAATGGATAGGTTAAAGTTAGATATAGTGGGAATTAGTGAAGTTCGGTGGCAGGAGGAACAAGACTTCTGGTCAGGTGAATACAAGGTTATAAACACAAAATCAAATAGGGGTAATGCAGGAGTAGGTTTAATAATGAATAGGAAAATAGGAATGCGGGTAAGCTACTACAAACAGCATAGTGAACGCATTATTGTGGCCAAGATAGATACGAAGCCCACACCTACTACTGTAGTACAAGTTTATATGCCAACTAGCTCTGCAGATGACGAAGAAATTGAAGAAATGTACGATGAAATGAAAGAAATTATTCAGATAGTGAAGGGAGACGAAAATTTAATAGTAATGGGTGACTGGAATTCGAGTGTAGGAAAAGGGAGAGAAGGAAACATAGTAGGTGAATATGGATTGGGGCTAAGAAATGAAAGAGGAAGCCGCCTAGTAGAATTTTGCACAGAGCACAACTTAATCATAGGTAAAACTTGGTTTAAGAATCATGAAAGAAGGTTGTATACGTGGAAGAACCCTGGAGATACTAAAAGGTATCAGATAGATTATATAATGGTAAGACAGAGATTTAGGAACCAGGTTTTAAGCTGTAAGACATTTCCAGGGGCAGATGTGGACTCTGACCACAATCTATTGGTTATGACCTGTAGATTAAAACTGAAGAAACTGCAAAAATGTGGGAAATTAAGGAGATGGGACCTGGATAAACTAAAAGAACCAGAGGTTGTACAGAGTTTCAGAGAGAGCATAAGGGAACAATTGACAGGAATAGGGGAAAGAAATACAGTAGAAGAAGAATGGGTAGCTCTGAGGGATGAAGTAGTGAAGGCAGCAGAGGATAAAGTAGGTAAAAAGACGAGGGCTGCTAGAAATCCTTGGGTAACAGAAGAAATATTGAATTTAATTGATGAAAGGAGAAAATATAAAAATGCAGTAAATGAAGCAGGCAAAAAGGAATACAAACGTCTCAAAAATGAGATCGAGAGGAAGTGCAAAATGGCTAAACAGGGATGGCTAGAGGATAAATGTAAGGATGTAGAGGCTTATCTCACTAGGGGTAAGATAGATACTGCCTACAGGAAAATTAAAGAGACCTTTGGAGAAAAGAGAACCACGTGTATGAATATCAAGAGCTCAGATGGCAACCCAGTTCTAAGCAAAGAAGGGAAGGCAGAAAGGTGGAAGGAGTATATAGAAGGTTTATACAAGGGTGATGTACTTGAGGACAATATTATGGAAATGGAAGAGGATGTAGATGAAGACGAAATGGGTGATACGATATTGCGTGAAGAGTTTGACAGAGCACTGAAAGACCTGAGTCGGAACAAGGCCCCGGAGTAGACAACATTCCATTAGAACTACTGACGGCCTTGGGAGAGCCAGTCATGACAAAACTCTACCAGCTGGTGAGCAAGATGTATGAGACAGGCCAAATACCCTTAGACTTCAAGAAGAATATAATAATTCCAATCCCAAAGAAAGCAGGTGCTGACAGATGTGAAAATTACCGAACTATCAGTTTAATAAGTCACAGCTGCAAAATACTAACGCGAATTCTTTACAGACGAATGGAAAAACTGGTAGATGCGGACCTCGGGGAGGATCAGTTTGGATTCCGTCGAAATGTTGGAACACGTGAGGCAATACTGACCTTACGACTTATCTTAGAAGAAAGATTAAGAAAAGGCAAACCTACGTTTCTAGCATTTGTAGACTTAGAGAAAGCATTTGACAATGTTGACTGGAATACTCTTTTTCAAATTCTAAAGGTGGCAGGGGTAAAATACAGGGAGCGAAAGGCTATTTACAATTTGTACAGAAACCAGATGGCAGTCATAAGAGTCGAGGGGCATGAAAGGGAAGCAGTGGTTGGGAAAGGAGTGAGACAGGGTTGTAGCCTCTCCCCGATGTTATTCAATCTGTATATTGAGCAAGCAGTAAAGGAAACAAAAGAAAAATTTGGAGTAGGTATTAAAATTCATGGAGACGAAGTAAAAACTTTGAGGTTCGCCGATGACATTGTAATTCTGTCAGAGACGGCAAAGGACTTGGAAGAGCAGTTGAACGGAATGGACAGTGTCTTGAAAGGAGGATATAAGATGAACATCAACAAAAGCAAAACGAGGATAATGGAATGTAGTCAAATTAAATCGGGCGTTGCTGAGGGAATTAGATTAGGAAATGAGACACTTAAAGTAGTAAAGGAGTTTTGCTATTTAGGAAGTAAAATAACTGATGATGGTCGAAGTAGAGAGGATATAAAATGTAGACTGGCAATGGCAAGGAAAGCGTTTCTGAAGAAGAGAAATTTGTTAACATCGAATATAGATTTAAGTGTCAGGAAGTCATTTCTGAAAATATTTGTTTGGAGTGTAGCCATGTATGGAAGTGAAACATGGACGATAACTAGTTTGGACAAGAAGAGAATAGAATCTTTCGAAATGTGGTGCTACAGAAGAATACTGAAGATAAGGTGGATAGATCACGTAACTAATGAGGAGGTATTGAATAGGATTGGTGAGAAGAGAAGTTTGTGGCACAACTTGACTAGAAGAAGGGATCGGTTGGTAGGACATGTTTTGAGGCATCAAGGGATCACAAATTTAGCATTGGAGGGCAGTGTGGAGGGTAAAAATCGTAGAGGGAGACCGAGAGATGAGTACACTAAGCAGATTCAGAAGGATGTAGGTTGCAGTAGGTACTGGGAGATGAAGAAGCTTGCACAGGATAGAGTAGCATGGAGAGCTGCATCAAACCAGTCTCAGGACTGAAGACAACAACAACAACAGGTACAGATCTATCGGTGAGCGAGCGGTTGTATATGAGTGCTAAGTAGGGAGCTATAGTATCACCGTAATCTGAAAGGAACCTAATCGGTATACAATCTGGACCTGAAGACTTTCCCGTATCAAGCGATTTGAGTTGCTTCGCAACCCCTAAGGTATCTACTTCTAAGAGACTCATGCTAGCAGATGTTCGTGTTTCAAATTCTGGAATATTCCATTCGTCTTCCCTGGTGAAGGAATTTCGGAAAACTGCGTTCAATAACTCCGCTTTAGCGGCACAGTCGTCGATAACAGTACCATCGGCACTGCGCAGCGAAGGTATTGACTGCGTCTTGCCGCTTGTGTACTTTACATACGACCAGAATTTCTTCGGATTTTCTATCTAATTTCGAGACAATGTTTCGTTGTGGAACCTATTAAAGGCATCTCGCATCGAAGTACGTGCCAAATTTCGCGCGTCTGTAAATTTTAGCTCATCTTCGGGATTTCGCGTTCTTCTGAACTTCGCATGCTTTTTCCGTTGCCTCTGCAACAGCGTTCGGACCTTTTTTGTGTACCACGGGGGATCCGTTCCATCTCTTACCAATTTATGAGGTATGAATATCTCAATTGCTGTTGCTACTATATCTTTGAATTTGAGCCACATCTCGTCTACATTCGCATAGTCAGTTCGGAAGGAATGGAAATTGTCTTTTAGGAAGGCTTCTAGTGGCACTTTATCCGCTTTTTTAAATAAAATTATTTTGTGTTTGTTTCTGATGGATTTGGAAGAAATGGTATTGAGCCTAGCTACAATGACCTTGTGATCACTAATCCCTGTATCAGTCATGATGCTCTCTATCAGCTTTGGATTGTTTGTGGCTAAGAGGTCATGTGTGTTTTCGCAACCATTTACAATTCGCGTGGGTTCGTGGACTAACTGCTCAAAATAATTTTCGGAGAAAGCATTTAGGACAATCTCGGAAGACGTTTTTGCCTATCACCGGTTTTGAACAAGTATTTTTGCCAACATACCGAGGGTAGGTTGAAGTCCCCACCAACTATAACCGTATGAGTGGGGTATTTATTTGTTACGAGACTCAAACTTTCTCTGAACTGTTCCGCAACTGTATCATCAGAGTCTGGGGGTCGGTAGAAGGAGCCAATTATTAACTTAATTCGGCTGTTAAGTATAACCTCCACCCACACCAATTCGCACGGAGTATCTACTTCGACTTCACTACAAGATAAACCACTACTGACAGACACAAACACTCCACCACCAATTCTGCCTAATCTATCTTTCCTGAACACCGTCTGAGACTTCGTAAAAATTTCTGCAGAACTTATTTCAGGCTTTAGCCAGCTTTCTGTACCTATAACGATATCAGCTTCTGTGATTTCTATTAGCGCTTGAAGCTCAGGGACTTTTCCAGCGCAACTACAACAATTTACAAATATAATTCCGACTGTTCCTTGATCCAAGCACGTCCTGTAATTGCCAAGCACCCTTTGACATTGCAGCCCATCCCGCACTTTCGCGTGGCCTTCTAACCTAAAAAACCGCCCAGTCCACGCCACACAGCCTCCGCTACCCGCGTAGCCGCCAGCTGAGTGTAGTGAACTTCTGATCTATTCAGCGGAACCCGAAACCCCACCACCCTATGGCGCAAGTCAAGGAATCTGCAGCCAATACGGTCGCAAAACCGTCTGAGCCTCTGATTCAGACCCTCCACCCGGCTCTGCACCAAAGGTCCGCAGTCGGTTCTGTCAACGATGCTGCAGATGGTGAGCTCTGCCTTCATCTCGTAAGCAAGACCGGCAGCCTTCACCAAATCAGATAGCCGCTGGAAACCAGAGAGAATTTCCTCAGATCCAAAGCGACACATGTCATTAGTGCCGACATGTGCCACCACCTGCAGCTGGCTGCACCCTGTGCTCTTCATGGCATCCGGAAGGACCCTTTCCACATCAGGAATGACTCCTCCCGGAATGCACACGGAGTGCACACTGGATTTCTTCCCCTCCTTAGCCGCCGTATCCCTAAGGGGCCCCATTACTCGCCTAACATTGGAGCTTCCAACTAAAAAACAATTACGTGAGGAAATTAAGGCCTGTGCCAGGAATAGTAGTGAAGAGGTACGTAATTCACATGCAGCTACAACAAAATTAATTAGAGATGAAATTAGTGCAGTTAATAACCAATGTTCAGAAAACGCAACACAGTTACGTGACGAGTTTAAATTAATGTCAGCAGAACTTTCACACGCTCTGGATGTGAAAGTCTACAAGAAATTGGAACAACAGAACAGCCAAATTGACGAACGTTTTAATCACCACCTCCAAAACAGTGAAACACGCTACTATGAATTCATACAGGAACAGAACAAAGTAAAGAAACAAGTCATGGAAACAATTACTACACAGAGACAGGAAGACAAGCGTAAGTTGTTTACGAAAGCAAAAATATACATAGACACCAACATTGCTACAGTATCAGACGAAATCAATACTATCAAATTGTTGAACACTGAACTGCATGGTGAAATGTCCGATCTAAAAACAAAAACAGACACTAATATTCAGATTTTGGAAAATAAATATACAGTAGATTTTCAGACAGTGACCAACAGACTTGAACAATTGGAATTAATACAGGATCCTGATTCCATTAAAGCAGATGTTACGAAATTAAACAAAACCACACGTACAATGCAAAAATAAATTAATGCTTGTGACACTAAAAATGATGGCCATGTAAAAGCACTGACTCAAAAATGTGTTGAATTGGCCAGTCGTACTGACGTTATCGAAAATAACAATGATACCAAATCAGACGATACGTCACCAGTTTCGTTCAGTCAAACACCCGAATTCCAAAATATACAGCAGACAGTGAGATAGGTACGTCCAATAATACATTACGTAGAAAACTGTCATCTTTACAGCAAGAAGTGACAGAAATGAATTATGTTTCAGCCTCTAACACGTCACAGCATATGCCACATTCTGAGCATTTGTCACACTCACACAGCCAATATGACTCAGGTAATTTATAGAGAGTACGTGACTTAGATTCCGAACAGACACGACTAACAGATTCGCATACAATCCTGAACCTGCTCAGACATTCAGAGACGATAATTTTGATTACAAGCACCTTCTATCCGTTACGAAAGTTAAGGTATTTAAAAATGATAGAACACAGATTCAACCCTTGGATACAACAATTTAGTTTTGATTTTCCTCCAACTTGGCCTGTAACACACAAACTTGAATTTATTTGCAATTTTTTGGAAGGCGAACTGGCAACTCGTATTAGACCGATCGCGAGGCAATGTTAAAAATGGTTCAAATGGCTCTGAGCACTATGGGACTTAACATCTGTGGTCATCAGTCCCCTAGAACTTACAACTACTTAAACCTAACTAACCTAAGGATATCACACACATCCATGCCCGAGGCAGGATTCGCACCTGCGACAGTAGCGGTCACGCGGCTCCAGACTGAAGCGCCTAGAACCGCACGCCCACACCGGCGGCGCGAGACAATGTTACTCGGTAGAAGAATTTCAGAATGCTTTTCTGTCAGCGTATTGGTCGAAGACGACACAGTGTAGAATCAAGGATCAGTTAATTAGCTTATTATGAGAACTCAAATTTTTCCACTGTCACGCAATTTTTTGAACACATGGTACAGCATAACCAATATTTATGTGAGCCATACAGTGAGTCAGCACTAATCCAAATATGTATTTAAACATTACCACTGTCGTTAAGAGTGTCACTTTTAACAGGGCAGCAGAAAGAAAATATTTCGGCGTGTGAGATCTGCTACAGCTTTTGGAAGTTCAGCATTCAGATTATTCTTTCATATACTAAACTTTTTCACAACATAACCAAGGCCAACAACCATACAGTAATTACGATCAGCCACGATATTTTAATAGCAAATGTGATAGGCGCTCGAGAATGACAACCACCAGAACTTTAATAACAGACAAAATTTTAATTATCAGTATCGTCAAAATTACCAGCAACAGCAAACACATTTTGGCAACAATAGAGGGTTTTCCGCACAACAACAACAAAACCAGCCGGTTAGCATACCTAACCGACAATGTAATGTGCAAGGTCAACCAAGTTTAAATGTTTTGCTGTCTACACTCATAGCGTCGGCTCCGCCAAATAGTAACGCACAGCAACAAGGAAATCACTACGTACAGAAGACACATCCTTTCAAACTCCTATCGCAATGTGCCTTATAGTAATGACTATCATAACAGACGTGAAAGTAGTGAACACAGTTTTTAGCACACGTTTAGTAACAGTAGGTTGAAACGTCTCCGTAGAACAATTATACAAAACTGTGCTTAAACTGACACAATATTTTTTAGCGCAACGCAATCTGACTTTCAGTAATCCCTGCGAAAGAATGGCCCTGACTAACATTAACCTATACCTTTCACAAATCACTTACCTCACAAAAATCGTCGTTACTCAAGCTACTGCAATACAGCGAGCGCCACTACTGCCAGCTCAATAAAAGATTCAAACTACTGAAACTACTGAAGGCACTAACTACTGATAGGCATAGTTAGCAAATGAAAGATTTTAATACAGAACAAACAATGTATTTACCTTAATAGTCATAATATATATAGCAGTTTAGGAGATCCAGTCCTACAAATTTCATAACTCTGCCATCTCTCTCCCCACATCCACCACTGCTGGCGGCTCACCTCCAACTGCGCAACGCTACGCGCTGTTAACATCCAGCTGCCCAACGCTACAATGGCGAGTATTACAACAATGACAACCAGCCACCGACTGCACAAGGCACAGCCAGTGATTTTCATACAGAGCGCTATGTGGCGTCACCAATAAAAAAACCTAAACAGCCCCCATGCTCCCCACAAAAAAAATTTACAAATATGTTTTAGGCAGTGGCCAATAGAGGTTTTGAAATTTTTTTTCATAATTATAATAACAAAGAAATGAAATGCACACACTTATCGATACAATCTTGGTAAAAAGCTAAAATTTTCTCACAGTCGATAAAGACAGTCCTGATCGTTCATCACAGTAAAATAGCAATGTTTTTCCTCAATGTCTGAGCAGTAAAAGAAAATGTACACGCAAGTAGTGGATTTCCATGCTGTCTTGAAGAAGTAGTGTTGTCCTTCCAACGGAAAGACAGTGCTGACTCTTGACATGCTGACAGGTAACGGGCCACAACAGAACAAACCGACAGCAGAGTCGAACTTTTCAAGAATATTGGTAGGTAGGTCATCATAGAGCAGACCCACTGTAGTCCTGGTAGAGATTATGGTATTGGTGGGCTACCAGAGGTGCAGATCCACTGCAGTCCTTGTAGAAATAATGGTATTGGTGGATCATCAAAGACGCAGACCCACTGTAGTCCTTGTAGAGATTGTGGTATTGGTGGGCCACCAGAGGTGCAGACCCACAAATTTCAAAACTCCGCCATCTCTCTCCCCACATCCACCACTGCTGGCGGCTCACCTCCAACTGCGCAACGCTACGCGCTGTTAACATCCAGCTGCCCAACACTACAATGGCGAGTATTACAACAATGCCAAACAGCCACTGACTGCACACAGCACAGCCAGTGATTTTTCATACAGAGCGCTATGTGGCGTTGCCAATAAAAAAAACCTAAGGTCTTATCAGCAGCAAAATCATCCACAACAACAGCTTATCATGAATGACCCAGACATTCGATATCATCCCGAACCTAATAATTCAGGACGAAGTAACAGAACAGTACAGATAGTTGAAACGTCACAGCATCCTCCCCCAAATAACGGCAAGTGAGGAAGAATTTGACTAGATACAGTACAGGTTGCATCTTCCAGCAACGTAAGCAACGCTTTTGATACACAGAATCTTGTTCACGAAAATATTATTACTTTTGACGACATCCGAGACACACTTCTATATGAAAACCCAGTTGTACAAAAAACCATTTCCCATCCTGTTATTGAAGTAAAGATTGGATCATCCACATTTTCAGCAGTAATCGATTCTGGATCACCTATGTGAGTTATAAATGAAGAAAGTCTCAACGAATGTAACAAAGAGAACACATATCCTACGTTACCACTAGACAAAACTAAAGTAAAAGGGGCAGTATCTGGTAAAGGAATAGATGTAAAATTACAGACACACTTATCATTTTGTATTGCAGGTCATACGTTCCACTCAAATTTTTCGATTTTTCTCTTATAGACAACAGCCGTTATTTTAGGTACGAAGTTTTTGGTACAAGACGACACAAGTTCGTATGTAATGTTAAAGGATGAAAAATTTCAACTGTCACTGGAATTTCAGAATGCTTTATCAGCAGAAGAACAGGCAATTAATCGGACAGAGTTCATTTCTAGATAGCGTAACATAGATTTTCATTCCACATTGTTCACAGATACGTATGTACACAGCTAGAATACACTAGACGAAGCCGACTATGACGTTATACAAATAGTTTCTCACAAAGTAAAACAGAACAACGCAAATACAGATGACCAACGTACTCAGCTGCGCAATATTCTTTTACAGCAAGCTCCAGTCAGCAAGCTCCAGTTTTTAACAACATTCCTGGTACTATGGCCGGTTTAATGTATGAATTTCAAGTTAAGCAGCACGACACGTTTATAGCCAAACATTACCCTATTCCATATATCCACAGAGAACAAGTCAAGAAAGAATTGAAAGCTATGCTTGACTAAGGCATACAAACCTGCTTCATATTGTTACGAAAAAGGATGGCTCACTTCACCCCGTACTTGATTCGCGTCATGTCAACGACATTATTATTAATGAAACAGATCGTCCACAGACACTAGAAGAACTTCTACCGAAAGTTCATGGTACTGCTGTTTATTCCACATCAGATTTAAAATCGAGATTTTGGCAAATTCAGCTCAATCCGAACTGCAGAAAGTACACAGCATTTCTCTGTTTCGATGATTGTTATCAATTTTGCGAATTACCGTTCGGTCGAACAATTTCTTCAGCATCATTTATTCGCTGTTTGAATACTATACTTCTGACAGAACTTAAAGACAGAATCATAACGTACGTAGAAGACATCCTTATCGCAGAAGCTAACTGGTGTGAACACAATTTGATTCTTGAACAAGTGTTGCAAACTTTTCGTGTACAAGGACTCACAGTTAATCTTAGCAAATCGCAGTTTGCCAAAATTTCCATAAAGTTTCTTGGACATGTAATTTCAGCAGAAGGCATTGCGCCTGACCCAGAAAAACTTCAAGCTTTACGTGACATTGCTGTTCCAACGACCAAGAAACAACTACGCAGCTTTATGGGATTTTTTCTTTTCCCGTAAATTTATTCATTACTGTGCTTTAGACACCCCTAGATTATGCCAGCTGGCGGGTAAAAATGATATTTGGTCCTGGGATAGCCAAGCACAGTCTGAGTTTGTTAATCTGAAACTTGCCTAATTGAACGCACTACTTTTACCACACCCAGATCATACTAGAAATTTTTCCATTGCCACCGAAGGTTCTAACACCGCTCTAGGCGTACACATTTTTCAGGAAACTGAAGAAGATGGTGCTACAGTAATTAAAAACTTCGCTCTTTCAAGTCGCGTTCTGTCACCTGCAGAGCACTATTATTCTGTTACAGGGCTTGAAACATTATGTATTGTATGGGCGTTTAGCAGATTTAGGCATTTTCTTTATGGAAGACATACTACCGTTTTTACAGCTCATAGAGCTATACAGTTTTTACTTTCCGCTAAATTTGCATATGACAGGTTAAGCAAATGGAAGCTTTATTTACAGAAATTTAATTTTACAATTGTTCACATTACTGGTACGCAAAATATTGTAGATGACGCACCATCCCGTTCTCTCAGCAACAGTCAGCAAGACATCACAACCTACTTCTGCCAAGCAAATTTTAGCCTCATGTATATTCAATAAGTTGCATCTGAACATTTCATTTTGTCGTCATTACGAGACATAGCACAAGAGGAGAGCAAGGACAACGTATGGAAAGAAATTAAACATCTTTGGCAAGATAGGAATACCGTTAATATTAGAAACAATTACACTGTACGCAACAATATTCTATTTCGCCGCTCTCACAATGACAGCAACAACTGATTATTATGTGTTCCTGGCGAGCTTGTTAACAAATTAATTTGGTATACTCATTTAAGATATGCACATTATGGAGCCAGAAAATGTTTTCTTATACGGAGACAGAAATGTTATTTTGCCAACATGGAAAAACGTATTCGACGAGTTTTAGCGTCATGTAAAATCTGCCAGAAAGCTAAATCAGATACGACTTCACATATTCCTCCGTTACATTCCATTGTAGGCATTAAATTGAGACATATGACCACTGCCGACATTTTTGAACCGATTCCCAGATCTAATAGAGGTTTTTGTTACTTCTTTCTCGCTGTTTAACTCACTTCGAAATTTGTTACCTTCATTCCGTCACGCAAAGCTACTACAAAATCTATATCAATGCATTAGTAAAACATTTTCTGTTTCATGTAGGGCATGTATTGAAAGTAACTTCCGACAATGAACCACAATTTAGATCTGCGATATGGACACGTATGTTACGAGCTAGAAACATTTCTCCGATCTATATATTCAGGTATCACGCTTCTTCGAACGCTTCTGAACGATTGATGAAAGAAATTGGTAAACTATGTAGAATATACTGCCATAATATTGATTGGGACACACACTTACTCTCATTCCAGGATGTAATTAACTCCATACTAAATGAATCTACTATGCTATCTCCGACTTTTATATTGAAAAATATTGAACCACCCAACAAAATTAAAGAATTGGTGTCTTTTCCTACATCTCATCGACTACGCCACCATGAAATAATTGACATTGCGCTCAGCAACATCAAACGTGCCGCAGAGCGCCGCAGAAGACAGCAAAATCAGGTTTGTACACACCAGTACATGTAGAAAATTTGAGAACCAGAAAAACCAAGGGCAATCACCATATTTTCAATATTAAATCATTTATTAAGTGAACATACTTTATGACTTATCACGCTGTAATGCCATTCCCAGATACTTATACGACTACTTACTGATGATGATCATATTTTTTTTGGCAAGTGCCCGGCAAGGTACGGTTAGCAGGTCGCTTTTCTTGTCGTTATATGTCAGACCGTGCACATTGGAAATATCTTTTTGTATATATGATGGTTTTCCTATCGAAAGTAGAATTTCCTCTGTATGTACTATGTAATCTTTCAGATATAACAAACACCAGTTGGCTTTGACATTTTGCCTTATGATATCCCAATATCTTGTCTATTCTACACTTTTTGCTACTACATTATGATATTGAGTGTACGTTTTTACACTTGAAAATTGTCTATTGTTTTGACCTAATACGTTTTCGGTCACGCTATGCTTATGCTTAGTCATATCACTAGAAACAAGTTTTCATTTAATGAGTATATGAATTAAATGCAAGATCTTAATCCATATTCATCATTTTCAGAAAGCAAAACCGTGTAAAAGAAATAATTTAAACAACCACAGTGGTTTACAATGAAATGGAAATTACACCATCGGAATGAACGAAAGAAAATACAATATCTTGTCATGGAGAGTAAATGGTTTAGAATTAAAAAAGATTACCGAATATAGTTATGCACCGTATGATAGCACCCTGACTAATTACTTTTCTTTCACATGCAATTCTGGCGGGCTTCGAGCGGAGCTGTGTATGTTAATTTTAGTGATGAAGTATGCTAGAAGTAAGAAACTTAGTAATATATGAAATGATGATGCTGATGAATGATGCTGATAAATAAGATAATGAATAATGAACTATTTTTTGCAGAGGACAATGAATGATGGTGTTTAGTTATATGAAGAAATGGGAATGAATAATGAGATTTTCTTTTGTTTTTGCAGATGAGGATAATGATGAAGTTTATGTAGTTATTGAAGTATTTGTTGTAGTTCTATTTGACAGTATGCCGTATATCGCGTTGTATAATGACTGAATGTTTTGGAAAGGAATAGCTAGAGTACATGCATGTTAAGCAGATGTGTCATTACCTGTTAATTAGACGTTTTCCACTTTTGAGCATAATACACATTTCTTCTTTCAGCTCAATAATTCACTATACATATTTTTCCAGGAGAGGCTTTTCATGTCATTAAAATGATTTCTGAAGTATGTCGTTATGTTATATGCTACAAGCACCTAGTTATTAAACCTGTTCTAATACTTGCATTTTTTAAACCCGGTTGTCTCTATCAATCATGAATGTGATCACATATACTCTACTTGTTTGATAACCTTTCTACAGCTGACTCATGACAAATGATGTTAATAATCCTTATTTCCAGCAATAAGTCAAAAGCAAATATTTTCATGCCCCAGCAATTGATTATTGATCCCAACGCAATGCTTTGCTAGCACAAAAAATAAGAAATTATTACTAGTCCCAACTACTACCAGTATAAAATTACATAATGCTACCAGTTTAAGGTATATTTCTAGTCCTAAATATAATGCATATTTTTCTGCTCTATTAATTCCATTATGTCTATGTATTATTGGACTAAACACCTTGAGTACTGGTTCCATTTTAAATATGTATTACGTCACTTGCATGATATCAAATGTAGTTACTAGCAAGTTGTTGCTACACATAATAATTACTGCAATGAGATGACTTCTTAATAATATTCTGTAATACTCCATAAATGCCTTGTAACTGGCCAATGAGTGCCAATAATTATTGTAATGAGATGACTTGTGAATAATGTTTTGCAATACTCTATAAATGCTATGCCAATAATTACTACAATGAGATGACTTATGTATAATGTTTTGTAATACTCCATACATGCCTTGTAACTGGCCAATGAGTGCTAATAATTGTTCAAATCGGATGAGTCACTAGTGTAGTTCTGAATGATGACTAGCACAAGATTTAATGTATCCTTCACCTTCTGACCTAATTACCACCAATTACTGCGATTTCCGTATGACCTGTCCATCCTCATGGTCATTGAGTACTCTATTTGGCTTTTGCACTAATTCTACATTGATGTAAGAGTATGGATTCTACACGAATGTAGTGTTGACATCAAGATGTTCACCACCTTGAACGACGGATTTGTTATTATGGACCTACTGTTTGATGTACGTAATATACTAACAAAATGATAATATACAATATCAATACAACATTCAGTGTCTTGGCTACACTGATAAGTACTTCAAGGAAGAGAACTTCAGATTGTCTCACTTGGAGTTGTGCTTCTGTAGAAAGATATGGACTTTTAGTACAGCTATGTGCAACCCAATGTGCTACAACCATGATGCTATCCTTCCCATTCCTTTCCTAGTTCTTGTAAAAATGCTAAAGACGTATACAGTGCGTGTTCACCCTATTTCATTTCTTAATATGTTCTGTACTTATATTATTTACCAATATATATATGTACACAGGGTGGCCCATTGACCGTGACCGGGCCAAATATCTCACGAAATAAGCATAAAATGAAAAAAACTACAAAGAACGAAACTCGTCTAGTTTGAACGGGAAAACCAGGTGGCACTGTCGTTGGCTAGCTAGATGGCGTTGCTATAGGTCAAATGGATATCAACTGCGTTTTTTAAAATAGAAACCCCCATTTTTATTACACATTCGTGTAGTACGTAAAGAAATATGAATGTTTTAGTTGGACCACTTTCTTCACTTTGTGATCGATGCCGTTGTAATAGTCACAAACACATGGCTCACAATTTTAGACGAACAATTGGTAACAGGTAGGTTTTTTAAAGTAAAATACAGAACGTAGGTACGTTTGAACATTTTATTTCGGTTGTTCCAATGTAATACACGTACCTTTGTGAACTTATCATTTCTCAGAACACATGCTGTTACAGCGTGATTAACTGTAAATACCACATTAGTGCAATAAATGCTCAAAATGATGTCCGTCAACCTCAATGCATTTGGCAAAATGTGTAACGACATTCCTCTCAACAGCGAATAGTTTGCCTTCCGTAATGTTCGCACACGCATTGACAATGCGCTGCCGCATGTTGTCAGGCATTGTCGGTTGATCACGATAGCAAATATCCTTCAACTTTCCCCACAGAAAGAAATCGGGGACGTCAGATCAAGCGAACGTGCGGGCCATGGTATGGTGCTTCGATGACCAATCCACCTGTCATGAAATATGCTTTTTAATACCGCTTCAACCGCAAGCGAGCTATGTGTCGGACATCCATCATATTGGAAGTACATCGCCATTCTGTCATGCAGTGAAACATCTTGTAGTAACATTGGTAGAACATTACGGAGGGAATCAGAATACATTGCACCATTTAGATTGCCATCGACAAAATGGGAGCCAATTATCCTTCCTCCCATAATTCCGCACCATACATTAACTCGCCTAGGTCGCTGATGTTCCACTTGTCGCAGCCATCGTGGATTTTGCGTTGCCCAATAGTGCATATTATGGCGGTTTACTTACCGCTGTCGGAGAATGACGCTTCGTCGCTAAATAGAATGCGTGCAAAAAATCTGTCATCGTCCCGTAATTTCTCTTGTGCCCAGTGGCAGAACTGTACACGATGTTCAAAGTCGTCGCCTTGCAATTATGCAATTCCTGGTGCATAGAAACATGGCGCGGGTGTATCGATGTTGATGTAGCATTCTCAACACAGACGTTTCTGTGATTCCCGATTCACGCCCAATTTGTCTGCTACTGATGCGCGACAGGAGCTAAAACACCTACTTGGGCATCCTCATTTGTTGCAGGTCGTGGTTGAAGTTTCACATATGGCTGAACACTTCCTGTTTCCTTAAATAACGTAACTATCCGGCGATCGGTCCGGACACTTGGATGATGTCGTCCGGGATACCGAGCAGCATACATAGCACACACCCGTTGATCACAATAGCCATACACCGACACGACATCGACCTTTTCCGCAATTGGTAAACGGTCCATTTTAACACGAGTAATGTATCACGAAGCAAATACCGTACGCACTGGCGGAATGTTACGTGATACCACGTACTATTGCAGCGCCATCTATCACAAAGCGAAAAAAGTGGTCCAACTAAAATATTCATATTTCTTTACATACTACATAAATATGTAAAAAAAAATGAGGATTCCTATTTTAAAAAATGCAGTCGATATCCGTTTGACCTATGGGAGCGTCATCTGCTGGCCAACCACAGCGCCATCTGGTTTCCCCGTTCAAGCTACACGAGTTTAGTTCTTTGTAGTTTTTTAGTTTGATGCTTATTTCGTCAAATATTTCGCCTGCTCACTATCGATGGACCACCCTGCTTATACTCTGTGACTGTAGAATTAGTAAACTAAATGGGTTATAAAAGAATGTTTGTTGCTCATGGCAAGTCCAATTGACACACATCGCTGCCAATTATCCCCCCCTTCCCCCGCACCCCCCACCCCCCGCCTCCAATGGAGGCTTATGTAAGAGGTCCATGCGTAAGGAATTTATTGCTGGCGCACTCGAGCAGATGTAACTTCGATAGATTGCTCATGCTCTGCCTGCGATGTGTAAGCTACAACAGAATCACAGACCAGAGAGCAGTGTCGGCAGCAGTAGTAGTAGTAGCTCACAGTAGGGCGGTTGGGTCAGACCGCTTGTAGAGAACAGTTGTCTAGTTGTATAGCTCACAGCTCACATCATATGTAGAACTACCAAGGCTGGTCGTGGATAACGATGGTCGTTCAAAAATGGTTCAAATGACTCTGAGCACTATGGGACTTAACTTCTGAGGTCATCAGTCCCCTAGAACTTAGAACTACTTAAACCTAACTATCCTAAGGACACCACACACAGTCATGCCCGAGGCAGGATTCGAACCTGCGATCGTAGCGGTCGCGCGGTTCCAGATAGTAGCGCCTACAACCGCTCGGCCGCCTCGACCGGCTACCGATGGTGGTGCCTGAGCGATGTAGTATAAGGTAAAAGGAAAATTATTATTATTTATTGCCACGCGCTTGTATAATTTGCAACAATTCATTTTGTACTATTGTTATATCAAAGCCACATGCAAACATTTTTCAATAGTAATGTATCTTATAAAGGTAACTTTTGACAGTCATTCATCTGAATTTAAAGGTTTTTACTAATTTCTCCTATCCATAGTCATGCCAGCTATCGTAAATAAAATCAGTTGTTTTTCATACGTAACAAAATCTAGTGGCCGTAATTGAACTAGGCTGTGCCAGAAAAATTTCTTATAGGAGCAGATACATACGCGTTATCCTCCGACTTCATTGAGGTAGGAATCTTCAGTTTATTCAGAATGACTTTTCAGGAGCATGACGCAGCATTGCTGACGTCTATATTTACCACTTTAGACTCACAATCAGTTAATATATATGAGTCACCTTTTCATTGGGAGGTTAGTCAGATTTTTATTGCGAGATTACGTTGTGAGGTTACAATGCATACGGATGTTTGAAGTGTGTGTGTGTGTGTGTGTGTGTGTGTGTGTGCAACGAATTAAGTCTAGTTAAAGAAAAGTTAATTAAGTTTAATGAAAAATCCCTACCACGTACACGATTCACATGTTGCCGTAAGTTTCACGGATAAATGGTATTACATTTGCAAGCAAACCGATAGTTTATTATTATAGCAAGAGATTACAATTACGTGTTATAGAACCTGCGAATAACTAACCAACAAACTTTAATTAATTCCAAGAAAACAGGAACAACATTTCTTCGAGTGCTTCGGTCTGTCAAGTGTTGGTACTAACAGTGTGCTAAATGAAATTTGCTGTCCTCATGAGATATTCATGAAGTGTTGCGGCTGGCTGGACGTACTTGAGGCGTAAATGATTCAGAGGTGAATTTGTTCTCCCTAGTGACAGTGTGCTGTGGTCTGGAAACTAACATTATACATAGATTAACGATCACTTCTTCATTGAACTTATACGTTCTCCAATTGTTGACAATCATCATAAATGTGGAGTTGAGTGTATATCTTTGTATACATTACTGTTTTGCTTTTTAGCAGTTGGTGCACCCAGGTAAAATCAGAAAATGAGAGCATCGAACTTTGCGTCTCGCATTAAATGTCTTACTGTCCACCTGTCATCTATTATACCTACACTGAATTTCATTTTTACTTAAAAAATATACACAAGAGATTCGTTCTAAGGAAAACAGTGGGTATTATTAGCCAAACATTCCCAGAAACTTTATTTACCATCTGAAACACATAGGAAATCTTATACATATATTCTCATTACACTACAGCATGACTTGGAGTAACTTGATAGATGTGTTTGCTTGTTATCTAAGTCTAAATACATTTGGATATAAAACAGTACAGACGAAGATAAAAGTTTTGTGATGAGTTACTTTTTGTATTGAATGATGTACTTACGTGTTCGTTATTTATACAGTGGAATTAAAAATGAATGCACTATGATGAGAGACTTTATCATCAATATGATCGTTGTAGTGGGACTTACTATTAAGAACTAGGATGTCCAGCAAGTTCTACGATCATTTCAAAAAATCATAACTTGGCTACTATTAGAGGCAGAAAAGCATGGTTTGTTGCAAAACTTTTGGTAGACCTCAGTGTTCTTTTTTCCTTCATCGTGTGTTGCAGATTTGATTTGGAGCGCACGGAAATGGTGATAGAATAAGAGAAGACGCAATGTGCCATCTGATATGCAGAATCCAAATCGGTTTCAACGGTACTGTGGAGTTGTCGACGCCAGTATGCGAAGGCTTTACCGAAAAAAAAACAAAAATTTGCATAATGAGGTGGTTCAATAACTTCAAAGAGACAGGCAGTGTTAAAGGCCATACCGCGCTCTCCTGATGCTACGCCGTTAGACTACTTTCTGTGCGGTTTTGTCAAGGATCACGTTTACACAACGTTAGTCAATGACATGCCTAACGTTCGAGCACGAGGCAGTGAAGCAATCATTTAGAACTGTTGATGCTGCAATGCTGACGTGTACATGAACAGAACTCGAATATTGCCTTGTTGTTTTACGAGCGACTAGTGAGGCATGCACTGAAACTCTGGCGGAACAGAGAGAAAAATCTTTGAGAGCTGGTAACAGTTTTACAGCAAAACCACAATGTTCTGTATCTAACACTTTACAAGTTACGCTAGTTTTCAAATTACAGCGGTACCTTATGGACACTCTGTATATGACAAATGCTTAACAATCTCTGAGCAAAATTCCTGCCTATATTCGTTTCTTCCACGAGATGCAAGGTAGTCCCACAAGATTTAGTAACACGGCTAGGAAAGTAACGAAGAGAACAGGTATGGAAGAAAACTCACACGAAGCGTTATATAACTGAGGAATCAATTAAGCGTGCAGACATTGAGATAACGGGAAGCACAGTTTAAGGCAAGCGGAACGTCGGTCGGCGCGCTGTGGACACGTGAGCTGTGGACGCGGCGGCTGCGGTCAGACCCGCATCTGCTCGCGGGCAGGGATGACCACCTGGTAGGCCGGCTGTCCGCCCTCAGACACCCACACAGAGCCGCTCTCTCCTCGCCGCAGCACCTCCACTGCCGCTCGTGCCACGGCATCCGGCCTGTCAACAAACATCACTGCTTAGTTCCCAGCGTTACACACTGACGGAAATACACCGCAACACCGATAAGGAGTTCTGCAACATAAGCGGAAGTTGTTAGGCGTGTTTCTACATCTGAAAGATGATGTCTATTCAGATTTCGCGCCAGTCGCATAAGAGACATACTAGTAGCGCCACTACCAGAATACAAATCAGATTTTCTTTAAAAATACGTTGTAAACCTCGTGAGCGTAAGCTGCCTTTGAGACTGGACGTGATGAATTGATGTTAGTCAAGAAAGCCTTTGAGGCGACAATGACGCCATTGGCAACACATCACTGAGTTTGAAGGAGGTCTTGTAGTAGGGCAGCGATTCTGCATGGAGGTTTGGTAGGAATGTAGCCACTGTATACGATAGCTTGCAGCTACCGGCACGAGAATGTTGTGTCGCAAGAAGGCCTGGCTCCAGACGGCCACATGGCACTACCGAGAGGAAAGACCATCGTGTTCTGCGCATTGTACTGCATCAGCTGCAGGAATATGAGGAGCAGCTGGCACCACAATGATGCAAAAAACTCTTACAAATCGATTACTTCAAGGACAGCTCCGAGCTAGATGCCCTTTAGCGTGCAATTCACTCACCCTAAACCAACGCCATTTGCAGTTTCGGTGGTATCAAGCGAGAGCTCATTGGAGCTCATTGTTGTAACTTCTGATGGAAACTCTGCTTCAGTGCCAGTGATGGCCGTGTGTAGATTAGCAAGAGGCCAGTTGAGGGCGTGCAACCAACCTGTCTGCATACTGGACACACTGGACCTACACCTAGTTTTATGATCTGGGGTGCTATTTCATACGTCAGCCGGAGCACTCTCGTGGTTATCCGATGCACCCTGAACACTAATTTGTACGCCAATATGGTATTCCACCTGTTGTGCTGCCATTTACGAACATCTTTCTATGGGATGATTTCCAACAGGATAACGCTCGCCTGCATACCACAGTTGTAGCCTAACATACGCTACAGAGTGTGAGCATGTTGCGTTGGCCTGCTAAATCTAAGGATGTGTCTCCGGTCGAGCAGATGTGTGACATCATCGGACGACAACTGCAGCGTCATTCAAAGCCAGCATTAACTGTCCCTGTGTTGACCGACCAAGTGCAACAGGCATGGAACTCCATCACGCAAACTGACATCCGGTACCTATACAACACTATGCGTGTACATTTTCATGCTTGCATTAAATATTCTGGAAGTTTCAACGGTTATTAACATACCAGTAATTCATATTTACAATGTCTTTTCTCGCACTTACATTAACGTGTGATCTTGTAATGTTAACCACTTAAATATGCAACCTAGAGAAATGTTATTCAGATAGTTTAATTACTTTACGTTCATTATTATTTGTATTCCAGTTTAACCATTAGTGTATTTGAGGTTAGATCAGATATACTTTTCGTTTCATAGATCTATAGTGAGGAGATCATCAATGGTCTAGATCATCTCATAAAGCAGCAATACATATAATGTGATAACAAAAGAAGAGATTGATAATTACATAATCCTGACATACTGTCGGTTGGAGCAGTGACCAACACATTAAAAATATATATGCCTTAGTCTATACGAGACATAGAAGTGCTATGTTACTTCACTGACCACCCTCAATTCAGAAAGAACAAGTATGTAACACAGTGACTAGAGTAGGCTAATAATGTATGGATATGCATATATTATACATGGTTTAGGTTGAAGCTGCAGTTGATTGTTGAAAACCACATCAAAATCCGTCCATTGGATCCTAAGTTATTACAATTTTAATTGAGTAGCTTGTCAAGATTCTCAGAGGTACGCAACAGTCGGGATCGGTCACTGTAACGCGAGATGCTCAAAGCAAAACGCAGCTTTTGTGGGGGGTCACTCCGCAGCGAAAATGGTCAGACCTCGTCCCTGGCACCGAAAAGTGGGAGAGGCAAAAGCTGTTTGTCAACAAAAATAAGTTTCGCAGCAAACAGATTGACCACAAAGTTATCCAAAGGAAGTCTCGGAGTGAGTTTACACGGGAGGAACACATGTGGCGTCATAATATCATAATGGTGTATTGTCAGCTAAAAAGTTATGCTTAGGGGTCGGAGTCCCTTGTTCGAGAAAAACCGCGAGAAGTGTTGACTAACGACAGACCTACAACTGATGTCCATTTACACCTCAGTGATGCAATAATGTTTTTGGGTACTTCTTCTGACGTACGCAAAGTCGATATGTGGACAGCTGCATGCGAAGTGACTGTAATTGGCGTTTCAAAGTTATATTTTTGACTATAATAAATAAAAATTAGGACGTGGTTAACTCAGATGAACAAAGGTTATGTTGCGCTTATACCTCATCTTGCACATTGATATTGGTAGGTAGGACAACGTGTCTTATCTTATCTTGGTGTACTTTCTCAGTACATAATCGCAGATGACTTTGCGGTCGCGCTTGTGTGTGTCAGTTTTTATCACCGTGGAAAATACTACGTGTTTTAGTGCTACGCAGATTCAGGACTGTCGTCGCATTTCGGTTATAAAGTCCTGCGTGGCAGGAGTTTCAATGATTGATCTCAAATTCCAGTCACTAAATAAGAAAATTTATGGGACATTCCTATCAACAGGAATTAGTGGTCACAGTGCAGACTTCGAGAAACGTGCGTGGTACTTATATCTTTATAGTCATATTATTGCTAATGTACACGAACCTAATAGGAGGAAGTAGGAATTCGACCCTATATTGTGTTTTTAATAGATTCGTCTGTTACTTCTTTGATGGTGTACATATTTCTCCACAAGTTGTTTTTGGTATTGCAAAGAGTAGGTATGCCACACTAGTCGGAGGGCATCGTTAGAACGAATGCAGACCAGGTATGGGCACGTAGGTTTTAACAGGTGGAACCAGTGAGGATTGCCTGGCAATGAGCACCTGAATTAGGCTGGTAGCTCTCTGGTATCACTAAATCGCACATGCCTGTTATTCTTCCACTGTCAACTGCTGTTCTAAAGACGCTAAAGGGTTGTTTTTGTCGCCTTTTTCCTATCTATGATTTGATTTTTGAATGGACAGGGAGGACTACCGTTACATACAGACTCACCTTCACATTGTGTAATGAGTGTCAGTTTGGGTACCGAGAACCGTCATAAACCCATCCTATTATTAAAAATCATCACAGTGTACATGTTGTTTGGTTTTTAAAACTGAAGATACCTAACCCTCCCCCCATCCCCTCAAACCTACATGCGAAGCAACTTTTTATTTGCAAATAGGCAGCCTCCTTTTTTTATTATAGACTCGGATTTAATTCCAAAAAATGCCTAGGATTTATCTGAAACAGTTTTTTCCATTCGTGGAAGATGCCACTGTAATGGGCGCGAGGAGTATGGCGGCGGGACGGAAGAACACACAGAAATCAGTCATCCTGATGGTGAGGTTCGCCAGGACTCACCGAAATCGAGCATCCTGATGGTGTGTGGACTTACCGGAATCAAACCCGAAGGTGACTTGCAAATTTAATAACACTTTCACGTTTAGATATTGAAATTTTGGCAAATAAGCTACATTTAACGCAATGTAATTTTCTGTTTCCTTCAAGGTTGATTTCAACGAGGCCCCACACAATCAGGGTGCTTGATTTCGGTGAGTCTCCTCGCCAGCAGTGGTGGATGTGGGGAGAGAGATGGCGGAGTTTTGAGAGAGGATGATCTAGATGTGTGTCCATCAGAGAGAGTAAATTTCTAAGACTGGATGTCATGAACTGATATATATATATATATATATATATATATATATATATATATATATATATATATATATATATAATGAATTTTGAACACTATTAAGGTAAATACATTGTTTGTTCTCTATCAAAATCTTTCATTTGCTAACTATGCCTATCAGTAGTTAATGCTTTCAGTAGTTAGATTCTTTTATTTAGCTGGCAGTAGCGGCGCTCGCTGTATTGCAGTAGTTTGAGTAACAAACATTTTTTTGAGGTAAGTGATTCATTAAAAGTATAGGTTATTGTTAGTCAGGGCCATTCTTTTGTAGGGATTTTTGAATGTCAGATGTCGTTGTGCTAAAAATATTGTGTGTCACTTTAAAACAGTCATTTACAATTTTTCTAAGGGGACATTTCATATGGCGACCCTACCAGGATACCTCACTGGAAACTTCTGATTTTTTCTTGTAGTTTGTGTAATTAGTGTAGCTATTGTTTATTGCTGGTGTGTAATTATAGAGATAATTTACTTTGTAGTTGTAGTTTTTCATTGTTGTACAGTAAAACAGTAGTGGCATGCATGTAGATTTGCACCAAGTATTTCGCAGCTGTGCTTGCAATTAACTAGATATTATTTTCAGTGCTATGTTAATGTGTTTTCTTATTTTGCTCAAACTGTGATTTTCTGTATTATCGTGTGAAATATTGTGACAATAATGGTTTGAGAAAAACGTAACACTAGGCTCCAAAGTAAACTGAGAAATAATAGTGACAACGAGCGTAGCTCATTAGCACCACTGTATAATGAATTAACAGGCATTCAAAGTAGTAATTTGGTAACTGTGGATAGGGAAATGGAGTGGGCGGCAAATAATGGCGTAGACAGTGAAACAAATAGTGAACAGGGAAGCATTATCGATCGATCGGTCGGCAACAGCTCGCCTCAGGATTCCGAAATGACAGGACACAATCTTGCAAATACTGTAGATTCAGATTTTGCATCCTCACCGTTTTCTCAAATAAGTCAAGACATTTTCTGCTTTTCAAAATGCGAATATTGCCGGTTCAAATGCACTGCTGAATAGAATTGAGGAACATGTTTCAGACACCAGTGCATTGTTATTACAACTGATGCAACAAATGGGACAAAAGCTTCAAAAGTTAGACACAATGGAACAAAATCTTCAAAAGTTAGACACAATGGAACAAAATCTTCAAATGTTAGACGCAATGGAACAAAATCAAACAGCTTCAAAAGTTAGACACCACGCTTGAACAAACACATGAAGGTTTAACTACTGAGTACCTTAAAAACGAATCTAAATATCAAAAAGTCTGTAATGACGTAAAAACACAAATTTGTGAGCATTTACAAACTATTTTTTCGCGTCATGAAAATGCATTACAGAATCACGAAGCACCCATAAAAGAACTGCAAACTATTGTTCATGAAAATCACGACAACTTGCAAGCTAAAATTGCCTCAGTGGCTTCTACCGATTCAGTTACACAACTCGCGAAACCTGAGGAAAACTTAAAGGACACAGTAGATACGATTTCACGACAAATGGACACCCTGAAACTTGGTTCAGAAAAACACACTGAGGAAATAAGTTCACTATCGGACAAAGTAGCCGAACTTTGGGATCAGTTCACTAACTTATTTGCAAAGGTAGATGATGATCTAAATGACACAAGACCCGTAGCCTTCAATGACACAGAAGACTACGAACAAATTAGGAAATTCAAAGAAAATCAGAATCAAATTAATTCGCAACACAAAAGCGAAATCCGGGAAGTACAAGATCAGTTGGCACAAATAATACGAGAATTACATATTTCAGAGGAGACTTGCACTCCAACACGAGAAGAGGCACATAGAAATACGGAACAGCGACAAAATAATAACACAGGGAACTTCGGAAATTATGAAAGAAATTGGCAAGGTACACCGAATTTTGAGATGGAACCGCCAAAATGGCGTAACAATGACCGACATGTGACTCGCCGACATGATGACTTTGACTATAAGCTGTTTATTACTACACGTAAATTCAAAACATTTAAGAATTCCGGCAACGACATTCATCGACAAGCGTGTCTTCATCAATTCTCTCATTGTTTTCCTCCCAACTGGTCATTAGAGCACAGATTAGAATTTATGTGTGGCTATTTAGAGAATGAACCAGCTGTAAGAATGCGATCGGTAATTCACGATTGTTCCAGTGAAGGAGAATGTTTTCATGCCTTCCTCTCAGCATATTGGTCTCAAGCTACACAAGACCGAGTAAAACATAGCATCATAATGATGAAACATTTCGAACAATCTTAATTTTCCAGTCTTGTGAAATATTTTGAAAACATGTTGCACAATAATCAGTACCTGTCAAACCCATACAGACCCTCAGAACTCATCCGCATTTGCTTAATCAAATTGCCTAAACATTTACGACATATTATTTTGGCAGTACGTTGCAAAGACGACATTGAAGCTTTCCAGGGACTCTTACAAGAATTAGAAATTGACAAAGACAGTCGCGGGATGCGAAAACAGGAAAACAATAATGACAGGTCACATCCGTCACAATTCCGCGATGACAGAAATAATAACTGGACATGACAAGGCTATTCTTACAATGTAAATCGTGACCAAAACAGACAGCACCCGTATGACAACCGTTGGCAGAGTAGTAACAATTACAGGGAAAGATCACCTCTCCGCTCTAATGACTATCACAGAGACAATCAGAGAAACAGATAATTTGGGAACCAAAATAATTATTTTCAAGGGAGACAGAATAACTTCAGACGCAACCATTCAGTTACGATTCCGGGAAATTCTCCACCACATGACCGACAAAAAAAGAAACTATGTAAACTATCGACAAAACGACAGACCTGAATTTTATCAGAACTGGCAGGATTCAAACAGGGCAGAGCCCTCTCGACAAAGTGAATTTGTAGAAGTTAGATCTCCAAATCCAAATAACGACACGCGCCAACAAAGAGACAATAGGCAATGCCTTACACCGCTGGCAGCCACAAAACGTAATTATGAAGCTGACGACGTAGCTGCCTTGGCTAGTAATTACGTAAAAATGGGAGACATTAGGGACATCTTACTCCAGGAACACGACGTAAAACATAACAACATTGCATATCCTGTAATTCAAATTACAGTAAATGGCGTAAAATTTATGGCAGTACTTGACTCTGGCAGTCCCATTTCAGTAATTAGTGAAACAGCCTTTAGCAAATGCAACAAATCGAACGATTGCCCCACACTTCCGTTACGTAAGATTAAATTACAAGGTGGAATCGTTGGAAAAAGTAGATGTACGCCAACAAACCAACTTAGAATTCTTTTGTCAAAGCCACTGTTTCTCTATGAACTTCCTTATCGTTCCAGTATTGTCAACAGAAATTATGTTGGGAGTAAATGCTGAAATAAGTTTAGAAAAAGGAGGTAAGTCAATAGCTTTGAAATTTGAAGATTGGCTCTCAAACCATGACGAGGAAATTAATCGACTTTAGCTTCTGTTAGACAACAGTTCGGAATTTTCGACGGAACTGGACACTAACAATCACTCTGAAAGTAATGATAGGGATGATATTGACCGGGTATTTGATACTAATGAGTTAATTCAGAATAAAATTCAAACAATTGAGAATTGTAATGACACTGATAGGCAGGTACTTTTTGAGATTTTACAAGCACATTACACAGTTTTTACTCACAAAACAGGGATTTCAATACCAGTTTCGTGTTCGTGAGCATACTAAGTTTTGTGTTAGACCATACGTAGTTCCAGCACATTATAGGGACCGTGTTAGAACAGAAATACAATCTATGCTTGACGAGAGAATTATTGAGCCTGCAGTAAGCTCATACAACAATCTATTACATGTTGTTGAGAAGAAAAATGGATCGATCAGGCTTGTCTTAGATTCGAGGCAAATCAATACTATCATCATTCCTGAAACAGACAGGCCGTAAACGATGGAAGAAATACTTCAAAATTTTAATGGTGTAAAAGTGTTGTCTTCTATTGATCTCAAATCCAGCTTTTATCAGATCGAACTTCACCCAGAATGTAGAAAATACACAGCTTTTCTTTGTTTCGGCATTTGTTATCAATTTCGGAAACTTCCTTTTGGTTTGAACATTTTTTCGGCAGCATTCATTCGTGGGCTAAATTCGGTATTACCTGAGTTCTTAAAACGTCACATCACCTTATATGTGGACGATATTCTGATAGCAGAAGCCTCATGGGAACAACATAATCGCATTCTCAACAGTGTGTTACGTATTTTTGCAGAATCTGGAATTACAGTTAACTTGGAGAAGTCTGAATTCGGTAGGACAAAGGTGAAGTTTTTTGGACATATTATTTCTTCTGAAGGCATTCAGCCGGCTCCTGAAAAGTTAGAAGCAATCAGAGCCATTCCAGTTCCATCCACAAAAAAACAAGTCCGCATTTTTCTAGGTCTCGTAAATTTTTACCGTCGTTTTCTGAATATTCAAATTCTAGTTACACCAAAACTTCGTTCCCTCACTAGAAAAAATACTAATTGGAACTGGGACGAACAAGCACAGCTGGAATTCAATTCTTTGAAAGAGGCTCTACTTAACGTATTACTAGCTCATCCAGATTTGTCTCAAGAATTCTGCCTTGGCACGGATTCTTCTAAAGTTGGTCTTGGTGCCCATTTATTTCAAGAAACCATAGAAAATGACACTACTGTTCAGAAAACCATTGCTTTTGCTAGCCGAGTGCAAACAGAATCTGAAAAAAAAAAATATCCCGTTACTTTAGCTATCGTTTGGGCCTTTAACAATTTCCGTTTCTTTCTTTCTGGTAAGCACGTAAAAGTATACATTGATCATCGTGCATTACAATTTCTTATGTCTTCAAAATTAAATCATGACAGGTTAAAACGTTGGGCATTGTTTCTACAAGAATTCCTCTTCACAATAGTCTACACTCCCGGCAAGGAGAACATTGTTGCCTACGCACTGTCACGCGCACCGGCTGGGCTTGAGAAAAGTAAGACAGAAGGCAACCTCGATAAAAATTTCAGTATTCTTTACATTCAGAAAGTCGCCTTCGAAAACTTCATCACCACATCTTTAAAGGAAATTGCTCATGAACAAGATAAAGATCCGATTTGGAAAGACATAAAAAGTAAATATCATGAAAAGACACACAGATTCGGCATTATTATCTGGTTAGAAACAACATACTCTTCAAACAAACAAAAATGGTTCAAATGGCTCTGAGCACTATGGGACTCAACTTCTGTGGTCATTAGTCCCCTAGAACTAGTTAAACCTAACTAACCTAAGGACATCACACACATCCATGCCTGAGGCAGGATTCGAACCTGCGACCGTAGCGGTCTCGCGGTTCCAGACTGCAGCGCAAGAACCGCACGGCCACTGCGGCCGGCACTCTTCAAACGCTGCACTGTTGATGACAAGCTGTGGGTACTTTGCGTTCCTGACGATTTTGTTAATAAGCTCATTTGGTACATTCATTTCAGCTACGCACATTTTGGCCCAAGAAAATGTTGTCATATTCTTCGGACGACTTGTTATTTTAACAATGTGGAAAAGAGAATTCAAAGAGTCTTTTCTATTTGTAAACTTTGTCAAAAAGCTAAACCATCTACTGGAGAAAAAGCCATTAGTTGGAGAAAAAGGAGGCCATTAACCTCGCTATTGACATTCCTTTCCAGAAAGCATCGCAAATATGACACGCTATTTCTTGGAAACGTATGATTATAATGTGGAGCACGTACTTTGTCCTACTTAGTGAAATGCTTATAAATTGATGGGAAATATTCTTACATCTGCACACCTGATTATGACAAGTGTCTTTCTACGAGTGTTGAGAGAATTTCTACTGACTTATAAAATGCCATATGGCTAGTGAATGACGTTTATTTGCTCATTTTGTTTAACGTCTAGTTTCTAGCTGCACTGCAGCATTGGTTAAAATAAAATTTAATAGATTACTAATGTAAATATTTTCTGTCTACAGATCCAGTAAATAATAATTTTATGATCTACGTTCAAAAAAATGAGGGAGCACAAAAAGACATTTCCCTTCACAAGAATTGCATACATAATTTTGTCAATGACTGGGTAATTTGTTTCGTAGAGTAAGTCAAGGTGATGCATCACTCTAGTGTTAGGATGTGACATAGTTATTAGATATTCCCTATCTTTATTGTAATATTTTTTCTGCTTGAGCTATGTCATATTTAGGTATAAGTTATTGCATTTGCTGTTGCTGTTTGCCAGGCATAGTGCTACTGAATGTCACTTTGTATTACTCTGTTAAGCCAGTTTTTCTACTGATTTATTTTTCTTGTTGCTGCACATTGGCTCATATTAGTTGTAATGTTGCATTTGCTTTGCTAACTTAGATATACTGCTGCTTACTTTGCCAATTTCCAATTTTTTGTCATTGCTGTTTGTATTAATTGTTTTGTGCTGCTACATTGCCTCGTCCCTTAGTTTATGCATCTGAGCTCAGTATATTTAAGTTAGCTTAAGATAGGGTAGGCTATATAAGAGAACGAGTTGTGATGAATTGGAAGAAATGCATTGAGAAGCTATAAGAAAATGGTTTGGCCAAAAAAGTATTTTGAAAGAGGATACGAACAAAAAAGTAGGTTTTACGGACGACAGGATTAGGTAGGATTTTCTTGGAAATAAATGATGAGGTAAGATAATGGGAAATAAATAATGAGGTAAGAAATAAGTGAACATATAAATACAGAAAGTATGCTTGGATAGGATTCTTTTTGGTGGAAACAAATGTTGAAATAAGAGGATCTATGGAATGAAGTTTTGGGTTGGACTGCAGTACCAAATGTTACACTGAAAACAATCCTGTCCTTTCCTTTTGTGTTTGGGTACCCTTGTGTCTTTATGTGTTTATCTGATAAGCGTTATGTTGTAGAATTTTTCTAATAATGTGTTATTTACTTTGTAAAGATGTACAGACATTATTTATTCTGTTCTGTTTCAATGCTCTTGTGTGAAATTAATGTTTCGAAAACTATTCTCATTATTTTATTTATTTATGTCATAATTCCTGTAACACTGATGTACATGTTTATTTCTATTCATTTGTAAACCCTGTATTACTACAAATGTTATCTGTATTACTAAGTTTTTCATGAAGTTTTCTGTACCTTTGTAACTGTGTTCTCATGTTATAAAATCGTAATTGACACTAGTTCATCAAATTAAGTTACATTTCACAGCACACGTTTCTGTTGGTCATAGTATATGCACAGTATATGAAAAAAGGGACTGTTAGTGTTTGCACGTGTGTTGATAATTCAGCAAGGGACTGGTTAACAGAATCGCTGGTTCTAAGGACATACCAAAAAGTTGTGAGAGCACAAGAGGTGGTTTATGGCCTTGCTATATAGTACAAGACTCTTCAATGGTGATTGTGCACCTGCACAATCGCAACAGATGGCTGCTGGCCGTCTCTACAAGGACTGAAGTGGTTCTGCACCTTTGATGACTTACCAATACCATTATTTCTACAAGGACTGCCTCTGGTGGCCCACCAATACCATAATCTCTACCAGGACTACAGTGGGTCTACTCTGTGATGACCTACCTACCAATATTCTTCAAAGTTCGACTGACTCTGCTGTGGGTTTGCTCTGTTGTGTCCCATTACCAGTCTGCATGTCAAGAGTCAGCACTGTCTTTCCGTTGGAAGGACAACACTACTTCTTGGAGACTGCATGGAAATCCATTACTTCCGTGTGCATTTTCTATTACCGCTCAGAGTTTGAGAAAAACATTGCACTGTGATGAATGTTCAGGACTGTCTTATGGACTGTGAGAAAATCTTTGCTTTTCACCAACAGTGTATCAATAAGTGTGTGCATCTGATATCTTTGTTATTGTAATTATGAAATTTTTTTTCAAATTTGCATTGACCACTGCCAAAAACAATTTGTAAATTTTTTTGTGGGGAGCATGGAGGCTATGGAAGCGCCATTCTTTTGTAGGGATTTTTGAAAGTCAGATTGCGTTGCCCTAAAAATATTGTGTGTCAGTTTAAGCACAATAATTTATAATTTTTCTTAGGGGACGTTTCATGGGTAGTTCTTGGAGTAGATTCCGAATGTTCAGTTAGAAATGGGGCTTCCTGTTTGAAAATAAAAGTTGCCCCCCCCCCTCAAAAGATGGAAGTGGGGGGGGGGGGGGTTGGTGTGGCATGTTTTAGCACAGATTGATGTCCCCTTTGAAAATATTAACTTTTCATCTGGAACATTTTTGGTCCATACATTGTGTATTTTTCAAGATATTTATTTGTTCCAGGTTAAAACAAACATCCAGTAAAAATCAAATGTTCTTTATGAAACATCTACAAAATATTTTACACGATTATAAACTGTAAGCAGACCCTTATCCCTGACGTGCAGTCGTCAAGCTCGCTTACTCACTAAGTCCGTCAGACACTAAAAATTCAGGTCAATCTTTACTTTAACGCATATAAACTGTAGCCAGAGATGTTAAGACCTCCGTACACACGCAGTTTTTTTTCAGTTGAGAGTGTTCTACAGGGTGTTACATACGCTTTGCGATAAACATCTTGGGTGATACATCATTTCAGGGGGACAACTTTTATTACAGAGTAAACGTTCACTAACTTCCCAGCTACGAGATTTTAGTGAATTAGCGGCGTCTACTTACCATGAGTGCTGATATTACCTAATCCAATAAAATGATTGACTGATTTTCAGACAGGCAACGATAAGAATAAGTGTCTCTAAGCCGAGAAAGATATTTTGGAAGCCAAACAGGAACTTCAATTTTGCACAGCCTACCGCCGTTCGCGTGGTGCAGATGACTGTCTGATAGGCAACACAAATTGCACACGAATGCCACATAGTGCCTGTTCCCCGCCGCCGTTCAGGGGCATAACCGATACAAATGGACGCCTAACCACCAGGAAGTGGCAGCGAACATTTTGAGTCCACACTTGCGCAAGAAACATCGCAACATCTACAAATAATTAATCAGAGCAATTAAATTTCGGTAACACATTTGTATAGGTGACACATTGAAGTGATTAACATTGCATGTAGGCACGAAATAAGTGATTGCAAATGTGAAATGCTGGTACATTAATAACCGGTGAATGGAAGCATGCAAACGTGCTTGCGTTCGGTTGTACAGGTTAGAGATAACTGTTTGTGGGATGGAGTTCCATGCGTGTTGCACTTGGTCGGGCAGTTCATGGACGGTTAATGCTGTTTGTGGATGTGGGTGAAGCTGTCCGGTGATATTCCATGTGTGCTCGACTAGAGACAGATGTGGTGATCGAGGAGACCAAGCCTACATGTCGACACTCTATAAAGCATGTTAGGTTACAGCTGCGATATGCGGGCGAGCGTTATCCTGTTGAAAAACACCCCCTAGAATGACGTTCATGAATGGCAACACCACAGGTCGAATCACCAGATTGACGTATAGATTTGCAGTCAGTGTGTTTGGGATAACCACGAGACTGCTCCTGTTGTCATACGAAATCGCACCCTAGACCATAACTCTAGGTGCAGGTCCAGTGTGTCTAGGAAGCAGATAGGTTGATTACAGATCCTCAACTGGCTTGCTTCTAACCATCTTATGGACATCACTGGCACAGACGCGGAACCAGATTTCGTCAGAAAACACAACAGACCTCCACCCTGCTCACCAATGAGCTCCCACTTGACACCACTGAAGTCCAAAATGGCGGTGGTTCGGGTCGGTGGAATGTACGCTACAGATCTCTGGCTCGGAGTTATCCTTGTAGTAATCAATTTGTAACAGTTTGTTGTGTCACTAGTCAACTGCTGATCAAATTGTTGCTGTTGATGCAGTACGATGCGACAGAGTTATACGCCTCAGTCGTACCTAGCCACCAGCGAGGTGGAACCACCTGATGATGTCGGACAGTTGCTCCGAGGAAATATTGTGGAATTTGCACAACGTGATCCGGCGGCAAACCCGTGAAGACTATTTACAACATATGAAATTTATTATGTCCACCTATATTTCAGTCATGAAACAGTGAGATCCTGAGTGGTAAGTACTGCTTTTCGAAATTATCAGGTTCAGTTTAGGTAAGGATCAGATCAGATTTCATTTTATGGACAGAAATTACATTTCACAAAGTAGTGTTACATTTGTGAGTGTGTTATTCTGTGTTTAGAGCTTTGTTTAGTAGGATTGCACTTGTAAATTCACAGATTATTGTTCAAATGGTTCAAGTGGGTCTAAGCACTATGGGACTTAACATATGAGGTCATCACTCCCCTAGACTTAGAAAATGGTTCAAATGGCTCTGAGCACTATGGGACTTAACATCTGAGGTCATCAGTCCCCTAGACTTAGAACTACTTAAACCTAACCAACCTAAGAACATCACACACATCCATGCCGGAGGCAGGATTCGGACCTGCGACCGTAGCAGCAGCGTGGTGCTGGACTGAAGCGCCTAGAACCGCTCGGCCACAACGACCGGCTTAAATTATTGTTAAAGGAACATTTTGGCGACTTATTTATTTATTTTAAAAAAAATTGATTAGCAATTTTATGAAACATTTTTGTATTGTGTTAGCTATTGTGTTGCATTAGGAAGTCATGTATGGTGACGTCATGCGTTGTAGCACTTCACTGTACGGCGCAATTGAATTTCACAGAACAGCTTATTTAATGTATAGTTACGTTTGCAAATCATTTTGGGCAAGTTAGTTAAAATTCAGTTATGTGTTTAAAATTAAGCGACTCATTTTATCAGATAGCGTTTTCGTAGTTAACGCACTTGCATTGTTCAGGACTACAACACAGAGACACGAGCTATAAGGAATACCAGTCCTCTTTACTCCTGTTTCACTTCACAAGATTAGACATAGCAAAGTTACAAAAATTGCTTCAGCTTTTGGAGTCTCCATCAAGTAGACATGGCAGCAGACATGGAACGAAAAAGACCGTGCACTACTGGGATCGTAACAAGACAGTATAGTCCGCAAGAAAATATAACGAAGATGCTGGGGGAACTTTAATGGGAATCTTTGGTAGAAAGGCAACGTCACAGTCTGTACACGTTAGGCACCCCGGCCAGTCCCTGGGACACTGTGGCAAGTTGTCTATCAGTCTTAGCAGGAAACTAGACGAGGACGGAGCGGCCTTGGAAAATATTCCAAGAAATTCGTTGCGCAGTTCCGCTCTCCAGACTCGTTTGTCGGCATCTGCTCACACAGCTGTGCGCCAGTTAAAACATTACAGAGTAATGCTGCTCTTCGACTGTCCAATTTTGATATTATTGCTCGATTTAAGTAGGGGAGAGTGTTAGTACTTTTGTACACTTTTCAGACTTTTCTTATTCCACTGTTTAAATGATGGCATTCGCTTTTTATGTGCTGCAGTCTTTTTCTGAAATTACTCTTCGGAAAATTAAGGTTTCTCTGAAAATCAAAACATGTTCCTAGGTTGAACTTGGACTTGTACCCAGGAACAAATATTCCATTGATATAAAAGTGTTGTAACTGAAAAAAATGTTGTCAGTACTGTGTTTAATGGTTAATCTGTTACTACACACCAATTATGAATCAGAGTAATCTAATTAAACAGAAGTATCATCATAAAGTAGTGTTAGTACTTTTGTACACTTTTCAGACTTTTCTTATTCCACTGTTTAAATGATGGCATTCGCTTTTTATGTGCTGCAGTCTTTTTCTGAAATTACTCTTCGGAAAATTAAGGTTTCTCTGAAAATCAAAACATGTTCCTAGGTTGAACTTGGACTTGTACCCAGGAACAAATATTCCATTGATATAAAAGTGTTGTAACTGAAAAAAATGTTGTCAGTACTGTGTTTAATGGTTAATCTGTTACTACACACCAATTATGAATCAGAGTAATCTAATTAAACAGAAGTATCATCATAAAGTAGTTACAGGCTTAAAACATTTTGAAATGAAGTTGCTGAAGAGTAACACAAATTTCCATTTACAAGACTGGTAAAATTGTTAAGACGTTAAAGAAACCCAGTTCATCTGCAAGTATCACATGTTTAATGGTAAAGACCTTCTTCTGTGTCAAGGTACACGATGGTGCACGACCGATGAAGTATGGCTTAACTGTCCACAGGTTATATAAATAGTTCTAAATTTTACTCAAACTGAACGATTAATAATAAATTCCAAATAGCTTTGATATATTATACAGCACTTCTATTTTTTGAAATCGAAATATTTGCAAATTCTGCGCTAAACACAACTTCGTGTTTAACAACAACAAAGACAATAGAAAATGGCGGAAACTGCTTATACGGTCTCAAGTGACCACTAATTCTTCTCATTCTAAAATCAGTCACCAGATTGAAGTACCAACCAAAAAATTTCACGTGTTCCTGGTAAACTATCGTGTAGGTGCTACACTCTCCCTCAGTTTAATCTGGCTTTTATAATCTTGTGAGAGGTTAACTCTGAAATGCTCATTCATACTGTGGAGAAATATTTACAGGATATGCGACCGTGCAGTACAGCTGACGTTGGATTTCTGAAAATATGCATCACTTCCTTTAGGAGTCTGTGTATGATGTAAAACTAGGAGTTTGGCATGTATTTAATGCAACTCGAGTACTACAGATACATTTCTCCTAAACAATAACTTCTTCAAGCGGAAAAATGCTACTATTGGAGCACAAAAGAGGCAAATGTGCTCCTTTTAAAAACACCGACGGAAAAGTGGGATACCAACTGCCTCATTCTACCTTTCTCTGCAACTTTAAAAATTTTCGCAAAACTATTGGCATGCGAACATATTTGCGCTCTGTTTAACATGCAGCTCATCTCTCATTCCCACAAGCTCCCCTACCGGAAACTCGCTCACACCCACTAGTTCATATCTGTCCATTCTCACTCGTTCATTCAGCCCAACTTATTGTCATTATCTCTTTGTGTCTCTCTAATTGTCACTGTCGTCTGTCTTACACGTGCAGTCTCCTTCGTCCTGTCCAGCTCATTGTCAATGCCTCCCTCTTGCTCTCTCTCTCTCTCTCTCTCTCTCTCTCTCACTGCTAGTATCTCATTCCTGCTATCCTATTGCTGTTGTCTCTCCTCGCGGTCACTATCTCTCTCTTCCTCGTTGTCATTGTCATACAATCACTCTTTCATTATCACTGGCTCTCATCCACTTCCACATTCTCCTTCTCTCTATTCCTGCCTCACAACCACTGTCTCCTTCCCTCTCAACCTAAAAAAGCACGAATACGTTCGCATGCCAAACTTTTTATGGACATTTTTAACGGTGCTGAGAAAGGTAGAATGAGGTAGGTGGTACCCCACTTTTGAGTCAGAGTCTTTTAAACAGCAGGATATTAGCTTTTTTTATGCTCCGGCAGGAACATTTTTCCGCTGTGGCCTTATTTTCCCTGCCACAGCAGGGTATGTCACTCATATGAAAAAATCCTTACAGGCTAGTTCAATTTTGATAGTTTAATTATGTGAAATTGAAATGAGGCAAAATTAAATTTACACGTCAGAACGGAATTTAAGTGCACCAAAATTTTGCATGTGCTTCCCAGAAACCTTTTCATGACAACGGAGACGCTTTACAGCATATTTATGCATATTATTCAGCTTATAAACTACGTTTTCGCCTCACACCGGTTTTTACTTGTACAAGTTGGGTAGCTTTGAGCCTCGGTATCTCAGAAAAGGATGAAGATATCATGCAAAGTTTCAAGGTCCTTCGACATTGTGATCTTAGGAATGTATCGTAAAAATTTCAACGATTTGCTGAGCATGGCCATCGTGGAATCCGTGGCTCGATTTTAATACGGAAGATGGCAAAAGGAAACCTTTTTGGGGGTTTCTAAGGAACCGGCCAAAAACTAAACGTGTCTCGATGAGCCCATTGAAGCCCGCCGTAGCCTACATCAAATGTAAAGAGAACCAAACGATTTGCTCCATTTGCCTAAGCAGGAGGAAGTGTGTAACATTTATCCTTTTACCCTGTAGTGCAGGATGGTGACAGTAAGAAAATTCTTGTGTTAGGTATACAGATAGCCCAAAGGCTAGCCAAAACTCTTAACCCTATGTCTCTGTCACGAATAGAACCCGAGATACAAACCCCGGGAAAATCCCGCTTCTACGCGCGGCGTTTTGGAACCTAGGTAGCGTGTGCTGCTGCATGTATACTAATAACGTACGTGAACAATGTACTGCAATGCTTTTATCATTTTTCTAAGCAATATCGCTAGGGTTATTCCAATTAGGACAATACCAGACCAATCACTGCCAATTCTTCATTCCATTCGTAGACACTCCGTTATGGCAAAACACTGTTCCCGTACTGTACCGGAACTCTTCGATGAATTTTGGCCCCTGATACGCCTTCCGACCACAAAAAATGGATCACTGAACGCTGCTCTTATTTGGTGCAATTATACCGCGGAGCAGCCATGATTAACAGCACCGCAGCGATAACGAAACTATCCTAGCAGCTTGAAAATTGCAAAGATATAACAACAAATGAACAAAGCATGCTTCATCAACGTAAAACGACAGTACTACCAAAATATAACTAAACTGCGGACAATAATTGATCTACCCTCCTACAAATATAAGCACACAGGAGACACTCAACCATAGGATCCATCTGACATGGAGAGAACAATACAGGCACTGAAAGACGGCACCGTTTTCAAACTTTCTGCAACCACCTTTAGAATCTAAAGGAATACATTGAAGAGGAGAGTTCTGAAGAAAAATCTATGTACTAGTGAAAAAAAAATGTTTCTAGAGGGTTTCATTCCGTTTTTATCTCAAAACAAGAAAAGGAAATTTACGAGCATCTCCTATTGCTGGACAGAAGATTTTTCGGGATTACGGCTAAGGATATGTGATGCCTAACATGTCAAATGGACGAGAGGAATTATCTTCTTCATAGTTTGAATTAGATCTGTATTTAACGTCCCGTCGACAATGAGGTCATTAGAGACGGAGCACGAGCTCGGATTAGGGAAGGATGGGGAAGGAAATCGGCCGTGCCATTTCACAGGAACCATCCCGGCTTTTGCCTGAAGCGATTTAGCAAAATCACGGAAAACCCAAATCAGGATGGCCGGACGCGGGTTTGAACCGTCGTCCTCCCGAATGCGAGTCCAGTGTGCTAGCCACTGTTGAATTAGGAGACCAGAATGGCTGGAAAGGGCTAAACCGCTCGTTCCCGGAAAAGGTTTCCAACATTGAGGTTGAGATCAAATGCTCAGGATATGCACTGTGTGGGCCCAAACAGACCGCAGCCACTACTGAGGAAGAAAGAAACTATTAGTGCGAAAACTGAGCGTAAAATGTTTTGAATTAACTTACTTTTTGTTTATAGTAATTATGAATTTTCTCTTCAGAAATGCTGTAAATACACCGAGGTGACAAAGTCATGGGACAGGGAGATGCACATATGCAGATGGTGGTAGTGTCGCATACACTAGGACAGTGCACTGGCGGAGCTCTCATTTCTACTCAGCTGATTCATACGAAAAGGATTACGGCGTGATTGTGGCCGCACGAGGAGAATTGAGAGTCTTTGAACGCGAAATGATAGTTGGAGCTAGAAGCAGGGCACTTCTCATTTTGAAAATCATCAGGAAATTCAATATTTCGAAATCCATAGTGTCAACAGTGTGCCGAGGATACCAAAATTCGAGCATTACCTCTCACCAAAGGCACTGCAATAAAAGACTGCCTTCACTTAGCGACTAAGAGCAGCGGCATTTGCGCACAGTTGTCAGTGCTAACAGACAAGCAACTTTGCGTGAAATAACGGCATAAATCAATGTGGGCCATGGCAGCAGACGACCGATGCGAGTGGCTTTCCTAACAGCAGCACATCGCGTGCAGCGTCTCTCCTGTGCTCGTAACCATATAGTTGCACCCTAGACGACTGGAGAACCGTGGCCTGGTCGGATGAGTCCCGATTTCAGCTGGTAAGACCTGATGGTAGGGTTCGAATGAGGTGCAGACCTCTCGTAGCCATGGACCCAAGTCGTCAACAAGGCAGTGTGCAAGCTGTTGGTAGAGGCTGTGTTTAAATGGAGTAGACTGGGTCCCCTGGTCCAACCGAACCCATTGTTGACTGGAAATGAATACATTCGGCTACTCGGAGATCATTTGCAGCTATTCATTGATTTCACCTTCCCAAACAACGACGGAATTTTTATGGATGACAATGAGCCATGTCACTGGATCACAACTGTTCGTAACTGGTTTGAAAAACATTCTGAACAATTCGAGCGAATGATTTTGCCATCAGATCACCCGACGTTAATCCTGCACCAGCAATACTTTCGCAGTTATGAACGGCTATAGAGGCAGCGTGAATCAGTATTTCTGCCAGGGGCTTCTAAAAACTTGTTGAATTCATCCCACCTCGAGTTGGTCCACTACGCCGGGCAAAGAAGGTATGACACGATATTAGGAGGTATCCCATGACTTTTGTCACATCAGTGTATACACAAAAGAGCCAAAGAAATTGATACACCTGCCTAATATTCTGCAGGGCCCCACGAGCACGCAGAAGTGCTGCAACACGATGTGGCATGGACTTGACTAATGTCTAAAGTAGTACTTGAGAGAATTGACATAATGAGTTCTGCAGGGTTGTCCACAATTCATAAGAGTACGAGGGGGTGGAGATCTCTTGTGAATAGCACGTTGAACCGTATCCCAGGTATGCTTAATAATGTTCATCTCTGGCGAGTTTGGTGGACAGCTGAAATGTTTACCCAGAATAGTGTTCCTGGAGCCACTCTGTAGCAATTCTGGATGTGTGGGATGTCACATTGTCATGATGGAATTGCGCAAGTCCGTCGGAATGCACAATGGACATGAATGGATCCAGGTCATCAGAAAGGGTGCTTACGAACGTGTCACCTGTAAGAGTCGTATCTAGACATATCAGGGGTCCCATATCAAACCAACTGCACATGCCTCACACCATTACAGAGCCTCTATCAGCTTTAAAAGTTCCCTGCTGACATGCAGGGTCTATGTGTTCATGAGGTTGTCTCGATACTCATTCAATCACTCGATACAATTTGAAACGAGACTTGCCCGACCAGGCAACATGATTCCAGTCATAAACAGTGCAATTTCGAGGTTAACGGGCCTAGGCAAGCGTGAAACTATGTATCGTGCAGTAACCAAGGGTACACGAGTGGGCCTTCGGTTCCGAAAGCCCATATCGATGATATTTCGTTGAATGGTTCGCACGCTGAAATTTGTTGATGGTACAGCATTGAAATTTGCAGCAATATGCGGTAGTGCTGCACTTCTGTCACGCTGAACGAGTGTCTTCAGTCATCGTTGGTCCCGTTCTTGCAGGACCTTCTTTCAGACCACACCGATGTCGGAGATTTGATGTTTTATATAATTCTTGATATTCATGGTACACTCGCGAAATGGTCGTACGGGAAAATCCCCACTTCATCACTACCTCGAAGATGCTGTGTCCCATTGCTCGTGCGCCGACTATAAGACCACGTTCAAACTCACTCACATCTTGATAACCTGTCATTGTAACGACAGTAACCGATCTAACAACTGTTGTCTTATATAGGCAAAGCAGCACGACACGTAGTTTCACGCTTGGTTGGGCCCGTCAACACAAACAGTAGACTGTTGATGACTGGAAACATGTTGCCTGGTCGGATGAGTCTCGTTTCAAATTGTATCGAGCGGATGAACGTGTATGGCTAAGGAGACAACCTCATGAATCCATAGGCCCTGCATGTCAGCAGGGGACTGTTGAAGCTGGTGGAGGCCTTGTAATGGTGTGGGGAGTGTGCAGTTGGTGTGGTACAGTACCCCTGGTACTTCTAGATACGACGCTGACAGGTGACACGTACGTAAGCTTCCTGCCTGTTTACATATCTTTCTATTTGAATACGCTTGCTTATATCGGCTTCTTTGGCGCTTCAGTGTAGTTGTGAGCGAGTTTATGTAGGGGCAGACAGCGGCACTCACTTCTGATGTGGCAGCTCTGCGAGTTCCTGCGCGGCCAGTTGCCCCATGGAGGACATCTGAGGGCCTCCTGCTCCATCCACCATCGGAGTCTCCGTCACGCCAGGGCATATGGCCATGACGCGCACTCCCGTACGTTCCCAGTGGTATGGCATCTGCAACAGAGGGCAAACCGGTCAATTGACAGGGGCGAAAATGTACTATCTTATAGAAAGAATCTGAAAGGCCCATCATGTAACGCTGAATTGACCAATAGATGTCACGAGAGGTGGACGTGCCAGTATAAGCGGAAGCAATAACAGCAGAGTGGGTCAGTGAGGAGAGGTCTGTGACTTTGAACGTGGAAAAAGAAATTGTGGTAAGATCCTATGGGACCAAACTGCTGAGGTCATCGGTCCCTAGGCTTACACACTATTAAATCTAACTTAAACCAACTTACGCTAAGGGTGACACATATACCCATGCCCGAGGGAGGACTCGAATTTCCGATGGGGGGAGCTGCGTGAACCGTGGCAAGGCGCCCTGGACCACGCGGCTACCCCGCACGGCCCGAACGTGAGCTAGCCATTGCATGTCACCTGAGTAAGAAATCCCTCAATGACATTTGAACCATTCATAAGCTCTCCACGTCGACTGCTGATGATGTGACTGTGAAGTAGAAACCTGAAGGAACATCCCTAGCTAAATCAAGACCAGGCAACCACATGTGATGACAGACAGGGAGCAGTGAGCATCACGTAGGGTAATTTTTTACAACGTGCACGGTATCAGCGGAAGAAATCACTCGTGAGTTCCAGAGTGCTACCAGCAGTCCAGCTAACTCACTGACTGAGCACTGGGAGTTTAAAATGAATTCAGAGCCATAGCCGAGCGGCTCCTTACAAGCCACACACTTCTTCTGTCAATGCTAAGCGACGCTTGAGAGGTGGTGTAAGAGCGATGCCACCGGACAGTGAGCGACTGTAAACGAGTGGTTTGGAGTGATGAATCAGGCTACACCTTTGCGCAAACCGATGAATGGGTTTGGGTTACGCAAATTCCTGGGGAATGTTACGTGCTGTAATGAGTAGTGCCAACATTGAGGTACAGAGGAAGTGCTGTTACAGTGTGGAGGTATTTTTCGTCGTTTGTGTGTGGTCCTTGCGCTCAAGCCAACGCATAAGTCCCCAATTATATGAATACGTTTTACGTCGTCGTGTATTGTGTACAGTAGAGGAACAGTTCGGAGAAGATGACTGTATTAGCATTACAATGCGCGCTATCATAATGTGAGGCTTTGGTTGTGGACAATAACTTTCCTGAAACAGACTGGCCTGCCCAGATACCCGATCTCAACCCAATGAAGCACCTTTGGGATGAGTTAGAACGCCGACTTCGCTCCAGATCTAAGAGTCCAACATCGCTATCTTCTCTGGACTCGGCTCTTGAAGAAGAATTGCTTGCCATTCCTCCACAGACATACAGATACCTACTAAAAGTGTCTCGATCAGGGTACAAGCTGTCATAAAGGCGAAGGGTGGAGACACCCCATATTATTGTCCATTAATAGGTGTCCGGATACTATGACCAGATACTATACAAGTTCATGTAGAGGCATTCCTTAACTATTGTGTTTGTGTTCTGAAGGAAAGGAATTTGAAATAAGAATTATTTCAAGTGACTTTTTCTATTGAAATGTTATTTACTGCACAGTCTGTGAGTTGCGCGGAGTACCCCATTTTGCTCTCTCACGATGTCTAATGACTACTGAGGTCGCTGATATGGAGTACCTGGCAGTAGGTGGCAGCACAATGCACCTAATGTGGAAAACCTATGTTTCTGGGGGTGTCCGGATAATTTTGATCACATAGTGTATATGCCTCTGTACAACATCTTTTTCGAATTTGTTGAGTGTTTTGTACCTTAATGTCCCATATCCCTCTAGTTTCACAAACAAGAGTGCATTTGATTTGGGCTGCACAGGAAATCACAATGAATGTATGCAGTCGATGGTGAAAATGTGGACGTTCTAAATAAAAGAAATATGTAAGTATCAGGAAGCTTTTACTGAAGTTATTTCTTTCCAGAGTAGTCTTACAGGATATCCTGCGAATCATTGATGAAGGACATCAGGCAGATTCCATTGTCCTAGATAACAGCTTCCCAGACATGCGTATAGCCTGAAGAGGTCGTAAGTAATAGGATCCGGTACGCTGTCTTGGACGGCGAGTGTTCGTCAGAGACAAGGGTATCATCAGGAAGCAGACCGCACTTATACTCTATATGCATAAACGTTCTGGGGGCGAGGGTGAGCCGCAACTGCATATGTTTGCCGGTGACGGTGAGGTTTACGGAAAGGTCTCGTCGTTTCTTCAGGAGTACGCAAGATGACTTAGCACAATTTCTAGTTGATGTGATAAATGAGAGCTATCTCTAAATGTAGAAAAATGTAAGTTAATGTACATGAGTAGGAAAATCAATCCCGTAATGTTCGAATACTGCAATAGTAGCGTGCAGCTTGACACAGGCAAGTTGATTATATGTCTAGGCGTAACGCTGCAAAGTGACGCGAAATGGAAAGAGCATGTAAGGAATGTAGTGGGAAGGCGAATGGCGATTTCAGTTTATTCGGAGAGTTTTCGGAAAGTGTGGTTCATCTGCAAAGGAGAGCTCGTACAGAAGACTATAACCGAGTAGGCGTTAAGTAGATCTCTGACAGTTTATTGAGCTGGGCGCAGCAGCTTTAGGCGGGCCGACCTCAAACAATAACGTAACGCGATGTTGTAAACTTCTCTATGGCTACGTCACTGTGGGTGACAACCTTTAAGACGGTTACTGTTTTTGCCCACAGCCGTTAAAGCTTCGCAGTTGAAAGCTCGCAACAGCCTTGCGATCTGTCAGGGACCACCTTACACCGTCTCGATTATAGTGCAACCCGTTCTTGAGTACTGCTCGAGTGTTTGGGATACCAACCAGGCCACATTAAAGGAAGATATCGAAGCAATTCAGAGACAGGTTGCTAGATTTATTACCAATAGTTTCGAACAACACGCAAGTGTAAGGAGATGCTTCGAGAACTGAAATGGGAATCCCTGTAGGGTCGGTGACGTTGTTATCGAGGGACGCTATTGAGAATATTTACAGAAGCAGCATTTGAAGCTGACTGCAGAACGACCTACATTTCGCGTAAGGACTACGAAGATAAGATAACAGAAATTTAGGCTTTCACGGAGGCATTTGTACAGTCTTTTTCCCCTCGCTCTGTTTGCGAGTGGAACAGAAGGAAAACGACTGGCAGTGTTACAACGTACCCTCCGCCACGCACCGAACAGTGGCTTCCAGAGTATGTATGTAGCTGCAGATGAAGTGAAACGTCGACGATAAAATTATTGTATTTCAACGGCTTATTTTAACTGGCAAGATTAGGATTATCAGACCATCTCTTACATCCAACCAGGCCTTTAACGTATTTTACATCACATTCATTACGATAAATATGTTATAAGTTGTATTTAATATTGAAAATTATAAAACTTCTATTCGCAGAAAGAGAAAAAAATGAACACGATTTTCAATTGTTCATTAGAAGTGCAACAATGCAAAGAAGTTTCATGAAGGTAGATCTACAGAGTGACGGCTAGAAGCAATGGGCATGAGAGGAAGGATGGAAGACGGACAGAGAGGAGAAGTGATAAAAAAAAAGTTATATAGAGAGGGGGAAAGGACGTGCCGCGAATGACTGAGAAAAGAAAAGAGAACGAATCGTAAATGGTAAAAAAAATAGGAGCATATTTTTCGCTGTTTTAGAGAGACGCCAGTTTTAGGAAAAACGTTATGAAAGTGACAGAAGATAGTGTTTAAACTTTTCCATAAGAGCAACAGGCCATTTACTCGTGAGCGGAGTCCAGGGTAGTTTGTTACAGAGGCGAGTGGTGGCAATGGAGAAGCTTGCGAATGTTTCTATCTCATAGCTGGACACAGTTAGGGCACAACATAAGTAGAGAATACAAGCTTTTGAAATGTGGTAAAGGATGCTGTAGGTCGGCAGAGTTATTCATTGAAATTAAAACGTGTCGCCGCGCATATTTGCCGCTTTCCTTGCGGATATGTGAGAGGTGTGTCGTATGTACATTCGAGGAGTGTATTTGAGTGCAATGGAATGCATGTACGCAATTGTGTTATATTTGTGTGGTGTGATGCCGATGAGGGAAGGGAGAGACTGAAGTCCAGCGCCGACACGTAGCGTGCTCCTCTCGAACAGCACCAAGCGGACCGGCAAGCTTAGGACGTCCTCATCCGACAGGTGCATCGTCATTAATACTGTCACATGCCCCTAGTTCGTGAGACAAAGCGGCGAGGCTTGAATTAAATCCTGGACACTGGCGCAAAGACTGATCACCAGGGAGCTTATGTCTTCTGAACTTGTAGGCCAAATACCGGCAGCGAGAAATGTTATTCACCACCAGGATTCGGAGCGGAGCACAGTGCGCCACCTCGCTTCAAAGTCTGGACAGAATTAAAAAATAAAATGATTCACCAGTTCCGATATGACATTAGTCCCTCGAAATCCTGTGCATATTGCACTGGAGCGTATTTGTCCATTGCTGCGGTGTCGTTCCGGTCTCTCGTCGATATGATATATGCCGTGACAGCTGACGGTAAACGGTGAATCGGCGAACACCAAATTTTCATTTTATTGTTTGTACGGAATATTTAATATGTGACAGCTGTCGTGCCTAGTTATCAGGACAAAATAAGATTGGTGCCACTCGAATAGGTATGTGTATGACATTTTAACCGATTTAATTCGATTTAAAGCTAAAATGTTACCCATATTTTCTGATATCATTGGATACAAAATTTCCTCTGCGTCTCTCCACTTTTGTAAATGGCTCTCCTAGAGGCTTCATACACTCCTGGAAATTGAAATAAGAACGCCGTGAATTCATTGTCCCAGGAAGGGGAAACTTTATTGACACATTCCTGGGGTCAGATACATCACATGATCACACTGACAGAACCACAGGCACATAGACACAGGCAACAGAGCATGCACAATGTCGGCACTAGTACAGTGTATATCCACCTTTCGCAGCAATGCAGGCTGCTATTCTCCCATGGAGATGATCGTAGAGATGCTGGATGTAGTCCTATGGAACGGCTTGCCATGCCATTTCCACCTGGCGCCTCAGTTGGACCAGCGTTCGTGCTGGACGTGCAGACCGCGTGAGACGACGCTTCATCCAGTCCCAAACATGCTCAATGGGGGACAGATCCGGAGATCTTGCTAGCCAGGGTGGTTGACTTACACCTTCTAGAGCACGTTGGGTGGCACGGGATATATGCGGACGTGCATTGTCCTGTTGGAACAGCAAGTTCCCTTGCCGGTCTAGGAATGGTAGAACGATGGGTTCCATGACGGTTTGGATGTACCGTGCACTATTCAGTGTCCCCTCGACGATCACCAGAGGTGTACGGCCAGTGTAGGATATCGCTCCCCACACCATGATGCCGGGTGTTGGCCCTGTGTGCCTCGGTCGTATGCAGTCCTGATTGTGGCGCTCACCTGCACGGCGCCAAACACGCATACGACCATCATTAGCACCAAGGCAGAAGCGACTCTCATCGCTGAAGACGACATGTCTCCATTCGTCCCTCCATTCACGCCTGTCGCGACAACACTGGAGGCGGGCTGCACGATGTTGGGGCGTGAGCGGAAGACGGCCTAACGGTGTGCGGGACCGTAGCCCAGCTTCATGGAGACGGTTGCGAATGGTCCTCGCCGATACCCCAGGATCAACAGTGTCCCTAATTTGCTGGGAAGTGGCGGTGCGGTCCCCTACGGCACTGCGTAGGATCCTACGGTCTTGGCGTGCATCCGTGCGTCGCTGCGGTCCGGTCCCAGGTCGACGGGCACGTGCACCTTCCGCCGACCACTGGCGACAACATCGATGTACTGTGGAGACCTCACGCCCCACGTGTTGAGCAATTCGGCGGTACGTCCACCCGGCCTCCCGCATGCCCACTATACGCCCTCGCTCAAAGTCCGTCAACTGCACATACGGTTCACGCGCACGCTGTCGCGGCATGCTATCAGTGTTAAAGACTGCGATGGAGCTCCGTATGCCACGGCAAACTGGCTGACACTGACGGCGGCGATGCACAAATGCTGCGCAGCTAGCGCCATTCGACGGCCAACACCGCGGTTCCTGGTGTGTCCTCTGTGCCGTGCGTCAGATCATTGCTTGTACAGCCCTCTCGCAGTGTCCGGAGCAAGTATGGTGGGTCTGACACACCGGTGTCAATGTGTTCTTTTTTCCATTTCCAGGAGTGTAGTATAGTGAACCAGTTCAAATGTATTTGCATGCACGTATTTGCACTTTTTATCCTGAGGGAATGCCACAAGTTAAATTACGTCTCTCATTGTTGTAATTATCTCATACACTATTATCTGCACAGAAAACGTCATTAGGGTTTTCTGTATAATTTTGTAGGAGCTATTTGGAATTGTGATCATAATTTTTTTGGTAAATTAGGTAATGATTTTTTTACGCGATTAAAATTTGCCAGACTAACATTGTTTTCTGTTTCGCGAAAAGCTGCAAAACTATTCATATTTTGTACATAGAACCCCAGAATTATAACAAAACGATCAAGAGTGCTGAAAAATGTGTTTCCCATAAGTCGGGTGGCACCTTCACTGAACTCGCAATATTCTGCAATAAAGCCAGATGACGATATCTGGGCACAGACTTGATGCGCGGAGATGACACAATTGAAGCTACTCCGTTGTCGATTGGTCGTCTGTCTGAAGATGCGCAGGAAGCTCGAACGAAGGATACCCGGCGTTACTAAGAAGATTTTACACCGAAGTATTCCAGTGAGAAACCGATGCACATCGTATTTCATCGGATTTTGGCATGTTCGGATCCATTCATCTGGAGAGTGCAGAAAATGACAGTTGAGGAAGTTAAACAGATGTCGCCTGAGGTAAAACATCCACTTTTTAAACAATCTCCCAGTAGACAATTCGAAAGCGATCGTCCTGAAAGCAGTAATGACACAAGCGACGAATGTGACTATGATTGCGATTGGTAAATGTGAAACAGCGAGTAAAACATTTCAATACAGCAGTTTCGACTTATAAATCGTTATCAGCGTCCCGAAGCACCTACAGTATACTCCTTTTTGTGGGATTTTATGTTCACTTTTGTACTATGTCCTGGTTTTGAAGCTACTTCGGCCAGTGTGCGCCGTATCTCTTAGTCGAGTGCCATCACATGGGTGTACGTTAGCGATCTCGGCTTCAGAGGAGAGTTTTCAGATAGTTAAGAAAGAGGTAGTGAATAGAATTGGGGAAAAAGAAGCTGATGGCAGTGGATGACTAGGTTCAAATGGTTCAAGTGGCTCTGAGCGGTATGGGACTTAACATCTGAGGTCATCAGTCCCCTAGAAGTTAGAACTACTTAAACCTAACTAACCCAAGGACATCACACACATCCATTCCCGAGGAAGGATTCGAACCTGCGACCGGAGCAGTCGGGCGGTTCCGGACTGAAGCGCCTAGAACCGCTCGGTCACCGCGGCTGGCGGTTGACTGGGCGAAGGGATAAATTGATAGGACACTTCCCGATGTACCGAGGCACAGTGAGTTTATTAATAGAGATAAGTGTGGAAGATAAATATTGTACAGGGGTGCCAAGGCTCGAATACAGTAAGCAGATTCAGTGGTTCTGAAACAATGAAGCGGTTATTGGAGGGTAGACTAGTGTGGAGATCTGCAGCCTGCGATAGTTCTGACTGTTGCTTTTTTTTTTCAGCGAGAACTGCGCCATCAGTTAGTACTGGTGTGGAGTGTGGGCGGGACTCACCCCGAACGAGCGGACGAGGCCGACGACGGCGTGCTTGCTGGTGACGTAGGCGGGCGCGCCGGCGATGGCGGACAGCCCCAGGATGGAGGCGACGTTGAGCACGGCGCCGCCGCGGCCGCCGCGGTCCCGGCCCATCGCCTCCAGCGCCAGCAGCGTGCCGCGCATCACCGCCGCCTGCACACACACGCGTCACATCCTGGCAGCCGAGCACGGGACCGCACAGCTGATACTGAAGGAGACGGGGAATTCTCCCAGTCTCAGGGTTTGTGACAGCAACGCAATCACGCTAAATAGAGACTGGAGACTGAGCGTTCCTGTCACCGCTGTGAATGTGTAGCTCACAGCTTCTGGCCGTCAGCAGTGTCATATAATTCTCGTGAATTCCCTGACCTTAACGTTCAATACGAAAACAGTTGCTTCAGTCTAAAGGCTCCTTAATTTTCTAACCTGCGTTTTCAAACGTTACTAGCTGTACCAGACCACGCTTTGTTGTGACTCAGTCTGCTTGAATGGAAGAGACGAAAAGAAAAAGCGCACGTTCCTAATGACTATGGGAACTGGATATACTTTCTAATCTCCTCCTCTCCCCTATCTCTCCCTGCTTCCTCCTCCTCCTCTCTTTTTCCATCTCCTCCTCGTTCACCATATCTCTGTCCACCAGCTCCTCCCCCTCTCTTCGTCCTCCTGGCCCCTCTGTCTACTTCTCTGTCCACACATCACCTCCTCCCCACTTTCTACATCCTTCTTCTCCTATTCCCTCTTTCCATCTGCTCCTGATTGCTCTCTCTGTCCATATACTGCTTTCCGTTTTGTATGTCCGTTTCCTTCCACCCTCTATCCATCTCCTCTTCCTCTCTCTCACTGACCAGCCTTGTTTATAGTTTTTGCACATTCACATTCTGCAGCAGCCTCCTAATCATAAACCAACTGTCCTGTCTGCTAACGTTTGACTATCGTATATCTTATATATATTTATATATTAACAAGTATATGGTCTGTATGTGTCTAAACGTTTATTACAGTAATGTGTAAAAATCTGAAGCAAAACGGAAAGGCACATTTTGATATTTCGTATATTATGTATTTCATGTATTCCATATATGTAGTTATATATTACATGCATTAAAATATGCATATGTTAAAGGCTTAGGTACCTAAAAACACCCCCAAGATAGATTTTAACGTTGTGCCAAATATTCAAAGCAATCGCTCAAAAACTTCCGGAGATTAACTATTTTAACCAACCATTATTTACATTTTATAGCGTTTTGCCCTTTTACTACAAGTATAACAGATGGCGTTCTAGTAGCTATATAAAAACATTTGAGTATTCGAATGGTACGTTGTATCAGAATTTCAAAGTAATGAAGAACATTCGGAGATTTTGAAGAAACGAACATCTAAGTCTGTACTACTTATATAGAAAATGTAGATGTTTCTAATCGCAAATATCTGAAAGTTTCGGACCGAATTCTTTGAAATTTAGACACAACGTTGCTTTGGAATACACGTATGTTTGATATACCTATTTTTAAATCTTTGTAATATATAAGTTTTTATAAATTTAACAATAGGAGAACGTTGATACAAAAAGTAAAATGACCATGCAAGTCATACGAATAATAATCGATATAAACAAAAATGTAAGTGTTCATTTATTCAAAATCGTGTATTTCCGGTATCCGGAAGTTCTTGAGTCAGTTGCTTTGAAATTTTGACACGATGTTACATTCTAAAACAGGCTTATTTTTAGCTAAGTATATATAAGAACTCTCGGAGATCCGAGATAAACATTTTGAACAAAAACATTTACAATTTCACTTATACCGATTATTGATCGTAGGACTTGCATGATCATTTTACATTCTTATACAAGGGATTTACATATTAATGGTTAAATAAACATAAAGAAATACACAATATTAACAAATCAAAATTTTATAGCTGAATACCTACATCTCTTCACCAGCCCACAGATCTCGATGTCACCCAGTGCACTTCATTCAGTCCATCAGGAAATTTACATTGTAAACACTCTTCAGTCAGGTGCTGCGTAGTTTGTACACCAACCGCCACACACCGTCAGCTGGCTTGCGGAGTATGGATGTAGATGTAGATGTAGATCTTCGAACATAATTCATTTCATCTCTATTTCCATATCCCTTCACCCTCCCTTACCATTCTCATGTAGGAGCTGATGAAGTTCCCACATATCCTCAAGCGCAATCCTACATCACTCCTACTCTCTCGCAAATCAAATCCCGACAATCCATTGTATCCTCCATCCACGAGAGCATTGGCTGCTGTCATTCCTATGTCATGTCGTTCCTCCTTCCTTCCATCACCAAGTTGTCCATGTCCTTTATCATGGTAATTTCAATCACGTCCCTTCCCAGACAATTATCAAGGCACAGAATATTAAGGAGTAGGAAATAATTTTTTTTATTAAAACAGACAGTATCAAGTTAAGTAAGAGAATAAGAGACAGACGGTTGGTGTTGTTTGGGGGAGAAAACCAGACAGCGAGGTCATCGGTTTCATCGGATTAGGGAAGGATGGGGAAGGAAGTTGGCCGTGCCGTTTCAGAAGAACTATCTCGGCAATTGCCTGGAGCGATTTAGGGAAATCGCGGAAAACCTACATCAGGACGGCCGGACGCGGAATTGAACCGCCGTCATCCCGAATGCGAGTCCATTGTGCTAGCCACTGCGCCACCTCACTCGGTAGAGACAGAGGTTGAAGCAGAAAGGGTACCAGTGTGCTGTAAATGGTTCATTCATTCGACACATTACGACACTGTCCACCTAATAAGAACACAGATTCAACAGAAAGAGAACTGCGACAGAAAACCAAGGGAAGTGAGACAAGTGTATTTGTCAGCTCTTAATCTTCGAGCGGGAGCGCCTATGTATAACGTGTTCTGCACCATTCCATTATTGTTTCATAATGGCGAATCGCAAACCCATACGTATTCCATTGTTATTGTTTCAGATAACTCAGCGAAAATTGTGTTGTCTTGTATTCAAGTGAGCAGCAGTAATAAAAAAAAAAGAGCGAGATAGGTCAGAAAAAATTACGATCCCTGTAAGAAAATGATCCACAAGTAAGAGCTAGCGGCACAATCCCCCAATGAGGCAGTTGTCTGTGAATTAATGAGTAATCGAATAAATGGTTACCTGGGATGTGATGCAACTGCGCTGTTTAAGCTTCGAGTGGGTCATCAGTGTGGAGTAACACCTATCCGTGCCCAAAGAGGGATATACCGAAAGTTTATTACATTATTGTTTAATTAAACAGTGCTAAAGTGCTTAAGTTTATTTTATGACTGTTTAATTTCACTAAGAGAAGACTATGATTTTGCTCTTACATGTTTACCTCGATAACATAAATACAGCTATTCTTTACATGTTAGCAAAGTTATGAAAATTGACATGTCCGTTCGAGGAGTAAGACATGGTGCAACAAACTCTATTTATTACACAAAAATGTGCATTTAGGACAAGATGGAGCAGTTAACAGCCTGTTAACCGTATATGCAGAATAAGGTGGAGACATATGATCTTTACGAAAAGAGCCTCATGTCATAGTCTCATCCTAGCTCCCTTTAAATACTCCCATTTTCCAGCTCTTTTCAGTTGATCAACGGCATTTATGGCATTCACAGTAATAGCACAAGGGTCTGTGATCACGGTGGTGTAATGTATCTACACTCCAGGAAATTGAAATAAGAACACCGTGAATTCATTGTCCCAGGAAGGGGAAACTTGATTGACACATTCCTGGGGTCAGATACATCACATGATCACACTGACAGAACCACAGGCACATAGACACAGGCAACAGAGCATGCACAATGTCGGCACTAGTACAGTGTATATCCACCTTTCGCAGCAATGCAGGGTGCTATTCTCCCATGGAAACGATCGTAGAGATGCTGGATGTAGTCCTGTGGAACGGCTTGCCATGCCATATCCACCCGGCGCTTCAATTGGACTAGCGTTCGTGCTGGACGTGCAGACCGCGTGAGACGACGCTTCATCCAGTCCCAAACATGCTCAATGGGGGACAGATCCGGAGATCTTGCTGGCCATACGGTTCACGTCTACGCTGTCACGGCATGCTACCAGTGTTAAAGACTGCGATGGAGCTCCGTATGCCATGGCAAACTGGCTGACACTGACGGCGGCGGTGCACAAATGGCACAAATGCTGCGCAGCTAGCGCCATTCGACGGCCAACACCGCGGTTCCTGGTGTGTCCCCTGTGCCGTGCGTGTGATCATTGCTTGTACAGCCCTCTCGCAGTGTCCGGAGCAAGTATGGTGGGTCTGACACACCGGTGTCAATGTGTTCTTTTTTCCATTTCCAGGAGTGTATGTCCTACGTGTTCCAGCACAGTTTATAAATCAACCGAAGATACTCGAGATGATGAGCTTCACGCTACTCGCCACCAACCATCTACTATTGGAGAAACTGACTGTCTTTCAACATCACCACATCAAAGAATGTTACCAGCATTGAGCTTCAGCGTTGAAGCCAGCAATAGGGGCCTCTTGAGGTCCACTCAGGCACTTCCGGGTGTTGAAACCTATCAGGCCAGAAGGGAGGATATCAACCAACCACACAACTACAGTCACCAGGTACATCGTTGATGGGTCATCAAAGCTCGTCGTTGAATTCGTAGTAGGACTGAGGGCACTCCAGCAGCCATTGAAAGATCACTTCATTCTGGGCAAGGACTGTGCCTGCTCTTTGGCAACCCTTGTGGTCCTAAGGTAGGTAAAACATTCTCCTGGTCGTGCAAATGCTGAGATGGCTGGACAGACACCAGCTAAATATAACAAGCAGTTTAATGAAGCAACAACCAAGGTTGGTGTGGGAGAGCAACAAACTGCAAATATGGCTCAGTGAATAAATGATGGAACTTTAAGAATATTTTACTGGGCTCAAAGACCTTCACAGTTTCCCATCAGCTATCCAAGCTTCATGCAGAGGTGTCTCGACTCGGCCCTCTTTACTATTCCTCGGGTTTACTCATCTTTTCAACAACAATTTACTCTTCCTCTTCCAGAGAAGGCTTCAGCCCTTCTTCCCTTACATAACTGCATTTGTACTCAGCTCCTACAACCTACATGACGTCTTTAGACGTTCCATATTATTCATTCCACATCCTTTGTCACATTACTTCCTGTCAAAATCCATCTGCATCCAAGTCTGTGATCTAGAAAGTATTTCCAGGAGCCCACACCATCACTGTCCTTACAGATTTAGAAGACAACAGACATCAAATGCTCAAGCTCAATCATAATTTTATTCCTACCAGTAAATATCTTTTGATTTATTTTAATTGCATTAATTAAAGGCTGAAGAACGGAGACATAGCCGCTGTCAGCCATCCCAGCACTGCTGCTTTCCAGCAGATGAATGCAGGCAACAGGTACATAAAGAAAGTCATGATGTGGTTGATCCAATTTTCACTATCGATTTTCGTTTTAGAAATAATGCCTCATGTTTCTGATACTCGTTGACATTTGCTGTGAGACCATGCTGTATATTTTGTTACCGCCATATTTGTGGGCCAGTTTCATCAAACCCATGATATGCAAGCGCTGCACCTCATTGTTTTACGTTTTTTTTTTTGTTGCACAATTACTCCACCAGATGCGATGAACTGTTGATTCAAAGCTCGTAAAAACGACATAACATAAAGGGAAGCGAACGTCAGTCTCAAGCCCCAACACCGTTCTACAAGAAGATGTATTCAGAACACAAGAGCGCTTGTTCAGGAATTTGACGAAGGGCGAAGCTGGACAGTTCTATAGCTTCAGCAAGGTTTCTTCCAGAACAGACTACACAAGCTAAAGAAGTATGAATGAAATCATCGCCACCCAACGGAGACACCCTGCTGCGAAGACCTGTTGTATCTTCCGGCATACTTCACAGATTTGACACGCCAAGTTAGACCCTCACTCTCAGATGTTCTTAGATGCTCACTGATGTTCTTTGTACAGTTCATAATTGACACTATCGGTTTATGTATCTGATGCCAGCCACCACTGTCTACATCACCTTCTAACCTCAGGGTGAAGACTAATGCAGAACTAGGTGAAGCGGTTATGTATCCATTCATCTATCATGGAATTTGACTCGAATAGAAGCAGGCAACTTCCTGGGCTGCGAACCGTGTGCAGATAACTTGGGGTCTTCACACCACTTAGTCTCCCTCTGGGTGACTGCCTTCTTTTGGTGGCCACTTCCCCAGTAAGTCGCATGTTTCACCATGGGCTGGGGGTGGCACAGTCTCTCCATTGATTTATACCAATACCTGAAGGCTTCTATTGTCACTGATCACTGCCTAGTCAGGGCAAACACCTTCGACTTTGACCATGCTGGATGTTACGTTTTGAACACCATCTATCCTAGTGTGATCCTCAGTGACCACGACTTAGACAGGCAGCTACAGTTAATGCCTGAGACACGTCGGGGGCAGTTTTGATGACACCACTGCCCGTCACTGCTGGTATGCTCGCTGCCACAATGGCTGTTGAAATCTCAGATTTTGTCATCGCGGACAACACGAACTTCATAGACGGACAACAATCTCCTGCCTGCTGCAATCCTGTCTCTGTAACAAAATGCCTACTGTAAACAGGGATGTTTCATTAATGGCTCACCAAAGAATTCCAGCCATCATGAACTCTACAACTTATATTCTGGTGAGGAAGTGGCTCCTTCTCCTGAACAACAGACGGTCGTGTCTTCCACCACTCTGGGGTCAACTCCCAGCCCCAAAGTAACTATTTCTATCAAGATGTAGATCAAAATACCTCTAATCAGAGACTTATTTTCCCAGACGTTTTTAAATTAATGTGACTAAATTAAATACCAGCACAAAAGCATGAGCAGCTTGTCACACTCTTCACCTAGACCAAATCTGATTTTCATACTTCGTGCATTAAATGCTATAGTTTGATGTCATATTCCATTTGCATTGTTTTGACACCGTTATCGTAATTATTGCTTTGTTATGTTTTCCGCTGTCTTATCCTCGTATCAAGACTGTTTAACTGTAATAAATATTTTTCTTTGGTTTCAAACTTATCTGGCAGTCTCCGAAGGACTCCCTGTTGTGAGTTACCGTACTAAATTTCACAGTAACCTTAGTATCAACCTGAATTTTCGATATAAAATACATTAAGTCATGTTCTTGTTATGGCGTACAGCTCACTTGACGCACTATGAAAATGATTCACGAGCCATTGATTTAAAAGAAGTTGAATTTTGGCACCGTATAGCAAGGCACGATGTGTGGAAAATCTATTTCAGAGAGTCAGGTGTCGTAGTGGTAACATAATGTACTCGCGTTTGTGAGGAGTGTAGTTCATAAGCCCGTCTTTTTCTGTGTTTTCTTAAATTTCTCATTGCAAATGACGCGTGTTTCCTTCCTTATTTTTTCCCGGCGCAAGACTGTGCTTCGTCGCTAGTGACCTCGTTGTCGAGAGGACATTAAAACTTTATTTTATGTCATTTCTCCCTTCTGTCCATTGATCGCAAAGTGTAATGGAATGATTTGAAAAGAGCACTCACGGATGTGTCGGTAATTGCTTGAGCCCGCGGGTTTACCCTAGCGAGCACATCTGGAATTCCATCGAACGAGAGAGCACAGCTGACCCAGCTCCAAACAGTGTTTTTGGAGGTGTTTCAAAGGTCGCGTACCAGGAAGGCTCCCCGACGTTTTCTAGACCTCGTGGAGTCCACGCTACGACGCGTCGCTGCCGAAATCAATGCGAAAGAATGTGCTGCACGCTGCAGTGCTCCACGCAGGGAGAGGAGACACACAACAGGTGACAGCACTGTTGCCAACTTTCAGCTGTTTAGTACAATTATGCGCCAAAACTAAAACTGAAGACAACGTTGACTCGCTCTGAGGCAGCACTGAGGCGTGACCATAGAAACGTAAACAGTAACACGTTACATGATTGGACCTGGCAGAGATGCAAAGCAGCTGTGACAAGCCATCTTCAATTGTCATCTATCTCCTCTGGTCATATGTGCTGTAGGTAGCCTTATATTCAATAGATCGTCTCTGTATAACACCGATGACACATATGAAGGGAGAGTGAGTGTACAAGGTAATAAACAGAACATTATGCTGTTAGAAACAATATATGCCTTAGTCTCTAGTCGCATTTATTTTTATTCTGCATGATCGACACTTGTTTCAGCACGCAGTATCATTCTCAGACCATCCTATGACGACAAAAATTCAGTATATAGTCAGTATAACAATGGAAAAGGGATTAACACAATATTTTATTCTGTGTCCAAGCTTCAAGACTTTGTAACTAGAAGTCTAAGAAGCCGACCTTGCCTAGGGTACTGCACCGGTCACAGGTGGCAGGTTGTGAAAGTTCCGTCAGATATATTGGACAGCTTTAAATACAGAATAAGCAGTCCTGCACCAGGCAAAACAAAACCAAATCCACTTTGCGTCTGTCTTGTAGCAAACGGCAAAGTGGTCAGCGTCGCTTCACCGGTGATGCGCCTGAAATTTATATTCTGGAACTACCCCTTCCAGTCTCAACACTCTGAGTTCACTCAGTGAGTCTGTCCAACCCCACCTGATACCGGGTACAGTCATCATGGAGCATATCGATAAGCACTATATTACCCCAGGTGATCAACCCACCGCCACTATTACTGGCGCAACTGGTCTTTGGATGCCGGGGCGGCCAGGTTAACACGTAATGTGATTCAGCAGAAGAACTCGGAGTCCTTTGGCCAACTTAAAACAAATACATTTTTCGCAACAATTAACATACAAACATTTTCTCAACCAAGTAAACTGCATAAACTGCGAGATATGTTAAATGAACAGAAGAATCAAATTTTGGCACTTCAAGACACACGAATGACAGACAATAGCATCATGGAGTTCGTCAATTATTGTCTTTTTGTATGCAAAACAGATAAAAAATTCTTAATAATAAATCACATCCGGGAGTTGCTTTTGCAGTCTCCAAAAATGTTTTGAATTCTATAACGGAGGTAAAACTAATTAATAATAGATTGGTGACAATTTCTCTTAAATGTGCAAATAAGACATACACTTTAATTAATGCCCTTATGCCAGTCAATGACGATAACTGTAAAAAACCTGAAGAAGTTAATGAAAATTTGGAAAAGTTGCAAAGAATCATGTCGAAAATTCCCTCAAACCATGTTGAAATATTAATGGGTGATTTTAATGCACATTTAAGAAGATAGAAAAAAATATAAGTAAACGGTGGGTGGATAATCTGCGCATAAAGGGACAAACCAACTGGCCATAGACTCGTTGAAACGAGGAACAATTTCAACCTCAAAATCGTGTCTACATATTTCAAAAAGAACCTTTCTGAACAAAAAAACTTGGCGGGCACCCGGTACATTTATTGGGAAATTTCAAGTAGATCATGTAGCAAATTCACACCCTAACTACAAAGAAATTTTAAATTTCCATGTTACGAAAGGAGCTAATATTGATTCCGACCATTATTTAACAAATAAATGTAAAAATTCAACAACAAAAACTCTTCAGTACAAAAAATGTTATCCCAAAATTTGACACTGCTAAAATAATCCCAACTCTAACAAGCGAACTTGACAAAAAAACAATCCAACAATTGGCAAAGCTTAAAACTAAAGTTCGTCAAAATAGCACCAAAATTTAATTCCACTTCTAAAGAGACAAGTATATCCTTGGTGGAACGCCCATTGTGAAACAGTAGTTAAGTCTAGGCATGAGGCATTCAAAAATTGGAATAGTAAAAAAAATTGAAAATATGTACAACGTTTTTCTAACAGTAAGAAAAGAATTAATTCGATGGACTAAAAGAATCTACCAAAATGCCCGACTTTTAGAAATCCAAAAAGACTTCCAAAAGAACAATACAAGAAACTTTTATAAAGCATTCGAAACAAAATCAACTTCAAAGTCTTTGTTTCCAAGATGAAAATGACGGTTTGGCTCTTAATAACCAGGAAAATTGTAAGGTACTTGCTAATTATTTTGAAAAACTGTTAAACTGTTCAGAACCAGAGAACAAATTCCAGCCACAGAGAACTAATTACACCAACCCTAACTCTAAACAACCTGACGAAATCGAAATAACTAAACAGGTTAAGAGACATAAAAACAATAAAGCACCCAGAGAAGACGGTATAATTGCATAGCTACTAAAATCAGCTGGCCCTAACACTATAAAGAGATCACTCAACTAATAGGAAATGTCTGGTAAACTGAGAAAATACCTTAGGACTGGAAAACTGCCCTAATTCATCCATTGAATGAAAAAAGGGATATAAGCGTTGTTAATAATTACTGAGGGTTCTCTCTTCTCCTAGTCACATACAAAATTCTATCGCAAAGTTCACTTGATCTAGCCCAAGAACAGTTAGAATCTAAAATTGGTGAATACCAGGCAGGCCTTAGGCCAAACAGATCCTGTCTGGCACAAATTCTTAATTTAAAACTAATCCATAGGCACTAAAGAATTTCTAATAACAACATTGTAAGTACATTTGCTGATTATAACAAGGCCTACGACTAAGTTCATCATGAATCTCTTTTCCAATTTTTAAAGGAACAAGGGCTAGGTAGTAAAATTCTAACACTGATTAAGGGAACGTTGAACGGCACTAGCCCTGAAGTTAAATTCATGGGAGAAATTTCTGAACCATTTGATTTAAAGACTGGTTTTAGACAGGGAGATTGACTCACCCTATTACTGTTTAACTGTGTTTTGGAAAAGGTAATTACAGAATGGGGAGAGAAAAAGTCGTGTTAAAATAATGATCAATCAATCAAGTTATATAGAAGTAATATTAGAGCACATTGCCTCGCCTTTGGAGATGATCTGACAGTTTTAATTAGGAACATAACCACAGCTCAAAAACACATTGAAATTCTTAAAGAAGTTTCCGGGAAAGAATGACTGCAAATATCATTAGATAAAACGGAATATATGACATGTAATAAGCAAGCACCAATGTTTTTCAACATGAAATACGGAAAAATAAAAAGGGTTCTTCAGTTTAAATACTTGGGAGAAACCGTACAAAGAAGCAATCTGGAAAAAGCTGCAAACGAAGTTCGATGTCAAAAAATGGCAACTGCATTCAGATTAACACAAAATATTTATAATAAAATATCACTTTCTAAATTCAGTAAACGTAGGCATTACAACACTGTAATCAAACCTGAAAGTCTTTATGGAGCAGAAGCTTTCAAACTGATGGAGAAACTTATAGGCGCAGAAGTAATAAGGAAATAGAAGAATACACAGACATACATGGTGACATGAGAAAATGAAGACTTAAATTTTATTGACACATTGAAAGATTGGCACCCATTAGGTTGATAAATCAAATAGTAAAGTTCTACGAAAACAGAAATAAAGCCAATACTGCTGCAATTAAGAAGGATCTTAATGTAGGCGGTAAAACTCAGGCAGACGTTACCGTTAGAAAAACATCCAGAGAAAAGGTATTTGACTGAAAGTTGGTCAGGGAGAAATTACAAAACGGACTGGATCACCATGGTCCGATGAAAGAAAGAGACTTCGTTCTGAAAGGATGAAACAAATTTGGACACAAAGTAACGCCAACCATCAAAAGCGACATTGATTAAGTGTACCGCATGTGGTCCTATTGGATACGTGAATAAGAATAACAACAATAATAATACTAATAATTCATTCTATGGCAGCTAACATAAAATGTGTAGGTAGCCCCTTAACCTTGGCACGCAGTTGTCATGCTTCCCGAATAGATGTCTCAAATGCTAAAAGTAAAGGATAATTTTGAGCTTGAAATAAATGTAAATTCCTGCCAGCAGAGATAAGAGTGGCCCCTATGAACGAAGTTTAATTTTTTATCGTCCAAAAGCACTGATATTGTAAAATATATCTAAATATAAAAATAGAATACAATATGAAACTAAGAAAATGAGTGATAAAATACTCCCCCCTGTAATAAAATATTAAAAGCAAAATAGCAAGTCTATTTAGGCGAGTTTATATATGACTTTTGCATACGGTTCGTGTCACTACAAAACATTAATCTCAATATGAAACTTTAATTCAGGCAAGTATCATTATAATAATAGCTTCATATGAAAGACACAAAATTATTTTGTTTTATTGAAAAGAAATCAAGCATTCAGAGGGAACAGACGTATTGTGGTAGTGTATTACTCTACAACCAGGAGTAGAGTAACTTCCGATTACACCTGCCTGCTCTGACCAATGACATCATATTTCGCATAAAGACGATCATTTGCCTTAGTTACCAGACTATGTTAGTTGCAAAGACAAACAGAGATAACATTTAATAATAAGCCGATTACATTCTTCAAGACGGCGACGACAAGTTAGACCATTATGGTCATAAACAACAGTTTTAAACAAATCTGAATATTTCAGTTAGCAAAGACAGTGAAATTAACTGGACCACAGCGGGAATGAGGAGTTATGGGCGAGGACAAATTTAGAAGGATAGGTTAATGGAAATATGATCTTTCCACGGAAACCAAGACATCGAAAACTAGGATACGAAAATTCATCTGCAGGAAACGGTACGAAACTCACAGAAAATACAAATACACAAATTTTAAATCGTAAAATTTATCGATCTATGTAGCCTAAACGAACACATCGATGCCAGATACTCACCTCACGTAATAATTTCGGAAAATGCGAGGAGTAATCGCACACTGAGGGTTCTTTACAAGCTTAATTATCTCTAAGGATAGTTCATCCACTCCGTGAATCGAGGGCGTCGACGATTTTTTGTGTGTTATCGACATTGACATTGGTAAGACACCGGTCCGAGGGATTCCAAGACTTTCGAGAATGTTTTAATTTCAAGTCGTAAGTCGGATAATAAATGAGCAAAGAAATTTTTTCGTGTGACATAGTTACAAATTAACAACTTTCTGATTTCTAGCCAAATTCCATGATTCTACGTCAAGGGGAAGTACGTGTAGGTTTTGATGAGAGAGTTCGCGAGTATCAAAATATGTGACACAAATGACAGTATCTTTTCACTGCACTGGTTTAGAAGCTTCGCTTTTTTGCATCGCCAAGTGAACGTAGACCTTAAAACGTGACAAAACGTCTACTCGTTCCTCAGGAAAAGGGTTTCGAACAGTCGGACAGACTAACAGACGGACAAAAAAGCGTGCTCCTATAGGGATTTTATTTTTACCGACTGAGATACGGAACGATAAAATACAAAAATCGCAAAATTTTAATCGTATTTTCCCCTTGACCTATACAGCTCAAACGATGGCAGTGGTACCGAAAACGCCAAACCGAACCGTGAGCGGCAATATCGCAAGCTTATTGAGATCTATACACTGAAACACATGTACCGTTGCCAAAAACATAGCTCTGCAGGTGAAAATAACGGAGCACAAAACTGAAAACCAACAACGAGAATAAATTTCCCATCTAGAAACAAAATACAGGAAGAAATTAAATAAAAATAATCATAGAGATGTACTAACGAGTGCAGTCGACTCCAACTCGACAAGTAGTAGAACAATACACTTACGTTCCTGGCTAATTTTACCCATACACTTAGAAATCGTGTTCAATTGAGACATGAACAGCCAAGTATATGTGTAAAAGGTGTAAATATAAACCATACTTAAAATTTACTCCACTCCGTTAAGGTGCGGTGGTACAGCAGCCTTGTGTAGTAATTAATATAAAAAAAAACACTTCTAGGTTGCACAATGCCCTTTCAACCGATAAAGAGCATTGTGGGACGTAATATTAAATAAACTCTACTTGATTCTCTATCAACGATTTCAGTTATGCGTGATGTTTACAAACATTATAGATTATATGGAGAAAGTAAGACAAACACAGATAACATTTAATAACAGGTCATTTACATCCCTCGCAGCGTAAACTAATTGCGTCATGGGGGACGCCGTAGGTCAAAGCGAGTGGGATCGTACATTGCCCTTAACCAGTGCAACCGCCAGCTGACGATCTTTGGCCTCATCTCCAGTTTGTACTTGGACGCAAGCAGTGGCAACTTACACGCCGGGGTTACCGTGGTGCTGCGTCGCGCCTTCTTCACGCCATGTCGTAGCTTATAGCCAACCACGGCACCGATAACCACTCTTCATAGGTAACGTGCAGTTGTAAAAGGCTGCATCAGTGGGATTTGATATTAGACGACAACGAAGGTCCACAAACTAATTCACACAAGCGCACAGTGCTGTGAATATTGTCTTATTGTGGCACGTCAACCCAGTTATTATGTTCTGAACGGTCAGTGCTGTATGTGTAACTCCGCTGTCCACAGTTTATATCACTTTAAAGTCAGAAATTCATCTTTACTTTCAGTATTAGACACAATCACTTGGAAAGCATCACGACTGCGTTCCAGTGGTAGAGGGTTACATGCTTATTTATAAGGTTACACCATGTACCAAACATTTGTTGTCATCCAATAAAATACGCTGTCCAGTCCCATTAATGTGACTGTTGTTTATGTTCCATGTCAACATGCAATAACCACTCACAGACGGATTGTAGCGGCACTAGCAGAGGAGGGTATATAAAGCATGTCGGTTAGATATGGAAAACAGTTCTCTTATTGTCCTAATGAAGAAATGGAGCAATTTATCTATCGTCAAAAACGGCCTGATCATTGATTTTCGGGCCAAGAGAGGAAGCATTTCCGAAATGGCTAAGTTTGTAAACTGTTCGCGTGGCGTCCTCGTTAAAGTATGCCGTGCATGGCAAAATGGCGTTATCCAGAATCAACATCGAGGCAACTGTGGTGTACCAGAGCCACACTTAGCAGAGGTGGAAGACGGCTGCGGAGATGTGTACGGGCGAATAGATGTGCAACTGATGAGAAATATACCGCGTAGATGAATGAACGTTGCTGCGTATGGGCCTCTGCAGCAGGCGCCTGATTCATGAACCCATGCTGACTGCTGTTGATCAGCGATGAGGGCTGGAAGTTGTACGCCAATACCGGAGCTGGACGTCCACTGACAGGTGGCCTTTTTGATGAATAACGTCTTACGCTCCGTTGGACGGATTGCCGATGACTTGTACGGCGTGAAATACCCTGAAACAGTCGTCGGAGGAGGAGCATTCTGGTTTGGGGGATGTTTTTGTGGCAATCGCCAGCATAATGGATCAACACAAGTATGCATCTATCCTTGGGACCATGTCCACCCCTACGTGAAGTTAGTTTCTCCTTCGCACAACGGCATCTACCAGCAGAACAATGCAACGTGTCACACACCTCACATTGTAAATGCATGGTTCGAAGAGCACCAAGATGGTTTACCGTACTCCCCTGGCCGCCAAACTCCTCGGATCAAAAACCAATAGAGAATCTGTGGAACCACCTACATCGAACTGTTTGCGTAATGGATCCTCAACCGAGAAACGTAGTACAGCTCGTCAAGTCACTGGAGTCGGCTTGGCTACACATCCCAGTCGGTACCTTCCAGAACCTGTCTGACTCTCTTCGTGCACTTCTCGCAGAAGCCCGCTCTGCGAAAGGTGGGTATTTATGTTTTTGGGAGGTGGCAACATTAGTGTGACTGTTCAGTGTATTTTATAAATTTTTCTTCCATTTTTGTTCTGTGAACTGACATTTTTGATGGTGGAACGGCTTCAGGATGGTACGGCGTACCGAAAGTGGTAGTCAATAATCAAAATACAAAACTGAAACTATATCACTTGTAAAGTTTGTTGGTCGCTGTTCCAAGCGACATTATTTCGAAAATATGTAACATAAAGATGTATTGTAGAGTCTTTCAACCTATTGAATAGTTTTCTGGTTACCTGAATCTATCTGCAGTACACAGGAGTGTCTGTATGTAGCTCTATAATGCTCAACTGTACTGTCAAAAATTGTAGGACTGCCTAGTTTCAGCAGTTTTCAGTTAGTTTAATTGCATTTGATGACCGTGCAATGGTCACCTGGTGAGAAATAAATAGGATATTTCTATTTGTACAGCAAAATCATAAAGAAGTAGATTATCCGAGGCAAGCTTTCACTGCAAATATTCATGTTATTGGTGATTTTAGTCTGGGAGATTTCTGTGACTAACATTTCGTCTCCTAAGACTGCGGACATCATCAGGAGTTGTAAAGGGGTAGTTAGAGTTTTCAAACATAAATAAGCTCAGTAAGCCGAAATGCTTCGCGTACGTCACAGCAGGTCTCACGTGTACCACGAGCCGTGTCTGGCGGGGAGAAAGTAACTATTTCAGACGGGTTTCACTAATTATTCACTGCTGGTCTAAATGCATGCAAGTAACCAAGTTAAGACCTTTAGTGGATAGCTTTTCATTTGTATATTGGATCCACAAGGGTCCTCCACGGAGTCGAGTGATCGCGAAGACATGCCGACTAGTGTGACGTCAAAAGTTCGTTGCACGGCTCGTATTTTTCATGGGCTCCACTATGCTTTAAGATCACGGATTCGCATCGCTGTGTGTTACAGAGAACATACTGCAGAGCAGCTGCTGCTGCTTGCTTCATTTAGTCCTTAAGGCTCACAACTTTTCTAATTTCACTCCTTCTTCTTTACTGTTAAAACTGTTTTTCTGTTTTTAAATTTGCATGGTGTCTGTGTATATCCAGCATAGTAACGATTGGATCTTTATAAAACTGTAGCATGGGAGAAGCGACCCACCAGGGTAGCCGAGAGCGCTAACACGCTGCTTCCTGGACTTGGGTAGATGTGCCGGCCCCGGATCGAATCCGCCCGGCGGATTAACGACTAAGGCCGGTGTGCTGGCCAGCCTGGATGTGGTTTGTAGGCGGTTTTCCACATCCCACTAGGTTAATACCCACGATCCGCTTCAGTTACACGGCTCACAGACTTCTGAACACATTCGCACTATTCCATGGATTACACTAGATACAGACAGTTGGGGTACACTAGTTCCTTCCTGGGGGGTACGGGGTGGCGACAGTAAGGGTATCTGGCCACCCCTTAACATTAACATGCCACATCTGATTACCCAGCAGACCCCGCAATTCGGGATAAATGCTTGGAAAGAGAGAGAGCATGTAAGAAACAGTTTCGGTGGTTTACTGATCCCTGATGATATCGTCAGCATTAATAGGCAATATGATATGCACAGAAACATGGCTTAATGCTGACTGAAAAAATTCAGAAAGAATATAGACAACTAGGTTTAGTTCAAGGCGGTAATACACTCTGTGACGAAAGAAAACTGTGCACCACTAAGGAATTATCCGAATGGGACGGAGATCGATAGATATGACGTACATGTACACACGAATAAATGGTTACAGTTTCAGAAAATTTGATGATATATTGTAGAGGAAGACCTTCACAAATTGAGCAAGTCAATAACGCGTTGGTCCAACTCTGGCCATCATGCGAGCAGTTATTTGGCTTAGTACTGATTGACAGAGTTATTGGATGTCCTCCTGAGGGGACATCGTGCCAAATTCTGTCCAACTGGCGCAGTGGATCATCAAAATACCGAGATGGTCAAAGGGCTCTGCCCCTAATGCTTAAAGTGTCTTCAATTGGGGAGAGATCCGGCTACCTTGTTGGCCACTGTAGGGTTTGTCATGAACGAAGACAAACAGAAGAAACTGTAGCCGTGTGTGGGTTGTCATATATGTAACCCCAGGACGGCCTGCCATGAATACACCAAAACTAAGCGTAGAAAATGGTCGGGCAGTATGGCGGGCGACAGTCAGCTTTGTATGCCACTACCGTTCGGAGGGTCTCTAGACACTTCTTCGGCCTGGAATCTGATTGATTGGAGTAGAATTGTCTTCACTGATGCGTTCTGCTTCGAGCTGAGCCCTGATAACCTGCAAGGTTTCAGAAAGATAATACCCGCCGGCAAGAGTTTCTGCTGCTTGTCTTCGCATTTGACAAACGTTGACTTGGCCAGCAAGTTCGCCTGATCCCTCCCCAGTGAGAACGTTTGGAGCATTGTGAGCAGGGCTCTCTAACCATTCCGGAATTTTGACGATCTAACGTGACAGTTGGACAAGAATCTGGTACGCTATCTCCCAGGAGGATATCCAACAACTCTATCAATCAATTCCAAGCTGAATAACTACTTGCAAAAGGGCCAGAGAGGGAACAACGCGTTATTATTTGCTTAATTTGTGAAGCTCTTTCTGTTGAACGAATTATGCAATTTTTATGAAATTTTAATCATTGGTTTGTCTGTACAGTGTGAGGTAACGGACGAATTGTGGCACCCTGGAAATATTTTATGTTCGGAGTTGAGGCGGCCGCACGGGCCGCTCGGCCAGTAGGGGCCCGGCAGCAAACACGTGTTGCCGAACGTTAGCCGGACGAGAGGGGTAGCCCCAGCGCGTGGTCCAGCCGCGTGGCTGGGAATTTTGCTGTGACGAGGACGGTGCTTTGCGTCGATAATGGAGCGAGTGCCAAAGATGGCTGACTTTGTGAAACCTTAATGGCAGACATTTCACCGTTCGTATAGAAATTAATAGTAGCCAGATGAATCATAATACCTCAAAAAGAGACGTTTAGATTACCATTGTTTGAACGACTATTCTGATGGTGTAATCAGATTTTCAATATCTTCATTGGTCGAAAGTTTAGTGTCTGACGATAAATTATACAAGTAACACTCAGCAACGAATTTTCAAAATTTAACGCTTCATCCGATTTCGTCGCTCGACGTGTCTTTAGCAAGCTATTAGGGTAAACCTAAATTGGTATAAATTTCAGGCATGAAACGTGAATAGTACACGAGTTACTGGAAGTCAAAGTGGCCGATTACTATCAATCGCATCAGGCCATAAGAACTCCACAGTTACACAAAAAAAAGAAAGAAAACGATAGAAGCATGCTTATAAATATATTAATTCATCTATGTTTTTGTTTGTACAGGGGTCGAGAAAAGGACTCCCTGATTTCAAAATTAAATATCTCGAAAACAAGGATCGATAGAGAAATACAGGAAACGGTATGTTTATTGTGAAAGCTGTAAGAAGTTTATACAGCAGTTTGAAATAATAGTTACAAAAGCTGCTAACAGATGGCGCTGTAATCGCCATACGTAATGCCTAGTATAAATAGTGATCCGAAGCCCAGAGCGATCAATTTCACTATTGAAACGTGAAAGGAGGTTAGCGTACCGAAGGAAGAGATTAAAACCATGGACTCCATTGAACAACGTGTTTTTCTGGTGCTAGGGTACCACAGGTTAGAAGAGAGTCCTACGGCAACAAGGCGAAGTTTTCAAGCACTATTTAATGTTTCAAAAGGACCCGATGCGAAAACCATTCATACGCTCTTCGCAAAATTTCAACGAACATGCAGCGTAACTGATGATCTAGTGCGGCATATTGGCCGCAAACAAACCGCAGTTACGCCTGAAAATATCGCCACAGTTTCTGGAATTATTCAGCGAAATCCAATGTCATCCCTCCGTAGAATTGCATCTGAGACTAGTTTGACGCGTTCCAGCACGCAGAAAATACTGAGAAAGAGCCTACACATGTTTCCATTCAAAATTCAAACGCACCAGGCCATACCCGTACGAACTGTGCAACAGAGGGTTGCCTTTGCTAATCAGATGCTCACAATGATTGATAGTGAAGGATTTGGTGTTGGCTGCATCTGGTTTACAGATGAAGCACACTTCCACCTGAATGGCGATTTTGGGGTTCCGAAAAGCCGTATTGGTGTGAGGCGAAACCCCTGTATTCTCCTAAAGTTGCTGTGTGGGCTGCAGTATGCAGCAAAGGCATTATGGGCCCTCTTTTCATTCGAGAAACGGTCACTGGTGCACGTTACGTTGCAATTTTGGAACACTTTGTCGCCACACAGCAAGCGTTAGAGGATCGACCAGGTACTGAAAGGTTTATGCAAGATGGAGCCCGACCACATCGGACCGAACAAGTGTTTCGCTTTCTTGAGGAATGCTTCGGGAATCGACTCATTGCTTTGGAATATCCCAAATTTACTGGCGCAGGCATGGATTGGCCTCCATATTCGCCGGATTTGACTCCCTGTGACTTTTTTTGTGAGGTACAGTGAAAGACATGGTCTATCCGAAGCATCCCGCCACGCTGGACGAGCTTGAATCGGCGATCTCTGTGGCATGTGAATCCATTTCGGTTGAGACACTACGAAATGTGATGGCGAATTTCATTCTTCGTTTGCGCCACCTCTGTAGTGCCAACGGTGAACATTTTGAAAACATTGTGATGTGACTGTTTGCAAAGATTGTTTTCATATGATTATTTCACTTATGTGTGCTGATATGAGCTGTATAGCGTACAGCGCCATCTTTTAGCAGCTTTTGCGACCATTATTTCAAACTGCTGTATAAACTTCTTATAGCTTTCACAATAAACATACCGTTTACTGCATTCCTCTATCGATCTTTGTTTTCGAGATATTTAATTTTGAAATCAGGGAGCCCTTTTCTGGACACCCTGAATCTGATATGTACTATTCATAAAGAAACTGGTTAAATATTTACTTTGTTTTAGAAAGCACAAAGACATTAGGCTACTGGCCTAACTTTTGTTCTATTCCTTTGACATTTGTTTATTTGATTTTTGTTTATGTATCTAATAATGTGTTTTAGAGCGTGTTTATGGGCCGGCCGTAGAAATATTCATTTAATTTCAAGTTATTTAAATGTAAATCCAGTATTTCGAATGTTTTTCATTATGTTTGTGTGGATACATTGGCTTGGAGAGATGGAGGGGGCGCTCTAGCTAATCACAGCGCTCGTTACTAAGACAGACGCATAGAGGTTGGGGAGGAGCATCGTTTCCGGAGAGGACACTGGTAGTTCGGAACGGTGTGGCGCCAGGGACGGTCGCACGGGACACGGGAAGTGCTGGACGCGACGGCGCGACGGACGCACAGTCTCGGGAGAGGGACTTGGAGAGTGTCGAGCGGTTTGCGCATGGTCGCGGCAGACAGAAATATGTCGTAGTGCTGACATGTGCGCTTGTGAGATTTCCATGGCATCTGCAATGAAGGCGTAGAGTGCGTTTAGAAGTAAATATTTCGAGAGCTATGTCCTTACAAAACTCTACCATCTGGTGAGCAAGATGTATGAGACTGGCGAAATAACCTCAGACTTCAAGAAGAATATAATAATTCCAATCCCAAAGAAAGCAGGTGTTGACAGATGTGAAAATTACCGAACTATCAGTTTAATAAGTAACAGCTGCAAAATACTAACACGAATTCTTTACAGACGAATGGAAAAACTAGTAGAATCTGACCTCGGGGAAGATCAGTTTGGCTTCCGTAGAAATGTTGGAACACGTGTGGCAATACTGATCCTACGACATATCTTAGAAGAAAGATTAAGGAAAGGCAAACCCACGTTTCTAGCATGTGTAGACTTAGAGAAAGCTTTTGAAAATGTTGACTGGAATACTCTCCTTCAAATTCTGAAGGTGGCAGGGGTAAAATACAGGGAGCGAAAGGCTATTTACAATTTGTACAGAAACCAGATGGCAGTTATAAGAGTCGAGGGACATGAAAGGGAAGCAGTGGTTGGGAAGGGAGTGAGACAGGGTTGTAGTCTCTCGCCGATGTTATTCAATCTGTATATTGAGCAAGCAGTAAAGGAAACAAAAGAAAAATTTGGAGTAGGTATTAAAATCCATGGAGAAGAAATAAAAACTTCGAGGCTCGCCGATGACATCGTAATTCTGTCAGAGACAGCAAAGGACTTGGAAGAGCAGTTGAACGGAATGGATAGTGTCTTGAATGGAGGATATAAAATGAACATCAACAAAAGCAAAACGAGGATAATGGAATGTAGTCGAATTAAGTCGGGTGATGTTGAGGGTATTAGATTAGGAAATGAGACACTTAAAGTAGTAAAGGAGTTTTGGTATTTGGGAGCAAAATAACTGATGATGTTCGAAGTAGAGAGGATAGAAAATGTAGACTGGCAATGGCAAGGAAAGCGTTTCTGAAGAAGAGAAATTTGTTAACATCGAATATAGATTTAAGTGTCAGGAAGTCATTTCTGAAAGTATTTGTATGAAGTGTAGCCATGTATGGAAGTGAAACATGGACGATAAATAGTTTGGACAAGAAGAGAATAGAAGCTTTCGAAATGTGGTGCTACAGAAGAATGCTGAAGATTAAATGGGTAGATCACATAACTAATGAAGAAGTATTGAATGGGATTGGGGGGAGGAGAAGTTTGTGGCACAACTTGACCAGAAGAAGGGATCGGTTGGTAGGACATGTTCTGAGGCATCAAGGGATTACCAATTTAGTATTGGAGGGCACCGTGGAGGGTAAAAATCGTAGAGGGAGACCAAGAGATGAATACAGTAAGCAGATTCAGAAGGACGTAGGTTGCAGTAGGTACTGGGAGATGAAGAAGCTTGCACAGGATAGAGTAGCATGGAGAGCTGCATCAAACCAGTCTCAGGACTGAAAACCACAACACAACAACAACACGTTGTTGTTCATAACTAATTAAGTGCAGTAGGAGTCTACTGTTTCCCTGTTATTCAACTTATATTTTATTTAATTGATGGAACATCGACACCAAAAAGAGTTTTGCAGAAATATACCGCATTCTCAAAAGTACTTCTACTATCGTACTCATGATTTAAAGTCTTTAAGATAGTACCTCCAGATTTTATTTAATTGCAATCTTTCGTTTATAAATTTATATGTTACTTTCATAATTCGCAATTGGCGAGTGATAGAAACCTTCGACCATTCGATTAATGTGTGTATTCTTATCATATACTATAGACTCAGCAGTATTTTGCCTGTAATGCGGCAACTATGTACCCCAGCCCCTAGACAACGAAACTAGCCAAACTTTTAATATTTAAACTGTGAGTCGGAGCGTACGTAGTTGAGGGCCACCAACATCATTTCATTCATTATTATTTGAGTGCCCGCAACATGCACGACATATCTACCGACTATCGTCCCATTCGCATAATTTCCTTGTGGATAGTAGTCATTTTTCTTATCTTACGTTGTACAATGTGGGAAAACCTGTATTCCGGTATTTCAGACACTGCGGGTCTTTGCGGCATAAAAATGCACAACAGATCTTATAAACTATTACTATACATATTATTACCCTTATTGTCGTTGAGGTAGCGTACTGTAATGATCAAAGACTGGAAAAAGATATAAGTTCCGCGAAATGTGGTGGAGCACATCCTGTTTCCTTTCTTGTGCTGCAAATGGTGACAGTTGTAATACCAGTTTTTTGTAATGACTGCAGGTTCCATGCTTTCCCTAGAATAGCTGATTCGAATCCTGTGGGATACACATAGTGAACCTGATTTGAGTGACAAAATTTCAAAGGTTGTTCAAGAACATTTTCTGAGGTTTTTGAATAAGATTTTCGTGATTCTCGCTGGCTCCTTACAGAGGAATTACATATATTTGACCGATCGAGGTGGCATACAGGTTAGCACACTGGACTTGCAAGTGGAAGGACGACGATTCAATCCCGCGTCCGGCCCTCCTGATTTAGGTTTTCCGTGATTTCCCTAAATCGCTTCAGGCACATGCAGGGATGGCTCCTCTGAAAGGGCACGGCCGACTTGCGTCCCCATCCTTACCTAATCCTATGAGACCGATGAACTCGCAGTCCGGTCTCCTCCCCAAATCAACCCAACCCAACATATCTTTGTATGTGCATTACACTAAAAATATGTGCACAGCTGTGCGAACGTCGACAGAATGCACTGCGTGTCTTGTTTCGAAACAAATTTGTTATATTCACTCACAACATTTGTAGTTGATGAATGAAACAATACCCGTTTTACTTTTCGCCATCAAGCTTACTTGCAATACTGGTCGAATGGATTTCGGGTTTCTTTGTTCGTCAGTGTTAGTTGTACGTTATTAGTGACACACAGCAATATGGGTAGGTTTCTTAATGAATAACTGATACGTGTTCAGTGAATGGAATGGAAGAGGAGCACAAGGACTCTGTGGTGAGCTGCTCCTGCAGTGTCCAGCACCGCATCACAGCACTTCTGCTTCTACCTAAGGGTTGCTGCTCCATTACCGTCATTTGTATTGTATATTTTGGTCATTGCATACTACTGGCTTTTTCAGTGTTCTGAACGCATTTTCCAAAAAACGAAAGTGATTGGGGTAACAAAACGAGCATCTACATCTACAGTTACAAACATACTCCGCAAAACACAGTATGCTGATGGAGGAGGGTACGTTGTACCAGTGCTGGTCATTCCCTTCCCTGTCCCACTCGCAAATACAGCGAGGGAAAGCGACTGTCTGTGTGCCTCCGTATGAGCCCTAACTTCATTCATTTTTATTTGTGGTCCTCATGCGAAATTTACGTTGGAAGCAGTAATCTTCAGATGCCAGTTCTCTAAATTTTTTAAATAGTGTTCCTCGAAATAACTCCGCTTTCCCCCCAGGGATTCCCAGTTACGTTCCCGAAGCATTTCTGTAATAGTAGCGTCGTGTTCGAACCTACCTGTAACAGTCTAGTAGCCAGTTCTGAATTGCTTCCATACTTTCCTTTAATTCGACCAGGTGCAGATCCCGGACACTGTAGCAGTACTCAAGAACGGGTCGCACTAGTGTCCCATTTGCGGTCTCGTTTACAGATGAACCGCACTTCTCTAAAATTCTCCCAATAAACCGAAGTCGACATTTCGACTAACCTAACACTACCCCTATATTTCATATAGCTTTGCAACGTTACGTCAAGATATTCTGACTCTGCTAACGAGCACACTGCTAATGCTGCATTCGAACATTGTTGTTGTTGTTGTTGTGGTCTTCAGTCCTGCGACTGGTTTGATGCAGCTCTCCATGCTACTCTATCCTGTGCAAGGTTCTTCATCTCCCAGTACCTACTGCAACCTACATCCTTCTGAATCTGCTTAGTGTATTCGTCTCTTGGTCTCCCTCTACGATTTTTACCCTCCACGCTGCCCTCCCATAATAAATTGGTGATCCCTTGATGCCTCAGAACATGTCCTACGAACCTATCCCTTCATCTAGTCACGTTGTGCCACAAACTTATCTTCTACCCAATCCTATTCAACACCTCCTCATTAGTTATGTGATCTACCCATCTAATCTTCAGCATTCTTCTGTAGCACCACATTTCGAAAGCTTCTATTCTCTTCTGGTCCAAACTATTTATCGTCCATGTTTCACTTCCACACATGGCTACACTCCATGCATATAATTTCAGAAACGACTTCCTGACTCTTAAATCTATACCCGATGTTAACAAATTTCTCTTCTTCAGAAACGCTTTCCTTGCCATTGCCAGTCTACATTTTATATCCTCTCTACTTCGACCATCATCAGTTATTTTGCTCCCCAAATAGCAAACTCCTTTACTGCTTTAAGTGTCTCATTTCCTAATCTAATTCCCTCAGCATCACCCGACTTAATTCGACTACATTCCATTACTATCCTTTTTGCTTTTGTTGATGTTCATCTTATATCCTCCTTTCAAGACAATGTCCATTCCGTTCAACTGTTCTTCCAAGCCGGCCGCGGTGGTCTCGCGGTTCTAGGCGCGCAGTCCGGAACCGTGCGATTGCTACGGTCGCAGGTTCGAATCCTGCCTCGGGCATGGATGTGTGTGATGTCCTTAGGTTAGTTAGGTTTAATTAGTTCTAAGTTCTAGGGGACTAATGACCACAGCAGTTGAGTCCCATAGTGCTCAGAGCTATTTGAACCATTTTTTTGTTCTTCCAAGTCCTTTGCTGCCTCTGACAGATTTACAGTGTCATCGGCGAACCTCAAAGGTTTTATTTCTTCTCCATGGATTTTAATACCTACTCCGAATTTTTCTTTTGTTTCCTTTACTGCTTGCTCAATATACAGATTGAATAACACCGTGGCGAGGCTACAACCCTGTCTCACTCCCTTCCCAACCACTGCTTCCCTTTCATGTCCCTCGACTCTTATAACTGCCATCTGGTTTCTGTACAAATTGTAAATAGCCTTTCGCTCCCTATGTTTTACCCCTGAAACCTTTAGAATTTGAAAGGCGTTGTGTGCTGGGTGTTGTGTGCTGTCCTTAGGTTAGTTAGGTTTAAGTAGTTCTAAGTTCTAGGGGACTGATGACCACAGATGTTAAGGCGCCTAGTGCTCAGATCCAGTTGGGCCAGTTATATATATTGAAACTAACGGCGGTCCTGTCACACGTCTCTGGGTTATGAGTAAATCGTAACTACATTAGCACTAAGCAACGAGCCACCGGAGATAAAGGGTCCCGTATAACAAAACACCCGGAAAATATCCCTGCACAGCCTCCAAAATTTCTTCGGTGAGTTCTGGTTCACCCTTTACACTGTAAATGAAGTGAATGATTGTCGACGTGACGTCACCAAGACAGAGATAGGCTAATCCATAATCCCGTAGGCTGTGATCGCAGGCTTCACGCTTCCGGTAAGAGTTTAACGACCATACGAGGAGTGTCAGACGCGATTGAACTTTGTTTCACTTCAATTATTTCCAGTATTCGTGTGTATTCGTATATCGAAACTGTAAACAAACTGTCGGAGATACTTACTACATAAATTGTAATTTTCTCGTTATGTAGGCACTCTTCGTTTAATCGTGTGCAGCATATTCTTCTTGCTGTTAAAAAGAGTGGACAGATTGGTCTGTTTCATGTTCTAGGACTTCGAAATAAGGAGTATCTGTGTTGTCCTGTAATCACAGTACTAACTAGGAATTAAAGTACTTCACCAATCTGGTGTACAAAGGTGATAAACGTCGTCATAAGTTGTTGTAAGCAACTCATTGTGCAAATTTCAACCCGACTACTATAGTTCACTCTTAGTATTTCGGTTGGAAGGGACGTAAATACTGAAGATAAAATAAGGAAAGCGGAAGGTCCTGTGTTAGCGATTTGCGTGAAAATTTTCAAATTAACTTCAGACAATGTATCCCTTTGTTTCCTGGACTACGATCTCATAAATTTAGAATAAGATGCGAGCAGAACGAACTTAAAATTTTTCATTGAGTTCAAAAATAGATTGAACGCTTTGACCTGAAGATGACGAGTAGCATTCTTGTCGACACGTTGTGACAATGTCACGCCATGACTCGGCTGATAACCCGAGAAGATTTAATCGTTGAAATTCACCGAAAAAGGCTGCATTTCCGTTGAGAGCTAAGTTTTGGTTACTTTTCGTTTCACAGATTTTGCTTCTAAGACGCCCTGTTCTATTTGTATTCTTAAAATGTTTCAAAAAATGGTTCAAATGGCTGTGAGCACTATGGGACTTAACTTTCGAGGTCATCAGTCCCCTAGAACTTAGAACTACTTAAACCTAACTAACCTAAGGACATCACACACATCCATGCTCGAGCCAGGATTCGAACCTGCAACCGTAGTGATCGCGCGTTCCAGACTGTAGCGCCTAGAACCGCTCGGCTACCCCGGCCGGCAAAATGTTTCAGAGATTTCAGTGCAGACGTGTGTCTGGATAGTTGTGAGGTAACTTCTGTGCCACGTAGCATTAAAGTTTAATTTCTTATATTAGCTAAAGCTCCAACTATGAGCATTTTTCGAAAGTGAAAGAAAGAATCAATGTTTTAAATGATTGCCTATAAAATTATATTGAAGGTTATATTGAAAGTTATATTGAAGGTAACACTGGTGAAGAATGTTTAACACACGCTGAAGTGACTCCGGTATCTTAGGGAATAGTCATGTGACTTCATTACATCATCGTTGCACGGTTATATGAACACAGTTCGGTTTTCTGAGTTTGTTTGTGTTTTAAAACACTAAATAAGTTTTTATAGCCTCTGGTTATGTCTCCGGTCTTACACGACGTAATGCCATGAACTGAAAGGCTGTTACTGGTGGTATACACTGACGAACATGCACTACAGACAGTCAGAGATAAAATACATGCCTGTTGAAGTGGGATTGCCGCAGCTGGTTTGCACCTCTGCCATACACGTTATTGTTTGCGTATCTATGCCAACGCCTCAGTGTCGTCTCACTCCTAGATAACTATGGTCTTTCAGTATTTGTTTTAGAGGCCATCTGCGCTTCGCTGTTGCATGCTGATGGCAGTGCTGCCAGCTGTTAAGACTTTTTCACACTATCGACTTTCTTGTCTCAGGTAACTACTCGAGACAAATGAGTCTACCAGCAGCAGCGCCCCTTGGGCTTTATTGCAGTACTGAATTTTGTGTGTTTCAAACATAGACATTGTAAAAATAATTACACTCCCCGACGGCGCTGTAGTCGCGGAGTAGTTTGGAACTTTGGCTGGACGCCATTGTCACAGTAAGTGTCTGGCAAGTAGAAGTGTATTGTGTATTTATTTGCAGGTTTCCTGTTTCAGAACCAAAGCTTTTAGAAAAATGGTTAAATGCTATCAAGGGGCAAAGTTACCAACCGCTAGGAAACCATTTTCTATGTCCGGAACATTTCGAAGGAAGTTGTTTTCCTGCGTGCAGTGTAAATTGCAAGGGGCTAAAAGACAGTTCTTTCGTTCTCCGAACAACATATAACGAAATTTAATTATTTTTGTCAACCATAAGGGGTATCATATTTTAACTATAGATCTTTAATGACACTGATGTGCAGAAAGAAGAAATTTCGCGAGTTAGTTTACCACCACAATGGCTGCTATTCAACTTGTCCGCTGTACACTACAGACGAGTTAAGGGATTGTGGGGGTTGGTTTTGCGTGCTCATTTTCGTTTACATGTCAGCACCAAAACTGAGTGCGTTGTTAGAGCTGTCTGTTGTGCAATTTGTCATCTGAACGGTGAAAGTGAGGTTATGAGTGACTATCCTGTTTATGAAACATTCGAAATTTGATAACAAAATGTAGGAACAAGTTGTTATATTAGACTATGTTAATAGCCAAAGCCGAATTCATAGTGGAACTTCTTGGCAAAGGTGGCAAGGTAAATTCTTTACACTGCTAACGACTGAAAGAAGAGGAAAAATTTTATCCAAAAATTTTCGAACGTATGCATTTGTTTTCTCGAGAAAATATATACTTGCAAACACACGTAATAATATCTAGAACGCAGTAAAGAGCGCCTTTTCCTTTATTCTCTGTATCTTGTTTTCTTGCTAAGTGCTAATAACATTTAAAATTATTTTTCTTGTCTTATAATCTTACATTTTCACGGTAGAAATAATTTTCATTAAAACACGTTTATCTATTTACGTTTTTGTTTATGCATAGAGTAGGCTTTTTCTTTATAGAATGTAAATACGTTTTCACCTCTGTTGAAGGAAAGCGCTAGTAGGAAGAAATATTTTTGTAACTTTGCAATGTGCCACGAAAACAAAGCAAACAACACTGTAAAGATTAAGAAGTCACAGCAGCATAAAATCAACTTCTATAATAGGAATGAGCTCGATCAGAATAAGTTGATTCCCGGTGTTAACAGACGCCGCCACAGTCCCTTGTTTCTGCGCATGTGCAGTGTGCAGATAACTCGGAAATTTAGAACTCCGCACTCTGCTCCATGTGCAAATCACTGACTTCATAGATACACCCACATCGTTGTTGGTTGCTGACTCACACGCAGTCACAAAAAGCGCAAGCAACGTGCTTAGTCGATTTTGACCAGAAAGTCGCTCGTGTAAAAACAGAGGGCTGCATTTGAATACGACTCGCACTGTTGAAAGATTTTACGTCACCGTTCAGGAAATTTCGGGCTCTGTTCGATCTTCTGATCGCCTTGAGATTAGTGACTTCTGTTGGTACTATCACAACAACCTGTCTTCGCGTTTTTAACGCGCTGTGGATTTTAATAATTAAAGTAACTGTGAAAAATGGACTGAAACATCTTCTAGACCACAGGTCATGCGTAACAATGGCAACTAACTATAAATTAAACATTGCAAACATGATTCTGTCCAACAAGTAACTAGCAGTAGAAAAAGACAGTTTTATTTACAAAACAAATACGATTCTGTCCAGTTCTCGAGTTTTCGCGCATCCTGGGATCTAGTGATATCTGATGGTACTATCTCCTAGACGAGTCTCGCCGGTGTAATTCATTCTCGCGACAATAATTATAGACACTTAATTGACATATAATTCCTTAGTTCGGCATTTAACTCTAGATTTAATTATCTTCATTATTTCATCTGAATGTGTCCATCTTGTTTTGAAACTGATTAAAATGCGGTAACTTTTTTATCTCTTATTCTAATATGAACAGGGACTGAATTGTTCAGTAGTAACCTACTTGGTAAATCATTATCGCCTCTCTTAAATAAATAAGATGATATATTGGGTTCAATAAAGTATCATATTTTCGTGGACAAACTTTTCGTCTTTGTGTGTTGCCGTTACTTCAAAATCAGCATAAATGGTTACATATGCATAGGTACCAGTATTCTACTAGAACTCTAACATAAATTTGTTCAAACACGGTAGGAGACTGCGCAGCGGTAGAATTTAATTCTGCTTTCTTCAGTGTTTTATGGGATTGTCAGATTTTGAGCGGAACCATAGCTTATTGCGTAGCCACTCCACTAACACCGCGCAAGTCAAATGTTATGTGATTATTCGAACGAACTCGATACTGTATACAATGCTGCGGCGTATTGGGAAATCTGGAGCCCATTCGAAAGCTGGTACCTCTTTTCCAGCCCCAGTAAAACGGGCTTTGGGGATCTTTTCTTCAGCATAGAGTGTTGTAGCATACAGCACAGTCTTTCGGCGTGAATTCGGCAGTGGCGCATCGAGGCTTGGGCGCCATGAGGCCCCGAAAACGTCTGGGGGCCATCCTACAAATGGTTGAAATGGCTCTGAGCACTATGGGACTAAACATCGGAGGTCATCAGTCCCGTAGACATAGAACTACTTAAACCTAACTAACCTAAGGACATCACACACATCCATGCCCGAGGCAGAATTATAACCTGCGACCGTAACAGCAACACGGTCCTGGACTGAAGCGCCTAGAACCGCTCGGTCACAGAGGCCGGCTGAGCCATCCTACCTAATAAGTTACTTTTTTTTTGCCGCCCATCTAGAGCTGAGATGTAATCAGCATGAAATACGCAATATTTGTCGCTTTATATGTTTGCACCAAACGTTCAGACTGATGATCGTACCGTGAACTGCTAGTACCATGGAGTGAGTGCCTAAGCATAGTCCGAGACTTGGGTAGTGACATGGGAACGTATAACTAGTGAGGCCTAACCTTTCCCCTCCTATTTGTTTTGTAGCTCTTGGAGATCTTTACGATGGAGGGCCTAAGTATTTATGGTCCAAACAACGTTTCCTAAGTTTCATGCTTTATCTTCAACCATTGTTCGTACCCTTTCCTCTCCATAATCTGCTCATCAGTTTGTAGCATCCGTTCTCCTTGGTGCTCGAACGTAACAAAGGAAACTGTTGTGCTATCAGCAGTTAGTATCAGACCTTGTTTATTATTTTCGAGGTTAATTAACACTGTTATTAATTGAACTGAGCATGCATGAACAAGCAGTCTTGTTGGCAGAGTGGGGGAGACAGCACTACAAAGTGATACAGTGCTATAATTACATACAGTTAACACCCAAGTGTCTTAGCAATATATTATTAAATATCAACTACATAAAATTAATGAACACAAAAAGGACCGCAAAAGTTTCCAAATAGTAATCAAAAACAAAGTAAAGCGCAATTATACGAAAATAGAATTTCTCGTGTGAAACAAATGCATGTAACAGCTTTTAAATGTTTTGCGACTTTGTTAATCGGATTGACTAAAAAACAATGAGGAAGTTTGAGTGGAACTCGTCAGTAAACTTGGGAGGAATAGAAATTTGGAAGAACCGACAACAAGAGAGAACTAGAAAAACTGAGGGCACTTGGTTGCAACTTTCTGAGCTTGCTAACCAGGAAATATTGTATTGATTATTATAACCTTACGAAGAAGGTAAGACATCTAAAAGAAAAGGGACTTTGTTATAGCCGGCCTGTGTGGCAGAGCGGTTCTAGGCGCTACAGTCTGGAACCGCGCGACCGCTACGGTCCTCAGATGTTAAGTCCCAAAGTGCTCAGAGCAATTTATGAACTTTGTTATAATGGCCGTCTTCCATCCTTAAGAAAATATTGCCGAGCGGGGTAGCCGAGCGGTCTAAGGGCGCTTTTTCACGGTGCGTGCTGCTGCCCCCGTCGGAGGTTCGAGTCCTCCCTCTGGCATGAGTGTGTGTTGTCATAGAGTAAGTTAGTGTAAGTTAGACTAAGTAGTGTGTAAACTTGGGGACCGATGAACTCAGCGGTGTGCTCCCATAAGACCTTACCACAAATTTCCAAGAAAATATTGTTTTGTTTACCCCTTATGGTTTTACAACTCTAATTACTCCGAAAAATTGGACGCCCACTCAAGGAATGAACTGGAGTATTTCTCGCTTCATTATCAAACACACAGCTTAATCTTCAAATTTTAAGACGTATTTAATAAATCCGAAATTTGCATTGCTTATTTTGGTGGATAAAGCATTAGTAAATTAGCTTACTTTGGACACTTTCATTTATTAATGGCGTGTATAATAATTGTCTGGGGAAATTACAGGTAGAAAATATTCATTTCACAGTAACGTGCTGTAGGGCAATATGTAGTGCACATCTTCGAACATCACGTAGACAATTTCTTAAAAAATTAGAAACACTAATAACAGTTCCCCAATCAAATATTCTCTTATACAGTTTGTTGTGTAGAATGAAGTTCAATTTGAAAATAATAGTGGCTGTAATAAAAGTGACACTAGGAACTAGAATACTCTCTGCTATCGACAACTTAAACTTACTCTTACACAGAAACCAGCAAAGTATGCTTCCACGAAAGTATTTAACCACCTCCGTTGTGAATTAAAGATGCTGAAGGGTAAAAAAAAATTCAGAAAAAAATTTAATTCACATCTGCTTGACAAATCCTTCTGCTTCATAGATGAATGTGGTTGGGTTACATTTATCAAATTTTATTATAGGTTAAGATTAAAAAGTCCCGTATGTTTCCACACAGAAAACGTATCTTATTTGTAAACCTGCTGACGTGTTCCATATCTCGATTGTGAACCACGCAACAGGAAAAAACCAAACTAGGACTCATTTTTGTCGTGAGCCTGCAAACTTACTAATTTTCCACTTCATAACAATCTTTATACAGTGTAGTGCCACAAAATGAGTTTTATTACTGTCCAGTATTCGATCTTTTTCTCTCAGTTTAACGGACTCTCACGAAATTCTTGAACTGAATTAATATTTCCTTGTACCTCTGTCAAAAGATTGTGGACAACACTCGTTCAACACTTTCCAAAGATTTAGGCTGCGGCCATTTCAAGCAGTACTCCCATTTTAATCCACACGCTCGACCGTTGATAGTCAGTACACCTGAGACTCTGCCATTTCAAGTCTCTGGCTCTTCCACCCACTGCCTCGCTCCGTGAAGATCTCATGCAATAGTTGGACAAATAGCTTCGTTTGGTAATAAGATGGGTGTGTAACTCTCGATATCTTAAATCTAACCGACTAATACTCTTACCATAGAATGGCCTACACAACAGTGTTCCGTACTCTCCTTTCACTGGTGTGTTGCATGTACACCATACATACTACTACAGCGCCACATGACAATAAGTGAAACTGGAAACAGGCATGATAAAAGTAAGATAAAATGTTTTGTCACCAATAAGCAATTATTAAAAGTAGTTTGTATTTATCTCTGTTCCTATCCATCCCTGTTGAAAGAGTTTCTGCACACTGTAATACACCGCATTCTATCACTAAGTCACATGTACATGAATCGAAAGAACCGTTGTGCATTGTGGGCGAGTGTGGTCTGTGTAAAGCACCCTGAGAAAACTCACCACATTGACGGCAATTGTCAGTTCCCAGTTGTCCTCATTAAGGACCCCAGCGTTGTTTATGACGATGTCGAGGCCACCAAACGTTGTCGACGCTTTCTTGAAGGCTTCTGTAAACAAGCAAAGAGAATTTAATGAAGTATCAGGTATAATGAATCTTGCAGCTGTATCCTATTCATCCATTCCTCTGAGTGCTTTCATTCTGAATTTTTCTTTATTAAAGGAGAAATACTTGCAGCATACCAGACATCAAATCGATATCGCAGACCTCGTGTCCGCGATATGAAAGGCAACGAAAGCTCCACCAGGATTTTATAAGAGGTCTTTGTATGTGTCCACAGTGGATTGTATCAGCAATGCCCAGTTTCAGAAAAAAGCGGAAATCCATACAAAGCGCAGACGCAGAGGTAGAGGAAAATTCATTCCAGAGATATCCCCGTACTCAACAAGCCGACTGATAAATTCTTGCCCCAGAAATTACAACCTAGCGTGAGAAGTTACTACACATGGACAGGGCTGAAGAATCGGGGTAAGCAAGAGGGTTATTGTCGAGTTGAATTCTTGATGTCGTCGGATGAGCAGATGTCTGCCAGGACTTTTGTACTAATTTAATTTGATGTGCTAAAACATGACGTGGCTGTCTCAAGTATCACTGTCTATTTAAAATCCTTGATATATTTTCGTTATTCAATTTCAAAAATAATTGAGGCATTTATGCTACTCTCGAATACCAACAGTATTCCGACGCATTTGTTTATTTTGTAGTAGCCCAATAGAGATCCTGTTGCTAACGATATGAACAGAATTTATCTATGTTTCAGTTCAGTTGGTGATTGGTTTGGTAACGTCAAATTTTCGAGCCATAGCGCGCCATTACACGCCGATTTGCCTTCATTACAAATCGAACGTTGTCATGAAGTAAGATTAATGTTTTTGTATAATGGAAAACATTTTGTCCGCCTTATGTTATATATTATCACGGTCTGTCGTCACAAATCTTATCTGCTCCTCAACAACGACTCTGAACTGACCACTATGAAATCAGAGATAATTTTGGCCAACAGTGGGTGTGAATTTAGTCAGAATCGAAATTTTATGACATATCATTGTTTGTCATGCTCCTGCTGTGGTCACTTGGATGTATTCCGATTCCGAACAATTCCTTTTCGGATGAAATACGTACGAGGGAAGTTTCGAAAATAAGTTGCTCCATTGGTCTTTTAAGTGAAGATGGTACACCAGGTGACAGAAACAAACGCCATTCGAATATACGTTAGTTGCTGGTTCAACGACGAAAGGCGCCTCAGCGAAGGAGGAATGAAGCACGCACAGAGCGCAGCAGAAGAGAGTATCAACATACTGGCGCGTCAGATGTTTTTCGAGTACACATCACGACGGTGTAGACCTCGTCATTAAACACAGATCCGCCATACAACGAGAGAGAGAAAGGCTCTTTGAGTGAAGGTGTTGTGCTGTTGGACGACCACGCGAAACCACACACAGCAGGGCTCACACAAGATCAGCTTCGTCGCTTTGGATGGGAAAGACTAGATCAGGCGGCTTACAGCCCCGATATTGCCCTATCTGACTTTCGCCTGTTGCCTGCACTGAAAGCCCCACTACCAAACCAATGCTGAGGTGGAGAAGGCTGTGGGACAATTCTTTGCCTCACAGGGCACCGCGTTTTACCAGAGTGATTCTTCAAATTGACTGCACACTGCGACAAATGTGTCGAAGTCGGTGGCGACTATGTCGAAAAATAGTGCATGTTGTATAGTTCATAACGCCATGATGTATTTACTTCTGGCAGTAAAATTCCCATTTTTAAAAAAATGACGAGACTTACTTTCGGAACTTCCCACGTACATTCATTTCTATTCCGTTACATTTCTTCCTCGATTTTAAATGGCACCCATTACATTTTATATGAACAAGCTATTCAGACACGACATACACGGAAGAATGTATACAGTGTGTGCGACCAATTATTCCGCATTGTTATTATTATATTGTCAACAGTGAAATTGAATAACATCTTGATTTTTCCCAGTGGTTCCAATGGCTCTGGGCGCTATGGGACTTAACTGCTGAGGTGATCTGTCCCCTAGAACTTAGAACTACTTAAACCTAACTAACCTAAGGACATCACGTACGTCCATGCCCGAGACAGGATTCGAACCTGCGACCGTAGCGGTCACTAGGTTCAAGACTGTAGCGCCTGGAACCACTTTGCCACTGCGCCCAGCTGATTTTTCCCATTCTTGGGTCAAATGGTTGAAATGGCTCTGAGCACTATGAGACTTAACTTCTAAGCTCATGAGTCCCCTAGAACTTAGAACTACTTAAACCTAACTAACCTAAGGACATCACACACATCCATGCCCGAGGCAGGATTCGAACCTGCGACCGTAGCGGTCTCGCGGTTCCAGACTGTAGCGCCTAGAAACGTTCGGCCACTTCGGCTGGCTTTCCCATTCTTATCGTCAAGTGTATCATGAAATTAATAGTATTACTTTAATTTGAAACGCTTAAATACATTATTTGTTATAGGGAAGCAAGATGTGAATACTTTCATTTTCTAACTAAATCGCTAACGACAGAAACCGAGCGAGGTGGCTCAGTGGTTAGCACACTGGACTCGCATTCGGAAGGACGACGGTTCAATCCCGTCTCCAGCCATCCTGATTTAGGTTTCCCGTGATTTCCCTAAATCGTTTCAGGCGAATGCCGGGATGGTTCCTTTGAAAGGGCACGGCCGATTTCCTTCCCAATCCTTCCCTAACCCAAGCTTGCGCTCCGTCTCTAACGACCTCGTTGTCGACGGGACGTTAAACACTAACCACCCCCACCCCCCCCCCTTACCACAGAGGCTAGATATTATGTAAATTGAAGGTGGAGGGGGGAGGAAGGAAAGGAAGGGGAAGAAGCTATTGATGCCAGCTGCGCCAGCACTTTATACGGAATCAGCGGCGACAAGTGAAAATTTGTACTGACCGGGATTCGAGCTTGGGATTATGTCGGCAACCCACTAGGCCGACCCACATTTACATCTAGTGGCGCCTGTCTGCACTCCAGTGGGTGGTGCTTGTAGCGTACAGATCACTGTGCGCCGTGTTTTATTAGACTGTGTGTTATTTTCCGACCAGATGGCAGTGGCAGATATGCCGACAGATCTGCCTTCTATTTCAAGCAATGTTCAAACGAATGTCCAATTTGTTTCCTAAAATTTTAGGCGACGTTCTTAATATGTTAAACCGGTGACTGGATCACCTTTTTATTTTTTATTTTATTTTTTTTTTCCATGGTCATTGAGTCGCATTTCCCTGTGCCTTTGTTTTAGCTCTTCTGTAGTTTTACCACTGTTTTAATCCCGTGTATGACACCTTTGACCCTTTTTCCGTTGTCTTAAGGGGTGCGAGGCAGGGCGATTGTCTGGGTCAACGCGAGTGAGGTAGGAGTGGTGACTGAGTGTTATTTTATAGGTTTCCACTTGACTGCATCACAACAATTTTAGTCATTTTCTCCACATTTGCTTCTTTTAGGATGTGTAAGGGCACTGATAACCTCGGTGTTGAGCGCCAGTAAGCTTCAAACAAACAGTCGAAGGTCGTTGTGTATCCACACTCAAGGTGGTGGATTCATTGCCCATCGAGGCGAATCAGTTATATGAACGCGTGGTGTCTGTTCTTTCGAACATGTCCGAAAGAAGAGACACCACGCACTTATATGAAGGCTAATTAAATAAATTTAAAAAGTAAATCTGCGTCCCTCTAGGCTGAATATATTTTTCTAAATTTTTGAAAAAAGCTATAAAACTCGATTCATCCAGCTTGCGTCTATCAAGGAACAGCCTCAGATTTTTCGGAACAGCTGCACTATACTACGTAGAAAATCCTACTGAAATATATTCGTCAGTTAAAGAGAGGGTAGTGAACTTCCATTATTACAGAAGGACAGGTGTTATTCACTAACCGGCCGGCGTGACCGAGGGTTTCTAGGCGCTACAGTCTGGAACCGCGCGACCGCTACGGTCGCAGGTTCGAATCCTGCCTCGGGCATGGATGTGCGTGATGTCCTTAGGTTAGTTAGGTTTAAGTAGTTTTAAGTGCTAGGGGACTGATGACCTCAGCAGTTAAGTCCCATAGTGCCCAGAGCCATTTGAACTATTTCGTTATTCACTACATTGTAACAATTACATCACATAAGAAAACATTGCGGCACTCAGAATAAATATAGCATTGTACTCCTGCACACCATCGGCGAATATGTAAATGGTTAGAGCTGAATTCTCTGTGACAAATAGAACGACCACCAGAGTGGGTTATTGTCGTTCGTGTTTAGTGGTATTAGACTGGAAAGTCGCACAGACCACACAAACATTCAAGAAACGTAGTAAGAGTAATCCACTAAATTATAGGCCCATATCATTAACTCCGATATGCGGCAGGATTTTGAAACGTATATTGTGTTGGAACATTGTGAATTACTTCGAAGAAAACGGTATATTGGTACACAGTCAATATGGATTTTGAAAACATCTTTCTTATGAAACACTCTTTACTTGTATGAAGTGCTAAGTACTATTTACATGGGATCTCAGATTGATTCGGTATTTATGGATTTTCGGAAGGCTTTTAACTTTGTACTATACAAGTGGCTTGTAGTGAAATTGTGTGCTTATGGAATACCGTCTCGGTTATGTGGCTGGATTCGTGATTTCCTGTCAGAGAGGTCACAGTTCGTAGTAACTGATGGAAAGTCATCAACAGAAGTGATTTCTGGCGTTCTCCAAGGTAGTGTTACAGGCCCTTTGCTATTCTTTATCTATATTACCATTTGGCAGACAATCTGAGCAGCCGTCGTAGGTTGTTTGCAGGTAAATCTGTCGTTTATTGATTAATAATGCAATAAGAAGATCAAAACCAATTTGCAAAACGATTTAGAAAAGGTATCTGAATGGTGTGAAAATTGGCAATTCGCCATAAATAACGAAAAACGTGAAGTCATCCACATGACTGCTAAAAGGAATTCGTAAAACTTCGGTAACTCGAGAAATCAGTCAAATTCAACAAAATACCTAGGAACTACAATAATGAACAACTTAAATTGGAAGGTATACATAGAAAATGTTGTGAGGAAGACTAACCAAAGACTGCGTTTTACTGGCAGGACACTTAGAAAATGTAATAGATCTACTAAGGAGACTGCCTACACTACGCTTGTCCGTTCTCTTTTAGAATACTGCTGTACAGTGTGGGATCGTTACCCGATAAGATTGACGGAGTACTTTGAAAAAGTTCAAAGAAGTGCATCACGTTTTGTATTACCGGGAAATAGGGGAGAGAGTGCCACTGAAGTGATGTAGGATTTGGGGTGGACATCATTAAAACAATGGCGTATTTCCTTGTGGCGGAATCTTCTCACGAAATTCCAATCCCCAACTTTCTCCTCCAAATGCGAAAATATTTTGTTGACACCGATCTACATAGGGAGAAACGATCAGCATGATAAAATAAGGGATAACAGAGCTCGTACCTTAAGATATAGGTGCTGGTTATTTATTCGCGGTATATGAGATTGCAATAATAGAGAATTGTGATGGTGGTTCGAAGAACCCTCTGACAGGCACATAAATGTGATTTGCAGAGTTTCCATGTATATGTGGATGTAGAGCAGGCCTGGTAGAGTACATAAAGGGCGTGAACAATATCAGATGTTGAGTAATGAATGTGAATGTCAGGGAGTAGCTGCATACGTTCCCTCAGCAGCTGAAAGAGTGTGAAGGGGAGTCATTGTGGCTCCCTATTTGACTGCTGGTCGAATCGTCTAGTATCCAGATATGTGATGCATTCGGATGCGACAATGGCCCGATATTGGACTGCATGGGGATGCTCGCTTGCCGTCAAGGTTCCCGTCGACCAGATCTGACGATCTGGAGGTCACCGTATCGTGCGCCATATACATCTTAACCCCGTTAACATCAGCGCCTGCCATCTCAATGTAAGTGATGGACTCCCTGAAATATTCTGTGTTACCTTGCACCGATGTTCGAAGACTAACAACAACTGGTCTAGGGAACTGCCGCCCCTGGCGTAGGCTGCCATTGACACCACAACACAAACGGCTGTTTTTCTGGCGGAGCCATGACCTGAAAGCATGGATTGCTAATGAAGGGTGTCATATGGTGTTCAGCAGCGAATCACGGTTCTGCACAAAACTGGTTGACATCAACGTAAATAGCACATTAATTCTCCCTTCTTTTTCATGCCACCTTTTATGGAGAGTTGACAACAGATCTTTCGCCTTAATTTGGAAAGTTTGTGCTGATTCATTAGGACCTAATCATCTAGAGGTTAAGAGCGTATTGTGTTCGGCAATGAATCACGTTTCTGCCCAACCCAAGTTGACATCAATGGAGATACCACGTTAATTCTCCCGTCTTCTTTTTCATACCGCTTTTTGTGGAGTGGTGACAATAGATCTTTCGCCTTCATTTGAAAAGTTTGCCCCGATTCATTAGAGCCTAATCATCTAGAGATCAAGTGCGTCTTGTGTTCAGCGATGAATCACAGTTCGCCACAATCTCGGTTGACATACATGAAGATAGCACATTAACTATCCCTTTCCATGCCGCCTTTTATGGAATGTTGACAACATATCTTTCCCCTCCGTTTGGAAACTTTGCAATGATTCATTAGGGCCTAATCATCTAGAAGTTGATTGTGTGCACGGAAAGCCAGAGAGCGCTGGATTGAGTACCAGTCTAACCACGGAAATTTTTCACTCTGTCTGTCACCCAGCCAAGGAGGGAAGACGTGCCAGGGGCGACACGCTCTTAGACTTTAGGTGGGGTTACTGGGGTTATAATAGTGGCACTAAAGTCGCTGAAGTAGCTTCCAATTGAAAGACTTCCACTGTGTCATTCAGCCACACGAAGATATTATTATCATTACTATTATAGTTCATTAGTGGTCTAGTCGCTGCTACTCACCCTTGAACTGATCAGCTTTGGTGACGTCGGCGCGGATGAAGATGGCGCGCTTCGCACCAAACTCTGACTCCACCTGCGCCGCGGCCGCCTTGCCTACTGCCTCCGCCATGTCCACGATGGCGACGCCCTGTTTCACAAGAGACGTCTAAATATCCAGCGAGTAAAGAAACTCAATGTACTACAAAATTAATCACATTCGTCGTATTACAACCCTCGAATACGTGAAACTTCCAAAGGGGTGGATCTTCTAATGCTCTTGATATAGGTAACATTAATTACCAAAGTCGCCTTCCACAACAGTTTAAACATGAAAATGCGTAGATTTACTGGTTTTAAACAACAGTGTACAGAGTTCAGTATACTAAAAGTATACGTTTTGTAAGTCGCTAGCTGACAAACCCATCAATGCCTGAATGTTCATTTTGCCGATTTTCTATTAACAACAGAAACAAAAATGAGCTGTATTTCTAGTGTGGTATCGAAAAACTTTCATTTCCATGTAATCTTCAAAACACCTTCAAAATTATGAAACAGCCATACAAAGAAATACCATGATTTACAAATGTATAAGTACATCTGCTTAGTGCGTCTACAACGCGATTTTGTAAACGTCTCTACGGTAGCAATTCATAATTCTATTCATGGCTACTGCTTTCGCCTACAGGGGTTAGCATTTCTCAATTGAAACCTATCAAAAGCACTACCAGGTGTCAAGGATTTCTTTACGTCGACTCGACTGTAAGGGTGTCTTAGTAGTAAAGAATGAATGTATCAAAATTTCATGTATGATGGACTTTTTTCTACGCATCTGAGTGTTTATGAACTCATACTCTTGAAACGTGTATCATACAATGATGTATTTGTGTAGATACATTCAGTGGTATATGTGGATAGTGAAACTTCCTGGAAGATTAAAACTGTGTGCCAGACTGCGACTCGACTTCTAGACCTTTGCCTTTCGCGGGCAAGTGCTCTACCATCTGAGCTACCTAAGCACGACTCACGCCCCGTCCTCACAGGTTCACATCTGCCAGTACCTCGTCTCCCACCTTCCAAACTCTGCAGAAGCTCTTCTGGAGGAAAGGGCTTGAGTCGTGCTTGGGTAGCTCAGATGGTAGGGAAAGGCAAAGGTCCCGAGTTCGAATCTCGGTCCGGCACACAGTTTTAATCTGCCAGGAAGATTCATATCAGCGAACACTCCGCTGCAGAGTGAAAATTTCATTTGGGTGTGTGTATAGTGTCTGCGACATATGTTGTGAATAAGGTTAGTAGCAAAGAAGTAATAAATTTAAGTGTTATGTGGATACTGCTGTGAAATATCTTGTGAATAAAGTTAGTAGCAAAGAAGTAATAAATTTAAACGCCGTGGAAAATGCGACAAATCTCATTGTTTATGATGTCATATCTTATAAACTCCCCCCCCCCCCCCCCCCCCATGAACTATGGACCTTGCGGTTGATGGGGAGGCTTGTGTGCTTCAACGATACAGATGGCCGTACCGCAGGTGCAACCACAACGGAGGGGTATCTGTTGAGAGGCCAGACAAACTTGTGGTTCCTGAAGAGGGGCACCAACCTTTTCAGTAGTTGCAGGGCAACAGTCTGGATGATTGACTGATCTGGCCTTGCAACACTAACCAAAACAGCCTTGCTGTGCTGGTACTGCGAACGGCTGAAAGCAAGGGGAAACTACAGCTGTAATTTTTCCCGAGGGCATGCAGCTTTACTGTACGGTTAAATGATGATGGCGTCCTCTTGGGTAAAATATTCCGGAGGTAAAATAGTCCCCCATTCGGATCTCCGGGTGGGGACTACTCAGGAGGACGTCGTTATCAGGAGAAAGAAAAATGGCGTTCTACGGATCGCAGCGTGGAATGTCAGATCCCTTAATCGGGCAGGTAGGTTAGAAAATTTAAAAAGGGAAATGGATAGGTTAAAGTTAGATATAGTGGGAATTAGTGAAGTTCGGTGGCAGGAGGAACAAGACTTTTGGTCAGGTGAATACAGGGTTATAAATACAAAATCAAATAGGGGTAATGCAGGAGTATGTTTAATAATGAATTTAAAAATAGGAGTGCGGGTAAGCTACTACAAACAGCATAGTGAACGTATGATAGTGGCCAAAATAGACACGAAGCCCATGCCTACTACATTAGTACAAGTTTATATGCCAACTAGCTCTGCAGATGACGAAGAAATTGAAGAAATGTATGATGAGATAAAAGAAATTATTCGGGTAGTGAAGGGAGACGAAAATTTTAATAGTCATGGGTGACTGGAATTCGACAGTAGGAAAAGGGAGAGAAGGAAACATAGTAGGTGAATATGGATGGGGCTAAGAAATAAAAGAGGAAGCCGTCTGGTAGAATTTTGCACAGAGCATAACTTAATCATAGCTCACACTTGGTTCGAAAATCATAAAAGAAGGTTGTATACATGGAAGAATCCTGGAGATACTAAAAGGTATCAGATAGATGATATAATGGTAATACAGAGATTTAGGAACAGGGATTTAAATTTTAGGACATTTCCAGGGGCAGATGTGGACTGTGACCACAATCTATTGGTTATGAACTGTAGATTGAAACTGAAGAAATTGCAAAAAGGTGAGAATTTAAGGAGATGGGATCTGGATAAACTGACTAAACCAGAGGTTGTACAGAGTTTCAGGGAGAGCATAAGGGAACAATCGACAAGAAAGGGGGGAATAGATACAGTAGAAGACGAATGGGTAGCTCTGAGCGATGAAGTAGTGTAGCCAGTGAAGGATCAAGTAGGTAAAAAGACGAGGGCTAGTAGAAATCTTTGGGTAACAGAAGAAATATTGAATTTAATTTATGAAAGGGGAAAATATAAAAATGCAGTAAATGAAGCAGGCAAAAAGGAATACAAACGTCTCAAAAGTGAGATCAACAGGAAGTGCAAAATGGCTAAGCAGACATGAGTAGAGGACAAATGTAAGGATGTAGAGGCTTATCTCACTAGGGGTAAGATATATGCAGCCTACAGGAAAATTAAAGAGCCCTTTGGGAAAAGAGAACCACTTGAATGGATATCAAGAGTTCTAAGAGTTCTAAGCAAAGAAGGGAAAGCAGAAAGGTGGAAGGTGGAAGGAGTATATAGAGGGTCTATACAAGGGCGACGTATTTGAGGACAATATTATGGAAATGGAAGAGGATGTAGATGAAGATGAAATGGGAGATACGATACTGCGTGAAGAGTTCGACAGAGCACTAAATGACCTGAGTCGAAACAAGGCCCCGGGAGTAGACACCATTCCATTAGAACTACTGACGGCATTGGGAGAGCCAGATCTACGAGACAGGCGAAATACTCTCAAACTTCAAGAAGAATATAATAATTCCAATCCCAAAGAAAGCAGGTGTTGACAGATGTGAAAATTACCGAACTATCAGTTTAATAAGTCGCAGCTGCAAAATACTAGCGCGAATTATTTACAGACGAATGGAAAAACTAGTAGAAGCCGACCTCGGGGAAGATCAGTTTGGATTCCGTAGAAATGTTGGAACACGTGAGGCAATACTGATCTTACGACTTATCTTAGAAGGAAGATTAAGGAAAGGCAAACCTACGTTTCTAGCATTTGTAGACATAGAGAAAGCTTTTGACAATGTTGACTGGAATACCCTCTTTCAAACTCTAAAGGTGGCAGGGGTAAAATACAAAGAGCGAAAGGCTGTTTACAATTTGTGCAGAAACCAGATGGCAGTTATAAGAGTCGAGGGGCATGAAAGGGAAGCAGTGGTTGGGAAGGGAAATGAGACAGGGTTGTAGACTCTCCCCGATGTTATTCAATCTCTATATTGAGCCAGCAGTAAAGGAAACAAAAGAAAAGTTCGGAGTAGGTACTAAATCCAGGGAAAAGAAATAAAAACGTTGACGTTCGCCGATGCCATTGTAGTTCTGTCAAAGACAGCAAAGGACTTGGAAGAGCAGTTGAACGGAATGGAAAGTTTCTTGAAAGGAGGATATAAGATGAACGTCAACAAAAGCAAAACGAGGATAATGGAATGTAGTCGAATTAAGTCAGGTGAAGCTAAGGGAATTAGATTAGGAAATGAGACACTTAAAGTAGTAAAGGAAATTTGCTACTTGGGGAGCAAAATAACTAATGATGTTCGAAGTAGAGAGGATATAAAATGTAGGCTGGCAATGGCAAGGAAACCGTTTCTGAAGAAGAGAAATTTGTTAACATCTCGTATAGAATTAAGTGTCATGAAGTCGTTTATGAAAATAATTGTATGGAGTGTAGCCATGTATGGAAGTGAAACATGGACAATAAATAGTTTGGACAAGAAGAGAATAGAAGCTTTTGAAATGTGGTGCTACAGAAGAATGTTGAAGATTAGGTGGGTAGATCACGTAACTAATGAGGAGGTATTGAATAGGATTGGGGAGAAGAGGAGTTTGTGGGACAACTTGACTAGAAGAAGGGATTGGTTGATAGGACATGTCCTGAGGCATCAAGGGATCACAAATTTAGCATTGGAGGGCAGTGTGGAGGTTAAAAATCGGAGAGGGAAACCAAGAGATGAATACACTAAGCAGATACAGAAGTATGTAGGTTGCAGTAGGTACTGGGAGATGAAGGAGCTTGCACAGGATAGATTAGCATCGAGAGCTGCATCAAACCAGTCTCAGGACTGAAGACCACAACAACAACAACATCTTATAAACTATGATAAGTAGATGGTTTTTATACAAACAAAGATTGTTGCCTAGTAGTACGTGCTACGTGCACCAAGCTTAGTAGAACTCGGTCCAGCGGTTACGGGAGAGATGTGAACCACACATACGTACATACATACACGACACATATACACACACATACATATATTTTCATAATATGTATGAATCTTGAATACAGTGTGTTTGAACATGCCAGGCTGTCATGAGGTAGTAGGTGTGTAGGTTTGAAATTCAAGTTTGTACTCGCTTGCCAAATTCGTCAACAGCACTCTTACAATGGGTCCAGTCACTAATCTCATACTCATTAATTGTAGGCAGCAACCTGAGGTTTAAAGTTGCTTTCCAACGAAGTAGTGATCAATCCCGTGCTGGTTGCGTTATGCTGTCCCATTTCCCGACACGCATTAGATTTCGCATTTCTTTACCACGAATTTTGTCTACGTGGTATCTGACAAGCGCAAACTTGTTCCAGAGCTGCTGTTAACTAAGGAGGAAATAAAATGCCAACTGTTCAAAAATACACTCCTGGAAATGGAAAAAAGAACACATTGACACCGGTGTGTCAGACCCACCATACTTGCTCCGGACACTGCGAGAGGGCTGTACAAGCAATGATCACACGCACGGCACAGCGGACACACCAGGAACCGCGGTGTTGGCCGTCGAATGGCGCTAGCTGCGCAGCATTTGTGCACCGCCGCCGTCAGTGTCAGCCAGTTTGCCGTGGCATACGGAGCTCCATCGCAGTCTTTAACACTGGTAGCATGCCGCGACAGCGTGGACGTGAACCGTATGTGCAGTTGACGGACTTTGAGCGAGGGCGTATAGTGGGCATGCGGGAGGCCGGGTGGACGTACCGCCGAATTGCTCAACACGTGGGGCGTGAGGTCTCCACAGTACATCGATGTTGTCGCCAGTGGTCGGCGGAAGGTGCACGTGCCCGTCGACCTGGGACCGGACCGCAGCGACGCACAGATGCACGCCAAGCCCGTAGCATCCTACGCAGTGCCGTAGGGGACCGCACCGCCACTTCCCAGCAAATTAGGGACACTGTTGCTCCTGGGGTATCGGCGAGGACCATTCGAAACCGTCTCCATGAAGCTGGGCTACGGTCCTGCACACCGTTAGGCCGTCTTCCGCTCACGCCCCAACATCGAGCAGCCCGCCTCCAGTGGTGTCGCAACAGGCGTGAATGGAGGGACGAATGGAGACGTGTCGTCTTCAGCGATGAGAGTCGCTTCTGCCTTGGTGCCACTGATGGTCGTATGTGTGTTTGGCGCCGTGCAGGTGAGCGCCACAATCAGGACTGCATACGACCGAGGCACACAGGGCCAACACCCGGCATCATGGTGTGGGGAGCGATCTCCTACACTGGCCGTACACCTCTGGTGATCGTCGAGGGGACACTGAATAGTGCACGGTACATCCAAACCGTCATCGAACCCATCGTTCTACCATTCCTAGACCGGCAAGGGAACTTGCTGTTCCAACAGGACAATGCACGTCCGCATGTATCCCGTGCCACCCAACGTGCTCTAGAAGGTGTAAGTCAACTACCCTGGCCAGCAAGATCTCCGGATCTGTCCCCCATCGAGCATGTTTGGGACTGGATGAAGCTTCGTCTCACGCGGTCTGCACGTCCAGCACGAACGCTGGTCCAACTGAGGCGCCAGGTGGAAATGGCATGGCAAGCCGTTCCACAGGACTACATCCAGCATCTCTACGATCGTCTCCATGGGAGAATAGCAGCGTGCATTGCTGCGAAAGGTGGATATACACTGTACTAGTGCCGACATTATGCATGCTGTGTTGCCTGTGTCTATGTGCCTGTGGTTCTGTCAGTGTGATCATGTGATGTATCTGACCCCAGGAATGTGTCAATAAAGTTTCCCCTTCATGGGACAATGAATTCACGGTGTTCTTATTTCAATTTCCAGGAGTGTAGTTCAAATGGCTCTGAGCACTATGGGACTTAACTTCTGAGATCATCAGTCCCCTCGAACTTAGAACTACTTAAACCTAAATAACCTAAGGACGTCACACACATCCATGCCCGAGGCAGGATTCGAACCTGCGACCGTAGTGGTAGCGCGGTTCTAGACTGTAGGGCCTAGAACCGCTCGGCCACTCCGGCCGGCGATGCCAACTGTAGGACGTATAGTAAAAAACCAGTCAAATGTTTTGTGAAAAGATTGATCTAAAAGCGTAAATTAAAATAGGTTAGAGCAACATTTGACGTGCTTGTGAATGATGCTACAAATTATGGACAACAATTCTAACACAGAACCAAATATATGGTTGACTTTGATTTGCAAAATCGGGTATTTAAATATTTAAAATCATACACATGGAACTGTAGCAACTGGAACGCTCATACGTTTTTTACTTAGAAAGAGCACTTTGTCGACGGATTGGAGCTGCTCTCTGATTTACCATTCGAGTTTTAATCTATTCATTGTATTCCTTTTTGCAGGGGAAAGTTAGTGAGCAAGAGTAATTATGCCGGCAGCAATGATAAGGGAGACATTACTTCTTGTACCACGCACATTCTCTTTCCAGATATTCTTAGGATTCTGTATTGAAATATTTTTGATATTGAATAATTCTTGAAACTTATTTCAACCTTCTAGCATAGGTGATAGAAATATATGAAAGCCACACAACAGCAGACTTCACGACCCACATAATCCAACATACCAATGTCCTCTAGTATGATGTAAAATTCTTCGATTCTAATGTAAATCTGAAATTTTTAACGTGTCAATCGGCACCTCATGTGCTGTACACGATTTCGTGCATCATTCAAAGGTGCTCGAACGTTTCTCCAGTCTATTTTATTTCTTAGTTTTGGAGGTCGAAATTTCGCAAAACTTTGACCTTGTTTTTTTTAATTTCTTTAATTTTTAAATTTTGTTCAGGGAACATGGAATCTCATTGACTAGAGTAGAATTGTCTTCACTGACTAGTGCTGCTTGGAATTGATCCCGTATAACCAGTGAAGACATGTCTGGAGATGACCCGAACAGCAGTGGTATACCATCCCGATTGTCGCCCGCCATACAGGCCGACAGCCAGGAATGTTGATTTGGTCATTTGTTTTCATATCAGGACCGTTTTGGATGTCATCCGCAGTGACCTTACAGCACAGCGGTACGTCGACGATATTCTAAGCGCCATTTTCTAACCCTTCATGGCTTACATTTCAACAAGGCGATGCCCGCTCGCATAAGCAAGAGTTTCTACCTCGTGCCGTCTTGCTTGCCAAACCCTACCTCGGTCAGCAAGAGAGGCGAATCTCCCCTCTCCCCCCCCCCCCCCTCCAATTGAGAAGGTTTGTAGTATAATGGGGCAAGGCTCTTCCACAAGCTCCAGATTTTGCCGATCTAACGAGCCAGTTGGACAGAATTTGGCACGATATCCTTCAGGACGACATCCAACAACTCTGTCAACCAATTCCAAACCGGATAACTACTTTCAGAAGTCCAGAGATGAACCAATGCGTTATTGACTTGCTCAGTTTGTGAAGCTCTTTCCGTTGAACGAATCATCCAACTTTACTGAAGCTGTAATCACTTTTTTGTCTGTACACTCACATCACTTCTAACAATTTCGGTTCCATTTGGATAATTTCTTCATGGTGCGTCTTTCTTTTCTTAGAGTGTATTTAAATATCGATCGGTATTTTATTATTATTAGCCAACGACCTTGCCGCAGTGGTAACATTGGTTCCCGTCAGAGCTCCGAAGTTAAGTGCTGTCGGTCTGGGCCAGCACTTGGATGGGTGACCATCCGGTCGGCCGAGCGCTGTTGGCAAGCGGGGTGCCCTCAACCCTTGTGAGACAAACTGAGGAGCTACTTGGTTGAGAAGCAGCGGCTCCGGTCTCGGAAACTGACATACTGCAGGGAGAGCGGTGTGCTGGCCACATGCCCCTCCATACCCGCATCCAGTGACGCCTGTGGTCTGAGGATGACACGGCGGCCGGTCAGTACCTCTGGGCCTTCATGGCCTCTTCGGTAGGAGTTTATTAAAACTATATTGATCAAGGAAAAGCAAATTTAAGAAGTCAATGATTAACTTAGAATTTTAAAGATACTAGAAGATATTTGTCTGGTAGATTTCATTAACCAAATTACAGTCAAGTCATTAAATCTTTTATAGAGTGAATTTTCATCCTGCAGCAGTGTGTGCATTGACTTGAAACTTTCTGACAGATGACAACTGTGTGCGAGACATGGCATCTAACAGAAGTTACCCATGTACAGCTTACGACTCGCCTTCACAGCTTTACTTCCGCTAGAACTCCGTCTTCTCTCTTGCAAAATTATATCCTTTCTTCCAGGAAGAGAAGCTGTGAGGACGGGTCTCAAGTCGTGTTAGGACAGACAGTCGGTGAAGTACTTGCCAACGAAAGACAAAAATAATGAGTTTGAGTCCCGGTCTTGCACTGCAAGTCGAGCCAGATTAGGTAGTGGTAAATGTTTGTTAACTGGCCCTGTTATCTGATATAAATGACTTAACCACCCTCCAAAATAATGAATTCAAAATTCAATGACTACTAAATGAAACAAGAATCACCATTAATTAAATTTTTTACGTCGAAGTGACTCATAAAACATCTGAAAATCAAAGGAAATTCTAAAGTAAAGCCTTGGCGCGTTTGAATAAAGAACTGTGTGTCAAAATGAAACAATTACATTTGCAGAGTTGTATCTTGATAATCGCGATGGTAGTATAAAGGACAGATAGCACTAGAGAAGGGAATGCGTTGCATATGCGGCCGGAGTTTAGAGCATACTGGTCATACGAATCTGAAAGCAGGTCTTTAGAGCGAAGCAAGAAGTTATTGAAATTCTATAAAAAATTCTATAATAACGACTTGTGGATCATATCACTGCCGTGCCTCGACCTCACCATAGCAACTTGTAGGTTGAGGCTGAAGTGGCTACACCTGCGGCTAAGTTCATCTCAGCCCAAAATCTTTCAGAGTCGCTAAGCTCATTTGCCTGGCGACGGAGCCTGCAGGTGATAAAGGCAAGAGGATGAAAAGTCTGACGGCCAAGGCTGCCGGAGATGAAATGATTTTGTAATTACTATTTATTAAACCGAAGACTTTTATGCCGGTCTTTTGCGGTCTTTACTGTTTTCGGATTGGCTGGGCCATCGATATTTTGAGCGCCAACAGTTGAAAATAATGCTTAAAACGTGCTGGTCCCCTTCCCTGATTTTTGATTCGGACAGTTAACCGGTAATGTGCCTCCTATCATTTCTTACTGAAAAAGACATCTGGCTCTCTGTCTATTTCTGTATGTAGCCAGTCACGTGGGACCTTAGCAGCACGGTCGAGTTTCTCTCTGTAATTTCCAGTTTATTTACATTAGCCAATTCTTACATTGCGTAATCGTTTATTTTCCTCGACCCAACGTTCAGTGTCATTCCCTTTACAAAGAGGTCCCAAATGTGGGCGCTCCTTCCATTTTCTATATGATATATACCACATCTGAAGGTTGGCAAAGAAATACAGCTTTCTATGTTTTGTTCAAAATGGTGCATTTCCCAGTCCTGGCTAAAAACAGCATTTCTCCTCTGTCCACCTTTGAGTCGTAACATCAGTCGCTGCCTGAGACCTTGCGCTGTGGAAGATTCTATCTACCTGCCTGGGGGGCATTGACCAGATGCGGCATCTCAAAGGGAAGTCTTGTCAGCTGAGTGGCACTGACCTTCACTTCTGTCAGTGCATCCTTCTGAGAATTCCCCAGCCCGTAGTCGCCCTGTCTTGTTACGTGACCTTGCTGTTCACCCGAGCGCTGGCAGCTCGTCCCAGTGAGCTTGCAGAGTGGCTTCGATCTTATATAAACCATGCAGTTCTGAATAAAAAGGTATATTATCACTGGCACTGATATGCATCATTGGCACTGATATGCATTACACTTCTCTATTTTGAGTAATTATTCCTATCTGATGAGTCTTTATGTAAAGGGGTATCAAAGAGTTTCCATTTGACAGTGTTGCTGCAGCGTATAGGCAACATAGCGCCACGCTAATGCAGGTATACACACTAGCTGCAAATGGTTTCTCAGTAGCCGAACATAACCATTTCCAGTCAATGTTTTCCATGCAAACACTGTCCACACCATTATTGAACAACCACCAGCTTGCACAGTCCTTGTTCACAACGTTGGTCCATGGCTTCGTGGAGTCTGCACCACACTCGAACTCTATCATCAACTCTTACCAACTGAGATCAGGACTCATTCGACGAGACCACGGTTTTCCATTCGTCTGGGTTCCAATCGACATTTCATGAGCTCAGGAGAGGTGCCGCAGGCATCAAGGAAATGCGTCGGTCTCTTGCTGCCATAGCCCAAATTTTGCCGCACTGTCTTAATGGATACGTTCATCGTTGGTCCCTCATTGATTTCTGCGGTTATTTCACAAAGCGTTGCTTCTCTGTCAGAACTGACATCTCTACGCAAAAGCCGTTGCCCTCGGTCGTTAAATGAAGACCGTCGGCCAATGTGCTGTCCGTGGTGAGAGGTAATGCCTGAAATGTGGTATTCTCGGCACGCTCTTGACACTGTGGACCTCGGAATATTGAATTCCCTAACGATTTCCGAAATGTAATGTTCCATGCTTCTAGATCCAACTACTATTCTACGTTCAAAGTCCGTTAATTGCCGTTCTGCTGCCATAATCAGTAGAACACCTTTCCTGTGAATGATCTGAGTACAAATGACAACCCAGCCAATGCACTGCTCTTTTATACTTCGTGTTCGCGTAATAAAACCAGCTGTATACTTACATATCCCTATCCCATTACTTTTCTCACCTCGCCTAGGGGTTAGTGTGGCTTTCGTGTATTTCCAACATCGGTGCAGTAAATGCTTCGTGAAGTACGGCGACGTTATTACCAAGTGCGTCCAAACAGGACCAACGTACTATTCGTTTTGTTGGCTGCCGAAAGACAAACAACGGCAGACGTTCATCAGAGGAAGAAGAATGTCTGTCGAATGCCTGCGGAAAACCACTGATGTTTAGTGGTGCATCAAGTTGCACGTGAAACTCAGCCCTCTCTCTTCGTCCATGACATCCACGGCGCTGCATACAACGACGCATAGTTTGATCTCGTGTTTATTGACTTCAGGAAGGGGTTTAAAACCGTCCCGCATTCCAGTTTGCGAAAAAAATACAAGCTGACAGAGTATCGGAACAGACTTGTCACTGGATTCAAGACTTACTCGCAGACAGAACTTAACGATATAATGTAGACAAATGCAAAGATGATTTTCAGAGTACCCCGAGGGAGTATGATAGGACCATTTCTGTTCACAGGGTGCATAAATAATCAATTAGAAAGCGCGGGAAACTCTTTAAGACTGTTCGTAAATGATTAGGTTGTTGCAGAATGACCTACAGAGAACTGAGGAAATGTACAGGCTTTGGAAATTGACCCTGATCGTAAATAAATGTAATACACCGAAGAGCCAAAGAAACTGATACACCCACCAAATATCGTGTAGGCCCCCCCGCAAGCAAGCAGAAGGGCTGCAACACTACGTTTCATGGACTCAACTAATGTCTGAAGTAGTGCTGGAGAGAACTGACATCGTGAATCCTGCAGGGCTGTCCATAAATCGGTAATAGTACGAGGGATGGAGATTTCACCTGAACAACACGTTAGGCATCCCAGATATGCTCAATAATGCTCTTGTCTGAGGAGTTTCGTGCCCGCGTAAGTGTTTAAATTCAGAAGAGTGTTCCTGGAGCCATTCTGTATCAATTCTAGACGCGTGGGGTGTTTCATTGTTCTGGTGGGGTTACCCAAGTTCGTCGAAACGCACAAAGGACAGGTACAGATGCAGGTGATCAGACAGAATGCTAACGTACGTGTCACCTGTCAGAGTCGTATCTAGATGTATCAGGGGTCATATATCACTCCAGCTGCACACGCCTCATACCATTACAGAGGCTCCGCCAGCTTGAACAGTCCCCTGCTGTCATGAAGGGTCCATGGATTCATGAGCTTGTCTCCATACCCGTACACTTCCATCCGCTCGATACACTTTGAAACGAGACTCGTCCGACCAGGCAACATGTTTCCACTCATCAACAATACAATGTCGGTGTTGACGGGCCCAGGCGAGGAGTAAAGCTTTGTGTTGTGCAGTCATCAAGTACACGAGCGATCCTTCGGCTCCGAAAGCCCATATCTATGATGTTTCGTTGACTGGTTCGCACGCTGACATTAGATGAATTTAAGTCTGCAGCAATTTGCGGTAGGGTTGTACTTCCGTCACGTTGAACGATTCTCTTCAGTTGTCATTGGTCCCCTTCTTGCAGGCCGCAGCTGTGTCGGAGATTTGACGTTTGTCCGCATTTCTGATATTCACGGTACACTAATGAAATGGCCGTACGAGAAATTCTCCACTTAATCGCTACCTCGGAGAAGCTGTGTTCCATCCTTCGTGCGCCGACTATAACACCACGTTCAAACTTACTTAAACCTTGAAAACCCGCGATTGTAGGAGCAGTAACCGATCTAACAACTCCGCCAAACACTTGTCTTACATAGGCGTTGCCAAACGCTGCGCCGTATTCTGTCTGTTTAAATATCTGTATTTAAATACTCATGCATATACCAGTTTTTTTGGTACTTCAGTGTATTTGTTACATTCAGCATTCGCTGATTTATAAAGGTAACTTTATCGCTTAAATGGATTTCTATGAAGAAAGAACCTACTGTCCTAGTGTCCCATCAGAACAGAGCAACTGTATTCCACTCGTCTTCTGATTTCTCGCTCGTTAATTTACTGGTGAAGCTGAAGGGTGTCAGCCGTTCCTCCTCTCGTATCATTTCGGCGAGTAGTGAACCGGACACCCATCGCGTTGGCACCGCGTACATCTACATTTTTCAAACGGTACATCCTCTTTTAGGATCAGTAATACTTCGGCAAGAATTTGTGCACGTGTTTGATCTGCGAAGCTTCCTTCTATGAAATAATGGCCAGTTAGGTAGTCTCCAATAATCCCGCACTAATCGTTCACATCTCACTGCCCCGGATGTTCAACCTGGCTCAGCAAGTGAGCGCTTTTTTCTTAATGACGTAAATGCAATTTTAAGCAGCTATACTATATATTTCTTAGCGATATCCTTTTGTTAGTGCTGCTTATGTATATTAGCAATGTGTGTACCTTGACAGTACACTGCTGTCGCGACATTATTTAGTTATCTTTATACCTCAAATCTCTATTTGACAGATCTGTTCAATTTTTGTGGTATCTTTTGCCGTCAAGGCTCTGTCAGAAAAAGAGCATAACTGTTGACGAAATTAACTGGTGAATCTTCCTTAGGTTTGCCACGACTTTGTGTTCTGTGAAGCCAGACACCGCCTGATCAGAAAATTTAGGCAATCAGTAAGTTTGATAATCTAATAACTAGTAAAGAGAGGGTTAGATCTGATAACATTTTAAATTTTGTTCGTGAATAAACTAACAATATCAGAAAACTTCATGAACAGGACGGAATCAAAAACCTACGGAAACATGGTTTTGTTTAACAAGATGTAAACTGAATAATTAATTACAATTTGTCGACATCAGCGTTACACTGGACAGGTCGATTAAAACGGTGGCCAGAAAACAATTTACAGAAAAACGGGTAATAATTTCAACCGTGGTGGAAGAGGAGTCAACTTAGCATGACATCAACAACAGTACACAACCGGAATAAGATAACAGCCCCAATTAATCTAATCATGAGTGGTTAATGACTGAAAATCACCAGAAAATAAAATTTGACTTGTAGCAAAAATATGCATGGCTTGACGTAACTCCAGCGGTACCTCAGAAACACCAACCAAGCTGTAAACCGAGGTTAAGCCTCATTTTCTCCCCTCTGAAGCATGACTTGAAATTGGAAGCGTGCATCGCAATCGTCAGTCTAACCGTGGCCGCAGTAATCATAGCTAAGGTGATGACAACGACGGCTGAAGCGTGAGGCCTGCTAATGGAGTATGCTGCTGTACGTTAGTGGGTTGACCGCGTAAGGCCGAACTCATATTGTCGACACCATTGTGGTTGAATAATCTCTAAGTAGCGAGAAAGTTAAAAGTATAACTCCGGAAAGACTTGGCAGAAGGCCGAAATCCAAAACATCTCAGGCGCTTCAGTCTGGAACACAGCGATCGCTACGGTCGCAGGTTCGAATCCTGCCTCGGACATGGATGTATGTGATGCCCCTAGGTTAGTTAGGTTTAAGTAGTTCTAAATTCTAGGGGACTGATGGCCTCAGATGTTGAGTGCCATTGTGCTCAGAGCCATATGAAGCCACAATACCTCATCACTAGCCATGTTTACAGATCCCCAAACAACCCAGTGTCTTGCCAACGACCGCAAGAGTCCTCCTCACCTAGGAACAGCTTTTGCAAAGACCCCTCGCGGCTTAATATAGTGTTGGGCCCCCGCGAGCACGTATAAGTACCGCAACACAACTAATGTCTGAATTAATGCTGGAGGAAATTAACACCATGAATCCTGCAGGGCTGTCCATAAATCCGTAAGAGTACGACGGGGTGGAGATCTCTTCTGAAGAGCACGTTGCAAGGAGTCCCAGGTATGCTTAATGATGTTCATGTCCGAGGAGTTTGGTGGCCAGCGGAAGTGTTTAAACTCAGAAGAGTGTTCCTGGAGCCACTCTGTAGCAATTATGGACGTGTAGGGTATCGCATTGTCCTGCTGGAATTTCCCAAGTCCGTCGGAATGCGCAATAGACATGAATGGATACAGGTGATGAAACAGTATGCTTACGTACGAATCACCTCTGAGAGTCGTATACACACGTATCAGGGGCCATATATCATTCCAACTGCACACGCCCTACGCCATTACAGAGGCTCCACCAGTTTGAACAGTCCCCTGCTTACATGCAGGGTCCATGTATTCATGAGGTTGTCTCCATACCCGTACACGTCCATCAGCTTGATACAATCTGAAACGAGACTCGTTCGACCAGGCAACATGTTTCCAGTCATCAACAGTCCAATGTCGGTGTTACCCGGCCCAGGCGAGACGTAAAGCTTTGTGTCGTGCAGTTGTCAAGGTATGCGAGTGAGCCTTCGGCTCCGGAAGCCCATATCGGTGCTGTTTCTTTGAATGGACACTAGTTTATGGGCCAGCATTGAAATATGCAGAAATTTGCTGAAGGGTTGCACTTTTGTCTCGCTGAACGATTCTCTTCAGTCGTCGTTGGTCCCCTTCTTGCAGGATCCTTTTCTGGTTGCAGCGATGTCAGAGATTTGATGTTTTACCGGATTCCTGATACTCATGGTACACTCGTGGAATGGTTCTACAGCAAATACCCCACTTCATCTCTACCTCGGAGATTTGTCCCATCGTTCGTGCGCCGACCATAGCACCACGTTCAAATTCACTTAAATCTTGATAATCTGCCTTTGTAGCAGCAGCGACCGATCAAACAACTGCGCCAGACGCTTGTTGTCTTACATAGGCGTTGCCGACTGTAGCACGGTATTCTGGTTGTTTACATATCTCTGTATTTGAATACGCATGCCTATACCAATTTCTTTGGTACTTCAGTGTATTTGTTACATTCAGCTTTCGCTGATTTGTAAAGGTACCTTCATCGCTTAAATGCATTTCTATGAAGTAAGAATCTACTGTCGTAGTGTCGCATCCTTAAAGAGCAACTGTATTCCACTCGTCTTCTGATTTCTCGCTCGTTAATCTACTGGTGAAGCTGAAGGGCGTCAGCCGTTCCTCCTCTTGTATCATTTTGGCGGTTTGACTCATTGAACCCGGCAGACTATCTTTTGTCTGCCTACATGTGCCAGTATTTTTCATGCTCATATTTTCCGTTCTAGGGAGGAAGATCACGCTGTAACCTGTATGTATGTGTCTTTATTCTCACCATAATCAGAACTGACAGTCAGTACGAACTGTACCGGTTACCACTTATCCTAAACATGGATTCATATTCGCTTTGAATGAATGTGGGTATAACAACAGCTGCATGGAACTAGGCAACTTCAGGTGAAGGCCCTTGGTTTAGATTTAAGGTAGCAGCATGAGAAGTCAGTTTAAGGTTATTTTAGAAGCCAGATCTGGTGGCCTCAAGTCAGTGCGGCTCTGTGTCGCCAGAGGCTGCTGTGCTTTATCTACAGTGACAGAAAAAAATTCATAATACGAAAAAATAATTTCTGGAATACATTTGTGTCGGTAACATATTAAAGTGATTAACATTGCAAGATAACAGGATAAGTCATTACAAATGTGAAATGCTGGTACATTACTAATCGTTGTAACCATCATGAATACAAGTATGCAAACGTCCATGCGTTATGTTTGTACAGGTGCCGGATGTCAGTTTGCGGAATGAAGTGCCTCTTGCACTTGGTCAGGCAGTACAGGAACGGTTAATGCTGTTTGTGGATGGCGCTGAAGTTGTCGTCCGATGATGTCCCGTATGTGCTTGCCCAGAGACTGATCTGGGGATTTAGCAGGCCAAGGCAACATATCGTTACGTTGTAGTGTACATTGGGTTACATCATCGGTATGGGGCGAGCGTTATCCTGTTGGAAAACATCCCCTTAAATGCTGTTCATGAATAGCAAAAGAATGTTCAAATGTGTGTGAAATCTTATGGGACTTAACTGCTAAGGTCATCAGTCCCTAAGCTTCCACACTACTTAACCTAAATTATCCTAAGGACAAGCACACACACACACACACACACACATACACACACACACACACACACGCCCGAGGTAGGACTCAAACCTCCGCCGGGACCAGCCGCACAGTCCATGACTGCAGCGCCCAAGACCGCACGGCATGAATAGCAGCACAATAGGTCGAATCACCAGTCGGAGGCACAGATTTGCAGTCATGGTGCGTGGGCTACCGATGAGAGTGCTCCTACCGTCATACGAAATAGCACCCCAGACCATAACTCCAGTGGTAGGTTCAGTTTGTCTAGTACGCATACAGATCGGTTGTAGTAGGCCCTCAGCTGGCCTCGTTCTAACCAACACACAGCCATCACTGCGACGAGGCAAAACCAACACTCATCAGAAAACACAACAGAATTCCATCCTACCCTCCAATGAACTCTCGCTTGTTACCGCTGAAGTTCCAAATGGTGGTGGTTTGGGCTCAGTGAAATGCACGCTGCAGGCCTCCTGGCTCGGAGTTGCCTTTAAAGTAATCGATTTGTTACAGTTCGCTGTGGTGTCAGCTGCAGCTCACATTGCTGCTACAGATGCAGTACTACACTCCTGAGCCATACGCCGAACACGATGGTCTTCCCTCTCGATAGCACCACGTGGCAGTCCGAAGCCCGGTCTTCTTGCGGCCGAACATTCTCGTGATCACCGCTGACAGCAATCATGTACAGTGGCGGCATTCCTGCCAAGTCTTTCGGCAGTATCGCAGAAGCGACACTCAGCTTCTCCGTTCAGACTCACTCTGGTGTTGATAATGGCGTCTTTGTCGCCTTGAATGCATTATACACTAACACCAACTGACCACGTCCAATCTCAAAGGTAACTAAAGTTCACGACCTGTACGGCGTGTATTTAAAGCAAATCTGGATTGCATCTCCAAAGCAGCGCTAATAGTCCCACTCTTACGAGGCTGGCAAGAAATTTGAACAAACGTCAGACTTTCAGATGTAGCAACACGTCTACCGACTTTCGTTTATATCGTTCAACTCCATCTGGTGTTGCGTTTTTTTCCCGTCACTATATTATTGCAAAGTACGTTCGTAAGGTCAAGAGACATGCCTGGAACGATTTTTCGATTTAAAACTCGAATTTATGAAGGAAAAAAGAGCACGGGAACGAACATTAGACATCGGAAATGAATTGCAGACCTCGCACTTGGAATTTTTTTGATTTGATGCGGATGCATTTAAAAAGAAAATGGCGTTGCAGAAGGGACACACTCTGACAGAAACAGTCAAGTTCCCTAAACTCACTAGCGTTAAAGAAAATGCGAGGTTTGTAGGTTTCACTGTGACCTTGAAAGAATTGCAAGGACAGTTTTCTAAATATTTTGAGAGCACTGCTAATCTTACATCTTTTTCGAGCTATTTTATAAACCGTTTGTCGCTCTTTGTAACAGGGGCGAGGGATGTGAATTTTTAGAGAGAAGTTGACGGGAAGTTGACAAATGCTGTCGCAGCAGCAGTCGTTGCTCCATGATCAAGCAAGTAGCAACTTTTGGATGGGTATTAGCTCATTTTGAATTAGGTTTCGCCGTAACGATGAAACACCATTGTTAGGAGCAGTGCGAACTCTCGCGAGTGACGGTTGTAGAATCGTGTTTACGTAAATTCAGTTGGAACCGAATTCGGGGTTTGATGGGTTACGTAATATTTCATGGAACGTATGCCCAGCTGATTACCTTTGTTCCTTTCGTTGTTAGTCACGAGCTGGTTTTGATGTTTTAACTGGTCCCGGCGGAGGTTCGAGTCCTTCCTCGGGCATTGGTGTGTGTGATTTTCCTTAGGATAATTTAGGTTAAGTAGTGTGTAAGTTTAGGGACTGATGGCCTTAGCAGTTAAGTCCCATAAGATTTCACACACATTTCAACTTTGATGTTTCAATTAGTAATGGAAGTGATGATTTTTGCTTTCGAATCTTTGTGTGTAAGTAATTTCGAGTCCATGCTACACTCCCTTAATCCACTCGTCCTTTCGCTGAGAAATACTCTGTACATTAGTATTGTTTACTGGCATGGAATCAAAGTTTTAGTATTTTTTAAGTTTGTTCCACGTAAATTTTGTCTGAGGAGTACGCTCCATTTATGAAATAAATGCTAACAACGCAGCTAATTAATTCGTTACGCTGCTCCTCAAAGTCCACAGGAGCAGATTTCGCCATGACTTGTGATGCTTACCGTGCTGCGCCCTGAGAGATACAATTACTTAATATCTTAACAGACTGTGATCCCTGATCGGTCATTCTGGAGTTCGATAACTAAAATTCCGGTTTCCTGATTGGGATGGAGAGTAAGGCTCAAAAACAATTAAAATTTCATCGAAATTCAGACGGCTTGGCCTTCAGGCCCGAATAAATAATATTAACTGCAGTGTTTGTGCACAGTTGGCGCTCAGCTACCCAAACTTCTTGTTATAAGGCGAAGTGAATCACTGTTATCCGAAATGCGGCCACTTTTAACGTGACACATGATACCGGTGGAAACATTTTGGCAACAAAATGCGAACATCGCACCTTATTCCAGAGTAACTCGCAGTCTCTGGAGCTAACATCTAGGTTACGAACGAGAACATCCATTCCTCTCTCTCTCTCTCCGTTCGTTACAGGCGTGTTCCGATAACGATCTTTGGCAAGTTATCTGACTTGTTGGACACCCCTTGATGAATTATTTGCGCGTACAACTTACCTCCTATCTTCAAGTCCCTTCAGTTCTCCATAAATAAGCAGTTTTTCTTATTTTGTGAATCACTTTTTTTTCAGATCAACCAGCACCTAATACACGTGAATGACACAGACAGAATGAAACCATAATTTCCTCTGCGCCCCTTTCAAACGGGTACCTCAGCTGTGCAACACTCCGTTTCCTCCTTATCCATTGTGACGCATTCCTTATCTAGATATGAAATCACGAATTTCCGCATAAGGAAGCCATCTATTTCATATTCAGAACAGCTAAATATGTTACAACTATCGTAATTTCTTCGAAGCCACCAATCGAATTTCGAAGAGTGAACCGCCGTTGAATTGGCCTCTTTTAGAACTGTGTACTTGCAGTGGAAAATACTATAGGTGCATTTCAAAACACCGAAGTGAAACCAATATCTCTGTGATTTATGTAGCTGTAAAAAGAGACCATTCATCGTTTACTGAACACTTTTTCACAACTTCACAACTCGTCGGAGTAAAAACATAATTAAAAAATATTAAACGGTTCCGGTAATCGTTACAGAGCGCAAGCGGTGCAACAAACGTGTCTGAAGAGGAGGCAACGCGAAGAATCACATTTCGTGGCTGGGATAGGGGGTCTTGGTGGTTCCTGTTTGAGTTAGGAACATGCGGTAAAAAGTTTTTGGATTAGCCCGGACCAGCGGCCATTTGTACAGCTACTCGAACATATCTTATTGAAGTTGTGGCTCATCGTATAGAGCAAAGTTTGAACGAAGAACCGGAGCCCGGCGTCCAGAGTATTGTCCGAATCGAATAATTCTCTTCGAAAAAGATTTCAATTAGTCTAAAATTAATGTTCAAATAATGGCACCATCTATATGTGCACAGTTTGGATTTTACGTGCAAAAACAGCCACCCTTAAATAAATCCGGACTGGAGTGAGACTGATAGTTTAAACTTGGTCCCTCGGTGCATCGGACCTTAGACTAAAAGAAATTTTAACCGTTTGAAAAAAAAAAATCTTGCTTCGCTCTGATTTTGCTTGCAAAAAACACTTTTCTAGGGAGGTAATTGAAGCGCTCCACTTCTATACATCTTGTACACTTGTACGAATCAGTCCAAACTTTCCACGAAGGTAGATGAATTGATACAGTCGAAACGAATTTTTTTATCGAATAATCTTTATCCATTATCGAAATATGATGGTATATAGTTGAGCGAAACGTTGCACGTAAAATTCATTATTAACTGAACTGAATGAGCGGAAGCGTTTTAAAGGAAATAAGATAAGTAAAACAAAAAGGAATTAAGATAAAATGGAAAACTCGCTTCATTCGGATTTTACATGCAAAATACACGACTTTGTGAGTATTTTTACGTACACCGCTTCTATTTTTCTGACTTGTGCGAATTGGTTCAAATGTCGTAAGAATGTAGACAAACAGATGTAATTAATGGTCGTCCTGTTTTCTGAGAGAGGTTCATCCGTTGCGACGATATAAGAAACATGGTTCGCAGATGATACCTGAGACATTCTACAGTCGTGTAGACGTAAGAAGTTCCCTGACGGCGAGCAGCGACTGTTGCCAACTCTCCACCTAGAAGCGCTAACAGCTGCAGGAGAACCAGTAGTCATCTTAAATCAGCGACAACGCTGAGGTGTTACCACAGACACATTTATAAAATGGCTCTCCTAGCGTGTTTTATTCTCAAAATGTCCCGCGTTTAGTGCTTCGTTCAAAGGAAGTCACCTTGACAGTTAAAGCAACTTTATATGTGTAAAATGGCTAGGCCTTGAAGACAGGAACTTTTTGACTGTTTGCCTTCCTAGAGTCTTTTGTTCTCGAAATGTCCTAAATTTAGTAACTGATTCCAAAAAGGAGTTTCGACAGTTAAAAACCACACCAATGCAATTTTTCATTTGCAATAAATCCAACATTTCACCTCCGACAATCTGATAATATGTGTATTTAAAAAGATCAGCTGGCAGCGAGGACTTAACGGCTTTAACAACAACTGATACAGAAACCAGGTTCCAACTATAAAGTCGAAGGGCATAATAGGGAAGCAGTAAGTGAGAAGAGATTTAGAGTGGGTTTTAGCCTATCCCATGTGTTATTCAATCTGTACACTGAGCAAGTAGTAAAGGAAAACCAGAGAAAAATTTGGAATAGGAATTAAAGTACAGGCAGAACAAAAAAAAAAAAAAAGAACTTCGTGGTTTTCCAACGACAATGCAACTGCGTCAGAGACGGCAAGGGACACGAAAGATCAATTGAACGTTTGCATACACAGTTGAAAACAGGTTATAAGACGTACGTCAACAAAAGTGAAATAAGGGTGATAGAATGTAGTTGAATTGAAGCAGATGATGCTAGATGACTTAATTTAGGAAATGAAGCAATAAAAGCATTTAATGAGTTTTATTTCTTGGGTAGCAAAATTACTGGTGATGGCCGAAGTAGAAAGGATATGAAGTTTGGACTAGATATAACATAAAAGCATTTGTGAAAAAGAAGGATTTCTTAACATCTAACATAAATGCAAAACATCAGTGATAAGATCGGCTACGGTTGTAATGAGGAGGAATGAAACATGGACTGTGGGAAAACCGGAACAGAAAAGAATCGAAGAATTTGAGATGTGGTGCTACAAGCGATTGTTAAAATTAAGTGGACTGATAAGTTCAGGAATGTGGAGATTCTGCGCGGACAGGGAGAGGAAAGGCATGTGTGGAAAACACTGACAAGGAGAAGAGATAGGATGATAGGACATTTGTTAAGACATGAGGGAATGACTCCCGTAGTACTAGATGGAGCTGTAGAGGGCAAAAACTGTAGAGGAAGGCAGAGATTGGAATACATCCAGTACCTAATTGAGGACGTTGGTTGCAAGTGCTGTTCTGAGATGAAGAAGTTGGCACAGGTGACGAATTCGACGAATTCGTGGCGACCCCCCCACCCCCCACCCCCCAAAAAAAGACCAGTTGTAAGTTTCTTTATTTCCTAAAAGGAAAGTACAACCCGGCTTCGAGACTGGCACAGTAGCTTCGCGGGCAGTGCCGTGGATTGATAAGCAAAGGGCCTAGGTTCGATTCCCTACCGGGTCGGAGACTTTCACCGTTCGGGCAATGGATGTTGTGTTTTCCTTACGTTCATATCGTCATAATTGACATTCTACTATTGCGATGGCTGAATGGGACGTCCCGAAAGCCAGATAAAAAAAAAGGTAGAGAGAGAGAACAATAAACGTTTTCGGGACCTGTGTCATCTTCAGGTGCACCTGCAAAGTTATAAAGAGATGATGCAGCCTATCCAAATTGTGTGCACCTGCAAAGTTATAAAGAGATGATGCAGCCTATCCAAATTGTGAGCATTAAAAAAACTATACCGAAGTTATACTAAAATTATTAGTAGAAAACCCCATGTTCGCACACAAAATGTGGTTCCATAAAAGTCGATTAACAGAAGGTTAAGCTAGGTTAAAATAGCGTATCTCTGGTACATGGCATAAAACTGAACAGCTGTAGCGGATCTTATTGTTGATGATAAATATCGACAGTTGTGGATGTCCCGTAAGAGAAACATGAATAAATGTAAGCGTGATGAATTCTTCTCTGAAGATACTTGTGTATAGTATAGCCTTGTACGAAAGTGGAAGATGAATAGAGGAGGCACTGAATCGTACTGCAGAAAAAAGAAAATTATGGCACAACTTGACCAAAGACGAAATAGGTCGAAAGGACACAGCTTGAGACATGGAAGAAACGCCAATTTAGTAATGGTGAGGAGGAGGGAGGAAGGAGGTGGGATAAAATTGTGGAGGGAAACCAAGGGATCAATACAGTAAGAAGGTTAAGATGAACTTTGATTGCAGTAATTATTCGGGGATGAAGGGACTTGAACAGGGTAGCATAGCATAGAGAGCTGCATTAAACCAGTCCTCGGGCTGAAGACAGCAATAACAGCAACAACAAGTACTGTCTACAACATACTATTTAAACCCGATGTTTATTTTTTTGGTAGGCAATGCCTCAGCTTTTGATTCTTGTGAATCGGCTAGTCATAAGTGACGGTACACGGTGTTGTTTCTCCAAAAACATGTGCTTCTGAAGTCTCTAGACTCATGAATCGCTTAACATCGAATGCACCCATATGCAGAACATTACAGCTAAACGATATTGGTGGAAGGCAGAACAAACACATCTCCGTATTTGAAAATCGTTTTTCTTCCGTTTAGTCGTTCGAGGTGGTGTGGTTCGTAAAGAGTAATAGCGTGCTATCTCCTGACTGATCCCGACGGTTCATCTCGAGCAGTCAGTGCCAGATGTGGACACCAACTCACCTTGAGTCCCGCCTGGAGGAGGTGCTTGACCATCTCGAGGCCGATGCCTGAAGCTCCCCCCGTAACGATGGCCACCTTACCCTGCAGCTCCATGTCGGTGTTCTGCTGCTGTGCCTCTGCTGACGACCGCCCGCTGTCGCTACCACAAATATTTGTCGATACCAGCCACAGGCGCTGTTATGTAACACGTAATCTTACAGCTATCGCCACGTAAGTGTTGTTTATTTGTGTAGCGGATATGGACTGTTAGATGCTGCGTAGTCGCAAGTTAAAGTGTCATGGCACCGACCAAAAACGGTGACTTTGTTTTCGTTTCCCAATCCGTGGCTTTATGCAGTCGTCTATTTTCGTCTTTCCCTGTACTAATCTTATCATTGCTCCGCTCTCTCCCCATCCAAAGCCATCTGTAAACAGTAGTAAACATCGAACTTTAGCCTTTTGTTCGTTTTAAAGAGTACCTCTGTCTCGACTCACAATGTAACTGGCTTTTCACGATGACATATAGACTTCAGCAATGACCTAAACACATTCCCCCTACATACAGGGTTACCATAAATGATTCATTCGTTTTCTAAGATCTAATTTTTTCGAAGTATTTCATATACGATTATGATTTAGGCGCGAAGAGAACTATAGACTCAACAATTTTACATACTGCACGCTACAAATGTTCTACGAGTGCCACTCTGGCCACACGACACATGTCCAGCTGTCATAAATTTCGTTCCTTATCTTAAATAGTAACATTATATCAATGGCTATACTGAAGCACTTTTCGTTCTCTGAGTTGTTTCAGTTACGTAAATAAGGTCCTTCATGTACACCCAAAGGAAAAAGTCACAAGGCATTAAGTCAGACAACCTGTATGGCCAAGGGAACAGTCACCTTCACCAGTACGATCAATCCAGCAATATGGAAGTTCCTCTTTTAGATAGCGACAAACATCGATGTTCCAACTAGGGGGTGCCCGTCTTACTGCAAAATCTCCGACACATTTTTCTGCGGTATACCAAGCCTATGGCTTGCACGGACAGCAGATTTTTTTTTTTGGACTACGTACAAAATTTCCCGTCTTACTGTCGACAGTTACATGTGGTACACTTACTAGACCGGTATTTTTCTGGTAACAGAGACAACCAGTGCGCCTAAATTGTCGATTCCAACGCACAACTCTCTGGCAACTGCTATTTTCTATAATTCCTTATAATACATGCATCAGTGTTGTAACAGGCATCTCGCATACTTCGACGTATAAGAACTCTTTTCTTTTAATTATCGCCATTTCGTCGAGCTGCAGCACACTTTTAAATTACTACAAGAACTGGTAGTACAAGTTGCATGATTGACAAAATGGTAGGACAGTAATTCTGGATATTGGTGGGAAACTGGCAGTTTGGTTGGAAATCAAATCGGGAGACTGGAAAATTGGCTGTATAATTGATAAAATGGCGCCGCGACGGCCTACATATGGCATACATGGCATACGCCACAGTTGCTCCACATGAACCACAACTGTGCCATAGTTACGCCACGCCAGAAAGACGCCACATTTACACCCCACATACTCCACACACATACCATACATATGTTGTGCAGACACCGTGGTAAGGTATTTTTCTACTATAAAACAACGTTGTCATAGCATCATCAATAAAAATGTTAGAGGAGTAGCTCTAAATCTGGAAATTGGTAAACTGACAATTTGATACGACACAAAATCTGAAAACTGGTAAAATTAGCTGTAAAACTGGTAAACTGATAGGACACCAAATCTGATAACTGTTAAAATTGGTAGAGTGTGCCACAACATTGAACAGTTCATTTGGGTGTGTATCTCAAATGGTTCAAATGGCTCTAAGCAGTGTGGTACTTAATATTTGAGGCCATCAGTCCCCTAAACTTAGAACTACCTAAACCTAAGTAACCTAAGGACATCACACAGATTCATGCCCGAGGCAGGATTCGAACCTGCGACTGTAGCAACCTCGTGGTTCCGGACTGGAGCGCCTAGAACCGCTTGGCCACAGCGGCCGGCGGGTGTGTATCTGCCTATTGTATAAATGCGTCCTTTCTTGCAGAAAAAGAGGAGTGTAATGTAAATAATTGGTTGCCTCGCCCAGCTACACTTCAGCAAGAGCTAATCACGACGTCACAATGTAGCCAGTACTCAAAAGTATTCGAACTATCAGATTTATTTATCAAATATGTGCTTTTGCTCACAACCAGTATCTGTAACGTTCCACTGTTCTCTGGCAGTTTACTTTCCAATCTAGGTCTGTGCTCCGTAGTGAGAGGATTATGTTGGGGGTATTTGATGTAAGCAATTACTTTTCTATTATTACTCAAATTACATGAGTTTTCATCAATCGCTGTAGTGAGGGGTAGAGTTAAAGAAAATGCTAAGATGAGATAGGTGACAGCGTATTCCGTAAAAATTGAGCTAAATTTTAACATGAGATACTTTGACAATATGCTGTATGTGAATTCTAAAAATATGTCGGCCCTCTAGGCGAATTTTGTGTGTGTGTGTGTGTGTGTGTGTGTGTGTGTGTGTGTGTGTGTGTGTATGTGTGTGCGTTTGTGCGTGCGTGTGTGTGTGTGTGTGTGTGTGTGTGTGCACGTGTGTGCGTGCGCGTGGTCGTGTGATTGTGACCGAACCTAAAAATCGTAGCCAACGTTAGCGTGATTAATGCCTTTTGACTCTAGCTGCAAAGTACTGAAGATTTTCTGTAAGCACTGCACAAATATTGATACTATGTAATGCATTTCATTAAAGACAGTGTGTTCGGAAGCTGCCGTTATAAATTCCTAGGACTTTTAGACCGTAGTGAATACATAATATTTTGAATAGGAACCCACATCCGGAAACGTGCCATTTCCTTTCTACGACTGTTTCAATCCAGATGTGCCAAAGCCTGCACAGGAAAAGAGAAAAATCTCATATTTTGCTTGATCTTCCTACAAAACGTATTGGACTCGATCTTTGAAGCTGTCCCAATAAATGTCCGTCAGGAAATGTGGTTTCACCATGATGGTGCATCACTTCACTTCTCACAAGGGATTCGGAGTCATCTCAACACACGATATGGTGAAAGACGAGTAGGCCGGATTGGTCTAACCGCGTGGCCGCCGTGATTCCGGATTTAACTCCTATGGCGGGGCCGTATGCAAAGTTTAATTTACGAGACTCCAGTAGAAGCAGCGGAAGGTATGCTGCCACGAGTTCTGGCCCCTACACTAGAAACTGAAGAGACACCAGATGGGGTGGAGAGTGTGTACCAGAACATGCTTCGTAGTACAACGTCTGTAACGACGTTAGTGGTGGCCATATCGAGCCTCTGTTGTAATGTAACTGTACTGCTCTGTACATACATAATGCTGGGTTCTTTTTGGTTTGCAGCAATGTAACGCTTAATGTTTAGGTGTTAATACAACCAAATATGCTCAAGTGATAAATGGATGTTTGGTTAGGTTTCCGTTCGAATTGTTACCTAATAATTGCCCTGCGTCACGCCTAACTCACTTCCTCAAGCAGAAGTGGACGAGTTAAATATCTCAGTGTAAACTGCGGTAGAACGTAAATAGTGTTTCCAGACATGGGTTCCTATTCAAAATGTTGTGTATTCCTTCCCCCTCTACAAAGTTCTGTTATGAAACTTCCTGGCAGATTAAAACTGTGTGCCCGACCGAGACTCGAACTCGGGACCTTTGCCTTTCGCGGGCAAGTGCTCTACCAACTGAGCTACCGAAGCAAAGGTCCCGAGTTCGAGTCTCGGTCGGGCACACAGTTTTAATCTGCCAGGAAGTTTCATATCAGCGCACACTCCGCTGCAGAGTGAAAATCTCATTCTGGAAAGTTCTGTTAGTTTGTAACGGAAATTTTCGAACTCTCTGTACTTGGGTGTTGTCGATAGGCTTTAGCGATCGCGTATGTTAAGTCTGCTTAACTCATTGATTCCTTTGGGCAGTTACATCTTAGGGTTCCCATAGTTACTGTCTTGAAGACAACAAATTTACTATATTTTGTCCTCACTCTTAACACTAGCAAAGAAAACCTCTGGGAAGGTGATACTTACCTCACCCATACTAACTGCGAACAACCATACACTGGAATACTGATCGAAAATATCGCAGTCGAGACCGTTTGCTTCATTAAGGGACAAACAATAAAAAATCTGTTTTACAAATCTCTATTCATATCTGAACTTGCTTAAGAGAGGATGGTTACATTGCTCTAAATGCGATGGAGAAGATGGTGTATAGTGCAACAGCACAGTTTCTTCTTTCTCTTATGTGTAAGGTACACGAGGAAATTATAAATCGAAGCTTAGCACCCAAAAATACAGCAATCTGCTGCAGGGCGTGATATAACAGTTTCTCAATTTCATCGTTAAAAATTAAAAGTGTATGCAGCTAAATAATAGCTTGCATTTGATAAACGCAGGATCTTTTTTTCTCTTTAGGCCTACGAAATAGCAGTGCTCGATGGTTCTTTTTCTTCTTCGTTTGCTGTTGCCTCATCCCACAGTTGCCCAGGGTCTCAACGGTTAGAACCGGATTTGGCAGCAAATGCATGTCCTGCCACCACCCTGTACCCCCCGGGACAGAAATAGTGTACCACAGCTATCTGCGTCTAGTGTAATCCATGGAACAGAGCAAACATATCCAGGTGTCTGCGAGTTGCATAACTGGGGCGGAACGTGTGGAGAGACCGGTATTCACCTAGCGGGATGTTGGAAACCGCCTAAAAACCACATCTAGACTGGCCGACACACCGACCGACGTCGGTAATCAACTGGGCGGATTCCATCCAGGGCCGGCGTGCCTATCCGAGTCCAGGCTTATGGGGCAGGTAACATTGCTCGACGGTATTATGATAAAAACAATACTTTTCTCGAAACTTCCTGGCAGATTAAAACTGTGTGCCCGACCGAGACTCGAACTCGGGACCTTTGCCTTTCGCGGGCAAGTGCTCTACCATCTGAGCTACCGAAGCACGACTCAGGGCCGGTACTCACAGCTTTACTTCTGCCAGTACCTCGTCTCCTACCTTCCAAACGAGTCTCGGTCGGGCACACAGTTTTAATCCGCCAGGAAGTTTCATATCAGCACACACTCCGCTGCAGAGTGAAAATCTCATTCTGGAAACATCCCCCAGGCTGTGGCTAAGCCATGTCTCCGGAATGTCCTTTCTTTCAGGAGTACTAGTTCTGCAAGGTTCGCAGGAGAGCTTCTGTAAAGTTTGGAAGGTAGGAGACGAGGTACTGTCAGAAGTAAAGCTGTGAGTACCGACCGTGAGTCGTGCTTGGGTAGTTCAGACGGTAGAGCACTTGCCCGCGAAAGGCAAAGGTCCCGAGTTCGAGTCTCGGTCGGGCACACAGTTTTAGTCTGCCATGAAGTTTCATATCAGCGCACACTCCGCTGCAGAGTGAAAATCTCATTCTGGAAATACTTTTCTCCTCCTGCATTAATACTATGTAACACGAACAGGCACTGGCCTACACACTCGGCAGTAGTTCAAATGGCTCTGAGCACTATGGGACTTAACATCTGAGGTCATCAGCCCCTAGAATTAGGAACTACTTAAACCTAACTAACCTAAGTCATCAAACAAATCCATGCCCGAGGCAGGATTCGAGCTTGCGACCATAGAAGTCGCGCGGTTCCGGACTGAAGGGCCGAAAACCGCTCGGACACCGCGGCCGGCCATGGCAGTAGACGGAATGTTTGTTTTGACAAGCTGGGGCTTGCAGAAGTACCTACTCAGTACACATGACGACCACCAGCTCGATAGAAATGAATGTTGGTACAGACAGCAAAATTGCGAGCTACCTAATGAAGATATTGCATTGAACAAATACTCTACCATACGCGATCGCTAATGCATATTCAAGACATCCAAATATTTAATAAAACTGCAGTACTTACCTCAATATTTGTGGAGTGCTTACAGAAAATCTCCAGTATTTGCTGCTAGATACAGAAGGCAATAATGGTGCCAATATTGGTTACCAATTTTAAGTTTAGTCTCACACACACACACACACACACACACACACGCACGCACACATACTCTGTCTCTTTCTCTCTCTCTCTCTCCCTCTCTCTCTCTCTCTTTTCGCCTATAGGATTAACATTTCTGTAGGGTTCACACCCACTGTCATGCCAAAGTATCTATCGTTAATATTTACCACCATTTTGGGGGAATGTCCTATGACATCACACATACTACGTTGCCAAAGTAACTTACTTCACCATTTTTTAAACTCTAGCTACAGGGACTGAATTGGAATTACAATAAAAAATTAATTTCTTCTAATAAATACCAACACCGTAATCCTTTTACTACAAAGCACAGACCTACAACTGAGACCAAATTGCCAAAGAGCAATGAAGCCATGCAGCTTTTCGATGAGTGCAACAGTGGAAGACTAATAAATAAAGCAGGCTGTTCGAATACTTTCAAGTACGGACGACTTCGTGACAACTGCTGTGATTAACTCTTACTTGCTTGATGCTGGACGTAGACCCACATTTGACGTCAGGCAGTTAATTACGTATACCGCACGCAACTTTTTCTGCAAGAATCAATGGATTTACAGAGTAGACAGATACATATCCGCATAAAGTTTTCAACTTTTTTGGTTTATCCTCCTAATTTACCAATTTTACAGCTAATTTTACCCGTTTACAGAGGTGGCACCCTACCAAATTGTCAATTTACCGGTTTCCAAAATTTAGTCCATTTCTGCTAACTTTTATACAGACTATGCTATGACATCGCAATTTTATATTGCCGATGTATCTTACTCTAGCGTATGCATTATGTATGTGTGGCGTATGTGTATGTAGGCGCATTTAGGGCGTAAAAGTGAAGTGTTTGTTGCGTAATTGAGGCGTGTGCGTAGCGTAATTGTGATATAATTGAGTAGTGAAATTGTGGCGTATGTGGCGTATGTGCTGTTGTATGTCGTCGTGAAACTATTTTTACCAATTTCCTTATTTGACATCCCATCAAACTGCCCGTTTCCAGTTTTGGTCTTCTCCCACTTTGTCAATCGTGTAACCAATACTAGTATATTGATATCAATTTAAATGCGCGATACATATGACAATTACAAGACTCCACTGCTGCTGCAAGTTTAGCTGCTAGCACTTTATAAAATGCAAATGTTTGTGTTGTTACTGATTAAAAGGGCTAAAAAATAATATATAAACAGTCATGTCTTCAAGAAGGCAGCCCAATTGCCTAAGAGAACAGTAGTTCGTGGAACAGCATTGGATCAGGGGCCCTTTGGGCTGCGAACATTTGCTGCTGCGGCTGTGCCACTCTGTAGTCGAATCACAACAGGACTGATAGGCATCCTGTGGACAGTGGCAGGATTACATCGATGGGTACATTCATGTCCTGATCCTGCAGTAGACCAGACGCTGTACCAATAGCAACAAATCCTTAGTATAAACCATTGCCTCTGGAGAACGAGTAAGAGATTCCAGTGAAACTTCAGCATGGTACTTGAAACAATTTTTCGTACCATGTGCGCCAGCTCACATGTTGCAGTATTGTTTCAAGAACGCAGGAAAAGTTTCTCTGGAAAGGCCTTAGACATCTTCTATGCAGTCCTGATGCCTCCTCACGCGATTTACATATTTTTGGAGTCCTGAAGAAAGACATCAGTGACTGTCAATTCGGTCGAAAAGGTGCATGACTGGGTACAACGATGTTTCCATACGTAACCGTGTTTCCATGAGACCGTCGTGCTTCACAGTGGAATAAATGTATTACCAGTTATGGCGATTACTTTTGAAATAATAACAACTTTTTTTACTTTTTCCCTGTCTGCCTCATTCTCGAATTCTCTGCCTCGTGATGACTGGGTGTTGTGTGATGTCCTTAGGTTAGTTGGGTTTAAGTAGTTCTAAGTTCTAGGGGACTGATGACCATAGCTGTTAAGTCCCATAGTGCTCAGACCCATTTGAACCATTTGAACCTCATTCTCGTTTAATTGCCGCTTAGACATATGGACACAGATCCAATGACACATACGAGGTACCAATAAGAACGAAATTACTGTTCAGAACATTCGCACTCTTTTCTCCTAAACAATGTAATAGGGAACCAAGTCATATAATGTGTTAAATGCATAAAATCGGCCACCTCTAAGTAAGAACAACCCCACAGGGGGTCCAAAACTCTTTTGTGGATGTGTGTGTGGCGAGCACGGGACACCGAGCTTGTGCAGCTCTCTTTCCTTTCTGTGTTGCATACCTTCCCTTTCCATATCCTTCCCTGTCCCTAATCCTTCACTCCCCCCCTCCCCACCCCTTCCCATCCCCTTTTACCTCTGACAGTTGTGAATGAAAGAATTGGTTTATCTTCTCTTATCTCTACAATGTAAAGTATCTGCCCTTACTTTGCCTTCTTCTCCACTGCAGCGTTTGAGATTTCTTCTCTTCTTTTCAATTCTTTGTTCCTCCCGTTTTCCTTCTTTTCTCCCTGTGCGTCTCTGAAGGCCAACCATGTGTAAGCGTGACGGGGGTAACGCGTAATTCCCCACCCTGGGTAGATAAGTAGGACACTAACGTACCCCTGGTAAAGGCCAGGCCCAGGGAAGGGTAATTACCCTAGCTGGTACCTTCTGAACAAGCTGACTGATCCCTCCCTCCGTTTCTCGGGAGGTGTGACCTGAGGTGTGGCAATCACTTAAGGCGAGAGTGCGCTCAGAGAGGGCCCCCACTAGGAAGGAGCACTCCATCAGAGACACCGGTGATAATGGGGGATACTTTCGCAATGGTTTCTTCTACTTCTACAACTTCTGCCCACAAGAGAAAGCTAGATGAGTCTCAGCCACAGAAAATTCTTCCTTCAGTGGCAAAGTTCTTAGTTGATTCTCTGTCTGACAATGGTCGAGACTTCTCAAAAATCAACCCTTCCATCATTCAGGAAGGTGTCGACTCAACTGCAGGCCCTGTGAAGTCTTGTTCCTGGTACGAAATAACACCTCAGTGTTAGAAACAGACAATGCCTCCAGGCACAAAAATTGCTTCGAACTACACTGCTACACACCTTCTCTGTGGAAGTGCACCATACTTTAAACTCATTGCATGGGGTGGTTTATACAAGATCACTAGACGGATTATGAAATAAGGACATTCAAAATTACCTGTCTGATCAGAGAGTGACAGCCGTACATCGAATAATGAAAAGGGTTGAAAAGGAATAGGTTCCAATCCACTCTCTCTTTTTCTTGATATTTGACAGAGCTCAACTTCCATCGAATATTAAAGTGGGATATAAGATAATTTAAGTTCGCCCTTATATGCCCAACCTTAAGCGTGGTTATCAATGTCAGAGGATTAATTATACCATATGGCCAAATGCATTACCTATGGCAGGGATTGTCCATCCCCACCCCTTCGTTGCATCAACTGTATGGACAACTAAGCTGCTTCCTCTAGTTTGCCCCATTTTTAAAGAAAAATGAATTATTCAGGTAATCGAATGAATGAAAAGGTGTATACCTTTGCTGCTTCGTAGGTTATTCGCCAGTAAAAAGCCCACTGTGCTCCCCACGGGTAAATATAGCACTGTCTCGTCTCTCTGCGACCTACTAAGGAGGCAGCCATGCAGACTTGCGATCTCACCTTAAGCGCTACGGTCGTTAGATCGGCCAGCCCAAAGATCGCCTATTCAACCTCCCCACTATCACCCGCTCACTGTAAGGGTCAACTTTCATCGGCTGCTGCTAAGTCTTGGGCCCCAAAATCGGATGTCAGGACTTCCAAAAAAAGCCTAATCAAGATTTTTTACGTACTCAGACCTCACAACCATCAACTCCTCCTTTATCTCATGGCCCTGTTTCCAAGAAATTTCATAAGAAACATATTTTGTCTCCTCCGCAATGGTGTGCCCCTTCTACAGCGCCACCCAGCAGTAGCGACGCTCGGCCGTCTTCCTTGTCGCCAAGATGCACTGCTGGTGGCCGATCAACCATCCGATCGTTGGTGGCAGGAGGGCCCCCGAACAACATATAGATCAGAATCTTCTGTCTCTGCCTGAATGCATTCTACGCCGTTGGCCACTGGCTCTCAGCTGTCGCTGAGTTGACGACAACCGTGGTGAGATTTTTCCTTTTTTTCGTCCATCATACGTCAGTTATCCACTGGAATATCCACGGAATTCGCTCCAATCGGATGTACTGTCGGTCCCCTTACAACCCTGCTCCCCAGTCGTCTTCTGTCTTCAGGAAACAAAGGTTTGTCCTCATGATCGCTTTGTCTTCACTCATCTCCAATCAGTCCAGTGTGATCTCGCCTCTGTTGCTGGCGTTCCGGCATACAGGCGACTTATGATTCTTCTCCATGATACATTCCATTATCACGAAATCCACTTACATAGTCCCTTCCAAGCTGTTGCTGTACATCATTCCCTATCTCGATTCATCTGTCTTTCTACCATATACATTTCATCATCCACACCAATGGCAAGAGCCGATCTCCTTCATCTCGTTGGTCAGCTTCCACCTCCCTATTTGCTGGCTGGGGACTTCAACGACCACCACCTGCTTTGGGGGTTTCGGCGTCCTCGTCCGAGAGGCTCCCTATTGCTTGACCTCCTCTACCAAGCAGATCTTGTTTGTGTCAACACTGGAGAACCTACATTTTTGTCTGCCTCCACGTCAGCCTACTCTCATTAGGTCCTATTGGTCGCTGCTGTTCAGCTAGCTCGGCGCTTTCAATGGTATGTCCTTGCTGATACAAACACCAGTGACCATTTTCCATGTGTCCGATTGCAGCCACAACTGCCATCTATACACCCAAGACGCTGAAAGCTTTCCCAAACCGATTGGACACTTTTCTCCTCTCTAGCAACATTTGATGACCGTCAATTTCCTTGCAACGATGATCACGTCACTCCTGTTACGGAAGTTATTCTTACAGCCGCGGAACGTTCAATACCTCGTACCTCCCCTTTTCCCTGGCGCCCCCAGTTCCTTGGCGAAACGAGGGGTGACATGACTCAATACACGAGCGGAGACGTGCTCTTCGCGTTTTCCGCTATCATCCTACGTTGGCCAACTGTACCCGCATGCTGTCGGATCATACGCTTTAGCAAGAAGGCAAGCAGGAATTTCTTTACCAGCTCCTTTAAGGGCCCTTTCACACTGGGACACTGGTGACGGTCGCCAGTGATGGTCATTGGTGACTGTGGTGAACACTCTTGGGTCACTGGTTTTCGAAACCGCAGGTATTGCCAACTAATTAGTTAGTGAAATGGACTCGTACAGGGGTAGCAAATAAATTTCGCTAGCCTTTTATAGTTCGAAAAATAAGACATTACATTTTAAAAAAGAACATACAACTCACCAATTTTGTTTTTCTTATCCATGCTCTTCTCATTGAAATCAGGCACAAACTGCGTTATATTTTTGCCACGCACCCTTTTTATGAGTTTGTTGCGATAGTCATCGCTTTTCACATCCCAAATAGGAGGACGGCTTTCTACTTCACCTACAAAGTCTTCCATGTTAATCAAATCTAAACTCATGAGAACAGTGTGTGCAGTATAATGTTCAATGAATATTTCGCGTCTTTTTCTCAGAAATGACTACCTGTCGGTTGGCAAATCGGCAACGCTGTGCCTGTGATCAGTGTTCTAGTGTGAACACTCCAATTCAAACTGATGCATGTACTGCGGTGACTTCTGTGAACACAGTGACCTTATCCGTGACATGTGGCGAGGCTGAGTCGCTGTTGGGTCACAGTGGCTCGGTACGGCGGTGTAGTGTTCCGGTGTGAACCCGCCAGTTCACACGAATGTATCTCTGTCGGTGACTGAAGCTGGTGACCGTCACCTGTGTCCCAGTGTGAATCGGGCCTAACACCTTGCCTGATACCTTCAGTCCCTCATCAGTTGTTTGGAGTCGAATTCGACAGATATCTGGCACATCCAGTCTTACCTCGACTTCTAGGCTAACTGTCGCGCTGGATACCTTAGTGGACCCAGTCGCAATCTCTAACTGATTGGGTAATCACTTTGCTGAGGTTTCGAGCCCTTCTAATTACCCACCAGCCCTTCTCCCAAAGAGATGGGCAGTGGAAGAGCGACCTCTTGCCTTTTCCCCTCAAAGTAGCGAAAGCTACAATGCCGGTTTTTCTATGTCAGAACTCAGACATGCACTCTCCATCTTTAGCTCTTCTGCTCCTAGACCGGATGAAGCCCACGTCCAAATGTCGCTCGATATATCATACCATAGGCTGTCCTACCTCCTTCGCCTTTATAATCGACTCTGGGTCGACAGTACCATTCCCAGAAGAAAGCGGGAAGCTATCGTCATTCCTGTTCCGAAACCTGGAAAGGACAAACATATCCCCTCCAGCTACCACCTAACCTCTCTCACACGTTTTGGTAAATTGTTATTTAGGCTGATGGCTGGAGCCCCGAAATCTTTCAAAGACTGTCCAATGCGGTTTCCGAAAGCATCTTTCCGCAGTTGACCATCTTGTTTGTCTCTCCACATGTATCATGAACAATTTGCTCAGGAAACGCGAAACAGTAGCTATATTTTTTGATATGGATAGGGCATACGATACCTGTTGGAGGACTGGCATCCTCCACACATTGTTTTCATGGGATTTTCGAGGTCGGCTACCCATTTTCATCATTTACGACAGAGACCACATTTAAGGTGCAGGTGAACACTATCCTGTACTTTCTCCCAAGAAAACGGGGTGCCCCAGGGCTCCGTGCTAAATGTTGTACTGTTTGGCATCACCATAAATCCAATTATGGATTGTCTCCTTTCCGATGTCTCGGTCTCCTTCTTTGTCGACGATCTACTAGAGCTGTCAATGGACCAGCCTTCTTGAAAGAGGTCTTCAAGGACATCTCGATCGCCTTCACTCGTGGAGCATCGAAACCAGCTTCCGATTTTCTCTCAGTAAGACCGTCTGTGTAAATTTTTGGCGTCGTATGGAGTTTTATCCGCCTTCCCCACATCTGGGCCCTGTTGACCTTCGGTTAGCGGATGTCGCGAAATTCTTGAGACTTCTGTTTGACAGAAAACTGTGCTGGTGTTCCCACGTTTCATATTTTTCGGCTCGCTGTCTGCGATCCCTCAACACCCACCGTGTCTGAGTCGTACCTCATGGGGAGCAAAGCGAGTGGTCCTGCTCCGCCTACATCATGCCTTAGTGGGCTCGAATTTGGACTATGGAAGCATAGTTTACTCCTCTGCACGGCCGTCTATTCTGACGTCTAGATTCTGTACACCATCGTGGACTGCTGAACCTCCGCTGACCACTCAGCGAGGTGTCCTGAGTCGTTACATTAGTCATCTGTCTTCCATGCCTGCTCGTCCAGCCCATGCCGTGTTCTGCGACGCCTCCTTGGATTTAGGGTGTGCAGGCAGCCCTTACTTTCTACTACCACTGGGAGTCCACTTCCGTCAACTGTTACATTCACTTTCCTTCCAATTTCCTAAAATTTTCTTGACAAATTGGGGTACGACGCCACCTTGGCTTCGCCCTCGGACCTGCCTTCTCCGTGACCTTTGTCAGCTTCCCAAGAAGGATGGTAACCCCCCCCCCCCCCTATACTTTATCGTCGGGAACTTGCTACTCTATGCGCACAAATGGAGTATGCCACATTTATTTACACTGATGGTTCCAAGACCACCTTTGGGTCGGGAGTGCCTACATTATTGACGACATCCCTATTAGATTTCGGCCTCTCGACCAGTGTTCCGTGTTTACTGTGGAGATTTGCGCTGTTGTCCAATACAATTGTAGCCATCGGCGGATACAGTTTATTATATGCTTGTATTCGCTCACCTCTCTTCTCAGCCTCCAAGCTCTTTATGTCTTTTATCCTCCGGCCACATGCTCCATTTGAGGGGGGGGGGGGGGGGAATATCTGTGGCATTCCTCTGGATTCCAGGACATGGTTGTATACGCGGAAACGAGGCAGCCAATATAGCGTCAAAGGCTGCTGTCACCCTTCCTCGGCCGGCTGTTCACATGGTTCCCTTTGCCGATCTATAGGGCGTTTTATGTTGTCGTGTTGCTCTTTTATGGCACACACAATGATCTGCACTTCAGGATAATGAATTAGGGAGCATAAATCCTCTCCCCTGTGCCTGAACCTCTTACTCCCTGCCACGTCGTCGGGAGGAGGTAATTTTAACTAAACTCCAGATTGGGCACTGTCCTTTAGGCATTGACATCATTTAAGTTGCGCTCCTCCCCCGTTTTGCCCCAACTGCTCTCAATAGTGGACAGTGAGACACCTTTTACTTCAGTGCCCCTATTTTACTCCGTTACGCGCCCGTGTACAGCTCTAGCCTGATATATCTTCCATTTTAGCAGATGACAGGCTCTCAGCCAAACGCGTCCTTAAGTTTATAAGTGTTGGTGAGATGACATCGGTCGTTTGAAGTTCTTTTCGGGGAAAACAATCCCCCTTCAAAAGCACTTTTCTAAAATTTCCTTCCGTTTTTAGTTTCCCCCCTTCTTGAGTTTCGCTCTCATTGCTTCTGATTTAAATCGTTATTTTTACTCTTCACTAAGCCACGGAATGGGCGCTTATGACCATAGCTGTTTTGAGCGCTAAAACAATAATAAAAAAAACAACAAATCTAACAGCAGACTCACACGCTTTCAGCCCTCAAACCTTACAGTCTGGCATCAAATCCACATAGTGGAACAAACGAATAACAACATCGACGTTTACTATCACTATCCAGTAGCTCCACCAACTACTGACTGCTGCTTTTGCTACTACTACTACTACTACTACTACTACTGCCGGCCGGTGTGGCCGTGCGGTTCTAGGCGCTTCAGTCTGGAACTGTGTGACCGCTACGGTCGCAGGTTCGAATCCTGCCTCGGGCATGGATGTGTGTGATATCCTTAGGTTAGTTAGGTTTAAGTAGTTCTAAGTTCTAGGGGACTGATGACCACAGATGTTCACTCCCATAGTGCTCAGAACAATTTGAACCAATTTCAATTTGAGCTACTACTACTACTACTGATACAGTAAAAAATGCTACAAATCTAGCAACGCAATGAACAATAGTAATCATACAATTTTGTGCATTTAAACTACGTACAAGGGCGTAATGAAAAGTAATGCTTCCGAATTTTTCTTTTTGTTCTCAATACCGACCTACATTCCCGCTTCTTTGAGGCACATTGCAACCGTCTGCCACTAGAGGGCTTCGAATTATATCGTGTAACATGGCGGTGTGTAACGTAACTATATTGCCGCGTGAGAAACAGCGTTCCTTAATCAAGTTTCTAACCTCAGAGCAGTTAACCCTGTAAGTAGGCTTTTTAGGTTTTCTTATTGGTAACGCCACGTAGCGCTCCGTATGAAAATCACTGGCTGTGCTGTGTGCAGTCAGTGGCTGGTTGGCATTGTTGTAATACTCGCCATTGTAGCGTTGGGCAGTTGGCTCTTAGCGGAGCGGAGCGTTTCGCAGTTGGAGGTGAGCCGCCAGCAGTGGTGAACATGGGGAGAGAGATGGCGGAGTTTTGAAATTTGTAAGAATGGATATCATGAACTGATATATATATATTATGGCTATTATGGTAAATACATTGTTTGTTCTCTATTAAAATCTTTCACTTGCTAACTGTGCCTATCAGTAGTTAGTGACTTCCGCAGTTTGAATATTTTATTTAGCTGGCAGTAGTGGCGCTCGTTGTATTGCAGTAGTTCGAGTAACGAAGATTTTTCTGAGGTAAGTGATTTGTGAAAGGTATAGGTTAATGTTAGTCAGGGCCATTCTTTTGTAGGGATTACTGAAAGTGATATTGCGTTGCGCTAAAAATATTGTGTGTCAGTTTAAGCACAGTCTTGTATAATTTTTCTAAGGGGACGTTTCATAACCCTCACACGGAACACCGTCTCCTTCAGCATGACAGTGCTAGACCACACAATAGCACTGCGACATCTGCAACTATCTGACGCCTAGGTTTCACTGACTTCCACCATCCTCTCCACACAGTGTGGAGTGGCGCGCTCTGCCTTCACCCATCAAACTTCGGGCCATCAAGGAGGCAACTGGTGCGTGGCGCTCCTCCTTGCGGGTCTCTCGCAAGGACTCGTTTGTCCTCTGTAGGCTGCGCATTGGTCACACCTGGACAACGCACAGCTACACTACCGGCCATTAAAATTTCTACACCAAGAAGAAATGCAGATGATAAACGGGTATTCATTGGACAAACATATTATACTAGAAGTGAATGTGATTACATTTTCACGCAATTTGGGTGCATAGATCCTGGGAAATCAGTGCCCAGAACAACCACCTCTGGCCGTAATAACGGCCTTGATACGCCTGGGCATTGAGTCAAAAAGAGCTTGGATGGCGTGTACAGGTACAGCTGCCCAGGCTGCTTCAACACGATACCACCCTTAATCAAGAGTAGTGACTGGCGTATTGTGACGAGCCAGTTGCTCGACCACCATTGACCAGACGTTTTCAATCGGTGAGAGATCTGGAGAATGTGCTGGCCAGGACAGCAGTCGAACATTTTCTGTGTCCAGAATGGCCTGTACAGGACCTGCAACATGCGGTCGTGCATTATCCTGCTGAAATGTAGGGTTTCGCAGGGATCAAATGAAGGGTAGAGCCATGGGTCGTAACACATCTGAAATGTAGCGTCCACAGTTCAAAGTGCCGTCAATGCGAACAAGAGGTGACCGAGACGTGTAACCAATGACACCCCATACCATCACGCTGGGTGATATGCCAGTATGGCGATGACGAATACACGCTTCCAATGTGAGTCCACCGCGATGTCGCCAACCACGGATGCGACCATCATGATGCTGTAAACAACCTGGATTCATACGAAAAAATGACGTTTTTGCATTCCTGCACCCAGGTTCGTGTCTGTGATGCAGCGTCATGGGTAACCGCAGCCATGGTCTCCGAGCTGATAGTCCATGCTGGTGCAAACGTCGTCGAACTGTTCGTGCAGATGGCTGTTGTCTTGCAAACGTCCCCATGTGTTGACTCAGGGATCGAGACGTGGCGGCACGATCCGTTACAGCCAAGCGGATAACATGCCTGTCATCTCGACTGCTAGTGATACGAGGCCGTTGGGATCCAGCACGGCGTTCCGTATTACCCTCCTGAACCCACCGATTACATATTCTGTTAACAGTCGTTGGATCTCGACCAACGCGAGCAGCAATGTCGTGATACGATAAACCGCAAAAGCGATAGGCTACAATCCGACATTTATCAAAGTCGGAAACGTGATTGTACGCATTTCTCCTCCGTACACGAGGCATCACAAGAACGTTACACCAGGCAACGCCGATCAACTGCTGTTTTTGTATGAGAAATCGGTTGGAAACTTCCCTCATGTCAGCACATTGTAGGTGTCGCCACCGGCACCAAGCTTGTGTGAGTGCTCAAAAAAGCTAATCATTTGCATACCACAGCATCTTCTTCCTGTCGGTTGAATTTCGCGTCTGTAGCACGTCGTCTTCGTGGTGTAGCAATTTTAATGGCCAGTAGTGTATTTATTGCACCGCGAGGACCCACCTTTGTGCCGCTGCTTGTCAGCTTTGACCGTGGTCCACATCTTGTTGGACTGCCAGCTTGTAACTCCTCTCGGGCAGAAATTTGCACTGTCAGATATGCTTCCTGCACTTTTATCAAATGATGTTGCGATGGCAGATTTAGTTTTGAGTTTTATTCGTGCAGGGGGGTTTTGTCGCTTGATCTAAGTGTTTGTCCTTTTTTGTGTTGAGTCTGACCTTTGGCCTACGATTTTAGACTGGGATTTTAGAGCGTTTCTTGGAGGTTGGCTTTTCCTGTTTTTTGTTTCTATGGTCGGCCAACCACTGTCACATTCGATGTGATTTTAATTCCTTTTGTCTAGTCTCTGTCTGTGTCTTTCTAGTCCTGTGTCGTCTCTCGTCATCTCCATTGTTTTTTTTTTATTTCTTGTAGGGGTTTCAAGTTCATGGAAAAAGGGGCCGATGGCCCTAGTAGTCTGGTCCATTCAACCCCACAAACCAACCTACTGTGAATGTCGGTCAGCGTTGATAAACTGGTGGCTCATTTAGGACAGAGAAGTGGGAGAAGGGGAAGGGGGGCGGTGAATGGGTTTAAGAAAGGCGGTGATGGGAAGTTTGCAAAGCACGAGCATGTAGGAATCGAAGTTAGTGGGTTTGATAATGACAGGACAATGAAACGACTGAAGAGACGAATTACAATTACATATGTACGGAGTAGACAGGCAAACTTCGGCATGCTTAAAACAGAAAAACAACAAATACCTGTAAATAATTTTTGATTCTAGTCACTATATTATCCATTGGGTGTAGTGTGCTACCTTCAACGCAAAGTGCTCTGCAGAGGGTAAGTGGGTTGCTGACGTCTGCAAAGGCTAATGATGGTGATGCACTTCTCCATCTCTCTTATCATCAGCTGCCCGAAAGTCTGAGTCGTTACTGCTTCTTTTCAGTGACAGACGTGACTTATTCGTTTACTGAAAGCTACCACAAAGGTCTCTAACGGTTCTTCTAGCTATTTCTGACTACATGTCTATGCAGCTGGTAATGCCATCATAGTCGAAACCGATCACGAGTTTCAGTGAACTGACGTCTGAACAAGAAATCGATTTCGATAATTTAATGTAGCAGGCCGTGCCTCGCATTGGAAATAATGTTCGGTGCAGAATCAATGAAACCGTCGGCGTTACTATTTGGTAAATTTACAAGTAGACAGCGCAATGCTTAATGCATTGAAAAGAATTGCAATTTATCGTGACTTTTGAGACATCGACTGTATAACTAACTTCAGTTACAGTATGGAATATATGACGCTTCATTGTAACATGGCGTCGTTTGACTTCCTATTGTAGAGGAAATGTTCCACAAAAATTTCATAAATCCGTTTAATTAAATGCAAAAGATAGTTCTAACTTACGGAACATGTTAAGAATTTGACAGATATATTTAATTGACATGTGGACGTAATCGACTTCTTCGTTCTTCGTGAATGGAATGTAATTTACAAGACCTAACGTCAGCAGACAAATATGTAGATCGGACACAATTATACCGTCAAACGTATAGCGTACCGAGTTTAAATGGTTCACAAAATTTTAATATCCGCGATTGATGTGCAAAAAATATTCCTTCCGCCTTTGGAAAGGGAATCAGGTTTATAGGTTTCGTCGTTACATTATTCACATAAATAGTTCATAATGTTCAATATACAGATGTAAAACCGTTCTGTGTGACATGACAGTGATGTTTCAAGCCTTTTTAATCTTGAAAATATTGTGTGTTCTGTAGATTTCAGTTCAGTATCGTCGGTCTTGTATTTACAACAGTTTATCAGAATTAAATTATGAAACTAATATGTGGTTTTCAAAACTGTTCAGTTAGTATTTCGTTACACTAATCTAGAGGTTTCCAATTTTGCTCTCAGTGTTGGATAATACAGTGACGGAAAAAATCGCAACAGCAAGACAGTTAATGTATAGCAATGAAATTTCGAATATATTCCTGTCTAGGTAACACGTTTCACAGATCTACATTGCAAGTTCACAGGTTAATATAAGCATGAGATAAACCACTGCAAATACGAAATGTTGGTACTTTAATAACCCGTGTAAACGTCAGAATGTTGAATGCTATCATGCAAACATGCATACGTACATGTATTGCATTCTACAGGTTCCCGGTGTCAGTTTGTGGGATACAGTTCCGTGCCTGTTGCACTTGGTCGGTAAATGCAGGGACAGTTAATGCTATACGTAGATAACACTGTGGATAGCGTCCAATGATGTCCCATATGTCCTCGACTGGAGACAGATCTTGTCATGGAGCAGGCCAAGGCAACATGTTGACACTCTGTAGAGCATGTTGAGTTACAACAGTGGTATGGCACTAGCGATCTCTTATTGGAAAACAACCCCTGGGATGCTGTTCATGAATGGCAGAACAAGAGGTCGAACCACCAGACTGAGGTCAAATTTGCAGTCAGGGTGCATGACGTGGCCACGCGTATGCTCCTGCCGTCATACGAAATCATGTCCCAGACCGTAATTCAGGTGTTGGTCCAATGTGTCTAGCACACCGAGAGGTTGGTTGCAGACCCTCAACTGACCTCATTCCAACCAACACACAGCCATCAGTGGCACCGAGGGAAAAACAGCTTTCATCAGAAAACATAACAGACCTCCAAACATAACAGATCTCCAGCTTGCGTTCCAGGGAGCTCTCGCTTCTCACCACAGAAGTAACAAATATCGGTGGTTTTGGGTCTGTGGAATGCACGCTACAGGGCGTCTGGCTCGAAGCTGTCCTCGAAGTAACCGATTTGTAGTAATTCGTTGTGTCACTGTAGTGCCAATTCCTGCTCAGATTCTTGCTGCACATGCAGTACGATGCACCAGAACCATACGCCGAATACGATGGTCTTCCCTCTTCGGTAGTGCCAAGTATCTGTCTGGAGCCCGGCTTTCTTGCGACCACACCTTCAGAGGCTACCTTCCTGCCAGGCCTTTCTGCAGTGTCGCAGGAGTAACATCCAGCCTATCATAGACCTATTACACGACCTCGTAATTAAAGCGAACCTGATTTTCAGTCTCATAGTGCCACTGCTAGTGCTACTCTTACGCGGCCGACGAGAAATTTGAATAGACGCCATTTTTCGGATGTAGAAACACGCCTACCAACTTTCGCTCATGTCACACTACTCCATCTTGGTGCTGTTTTTTTTTAGTTTTTTTAGTTAGGTTAAGCTAATCCCTGGGTTAATTTCATTTTGACACACTATTCGGTCTAGTTCTGAGACAAAACATAGTAAACCCCAGGAGAGCCGTTCAACCACTGATCAATTGCTTCTACACAATGACAGGTTAAACTACATTTCGATAATTGTTATACAAATTTTTTCATCAATGTTTCCAATTTAAATGTCTTTTTTGTGTTAACATTTACAATAACTAAAGTTTCTTTTCATTCGGTTCAATTAATAGAGGAATTGCTTTTAAAGAGCGTAATCTCATTGTAGGATTCAAAATGATATGATAATTAAATCAAGGCCCTACTCTGCCCAAAGGCGTTGATAAATATCAACGGGGACAGTTGAAAATATGTGCCCCGACCGGGACTCGAACCCAGGATATCCTGCTTGCATGGCAGACGCTCTATCCATCTTTTGTAACCACTCTTTTTATTATTATTATTCCACAAAAACAGTAACAAAAAAGGTTAGCTTACAATGAAATGACATAAATAAGGTGAAAGATAATTGCAGTCATAAATTACAGCATTCAAAGAATGAGGAATGATATGCAGTCTTTAGCAGTAGACACATTTAGCACATCCACTGTCACCTTCAACTTACTGGTGGCAGTTCAGCATGCGCATTTCTTATCTGAGCCACCGAAGGCACAGATGATAGTGCGACTGCAGGGACTTATCCCTTGCACTCTCCCCGTGAGACCCACATTCCCAACTTAATGCTCACACACTACATTCGTAGTGCCCCTGCCCATTACACTCATTATTCGCGGAAGACAGTCTTACCCGGACCCGTAAGAATTCGTGAAATATGTGTGCATCCGCACAGAAGCAGAAGGTCAATGGCCGGTTAGCCTTAACTATATACGAAGATGGTATCAGTTCTTTCGGACATGTCCGAAAGAACAGATACCATCTTCATATATAAAGGATTCAGTTGTATATGATTAGTGAGAGTACTTTTATTATTTTACAAGATTTCCTTTTGTGTTGATATGAACTGCATATGTTGGAATAGGTGATCGTTGGTAGACCTTTCTGGTGTAGTGTCACGGGTGCGCTTTGTGGGATCATGAAGGACTGTAAGGGAAGAACAGGAAAGCAGCTCACTGAACGCCATTCAACAAAAACGGTGGCTAGATAACATGAAGAATTCGTACGAAAACATAAGAAATATACCAGATAAAAACTTCCTGAAAGAAAATCGAAGTTAACACTTATTATTAATAGTGGCAGGAAGAAGAGTCTTTCAACTTCTCTTAAAACAACTACTTCTGAAATCGGGTAGGATTTGGCAGAAACAGCCAGTAGTAGACAAAACTGTATTTGTTACAACATAATCTTTGATACTTTTAACGCCGCGCGTTATTAGCCGAGCGGTCTAGGGCACTGCCGTTATGGACTGTGCGGCTGGTCCCGACTGTGGTTCGAGTCCTGCCTCGGGCATGGGTATGTGTGTTTGTCCTTAGGATAATGTAGGTTAAGTAGTGTGTAAGCTTAGAGACTGATGACCTTAGCAGTTAAGTCCCATAAGACTTCACACACATTTGAACATTTTTGGTTTGATACTTTTAACATTATTTTGCGCATGACAATTTTACAAATTCAAATCTGGTTTCATGTCTTTGAAATGCCATACACACATCTACCAGTGCAATTACTGAATGTCTTAATAGTGCTATTGACAGCATTTCACAACTTATGCGCAGCTGCAACACACAGCAGTTCCAGCAATACCGGCTGACAAGCGGTGACTGTGAATGGTGCGGTGCAGTCTCCATCACGGAGAAAGGCGTGCTCAGAAAATTGTATCGTACATGTTCCTCATGACACGTGTGTAAACCGTGTTCGTGATCAGTGTCACACATCTTACTCAAGATCCATGAGTTCTCATCATGCAGTAACAGCGCCAGGGAAGCAAAATTCATGTTATTTGAAGACTAAATTGATTTCCTTTTAATTTTGTTCTTGCCATGAACAGTATTCACGAGTGATTCATTCTCTACTGTACGACTGTGCATAACGTCCTTTTCTCACCGAGTAGTCTGTGCATTTACATCGCCTTTCGTTTCATTTGTGTGAAGATTGAGACCGAGTCAAACGCGAATTCAACTGAACGTTTTATTTTGAACAGTAACTGAAACATGGTATTACTTCCATAAACAGTACAACAACATTTCTGCTTCAGTTGCAGGGCCATCACACACCTATGAGCATTTACCTGTTCCGTACACGTGCTTTAGCAAGTCGTTACTTTCACTGGAAGAGTCTACCGTATCAGACTTTCCCCCATGTATAGAAGTCAGTACTTGCACCAAGTTCTGTTCCTGGCACTTACAAAATCGCTAGCCGGAAACAAAGAAAGAAGTCATCAAAACAGGCCTATGAGCAAATATGCAAAGAATCAAGTTCAACAAAATCTGAGCACTTTCAATCGTCCAAAATTCTGTGAGATTCGATTTCATTTTTATCTTTCAGTCTGAGAATTTCTGTATCATTTTATACGACTAAAATTTTCATATATTGTTTACTGTGAATGTTGTCTACCTGCTTGTAACTAGTTACGCAACAATCTGCTTAGGGTGATCCATTGGCCACAAATTTTCATATGCATCATGACGGTCATCCCTTGAGTCAGTGTATTTAGTGGATATGGAGGCTGAGCAGGTGAGATGGTAACACTGCTGGTGCAGTAGGCTGAGCCCCGGAGCTGGTATGCCTCCCAGTCATACACACTAAGACGTCAGACAGTGAAACAGCATTGTCTGGAAACATACTTACTGACTATGATTTTACGGTATGGATTGCCTTCTGCAGCCTGGTAAAAGGTATGATGATTTGCATATCTGAGTACGGCAAGAAATGCGGACACGGACACAGCGCTTCGTCGGCTGCGGCCGTTGTGCAGGTCGGGACCCGACGGCGATGAGAATTCTGTCGGCGCAGGCCTACCGTGGCTCACCACCAGGCAGCGCAGCCCACTCCAGTTCTCTGAAAGGCTGAAGTGCGCTGAAGAGAATGCCAGGAATATATCTGGGAAGTTGAGTGCCATGAAGGTAGAAGCCGGGACCCGAATCAGCAACGCAGGTTACAACCAGGAAGGTGGTACAACGTACAGCCAAAGACGCGCTGCTCAGGTGTCTCGCCCAACACCTTTTCGGCGATAGTTTGCGGTAACCTGGTATGGCTGTTCACCAGGGGAAGGTCCAGGCATGGACTTATCTTCTTCAGTCGCAGCAGTGACCAAGCAGCAATGGCAGCTTGCAGTGGCTGAGGTCTTCTACAGCTGGCTGGCTGTAGTCTCGGGGGCGAAAGCTTCGCCGGTACCAGGGAGCGTGTCAAAGTTCGCCAACCAAATTATGCTGTGGTGCCGGCCGCTGTGGCCGAGCGGTTCTAGGCTCTTCAGTCTGGAATCGCGCGACCGCTACGGTTGCAGGATCGAATCATGTCTCGGGCATGGACGTGTGTGATGTCCTTAGGTTAGTTAGGTTTAAGTTCTAGGGGACTAATGACCTATGATGTTAAGTCGCATAGTGCTCAGAGCCATCTGAACCATTTTTTATGCTGTGGTACTTCAGGTACTGGCCAACGGCCTTACCGCAGTGGTAACACCATATCCCGTCAGATCACGAAGTGAAGCACTGTCTGGCTGAGCTAGCACTTGGATGGGCGACCATCTGGTCTGCAGAGCACTGTTGGCAAACGGTGTGCACTCAGCCCTTGTGAAGCAAACTGAGGAGCTACTTGATTGAGATGTAGCGACTCTGGTCTCTTTAACTGACATACGGCAGGGAGAGCGGTGTGCTGACCACATGCCCTTCCATGTCTACATCCAGTGACGTCTGTGGGCTGAGGATGACACGGCGGTCGGTCGGTAGCCGTGGGGTCTTCCAAGGCCTGTTCGGACAGAGTTTAGGGTAGTAGTTTTACCTCAGGTATCGTCAGTTCCCCATGGTGTTGCGCTTTCGGTCAGCCCTGGAGTGGCTGAGATCAGAGGTTACTTGTTATGGGTATATATTGCAAGGCTTGTAGAATGACGTGTTAAGTCACCTGCACTTCTCGTTTAGGGCTCGGCTCAGTGTGGAAATGTACAGGGTGTTTGAAAAAGAACTCTCTAGTTTTAATGTGTCCTAGAAACTGTACAATGTGACATACACTATTTTAGTTTGTGGTGTTTGATTCATAAATCCTCCAAGGTTGGCTCATCTATAGCTGGCAGGTCTGCTTGACCTTGAGACGGTACCAGTGCTGCTCTTTCCTCTGTTCGCTCAGTTCAGTCCAGGCGTGCGTGCAGTACAGTGCAGAACATCTCAGCGACAATTTGTACTCCGCAACAGAGAGCGCAGTATGTTATTTGGCTTGTGAAAACTGAGTCAGTAATAACAGTGCAACGTAATTTTTGACGTCATTTACGGGAAAGAATCGTCGCGGCGGTTGGGACGGTTTCACCTGAAGTGTTGGTGAATACGTGGCGAGAAGTGGAATATCGTCTCGACGTGTGCAGGGCAACAAATGGATCCCACGTTGAAGTCTGCTAACATTAAACAAAACTTGAAGGATTTCTCTTTCATGATATGTACTCACTGATGTAACTTTTCATTAATTTCCCCATTAAATTCATACTTAAAACAAGGGAGTTCTTATTCAAACGCCCTGTATTATGATCGGAATCCACGAAATGGAATATGAACTGTGGCGGAATGTGTCTCATGATATGGTGGTACTGGTGGACTTGGATTGCTCCAGACTTCTCCTCAAAAACTTAAGAGACGAATCTAATAACTCAGATCGTTGGCTTCCTGTTAAGGGGCTTGACTGTGAAACTTTTAACTTAATGCAATTCTTTATTCAAGGTGTGGCAGAGAATTGTGGTTGTTGTCTTTCATCTTCGGGAGTCATACATCTAAGCCATTGCAATCTGATCTCGCAGTATTTGTCACTAACATCATCGATTTTCATTAAATCGACCGAGCCTGAACATCATGTATCACAAGATAACAATTTTCTAGAAAAAAATTCGAGTTTTGTGCCATTATCTCTGAGGAATTCAATGCAGTCGTCCATAAGATTATTAACAGCAAAGAATGCATGTCCTATCGCTGCAAGGAAAATATTCAGCTAGGTCTGTACTTACATTTTTTGATCTGGTGCTCACAGCTTCCAGTATTCTGCAGTTATTTACAGGTAAAGTTGGAATACTTTGTTGTTCACGTATTCTCATACAGAAAACTGTGGACACATTTACATCCAAACAAGCACCCAAAACTATTGTTACTGGTAGCTTCTTTATCCGTGACTGTATGACTGATTGTTTAACACCTGTACTGTCAATGTCAATTGACGCATGGTGCAGGGAATGGCAATTGAATCTCAATGTAGACAAGTGTAATGTGCTGCGAATACATAGAAAGATAGATCCCTTATCATTTAGCTACAAAATAGCAGTTCAGCAAATGGAAGCAGTTAATTCCATAAATTATCTGGGAGTACGCATTAGGAGTGATTTAAAATGGAATGATCATATAAAGTTGATTGTCGGAAAAGCAGATGCCAGACTGAGATTTATTGGAAGAATCCTTAGGAAATGCAACCCGAAAACAAAGGAAGTAGGTTACAGTACGCTTGTTCGCCCACTGCTTGAATACTGCTCAACAGTGTGGGATCCGTACCAGATAGGGTTGATAGAAGAGATAGAGAAGATCCAACGGAGAGCAGCGCACTTCGTTACAGGATCATTTAGTAATGGCGAAAGCGTTACGGAGATGATAGATAAACTCCAGTGGAAGACTCTGCAGGAGAGACGCTCAGTAGCTCGGTACGGGCTTTTGTTAAAGTTTCGAGAACATACCTTCACCGAAGAGTCAAGCAGTATATTGCTCCCTCCTACGTATATCTCGCGAAGAGACCATGAGGATAAAATCAGAGAGATTAGAACCCACACAGAAGCATACCGACAATCCTTCTTTCCACGACCAATACGAGACTGGAATAGAAGGGAGAACCGATAGAGGTACTCAGGGTACCCTCCGTCACACACCGTCAGGTGGCTTGCGGAGTAGGGTGTAGATATAGAATGATTAATGCCGGAGCACTACTCCTGCCTAATGTACATCATGTCCCTGTACCTCAGAAAATCAACTTCTCAGTTACAGCCCTTGCTTCACTCCATGACTGACACATTAGGGCAAGATGTCGTTATATCTGCTTTCTGTCTCATCATTCGTCTGATGATTTAGATTGTCGACGACCTGTCTTACGATCAGTGGCTATTTTCGGCAGTTCTGGGTGTTGTGTCTATTGTCTTGCTTGTTGTTATGCCAGTGGTTATTATTATTTTGCATGTACCTAGGACTGTACCTCCACTCTAGACTTTTATGCTTGTTATGATTACTGTTTTTGTTGCCGAGTTGATTACTAAAGTGCCCGTTATTGTGTACCTCAATGTACGCATTATGCTGATGCTAATGACGGCCCACACGGAGATTTCCTGAAGAATTACACCCTCACCCGTTATTGTTACTTGGAACAGAAAGCTGATTAACTAAGTGGAATCAGGTCTATTCAGTCGATAATAGACGTGAAATCCTTTAAGTTGGTTTCTGATAAATGAATTAGTTTTTCTCACTCTTCTGTAGTCAGTTTCGCCTTTACAATCCGCAGAATGTCACTGTACGAAATCGGCTCATCCCAATAATTTGTTTTGTGAATATATTTGTCAAAATATTGGCTCAGGCTACCCTACATGAAATTAAACAGTTCTGGGTTAAACACTTCCTTTCTAGGCATTCTCGGAAGTCACTAGACCTGAACTTGGCCAGAAAGGGTCTTCCGAATTGGTCGTAAATTCAACAATACTCCGCAGCTTACGTAACTCGTAAGTACCCGTTGCTGTGAATGTATCCACTGACAAAGCAGATTTTCTGGATGTCGTTCCATGACCTTGATATCACACTTCGAAGAGTACATGTGAAGACAACAGCGTGTGTACTTTTTTTATCAGCTGAAAAAACCTGAAATTGTCTGTGCTTAATCAGTTTCTCTTTTGTGAAGATTGAGGTGTAAGTGGGCACTGGAGCTGCTGCGTGTTGTAGATTCTGCAACAATCGAGCAACTGGCCCATTCTCTTCACGTCGTGTCCTCCCTGACATCGGCTCATTTCCTGCGATAATTAGGAATCATACACAACAGTTTGTATGTCGCGTACTGCCGCCTGAATTTCAGTTAACTCACTGTTGAACACATTTATTTGTTCTCTTATTTCCTATAACTCATTTTTCCTGGTACCGGTTGAATCATCATGTTCTTTAGACCTGTGAGTACTTGTAGCCTGTATCTTGTTATTGCTTTTCTTCCTTGCCAAACGTCTAGATCGCGAGTTCGGTTGAGAGTTGCTCTCTCTCTGTGGCACGAATTGTTCAATTATGCCGTTTCCCTGTTCTAGTGAAATATTGATGACTAGTAGTGCTAACTACTGAGCAGGGTCAGACAATGATTCTTCACTTAGTTCCCCAGTTAATCTGGTCAAAGCTTCAGGTATGCATTTCTGAGCTTGCCTTAATTCGTTTAACTCTTTCGTTATTTGCACTAGCAATTCACAAATTTCATTCCTAGGGTAGTCCTCACTTCAGAAATTTTCTTTGCTAAAGTTTCAGAAGCTTCTTTTGCTATGTTAGTTTGGTTTGCGGAATTTTCCTATTATAACTTCTCTTGATTTTGTGCCGTTACAGTTGCTCTTGATTTTGTGCTGTGACAGCGACTTGGTTTAGCACTTCGATCATTGTTCTCGACAAAACCTCAAGTTTGATAAACAATTCCATTAACGGATATCGTGGTTGAGTGCTTTCAGCAACTTACTCAACACTTTTAATCAATTACTGACCATTACTTTTGTCAGTTCCTTCCATATTCATTTGCTTGCCTATTTTTACCATAACAATTGGAAATTTCAGAGAAAAGAAACAGAAATGGAATTTAAGAATTAGGACACTGCTTATCCAGTTATTATACAAATATATGTGCTAAGTCGTTTTTTCAAATTTTTTAGTTCCAAAACAGCTACTTGTAAGAAACGAACGATGTGTGCATTACAACAGTGTACACGAGGCAAAGTGGGTAACTGTACTAAAGAGCGAAAATTTCCTACACTACAGGCAGAATTTTGAATGTATTTGGAACCTTTAACTTTACACAAGGAAAAATATCACATAAAGCAAAGTAAACTTTTTTCTGGCTTTTTATCCAGCTGCGGTGAAGTGATTTCAGCTAATAGGACTCCATTTACCCGTTTTTACATTTTATTCTCCTCCCACGGATGTTTCATCAACAAATAAGAAAACGTTCAGTTCTTATGTACAATGTTGTTGTTGTTGTTGTTGTTGTGGTCTTCAGTCCTGAAACTGGTTTGATGCAGCTCTCCATGCTACTCTATCCTGTGCAAGCTTCTTCATCTCCCAGTACCTACTGCAACCTACATCCTTCTGAATCTGCTTAGTGTAGTCATCTCTTGGTCTCCCTCTACGATTTTTACGCTCCACGCTGCCCTCCAATACTAAATTGGTGATCCCTTTATGCCTCAGAACATGTCCTACCAACCGATCCCTTCTTCTGGTCAAGTTGTGCCACAAACTTCTCTTCTCCCGAATCCGATTCAATACTTCCTCATTAGTTATGTGGTCTACCCATCTAATCTTCAGCATTCTTCTGTAGCACCACATTTCGAAAGCTTCTATTCTCTTCTTGTCCAAACTATTTATCGTCCATGATTCACTTCCATACATGGCTACACTCCATAAAAATACTTTCAGAAATGACTTCCTGACACTTAAATCTATACTCGATGTTAACAAATTTCTCTTCTTCAGAAACGCTTTCCTTGCCATTGCCAGTCTACATTTTATATCCTCTCTACTTCGACCATCATCAGTTATTTTGCTCCCCAAATAGCAAAACTCCTTTACTACTTTAAGCGTCTCACTTCCCAATCTAATTCCCTAAGCATCACCCGACTTAATTTGACTACATTCCATTATCCTCGTTTCGCTATTGTTGATGTTCATCTTATATCCTCCTTTCAAGACACTATCCATTCCGTTCAACTGCTCTTCCAAGTCCTTTGCTGTCTCTGACAGAATTACGATGTCATCGGCGTACCTCAAAGTTTTTATTTCTTCTCCATGGACTTTAATACCTACTCCGAATTTTTCTTTTGTTTCCTTCACTGATTGCTCAATATACAGATTGAATAATATCGGGGATAGACAACAGCCCTGTCTCACTCCCTTCCCAACCACTGCTTCCCTTTCATGTCCCTCGACTCTTATAACTGCCATCTGGTTTCTGTACAAATTGTAAATAGCCTTTCGCTCCCTGTATTTTACCCCTGCCACCTTCAGAATATGTAAAAGAGTATTCCAGTGAACATTGTCAAAAGCTTTCTCTAAGTCTACAAATGCTAGAAACGTAGGTTTGCCCTTCCTTAATCTAGCTTCTAAGATAAGTCGTAGGGTCAGTATTGCCTCACGTGTTCCAACATTTCTGCGGAATCCAAACTGATCTTCCCCGAGGTCGGCTTCTACTAGTTTTTACATTCGTCTGTAAAGAACTCGCGTTAGTATTTTGCAGCTGTGACTTATTAAACTGATAGGTCGGTAATTTTCACATCTGTCAACACCTGCTTTCTGTGGGATTGGAATTATTATATTCTTCTTGAAGTCTGAGGTTATTTCGCCTGTCTCATACATCTTGCTCACCAGATGGTACAGTTTTGTCAGGACTGGCTCTCCCAAGGCCGTCAGTAGTTCCAATGGAATGTTGTCTACTCCTGGGGCCTTGTTTCGACTCAGGTCTTTCAGTGCTCTCTCAAACTCTTTACGCAATATCGTATCTCCCATTTCATCTTCATCTACATCCTCTTCCATTTCCATAATATTGTCCTCAAGTACATCGCCCTTGTATAGACCCTCTGTATACTCCTTCCACCTTTCTGCTTTCCCTTCTTTGGTTAGAACTGGGTATCCATCTGAGCTCTTAATATTCATACAAGTGGTCCTCTTTTCTCCAAAGGTCTCTTTAATTTTCCTGTAGGCAGTATCTATCTTACCCCTAGTGAGATAAGCCTCTACATCCTTACATTTGTCCTCTAGCCATCCCTGCTTAGCCATTTTGCACTTCCTGTCGATCTCATTTTTGAGACGTTTGTATTCCTTTTTGCCTGCTTCATTTACTGCATTTTTATATTTTCTCCTTTCATCAATAAAATTCAATATTTCTTCTGTTACCCAAGGATTTCTACTAGCCCTCGTCTTTTTACCTACTTGATCCTCTGCTGCCTTCACTACTTCATCCCTCAAAGCTACCCATTCTTCTTCTACTGTATTTCTTTCCCCCATTCCTGTCAATTGCTCCCTTATGCTCTCCTTGAAACTCCGTACAACCTCTGGTTCTTTTAGTTTATCCAGGTCCCATCTCCTTAAATTCCCACCTTTTTGCAGTTTCTTCAGTTACAATACTCATAACATTTCCTTTGCTTAATTGTACTGTCAGAGAGCACCAGTATCGTAAATTCTTTAGCGGTGATTTTAGATGTTATGTTTGCGGCAGTAGGGTGGGATATCGCTTTTGGATTAATTCTTAATTATTTTTTCTCATTTCTTATTGTGAGTGGTTATGTATTCCCGCAATGTGCAACGCAGTGTATTACACGGAGGGAAGAAAATCGCGACACCAAGAAGGAGTTGTACGACCTAAACGGAAGTTGATAGGCTTGCTTTTTCGTCTGGAGGATGTATCTTTTCAAATTTCGCGTTAGTTGAATATGAGGATACAAATCAGTTTTGCCTTAAATACAAGATGTAATGGTCGTCAGTGTTGGTCACCTTCGAGATAGGCCGTGGTGAGCTGTTGTTAGTCAAGAGTGCCTCTACAGCGACAAAGACGCCATTACCAACACCTCACTCAGTTTAACAGAGGTCGTGAAATAGGGCTACGAGAAGCTGGAAGCTCCTTCTGCGAAACTGCAGAAAGACTTGGCAGGAATGCAGCCACTGTACATGATTGCTGGCAGCGGTGGTCACGGGAAGGTACGGTCGCAATTGGACCGGGCCCCGGGCGTCCATGTGGCGCTACATCGATGGAAGAACATGGTGTTCGGCTTCTGGCTTTGGCGCATCGTACTCCATCTGCAGCAGCAATTTGAGCAGCAGTTGGCGCCACAGTGACAGCAGGAGCTATTACAAAGGACAGCTCCGAGCCAGACGCCCTGTAGAGTGCTTTCCACTGACCCCAAACCATCGCCATTTGCAACTTCAACAGTGTGAACCGAGAGCTCATTGGATAGGAGGGTGAAGTTCTACTGTGTTTTCTGATGAAAGCTTTTTATACGTCGGGGCCTGTAACGGCCATGTGGTGGTCAGAAGGTGCCCATTTGATGAGCTGCAACCAATCTGTCTGTATGCTAGACATACGGGACCTACACGTGGGGCTATGGCCTGGGATGCGATTTCGTATGAGAACAGGAGCACTCTCGTGGTTATCCCACGCACCCTGACTGCAAATTTGTACGTCATTCTGGTGATTCGACCTGTTGTGCTGCCATTCGTGAGCAGCAGTCCAGGGGGTGTTTCCCAATAGCACACCACTCGCCCGTATCACTGTTGTAACCCAAAATGCCCTAAGGAGTGTCGACATGTTGCCTTAGCCTGCTAGATCACCAAGTATGTCTCCAGTCGAGCACATGTGGTTCATCACTGCACGACAATTCCAGCGTCATCCACAAACAGCATTAATTGACAAGTGCAACAGGCATGGAACTTCATCCCACAAACTGACGTCTGGCACATGTAGAGAGCAATGCATGCACGCTTGCTTCCACTCAAAATTCTGCCAGTTACATCGGTTATTAAAGTACCAACATTTCATGTTTGCAGTGCCTTAATCCATACTGCGATCTTTCAGTATTAATCACTTAAATCTGTAAAGTAGACAAATATATTTCCTAAATGTCATTACTCTAAGTTATTATTTTCTTCGTGTTCCTATTTTTTTCTGGCAGTGTGTTTATTGGACTAAATTGTTAGCGCTGTTATTTATTTTTAATTAGGCTGTTAAAAATAAATCGCACGGACGTTGCAGACTCGATGAGCACAGAAATCAAGCCGCTAAACATTTTGCTATCCCACGAATCGTGAAATTTCCACACAATATGGTTATCAGTAATTAAATATGGCATATCGAACTTCGTAATGAGAAGGATAGATTACGACGTTTGTCACACCTTTATAAGGAGTGATCAAAACGCTTCCATTTGAAGGCGTTGCTGCAGCTTATATGCAACATATCGGGTCTCCTTTTTGGATATATAAGCACTAAGATTTAGGCAAGGGATTAGTGTGGCTGTCGTGTCTTATCGACGTATGTTTTGGTAAATGTGGAGAGACGTGAACTATGGTGACGTTATTATCAAATGTGTCCAAACAGGACCAACGTGCTGTTATTCTTTATTTGGCTGCCGAATGAGAAACGCCGGACATCTGTCGAATAATTTATAATGTGTATGAGGCAGCATGCTATCGAAAATCACCGTTGTGGCATGGTGTGCCAAGGGGTGTTGCTGCTTCGTGGTAGCTCACTTCCGCATCACAAACTTTGTCGGGCAGAAGCTACTCCAACTCAATTGCGAGACACTGAAGCAACCGCCCTACAGTCCTCATATCTATTCATGCCATTGTCACGCCTTCGATCTTTATGAAAATGCCTTGAAGGATCGACTGTTCCTGTCAGACAATGCTGTCCAGAAGCCATTTACGGATTCTTCGTGCAGCAGGACACTGTATTTTAACAAACGGATACCTCCAACCTCGAGCAACGGTGGGGTGATTACCTCAATGTTCAATGGTGACTGCCTGATTGGCATACATTTCGGGACTGTACTGCCTTCGAGCGGAAACTTCTTGATCGTTCCTTATAACTGAAGGTCCATTAACTCTCATGTGATATAGTGTCGTCAAATTTAAAATAAAACGTCTCACTTTCTCCGCTATTGACATCAGATAAGCAAGGGCAAATTAGTATTAATAACATTCACTTACAAGAAGTAGTGGACAATTAAACTGTGGCCGCGCATAAACATTACACGCCAAGAGGGTTTCTGACAGTCACCGGTAGCAAACTACTAGTTCGTCCTCGCACGAAGACTGAGCAACAGTTCTGTAAATAAAATACACTATATGATCAAAAGTATGCGAACACCCCTAAATCATAACTTTTCAATATTAGGTGCATTGCGCTGCCACCTACTGCCAGGTAATCCATATCGGCGACCTCAGTAGTCATTAGACATCCTGATAGAGCAGAATGGGAACTCGCGGACTTCGAACGTGGTCAGGTGATTGGGTGTCACTTGTGATATACGTCTGTAAGTGTGATTTCGACACTGCTAAACATCCCTATGTCGATGTTTCCGATGTGGTAGTGAAGTGGAAATTTGAAGGGAGACGTACAGCACAAAAGCGTACATGCCGACCTCGTCTGTTGACTGATAAGAGACCGCCGACAGTTGAAGAGAGACGTAATGTGTAATAGGTAGACATCTATCCCGACCATCACTCACGAATTACAAACTGCATCAGGATCCACAGCAAGTACTATGACAGTTAGTCGTGAGGTGAGAAAACTTGGATTTCATGGTCGAGCGGCTGCTCATAAGCCACACCCATTACGGCAAATGCTAAACGACGCCTCACTTGGTGTAAGAAGCGTAAACATTGGACGATCGAACAGTAAAAACGTTGTGTGGAGTCACGATCACGGTACACAATGTTGCGTTCCTGTTGCAGGATGTGCGTATGGCGAATTCCCGGTGAACGTCATCTGCCAGCGTGTGTAGTGACAACAGTAAAATTCGGAGGCGGTGGTGTTATGATGTGGTCGTGTTTTTCAAGGAGGAGGGTTTGCAGCCCTTGTTGATTTGCGTGGCACTATCACAGAACAGGCCTACATTGATGTTTTAAGCACATTCTTGCTTCCCACTGTTAAAGAGTAATTAGGAGATGGCGATTGCATCTTTCAGCACGATCGAGCACCTGTTCATAATGCACGGCCTGTGTCGGACTGGTTACACGACAATAGCATCCCTGTAATGGAATGGTCTGCGCAGAGTCCTAATCTGAAACCTACAGAACACATCTGGGATTTTTTCGAACGCTGACTTCGTGGCAAGTCTCACTGACCGACATAGATACCTCTTCTCATTGCAGTACTACGTAAAGAATGGGTTGCCGTTCCCCAAGAAACTTTCCAGCATCCGACTGAAGCCGGCCGGTGTGGCAGAGCGTGTGTAGTCGCTTCAGTCTGGAACCGCGCGACCGCTACGGTCGCAGGTTCGAATCCTGCCTCGGGCATGGATGTGTGTGATGTCCTTAGTTTAGTTAGGTTTAAGTAGTTCTAAGTACTAGGGGACTGATGACCTCAGATGTTAAGTCCCATAGTGCTCAGAGCCATTTGAACCTGACTGAACGTATGCCTGCGAGAGCGGAAGCTGTCATCAAGGCTAAGGGTGGCCCAATCCCATACTGAGTTTCAGGATTACCGATGGATGGGGCCACGAACTTTTAAGTAATTTTCAGCCATGTGTCCGGATGCTTTTGATCGCATAGTGTAATAACATAAACGGTTTGGGGGGGGGGGGGGGGGAGGGGCGACTTTGTGTTTGGTGGCTTCCTATGATAGCTTAAGAGCGATGATTTTCTTAATATTGGAGTTGTTTCCAGCTACTGTTGCAAACAAGCTTTGGTGAGGCAGGAGACAGCACTCAGCAGCTAGTACTGATTCAAGGAGCAGGAATAAATAAAACAATAACTGTAGTAAAAACGTTATATTTTTTACATATGTCAATTTTAAAATACTCAGCGAAGTTCCTAGAATAAAATAGCATGAATATTAAGAGTTTAGAAAAAGGAAATGAATTCTACAAGGTTACAAGCAATGCTTAACGCAGTTTTCAGTTTATTGCCCACGTGGATGGACTTGCATACTGGTCACCAGCAGAGAACATTCAAGCTAGGTACAGAAGCACATTCATGAGCTGCCGACAGCAAATCCAGCACAGTTGGAGAATCCACAGGCACGACCGACAAAGTACAAGAAGTTGAATATTCCCCCCCCCCCCCCCCCGCCCCCTTTCCCCCAACCCCTGCGAGAAAATATAAACGACAGACTTTGCTTGGCAGAAAAGTGTTGCCTGTATTGTCGGCGAATGGTGAATGAATTTAACTGAATTCTACACCTGACAACGACTGGAGGAAAGAGCTGGATGTAAAATCAATTTTCGTTGAGCTGCAAGGCGCTCTCGAAATGGAGGGTCGGTGGATAGTCCTCGTGGGAGTGCAAGAAGGCCGTCACGGGCCATGTGGGGCGGTGGTGATGTTTCAAGAGTGCTGAGTGCATCAAGTCGGCAACGGGTGATATTCAGTGATCAGTAAAACTGTTCTGTAATAGAAAGCTTTGAAAGAGTGTGCAAGATCAAGCCCGGGTGTGGGCATGGGATTCGGCTCACATTCCGATTTTGTGGGCAAGTGTTGCGCTTTAGTGAGCGAGCACTTGTGCCGCAGGCAAGGGTCTTATGCGAGAACATGGAGCCATTGTAACCGTCTATACAGATACGTTGCCAAAAAAGTAGCATAATGTATTTGGTTGAGGTAGGACCACAGGCTGCCGCGCACAGCCCTCTGCAACTGTCAGCGATCAGCTTATGCCGACTCAACTATAGTTGTAGGTAGTGTTTCATGAAAACGAGGCATGCTTGGCGGAGTCGAATAGAAACAATAAATTCCGTTCGTTCCCGAGAAACCATAAAATGTGGCCTTTTTGTGTGTGTCTGTTTCAGTTTTTGACGTTAAACTGTTATTCTACTTTGTCTGAGTGGGAGACTGTCTCCGACAGTTCCCTCCGGAACTACTGAAAGCCACTTGGGTAACTGTTGTGATATTTGCCGTATTCATTTCTAAATCCACATCTACTCCGCAAACCACCAGACAGTGAGTGACGGTGGGTACTTCTGGTACCACTAACAGAGCATCCCCCCCCCCCCCCCCTTCCCCGTTTCATTGTTCCGCTCGCGAATTTCATGTGGGAAGAATGATTGTCGGTAATTCTCTGTATTAGCTCTGATTTCTCAAATTTTCTCATTTTGGTTATTTCGTGAGACGTATGTCGAGGGAAGCAATATGTTGTGCAACTCTTCCCGGAAAGTGCGCTCTCGAAATTTCAAAAGTAAACCTGTCGCTGATGTACAACGCCTCTCGTGTAATGTTTGGCATTAGAGTTTGTTGGGCATCTCTGTAACACTCTCGCGGCGACTTAACTATCCCGTGACGAAACGCGACGCTCTTCGGTGGATCTCCTGTAAGGATTCTGTCAGTCCTACCTATTATGGATCCCAGACTGATGAACAATACTCAAGAGTTGGTAGAGCAAGCAACTTGTAAGCCGCTTCCTTTGTCGATTTACATATCCTTAAGATTGTTCCCATGGATCTTAGTCTGCCATCTGCCTTTACTACTTTTTGTTTTGTGTGTTCATTTCTCTTAAGTTTACTCTGGACAGTTACTTCTACGTATTTTACGGTAGGCAATGTTTCCAGCAGTTTGTCAAGAGTGCTATAATTGTACAGCAATGGATTTCTTTTGCTGTGTACGTGCAATATGTTACACTTATATCCGTTCAGAGTCAACTGCGAGAGCCTGCAACATTCATCAATCCTCTGCAGATCATTCTGCAAATCTAAACTGTCTTCTGGCGTTGCTACTTTCTTATAGACACCCGCATCATTTGCGAACACTCTATAATTGCTACCGTCGCTTTCTGATAGATCATTTATTGCGCTGTAGACAGTAAAGGTCCAGTCATACTTCCATGGGGTGCTCCGGAATATACCTTTACATCCGTCGATTTCGTTCTGTTAAGAGCGGCGCGTTGAGTTCTGTCTGCAAGGAAGTCTGCAATCCAGCCAAAAGTCTGGTCCGACTGTCTGTAAATTTGTCCTCCCTAGTAACAGTGCGCTGTGGTCTAAGAAATAACATTATACATAGCTTAACGATCATATCTTCATTGAACTCACATATTCTCTAATTGTTGAAAATCACCAGAAATGTGGAGTTGAGTGTATATTTTTGTATACATTACTGTTTCACTGTTTTAGTAGTTGGTGCACCTAGGCAAAATCAGAAAATGGCAGCATAGAACTTTGCATTTCGCTTTAACTGTCTCACTGTCCATCTGTCATCTATTAGACCTATACTGAATTTCCTTTTTACTTTAAAAATATACACAAGAGATTTATGAGATGAGTATTATTAGACAAAACTTCCTAGAAACTTTATTTATCATCTGAGACGCATACGAAATCTTATATATATATATATTTACATTACACTACAGCATTACTTAAGAGTACCTTGATACATATGTTTGCCTGTTATCCACGCCTAAATACATTTGGATATAAAACAGTACAGGTGAACATATAATTTTTGAGATGAGTTAAGTAACTTTTTGTATTGAATGATGTACTTACTTGTTCGTTAAGTGGACTTAAAAATTGATGCAATAATATGAGTCACTTTTACATTAATGTGATCGTTCTAGTGGATCTTACTGTCAAGTAGGATGTCCATAAAGTTCTACGATCGTTTCAAAAAATCATAACTCGGCAACTATTAGAGGCAGAAAAGCATGGTTTGTTGTAAAACTTTAAGTAGACTTCAGTGTTCCTTTTTCCTTCATCGTGAGTTGCAGATTTGATTTGGAGCGCACCGAAATGGCGATAGAATAAGAGAAGAGGCAATATGCCATCTGATATGCAGAATCCAAATCTGTTTCAATGGTGCCGTTGTGTTATCGACGCCAATACGCGAAGGCAACACTGGCAAAAAAAAAAGCAGTGTCAAAGGCCATACCACGTTCTTCTCTTGCTACGCCGTTAGACTTCTTTGTGTGCGGTTATGTCAAGGATCACATTTACACAACGTCAGTCAGAGACGTGCCTTCCGTTCGAGTACGAAATGGTGAAGCAGTCATTTAGAACTATTGATGCTGCAGTTCTGACGTGTACATGAACAGAACCCGAATATTGTCTTGTCCTACGAGCGACTAGTGAGACATGCACTGAAATTCTAGCGAAACAGAAAGAAAAATCTTTGAGAGCTGGTAAACGTTTTACAGCACGCCACGATGTTCTACATCTAACACTTTACAAGTTATGAATTTTTTGAAACAATGTCTGAGCAAAATTCCTGCCTATATTCGTTTCTTCCACGAGATGCAATGTAGTCTCACATGATTTAGTGACATGGCCAGGAAAGTATCGTAGAGAACAGGTATGGAAGAAAAGTCACACGAAGCGATGCATAACTGAGGAATCAATTAAGCGGACAGACTTCGAGAGAGCGGGAAGGATAGTTTAAGGCAAGCGGAACGTCGGTCGGCGCGCTGTGGACACGTGAGCTGTGGACGCGGCGGCTGCGGTCAGACCCGCATCTGCTCGCGGGCAGGGATGACCACCTGGTAGGCCGGCTGTCCGCCCTCAGACACCCACACAGAGCCGCTCTCTCCTCGCCGCAGCACCTCCACTGCCGCTCGTGCCACGGCATGCGGCCTGTCAACAAACATCACTGCTTAGTTCCCAGCGTTACACACTGACGGAAATACACCGCAACACCGATAAGGAGTTCTGTGACATAAACGGAAGTTCGTAGGCGTGTTTCTGCATTTGAAAGATGATGTCTATTCAAATTTCGCACCAGTCGTATAAGAGACATACTAGTAGCGCCACTATCAGAATACAAATCCGACTTTCTTTAAAAATACGTTGTAAAAGCTCGAGAGCATTACTTGCCTTTGAGACTGGACGTGATGAATTGATGTTAGTCATGAAAGCCTTTGAAGCGACAAAGACGCCATTGTCAACACCTCACAGAGTTACAACAAGGTCTTGTAATAGGACAGCGATACTGCATAAAGGCTTGGCAAAAATGTAGCCACTGTATATGACTGCTTGCAGTGGCGGTCACGAGAATGTTGGGTCGCAACGGCTTTCTCCAGACGGCCACATGGCACCATCGAGAGGGAAGACCATCGTGTTCTGCGTATGGATCTGGCGCACTGTACTGCATCAGCAGCAGTAATATGAAGAGCAGTTGGTACCACAATGATGCAAAAAGCTGTTACAAATCGAATACTTTAACGACAACTCCGAGCCAGACGCCCTATAGCGTGCAATTCACTCACCCTAAACCAACGCCATTTGCAATTTCAGTGGTATCAAGCGAGAGCTCATTGGAGGGCAAGGTGGAGGTGACAGTTAATGCTAGTTGTCGATGACGCTGCAGTTGTCGTCCGATAATGTCACATATCTGCTCGAACGGAGGCACATCCGGGGATTTAGCAGGCCAAGGCAACATGCTGACACTCTGTAGAGTATGTTGGGCTGCAACTGCGGAATGTGGGCGAGCGTTATCCTGCTGGATATCATCCCAAAGAATGCTGTTCGTGAATGGCAGCACAACATGTGGAATACCAGATTAACGTACAAATTTTTGTTCAGGGTTCCTGTGTTAACCACGAGAGTGTTCCGGCTAACATACAAAAATACACCCCAGTCCATAACTCCAGGTGTAGGTTCTGTGAGTCCAGTATGCAGACAGGTTGGTTGCACGCCCTCAACTGGCCTCTTGCTAATCTACACACGGCCATCACTGGGTGAACGAGTTTGCAGCGAACTAGCGGCGTCTACTAACCAGGCGTCCTGCTATTACCTAATCCAATAAATTGGTTGACTAATTTTCAGCCAGAAAACAATAAGAATAAGTGTCTCTTGGAGGAGAAAGATATTTTGGAGGCCAAACAGGAACTTACATTTTGCACAGCGTACCGCCTTTCGAGTGGTGCAGATGACTGTGTGATAGGCAACACAAATTGCACACGAATGCCACATGGTGCCTATGCCCCGCCGCCGTTCAGGGGCATAACCGATACGAAAGGACGCCTGACCTCGCCAAGAAGCGGCAGCGAACATCCCAACATCTACAAATAATAAACGTAGAGCGATGAAATTTCAGTAGCACACTTGTATAGGTGACATATTTAAGTGATTAACATTGCATGTAGACACGAAATAAGCCATTGCAAATGTGAAATGCTGGTACATTAATATCCGGTGAATGGAAGCATGCAAACGTGCATGCATTGGGTTGGACACGTTAGAGATAACTGTTTGGGGGATCGAGTCCCACGCCTGTTGCACTTGGTCGGGCAGTACAGGGACGGTTATTGCTGTTTGTGGATGACGGTGGAGTTGTCGTCTGATGATGTCCCATGTGTGCTCGACTAGAGACAGATGTGGTGATCGAGGAGACCGAGCCAACCTGTCGACACTCTGTAGAGCATGTTAGGTTATAACTGCGGTATGCGGACGAGCGTTATCCTGTTGGAAAACACCCCCTACACTGGTGTTCATGAATAGCAGCACGACAGGTTGAATCACCAGATTGACGTATAGATTTGCAGTCAGTGTTAGTGGGATAACCACGGGACTGCTCCTGTAGTCATACGAAATCGCACCCTTGACCATAACTCCATGTGTAGGTCCAGTGTATCTAGCATGGAGACAGGTTGATTGCAGATCCTCAACTAGCCTCCTTCTAACCAACTCACAGACATTACTGGCACCGACGCGGAACCAGCTTTCGTCACAAAACACAACAGACCTCCACCCTGCTCTCCAATGAGCTGCCACTTCACACCACTGAAGTTCCAAATGGTCATGAAATGGGGTCGGTGGGCCGGACGCTGTGGCCGAGCGGTTCTAGGCGCTTCAGTCCGGAACCGTGCGACCGCTACGGTCGCAGGTTCGAATCCTGCCTCGGGCATGGATGTGTGTGATGTCCTTGGGTTAGTTAGGTTTAAGTAGTTCAAAGTTCTAGGGGACTGATGACCTCAGATGTTAAGTCCCATAGTACTCAGAGCCATTTGAACCATTTGGGGTCGGTGGAATGTACGCTACGGAGCTCTGACTCCTAGTTATGCTTGTAGTAAATGATTTGTAACAGTTTGCTGTGTCACTAGCCAATTGCTGAACAAATTATTGCTGTCGATGCAGTACGATGCGACAGAGTCATACGCCGAACACGATTGTCCTCGGTAGTGTCACATGTTCGTCCGGAGCCCGGTCTTCTTGCAGTCGTCCATTCTCATTACCGCCACTGCCAGTAATCATGTACAGTGCTTACGTTGCTACGAAGCCTTTCTGCAGTAGCGCAGAATGGAGTATCGAGCTTCTCGTAGCCCTATTACACGACTTCTTTCAAACCCAGTGAGGTGCTGATAATGATGTCTTTGTGACGTTAAAGTAACTAACGCGCACGCCATTACAACGCGTATTTAAAGCAAATCCCACTTGCATACTCATAGTTACGCTGCTAGCGCCACTGTTACGCGACTGGTACGGACTTTGAATACGCATCATATTTCAGGTGTAGAAACACGCCTCCCAACTTCCGTTGATGTCGCACAATTCCTTCTTGGTGTTGCGATTTTTTTTGTCGGTTCAGTGTAACAAAAGTTATTCCTCATGATGTGATCAGTCACCCTCTGGACATTTGGCGCAAAGATTTTGAAAAACCCCATGCAGAGTGTAAGATTTATAAATCTTTTATCTTCGAGGAATGTGATGTGAGTTTATATGTTCATAGGATGTGTCATACGAGTATTTCATATTTGTACGCTAAACATTTTCCAAACAAAGGTTTTCAGTAGTCGACATGTTATGCCACAGAGTTTCTGATCTTTGGTTGCGAGTAATATTGTCGTCGCAGGCATTCTAAGGGCTGGTAGTGAGAGAGTCTGATGTTGACTGTGCTACTGAGCGGACGCAAATAGCTTACATAGCACAGTGATAAATACACAGGGAAAGATGAAATGTGGATTATGATTTGGTAAACAATAATTGGACAAGTGAAGATTATGAGATAATGTTGTTCCTGCACTGCTTGGTTGCGTGTGGTTATGATTGAATATCGGAGGGAAATAATGGAAATATTCTTTACTGTTTTGCATTAGTTAATTGTTTAGACTAGAATAAGTAAAATTAACAGTCACCATGCTTGCACTCAGTGGCTATAGTTTTACTGCTCCATCACAATTTTCAGTAATTAACTTCATGGCAGAAAATATTTGTTATAAAGGATAATTTTTGTAAAGATTAATGTTACTATTGACTGTTAGTTTCGTAATTCATTTTTCTAAGGGCTAAATTACGTTCAGTCATGTAGGAAGTTAAAATTCCACCAACGTCTCGTTACGAAAGAATTTAATATTTTCTGATTGTGTGTATCATTACATTGTATACTGCGGAACGTAATGGCCAATGCTGAGACATAATTTCTTTAGAACAGTTGCACGTTCTTGCTTTGCACTTCCGCAAACCTCTTCTTTTATTTAGCATGCATGCTGCTGCTCTGTATATTCTACGTTAATCACTTCGAGTGATATTAAGTTTCCATTGTCACCGGTAAGACATACATATTATGTGCAACTACATTTTAGTCATGAAACAGTAAGATCCTGAGTGGTAAGTACTGCTTTTCGAAATTATCATTTTCAGTTTAGGTAAGGATCAGTGCAGATTTCATTTTCTGTATAGAAGTTACATTTCACAGAGTAGTGTTATATTTGTGTGTGTTACTCTGTGTTTGGAACTTTGTTTAGTCGGACTGCGCATGCAGATTCACAGATTATTGTTATAGGAACATTTTGGTGACTTATTTATTTTCAAAATTTGAGTAGTAATTTTATGACACATTTTATATTGTGTTAGCTCGTGTGTTGGATTTGCAAGTCACGTGTTGTGTCGTCAGGCGTTGAAGCACTTCACTGCACCGCTAAGTAGAATTTCTCAGAACCCTTTTCATGACAACGGAGATGCCTTACAGCATATTTCTGCGTATTATTCACTTTATAAACTACATTTTCGTCTCACACCCGGTTTTACGTGTACAAGTAACCTCTGTACTTCAGAAGCGGATAAAGATATGAAGAAAATTTTCTAGGTTCTTCGACATCGGGATCTTAGAAATTTATCGTAAAAATTTCAACCATTTCCTTAGCAAAGCAATCGTGGAACCCGTGACTCGATTTTAGTACGCAAAATACACTCCTGGAAATTTAAATAAGAACACCGTGAATTCATTGTCCCAGGAAGGGGAAACTTTATTGACACATTCCTGGGGTCAGATACATCACATGATCACACTGACAGAACCACAGGCACATAGACACAGGCAACAGAGCATGCACAATGTCGGCACTAGTACAGTGTATATCCACCTTTCGCAGCAATGCAGGCTGCTATTCTCCCATGGAGACGATCGTAGAGATGCTGGATGTAGTCCTATGGAACGGCTTGCCATGCCATTTCCACCTGGCGCCTCAGTTGGACCAGCGTTCGTGCTGGACGTGCAGACCGCGTGAGACGACGCTTCATCCAGTCCCAAACATGCTCCATGGGGGACAGATCCGGAGATCTTGCTGGCCAGGGTAGTTGACTTACACCTTCTAGAGCACGTTGGGTGGCACGGGATACATGCGGACGTGCATTGTCCTGTTGGAACAGCAAGTTCCCTTGCCGGTCTAGGAATGGTAGAACGATGGGTTCGATGACGGTTTGGATGTACCGTGCACTATTCAGTGTCCCCTCGACGATCACCAGAGGTGTACGGCCAGTGTAGGAGATCGCTCCCCACACCATGATGCCGGGTGTTGGCCCTGTGTGCCTCGGTCGTATGCAGTCCTGATTGTGGCGCTCACCTGCACGGCGCCAAACACGCATACGACCATCATTGGCACCAAGGCAGAAGCGACTCTCATCGCTGAAGACGACACGTCTCCATTCGTCCGTCCATTCACGCCTGTCGCGACACCACTGGAGGCGGGCTGCACGATGTTGGGGCGTGAGCGGAAGACGGCCTAACGGTGTGCGGGACCGTAGCCCAGCTTCATGGAGACGGTTGCGAATGGTTTTCGCCGATACCCCAGGAGCAACAGTGTCCCTAATTTGCTGGGAAGTGGTGGTGCAGTCCCCTACGGCACTGCGTAGGATCCTACGGTCTTGGCGTGTATCGGTGCGTCGCTGCGGTCCGGTCCCAGGTCGACGGGCACGTGCACCTTCCGCCGACCACTGGCGACAACATCGATGTACTGTGGAGACCTCGCGCCCCACGTGTTGAGCAATTCGGCGGTACGTCCACCCGGCCTCCCTCATGCCCACTATACGCCCTCGCTCAAAGTCCGTCAACTGCACATACGGTTCACGTCCACGCTGTCGCGGCATGCTACCAGTGTTAAAGACTGCGATGGAGCTCCGTATGCCACGGCAAACTGGCTGACACTGACGGCGGCGGTGCACAAATGCTGCGCAGCTAGCGCCATTCGACGGCCAACACCGCGGTTCCTGGTGTGTCCGCTGTGCCGTGCGTGTTATCATTGCTTATAGAGCCCTCTCGCAGTGTCCGGAGCAAGTATGGTGGGTCTGACACACCGGTGTCAATGTGTTCTTTTTTCCATTTCCAGGAGTGTAGTAAAAAATGTCTTTTTTGGGATTTCTAAGGAACTGGCCAAAGTTAAAGATGCCTCGATAAGTTCATTAATACCCACCGTAGAACACATCACATATAACAAGAGACAAATGATTTGCTCCATTTGCCTAAAGAGGAGGAAGTGTGTAACATTCATGCTTCTACCCTGTACTGCAGGATAGTGAAACTAAGACGATCATTCTGTTGAGTATACGGATGGTCCCTAGCCCAATGGCTATCCAAAACTCTTAACCCTATCTCTCTATCACGAATAGAGCCCCAGATGTGAGCCACGGGAAAATCCCGTTTCCATGCGTGGCATTTTGGAACGTAGGTAGCGAATACTATTGCATGTGTACTGATAACGCACGGGAACAATGTACGGCAATGATTTTATCGTTTTTCTACCGAATATTCCCACGGGTATTCAAATGAGGACAATGCCTGTCTTTTTATAACAAGAAACATCATTTTGTTGAAACAATGTCATGATGAAAAATAATAGATCCGCAGTCTGTGTGCGTCTCGCTCATTATCCTGCTTGGATTAACGGTAGGTCGGTTCTTTGGTTATTGGTTATCTGAAAAACCGTTGAAGGAGGACGGCGAGAATCATGGCTGAATACATGAATCCGTACAGTGCTACAATAGTACAGTATCAATAATGGAGTCTCTCAAAAGCCTCTCTGTTACACATCTTTGAAAGAGGGAGCATACCGCGTTGTCTTGCAGGCACGTTTTGTATGATTTTGAGACCTTTTGATGTTGTTGTTGTTGTTGTCTTCAGTCCTGAGACTGGTTTGATGCAGCTCTCCATGCTACTCTATCCTGTGCAAGCTGCTTCATCTCCCAGTACCTACTGCAACCTACATCCTTCTGAATCTGCTTAGTGTACTCATCTCTCGGTCTCCCTCTACGATTTTTACCCACCACGCTGCCCTCCAATGCTAAATTTGTGATCCCTTCATGCCCTAAAACATGTCCTACCAACCTATCCCTTCTTCTAGTCAAGTTGTGCCACAAACTTCTCTTCTCCCCAATCCTATTCAATACCTCCTCATTAGTTACGTGATCTATCCACCTTATCTTCAGTATTCTTCTGTAGCACCACATTTCGAAAGCTTCTATTCTCTTCTTGTCCAAACTAGTTATCGTCCATGTTTCACTTCCATACATGGCTACACTCCAAACAAATACTTTCAGAAACGACTTCCTGACACATAAATCTATATTCGATGTTAACAAATTTCTCTTCTTCAGAAACGCTTTCCTTGCCATTGCTAGTCTACATTTTATATGCTCTCTACTTCGACCATCATCAGTTATTTTACTTCCTAAATAGCAAAACTCCTTTACTACTTTAAGTGTCTCATTTCCTAATCTAATTCCCTCACCATCACCCGATTTAATTTGACTACATTCCATTATCCTCGTTTTGCTTTTGTTAATGTTCATCTTATATCCTCCTTTCAAGACACTGTCCATTCCGTTCAACTGCTCTTCCAAGTCCTTTGCCGTCTCTGACAGAATTACAATGTCATCGGCGAACCTCAAAGTTTTTACTTCGTCTCCATGAATTTTAATACCTACTCAAAATTTTTCTTTTGTTTCCTTTACTGCTTGCTCAATATACAGATTGAATAACATCGGGGAGAGGCTACAACCCTGTCTCACTCCTTTCCCAACCACTGCTTCCCTTTCATGCCCCTCGACTTTTATGGCGGCCATCTGGTTTCTGTACAAATTGTAAATAGCCTTTCGCTCCCTGTATTTTACCCCTGCCACCTTTAGAATTTGAAAAAGAGTATTCCAGTCAACATTGTCAAAAGCTTTCTCTAAGTCTACAAATGCTAGAAACGTAGGTTTGCCTTTTCTTAATCTTTCTTCTAAGATAAGTCGTAAGGTCAGTATTGCCTCACGTGTTCCAACATTTCGACGGAATCCAAACTGATCCTCCCCGAGGTCCGCATCTACCAGTTTTTCCATTCGTCTGTAAAGAATTCGCGTTAGTATTTTGCAGCTGTGACTTATTAAACTGATAGTTCGGTAATTTTCACATCTGTCAGCACCTGCTTTATTTGGGATTGGAATTATTATATTCTTCTTGAAGTCTGAGGGTATTTCGCCTGTCTCATACATCTTGCTCACCAGCTGGTAGAGTTTTGTCATGACTGGCTCTCCCAAGGCCGTCAGTAGTTCTAATGGAATGTTGTCTACTCCGGGGGCCTTGTTTCGACTCAGGTCTTTCAGTGCTCTGTCAAACTCTTCACGCAGTATCGTATCTCCCATTTCGTCTTCATCTACATCCTCTTCCATTTCCGTAATATTGTCCTCAAGTACATCGCCCTCGTATAAACCCTCTATATACTCCTTCCACCTTTCTGCCTTCCCTTCTTTGCTTAGAACTGGGTTGCCATCTGAGCTCTTGATATTCATACCCGAGGTTCTCTTCTATCGAAATGTCTCTCTAATTTTCCTGTAGGCAGTATCTATCTCACCCCTAGTGAGATAAGCTTCTACATCCTTACATTTGTCCTCTAGCCATCCCTGTTTAGCCATTTTGCACTTCCTGTCGATCTCATTTTTGAGACGTCTGTATTCCTTTTTGCCTGCTTCATTTACTGCATTTTTATATTTTCTCCTTTCATCAATTAAATTCAATATTTCTTCTGTTACCCAAGGATTTCTAGCAGCCCTCGTCTTTTTACCTACTTTATCCTCTGCTGCCTTCACTACTTCATCCCTCAGAGCTACCCATTCTTCTTCTACTGTATTTCTTTCCCCTATTCCTGTCAATTGTCCCCTTATGCTTTCCCTGAAACTCTGTACAACCTCTGGTTCTTTCAGTTTATCCAGGTCCCATCTCCTTAATTTCCCACATTTTTGCAGTTTCTTCAGCTTTAATCTACAGGTCATAACCAATAGATTTTGGTCCGAGTCCACATCTGCCCCTGGAAATGTCTTACAACTTAAAACCTAGTTCCTAAATCTCTGTCTTACCATTATATAATCTATTTGATACCTTTTAGTATCTCTAGGGTTCTTCCACGTATACAACCTTCTTTCATGATTCTTAAACCAAGTGTTAGCTATGATTAAGTTGTGCTCTGTGCAAAATTCTACTAGGCGGCTTCCTCTTTCATTTCTTAGCCCCAATCCATATTCACCTACTATGTTTCCTTCTCTCCCTTTTCCTACACTCGAATTCCAGTCACCCATTACTATTAAATTTTCGTCTCCCTTCACTATCTGAACAATTTCTTTTATTTCATCGTACATTTCTTCAATTTCTTCATCATCTGCAGAGCTAGTTGGCATATAAACTTGTACTACTGTAGTAGGTGTGGGCTTCGTATCTATCTTGACCACAATAATGCGTTCACTATGCTGTTTGTAGTAGCTTACCCGCATTCCTATTTTCCTATTCATTATTAAACCTACTCCTGCATTACCCCTATTTGATTTTGTGTTTATAACCCTGTAGTCACCTGACCAGAAGTCTTGTTCCTCCTGCCACCGAACTTCACTAATTCCCACTATATCTAACTTTAACCTATCCATTTCCCTTTTTAAATTTTCTAACCTACCTGCCCGATTAAGGGATCTGACATTCCACGAACCGATCCGTAGAACGCCAGTTTTCTTCCTCCTGATAACGACATCCTCCTGAGTAGTCCCCGCCCGGAGATCCGAATGGGGGACTATTTTACCTCCGGAATATTTTACCCAAGAGGATGCCATCATCATTTAATCATACAGTAAAGCTGCATGTCCTCGGGAAAAATTACGGCTGGAGTTTCCCCTTGCTTTCAGCCGTTCGCAGTACCAGCACAGCAAGGCCATTTTGGTTAATGTTGCAAGGCCAGATCAGTCAATCATCCAGACTGTTGCCCCTGCAACTACTGAAAAGGCTGCTGCCCCTCTTCAGGAACCACATGTTTGTCTGGCCTCTCAACAGATACTCCTCCGTTGTGGTTGCACCTACGGTACGGCCATCTGTATCGCTGAGGCACGCAAGCCTTCCCCACCAACGGCAAGGTCCATGGTTGATGGGTTGATGTAAAGTACCTAATTTCTCACTTCCTGTAATTATTAATAATTTAGATAAGAGGTTATGTTTCTTCCAATACAACTGTGTTGAAAGAGTGGTTACTTAACGACAGTTTTCAAAGTCGACAATTATTTCATCGGAGGTCGTTGCCAATCGCCAATTACTTTTGTGGTATGGCGTGTAGACGTGCACAGTGACCAGTGACCAAAATACCTGTCGCTGTGGTCGATATATCTACCTTCAACTAAAATTTTTTTCTTCTGTTTCTACTGTGATCTATGTGAAGAATTAACAATTGTAATCATAAACGATGTATCATAATAAATAATAATAATGATAATAATAATAACAATCAGTAATAAATATCATAATATGAAACGTCCCCTTAGAAAAGTTAATGAATTACTGTGCTGATAAACCTCTTACATTATTTGATGCCGGCCGAAGTGGCCGTGCGGTTCTAGGCGCTATAGTCTGGGACTGCGCGACCGCTACCGTCGCAGGTTCGAGTCCTGCCTAGGGCATGGATGTGTGTGATGTCCTTAGGTTAGTTAGGTATAAGTAGTTCTAAGTTCTAGGGGACTGATGACCACAGCATTTAAGGCCCATAGCGCTCAGAACCAACCATTATTTGATTTTCAAACAGCTGAGCAGAACTGAACGTACTCAGACATTTTGCTCTTTACCTATTCTGATCAACACTAAACTGACACACAATATTTTTAGCGTAACGCAATCTGACTTTTAATAATCACTACAAAAGAATGGCCCTGACTAACATTAACCTATACCTTTCACAAATCACTTACCTCACAAAAATCTTCGTTACTCGAACTACTGCAATACAGCGAGCGCCAATACTGCCAGCTAAATAAAAGATTCAAACTACTGAAGGCACTAACTACTGATAGGCATAGGTAGCAAATGAAAGATTTTGATAGAGAACAAACAATGTATTTACCTTAATAGTGTTCAAAAGTCATAATATATATAGCAGTTAATGGCATCCAGTCTTACAAATTTACTGTCTCTGATGGACACACGTCCAGATCATCCGCTCTCAAAACTCCACCATTTCTCTCCCCACATCCACCACCTCTGCTGGCGGCTCACCTCCAACTGCGCAACGCTACGCGCTGTTAACATCCAGCTGCCCAACACTACAATAGCAAAGAACCATGCAAACCAGCCACAGACTGCACACAGCACAGCCAGTGATTTTCATACAGAGCGCTACGTGGCGTTACCAATAAACAAACCTAAACAGCCTACTTAAATACCCCCATGCTCCCCACAAAAAATTTTACAAATTGTTTTGGGCAGTGGCCAGTACAGATTTGAAATTTTTTTTCATACTTACAATAACAAAGAAATCAAATTCACACATTTATTGATACACTGTTGGTTAAAAGCTAAACTTTTCTCACAGTCCATAAAGACAGTCCTAATCATTCATCAGAGTATTAATTAATATTTTATGCACAAAGTCTGAGCAGTAAAAGAAAATCCACATGAAAGTTGAGGATTTACATGCAGTCTTGAAGAAGAAGTGTTGTCCTTCCAACAAAAAGACAGCAAACCAGCCACAGACTGCACACAGCACAGCCAGTGATTTTCATACAGAGCGCTACATGGCGTTACCAATAAACAAACCTAAACAGCCCACTTACAATAATTACTCAATAATAATTATTACATAACCAAATAGTTAATTTTTTCCTTACAGCAATAATGTACGAGGATAAGTCAATTATTATCCGCAAAGTAGCTATAAAATTTTATTGTAATCAAATAGAATAGTTACAAAACAGCGTTTTTCGACATAGTCTCCTTGTGTTTAAACGCACTTGGTCCATGGTTGTACAAGCATCCTGATGCCCTCATAAAGAAGGTTCTCGGTTGAGCTGCGAGCCAGGAATTCACCGCTTCTTTCACTGCTTCGGCCGAGGCAAATCGACGGCCCCGTAATGCCTGTTTGAGTGGGCCAAACAAGTGACAGTCAGAAAGGGCAAGATCGGGACCATATGGAGGATGATCCAGTCGTCAAATTTGAGTTTCTGGAGCGTTTCAAGAGTGTGGGCAGCAGTATGGGGACAGGCATTATGGTGCAACAACACAACACATTTTGAAAGCAATCCTCGGCGTTTGCTTCGAATTGCAAGCTTTAGCCTGGTAGTAAGCATTTCACTGTAACGTACACTTTCACCATAATGTTCCAGTACTGGACCATGTGCGTCCCAAAAAACCGTATGCATCAGTTTTCCCGTGGACGGTTGGGTCTTGAACTTTTTACTGCACGGCGAATTTGGATGTTTCCGTTCCATACTCTGCCGTTTACTCTCCGGCTCGTAATGATGAATACCCGTTTCGTCACCAGTAATGATCCTGTCTAAGACTCCGCAGCTCGTGGTCGTGCGGTAGCGTTCTCGCCTCCCGCGCCCGGGTTCCCGGGTTCGATTCACGGCGGGGTCGGGGATTTTCTCTGCCTCGTGATGGCTGGCGGTTGTGTTTTGTCCTTAGGTTAGTTAGGTTTAAGTAGTTCTACGTTCTAGGGGACTTATGACCATACATGTTGAGTTCCATAGTCCTCAGAGGTATTTGAACCATTTTGAACCTGTCTAAGAAGTTGTCCTCTTCGTTACCATAGCTATCCAAATGTTTTTTGCTGATGCCCAAGCGCGTTTGTTTATGCAAATGTGTGAGTTGTTTTGGGATCCATCTTGGTTCAAATGGCTCTGAGCACTATGGGACTTAACTTCTAAGGTCATCAGTCCCCTAGAACTTAGAACTACTTAAACCTAACCAACCTAAGGACATCACACACATCCATGCCCGAGGCAGGATTCGAACCTGCGACCGTAGCGGTCGTGCGGTTCTAGACTGTAGCGCCTAGAACCGCTCGGCCACGCCAGCCGGCTATCCATCTTGCATAAACATTATGAAACCCAAGTCTGTTGTGGATGACTTCGTAAGCAAACCGTGACTAATTTGCAGACGATGTGCCATTTCGTCAGTAGTTAATCGTCTGTCTAAGAGAATCATTTCACGTGACCGCTCAATGGTTTTCATTTGTGGCGGTAAACGGTCGTCCGGCTCCTTCATCGTGCGCCACACTTGTGCGACCATTTAGGAATTTTTCATTTCATTCGTAGACACTCCGTTATGGCAAAACACTGTTCCCGTACTGTACCGAAAGTCTTCGATGAATTTTGGCCCCTGATACGCCCTCTGACCATAAAAAACGGATCACTGAACGTTGCTCTTATTTGGTGCAAATAGAGCGCGGAGCAGCCATAATTAACAGCACCGCAGCGATAACGTAACTAACCTAGCAGCTTGAAAATTGCAAAGATATAACAACAAATAAACAAAGCATGCTTCATCAACGTAAAACGACAGTACTGCCAAAGTAAACAAAAATATAACTAAACTGCGGACAATAATTGACTTACCCTCGTACAAATATAAGCACACAGGAGACACTCAACCATAGGATCCATCTGACATGGAGAGAACTGAAAGACGGCACCGTTTTCAAAATTTCTGCAACCACCTTTAGAATCTAAATGAATATATTGAAGAGGAGAGTTCTGAAGAAAAATCTATGTACTATTGAAAACAAAAATGTTTCTAGAGGGTTTCATTCCGTTTTTATCTCAAAACAAGAAAAGGAATTTTACGAGAATCTCCTATTGCTGGACAGATTTTTCGGGATTACGGCTAAGGATATGTGATGCCTAACATGTCAAATGGACGAGAGGAATTATCTTCCTCGTAGTTTGAATTAGAAGGAGGAGGAAATCAGTATTTAACGTCACGTCGACAACGAGGTCATTAGAGACGGAGCATGAGCTCGGATTAGGGAAGAATGGGAAAGGAAATCGGCCGTGCCATTTCACAGGAACCATCCCGGATTTTGCCTGAAGCGATTTAGCAAAATGACGGAAAACCTAAATCAGGATGGCCGGACGCGAGTTTAAACCGTCGTCGTCCCGAATACGAGTCCAGTGTGCTAACCACTGTTGAATTAGGAGACCAGAATGGCTGTAAAGGGGTAAACAGCCCGTTCCCGGAAAAGGTTTCCAACATTGAGGTTGAGATCAAATGCTCAGGATATGCACTGTGTGGGCCCAAACAGACCTCAGCCACTAGTGAGGACGAAAGAAACTATTAGTACGAAAACTGAGCATAAAATATTTTGAATTAACTTACTTTTTGTTTGTAGTAGTTATGAATTTTCTCTTGAAAAAAGCTGTGAATACACCGAGGTGACAAAGCCATGGGACAGCCAGATGCATATATGTAGATGGCGATAGTGTCGCGTACACAAGGTATAGAAGGGCCGTGCACTGGTGGAACTGTCATTTCTACTCAGCTGATTCATTTGAAAAGGTTTACGACGTGACTGTGGCAGCACGGTGGGAATTAAGAGACTTTGAACGCGAAATGGTAGTTGGAGCTAGACGCATGGGACTTTTCATTTAAAAATCGTTAGGGATTCAATATTTCGAAATCCACAATATCAACAGTGTGCCAAGCATACCAAAATTCAGGCGTTGCCTCTCACCAAAGTCGGTGCAGTGGCAGACGGCCTCCACTTAACAACCAGGAGCAGCGGCGTTTGCGCACAGTTGTCAGTGTTGACAGACAAGCAACTTTGCGTGAAATAACGGCAGAAATCAATGTGGGCCATGGCAGCAGACGACCGCTGCGAGTTGTTTTCCTAACAGCAGGTCGTCGCGTGCAGCGTCTCTCCTGTGCTCGTAACCATGTGGTTGGACCCTAGACGACTCGAAAACCATGGCCTGGTCGGATGAGTCCCGATTTCAGCTGGTAAGACCTGAATGTGACGCAGACCTCTCGAAGTCATGGACCCAAGTCTTCAACAAGGCAGTGTCCAAGCCGTTGGTTGGGGTGTGTTTACATGGAGTGGAGTGGGCAGGCTCCCCTGCTCCAACTGAACCGATCATTGACTGGAAATGGTTATGTTCGGATTTCACTTTCCCAAAAAGCGACGGAATTTTTATGCGTCATGTCACTGGGGCACAATTGTTCATGATTGGTTTGAGGAAAATTCTGGACAATTCAAGCGAATGATTTAGCCACCAGATCAACCAACATGAATCGTATCGAATATTGGGACTTAATCGAAACATCGAGAGCTCAGTTCGTGCCCAAAATCCTGCATCAGGAACACTTTCGCAGTTATGCACGGCTATAGAGGCAACGTGGATCAGTATTTCTGCTGGGGGCTTCCAACAACTTGTTGAATCCGCGCCATATCGAGTTACTGCACTACACCGGGAAACAGAAGGTTCGACATCATATTAGGAGGTATCCCATGACATTTTGTCACCTCACTGTATACATAGAAGAGCCAAAGAAACTGATACACCTGACTAATATTCTGTAGCGCTCCTGCGAGCACGCAGAAGTGCTGCAACACTATGTACCGGAGCGAACTGACATAATGAATGCTGCAGGGCTGTACACAACTCTCTTCTGAGCAGCAGCTACGCTCCAAAATGTTCATCTCTGGGGAGTCTGGTGGCAAGCGGAACTGTTTAAACTCAGAAGAGTGTTCATGGAGCCAGTGTGTAGCAATTCTGGACGTGTGGGGTGTCACATTGTCCTGCTGGAATTGCCCATGTTCGTCGGAATGCACAATGGACACGAATGGATGCAGGTGATCAGACAGGAAGCTTACGTACGTGTCACCTGTCTGAATCGTATCTAGACGTATCAGGGGTCGTATATCAATGCAACTTCACACGCCCCACACCATTACAGAGCCTCTACCAGTTTGAACAGTCCCCTGCTGACATTCAGGGTCTATGGGTTCATGAGGTTGTCTCCATACACGCTCATAGAATTTGAAACAAGACTCGTCCGACCAGGCAACATGTTTCCAGTTATCAACAGTTCAATGTAAAAAGTTGACGGGCCTAGGCAAGCGTGAAACTATGTATCGTGCAGTAACCAAGGGTACACGAGTGGGCCTTCGGTTCCGAAAGCTCATATCGATGATGTTTCGTTGAATGTTTAGCAGGCTGACATTTTTTCATGGCCCAGCACTGAAATCTGCAGCAATCTGCGGAAGGATTGCACTTCTGTCGTGCTGAACGAGTGTCTTCAATCATCGTTGGTCCCGTTCTTGCAGGACCTTTTATCCGACTGCAGAGATGTCTGAGCTTTGATGTTTTATAGGGTTCTTGATGTTCACGGAGACTCGTGAAATGGTCTTACGGGAAAATCCCCACTTCATCGCTACCTCGGAGATGCTGTGTCCCTTCGCTCGTGCGCTGACAATAACACCACGTTGAAACCAACTTACATCTTGATAACCTGGCATTGTAGCAGCAGTAACTGATCTAACAACTGCGGCAGGCGCTTGTTGTCTTATGTACGGCTTGGCGACCGCAGCGCCCTATTCTGCTTGTTTATATATCTCTGTGCCTATACCAGTTTCTTTGGCGCTTCAGTGTAGCTAAGAGTGCGTTTATGTAGGAGCAGACGGCGGGACTCACTTCTGCAGCGGCAGCGCTGCAACCTCCCGGGCGGCCATTTGGGCCATGGAGGACAACTGAGGGCCTCCTGCCGCAGCCAGCATCGGCGTCTCCGTCACACCAGGACATATGGCCATGACGCGCACTCCCGTACGTTCCCAGTGGTATGGCATCTGCAACAGAGGGCAAACCGGTCAATCGACAGAGATGAAAGTGTACCATCTTATGGAAAGAATCTGGAAGACCCCTCATGTAACGCTGAAATGACCAAAAGATGTCACCAGAGGTGCACCTGCCAGTATAAAAAGAAGTGGGGACTATTATGTTGTCAGCACAGAAGCAGTAACAGGAGAATGGGTCACTCAGGAAAGCTTAATGACTTCGGACGTGGGGAAAAAATTGTTTTAACTTCCTATGGGAGCACACTGCTGAAGTCATCGCTCCCTAGGTTTACGCACTACGTAATCTAACTTATGTTAAGGACAACACACACACACCCATGCCCGAGGGAGGACTCGAACTTCCGATGGGGGCAGCTGCGTAAACCGTGGCAAGGCGCCTAGACTTCGCGGCTACTCCGGGCGGCCCGAACGTGAGCTAGCCATTGTACGTCGCCTGAGTAAGAAATCCGTCAGTGACATTTGAACCATTCATAAGCTCTCCATGTCGACTGCTGATGATGTGACTGTGAAGTAGAAACCTTAAGGAGCATCCCTAGCTAAATCAAGACCAGGCAACCTCATGTAGCGACAGACAAGGCTTACTGAGTATCGCGTGGAATAATGTTTCACAACGTACAGGGTATCAGCGGAAGAAATAACTCGTGAGTTCCGAAGTGCTACCAACAGTCCACCTAGCTTAATGACTGAGCACTGGGAGTTTAAAACGAATTCATCGCCATAGTCGAGCGGCTCCTTACAAGCCACACACTTCTGTTGTCAATGCTAAGCGACGCTTGAGAGGTGGTGTAAAGAGCGATGCCACTGGACAGTGGGCCGGCCGGGGTGGCCGAGCGGTTCTAGGCGCTACAGTCTGGAAGCGCGCAACCACTACGGTCGCAGGTTCGAATCCTCCCTCGGGCATGGACGTGTGTGATGTCTTTAGGTTAGTTAGGTTTAAGTAGTTCTAAGTTCTAGGGGACTGATGACCTCAGATGTTAAGTCTCATAGTGCTCAGAGCCATCTGAACCACTGGGCAGTGGACAGTGGGCGAATGTAAACGAGTGGCTTGGAGTAATGAATCAGGCTACACCTTGTGGCAAACCGATGAATGGGTTTGGGTTACGCAAATGCCTGGAGAATGTTGCATACTGTAATGAGTAGTGCCAACATTGAGGTACAGAGGAAGTGTTGTTACACTGTGGGGGTGTTTTCCGTCGTCAGCGTGTGGTCCCTGCGCTTAAGCAAACGCCAAGTCCTCGACGACTTGGACAAGGTTTACTCCATCGCGTATTGCGTACAGTAGAGAAACAGTTCGGAGACGGTGACTGCATCAGCATTACAAGGCACCTTATCATAAAGCAGCATCTGTCAGGCAATTTATTATGGACAATAACAATCCTGCCCAGATTCCCGACCTGAACCCAATGGAGCACGTTTGGGATGAGCTATAACTCGACTTCACTCCAGATCTAACCGTCCAACATCGGTGTCTTCTCTGGTTTCGGTTCTTAAAGAAGCATGGGCTACCATTACCCCACAGACGTCCGCCTACTGAGCTGAGTGGTAACGTGTTTGCCTATCGTGCAAGCGGGCCAGTGTCAGATTCCCGCCGGATGGAGATTTTCTCCGCTCGTGGACTGGTTGTTGTGTAACTATCGTGCTTGTGTTCTAAAGGACAGGAACTTAACAATAACTATGGTTTCAATCGACTTTTTCCATTGAAATATTCTTTACTGCAGAAACTGCATGCATATTATTCTACATATTGACTGTAATCTGTCAACTGAATAGACTAACGGTGTAATTTGGTGCTATAAATACAGGGTGAGTCAAAAGGAAACTTCAAGCGGTGATGGTACTAGTGATTCTGAACAAAACATATGTCCTGTTCCTAACAGTTTACGAAGAAAGTGACGAAAGCACTGGGGAATACGACAACCGTGAAGATGATGATGATGATGATGATGATGATGATGAAGTCCCATACTCCGTGACGGAGCGTAGGGGAACAATGCGGGAGACCCGCACCGCCGTACCAGGCAAGGTCCTAGTGAGGTGGTTTGCTATTGCCTTTCTCTGACCGTAATGGGGATGAATGATGATGATGAAGACGACACAACAACACCCAGTCATCCCGAGGCAGGAAAAATCCCTGACCCCGCCCGAAATCGAACCCGGGACCCCGTCGTCGGGAAGCGAGAACGCTACCGCGCGACCACGAGCAACCGTAGGTGATAGTAAATGGAACACTGTGATCTAATGTTTCGTTTAACTGGGTACATTTCCTCACAAAACAAGTTCAGAAAGTTCACCATCAACTTCAATGCATTTCGCAGAGTTTATAAACAGTTGCTGTGTTGCCGATCTGACTTCACTCGTATTGTACTTTAGTTGAGAACCCACAAGTAAAATGCGAACGAGAAGTTCCTCCTTTGTGTCCAGTCTTCGTGTGCAAACCTGGCTCTTAAGCCAACCCCGCAAACAGTAATCTAATGGAGTGTGACCAGCTGACCTCAGCGACCAAGAAGTAACTCGATGGGGACCTGCATCACTTTGTCACTGGTCGTAAGGAATGAGCAGCAGCTCCGTCGTGCGCAAAGTACATACGGCCTCGTGTTGCAAAGGAATATGCTCCAGGTATTCTGGTAAAACCATTTAACGGCACTCAAGAGATCCTACTCCACTGAGACGGGTATCTGGACGTTGTCACTCGACTCCCCACCATGCACAAGTGACGTGCGCTTTGAAATGGTTAATAAAGGCAACACTGTGTAGCCTAATGTTGCTTTGTTGTATTGGCATGCGACTGCTGGTGAAGAAGGTCATGCGACAGCTGTATGTCTGATAGGATTAAGAAGATTACATATGTTCATTTGAAGTCTTCTGGACACAATCATCACTACTATCACCTCTCAAATGGTTCAAATGGCTCTGAGCACTATGGGACTCAACTGCTGTGGTCATCAGTCCCCTAGAACTTAGAACTACTTAAACCTAACTAACCTAAGGACATCACACACATCCATGCCCGAGGCAGGATTCGAACCTGCGACCGTAGCAGTCGCACGGTTCCGGACTGCGCGCCTAGAACCGCGAGACCACCGCGGCCGGCACTATCACCTCTAAGAGCATGTATCTTTCCTCTTGACTCATCCCGTATTTACTGCGAATTTATATTCCTTTGACGTGACTAGGATGAGGAGGGTGTCTTTATTCATGTGCACCACGCCAAATAAAGGTTAGGGGAAATGAAAGTAGGACAGACTATCACAATGGAAATTGTCAGCACATTTTCTGCAGTTTGAAATAGCGGACATTTATAGAGAGGACCATCTCATTTCGAAAACTGCTCGGTATCATAGTTGAAGGTGCTTTAAAATTCCATGTCAGACTGTGAATCCCTGTTTAATCCGCCAAATGTCCTTCATATGAAGTCATCCCAGCAATTTTTATAGATACGTCAAATTACTTGGAATATCAGTTGTACGTGATGGTTCAAAATGGTTCAAATGGCTCTGAGCACTATGGGACTTAAAAAAATGGTTCAAATAGCTCTGAACACTATGGGACTTAATATCTGTGGTCATTAGTCCCCAAGAACTTAGTACTACTTAATCCTAACTAACCTAAGGACATACCACATATCCATGCCAGAGGCAGGATTCGAACCTGCGACCGTAGCAGTCACGCGTATGGGACTTAACATTTGAGGTCGTCAGTCCCCTAGAACTTAGAACTGCTTAAAACTAACTAACCTAAGGACATCACACAACACCCAGTCATCACGAGGCAGAGAAAATCCCTGACCCCGCCGGTGATCGAACCCGGACACTGTTCTTGGTTCAAAAATGGTTCAAATGGCTCTGAGTACTATGGGACTTAACATCTGAGGTCATCAGTCTCCTAGAACTTAGAACTACTTAAGACTTTTATCCATTGTGGATGTGGAACACTGCGACTGTGGTGTGAAAAGGTTTTCAGAAATTACTGCAACCAGTCGCCTTTTATGTAGATGTATTTTATTTAACCATGACCGGTTTCGAGCTGCCTAGCAACTCATCATCAGATGGTATATACATTTAGTGCTTTTTTGTACCCATTGTGTGGGTGGTTGAGTATCTGTGGCTAGACAGAAACGAGAAAAAATAATCGCTACATGTAGCGATTATTTTTTCTCGTTTCTGTCTAGCCACAGATACTCAACCACCCACACAATGGGTACAAAAAAGCACTAAATGTATATACCATCTGATGATGAGTTGCTAGGCAGCTCGAAACCGGTCATGGTTAAATAAAATACATCTACATAAAAGGCGACTGGTTGCAGTAATTTCTGAAAACCTTAGAACTACTTAAACATAACCAACCTAAAGACATCACACACATCCATGCCCGAGGCAGGATTCGAACCTGCGACCGTAGCGGTCTCGCGGTTCCAGATTGTAGCGCCTAGAACTGCTAGGCCACTCCGGCCGGCTGTACGTGATGTGTTGGGTCTTGAACGGGGATTATAACAGAAACATTTATGAAAATGAAACACGACTGGAGCAGCGTAATCGAACTAAGTCAGGTGACGTTGAGGGAATTAGATTAGAAAATGAGACGCTGGCTATTGTACGAGTGTTTTGCTATTTGGAGCTGCAAAATAAGTGAGAATGGCAAAAGTAAACAGGATTTAAAACTGTAGACTGGCAATAGTAAGACAGGCTTTGCTGATAAAGAGGAGTACATTGACATCGAATACAAACATAAGTAAGAATACATCTACTAACACATTGAATAAAAGTTATTAGTGTCATTCCTGTGTACAGAAGAAAGCGTTTTTCCAGTTTATGGTACATAATTCAATGAACGTACCGCTTGAAGTTGAAATTCAGAAAAAATTAACCATCTTACAAGAAACAGGGCTTAGGGCTGCTTTAATGCCGATACGCTTACGAAAATGTACAGGGTGATTACAATTAAAGTTAAACTTTGAAACCGCTGTAGAAATAACACCACTGGTCAGAATGACGTCAAATTCCAACGGAATATTATCGGAGAAGGGGAAAACGTATGGAAGAAGGGAAATAAATAGTTACAAAATGCAGCAATAGACGGCACTATAAGCACGATATTTAATAGTGGTCGACCACAGATGACAAAGTAATCGTACAACAATGCCTAAGGTGTACGTTTGACGTTAAACTAACTGTACTACTCAGTGTGCATGGGTGTACAGGTGGGATATTGTTAGTTACGTAAGCCCATCCACCACGGCAAGGTCATATTGTAAGTAGGCTGTTTAGGTTTTCTTATTGGTAACGCCACATAGCGCTCTGTATGAAAAATCACTGGCTGTGCTGTGCGCAGTCTGTGGCTAGTTTGCATTGTTGTCTGCCATTGTAGTGTCGGGCAGCGGCAACTGGATGCTAACAGCGCGTAGCGCATTTCTTTGTAGAAAGCATCGTAAATACGACACCCTCAAACTTGAAAACATGATTACACTGTAGAGTTCTTAATTTATGATATTTACTGAAATGAAATGATGAGAAACGTTTCATGTCTATTGTCTTGCTAGCTGGAAGATTGTTTACTGCATTATGAAATGCCTTATGGCTAGCGAATGACGTTTCACGCCTTGCTTTGCCTATTTTGTTTAATATCTAGTTTCTTGTTGCAACGCAGCATTGTTTAAATTAAAATTTAATATATGTACTAATATAACTACTTTCTGTCTACAGACCCAGTAAAGAATCATTTTATGATATACTTCCAAAAAATGAGGGAGCACAAAAAGACATTTCCCTTCACAGGAACTGCATACATAATTTTCTTTTCAAGTACTTGGTAATTTTTATGGTAGAATAAGTTTTGGTGCACCATTTAATTATATAGACATTAAAATGTGAATCGACATCTCCCTTTTCTGCATTGTTGACTTTACTGTAATATTTTTTCTGCTTGAGCTTTGTCATGTTTATTTATAAGCTGTTGCATTTGCTTCTACTGTGTGCCAGGCATAGTGCTACTGAATTTCACTTTGTATTACTCTGTTAAGCCAGTTTTACTACGGATTTATTTTTCTTGTTTGCTGTGCATTGCCTTATATCAGTTTTTATATTGCTGCTTCTTTGACAACTTCCATTTTATTTCATTGTTGTTTGTATAAATTGTTTTGCGCTGCTGCATTGCCTCGTCCCTTAGTTTAGCATCTGAGCTCAGTAGATTTAAGTTAGCTTAAGAGGGGGTAGGCTATATAAGAATCTAACTAAGATGAATTGGAAGAAAAGCATTGAGAAGCTATAAGAAAATGGTTTGGCCAAAAAAGTAGTGTATAGTGGAGAAAAACTATTTTTGAAAGAGGATGTGAGCATAATACAGAAAGCAGGCTTCGATATGACTTTTTGGAAATAATGAAGAATGAAGGGAGATCTCTGAGAAGTAAAGAAAGTTTTGTTTGCAAAATACTGCAGTAAAACAAACCCTGTCCTTTCTTTGTGTTATCCCACTATGTGTTTGTGTACCCTTGTGTATTTGTTTTCTTCCTGTCTCTGTGTACTGTTTCATAGAATTTTTTCTCTTATAATACTAAGCTACATTCACTATGATGAGGAATACTGTTATCCTCGAATATAATTTGCATTAATAACATGTTATTTACTTCGTAAAGATGTTTACGCATTATTTATTCTGTTTTGTTCTAATGCTAATGTGTGAAGTTGATGTTTCAAAAGTTATTCTGATCTTTTATGTATGTACTTATAATTTTTGTAACACTGATGTATTTGCTATTTCGATTCTTTTGTAAAGCCTGTACTACTGCAAATGTTATCTGTATTGTTATGTTCTTTAAAGATGTATTTTGTACCTTTGTTATTGCATTCTTATCTTATAAAATAGTAATTGACACCAGTTCATCAAATTAAGTAACTTGTAAATTACATTTCACTGCACACGTATCTGTGGTCATAGTATATGGACAATATGTGAGAAGTAGGGACTGAAAGTGTTTGCACGTGTGTTAATAACGCAGTAAGGGACTGGATAACAGCATTGCTGGTTCTAAGGACATTTCAAAAACAATTTTTCTGAGTGCACAAGTGGTGGTTGTGGACTTGTTATATTATCTGCAAGACTCTTCAATTGTGATTGTGCGCCTCAACAGTCAAACAGATGGCTGCTGGCCATCTCTACAAGGACTACAGTGGGTCTACACCTTTGATGACCCACCAATACCATTATTTCTACAAGGACTGCAATGGGTCTGGGCCTCTGGCGGTCGACCAATAGTAATCTCTACCAGGACTATAGTGGGTCTGCTCTGTAATGACCTACCTACCGATAGTCTTCAGCGTCGACTGACTCTGTTGTGGCCCATTACCTGTCTACATGTCAAGAGTCAGCACTGTCTTTCCGTTGGAAGGACAACACTACTTCTTCAAGACTGCATGGAAATCCACTACTTCCGTGTGCATTTTCTTTTATTGCTCAGTCTTTGAGAAAAACACTACTATTTTACTGTGATGAATGATCAGGACTGTCTATATGGACTGTGAGAAAATTTTAGCTTTTGACCAACATTGTATCAATAAGTGTGTGCATTTGATATCTTTGTTATAGTAATTATGAAAAAATTTTATCAAATCATTATTGGCCACTGCCCAAAACAATTAGTAAAAATTTTTTGTGGGGAGCATGGGGGCTATGTAAGTAGGCTGTTTAGGTTTTCTTATTGGTAACGCCACATAGCGCTCTGTATGAAAAATCACTGGCTGTGCTGTGCGCAGTCTGTGGCTAGTTTGCATTGTTGTCTGCCATTGTAGTGTCGGGCAGCGGCAGCTGGATGCTAACAGCGCGTAGCGTTGCGCAGTTGGAGGTGAGCCGCCAGCAGTGGTGGACATGGAGAGAGAGATGGCGGAGTTTTGAAATTTGTAAGAATTGGTGTCATGAACTGATATATATATATTATGATTATTAAGGTAAATACATTGTTTGTTCTCTATCAAAATCTTTCATTTGCTAACTACGCCTATCAGTAGTTAGTACCTTCTGTAGTTTGAATCTTTTATTTAGCTGGCAGTAGTGGCGCTCGCTGTATTGCAGTAGTTCGAGTAACGAAGGTTTTTGGTGAGGTAAGTGATTTGTGAAAGGTATAAGTTAATGTTAGTCAGGGCCATTATTTCGTAGGGATTTTTAAAAGACAGATTGCGTTGCGCTAAAAATATCGTGTGTCAGTATAAGCACAGTCGTGCATAATGTCTCTAAGGCGACGTTTCAATATCACGTCGGACGGGAAACATCGCTTTTTAATTGTCCTGAGGCCAAAATCCGCATAAAAAGCATCACTCAAAATCGAAGCGGGTTATTAATTTCCGTGTGACTGGTGCAAAACATGTTCAACATGTTGTCCATAGTTTTCTGCAACAAGTTGAAATCGAGAAACAGCATGTTCCACAACTGACTGAAGTGTTTCTGAGGTTACGTTCAGAATGTGTTGCCCAATGCGTGCCTTCAATGCAGCTAAGATTGCAATCGGAACACTGAACACAACAACATTCAGATAGCCCCACAGCCAGAAGTCACAGGGTGATCACGACGGTTAGGCTGTAGGGAAATGGCGGCTGATAATTCTAGCGTTTCCGAAATGGTGCTTCAGTAGCTGCTTAACTGGATTTGCTATGTGCGGAGCTGCGCCATCTTGCATAAAAATGATCCCATCCACTCGTCCACGCTGTTGGAGAGCTGCAATGACGTGATTGCGCAAAAGACACTCATAGCGCTTAACAGTGACGGTACAGGTAACAGGACAGATAGCACCTGGCCCTATGATAAATGATGCCGTAAACCCGCACCACACAGTGACCTTTTCAGGATGAAGTGGTACTGGTTGATTTTCGTGTGGATTTTCCGTTGCCCATATTCGACATTTCCATGTATTGACATATCCTGTCAGATAGAAGTGTGCTTCGTCTGTCCACAAAGTCTTCCCTGGCCAATCATTGTCCACTTCCATGCGAGCAAGAAACTCGAAAGCAAAGGCCTCACTTGCTGGCAGGTCAACAGGAAGCAACTCGTGCACATGGGTAATTTTGAATGAATAGCAAAGAAAGATGTTTTGTAGGATTTTACGCATTGTGCTCACAGGTATGTCCAATGTTTGGGGTAATTCTCCGTGCACTACACTTTTGCACACTACCACTCGTCTCCTGATGCACTGCTTTGGCCACTGATTCCACTAACGTCGAATCAGTACCTTTCCTCCCTCTACCAGGTTGCACATCAAAAGCACCCGTCTTTTCTGATTTCCGAATCATTTTCTCCAGACCCACCGCAGCTATCGGACAAACGGCTTTTTTCAAACCCTTCAGTGTCGGGAACTTCTTCAAATGGCTCTAAGCACTATGAGACAACATCTGAGGCCATCAGTCCCTACTTAAACGTAACTAACCGAAGGACATCACTCACATCCATGCCCGAGGCAGGATTCGAACCTGCGACCGTAGCAGCAGCGCGGTTCCGGACTGAAGCGGCTAGAACCACTGGAGCACAGCGGCAGGCGAACTTCTTCAGAGCGACGTGTGCACAGTCTTGTACTACAGCTTTGCAAGCAGAGCGCGATCCTCCATTGAGACAGTCATGGTGTGGGCCACAGAGGCGAAATGAGGAATAGCCATGTAGCCCGCGTGTTTATATCAACTTCAATGGGTCGTGCGCATGACAGGTGTTGCCATTTACGTATTATGACACATACAGTGCCATCTATTGATCAATTTTCATACTATTTTTGTTGTTCCGCCATAGGTTTTTTCCCTTCTCCGATAATATTCCCTTGCTGTTTGACGTCATTATGACCAGTGGTGTTATTTCTACAGAGTTTTGAAAGTTTAATTATAATCACCCTAAATAAAAAAAGAGGGGATACCAGTGCAAACATGACCGAAAATCAGATCATATTAACAAAAAGTAAAACAAAAGAACTAAAGAAATGACCTTCCCCACGACTCCAGTCCTTGGTACAATTTCGGTTTAGCTTATGAGATCCTTCAAGAATAGGGAAGCTGAAATTACAATAACATGCTACAGAAGCCAAAGCAGTGTAACAATATTAAAAGTGAACCGTTCAGTAAATCATGCATATGTGAAATTTATTGTGGAAAATGCCCCAAGTACTATATTGGGCAGGCAGATGTGCATTAAGGGAACATATTAGAGAAATTGATAGTAGTATTTGGATAGTAAATATTGATCTTATTGACCTTAAAGGGACCAAATATTAAAAAATGCGTCCCTCCAAGCCTATTACACTATACAGAAGAACAGGATGAGGAATATTTTTACTGAAATGTAAATATACGGTCTTCTTAGGTTTCGACTTCGATCTCATAGAGCATTTCCGGATAACGTCAATTCAGTCTTTCAGTTTTTGGAAAAGGGTAACTGAGTGCTCTACGTGACCGCTGTCAGAACCCTATCCTCACCATACATCTAATTCTCTTAATAATGTAGTACAGGCAAATTTAGGTACCACTCAAATAACTACACAGCCAGTAATGGGTATCTGTGCAGATGTGATGTTTTTATGTGTGGTGAATTAATATGTGCACACGTCAGTAGGTTGATTTTTTTTCTGCGTTGAAGAGTTTTCCCAAAAATGTTACAACCTGCTGATTTCTGCATGGTCGTAAGGAAGTAAGATTGGGTTTAACATTCCGTCGATATCGAAGTCACTAGAGACGCAACTAAAGTTCACATTGTGTCAACGATGGGGAATGAAATCGGCCGTGCCCTTTCAAAGGAATCATCCCGACATTTGTCTGGAGCGATTTAGGGAAATCAAGGAAAACCTAAATATGAATGGCTGGACGTGGGTTTTACGCGTTGTTCTCCCAAAAGAGAGTCCAGTGTGATAACCATTGCGTCGCTTCGCTCGTGCACAGCTGTATTGCACCACCAAGTGGACTACACCTGTCAGTATAAACTAACCGTTTTGTTTCCACGCTTCCACATTTCAACATCTGACTGCTGCACATGGGCAAATAAGCATTTACGGCTTTCTCTTGCAACATGTACTTGGAGGTACTAACCAACCTAAAAAAAAATTGCTGCACCACGAAGACGTGCTACAGACACGAAATTTAACCGACAGGAAGAAGATGCTGTGATACGCAAATGATTAGCTTTTCAGAGCACTCACACAAAGTTGGCGCCGGTGGCGACACCTACAACGTGCTGACATGAGGAAAGTTTCAGACCGATTTCTCATACACAAACAACAGTTGACAGACGTTGCTTGGTGAAACGTTGTTGTGATGCCTCGTGTAAGGAGGAGAAATGCTTACCATCACATTTCCGACTTTGATAAAGGTCGGATTGTAACCTATCGCGATTTCGGTTTATCGTTTCGCGACATTGCTCCTCGCGTTGGTCGAGATCCAATGACTGTTAGCAGAATATGGAATCGGTGGGTTCAGGAGGGTAATACGGAACGCCGTGCTGGATCCCAACGGCCTCGTATCACTAGCAGTCGAGATGACAGGCATCTTATCCACATGGCTCTAACGGATCGTGCCGCCACGTCTCGATTCCTGAGTCAACACATGGGAACGTTTGCACACAACAACCATCTGCACGAACAGTTCGACGACGTTTGCAGCAGCATGGAGACCGTGGCTGCGGTTACCCTTTGACGCTGCATCACAGACAGGAGCGCCTGCGATGGTGTACTCAACGACGAACCTGGATGATTTTTTCGGATGAATCCGGGTTCTGTTAACAGCATCATGATGGTCGCATCAGTGTTTGGCGACATCGCGGTGAACGCACATTGGAAGCGTGTATTCGTCATCGCCATACTGGCATATCACCCGGCGTGATGGTATGAGGTGCCATTGGTTACACGTCTCGGTCACCTCTTGTTCGCATTGACAGCACTTTGAACAGTGCAAGTTACATTTCAGATGTGTTACGACCCGTGGCTCTACCCTGCATTCGATCCCTACATTTCAGCAGGATAATGCACGACCGCATGTTGCAGGTCCTGTACAGGCCATTCTGGATACAGAAAATGTTCGACTGCTGTCCTGGCTAGCACATTCTCCAGATCTCTCACCAATTGAAAACGTCTGGTCAATGGTGGCCGAGCAACTGGCTCATTACAATACGCCAGTCACTTCTCTTGATGAAGTGTGGTATCGTGTTGAAGTTGCATGGGCAGCTGTACCTGTACACTCCATCCAAGCTCTGTTACACTCAATGCCCATGCGTATGAAGGCCGTTATTACGGCCAGAGGTGGTTGTTCTGGGTACTGTTTTCTCAGAATCTATGCGTCCAAACTGCATGAAAATGTAATCACATGTCAGTTCTAGTATATTATATTTGTCCAATGAATACTCGTTTATCATCTGCATTTCTTCTTTGTGCAGCAATTTTAATGGCTAGTAGTGTATGATGGATTAGTTTTAAGTTCTCGGGGACTGATGACCTAAGATGTTAAGTCCCACAGTGCTCAGTGCCATTTGAACCAGTAAAACATTTCAATACGGAAATTTCGACTTATAATTCGTTATTAGCGATCTCACAGTACTTTAAACCAGATATTTTGCTCGAATGTGCCAGATTTATGATTTTAGATCTGCCAAATTGGATGCGCCATTTTAAATTTTGTAATCCCTACATCGGATTTCTAAAAAGCGACCCAAAGCACCTACAAGAAACTCAGTTTTGTGCGATTTTATATTCACTTTTGTATTATGCCCAGGTTTTGAACCAACTTGCCTAAGTGTGCGCCGCACCTCTTAGTTGAGCGCCATCGCACGGGCGTATGTTAGCGATCTCGGCTACGGAGGCGAGTTTTCAGGTAATTAACAAAGAGGTAGTGAATAGAATTGGGAAAAAAGAAGCTGACGGTAGTGTTTGACTAGGTGAAGGGATAAACTTCCCGATCTATCAAGACACAGCGAGTTTATTAATAGAGAGAAGTGTGGGGGATAAAGCCAACCGATGTGGCCGAGCCGTTGTAGGCGCTACAGTCTGGAACCGCGCGTCCGCTACAGTCGCAGGCTCGAATCCTGCCTCTGGCATAGATCTTAGGTTAGTTAGGTTTAAGTAGTTCTAAGTTCTAGGGGGCTGATGAACCTAAATGTTAAGTCCTATAGTGCTCAGAGCCATTTGAACCAATTTGTAGAGGGGTACCAACGCTTGAATATAGTAAGCAGATTCAAATGTCTGTAGGGTGCAATGGTTGTGCTACAATGAAGCGATTATTTGAGGGTAGACTAATGTGGAGATTTGCAGCCTGCAATAGTTCAGAGTGTTGTTTTTTTTTTCCCAGGAAGAACTGCGTCATCTGGTAGTAAAGGTGTGGTTGACTAGGCGATGGGGTAATTTGATAGGACACCAAGACACAGTGAGTTTATTAGGCAGCCGGTGTAGCCGAGTGGTTCTAGGTGCTGCAGGCTGGAACCGCGTGGCCGCTGCGGTCGCAGGTTCGAATCCTGCCTTGGGCAAGGATGTGTGTGATGTTCTTAGGTTGGTTAGGTTAAAGTAGTTCTACGTTCTAGGGGACTGATGACCTCTGAAGTTGAGGCCCATAGTGCTCGGAGCAATTTTTTTATTTTGTTAATAATAATTAATATTTCTTTCCCACTGACATTACTTTCGGCATCTCCAAAACGAAAGTAAAGTCAGTGGGAAAGAAATATAAACGGATTGAGTGCCAAATAGGAGGAACAAAGTTAGAACAGGTGGACGGTTTCAAGTACTTAGGATGCATATTCTCACAGGATAGCAACATAGTGAAAGAACTGGAAGCGAGGTGTAGCAAAGCTAATGCAGTGAGCTCTCAGCTACGATCTACTCTCTTCTGCAGAAAGGAAGTCAGTACCAAGACTAAGTTATCTGTGCACCGTTCAATCTTTCGACCAACTTTCTTGTATGGGAGCGAAAGCTGGGTGGATTCAGGTTACCTTATCAACAAGGTTGAGGTTACGGATATGAAAGTAGCTAGGATGATTGCAAGTACTAGTAGATGGGAACAATGGCAGGAGGGTGTCCACAATGAGGAAATCAAAGAAAAACTGGGAATGAACTCTATAGATGTAGCAGTCAGGGCGAACAGACTTAGATGGTGGTGTCATGTAACACACATGGGAGAAGCAAGGTTACCCAAGAGACTCATGGGTTCAGCAGTAGAGGGTAGGAGGTGTCGGGGCAGACCAAGGAGAAGGTACCTGGATTCGGGTAAGAATGATTTTGAAGCAATAGGTTTAACATCAGAAGAGGAACCAATGTTACCACTGAATAGGGGATCATGGAGGAATTTTATAAGGGGGCTATGCTCCAGACTGAACGCTGAACGGCATAATCAGTCTTAAATGATGATGACGATGATGATGATGATTTTATTAATAGTGAGAAGTGTGGGGGATAAAAATTATAGAGTGGTTCCGAGGCTCGAATGCAATAAGCAGATTCAAATGCAGAAGTTCTGCAATGAAGCGATTATTGGAGGGTAGATTAAGGTGCAGATTTGCAGCAGACCAGTCTTAAATCAGAGGAGAAATGCTGTAAACTGTAATAGTTGTATTTCCCAGCGAGAACTGCGCCATCAGTTAGTACTGGTGTGGAGTGTGGGCGGGACTCACCCCGAACGAGCGCACGAGGCCGACGACGGCGTGCTTGCTGGTGACGTAGGCGGGCGCGCCGGCGATGGCGGACAGCCCCAGGATGGAGGCGACGTTGAGCACGGCGCCGCCGCGGCCGCCGCGGTCCCGGCCCATCGCCTCCAGCGCCAGCAGCGTGCCGCGCATCACCGCCGCCTGCACACACACACACACACACACGTCACATCCTGGCAGCCGAGCACGGGACCGCACAGCTGTTACTGAAGGAGACGGGGAATTCTCCCAGTCTCAGGGTTTGTGACAACAACGCAATCACGCTAAATTGAAGTAGAGACTGGAGACTGAGCGTTCCTGTCACCGCTGTGAATGTGTAGCTCACAGCTTCTGGCCGTCAGCAGTGTCATATAATTCTCGTGAATTCCCTGACTTTAACGTTTGTAAGACGTCGTGGTCTCCTGACCTTCATTGCTTACATATTCCGCCCTCACAATCATATTCTGCACAAGACGCTTCATTCGATCTCAAACTCGATAAGATAAAGTCAATGTTGTGTGAATTCATGTAAACAGTATTAAAACAATTAATAAATCGCAAGTGCGCACTGTGGTTGAAATCCTCGAGGCTGGCGTACACACATACATTCCAGACACGACGGTCACAGGAGCTTTTAGTTCGAGAGAGGCAATCGCACGCCAGGAGGCCAGTCCCAACCCATCTACGTCGGCCGGTGGACGCCCGTGGGTCGGACAGCGTTCGCCTGAGGGAAAGGAGGAACGACCCCGTGTACGACTTAAAACCAAATTCCGCTGCTTTGTGTGGGAGTGGCCAGCCTACACATTTTTTACACATAGCACGCAGTTTCAGAGATTTTCACAGGGAGACAGCAAACGCCAAACGCCGATACTACAGATTTTCGGATTGGTCGCCTTAAACGAAACGTCATTCTCCCGTTTTAGAAGAGCAATGCTGATTGGCAGACGATATTTCTAATGCCTCAAGGAGTAATGGAAGAGACTGAAAGATATACCACTTCACGTCTGGCGTGGAGAGGCGCCGTTCTGTTGTCGCTCTTGGAGCGAGGAACAAGTCTCTCCTCAGTACTTCACTGGGAGAGCACCTCTGTCGAGAGCGAATCGAAATGCGACTCTCTATATTGAGTTCTTCCGATTAAGCGTTGTTCACTGTGTTGGCCGACACACTTATTGTGTGGTGTGAACAGGCAGTGTTATAGTTAAACGCGTGCGAGCGAATATTTGAATGGCATTGCGGTGGACTGGTTATCTGACCGGTGTACCACGCCAATAGTTAGACTAGGGGTGAATAGCAATACTTGACTTCATCAAGGAGTAGGGAGAGTTTGTTTGGCGAAGGTCAATCCAGATAGAATGAGAGTGACCTTATTTGTCAGCAGTGAGCGGCGCAGACAGCAGTCATCGCAAAAAATGGCTCTGAGTACTATGGGACTTATCAGCTATGGTCATCAGTCCCCCTAGAACTTACAACTACTGAAACCTAACTAACCTAAGACCATCACACAACACCCAGTCATAGCAGTCATCGCAGCTTACGGTGTTGTGCACTACAGCTATTGCGAGCCCCATATTTCCTCCACAACAGTTCACTTCACTGCATTTCACATGCGACAGCCTCGACCGTACCTAGCAACAATCTAAAGGATAAGTATTCAAGTTGAGTAGGCGCGCATCTGAGCCACTCTGCCAAGTCAACAACAATCTTAAACTTTGTATAGAAATTTCATTAGCGACTCCTATCCTTGAGAGGCAACTACACATTCCGAAAAGAACCAGGATATAAGTTGTTCAATTCATAACTAAAAGTGCCATTGTGATTTCTCAGAATTTTTTCAAAATAAATAATAAGTTTCGTTAGTTTCATGATTTTCTTACACTAACTAACACTACTCCAGTACCCAAGTATCCCACTAGTTACGTGAGAAATTTTGTGAATTTCTCTTTAGAACGTTAGGAGCGTCTGACTTCTGTAGTAGTGTGGGGGTGGAAATTGCATCTTGCAGGAGCCACAGGGTAAAGGGTACATCTCAGATTAATCCGTTGCGCAAAATAACAGAATAGCAGATCAACCCCACGCTCACACGTTCAATATGTGACCAGTTGCTTCAGTCTAAAAGCTCCTTAATTTTATAACGTGCGTTATAAACGATACTAGCTGTACCAGACCACGCTTTTTTGTGACTCAGTCTGCTTAAATGGAAGAGAAGAAAAGTGTCGTGTCACCGCCAGACACCACACTTGCTAGGTGGTAGCCTTTAAATCGGCCGCGGTCCGGTAGTATACGTCGGACCCGCGTGTCGCCACTATCAGTGATTGCAGACCGAGCGCCGCCACACGGCAGGTCTAGAGAGACTTCCTAGCACTCGCCCCAGTTGTACAGCCGACTTTGCTATCGATAGTTCACTGACAAATTACGCTCTCATTTGCCGAGACGATAGTTAGCATAGCCTTCAGCTACGTTATTTACTACGACCTAGCAAGGCGCCATTATCCGTACTATTGAGATTGTGAAATATGTACCGTCCAGACCGACATTCATCATTAATGGATTAAAGTTAAGTATTCCACCAGCTACGTCCGTTTTTCTAAATTCTAATTCCCTTGTCATGTTCCAGACCTCACGCCAGCCTGCGTGAGCTAAAACGCGTGCATTTCGGCCTCCTTTAGCAATACGTTTGACTCTCCTGCCAACCACAACAAAAAGAAAAAGCACACATTCCTAATATTTAGGTGAACTGGATATTCGTTCTAATCTCCTTCTCTTCCCTGTCCCTGTCTGTCTCCCCCTCCTCCTTTCTTTGTCCATGTCCCCTTCGTTCCCCATCTCTCTGTCCACCACCTACTCCTCCTCTCTACGTCCATCTTCTCCTGGCCCCTCTGTCTGTCTATCTGTCTACCCATCACATCCTCCGTACTTCTCCATCTATCTTCTCCTACTCCCTCTCTCCATCTACTCCTGCTTGCTCTCTCTGTCCACATCATGCTTCCGATTTTCTGTTTCTATTTCCTACCACCCTCTGTGCATCTCCTATTCCCCTCTCTCTCTGACCTTGACCCTTGGTTATTATTATTGCACGTTCAGATTCTGCAGCAGTCTCCTGATCATAAAACAACTTTCCTGTCTGCTATCGTTTCACTATTGTATATTTTAGATATATTTATATATTAAAAAGTATATAGTCTATATGTGTCTAAATGTTTATTATAGTCTGACACTCTACTCCTTTTCACGTTCGTCAGACATCAGCAAAAAACACCCTGTTAGTATGTTAGCATCCCTAGAATAAATTACTGGGCTTAGGAGTGAACCCCTGTTCTACAACAGAGCGCTTCGTTGTTTAGCTGTACAAAATTTATTTCATTTCTGTCAATGAACCACACTGGTTTACATGGATTGTGACATGACAATTTTAGGAAAATTTTCAAACTAACGTATTAGATACTGATTCGCAGAAATAACACTGAACACAACAATATCTAATTTAAATAGAAGGTTATCTACTCGATTTTTCTTACATCTAGACAGTGAAGCAGTGTCTGAGTTGGCAAATATTACCTATAATCATCAGATCCCAGTTCTAAATTCGGTACTATTTAGGATGACAATGAAGTCTACGGGAATGGTTAGTTTTTGTAGCAAGATGTGCAAAGATTACTCAATGTTGCTTATGTTCCAATGGAGAGAAGCTGGTGATTCAACAATTTTGCTCCTCTGCCACCAGCATTTACCTTGGCTGCCTCGCTACTCTCGCTCTCTGAAAATCCTATAAAGAGCTAATCAAAATCTTTACTGATTTGAAAGCTGAAAATTGCCCTATGAGGCGAGAAAACATGCACTCATCCCTAGTCTGGAAAACAAGGCGATATACACGTGCATAGATGGAGCAGCGTGTATACTTCAACGCCCTCTCAGTTCTCGCAAGAACAATTAAATATGAGGCTACTTCGTTTCTCCGCTATCAGAGTTCAATGACTCTTCGACTAATTTCTAACTGAATGTCAGCCAAAGTGAATGCAGTGTTCACCCAAAATTCCTCTTTTGGTGCCATACAGAGCACGATGCGCCCTGTTCTACACTTGACGCTGATTCAGAAGTCCACGAAGTTTTTAGTATTCTGTCTTTAGCAACAAACTTTCCCCCGCCTGTGCCCTTTCGTGCTTCGCGTCACGGCGTTTTCAGACCAATGGAAGCCTTCCTTTTATCTCGTGGAAATTACCCCCGCCAATCGCAAAGGGCGTACCTTTAAACTGCACCGAAATATAGCCACTTCTACTGCTTCCAAGTTTATTTCAGCCAATAGGACATTTTGTGCCCGCTCCTGACGCCTAAAAGTTACTTTCATGCATCCCGGGAGCAGCACGGACCTTTCACACAATCATTAAATGCGTCTCTCTTTTATCTGCGTCTCCGACATGTTTCTATCCATCTGTAAATTCCCCCAACACAATTTTCTAAAGAATTTCTCCATCGCAGGTAGCGCTGGGCCACTACCTGCTCCACTGGATGTATCGCTCGGCGTATTCATTGTCTCTCTCACCACAGCTCACTGACCCCTGTTAGAAGCCTTTCCTTGTATGCGGTATGTCATGGTGTAATTCGAGTCTGTCCCCAAACTAAAGCGTTTCTTCCAGCAGCTTTTTTCACTTTTTTCTTATTGACATGCAGGATTTGGGTTCGGTATGTTAATACCATCGAATCGAGTGTCACCCCTTTCGGCATTACATACTGTACACTTTGAAAGGAAAATCTGCTCATTATCACCAAAAAATATCAAGTGATATATCCATCTATTCTTACAATGTATAAAATCTCATGTAAGGTGCAAAATTAATATTTATTCAAGCTGCCACCTTACAACAGTAATGTGTAAAAATTTGAAGTAAATCGGAAAAGCACATTCTGAGATTTCATATATTACATGTTGGAATATATGTGAACTCCTAAAGGGACAAACTGCTGAAGTCATTGGTCCCTAAACTTACACGCTGCTTAAACTAACTTATGCTAAGAAAAACACCCACACACCTATATACCCAAGGGAGGACTCGAATCTCTGGCGGGAGGCACCTCCAACTGCGTGGCCACTCCGCACAGCATATAATATATATTACATATATTAAACATCTGTATTTTATATATATATATATATATATATATATATATATATATATATATATATATATATATATATATATATGTTAAAGGCTTAGGTACCTAAAAACACCCCCAAGTTAGACTTAAATGTTGTGCCGAAATTTCAAAGCAATCGGTCAAGAACTTTCGGACATTAACTATTTGAACCAACCATCACTTACATTTTTATAACGTTTCACCCTTGTATTACATGTATAACAAAGCTCTAGTAGCTATTCGGATGCTACTTTGTGTCAGAATTTCTAAACAATCCATGAAGGACATTTGGAGATTTGAGATACTGAAGAAGCGAATATCTAAGTCTGCTACTTACATAGAAAATGTAGATGTTGCTAATCGCAAATCTCTCAAAGTTTTGGCCGAATTCTTTGAAATTTTGAATTGTTTTATATACCTTTTTTTTCAAATATATGTAATGTATAATTTTTTATAAATTTCATAATAGGAGGACAAGGACAAAAAAGTTTTGGTTTGTTTATATTATGTATTGATTTATGTATACTTAATATGTGTATTTAATAAGTAAAGTTCGTGTGTAAGAATGTAAAATGACCATTCAAGCCATACTAACAATAGTTGGTATTAATAAAAATGTAAATGTTTATTTGTTCAAAATCTTGTGTCTCTAATCTCTGGAAGTTCTTGACCCAACTGCTTTGAAATTTTGACACAACATTGCGTTCTAATATATATATATATATATATATATATATATATATATATATATATATATATATATATGGCACAACTTGATTAGAAGAAGGGATCGGTCGGTAGGACATGTTCTGAGACATCGAGGGGTCACCAATTTAGTACTGGAGGGCAGCGTGGAGGGTAAAAGTCGTAGAGGGAGACCAAGAGATGAATACACTAAGCAGATTCAGAAGGATGTACGCTGCAGTAGGTACTGGGAGATGAAGAAGCTTGCACAGGATAGACAAGCATGGAGAACTGCATCAAACCAGTCTCAGGACTGAAGACCACAACAGCAACAACAACAAAATATAGGGTGTATCATAATGAATGGCGAAACGCAAACAGTTGAAACTACACAATACTAGAAACAAAAAAGTCTCAGTAGAGATAGGGTCGAAAATGAATACCTTAGAGCTATGACCAAATTTTCATTTTCAATACTGTGAAGCAAATCTCTTCTACTGCAATCTCATTGCTTTTCACATTTTGGGAAGTAGTAGTATGGACCAAAACAAGAAAAAACGTCCAGTAAACATGTGCTCTAAACTGCATACCTTAAGAGATATGAGCACATGCTCATCATCAGTACTTGGAAACAGAATCCTTCTAATGAACAATTCCTCATAACTTTTAAGGTATGCATTTTGAAGTACATGTTTACTGGACTTTTTTGTTTTGATCCAGTTTCCTGGGAAGACTAAATCCATTTACGCGCTTAGTAGTATCAAAATTTGCTGGAAAAACTTCTGCAAAACCGATTTCCTTTCTTGGCACGCCATCCTGACGTAGTTAGTTTCCTAATAATATTAGTTCTGTTGTTTACATTTTAGTATATTTTCTAAGTGGTTCTGAAAAGAAAGCAGCCAGTTCAAAATGACCCTCAAGTATTCTGGGTATGGGTGACGTTCCAGAGAAACATTTTAGAATATGACATTTAATCTCACCTCACGGTTATTACGATGGTAAGCATTTACCTCTGTTTAGATGGATTTGGATTCAGTTTGCAATTGTTGGAATAATCACCCATCACTTGTAAACCTGCATTCAAAGCTCCTTCATACTCTTCCAGGTTTTGTGCTTGATAAGCTACTGCTAGCTCGTCAGCAAGTTAGGTCTTTCTAGCATTTGCGTTGGACATATCACTGCTATAAAGATTAATAAGGGTTGATGATAGCAAGGAACCCTGATGTAGCCCATCTTTCCGGCTTCACCATCTATAATTCTTTTCATCGAGGAGTACTTGGAATCGCCTGTTGCCAAGCGATCTGTCCATTAGATCTACTAGGATTTTGCATGATATGATTTTTGTAAATTTAAGTTTCAGACCATGGAGGAATTCGGCATCAAACGCTTTCGTAATATCAACAAATGCTACTGCAGATAAAAGATATTAACCTTAATATTTCACTGATCACAGTAACTGCGATATTTTCGAAAACCGACTTATTGGAATAGAGTTTCTTGGTCAGTTAATGGTTGGATTCAAATTGGAATTATTCTTTCTAGTAGCTTATAATCCACTATCTAGTAATTAGGTCTGTAATGTGATGCTTCATTACCATCTTTGTCAGGATTCTGGGCGCTATTATTTTTGCAGCTCTTAGTTTCGCCGGCAGTTTTCCACTCAACAAAATCATGTTATGCAGCTGTAACAACCACTGCTTAAATTCCGAGCTTGCGCTTGTCTGGAATTCTGGATAAATTACATCGAAACCGCCGCTCTGTTCATACGCACACTTGCCAAAGCTTCCTTTAGCTCACCAGCTGATTACTCGCGCGATAATAGGCCTGTATTTTCATATCTTAAAAGTTGGTTCTGATATAACACGACACACACTGTCGACTCAACACTAAATTACTTGAAAGTACCTGTTTCTCATCATTCCTCTGCTATGTCCACTGTCATCATGACCCTGCCTTACTTTGTGACCTAACCCAATCGTGCAGTACTAGAGCGAAATTAATCAAAGCTAACAATCGTGCCCAAATCGAAATCCAACCTCTTAACCTCCAAAATAAAAAATAAATCTTCACCATTGCCTACTTACTACAGCAAACCCAGACTGAGGCTACTAGCATCCACCCTACCCCACCTCCACCCACGAACTCATTAAGAACTTATTGAGTCCCGTCGACTCTCCTGCTCTTTCTTCTGCATGTATTAAAAAGCTTTACATCGATTCACAGGCCACAATCTGATCCACGCTACCCATTAGCCTACAACAATCCACTTCTCGCTGACAACCTAAGCAAAGCCTACCATTTTGCCCCCTATCTCCAATACACTCTTAGCTTCCCCATCAATCCCAACTTTGACCCCACCATGACGGCATAACTTCAAGAGCGAATTGACCCATCTGTTACTCCCCATGCTCCTAATTTCCAATATTTAAACTCCATATAAACAGCAATCAATGTACACAACAAAAAGGCCACTACCACAAAGAAACTCATACTGCTACCAATCATGACTGGGTCACATACCACCACATTACAGAATGTCATATCTCCTTCTTAAAAGTCCTTACAGGTCTATATAACTCCATACTCCACATCACTTTCTACTGTGTGCCATGCAACTCCTCAAAAATTCTCCTACACTTAAAATCCAATAACTTTTCTCGTAAAACCTCTTTCAACTGACAAGTCAGCCTTACCTCTGTCTTTCAGAAGGGTCCTTGAATCTACAATCTCGATACACATCTGAAAACGTTTTGAACAACACCTCCCTCTCCCCATCACTAAGTGTGACTTCCATCTGCTGATAATCAACTCCTACACATGGTGCTGACCCTCTCTAGTACTGTCTCTAGACATCTAAAAAGGCTATGAATGTGTCTTTTTCAGAATACATTGGTATGCACTTCCTATCAGTCAGTTATGTCTACCTTATTGCCACTTTCTAATTAATCGTTCATTCCATGTACAGTACAGAGCACTCACTCCCCTATTTTTATCCACCTGGAAGTGAGCACTCAAGATCTGTTCTGTCACCTATACCCTTACTTCAACATACTGACACCATTTTCCTTGAAGTTCATTCCCCATTCTATTTTCCCTTATGAAACCTCCAACTTCGTTTTACTGATATTTCGGCAGAAATCGGGAAATACCTTTTCAATAATTGTGAGAAAAATTATCCAAGCTTTCTGTTCTCTAAACTTTTACCTCATCCTCCATGACATTCCTAATTCAACTACCTGAAACACAAAAATTCCTGGGACTAATATCCGATGAAAAGCTAACATGGAACACTTAGTTAATAATGGCCAAAAGAAACTAAAACTACCGACTGACCGCACATGGGGATAAATCCATTGACAATCATGCACGGATAGAAGATATTTATTTGCTCCTTCCTCACATACACAAATAGGTGGATCCTCATCCTGGAACATACTTCATTTCGTCTAGATTTCTATATCCGTTTACCGTCCATTACCCTACCATCCTACCCCCCTTCCCCCCCCCCCCCCTCCCCCAGGAGGCTCGCCACTCTTTGGCGGCTACGTGCTTGGCTACCACTGGCCCAAGCCTTTGCAGCACTTTTTCCATTCCGTGATGTACGTCTCTCCTCTTGCTATTCTTTTCCCCCTCCCTTGGGGAACTTGTCTGGGGTTTGGAAAGTTCTGCTTCTGTTGCTGACCTGCGAACAGTCTCAACTTTCTTTTTGGCTCCCTTTTCCTTTCTTTGTTTCCCTTCTCCTCTCGTTCCTCTGCTTCGGTGTTTGAGGATCCTCTTTCTTCTTCTTCCTCCCTGTGTGCTCCTGAAGGCTGGTCCACACGTCTGACACATAAAATGTCGACAGGCAGGGTTCGCACATACCCCCGGCACACACCAGGCCCAGGGAGGGGTGATTGCCTGAGGTGTAACCTTCCCAAATTGCCAATTTAATTATTTTTGTCAACCATAAGCCTATCATATGTGGCACGAAAACAAAGCAAACAACACAGTTTAGACGATATGACAGCATAAAATCCATTTCTATAATAGGAACGACCTAGACCAGAATAAGTTAACTCTCAATATTAACAGACGCCGCCGTAGTCCCATGTTTCTGTGCATGCGCACTGTGCAGCTTACTCGAAAATGTAGAACTCTACACTCGGCTCCACGTATAGCTCACTGACGTCATAGATACATCCTCCTCGTCGTTGGTTGCTGGTTCAGAAGCAGGCACAAATGGCGCAAGCACTTTGAATATTCGATTTTGAACAGAAAGTCGCTCGTGTAAAAACATAGGGCTGTGTTTGAATACGACTCGCACTGTTCGAAAAGTGTAAGTGACAGTTTGGGAAATTTCCCTTTGTGCTCCATCTTCTATTTGGCTTGCGATCTAGTAATTCTGCTGGTACTCTCACAACAACATACCCATCTACCAGTCCATTCTAATTGCCAGCCAGACGTTCTGGATGTAGCCATCTTGAAAAACGTCGCTGCTCAGTTTTCACTGGAAGTTCTCCACGAACTGGCCTCCGACCATGACCCAGTACGCCTGCACCACCGATGCTGCCCTTCATTTGATGTTCGTTCCACTGTGACCCTCACCGATTGGGACAAATTTACGATGGTACTTAATAACATCACTCGAAGCGACCTCGGCTTAACAACACCGGCCAATATAGTCTGTGCCTTGGATTACCTTACCACCAAAAGCAGTTAAACCCTCCACCTCCACTGTGCCTCGGGCTTTGACCCCGCTACGGGAGCAGAAGTTGCAAAAGAACTGCTACCACCGGCGGTGGAAGAAGTTTCGCGATCCTCGGAACAATCGCTAAATGAGACGCCTCCAGCGCAAATTCTGCCACCGGCTCGCCGAATGGAGGTCTGTACAGTGGGAAGCGTTCTATGCCAGCGACTACCCATCCTTTTCGTACGGCAGCGGGCTTGTCGTATCATACCCTCAAAATTGTTGAAACACTGGTTGATGCAACCGAGGTCCAAAACCACCCCCTTGTCCAAGACCTTCTCCGGACGTACTGTAGGACGAAAACGATGTCCTGACAGCTGTTGCCACTTTCCGCAACTGCATAACCCAGACTGCCCCCCCTCCCCGTTTCGTCCATGGCAGAAACTCCGCCTTTCCTACTATGGAAACGTGGCTGGTTGGCCCCTGGATTGGACGGAATTGCAAATGAACATCTTTGCCAGCTTCCACACGCCTCGCGTCTTGTTCGCCAAGATTTTAAACTGTTGTCTCAGGTCTTGCCTTTTGCCCCCTCAGTGGAAACAAACCAAGTTGATTTCGATCCCCAAGCGGTTCAAGGACCCTACGGTCCCCACCAAAAACAGACCCATCAGCCTCCTAAATACTATGGCGGAGGTTCTTGAATCTGTGATCATCTCTGAAGCGGTTGGGACGATTCGACTTGAACAGTTTGGATTCACTTCGCACCTCTCTGTCGAACTTCAGGTCTTACAGATCACTCAACATACCAGCAAAGGCTTCAACACCGCTAAGTCGACAGCTGCTGTTTTCCTGGACTTGCAGTACACCTACGACAAGATCTGGCAAGAAAACCTAGTGCACAAGATGCTGACGCAGATCCCTACATCGAATACTTATGTCAAGGTCATGGATGACTTCCTCCGCGTAGGACTTCCCTAGTGGCTCAACAGAGAATGCGTTCCGTCATTCGCCAATTGTTAGGGGGCACGCCACAACAATCGGTGTTGTCTCCCAGCCTTTTTAATATCTATGTGAATGATATGCCAGTCATCCCCAAATGCCACCTGGCACAATATGCTGTCGACACGGCACTATATACCACTGGCCGTATTACTGACACCGTCGTCGCCCGCCTTAAGCGACAGGTGGACGCCAGTATCACCTGGTGCTGGACAAACAACATAACTCTCAATGCCGCCAATACTACGGCAGTCTATTTCCCCAACTGTGCCCAGTCCTTCGTCACAATATTTCGATTGCAGGCGGGCAGGTGCCTTGGTCCCAGACGACCACTATCTCAGGGTCCGCATGGACCACAAGTTGCTCTTCCCCTGTCATGCGGAGTCTGTCGCCAACAAGATTCAAAAGCTGACCAGGGCTTTGTACCCCCTCTTCCGCAGTAGGGAACTTAACCTGCATACCAAGCTCCGCATGTACCGAGCAGTTTTCCTGCCTGCCTTCTCGTATGGCTGCGCTGCATGGGCCACGGTTAGTGTCACGAGGATGCGAACGTTGCATCGCCTGTAGAACAAGGTTCTCAGGTGGAGCCTGAACGCCCTGCCACTAATGAGAATTGTGACTCTCTACGAGGAAGCGGGTATCGTGCCCCTCAAGACGACCATACGCAAAACGCGCTGTGGCTCGATGAGAAAGTGGATGCCCTGTGCGACTCTGTCCATGGGTTATGCCACGTTGTAACCATACATCCAGGCATCTACATCTGGTTCCTCTAACCATCCAAGAGGAAACGGATTCCGACCATGGCTAACGAGAGTCCTGGCACGCCCACCATAGATGCATCTTTTGGCGGCACCAGCCCCCCATTCTCCTTCCACTACTTTCCCACCCTACCTGATCACGCCGGGCTAAGTTTTTCTACTTGTCTGATGTAGTACTGTCACCGTTGGAGGGTGGTATGGGACTCCAAGTCCCACTGCCACACCTCCAAAGTGTATTGCTGTGACGCAGCGTCACTGCCCTATGGATAAATTTACTGCTTCATCACACAGCTCAAAAGACCGGTGATGTTGTATTATAACGTATCAGATACGAAACAAAAAACACAACAACCTGTCTTAGCGTTTTTAATGCACTGTGTATTTTAATAATAAATGTAACTGTGAATAATGGGCTGAAACTTCTTCTAGAGCACAGGTCATGCGTTACAACGGCAAGTAATAATAAATTAAAGATTGCAAACACTATTTTGTCCAGTTCTCGAGTTTTCGCGCATCCCGCTATCTAGTGATATCTGATGGTACTATCTCCTAAATGAGTCTGGCCGCTGTAATTAATTCTCGCGAAAAAATTATAGTCACTTAATTGAGATATATTTCGTTTGTTCGGTATTTGACTCTTGATATAATTGTCTTCATTGTTTCATCGGAATGTTGACATATTGTTTTGAAACTGATTGAAATATGGTAACTTTTTTATATCTTGTTCTAATGTCTGAACAGGAATTGAATTGCTCATTTGCAATCTACTTGGTAAATCACTATGGTATACTGGGTTCAGCAAAATACTATATTTTCGAGGACAAAATTTTCGTCTTTCTATGTTACCATTACTGCAAAATCAGCATAAATTTTATATGTCCATGTTGTTGTTTTTGTTGTGGCTTTCAGTCCATAGACTGGTTTGATCCAGCTCTCCATGCTACTCTATCATGTGCAAGCTTCTTCATCTCCCAGTACCTACTGCAACCTAAAGCCTTCTGAATCTGCTTAATGTATTCATCTCTTGGTCTCCCTTTACGATTTTTACACTCCACACTGCCCTCCAATACTAAATTGGTGATCCCTTGATGCTTCAGAACATGTTCTCCCAACTGATCCCTTCTTCTAGTCAAGTTGTGCCATAAATTTCTCTTCTCCCTAATTCTATTCAATACCTCCTCATTAGTTATGTCATCTACCCATCTAATCTTCAACATTCTTCTGTATCACCACATTTCGAAAGCTTCTATTCTCTTCTTGACCGAACTATTTATTATCCACGTTTCACTTCCATACATGGCTACACTCCATACAAAACTTTAAGAAACGACTTCCTGACACTTAAATCTATACTCAATGTTAACAAATTTCTCTTCTTCAGAAACACATTCTTTGCCATTGCCAGTCTGAATTTTATATCCTCTCTACTTCGGCCATCATCAGTTATTTTGCTCCCCAAATAGCAAAACTCATCTACTACTTTAAGTGTCCCATTTCCTGATCTAATTCCCTCAGCATCACCTGACTAAATTTGATTGCATACCATTATCCTTGTTTTGCTTTTGTTGATGTTCATCTTATATCTTTCTTTCAAGACACTGTCCATTCGGTTCAATTGCTCTTCCAACTCCTTTGCTGTCTCTGATAGAATTACAATGCCATCGGCGAACCTCAAAGTTTTTATTTCTTCTTCATGGATTTTAGTTCCTACTCGGAATTTTTCTTTTGTTCCCTTTGCTGCTTGCTCAATATACAGACTGAGTAATATCGGGTATAGGCTACAACCCTGTCTCATTTCGTGTATTGGGTACAGCCCTGTCTCACTCCATTCCCAGCCACTGCTTCCCTTTCATGGACCTCGACTCTTAGACTCTTTATATGTCCATATGTCCATATGTACCGATATTCTATGAGAACTCTATAGTAAATTTGTTCAAACATAGTAGAAGACTGCTCAGTGGTAGAATTTAATTCTGTTTTCTCCAGTGTTTCATGAAATTGCCAGATTTTGAGCACAACCATAGCATATTGTTGTGGCTAGTTCGTAGTTTATTGTGTATCCCTTGCACTAATACCGTGTAAGTCAAATGTTACGTGATTGTTCGAACAAGCTCCATACAGAATCGCACGCTGCGGCGTATCGGGAAATTTCTAGCCCGTTCGAAATCTGGTACCTCTTTCCCAGCCCAAGTAAAATGCACGAAATTTGACACTTTAGGCGTTAGCACCAACATTTCAGACTAATGATCGTATAGTGAACTGTTAATACCGTAGAGTCTCGGTTTAGGCCCCTTGAGATGTGGGTTGCGACATGGGAACGTAGAACTAGTGAGGCTTAACCCTCTTCCTTCTGTTTGTTTTGTAGCTCTTGGAGTTCTTTATGACGGAGGGCCTAAGTATTTATCGTCAAAACACCGTCTCTCAGCTTTGATGTTTTATCTTCAGCCATTGTTCGTATCCTTTCCTGTATGGTTCGTAGCTTCCTCCTCATCAATTTGTAGCATCCGCTCTCCTTGGGGCTCTAGAATAGCAAAGGAAACTGTTGTGCTATCAGCAGTTAGTATCAGTCTTTGTTTCTTATTTTCGAGGTTAATTAACTCTGTTGTTAATTGAATTGACCATGAATCAAGAAGAAAATCCTGTTGGTAGAGTGGGTGAGGCAGCACTAGAAACGAAGTGATACAGAGCTCTAATTACTTACAATTAACACTCATCTGTGTCAACAATATATTATTAAATAGCAACTTCAAAAAATTAATTAACAAAAAAGGACTGCAAAAGTTTCCAAACAGTAATAAAAAATAAGGTGAAACGCAGTTACAATGAAATAAAATTTCTCCTGTGAAACAAATGCATGTAAGAGCTTTTTTAATCTTTTGCGACTTTGTTAGTAGGATGGACTAAAACAAGTGACAAAGTTTGAATGGAACTCGTTAATAAACTTTGGATGAATAGAAAATTGGAAGTAGCGAGAGAAAGAGAGAACGTCTGAGTTTGCTAATCATTACATATTGTATCGATTACTGTAACCTTACGAAGTAAGAAAAGACAGCTCAAAAAGGACTTCGTTATAATAGCCGTCCGGCATCCTTAAGAAAATATAGTTTTAGGACTCTAATTACTACGAAAAGTTTGGCGACCACTCAAGGAATGGACTGGAGTATTTCTCGCTTCATTATGAAACACACAGAAAATTAATCTTCAAGTTTTAAGACATATTTAATTAATCAGAAATTTGCATTGCTTATTTTGGTGGCGAAAGCATTAGTAAATTAGCTTACTTTGGACACTTCTATTTATTGATGGCATACATAGTAACTGTCTGGGAAAATTACACGTAGAAAGTATTCATTTCATAGAAACGTGTTGTAGGCACAATATCTGGTGCACATCTTCGAACTTCAAGTAGACAACCTTTTAAAAAATAGATACAATAACAGTAGCTTAACAATCAAATATCCTCTTACATAGTTTGTTGCGTAGAATGAGGTGCAATTTGAAAATAATGGTGACTGTAATAAAAATGACATAGGAACTAGAGTACTCTCTGCTGTCGACAACTCAACCTCACGCTTACACAGAAACCATCAAAGTATGCATCCACAAAAATAGTTAACCACCTCCGTTGTAAGTTAAAGGTGTTGAAGAGTAATTAAAATTTTCAGAAAAAAATTTAAATCACACCTGCTTGACAAATCCGTCTACTTCATAGATGAATTTCTGAGTAGATAGTATGTATTTTTTTGGGTTACTTTTATAAAACTTTATTATGGATTAAGATTAAAAAGTCCAGTATGTTTCCACAAAGAAAACGTATCTTATTTGTAAACCTAATTACGTGTTCCATAACACTGTAAGTTATTGCGAATGTGAACCACGGAAAAATTTAGGCTGCTGCCATTTCAAGCAGTTCTCCTATTTTAATCCTCACGCACCGATCGTTGATAGTCACTGCACCTGAGAATTTGCCATTTCAAGCCCCTTGCTCTTCCACCTACTGCCTCCGCCCATCAAGATCTCCTTCAGTAGTTAGTCCAATAGCTTCGTTTGGTAATTAGTTGGGTGTGTAGCTTCCTATATCTTAAATCTAACCAAATAATACTCTTGCATGCCACAGACAAAAATGTCCATACTCTCCTTTCACTGATATGTCACAAGTACACCATACATACTATTGCAGCACCACATGTCATCAAGTGGAACTGAAAATTGGCATGACAGAATTAAGATGAGCAATTATTAAAAGTTTGTATTTATCTGTGTTCCTTTCTATCACTATCGGAAGAGTTTCTGTACACTGTAATACACCGCATTCTGTCACCTCTGGTTGTAACAAGGAGCAGCTAAGTTCCATATATGAATCACGGCGGTAGCCGACATTATCGAAAGAAGCGTTGTGCAATGTGGGCGAGTGTGGTCTGTGGAAAGCGCTCTGAGAAAACTCACCACATTGACGGCAATTATCATTTCCCAGTTGTCATCATTACCGATCCCAGCGTTGTTTATGACGATGTCGAGGCCTCCAAACGTTGTCGACGCTTTCTTGAATGCTTCTGTAAACAAGAAAAGAGAATTTAATGAAGTTCCAGGTATAATAATCCATTCCTCTGAGTGCTTTCATTCCGAATTTTTCTTTATTGAAGGAGAAATACTAGCAGCATACCAAACATCAAATTGATATCGCACACCTTGTGTCCGAGATATGAAAGACAACGTTAGCTCCTCCAGGATTTGATAAGAGCAGAAATTCCCCAAGCGGTAGTTGCGGTAGTTGTCCACAGCGGATTGTATCAGTAACGCCCAGTTTCAGAAAAAAGCGGAAATCCAGATAAAGCACAGACGAAAGGTAGAGGAAAATTCATTCCAGAGCTATCCCCATACTCAACAAGCCGACTGCCGGAAATTATACCCTAGCGTGAGAAGTTACAACACATGGACAGGGCTGAAGAATCGGGGTAAGCAAGAGGGTTATTGTGGAGATGGACTCTTTATGTCGTCGGATGAGCACATATCTGCCGGGGTAATCTCCATAGGACTTCTGTAATAAATCAATTTGACGTGACAAAGCAAAGAGCCGTTTGTGTCATGTATCACTATTTACTGAAAATCCTTGGTGTATTTTTGTTATTCACTTTAAAAATAACTGAGGCGCGTAAGCTATTCCTGAATGCAAATAGTATTCCAATGCACTTAAGTGTTTATTTTGTAGTAGCCCGATAGAGATCCTATTACTAATGATATGTACAGAATTTATCCCTTTCAGTTTAAATTACGTTCCGATGTGATTGGTTTAGTTACGTATCTGATTTGCGTTCTTTACAAGTCGAACCTAGCACTCGAAATTTCTTGTCATGAAGTCAGATTAATATTTTTTGTTTAATGAAAAACATTTTGCATGCATTATATTTCATATTATCATAGTCTGTCGTCACCAATCCTCATCAACGACTCTGAACTGATCACTACGAAGTCAGAATTTATTTTGGCCAACAGTAGGTGTGTATTTAATCAAAATTGAATTTTTTTATGATAGATCATTGTTTGTCACGCTTCTGTTGTGGTCACTTGGATGTATTCCGACTCCAAACAATTCCTTCTCGGAGGAATCAAGTACGATGGACGTTTCGAAAGTAAGTTGCGTCATTGCTCTTGAAAGAGAAGATGGTCCGCCAGGTGACACAAACAAACGCCATTCGAAACCACGTCAGCTGCTGGTTCAACGACGAAAGCCGCCTCAGCGAAGGAGGACTAAGGCATGCAGAGAGCGCAGAAGAAGGGAGAGCATACTGGTGTGTCCGACGTTATTCGAGTACACATCACGATGGTTGCCACCCTCACCAAAGACACGTCCGTCATTCGACGAGAGAGACAAAGGCTCTTGAGTGAAGGTGTTGTGCTCTTGGACAACAATGCAAAACCACACACGGCAATGCTCATAAAGGATCAGCTTTTCGCTTCGGATAGGAAAGACTGGATCTTGGACAACAACGCAAAACCACATACGGCAATGCTCATAAAGGATCAGCTTCTTCGCCTTGGATAGGAAAGACTGGATCTTGGGTAACAACGCAAAACCACACACGGCAATGCTCATAAAGGATCAGCTACGTCGCTTCGGATAGGAAAGACTGGATCTTGGGCAACAACGCAAGACCACACCCGGCAATGCTCATAAAGGTCGCAGTTCGTAGTAATAGACGGCAAATCATAGAGTAAAACTGAAGTGATATCAGGTGTTCCCCAGGGAAGCGTCCTGGGACCTCTGCTGTTCCTGATCTATAAACGACCTGGTGACAATCTGAGCAGTTCTCTTAGGTTGTTCGCAGATGATGCTGTAATTTACCGTCTAGTAAGGTCATCCGAAGACCAGTATCACTTGCAAAGCGATTTAGAAAAGATTGCTGTATGGTGTGGCAGGTGGCAGTTGACGCTAAATAACTAAAAGTGTGAGGTGATCCACATGAGTTCCAAAAGAAATCCGTTGGAATTAGATTACTCGATAAATAGTACAGTTCTCAAGGCTGTCAATTCAACTAAGTACCTGGGTGTTAAAATTACGAACAACTTCAGTTGGAAAGACCACATAGATACTATTGTGGGGAAGGCGAGCCAAAGCTTGCGTTTCATTGGCAGGTCACTTAGAAGATGCAAAAAAGTCCACTAAAGAGACAGCTTGCACTACACTCGTTCGTCCTCTGTTAGAATACTGCTGCGCGGTGTGGGATCCTTACCAGGTTGGATTGACGGAGGACATCGAAAGGGTGCAAAAGTGGCAGCTCGTTTTGTATTATCACGTAATAGGGGGGAGAGTGTGGCAGATATGATACACGAATTGGGATGGAAGTCATCACAGCAAAGACGTTTTTCGTCGCGGCGAGATCTTTTTACGAAATTTCAGTCACCAACTTTCTCTTCCGAATGCGAAAATATTTTGTTGAGCCCAACCTACATAGGTAGGAATGGTCATCAAAATAAAATACGAGAAATCAGAGTTCGAACAGAAAGGTTTAGGTGTTCGTTTTTCCCGCGCGCTGTTAGGGAGTGGAATGGTAGAGAGATAGTATGATTGTGGTTCGACGAACCCTCTGCCAAGCACTTAAATGTGAATTGCAGAGTAGTCATGTAGATGTAGATGTAGATGTAGATGTAGATGTAGATGTAGATGTAGATGTAGAAGGATCAGCTTCGTCGCTTCGGATAGGAAAGACTGGATGAGGTGGACTACAGCCGCGATTTTGGCCCATCGGACTTTCATCTGTTCCATGCACAGAAAGCCCCGCTTCCAAACCAATCCTGGGGTGGAGCGGGCTGTGTGACAATTCCTTGCGTCATAGGTGACATAGTTTTACCAGAGTGGTTTTCCAAACTGACTGCACGCTACTACAAATGTGTCAATGTCGGTGGCTACTACGTCGAAAAATATTGCAATGTTTATTGTTCGTAATGCCATGATGTGTTTTTGGCAGTAAAAGTCCCATGTGAAAAACAATACCGATACATACTTTTAGAACGTCCCTCGTACGTTCACTTCTATTCAGTTACGTTTCTTCCTTTATTTTGAATGGGACACATCACACTTTGTATGAACAAGTTATTCCGGCGGCACGACGCACACGAAGGAACGTCTGCGTTGTGTGTGACTAGTTATTCCGCATTATTATTCTTATATAGAAAACAGTGAAATCTAATAACAACTTGACTTTTTCCATTCTTATCGTCAAGTGTGTCATGGAATTAATAGTATTAGTTTAATTTACAGCGCTTACGTTCATTATTTGTTATAGAAAAGCAATACGAGAATACTTTATTTTCCTGACTAAATGGCTATCAACAAAGGCTGTAACCATGTAAATTGGAGGGGGGAGGGAGGAAAGAAAAGGGAAGGAACTTTTGATGTCAGCTGCATCAGGACTTAATGCGGAATCAGCGATGACGAGTGAAAATGTGTGCTGACCGGGATTCGAACCCGGCAGTTGCGTCAACCACCGCACTACCTTCACACAGCGTTTATCGCAATTGCGCGGACTATGTCGGCACTTGTCTCGGTCGGCCCACATTTACATCTAGCGCCACCCATCTGCTCTCCAGTGTGTGGTACTTGTAGCGTACAGATCACCGTGTGCCAAATTTTATTACACTGGGTTTCAATTTCATATCAGAGGGCAGCGGCAGATTTGCCGACAAATCTGCCCTCTATTTTAAGCAGCATTCAAAGGAACGTGGTGAGAGTTTTAAGATTCTGTGACATGTCCAATTTGTTGGCTAAAATTTTTAGGCGATATTCTTAACGTGTTAACCGGGCGACTGGATCACCCAAATTTTTGTAAATGGTCACCGAGTCACATTTCCCTGTGCCTTTCTTTTAGCTCTTCTGTAGTTTTACATGTGTTTTAATCCCGTGTATGGCACCTTTGACACTTTCTCCGTTACCTTAAGGCGTGTGAGGCATGGCGATTGTCTGGGGCAACGCGAGTGAGGTAGGAGTGGAGAGAGTCATTTCATAGGTTTCCTCTTCACTGTTTCACAAAACTTTTAGTCATTTTCTCCACATTCGCTTCTTTTAAGATGTGCAAGGGCGCTGATAACCTCAGTGTTAAGCGCCAGTAAGCTTCAAACAACCTGTCGAACGTCACTGTGCATCCGCACTGAAGGTGGTGGACTCACTGCCATCGAGGCGAATCAGTTATATTACGCGTGGTGTCTGTTCTTTCGGACATGTCTGAAAGAGCAGACACCACGCACTTATATGAAGGCTAAGTAAATAAATTTAAAAAATAAATCTGCGTCTCTCTAAGCTGTATTTATTTTTCTACCTTTTTTATAAAAAAAACTTTTAAAATACAATTCATCCAGCTTAAGTCTATCAAGGAACAGCCTCAGATTTTTCAGAACAGCTGCTCTATATTACGTAGAAAATCCTATGGAAATATATTGATCAAATAAAGAGAGGATAGTGAAATTCCAAGCATTCAGAATGACAGGAATTATTCACTACATTGTAACAATTACATCACGTAAGAAAAAGCTGCGGCGCTAAGAATAAATGGTTGGATGTTAATATAGCTTTGTACACGTACACTCTATCGGCGAATATGTAAATGATTAGGCCGGCCGCGGTGGTCTAGCGGTTCTATGCGCTCAGTCCGGAACCGCGAGACTGCTACGGTCTCAGGTTCGATTCCTGTGTCGGGCATGGATGTGTGTGATGTCCTTAGGTTAGTTAGGTTTAAGTAGTTCTAAGTTCTAGGGGACTGATGACCTCAGGTGTTAAGTCCAATAGTGCTCAGAGCCATTTGAACCATTTTTTTGTAAATGATTAGAGCTGAATTCTCTGTGACAAATAGAACGACCACCTGAGTGGGTTATTGTCGTTCGTATTTAGTGGTATTAGACTGGAAAGTTGTACCGGTCACACCAATATTCAATAAAGGTTGTAGTGGTAATCCACTAAATTACTGGCCCTTATCATTAACGTCCATATGCAGCAGGATTTTGGAACATATATTGTGTTCGAACATTGTGAATTACCTCAAAGAAACGGTCTATTGTCGACATGGAATTAGAAAATATCGTTCTTGTGAAACACAACTAGCTCTTTACTCGCATGAAGTGTTGAGTGTTACTCAAAAGGGATTTCAAATTGATTCCGTATTTCTAGGTTTCCGGAAGGCTTTTGACAGTGTACCACACAAGCAGCTTATTGAATATCATGTCACTTATGTGACTGGATCCTTGATTTTCTGTCAGAGAGGTCATAGTTCCAAGTAATTGACGGAAAGTCATCATATAAAACAGAAGTGATTTCTGGCGTTCCCCAAGGAAGTATTATAGGCTCTTTGGTGTTTGTTATCTATATAAACGATTTGGCACACAATGTGAGCAGCCGTCTTCGGTTGTTTGCAGATGACGCTGTCGTTAATCGACTAATAAAGTCATCGGAAGATCAAAAAAATTGTAATACGATTTAGAAAAGATATCTGTAAGGTGCGAAAATTGGCAGTTGACCCTAAATGACGAAAAGTGTGAGGTCACCATATGAATGCTAAAAGGAATTCGTTAAACTCCTGTTACACAATAAATAACTCAAATATAAAGTCCGTAAATTCAACAAAATACCTAGGAATTACAATTACGAACAACTTTAATTGGAAGGAACACACAGATAATGTTGCAGGGAAGGCTAACCTAAATATGCATTTTATTGGTTGGACACTTAGAAAATGTAACAGATCTACTAAGGAGACTGCCTACACTACGCTTATCTGTCCTCTTTTGGAATACTGCTGCATGGTGTGGGATCCTTACCAGATAGGACTGACGGAGTATATCGAAAAAGTTCAAAGAAGGGCAACACGTTCCGTATTATCTTGAAATAGTGGAGAGTGTCTCACTGAAGTGACGCAGGAGTTGAGGTGGAAATCATTAATGCAATGGCGTTTTTTGTTGCGGTGGGATCTTCTCACGAAATTCCAATCACCAACTTTCTCCTCCAAATGCGAAAATATTTTGTTGACACCGACCTACATAGGGAGAAACGATCAGCATGATAAAATAAGGGATAACAGAGCTCGTACAGTAAGATATAGGTGCTGTTTATTTATTCGCGGTATATGAGATTGCAATAATAGAGAATTGTGATGGTGGTTCGAAGAACCCTCTGACAGGCACTTAAATGTGATTTGCAGAGTTTCCATGTATATGTAGATGTAGAGCAGGCCTGGTAGAGTATATAAGGGGCGCGAACAATGTCAGATGTTAAGTAATGACTGTGAATAACACGGAGTTGCCGCATACTCTTGTGAGACTGCGTTATCAGCAGCTGAAAGAGTGTCAAAAGGGGGTCATTCTGGCTCCCTATTTGACTGCTGGTCCAATCGTGTAATATCCAGATCATTGGGGCTTTCAGATGCAGCAGTAGCCAGATATTGGACTTCATAGGAACACTTGCCTGTTGTCAAGGTTACCGCCGACCAGATCTGACCAGCACAGAGGGAGAACGCCGTATCTTGCGCCAAGTTTATATTAGCCCCGTTACCATCTGCACCTGCCATCCCAGAGTGATGGCCTCCCTTCAATATTCCGTGTCGCCTTACACCAATATTTGGAGACTAACAACAACCAGTCTAGGGAACTGCTGCCCCGGTGTAGGCTGCCATTGACACCACAACACAAACGGCTGTTTTTCGGGCGGCGCCATGCCCGGGAAGCATGGACTGTTAATGAAGGGTTTCGTATTGTGATCAGCGATGAATCACTGTTCTGCACAATCCCAGTTGACATCAATGAAGATAGCACATTAATTCTCCCTTCTTCCTTTTCATGCAGCCTTTTACGGAGTGTTGACAACATCTTTACCCTTCATTTGGAAAGTTTGCACTGATTCCTTAGGACTTAATCATCTAGAGGTAGAGTGCGTGTGTGGAAAGCCAAAGGGCGCTGGACTGAGTACCAGTCGAACCACGAAAAATTTTCACTCTGTCTTTCACCTAGCCGTGGTCCACCTCCTAAGCTCATTGGTCAGTGTGATAGATTGTCAATCCTAAGGGCCCGAGTTCTATTCCCGGCTGGGCCGGAGATTTTCTCCCTTCATGGACTGGGTGTTGTGTTGCCCTAGTCATCATCATCATCTCATCCCCATTGACGTGCAAGTCGCCGAAGTGGCGTCAAACCGAAATACTTGCACCTGGCGAACGGTCTACCCGACGAGAGACCCTAGTCACATGACATTTATTATTACCTAGCCGTGGAGGGAAGATGGGCCAGAGATGACACTCTGTTAGACTGTAGGTCCCATTTTGGCGGCTGGATTACTGGGGTTGTATTAGGGAGACTCAAGTCATTAGGGACACTAGAGTCACTGAAGTGGCTTAATTGAAAGTCTCCCACTGTGTCATGCAGCCACACGAAATTATTGTTATTATTATTAGTATAATAGTTCATTAGTGCTCCAGTCGGTTCTACTCACCCTTGAACTGGCCAGCTTTGGTGACGTCAGCGCAGATAAAGATGGCGCGCTTCGCACCAAACTCTGACTCCACCTGGGCTGTGGCCGCTTTGCCTGCTGCCTCCGCAATGTCCAAGATGGCGACGCCCTGTTTCACAAAAGACGTTTAAATATCCAGCGAGTAAATAAACTCAATGTACTACAAAATTAATCACATTCGTCGTATCACAACCGTCGAAAACCTGAAACTTCCAAAGAGGTGGATCTTCTAATGTTCTTGATATAGGTGACATTAATTTCCAAAGTCGCCTTCCACAACAGTTTAAGCACGAAAACGTGTAGATTTACTGGTTTTAAACGACAGTGTACAGAGCTCAATATACTAAATATATACGTTTTGTAAGTTACTAGCTGACAAACACATCGTTGCCTGGATGTTCATTTTGCCGATTTTCTGTTAAGAACAGAAACAAAAATGAATTATAACTGTAGTGTGATATCGAAAAACTTTCATTTCCACATAATCTTCGAAACTATGAAACGGTCATACAAAGAAATATGCATGAATTACAAATGTATAATTACGTCTGCTTAGTGCGTCTACAACGTGATTTTGTAAACGTCTCTACGGCAGCACTTATTAATAATTCTATACACGGTTACTGTTTTCGGCTACAGGGGTTAGCATTTCACAACTGAAAGCTGTCAAAAGCACTACCAGGTATCAGGGATTTCTTTAAGTTGACTCGACTGTAGAAGTGTCTTAGTAGAAAAGAACGAATGTCTCAAAATTTCATATATGATGGACATTTTTTCACCCGTCTCAGTGTTTATGGACTCATACTCTTGAACTGGGTATCGTACAATGATGTATTTGTGTAGGTACATTCAGTGGTATATGTGGATAGTGTCTGCGACATATATTGTAAATAGAGTTAGTAGCACATAAGTAATAAATTTAAACGGCATGGACAAAGCGACAGTTTTTCACAAATCTCAGTGTTCATGATGTAACATCTTATGAACTATGATAAGTAGGTGGTTTTTACCCCAACAAAGATTGTTGCCTAGCTGTAAGTGATACGTGTACCAAACTTGGTAGAACTCGGTCCAGTGGTTTCGGAAGAGATGTAGATCACACATACGTACGTTCATACGCGACACATACACACACACACACACACACACACACACACACATATATATATATATATATATATATATATATATGAATCTTGACTACAGTGTGCTAGAACAGGCTAGGCTATCATGAGTAGGTTTGATATTCAAGTCTATACTCGCTTGCCAAATTCGTCAACAGCACACTTACAATGGGTCCAGTCAGTAATGACACACTCATTAGTTGTAGGCAGCAATCTGAGGTTAAAAGTTTCGTTCCAACGAAGTAGTGATCAGTCCCCTGCTGGTTGCGTTATGCTGTGCCGTTTCCCCACACTCATTAGATTTCGTGTTTGCTAATCACGCATTTAGTCTACGAGGTATCTGACAATCGTGAACTTGTTGCTCCGGTGTATTTAGACATGTTCCAGAGCTTCTGTTAGCTATAGAGGAGATAAGATGCCAACTGTTGGTGATTGTACGTACTGGTGGCTGCGACAGATTGATATCTGGATCAATGTCTTTGTGGGATATAAGGAAACGAATTAGAAAAATTGCGTAGTTACTGTCCGTGACGTTTGGACAATCGTGTTCAGCGAATCCATATACAGGGTTTAACGAGTTTAAGTGCAGATATTTCTATGCATGGCATCTTAATATGCACACTCATCAGTGTGTTGGTTGTTTTTCTCTACTCCAACAGTTTCTTGACAAACACACCTTGTATTTTTAGTGTAGTTTTAATGCACTACTTTGTGGGTCAGTCAGTTTCTGGAACTTCCACTGTATTTTCCTCATGCCAGACACTTTGGTAAGCAGGACGAAACGTCGTCTTGGAAGACAAGTTGCTATCTCAGTTAAGATGATGGCCAAATACCAGGACCTGGTTGTCCAAGAGCACAAATAAAACAACCGTAGGGCATCACAGGTTTCCTCTAGCTTGTATCACTCCTTGCACACAGACAAACTGAAATAGTCTCTTATCATCACTTTTCATTCATATAAAGGCATAAAAGTGATTCGTCTAAATTGGCTACTTGTCATCTTACAGTGAGGAAGCACCTCTTGCCAGGAAATCTGCTCCAGACGTCCATTTTATCCAAGGTGTTCACTTGTAAACAGGAAAGTACAACAATGTCTCCTTTCAGACAGATGACTTTTAGCAACGAACTGGAATAATAGTGAAGATTCTGATTCGTCAAAATCGAATTCTGAGGATAAGCAGTAATAAACCGGCTGTTCAAACGCTCCACTGGGATTTACTTTATCCAATACATTACTTTCTTCAGACACCTAGCTTCCACATCAGTGAATAATTATACTACTTCCTTACATGCTTAACAAAGACAGGTCACCAGTTTAATTACTTACCTTACAGATTCAGGAATTGTCCCTGGTGACCCACCCCTGTTTATGGTAAAAGTTTAGTTACTAACCTTACCAGATCTGATGATGGAACGTAACTTGCTGAAAAATGTGCGGTGAGTAAATTCACAGTCGCAGAGGTCGAACAACCACGCTCGTCATTACTTCATGTTTACAAGATGGCTACTTTTATCAGTACTCTTTGGAGACTGAATAAAGAAATGTAGCAAAAAACAGTCAAATGTTTTGTGAAAAGATTGATCTAAAAGCTAAAATAAAATAGATTGGAGAAAAATTTGACATACTTTTGAACGATGTTACAAATTATGGATAACAATTCTAACACAGAAGCAAATATATGGTTGACTTTCATTTGCAAATATTTAAAATCATACACAAGGAACTGTAAGAAATGGAACGCTCATACGTTTGTTACGTAGAAAGAGCAATAAGTAGAAGGACTGGAGCTGCTCTCTGATTTACGATTCCAATTTTAAGCTATTCATTATATTCATTTTTTTTGCAGGAGAAAGTCAGTGAGCAAGAATAATGATGTCGGCAGTAATGGTAAGGGATACATTACTTCTTGTACCACGCACATTCTCTTTCCAGATATTCGAAGGATTCTGTATTGAAAAATTTTTGAGACTGAATAACTCTTGAAACTTATTTCAACCTTCTAGCATAGGTTATAGGAATGTATCAAAGCCACACAACAGCAGATTTCACGACCCACAGAATCAATCATACCAATGTCCTCTAGTATGTTTTAAAATTCTTCGATTCTACGGTAAATCTAAACTTTTTAACTTGTCAAGCGGCACCCCGAGTGCTGTACACGATTTTGCACGTTATTCAAAGATGCGTCAAACGTTTCTCTAATCTATTTTATTTCTTAGTGTTGGAGAACTAAATTTCGCAAAACTTTGACCTTGTTCTCTTTCTTTAATTTCTTTAATTTTTAAATTTTGTTCTGGGTACATGGAATCTCATTGACTCGAGCAGAATTGTGTTCACTGACGAGTGCTGCTTTGAATTGACCCCTATAACCAGCGAAGACATGTCTGGAGATACCCGAACAGCGGTGGGATACCAACCCAATTATCGCCCGCCATACAGCCCGACAGCCAAGAATGATGGTCTGGCCATTTCTTTTCATATTAGGACCGCTTTGGATGTCATCCACAGCGACTTTACAGCACAGCGGGACGTCGACGATATTCTACGCGCCATTTTGAGGACTTCGTGGCTTACATTTCAAGAAGGCGATGCCCGCCCGAATAAGCAAGAGTTTCTACCTCGTACCGTCTTGCTTGCCAAACCCTACCTCGGTCAGCAAGATCGGCGGATCTCTTCCCCCCCCCCCCTCCTCCCCAATTGAGAAGGTTTCTAGTATAATGGGGCAGGGCTCTTCCATCAGCTCCAGATTTTGAAGATCTAACGCGCTAGTTGGACAGAATTTGGCACTATATCCTTCAGGACGACATCCAACAAGTCTGTCAAGCAATTCCAAGCCAGATAACTACTTGCAGAAGTCTCAATTTGTGAAGTTCTTTCCCTTGAATGAATCATCCAATTTTACTGAAGCTGCAATCACCTTTTTGTCTGTACACTCACATTACTTCTAACGATTTCCGTCCCATTCGGACAATTTGTTCGTGATGCGTGTTTCTTTTTCTTAAAGAGTATTTAAATATCGATTGGTATTTTACTATTATTAAAACTATATAGACCAAGGAAAAGCAAATTTGGTGGTATTTAAGAATGCAATGATTAACTTATAATTTTAAAGACACTAGAAGGTATTTGTCTGGTCGATTTCACTACACCAATTATAGTCAAATAATTAAATCTTTTCTGAAGTGAATTTTCATCCTGCAGCATTGCGTGCATTGACTTGAAACTCCCTGACAGATGACAACTGTGTGCCAGACAGGGATTCTAGCAGGAGACGAATATCTTGCATGTTCAGGTACACTAGAAACTGAGTTACCCAAGTAAAGCTTACGACTCGCCTTCACAGCTTTACTTCCGCTAGTACTCCGTCTTCTCTCTTCCAAATTTTTATCCTTTCTTCCAGGAAGAGAAGCTGTGAGGACGGGTCTTAAGTCTTTTTAGGACAGATCAGTCGGGGGAGTACTTGCCAATGAAAGACAAAGATAACGAGTTTGAGTCCCAGTCTTGCATTGTAAGTCGATCCAGGTTAGGTAGTGTAAATGTGTGTGAACTGGACCTGTTATCTGATATAAATAATTTAAACATCCTATAAAATAATGAATTAAGAATTAAATGACTAGTAAATGAAACAAGAATCACCATTAATTAAATTTTTAACATTGAAGTGACTCAAAAAAACATCTGACATGCAAAAGCAATTCTAAAGTAAAGCCTTGGCGCATCTGAATAAATAATTGTGTGTCACAACGAAACAATCACATTTTCAAAGTTGTATCTTGATAATCGTGATATTGCTATAAAGGACAGATAGCACTAGAGAAGGGATTGCATTGCATATGTGCCCGGAGTTTAGAGCATACTGGTCATACGAATCTGAAAGGAGGTCTTTAGAGTGAAGCAAGAAGTTATTGAAATTCTTTAAAAACGACTTTGCTGGCCTCGTGGATCATAACACTGCTGCATCTCGATCTCACTTTAGCAACCTGTAAGTGGGAGCTGAAGTGGCTGTAGAATCAGTCATTGGCGGTACACCAATGACTGACAGCTGCGGCTAAGTTCATCTCAGCCTAAAATCTTCCAAAGTCCCTAAGCCCATCTGCCTGGAGACGGACACTGCCGGTGATAAAGGCAAGAGGAAGAAAAGTCTGACGGTCAAGGCGGCCGGAGATGAAATGATTTTGTAACGACTATTTACTAAACGAAGACTTGTATGCTCGTCTTTTGCGTTCTTTATTTTTTTCAGATTGGCTTGTCCATCGATATTTTGACCGCCAAACGTTGAAATGAATGCTTAAAACATGCTGGTCCCACTCCCTGATTTTTGATTAGGACAGTTAACCAGTAATGTGCTTCCTATCATTTAATACTGGAAAAAGCCATCTCGCCCTCTGTCTGTCTCTGTATGTAGCCAGTTAAGTGGGACCTTAACAGCACAGTCGAGTTTCTCTCTGCAATTTCCAGTTTATTTACATTAGCCAATTCTTACATTGCGTAATCATTTAGTTTTTGTGGACCCAACCTTCAGCGGCATTCCACTTACGAAGAGGTCCCAAATGTGGGTGCTCCCTCCATTTTCTATACGCTCTCTGTGACATCTGAAGATTTCCAAAGAAATACAGCTTTCTATGTTTTATTCAAAATAGTGCCTTTCCCAATCCTTGCTAAGGACAGCATTTTTCCTCTGTCCACCTTTGAGTCGTAAGATCAGTCGCTCCCTGAGACCTTGCGCTGTGGAAGATTCTATCTACCCGCCTGGGAGGCATTGACCAGATGCGGCATCTCAAAGGGAAGTCTTGTCAGCTGAGTGGCACTGACCTTCACTTCTGTCAGTGCATCCTTCTGAGAATTCCACAGCCCGTGGTCCCCCTGTCTTGTTACGTGACCTTGCTGTTCACCCGAGCGCTGGCAGCTCATCCCAGTGAGCTTGTAGAGTGGCTTCGAACATATATAAACCATGCAGTTCTGAATAAGAATGTATATTACGGTAAATAACTGCTAACCATCGTCCGCAGCTCGTGGTCATGCGGTAGCGTTCTCGCTTCCCACGCCCGGGTTCCCGGGTTCGATTCCCGGCGGGGTCAGGGATTTTTTCTGCCTCGTGATGACTGGGTGTTGTGTGATGTCCTTAGGTCAGTTAGGTTTAAGCAGTTCTAAGTTCTAGGGGACCGATGGCCATAGATGTTAAGTCCCATAGTGCTCAGAGCCATTTCAACCATTTTTTGCTAACCATCACTGGCACTGATATGCATTATTCTTCTCGATGTTGATTAATTATTCCTATATGGTGGGTCTTGATGTTCCTATCAACAGTTTCCATTAGAGAGTGTTGCTGCAGCGTAAGGGCAACGTAGCACAACTCTAATGCAGGTATACACATTGGCTGCAAACGGTCTCCCAGAACCCGAACATCTACATCTACATATATACTCCTCTAGCCACCAAGCGGTGTGTGGCAGAGGGCACAAATCGTTCCAAAGTCATATTTCACCCCCTCTGTTCCATTCGCGGGTCGCGCGAGTGAAAAACGACTGTCTGAACGTCTCATTACGAGCTCTAATTTCCCTTAGCTTTGAATGATAACCATTGCGCGATTTGAAAGTTGGTGGTAAAAATATGTGATCTACATCCTCGGTGAAGATTGGACTTCGGAATTTAGTGAGCAGTCTCTTCCGTTTAGAGCGCCGTCTATCTGCAAGTGTGTCCCACTTCAAACTTTCTATGAGATTTGTAACGCACTCCGATGGCTCAGTGTAACAGTCACGAATCTTGCCGCTCTTCTTTGGACCGTCTCAATGTCTTGAATCAGACCCAACTGGTAAGAGTCCCACACAGACGAACATTACTCTAAGACTGGACGAACTAACGTATTGTAAGCTATTTCCTTTGTTGAAGGACTGCATCGCTTCAGGATTCTACCAATAAACCTCAATCTAGAGTTCGCCTTACCCGTTACTTGTGTAATCTGATCATTCCATCTGAGATCATTTCGAATAGTCACACCCAGATACTTGACGGATGTTACCGCTTCGAAAGGCGGGGCATTTATTTTGTACTCGTATATTAATGGGGAGTTTCGCTCTGTTATACGCAGTAGGTTACACTTACTAATATTGAGAGATAACTGCCAGTCAATACACCACGCATTTATTTTCTGCAAATCCTCATTGATTTGTTCACAACTTCATGTGATACTACTTTCCTGTAGACTACAGCATCATCGACAAACAGTCTAAGGCCACTGTCAATACCATCTACCAGATCGTTTATGTAAATCGTAAAAAGCAGCGGATCTGTTACTCTGCCTTGGGGCACACCTAAAGTTACGCTTGTTTCTGTTGAAGTCACCCCGTTCAGGACGACATACTGCTCCCTGTCTATTACAAAACTTTCTATCCAACCGCTTATTCATCGGATAGACCGTAAGCGTGCACTTTTTGGAGTAAGCGACAGTGCGGAACTGAGTCGAACGCCTTTCTAAAGTCGAGAAATATGGCATCAATCTGGGAGCCGGTATCTACAGGCTGTTATATATCATGCACAAAAAGGGCCAGCTGTGTCTCGCATGACCGCTGTTTCCTAAAACTGTGCTCGTTTCTGCAGATGAGCTTCTCAGTGTCTTAAAAGGTCATTATATCTGAACACAAAATATGTTCCATGATTCTACAACAAATCGATGTCAGTGAAATTGGCCAGTAATTATGTGCATCCGATTTTCTATATTTTTTATGGATTGCTATGACCTGGGCCTTCTTCCAGTCCCGTGGAACTTTCCTATATTCCAATTATCTCTGATAGATGATGGATGAGAATGGTGCTATATCTGTAGCACAGTCAACATATAATCATACAGGGATACTGTCTGGGCCAGATGCCTTCCTGGTGTCTAAGGATCTTAACTGTTTTACAATCCCAGATATACTAAACACTATGTCAGCCATCCTTGCGTTTGTTCGATAATTGAAAGGGGGGATGCTGTGCAGTCATGTACCGTAAACGAGTTTTTGAAAGCTAGGTTTAGAATTTCTGCCTTCCGTTTATCATCATCAGTTGCATTACCCGTAGTGTCAGCAAAAAAAGGTATTGAATTATTTGTAGCGTTCATAGATTTTACGTACGACCAATATATTTTGGGGTTATTTATAGAATCAGCAGATTAAATGTTGGTTTCAAATTTATTAAAAGAATCTCTCATTGTCCTTCTTAGAGCTGCTTTCATTTCGGGTAACTTCTGTTTGTCAATGGGGCAGTGACTACGTTTAAAACGACTGTCCAATATTTTCTGCTTTCTCAACAACTTCCTAATATGTTTGTTGTACCAAGGTGGATCCTTTCCCTCCCCTATATTTTTGCTAGGTGCATGATGGACAATACCTTCAAATTCCGACCAAAGATGCTCAATATCTTTAGGTCCCGCTGTGAATGCTTGGAGCTGACTATGAAGATATTCATTGCTTTCCCAAACAAGAAAACTTTACGCTGTTTCTATTTTATTTTTTTAAACTTCCACTGACATAGAAGCCACACCGACATTATTGGTCGCTAATACCTTCTTCTAGATTAACTTCCTCAAAAATATCAGGTCTGTTTGTCGCCGAGATATCTAATATGTTCCCATCTCGAGTTGGTTTTCTAACCAATTTCCAGTCAATGATAGGTTCAGTTGGACCAGAGGACCCAATCTATTTCATGTAAACAAAGCCCACACCATTATGGAACAACCACCAGCTTTCACAGTCCTTGTTGATAGCTATGGTCTATGGCTTCGTGGAGTCTGCACCACACTCGAACTCTATCATGAACTCTTACCAACTGAGATCGGGACTCATTCGACCAGACCATAGACGCCTCATGCTTCGGTCTCCTGCTGCCATAACCCAAATTTCTCCGCACGGTCCTAATCGATACGTTAGTCGTTCGTGCCGAATCGATTTCTGCGGTTATTTCACGAAGTGTTACTTCTCTATCAGAACTGACATCTCTACGCAAAAGCCGTTGCCCTCGGTCGTTAAGTAAAGACCGTCGGCAATTGCGTTATCCATGGTGAGAGGTAATGCCTAAAATTTGGTATTCCCGGCACGCTCTTGACACTGTGGACCTCGGAATATTGAATTCCCTAACGAATTCCGAAATGAAATGTTCCAACTACTATTCTGCGTTCCAACTACTATTCTGCGTTTTAAGTTCGTTTATTCCAGTACTGCTACCACAATCAATCCAACACCTTATCTGTGAATGATCTGAGTACAAATAACAGCCCAGCCAAATCAATGCCCTTTTATACTTTGAGTTCGCATAATAAAACCAGCTTTATACGTGCATATCGCTATCCAATTACTTTTCTCACCTCGTCACGGGATTAGTGTGGCTTTCGTGTATTTCCAACATCCGTGCAGTAAATGCTTTGTGAAGTACAGTGACATTATTACCAAGTGCGTCCAAACAGGACCAACGTGCTATTGGATTTGTTGGCAGCCGAAGGACCAACACCGGTAGGAAACGAAGAATGTCTGCCGAAAACCACTGATGTGTAATGGTGCACCAAGTTACACGTGAAACACAGCCCTCTCTGTTCCTCCATGAGATCCACAGCGCTGCATACTACGACGCGCAGGTTAATATCGTGTTCATTGACTTCGGGAAGACATTTAAAACCGTCCCGCATTCCAGTTTGTGGAAAAAATACGAGCTAACAGGGTATCAGACCAGACTTGTGACTGGATTCAAGACTTGTATGTTAATCGGAGGCCTAGAAACGACGGAGAGGCTCCGTCCCCGCCGCAGCCGCAGTGGTCCACGACCCCACGACGACTACCACAGTCCACTTCACCCCTCCGCCGCCCCACACCGAACCACTCTTTCAGGGGTATTGTGCCGTTTGGGCCCCGGTGGAACCCCCCCCCCCCCCCCCCACCCGCCACCCACAGCCACGAAACGTCTCACACCAGACGACTGTAGCCCCTAAGTTTGCATGTAAGAGTAATGGTGGCGTACGCGTACGCGTATGTGTATCTGATTCGGAACAATGGGAAGCAGACCGCATTAGCCGAGGCAGATGGAAAACCGCCTAAAAACCATCCACAGACTGACCCACTCACCAGACCTCGAGACAAGTCCGTCAGGCGGATTCGTGCCGGAGACAAGGCGCTCCTTCCCAATCCGGAAAGCCGTGCGTTCGACCGAACGGCTAACCGGGAGGGCATGACTCAAGACTTAGTCGCAGACAGAACATAACGAAATAAAATCCACAAATGCAAAGATGATTTCCGTAGCACCCCGAGGGAGTGTGATAGGACGATTACTGTTGACAAAGTGCATAAATAATCTATTGGAAAGCATCGGAAAATCTTTTTTCGCAAATGATTAAGTTTTTGCAGAATGAATTACAGAGAACTGATGAATGGTGCAGGCTCTGGAAATTGACCCTGATAATAAATGTATTAAATGTAATACACTGAAGAGCCAAAGAAACTTATACACCTGCGTGCAATCGTGTAGGGCCCCCGGGAGCACGCAGAAGTGCCGCAACACGACGTTGCGTGGACTCAGCTAATGTCTCAAGTAGTACTGGAGGTAATTGACACTCTGAATCTTGCAGGGCTGTCCATAAATCTGTAAGAGTACGACGATTGGAAACTTCTTCTGAACAGGACGCTGCAATGCATCCCAGATCTTCATGTCTGAGGGGTTTTGTGGCCATCGGAAGTGTTTAAACTCATAAGAGTGTTCCTGGAGCCATTCTGTATTTATTCTGGACGTGTGGGGTGTTGCAATGCCCTGCTGGAATTGCCCAAGTTAGTCGGAATGCACAAAGGACTGGAATGGATGCAGGCGATCAGACATAACTCTTACGTACGTGTCCCTGAGAGAGTCGCATGTACACGTATCAGGGATCATATATCACTCCAACTGCTCACGCACAACACCATTACAGAGGCTCCACCAGCTTGAACTGTTCCCTGCTGACAGGAAGGTCCATGGATTCATGATTTTATGGCCATACCCGTACTCTTCCATCCGCTCGACACAATTTGAAACTGTATTCCACTCGGCTTCTGATGTCTCGCTCGCTAATCTTCTGGTGAAGCTGAAGGGTGTCAGCCGTTCCTCTTCTCGTATCATTTTGGCGGTTTGACTCATTGAACCCGGCAGACTTCTTCTCTTCCTACATGTCCCAGTATTTTTCATGCTCATATTTTCCGTTCTAGGGAGAAAGTATGTGTCTTTATTCTTACCATAATCAGAACTGACAGTCTACATCTACATCTATTGGATACTCTGCAAATCACATTTAAGTGCCTGGCACAGGGTTCATCGAACCACCTTCACAACTCTCTATTATTCCAATTTCGTATATCGCGCGGAAAGAATGAACACCTCTACCTTTCCGTACGAGCTCTGATTTCCCTGATTTTGTCGTGGTGATCGTTCCTCCCTATGTAGGTCGGTGTCAACAAAATACACTCCTGGAATCTGAAATACGAACACCGTGAATTCATTGTCCCAGGAAGGGGAAACTTTATTGACACATTCCTGGGGTCAGATACATCACATGATCACACTGTCAGAACCACAGGCACATAGACACAGGCAACAGAGCATGCACAATGTCGGCTCTAGTACAGTGTATATCCACCTTTCGCAGCAATGCAGGCTGCTATTCTCCCATGGAGACGATCGTAGAGATGCTGGATGTAGTCCTGTGGAACGGCTTGCCATGCCATTTCCACCTGGTGCCTCAGTTGGACCAGCGTTCGTGCTGGACGTGCAGACCGCGTGAGACGACGCTTCATCCAGTCCCAAACATGCTCAATGGGGGACAGATCCGGAGATCTTGCTGGCCAGGGTAGTTGACTTACACCTTCTAGAGCACGTTGGGTGGCACGGGATACATGCGGGCGTGCATTGTCCTGTTGGAACAGCAAGTTCCCTTGCCGGTCTAAGAATGGTAGAACGATGGGTTCGATGACGGTTTGGATGTACCGTGCACTATTCAGTGTCCCCTCGACGATCACCAGAGGTGTACGGCCAGTGTAGGAGATCGCTCCCCACACCATGATGCCGGGTGTTGGCCCTGTGTGCCTCGGTCGTATGCAGTCCTGATTGTGGCGCTCACCTGCACGGCGGCAAACACGCATACGACCATCATTGGCACCAAGGCAGAAGCGACTCTCATCGCTGAAGACGACACGTCTCCATTCGTCCCTCCATTCACGCCTGTCGCGACACCACTGGAGGCGGGCTGCACGATGTTGGGGCGTGAGCGGAAGACGGCCTAACGGTGTGCGGGACCGTAGCCCAGCTTCATGGAGACGGTTGCAAATGTTCCTCGCCGATACCCCAGGAGCAACAGTGTCCCTAATTTGCTGGGAAGTGGCGGTGCGGTCCCCTACGGCACTGTGTAGGATCCTACGGTCTTGGCGTGCATCCGTGTGTCGCTGCGGTCCGGTCCCAGGTCGACGGGCACGTGCACCTTCCGCCGACCACTGGCGACAACATCGATGTACTGTGGAGACCTCACGCCCCACGTGTTGAGCAATTCGGCGGTACGTCCACCCGGCCTCCCGCATGCCCACTATACGCCCTCGCTCAAAGTCCGTCAACTGCACATACGGTTCACGTCCACGCTGTCGCGGCATGCTACCAGTGTTAAAGACTGCGATGGAGCTCCGTATGCCACGGCAAACTGGCTGACACTGACGGCGGCGGTGCACAAATGCTGCGCAGCTAGCGCCATTCGACGGCCAACACCGCGGTTCCTGGTGTGTCCGCTGTGCCGTGCGTGTGATCATTGCTTGTACAGCCCTCTCGCAGTGTCCGGAGCAAGTATGGTGGGTCTGACACACCGGTGTCAATGTGTTCTTTTTTCCATTTCCAGGAGTGTATTTTCGCATTCGGAGGAGAAAGTTGGTGATTGGAATTTCGTGAGAAGATTCCGTCGCAACGAAAAACGCCTTTCTTTTAATGACGTCCAGCCCAAATCCTGTATCTTTTCCCTGACACTCTCTCCCCTATTTCGCGATAATACAAAACGTGCAGACGTTCTTAGAACTTTTTCGATGTACTCCGCCAGTCCTATCCGGTAAGGATCCCACGCCGCGCAGCAGTATTCTAAAAGAGGACGGACAAGCGTAGTGTAGGCAGTTACCGTAGTGGTTCTGTCACATTTTCTACGCGTTCTGCCAATAAAACGCAGTCTTTGGCTAGCCTTCCCCACAACATGTTCTATGTGTTCCTTCCAATTTAAGTTATTCGTAATTGTAATACCTAGGAATTTAGTTGAATTTCCGGCTTTTAAATTAGACTGATTTATCGTGTAACCGATGTTCAACGAGTTCGTTTTGGCATGTGAATGACCTCAGACTTTTCGTTATTTAGGGTCAACTGCCATTTTTCGCACCATTCAGATATCTTTTCTAAATCATTTTGTAGTTTGTTTTGATCTTCTGATGACTTTATTAGTCGATAAACGACAGCGTCATCTGCAAACAACCCAAGACGGCCGCTCAGATTGTCTCCAAATCGTTTATAGGTAAGGAACAGCAAATGGCCTATAACACTACCTTGGGGAAAGCCAGAAATCACTTCTGTTTTACTCGATGACTTTCCGTCAATTACTACGAACTGCGACTTCTCTGACAGGAAATCACAAATCCAGTCACATAACTGAAACCATATTCCATAAGCACGCGATTTCACTACGAGCCGCTTGTGTGGAACCGTGTCGAAAGCCTCCCGGAAATCCAGAAATACGATATCGATGTGAAATCCCTTGTCAATAGCTCTCAACGGTTCATGTGAATAAAGATCTAGTTGTGTTTCGCTGGAACGATGTTTTCTAAACCCTTGCTGACTGTGTGTCGATAGACCGTTTTCTTCGAGGCAGTTCATAATGTTCGAATACAATATATGTTCCAAAATCCTGGTGCATATCGACGTTAACGATATGCGACTGTAATTTAGTGGATTACTCCTACCACCTTTCTTGAATATTGGTGTGACCTGTGCAACTTTCCAGTCTCTGGGTACGGGTCTTTAGTTGAGCGAACGGTTGTATATGATAGTTAAGTATGGAGCTAATGCATCAGCATACTCCGAAAGGAACCTTATTGGTATACTGTCTGGAGTAGATGACTTGGTTTTATTAAGTGATTTAGGTTGCGTCACTACTCCGACGATATTTACTTCTACGTTACTCATGTTGGTAGCTGTTCTCGATTCGAATTCTGGAATATTTACTTCGTCTTCTTTTCTGAAGGCATTTCGGAAGGCTGTGTTTAGTAACTCTGCTTTGGCAGCGCTGTCTTCGATAGTATCACCATTGCTATCGCGCAGAGAAGGCATTGATTGTTTCTTGCCGTTAACATACTTCACATACGACCAGAATCCCTTTGGATTTTCTGCCAGGTTTCGCGACAAAGTTTCGTTGTGGAAACTGTTATAAGCATCTCACATTGAAGTCCACACATAATTTCGAGATGCTGTAAAAGATCGCCAATTTTGGGGATTTTGCGTCTGTTTAAATTTGGCATATTTGTTTGTTGTTTCTGCAACAGTGTTCTAACAGGTTTTGTGTACCAAGAACGATCAGCTCCGTCGTTTGTTAATTTATTTGGTATAACTCTCTCAATTGCTGCTGATACTATTTCTTTGAATTCAAGCCATATCTGGTCTACACTTATGTTATTAATTTGGAATGAGTAGAGATTCTCTCTCAGGAAGGCGTCAAGTGAATTTGTATTTGTTTTTATTTTATTTTTGTCTGATTTTTTAAGCAGGTATTTTTCGAGGATTTGGGGATTACAATATTCAATCTCGCTTCGACAATCCTGTGTTCACTAATCCCTCAATCGGTTTTGATGCTCGTTATTAACTCAGTACTAAATGTACCCGTTACCACTTATCCGAAACATGGATTCTTGTTCGCTTTGAATGAATGTGAGCATAATAACAGTTGCATGCAACTAAGCAAATTCAGATGAAGGCCCTTGGTTTAGATTCAAGGTTGCAGCATGAGAAGTCAGTTTAAGGTTATTTTCGAAGCCAGACCTAGTAGCGTCAAGTTGGCGCGGCTCTGTGTTGCCAGAGGCGATTGTGCTTTATCTACACTGACAGAAAAAAGTCATAACACCAAAAAATTATTTCGTGAATACATTTTGTAGGTAACATATTTAAGTGATTAACATTGCAAGATCACAGGTTAATGTAGGAGCGAGAGAAGTCATTGCAAATGTGAAATGCTAGTACATTAATAATCAGTGTAACCATCATGAATACAAGTATGCAAACGTGCATGGTTTGTGTTTGTGCAGGCGCCGGATGTCAGCTTGTGGGATGGAGTACCTTGGTCAGGCAGTACAGGGACGGATAACGCTGTTTGTGGATGACGCTGGAGCCCTCAGGCCCGAATAAATAATGTTAACTGCAGTGTTTGTGCACAGTTGGCGCTCAGCTACCCAAACTCCTTGTTATAAGGAAAAGTGAACCTCTGTTATCCGAAATGCGGCCAGTTTTAACGTGACACGTGATACAGGTGGAACCTTTTTGCGAGCATAATGCGAGCATTGCACTTTATTGCTGAGGCTCTGGCAGTTTCTCTGGAGCTAACATCTGGGTTATGGACGAGAACATCCGTTCGACTCGCTCCGCTCGCTGCAGGCACGTTCTGAAAACAGTCTTTTGCAAGTTAGCTGAATTGTCGTTCTTGTTGGACACCGCCTGGTGTAGAACTTGTGTGTACAATTTAAGTGCTATCTTCAAGTCCCTTCTCAATTCTCCATAAAGAAGCATTTTTTCTTATTTTGTGAACCACATTTATTTTTTTAGAGACCAACCAGCACTCGATACACGTGAATGACATGGACAGAATTTAACATTAATTTCCTCTGTGCCCCATTCAAACTGGTATCTCAGACCTGCAACACCCCGTTTCCTCCTTCCTTACATGAAATCACGAATTTCCGCATAAGGAAGCGATCGATTTCATATTCAGAAGAGGTAAATATATTACAAATAACTTAATTTCTTCGAAGCTGGCCATCGCATGTCGCTGCATTCGCCTCTTAGAACTGTGATATTTGCAATGGAAAGTACTATAGGTGCATTTGAAAACACCGAAATGATAACAAAACAATATCTTTGTGATTTACATGGATGTGAAAAGGTACCATTTTTTTACAGCTTCACAACTCATCGGAGTAAAAACAGAATTAAAAAATCTTAAACGCTTCCGGAAATCGTTACAGAGGGTAAGCACTGCAACAAACGTGTCTGAAAAGGAAGCAGAAAGAAGAATCACATTTGATTGGGAGGGGGGGGGGGGTAGGGGGTGCTTGGTGCTTCCTGTTTGAGTGAGTAACATGAGGTAGAAAGTTTTTGGATTAGCCCGGACTAGCGGCCATTTGTACAGCTACTCGAACATGCCTTATTGCAGTTGTGGCTCTTCGTATAGAGAACCCGAGCCCGGCGTCCAGCAATATTGTCCGAATCGATTAATTCCTTTTGAAAAATATTTCAATTAGGCTAAAATTAATGTTCAACTAACATCTTTACGTGCACCGTTCTGATTTTAAGTGCAAAAACAGCCATCCTTAAATAACTCCGGACTGGAGCGAGACTGATAGTTTAAATTTGGTCCACCGGTGCATCAGACCTTAGTCTAAGAGGATTTTTAAACGTCTGAAAAGAAATTTGCTTCGCTTGGATTTTGCCTGCAAAAAAACCATTTTCCTGGGAGGTCTTTGAAGCATGCCACTTCTATACTTTAAACTTGTACGAATCGGTTCAAACGTTCCAAGAAAGTAGATAAATGGATACAGTCCAAAAGAATTTTTTTGTCGAATAGTCTTTATCTATTAACGAAATATGATGTTTTAAAGTTGACGATACGTTGCACGTAAAATTCGTTCTTAACTGAACTCAATGAGCGGAAAGGTTTTAAAGGAAACAAGATCAATTGAAAGGTTTGCATACACAGTTGAAAACAGGTTATAAGACGTACATCAACAAAAGTGAAATAAGGATAATAGAATGTCGTTGAATTAAAGCAGATGTTGCTAGATGACTTAATTTAGGTGAGGAAATAAAAGTAGTTAATGAGTTTTAATACTTGGGCAGCAAAATTACTGGTAATGGCCTAAGTAGAAAGGATATGAAGTTTGGACTAGCTATAACATAAAATCATTTGTGAAAAAGAAGAATTTTTTAACATCTAACATAAATGTAAGTCACCGGTGATAAGATCCGCTGCAATTGTAAAGAAAAATCTAGACCAGGTTACCTGTAGAAAGCTTTCGAGAACAATATAATGGAGCAAGATATTCGAACTTCTGAGAAAAATAGGGGTAAATTATAGGGAGAGGCGGGTAATATACAATATGTACAAGAGCCAGGAGAGAATAATAAAAGTGGACGACAAAGAAAGAAGCGCTCGGATTAAAACGGGTGTAGGACAGGGATGCAGTCTTTCCCCTCTAGTGTTCAATCTATACATCGAAGGAGCAATGATGGAAATGAAACAAAGATTGAGGAGTGGAATTAAAATTCAAAGTGAAATGATATCAATGATAAGATTTGCGAATAAATATGCCAACCTGAGTGAAAGTGAAAATAATTGCATGATATGCTGAATGGAATGAACAATCTAATGAGTATATGGATTGAGAATAAATCGAAAAAAGACGAAAGTAGTGTAAAATAGCAGAAAAGAGAACAGGGAGATTCATAACGTCAGGATTGATGGTCAAGTGGCTCTGAGCACTATGGGACTTAACAGCTGAGGTCATCAGTTCCCTAGAACTTAGAACTACTTAAACCTAACTAACCTAAGGACATCACATACATCAATGCCCGAGGCAGCATTCCAACCTTCGACCGTAGCTGTCGCGCGGTTCCAGCCTGCAGGGCCTAGAACCGCTCAGCCACGATAGCCACAAAATTGATGCAGTTAAGGAATTCTATTACGTAGCACCAAAATAACCAATGATGGACGGAGCAAGGAGGACATCAAAAGCAGACTAGCTCTATCAAAAAGGGCATTCCTGGCCAAGAGATGACTGCTGGTATCAAACATAGGGCTTAATTTGAGGAAGAAATGAGGAGGAATGAAATATGAACTGTGGGAAAACAGGAACAGAAGAGAATCGAAACATTTCAGGTGTGGTACTGCAAGCGATTGTTAAAATTAAGTAGACTGATAAGTTAAGGAATGAGGAGATTCTGCGCAGACTGGGAGAGGAAAGGAATATGTGGAAATCACTGATAAGGAGACAGGATGGTAGGACATTTATTAAGACATGAGGAAATGACTTGCATGGTACTAGAGAGACCTGTAGAGGGCCAAAACTGTAGAGGAAGACGGAGATTGAAATACACCCAGCAAATAATTGAGGACGTTGGTTGCAAGTACTATTCTGGGATGAAGAAGTTGGCACAGGAGAGGAATTCGTGCGCCCGCCCCCTCCCAAAAAAGACCAGTTGTAAGTTTCTTTATTTCCTAAAAGGCAAGTACAACCCAGCTTCGAGCTTGGCTCGGTAGCTCCGCGGGCATTGCGGTGGATTGCCAAGCAAATGGGCCTAGGTTCCATTCCCGACCGGGAAGGAGACGTATACCGTTCGGGGATTGGATGTTGTACTTTCCTTACGTTCATATCGTCATAATTGACATTCTACTATTGCGATGGCTGAATGGGACGTCCCGAAAGCCAGATAAAAAAAAAGGTAGAGAGAGAGAACAATAAACGTTTTCGGGACCTGTGTCATCTTCAGGTGCACCTGCAAAGTTATAAAGAGATGATGCAGCCTATCCAAATTGTGAGCATTAAAAAAACTATACCGAAGTTATACTAAAATTATTAGTAGAAAACCCCATGTTCGTACACAAAATGTGGTTCCATAAAAGTCTATTAACAGAAGGTTAAGCTAGGTTAAAATAGCGTATCTCTGGTACATGGCATAAAATTGAACAGCTGTAGCGGATCTTATTGTTGATGATAAATATCGACAGTTGTGGATGTCCCGTAAGAGAAACATGAATAAATGTAAGCGTGATGAATTCTTCTCTGAAGATACTTGTGTAAAGTATAGACTTGTACGAAAGTGGACATGGATTAGCAATTCAAGCAAAAAGGTAATAGACACTTTTGAAATGTGTTGCTGTAGAACAATGGTGAATATTAGATGAATAGAGGAGGCACTTAATAGAACTGCAGAAAAAAGAAAACTATCGCACAACTTGACCAAAGACGAAATAGATCGATAGGACACAGCTTCAGATATGAAAAGTATCGCCATTTAAGTAATGGTGAGGAGAAGGGGAGAGGCAGGCGAGGTAAAATTGTGGAGGGAAACCAAATGAACTTTGATTGCAGTAGTTATTCGGGGATGAAGAGGCTTGCACAGGGTAGCATAGCGTAAAGAGCTACATTAAACCAGTCCTCGGGCTGAAGACGGCAAAAACTGCAACAACAAGTACTGTCTACAACATACTATTTAAACCCGATGTTTATTTTTTTGGTAAACAATGCCTCAGCTTTTGACTCTTGTGCATAGGCTAGTCATAAGCCTCCGGTACACTCTGTTGCTTCTCCAATAACATGTGCTCTGAAATCTCTAGACTCATTAATCGTCTAATGTCGAATGCACCCAAATGCAGAACATTACAGTTAAATGATATTGATGTAAGGCAGAACAAATACATCTCCTTATTTTAAAATCGTTTTTCTTCCGTTTTAGTCGTTCGAGGTGGTATGGTTCGTAAAGAGTAACAGCGTGCTATTTCCTGACTGATCCCGACGGTTCATCTCGAGCAGTCACTGCCAGATGTGGACACCCACTCACCTTGAGTCCCGCCTGGAGGAGGTGCTTGACCATCTCGAGGCCGATACCTGAAGCTCCCCCTGTAACGATGGCCACCTTGCCCTGCAGCTCCATGTCGGTGTTCTGCTGCTGTGCCTCTGCTGACGAGCGCCCGCTGTCGCTACCACAAATATTTGTCGATACCAGCCACAGGCGCTGTTATGTAACACGTAATCTTACAAGTATCGGTATGCACGTGTTGTCTATATGTGTAGCTGATATGGGCTGTTAGGTGCTGTGTAGTTGCAAGTTAAAGCGTCATTACGCCGACCAAACACGGTGACTTTTTATGCAGTCGTCTACTCATTACTAATCTTATCATCGCTCCGCTCTCGCCCCATCCGAAGGTGCTGCAAACAGCAGTAAACACCGAGCTTTCGCCTTTGTTCGTTTTATTCCTTACATCGGTCTCGACTGACAACGTAGCTGGCTTTACACGATGTCATGTAGACTTCAGCAATGAACTAAACACGTTTCACCTACATACAGGGTTACCATAAATGATTCATTCGTTTTCAAAGCTCTAATTTTTCCGAAGTATTTCATATACAAATATGACTGAGGCACAAAGAGAACTATAAGTCAGCAATTTTACATACTGCACACTAAAAATGTTCTACGACTGCCACTCTGGCCACACGACACATGTCCAACTGTAATAAATTTCGTTCCGTACCTTAAATAGTAACATTATGTCAATGGCTATCACTGAAGCATTTTTCGTTCTCTGAGTTGTTTCAATTATGTAAATAAGGTCCTTCATGTACTCTCAAAGGAAAAAGTCACAAGGCATTACGTCAGACAACCTGTATGGCCAAGGGAACAGTCACCTTCACCAGTACGATCAATCCAGCGATTTGGAAGTTCCTCTTTTAGATGACAAACGTCGATGTTCCAACAAGGGGATGATCGTCTTACTGCAAAATCCCCTACACGTTTTTCTGCGGCATACCAAGCCTATGGCTTGCACAGACAGCTGATGTTTTGGACTACGTTCAAAGTTTCCCGTCACACTCTCTACAGTTACATCTTGTATACTTGGTAGACCGGTACTTTTCTGTTAGCAGAGGCAACCAGTGCACCTAAATTATTGATACAAACGAACAACTCTCTGACAACAGTTATTTTCTATAATTCCTTATAATGTACTGTTGTAACACACAGGAATCTTGCATACTCCGACATATAAAAACTCTTTTTTTATTTTTTTTATTTATTTATTTATTTATTTATTTTTACTTTATCTCCATTTCGTAGAGCTGCAGCACGCTTTTAAATTACTACAAAAAACTGGTAGTACAAGTTGCATGATTGACAAAGTGGTAGGACGACACTTCTGGATATTGGTGTGTAACTGGTAGTTTGGTTGGAAATCAAATTGGGAAATTGGCAAATTGGCTGTATAATTGATAAAATGGCGTCGCGACGGCCTACATATGGCATACGTGGCATAAGCCACAGTTGCTCCACATAAACCACAACTGTGCCATAGTTACGCCACGCCACAAAGACGCCACATTTACACCCTACATACTCCACACACACACCATACATATGTTGTGCAGACACCATGGTAAGGTACTTTTCTAGTATAAAATAACGTTGTCATAGCATCATCTATAAAAATGTTAGAGAAGTAGCTCTAAATCTGGAAATTGGTAAACTGACAATTTGATAGGGCCCCACAAATATGAAAACTGGTAAAATCAGCTATAAAAATGGTAAACTGATAGGACAGCAAATCTGGAAACTGGTAAAATTGGTAGAATGCACCAAAACATTGAACAGTTCATGTGGGGGTGTATCTCAAAAGGTTCAAATGGCTCTATGCACTATGGGACTTAACATGCGAGTTCATCAGTCCCCTAAACTTAGAACTACGTAAACCTAACTAACCTAAGGACATCACACACATCCATGCCGAGGCAGGATTCGAACCTGCGATCATAGCAGCCTCATGGTTCCGCACCGGAAGTGCCTAGAACAACGTGCTCACCGAGGCCGGCCAAGGCAGTAGACGGACTGTTTGTTTCGACACGCTGGGGCTTGCAAAGTACCTACTCAGTGCGCTTAGGGACCACCAACTCGATAAAAATAAATGTTCGTACAGACAGAAAAATTCCTAGCTGCCTAATAAAGATATTACTTCGAACAGATACCATACGCTATCGCTAATGCAGGTTCAAGACATCCAAATATTTAATGAAACTGCATTACTTATCTCAATAATTGTTGAGTGCTTACAGAAAATCTCCAGTATTTGCTGCTACATACAGAAGGCAATAATGGTGCCAATATTGGTTACCAATTTTAAGTTTAGTCACACACACACACACACACACACACACACACACACACACACACACACACACACATACTCTGTCTCTCTCTCTCTCTCTCTCTCTCTCTCTCTCTCTTTGCGCCTAGAGGATTAACATTTTTGTAGGGTTCACACACACTGTAATGTCAAAGTATCTATCGCTAATATTTACCGCCATTTTGGGGGAATGTGCTATGACGTCACACACTACGTCGCCAAAGTAACTTACTTCACCATTTTTAAACTCTAACTCTCGCTACAGGGACTGAATTAGAATAACAATAATAAATTAATTTCTTGTAATAAATACTCACACCCCAATCCTTTTACTACAGAGCACAGACCTAGAAAGGAGATCTAATTGCCAAAGAGCAGTGCAGCCCTACAGCTTTGTGATTTATCAGTGGAAGATTGATAAATAATGCAGGCTGTTCGAATAATTTCAAGTACGGGCTACTTCATGACAGCTGCTGTGATTAACTCTTGCTTGCTCGATGCTGGACGTAGACCCACACTTAACATCAGGCAGCTGATTTCGTATCAGTGTCGCCCTAACCGCCGTCTGCCTCACGTCTGCTGTGCAGCGAGCTACCTTAATTTAAGTATTAACTGTATTTTTCTTACTTGTCACTTCTTCTTCTGCGTGTTTTTGCTTTTAGGAAGCTTTAATTGTAGAGTGCTAGTAATAGTGTTCCATAGATTTCGTGTTTGTTTTGAATACAGTCAGAGAGTCCCTCTAGTCAGCCATAGTGCCAGTAGTGCTAGTGTTTGTTTTGAATACAATCCAGAGACAGGTAGTGCTATTTTCCTTGTTTTCTACAAGAAGTGGTTAGCTATCACAGTTTAGTCAATAATCAACCGCCTTTAGTGAATTAGCAGTCTATTTAAAAGTTTATTAACACTCTATAGTAAATTGATTTCTTAGGATGGATAGGATGTGTGACTGCTGTGTACGGACGCAGGAGGAGCTGGCCACTCTTCGCGAACAGCTGAGCGTGTTGATGGCCGCGGTCATCCGTCTTCAGGCTGCTGCCTCGGAGTGTAGCGGCAGTGGGGAGTCTGGTGCGTCGCAAGGTACACCCCAGGTGTTACATGCTTCACCCACTGTCCCTGCTGTCGAGACATCTTCGCGGGTACCGGGCGCTGTTGGGCCACCCTCTCCCCAAGGGGAGTGGCGGGTTCAGCGGCGTTCGCGGCGAACGAGGCGGAGGGTCAATGTGGAGGCTGGCCGTGTGGCATCGCCCGCTCTGCCTGTGAGTGGACATGTGGCTGCTCCTTCAGCAAGGTCCGAGCAGGCACATGGGGGAGGGGTTTATTAGTTATTGGGAGCTCCAACGTTAGGCGGGTGATGGAGCCCCTTAGGGAAATAGCGGAAAGGTCGGGGAAGAAGGCCAGTGTTCACTCTGTCTGCTTGCCGGGGGGTCTCATCCGAGATGTGGAGGAGGCCCTACCGGCGGCGATAGAGAGCACTGGGTGCACCCGACTGCAAATTGTTGCTCATGTCGGCACCAATGACTCCTGCCGTCTGGGTTCAGAGGTCATCCTCAGTTCGTACAGGCGGTTGGCGGAGTTGGTGAAGGCGGAAAGCCTCGCTCGCGGGGTGGAATCAGATCTAAATATTTGTAGTATCGTTCCCAGAACCGATCGCGGTCCTCTGGTTTGGAGCCGAGTGGAAGGATTAAACCAGAGGCTCAGACGATTCTGCGGAGAGCTGGGGTGCAAATTTCTCGACCTCCGCTATCGGGTGGAGAAATGTAGGGTCCCCCTGAATAGGTCAGGCGTGCACTACACGCCGGAAGCGGCTACGAGGGTAGCGGAGTACGTGTGGAGTGCACATGGGGTTTTTTTAGGTTAGAGAATTCCCTCCCTAGGCCCAACAAGACGCCTCCTGAGACGCGGCAAGGCGGGAGTAGGCAAAATGCAACAAGGATAACAATATTAATATGCTTATAATAAACTGCAGGAGCGTCTATAGAAAGGTCCCAGAACTGCTCTCATTAATAAACGGTCACAACGCCCATATAGTACTAGGAACAGAAAGTTGGCTGAAACCAGACGTAAACAGTAATGAAATCCTAAACTCTGATTGGAATGTATACCGCAGAGATAGGCTGGACAGTGAAGGGGGAGGCGTGTTTATAGCGATAAGAAGTGCAATAGTATCGAAGGAAATTGACGGAGATTCGAATTGTGAAATGATTTGGGTGAAGGTCACGGTTAAAGCAGGCTCAGACATGGTAATTGGATGTCTCTATAGGCCCCCGGGCTCAGCAGCTGTTGTGGCTCAGCACCTGAAGAATAATTTGGAAAATATTTCGAGTAGATTTCCCCACCATGTTATAGTTCTGGGTGGAGATTTTAATTTGCCGGATATAGACTGGGAGACTCAAACGTTCATAACGGGTAGCAGGGACAAAGAATCCAGTGAAATATTTTTAAGTGCTTTATCTGAAAACTACCTTGAGCAGTTAAACAGAAAACCGACTCGTGGCGATAACATATTAGACCTTCTGGTGACAAATAGACCCGAACTATTTGAATCAGTTAATGCAGAACAGGGAATCAGCGATCATAAAGCGGTTACTGCATCGATGATTTCAGCTGTAAATAGAAATATTAAAAAAGGTAGGAAGATTTTTCTGTTTAGCAAAAGTGACAAAAAGCAGATTTCAGAGTACTTGGTGGCTCAACACAAAAGTTTTGTCTCAAGTACAGACAGTGTTGAGGATCAGTGGACCAAGTTCAAAACCATGGTACAATATGCGTTAGATGAGTATGTGCCAAGCAAGATCGTAAGAGTTGGGAAAGAGCCACGGTGGTACAACAACCGAGGTAGAAAACTGCTGCGGAAGCAAAGGGAACTTCACATCAAACATAAACATAGCCAAAGCCTTGCAGACAAACAAAAATTACGCGAAGCGAAATGTAGTGTGAGGAGGGCTATGCGAGAGGCTTTCAATGAATTCGAAAGTAAAGTTCTATGTACTGACTAGGCAGAAAATCCTAAGAAATTTTGGTCTTATGTCAAAGCGGTAGGTGGATCAAAACAAAATGTCCAGACACTCTGTGACCAAAATGGTACTGAAACAGAGGATGACAGACTAAAGGCCGAATTACTAAATGTCTTCTTCCAAAGCTGTTTCACAGAGGAAGACTGCACTGTGCTCCCTTCTCTAGATCGTCGCACAGTTGACAAAATGGTAGATATCGAAGTAGACGACAGAGGGATAGAGAAACAATTAAAATCGCTCAAAAGAGGAAAGGCCGCTGGTCCTGATGGAATACCAGTTCGATTTTACACAGAGTACGCGAAGGAACTTGCCCCCCTTCTTGCAGCGGTGTACCGTAGGTCTCTAGAAGAGCGAAGCGTTCCAAAGGATTGGAAAAGGGCACAGGTCATCCCCGTTTTCAAAAAGGGACGTCGAACAGACGTGCAGAACTATAGACCTATATCTCTAACGTCGATCAGTTGTAGAATTTTGGAACACGTATTATGTTCGAGTATAATGTCTTTTCTGGAGACTAGAAATCTACTCTGTAGGAATCAGCATGGGTTTCGAAAAAGACGGTCGTGTGAAACCCAGCTCGCGCTATTCGTCCACGAGACTCAGAGGGCCTTAGACACGGGTTCACAGGTAGATGCCGTGTTTCTTGACTTCCGCAAGGCGTTTGACACAGTTCCCCACAGTCGTTTAATAAACAAAGTAAGAGCATACGGACTATCAGATCAATTGTGTGATTGGATTGAGGAGTTCCTAGATAACAGAATGCAACATGTCATTCTCAATGGAGAGAAGTCTTCCGAAGTAAGAGTGATTTCAGGTGTGCCGCAGGGTGTGTCATAGGACCGTTGCTATTCACAATATACATAAATGACCTGGTGGATGACATCGGAAGTTCACTGAGGCTTTTTGCAGATGATGCTGTGGTGTATCGAGAGGTTGCAACAATAGAAAATTGTACTGAACTGCAGGAGGATCTGCAGCGAATTGACGCATGGTGCACGGAATGGCAATTGAATCTCAGTGTAGACAAGTGTAATGTGATGCGAATACACAGAAAGATAGGTCCCTTATCATTTAGCTACAAAATAGCAGGTCAGCAACGGGAAGCAGTTAATTCCATAAATTATCTGGGAGTACTCATTAGGAGTGATTTAAAATGGAATGATCATATAAAGTTGATCGTCGGTAAAGCAGATGCCAGACTGAGATTCATTGGAAGAATCCTAAGGAAATGCAATCCGACAACAAAGGAAGTAGGTTACAGTACGCTTGTTCGCCCAATGCTTGAATACTGCTCAGCAGTGTGGGATCCGCACCAGGTAGGGTTGATAGAAGAGATAGAGAAGATCCAACGGAGAGCAGCGCGCTTCGTTACAGGATCATTTAGTAATTGCGAAAGCGTTACGGAGATGATAGATGAACTCCAGTGGAAGACTCTGCAGGAGAGACGCTCAGTAGCTCGGTACGGGCTTTTGTTAAAGTTTCGAGAACATACCTTCACCGAAGAGTCAAGCAGTATATTGCTCCCTCCTACGTATATCTCGCGAAGAGACCATGAGGATAAAATCAGAGAGATTAGAACCCACACAGAAGCATACCGACAATCCTTCTTTCCACGAACAATACGAGACTGGAATAGAAGGGAGCACCGATAGAGGTACTCAAGGTACCCTCCGCCACACACCGTCAGGTGGCTTGCGGAGTATGGATGTAGATGTAGATACTGCATGCATCTATTTCTGCAAGAATCAATGGATTTACACAGTAGGCAGATACATATCCGCATAAAGTTTTCAATCTTTTTGGTTTATCCTACAGCTAATTTTATCAATTTACAGATGTGGCATCCTACCATATAGTCAATTTACCTGTTTCCACATTTAGCGCATTTCGGCTAACATTTATGCAGACTATGCTATGACATCGTTATTTTATGGATTATGTATGTATGGCGAATGTGTATGTACAACGTATTTAGGACATAAACTTGAAGTGTTTGTTGCCTAATTGACAGGTGTGCGTTGCGTAATTGTGATATATTTGAGATATGTTGTTGTTGTCTTCAGTCCTGAGACTGGTTTGATGCAGCTCTCCATGCTACTCTATCCTGTGCAAGCTGCTTCATCTCCCAGTACCTACTGCAACCTACATCCTTCTGAATCTGCTTAGTGTACTCATCTCTCGGTCTCCCTCTACGATTTTTACCCTCCACGCTGCCCTCCAATGCTAAATTTGTGATCCCTTGATGCCTCAAAACATGTCCTACCAACCGATCCCTTCTTCTAGTCAAGTTGTGCCACAAACTTCTCTTCTCCCCAATCCTATTCAATACCTCCTCATTAGTTACGTGATCTATCCACCTTATCTTCAGTATTCTTCTGTAGCACCACATTTCGAAAGCTTCTATTCTCTTCTTGTCCAAACTAGTAATCGTCCATATTTCACTTCCATACATGGCTACACTCCAAACAAATACTTTCAGAAACGACTTCCTGATACATAAATCTATATTCGATGTTAACAAATTTCTCTTCTTCAGAAACCCTTTCCTTGCCATTGCCAGTCTACATTTTATATCGTCTCTACTTCGACCATCATCAGTTATTTTACTTCCTAAATAGCAAAACTCCTTTACTACTTTAAGTGTCTCGTTTCCTAATCTAATTCCCTCAGCGTCACCCGATTTAATTTGACTACATTCCATTATCCTCGTTTTGCTTTTGTTAATGTTCATCTTATATCCTCCTTTCAAGACACTGTCCATTCCGTTCAACTGCTCTTCCAAGTCCTTTGCCGTCTCTGACAGAATTACAATGTCATCGGCGAACCTCAAAGTTTTTACTTCGTCTCCATGAATTTTAATACCTATTCCAAATTTTTCTTTTGTTTCCTTTACTGCTTGCTCAATATACAGATTGAATAACATCGGGGAGAGGCTACAACCCTGTCTCACTCCTTTCCCAACCACTGCTTCCCTTTCATGCCCCTCGACTCTTATTACTGCCATCTGGTTTCTGTACAAATTATAAATAGCCTTTCGCTCCCTGTATTTTACCCCTGCCACCTTTAGAATTTGAAAAAGAGTATTCCAGTCAACATTGTCAAAAGCTTTCTCTAAGTCTACAAATGCTAGAAACGTAGGTTTGCCTTTTCTTAATCTTTCTTCTAAGATAAGTCGTAAGGTCAGTATTGCCTCACGTGTTCCAACATTTCGACGGAATCCAAACTGATCCTCCAGGAGGTCTGCATCTACCAGTTTTTCCATTCGTCTGTAAAGAATTCGCGTTAGTATTTTGCAGCCGTGGCTTATTAAACTGATAGTTCGGTAATTTTCACATCTGTCAGCACCTGCTTTCTTTGGGATTGGAATTATTATATTCTTCTTGAAGTCTGAGGGTATTTCGCCTGTCTCATACATCTTGCTCACCAGCTGGTAGAGTTTTGTCATGACTGGCTCTCCCAAGGCCGTCAGTAGTTCTAATGGAATGTTGTCTACTCCGGGGGCCTTGTTTCGACTCAGGTCTTTCAGTGCTCTGTCAAACTCTTCACGCAGTATCGTATCTCCCATTTCGTCTTCATCTACATCCTCTTCTATTTCCATAATATTTTCCTCAAGTACATCGCCCTTGTATAAACCTTCTATATACTCCTTCCACCTTTCTGCCTTCCCTTCTTTGCTTAGAACTGGGTTGCCATCTGAGCTCTTGATATTCATACACGTGGTTCTCTTCTCTCCAAAGGTCTCTTTAATTTTCCTGTAGGCAGTATCTACCTTACCCCTAGTGAGATAAGCTTCTACATCCTTACATTTGTCCTCTAGCCATCCCTGTTTAGCCATTTTGCACTTCCTGTCGATCTCATTTTTGAGACGTTTGTATTCCTTTTTGCCTACTTCATTTACTGCATTTTTATATTTTCTCCTTTCATCAATTAAATTCAATATTTCTTCTGTTACCCAAGGATTTCTAGCAGCCCTCGTCTTTGTACCTACTTTATCCTCTGCTGCCTTCACTACTACATCCCTCAGAGCTACACATTCTTCTTCTACTGTATTTCTTTCCCCTATTCCTGTCAATTGTTCCCTTATGCTCTCTCTGAAACTCTGTACAACCTCTGGTTCTTTCAGTTTATCCAGGTCCCATCTCCTTAATTTCTCACATTTTTGCAGTTTCTTCAGTTTTAATCTACAGGTCATAACCAATAGATTGTGGTCAGAGTCCACATCTGCCCCTGGAAATGTCTTACAACTTAAAACCTGGTTCCTAAATCTCTGTCTTACCATTATATAATCTATCTGATACCTTTTAGTATCTCCAGGGTTCTTCCACGTATACAACCTTCTTTCATGATTCTTAAACCAAGTGTTAGCTATTAAGTTGTGCTCTGTGCTAAATTCTACTAGGCGGCTTCCTCTTTCATTTCTTAGCCCCAATCCATATTCACCTACTATGTTTCCTTCTCTCCCTTTTCCTACACTCGAATTCCAGTCACCCATTACTATTAAATTTTCGTCTCCCTTCACTATCTGAATAATTTCTTTTATTTCATCGTACATTTCTTCAATTTCTTCATCATCTGCAGAGCTAGTTGGCATATAAACTTGTACTACTGTAGTAGGTGTGGGCTTCGTATCTATCTTGGCCACAATAATGCGTTCACTATACTGTTTGTAGTAGCTTACCCGCATTCCTATTTTCCTATTCATTATTAAACCTACTCCTGCATTACCCCTATTTGATTTTGTGTTTATAACCCTGTAGTCACCTGACCAGAAGTCTTGTTCCTCCTGCCACCGAACTTCACTAATTCCCACTATATCTAACTTTAACCTATCCATTTCCCTTTTTAAATTTTCTAACCTACCTGCCCGATTAAGGGATCTGACATTCCACGCTCCGATCCGTAGAACGCCAGTTTTCTTTCTCCTGATAACGACATCCTCCTGAGTAGTCCCCGCCCGGAGATCCGAATGGGGGACTATTTTACCTCCGGAATATTTTACCCAAGAGGATGCCATCATCATTTAATCATACAGTAAAGCTGCATGTCCTCGGGAAAAATTACGGCTGTAGTTTCCCCTTGCTTTCAGCCGTTCGCAGTACCAGCACAGCAAGGCTGTTTTGGTTAATGTTGCAAGGCCAGATCAGTCAATCATCCAGACTGTTGCCCCTGCAACTACTGAAAAGGCTGCTGCCCCTCTTCAGGAACCACACGTTTGTCTGGCCTCTCAACAGATACCCCTCCGTTGTGGTTGCACCTACGGTACGGCCATCTGTATCGCTGAGGCACGCAAGCCTCCCCACCAACGGCAAGGTCCATGGTTCATGGGGGGCATGGGGGGGATGTTGAGGAAAATTAAAAAGGAAGTGCAGGTCACTCGAGTCCTCATAACGGTTGGAAGGCTCTCAGCCATGGCTCCAAGTGATCTAAATTTTGTTTTTAACCTTCCCCAATCTATCTCTCATTTACCCCCATGGAAGGGACCAACAGTTGCAAAGGCTACGACAGTTTCTTGTACTTTTAAGTATGTTATACATAGTACTACGAATTTCACGTCCTCAAAATATGTAATGACAAGTCATTCTGTCTCACAACTGTACATAGTTGGTTCTGTAACAAGAGAGTTCTAAAGCTGAGCCACAGTCTTCAGCTCTCTGTTTCTGCATTTATTGACTGTTCAATGCTTCTCTTATATAATGACTGAATATCTTTTTGGCTGATTCTCTTTTCTTAAAACATTACTCGTATTTCATTATTGGAAGGAGCAGTCAACATTGGTGAAAAATCCAAAAATGGAATTTACTAAGTATACTGGAATGAACTGTAGCCTGTAGTGTTAATTTGCATTGTATACATGTTTTATATGGCTACTAAATCTGATTTGGGGACAAAAATTGTCACGCAGTGCACCCAGTGGTGGATGGCGGTAATCACATCATTTGGTGCACCTTATGTGCACAATGTCCTCTTCATATATGCAACGATACGAACTGTTTCAGAGACAAACTGGTGTCAACATTAATGATCCTATGTAGGTTTTTCTCACGTATTTTGATGATGTCACTCATCTTCATTATAACATTTAGGTTGAGACTTTTTACAATTTCATAATGGCAGCACTGGGCCTTGAAACAGAGTACATTTCACTGCAAAGTAGAACATGGTACTCCTCCCAGAAGTTTCAGTACTGTCTATGTCTATTACTTTTAGGACTTGTTGGATATTGGTGTCACAGTACTCTCGCTTGACTTCTGGAATGAGTCTGAATGTCTGCTGGTGGAAACTCTCAAGCTTCCTACTGTCTTAGCTACAGAAACCCAAGTTGCACAGCTGTATGGTACTGTTGAAATGACAACAGTTTGATACACAAGCTTTGTGTATAGCCAGTTTTTTATTACCAACAGCTCTATGTGTCAGTTTTCTGAAGCCTGCACAAGGTACTTAAATCTTCATTCCCATCTCCCTTGCAAGTAACAAATGAAGATACATCACTAGCTATCAATAAACAGGCATATAAAAAGGATGATCAATTGCTTACCTTTCAGACAATAAATTTCACCAGAAAGAGGGGAAACATTAATATGAGCAGTGGTTTCTCTATCCTTTAAGGTTTTTTTATAAAAATATCTATGGCAAAATAATCTCCCACTGCTGCACTACTGAGAAGCTCTAAATTTAGAATAATAAAGGCATGTATAGCTCTAAATTTAGAATAAAGAAGGCAAGCATGAGGATAAGTTCTTCACACCAATTAAAAATGTTTACCACAATGTTTTCACTGCAAATTACTGAAATTGTTACAGGAAGCATATGAAAATTTTATGTAGCATGCAGTTTAAAGAATTCTGTATATTACCCTTCCATTTCACTTTCTATTTTTCTTTTCCTGAGTTCAATGATCTCAGGTGTTTCAAGGCCAGCAGGTATTGATGTTATGCCAGAAGGAGTGATAAGACCTTCAGCTGGTGTAACAAGCCCAGTTTCATCTTCTTTCTGCCGTTCTTCCTCGTCTTCATCTTCGTCTTCATCTTCACTTTCTTCCTCAGATTCCGATTCCAATTCTCCCCATGTTGTTCGATCAATTTCTTCTTCATCATTATTTGCCTGCGAATCCTGACTCTGAACACCAAAAACGTCTCCATAAAGAGGCCTTCCCGATTCATCAACAGGGGGTTTTCCCCAACCACCTGCGTGGTAACCAAAGGAACATCCATCCGGTATAGGAGCATTTAAGCCTGGTATCTTGAGGTTGGGATACGATGGTGGTGGTCCATATGTTTGCATGGCAATGAGCCAAGGAGGTGGAACTTTGTGAGCGTTATGGCCTACATGCATGCCCAATGGAGTTCGTAGCTCTTCACTCAAGTCACCTGGTTTTTTTTCTTTCAGGCGTGTTTCAAACTCCTTACCCTCATAATATAAGTCTCCGTGGATTGACATCCTAGGTTTCGTTTGCCACTTAAAAAATGCATCATGGAGTTTTTGGTAGTCAATATCAATTTTTCCAAGCTTTGGACGGGCGCGTTCTCTCATTTTCGCTTTCAATGTTCGTTGGTCTTCCTTCTCCTGTAACGCTGCACGCATCTCCATAATTCCTGTCTTTTTTATGAAGTCTGGCAGATCAAAAGGTGGCTTTTCTATCCCTCTTTTACCTTGTAAATACTTCCTCTTAAAGATATATATGTGGTGAAATTGCGGCGTATGTGGTGCACGTACGTCTTGACACCATTTTTACCAATTTCCGGTTTTGATATCCTACCAAACTGCGAGTTTCCAGCTTTAGTGTTCTACCACTTTCAATTGTGAAACCAATACTACTGAATTCCTATCAATTTAAATGTGCGATACAGATGACAGTTACCAGACTCCACTACTACTGCAAGTTTAACTGCTAGCACTTTATAAAATGCAAGTTTATGTGTTGTTATTAATTAATAGGTTTGAAAAATAAGAATAATTTTATAGGATATCTGCCAGCATTGGATCAGGGCGCTTTGGACTGCGCACATTTGCTGCTGTGTCTGTGCTACTGCGTAGTCGAATCACAAAAGGTCTGATAGGTCGGGAAGGCATCCTGTGGACAGAGGCTGCTGCTGCTAATGAGTCGGGAGTACATTGCAGGGCACAACCATATCCTGATCCAGCACTAGGCCAGACTCTGTAGCACTAGCAACAAATCCTTAGCATAAACCGCTAAATATATAGTGCCTCTGGAGAACAAGTAAGAAATTCCAGCAAAGCCTCCGCGTGGTACTCGAAACAATTTTGACATCACGTACGCCCACTCACATGTTGCAGCGTTGTTTCGCGTATACTGCAGAAGTTTCACTGGGAAGGTCTTAAACATCTTCCATGCAGTCCTGATGCCTCTTCATCCGTTTTACATGTTGTTGGAGTCCTGACGAAAGGCATCAGTGACTGTCAAGTTGTTTCGGAAGAAAAGGTGCATGCCTGGGTACAATGATCTTTCTGTACATAACCGCATTTCCATGAAACCGTCTTGCCTCACAGTGCAATACATGTATTACCAGTTATAGCGATTACTTTTGAAATAATAACAAGTTTTCTTATTTTTCCGTATCTACCTCGTTCTTGTTTAACTGACCCTTAGACCTATGGACGCACACCCAGTGACACACAGGGAGTACCAATAAGAACGAAATTACAGTTCAGAACATTCGCACTCTTTTCTCTTACACATTATAAGAGGGAACCATTCAACATAATAAAACAAATGCATAGAATTGGTCATCTCTAAATAAGAACAACCCCCCTCCCCCAGGGGATCCAAAACTCATTGTGGATACGTGTGTGGCGAACACAGGACTCCGAGTTCGTGCAGCTCTCTTTCCTTTCCGGGCTGCATAACTTCCCTTTCTATATCCTTCCCTGTCCTTGATCCTCCCTCCCCTCCTCTTCTTCCCTTCCCCTTCTTCCTCTCTTTGGGAGTATTTCTTTCGCCTCTCTCCAACGTGGTTTATCTTCTCTTATCTCTACAATGTAAAGTATCTATCCTTACTTTGCCTTCTTCTCCACTACAGCGTTTGAGAATTCTTCTCTTCTTTTCAATTCTTTGTTCCTCCCTTTTTCCTTCTTTTCTCCCTGTGCGTCTCTGAAGGCCAACCATGTGTAAGCGTGACGGGGGTAACGCGTAATTCCCCACCCCGGGTAGATAAGTAGGACACTTACGTACCCCTGGTAAAGGCCAGGCCCAGGGAGGGGTAATTACCCTAGCTGGTACCTTCTGAACATGCTGACCGATCCCTCCCTCCGTTTCTCGGGAGGTGTGACCTGAGGTGTGGCAATCACTTAGGGTGAGAGTGCCCTTAGAGAGGGCCCCCACTAGGAAGGAGCACTCCATCAGAGAAACCGGTAATCATGGGGGATACTTTCACTATGGTTTCTTCTACTACTACAACTTCTGCCCACAAGAGAAAGCTAGATGAGTCTCAGCCACAGAAAAATCAGTGGCGAAGTTCTTAGTTGGTTCTCTGTCTGACAATGGTCGAGATTTCTCAACAGTCAACCCTTCCATTATTCAGAAAGGTGTCGAAGCAACTGCAGGTCCTGTGATGTCTTGTGCCTGGTACGATATGACACCTTGTTGTTAGAAACAGACGGTGCCTCCAGGCACAAAAATTGCTTAGAACTTCACTGCTACACACCTTCCCTGTCTGGGTGAAAGTACACCATACTTTAAACTCATTGCACGAGGTGGTTTACATAAGATCACTCAACGAATTATCAAATGAGTACGTTCAAAATTACCTCTCTGATCAGGGAGTAACAGCCATACATCGATTAATGAAAAGGTTTGAAAAGGAATAGGTTCCCACACGCACTCCCTTCTTCTTGACATTTGATAGAATTCAACTTCCATCGAACATTAAAGTGGGATTAAGGTAATTTCAATTCGCCCTTACATGCCCAATCCTGAGCGTGGCTATCAGTGTCAGAGGTTTAATCATACCATATGGCCAAATGAAATACCTATGGCAGGGATACCCTGGAGGGTGATTGTCCACCCCCATCCCCTCGTTGCTTCAACTGAATGGACGACCACGCTGCTTCCTCTAGAGATTGTCCCATATTTTAAGATGTACGAATTATTCAGGAAATCTGATAGAATAAAAAGGTGTCTACCTTTGTTGCTTCGTCAGTTATTCACCAGTAGAAAGGCCGCTGTGCTCCCCATGGTTAAATATGGCACTGCCCTCATCTCTCAGCAACCTACTAAGGAGGTAGCCATGCAGACTTGCGATCTCACCTTTAGCGGCAAGTCGTCAGATGCGCCAGCCCAAAGATCGCCCTTTCAACCTCCGCACTATCACCCACTCACTCTAAGGCTCAAGTTTCATCGGGTGCTGCTAAATTATGGGCCCCAAAATTGGATGCCTGGACTTTTAAAAAATAGGCTACTCATGAAGATTTTTTATGTACCCAAACCTCACAATTATCAACTCCTCCCTCATCTGATCGTCCTGTTTCCAAGAAGGCTCATAAGAAAAACAGTTTCTCTCCTTTCCCGCCATGGCGCGTCTCTTCTACAGCGCCACCCAGCAGTAGCCACCCTCGGCCGTCTTACACGTCATCAAGATGCACTGCTGGTGGCTGATCAACTATCAGAACGCTGGCGGTAGGAGCGGCCCCTGAACAACCTATGGATCAGGATGTTCTGTCTCTGGCTGAATGCCATTGCACGCCGTTGGCCACGATCTCTCAGCTGTCGCTGAGTTGACAGCAACTATGGTGAGATTTTTCTTTTTTTCGTCCATCCAATGTCAATTATCCATTGGCATATCCACGAAATTCGCTCCAATCGGGATCAACTGTCGATCCCCTTACTGTCCTTGTCCCTGGTCATCTTCTGTCTTCAGGAAACAAAGGTTCGTCCCCAAGATCGCTTTGTCTTCACTCATTTCCAATCAGTCCAGTGTGATCTCCCCTCTGTTGGTGGCGTTCCGGCACACAGGGGACTTATGATTATTCTCCGTGATACATTCCATTATCACCAAATCCACTTACACAGTCCCTTACAAGCTGTCACTGTACATCTTCCCTTTTCTGGATTCACTTCTCTTTGTACCATATACATTCCATCATCCACACCAATGGCAAGAGCCGATCTCCTTCATCTCGTTGGTCAGCTTCCACCTCCCTATTTGCTGGCTGGGGACTTCAACGACCACCACCTGCTTTGGGGGTTTCGGCGTCCTCGTCCGAGAGGCTCCCTATTGCTTGACCTTCTCCACCAAGCAGATATTGTTTGTGTCAACACTGGGAAACCTACATTTTTGTCTGCCTCCACGTCAGCCTACTCTCATTAGGGCCTATTGGTCGCTGCTGTTCAGCTAGCTCGGTGGTTTCAATGGTATACTCTTGCTGATACACACTCGAGTGACTATTTTCCATGTGTCCATCGATTGCAGTCACAACTGCCATCTATGCACCCAAGACGCTGGAAGTTTCTCCAAGCCGATTGGACACTTTTCACCTCACTAGCAACATTTGATGACCGTCAATTTCCTTGCATCGATGATCACGTCACTCATGTCACGGAAGTTATTCTTACATCCGCGGAACGTTCAATATCTCGTACCTCCCCTTTATCCTGACGCCCCCAGTTCCTTGGCGAAACGAGGGGTGACATGACTCAATACACGAGCGGAGACGTGCTCTTCGCGTTTTCCGCTATCATCCTACGTTGGCCAACTGTACCCGCTTTAAGCAATTACGTGCGTGATCCGTCGGATCATACGCGTTAGCAAGAAGGCAAGCTGGAATTTCTTTACCAGCTCCTTTAAGGGCCCTTTCACACTGGGACACTGGTGACGGTCGCCAGTGATGGTCATTGGTGACTGTGGTGAACACTCTTGGGTCACTGGTGTTCGAAACCGCACGTATTGCCAACTAATTAGTTAGTGAAATGGACTCGTACAGGGGTAGCAAATAAATTTCGCTAGCCTTTTATAGTTCGAAAAATAAGACATTACATTTTAAAAAAGAACATACAACTTACCAATTTTGTTTTTCTTATCCATGCTCTTCTCATTGAAATCAGGCACAAACTGCGTTATATTTTTTCCTTGGTGGAACGAGGCTTGCCGTGACGCAATACACGAGCGGAGACGTCCACTTCGCGTTTTCCGCCATCATCCTACGTTGGCCAACTGTATCCGCTATAAGCAATTACGTACGCGGTGTCGTCGGATCATACGCGATGGCAAGAAGGCAAGCTGGGATTTCTTTACCAGCTCCTTTAAGGCCCCTTTCACTCTGGCACACTGGTGACGGTTGCCAGTGATGGTCACTGGTGACTGTGGTGAACACTCTCGGGTCACTGGTGTCCGCCACCGCAGGTATTTACAACTAATTAGTTAGTGAAATTTCGCTAGCCTTTTGTGTTTCGAAAAATAAGGTATTACATTTGATAAAAGAACATACAACTTACCAATTTTGTTTTTCTTATCCATGTACTTCTCATTGAATTCAGGCATAAACTTCGTTATAATTTCTTGCCACGCACTCGTTTCCATCAGTTTGTTGCTACAGTCATCGCTTTTCACATCCAAAATAGCAGGAAGGCTTTCCACTTCACTTACAAAATCTACCGTGTTAATCAAATCTAAACTCATGGGTACAGTGTGTACAGTACAATGTTCAGTGAATATTTCGCGTCACTGTCTCAAAAATGATTACCTGTCGGTTGGCAAATCTGCAGCGCTGTGTCTGTGATCAGTGTTCCAGTGTGTACACTACAATTCAAAGTAATGCATGTACAGCGGAACTTCTGTCAGCACAGTGACCTTATCCATCACCTGTGGCGAGGCTGAGTCACTGCTGGGTCACAGTGGCTTGATGAGGCAGTGTAGTGTTCCGATGTGAACTCTCCAGTTCGCAAGAATGTTTCTCTGTCGGTGACCGAGACTGATGACCGTCACCTGTGTCCCAGTGTGAATCGGGCCTAACACCTTGCCTAATACCTTCAGTCCCTCATCAGTTGTTTGGAGTCGAATTCGACGGATATCTGGCACATCCAGTTTTTCCTCAACTTCTGGGCTAACTGTCACGCTGGATACCTTAGCGCACCCAGTCTCAATCTCTAACTCATTGGATCAACACTTTGCTGAGATTTCGAGCCCTTCTAATTACCCACCAGCTCTTCTCCCAAAATGACGAGCACCAGAAGAGCGACCTCTTGCGTTTTCCTCTCAAAATCGCGAAAGCTGTAATGCCGTTTTTTCTGTGTGGGAACTCAGACATGAAATCTCCGCCTTTAGCTCTTCTGCTCCTAGACCGGATGGTATCCACGTCCAAATGTTGCTGCATTTATCGTACCGTAGTCTGTCCTACCTCCTTCGCCTTTATAATCGACTCTGGGTCGACAGTACCTTTCCCAGAAGATGGCGGGAAGCTACCGTCATTCCTGTTCCGAAACCTGGAAAGGACAAACATCTCCCCTTCAGCTATCGCCCAACCTCTCTCACTTGTAGTGTTTGTAAGGTTTTGGAGTGTGTAGCAAATTGCTATATAGGCTGGTGGCTTGAGTCCCGAAAACGTTTAACGACTGCCCAATGCGGTTTGCGAAAGCATCTTTCCGCAGTTGACCATCTTGTTGCTCTCTCCACATATACCATGAATAATTTTCTCAGGTAACGCCAAACAGAAGCAATATTTTTTAATCTGGAGAGGGCATACGATATCTGTTGGAGGACTGGCATCCTCCACACACTGTTCTCTTGGGGTTTTCGAAGTTGGCTACCCCTTTTCATCTGTGAATTTGCGACCAAGACCACATTTAAGGCGCAGGTGAACACTACCCCGTACTTCCTCCCAAGAAAACGGGGTGCCCCAGGGCTCCATGCTAAGTGTTGTACTGTTTGGCATCACCATAAATCCTATTAAGGATTGTCTCCTTTCCGATGTCTCGAGCTCCTTCTTCGTCGACAATTTCGCAATCTACTACAGCTCTCAATGGACCAGCCTTCTTGAAAGACGTCTTCAAGAATGTCTCGATCGCCTTCGCTCATGGAGCATCGAAACTGGCTTCCGATTTTCTCCCAGTAAGACCGTCTGTGTAAATGTTTGGCGTCGTATGGAGTTTTATCCGCCTTCTCCACATCTAGACCCTGTTGGCCTTCGGTTAGCGGATGTCGCGAAATTCTTGGGACTTCTGTTTGACAGAAAACTGTGCTGGTGTACCCACGTTTCATATCTTTCAGCTGGTGTCTGCGATGCCTCAACACCCTCCGTGTCCTGATTCGTACCTTCTGGGGAGCAGACCGAGTGATACTGTTCCACCTATATCGTGCCTTAGTGCGCTCGAAATTGGACTATGGAAGCATAGTTTACTCCTCTGCACAGCCGTCTATTCTTCGACGTCTTGGTTCTGTCCACCACCCTGGATTGTGTTCAGCGTCTGGAGCTTTTTACACTAGCCTCATGGACAGTCTTTTCGCTGAGACTGCTGAACATTATCTGTCCACTCAGCGAGTTGTCCTGAGTCGTTACATTAGTCATCTGCCTTCCATGCCTACTCATCCAACCAATGTCGTTCTCTTCGACGACTCCTTGGATTTAGGGTATGCAGGCAGCCCTTCCTCTCTACTGCCAGTGGGAGTCCACTTCCGTCAACTGTTACATTTACTTTCCTTCCAATTTCCTAACATTTTTTTTACAAATTGGGGCACGACGCCACTTTGGCTTCGCCCTCGGACCTGCCTTCTACGTGACCTTTGTCAGCTTCCCAAGGTACTACTCCCCTCCATAGATTATTGCTGCTCTATGCCCACAAATGGAATATGCCACACATATTTACACTGGTTTAGCATACATCGCTTTTCAGATGGCCCAGAGGTAAAAATCGAGAATATTTGAGTCCAGTGATCTAGAAGGCCATCGTACAGGGGCCGCTGTGTCCTGTCTAACGTCCGGGGAAGATGAGCTGTAATAGGAAGTAGGGTGGTGCTCTGTCTTGCAGAGGGCACATAACCAAAGGCACATTCTCAAGAAGGCCAGGTGGAGTATTCTGCAGGAAGTCCAGGTACGTTCCTCCGTCCAGATGTTGTGGAAAAATAACTGATCCGAGTATGTGGTCGCCAAGAATCCCTGCCCACGCATTGATGCTGAACTGATGCTGATGAGATGCCTCAACCATTCCCTGAGGATTGTCTGTAGCCTACAGATGACGATTATTGAGATTGATGATGCCAGTCTCGTAGAGGCTGCTTCGTCGGTAAATCAGACTGATATCATAAATCCCATAATTGTGATAGTCCGGTGCAAAAATCACAGGCGAAATCCTTCCTCTAGATGGAAATCAGCCGCTTATAATCCTTACAGTCATTGTAGGTGGTAGGGATGGTTGCCTTTGTCATCCAGGTTACACATAATCGTACTTAGCATTACTGCATGTCTGCGGGCCACTTGCATGGATCTTGTACTAGGGTTCGTCGCAATGTCTTGTAGAAACCGTTCCTCCAAATCTGGTGTACGAACAGTACATTGCCTCCACGCACGTTCGTCTGTCTGAAAGAACACGTGATCACTCAGACGCACAAAAAGCGCTTGAAAAGTTGCGTGATATGGTTGGTGTCTGTGAGGGTACTTGTCTGTGTAGCTTTGCCTCATCTCGACCGTTTCCATCTGCTTGACTGTACACATACGCCATCTCGACTTGCTCCCGACATGAATACCGGACCGTACTGCACCAGTCACACAGCATGCAACACAGAACGAACACACGACACGTGGACAGAGGTTCATTCGTCAGCGCATTCTACCGTGCAACAATGTATTTCCGTACACATGTTCACAGGACCTTTCTTCTCCATTCTCAGTCGGGAATCCGTCTCCGCATTTTCTTTATCGGTTTTATTAACGTTCACCCTATATAAAAGATAGAGGATCTTAAACTGTGTATTCTGACAAAATTGAAATTCCTACATTCTGGGAAGTTGGGTTCAACCGGAAGCGTGCACAAGTAGCTGAAGCCGTTAAGATGACCACTCACGTAAAGCAGGAAGTGCCGGTTTTTGTCCCGGTTTGGCACAAAATCTCTCTTGTCACTTCTGCATTTATTTCAATGCCCGATTGTGTCTAATGTCAGAGTTTCAATATCATTATGTATATATGCAGTTTGGGGACCGAAAACAAAGGATTTCTGTTCTTTCGGACATGTCCAAAATAGCAGCAACCACACATATTCCCATATGCTCCTTGACAGCAAATACTGATCATTCGGTGCAGATGCACTATTCGCCTGACCTCTTGTGAATCAGAATAAGCTTGGAAGCAATGAAGGTGATGTAAAAAAGAAGTCGTGTGACTAAGGTCTCCCGTCGGGTAGACCGTTCGCCGGGTCTTTCGATTTGGCGCCCCTTCGGTGATTCGCGCGTCGATGAGGCTGAAGTGATTATGATTAGGACAACACAACACCCATTCCCTGAGCGGAGAAAATCTCCGACCCGACCGGGAATCGAACCCGGGCCATTAGGTATGATATTCGGTCGCGCTGGCCAGTTTCTTTTCTCGTTGTATTTGGTCGTAGCGGACGTCACACGACATCCGTTGAAGTTCGTTATTGATCTTTTCACTCAGTTTTTTTTTTTAATTACAGAGACCAGCCGGCTCTCTGACTGAACACTCTGCGCTACCGTGCCGGCACCACTTAGCTACCGGGGATGGACAGGGTGATGTATAAGGGAACTACGTACACTGCCGGGAAAAAAATTTGTACATTTGTAAAGTCGACTCGATTTTGATACAATGACGGCATTTGCCACCTGGAGGATATTAGATGCAGATGGTTTTAGCGTCGTCCGCCAACAAATAGCGTGGTGGCAATGCTACCAGAGAGACGTCTGTGACACCCTATAATAGGGATTGCACACAGTCAGAAGGCTCAGTCTGGTGAAGAATACGTCAAGCAAGCAGGCAACCATGCCACACAGGCGCAGTCGTGCCTCCTACAGCCACCTGAGCGAGTTTGAAAGGGGACAAATTGTGGCCTTCCGAGATAAGAGGGCTTGAGAGCCCTGATGTGTCAACATGAACTGTTGTGAACCGATTATTAGTACTGAGACTACGTGCGTACACATCTCCAGCCCATATTACAGATTCTGCCTGCACGCAAGTGATGGTCGTTTGCACATACGATGCAGACCTGGTGAGCGCTGTCTCGTAGGGTGCATTCGTCAAAGACACAACAACCCTACCCAAGGCTTTATGGTCTAGAGTGCGATAAGTTACAACTATCGTCCACTTTTGGTGTTTTCAGAGGGGAGGCTAACGTTCCATACATGCAATCGTGTGAGACCCAACTCGCTTTATTTGTTCATGAGACCCAGAAAATATTAGATACAGACTCCCAGGTATATGCCATTTTCCTTGACTTCCGGAAGGATTTCGATACAGTTCCGCACTGTCGCCTGATAAACAAAGTAAGAGCCTACGGAATATCAGACCAACTGTGTGGCTGGACTGAAGAGCTTTTAGCAAACAGAACACAGCATGCTGTTCTCAATGGAGAGACGTCTAAAGACGTTAAAGTAACCTCTGGCGTACCACAGGAGAGTGTTATGGGACCGTTACTTTTCACAATATATATAAATGACCTAGTAGATAGTGTCGGAAGTTCCATGCGGCTTTTCGCGGATGATGCTGTAGTATACAGAGAAGTTGCAGCATTAGAAAATTGCAGCGAAATGCAGGAAGATCTGCAGCGGATAGGCACTTGGTGCAGGGAGTGGCAACTGACCCTTAACATAGACAAATGTAACGTATTGCCAATACATAGAAAGAAGGATCCTTTATTGTATGATTATATGATAGCAGAACAAACAGTAGTAGCAGTTACTTCTGCAAAATATGTGGGAGTATGCGTACGGAACGATTTGAAGTGGAATGATCATTTAAAATTAATTGTTGGTAAGGCGGGTGCCAGGTTGAGATTCATTGGGAGAGTCCTTAGAAAATGTAGTCCATCGACAAAGGAGGTGGCTTACAAAACTCTCGTTCGGCCTATACTTGAGTATTGCTCATCAGTGTGGGATCCGTGCCAGGTCGGGTTGACAGAGGATATAGAGAAGATCCAAAGAAGAGCGGCGTCACAGGATTATTTGGTAAGCGTGATAGCGTTACGGATATGTTTAGCAAACTCAAGTGGCAGACTCTTCAAGAGAGGCGCTCTGCATCGCGGTGTAGCTTGCTCGCCAGTTTTCGAGAGGGTGCGTTTCTGGATGAGGTATCGAATACATTGCTCCCCCCTACTTATACCTCCCGAGGAGATCACGAATGTAAAATTAGAGAGGTTTGAGCATGCACGGCAGTCGTTCTTCCCGCGAACCATACTCGAGTGGAACAGGAAAGAGAGGTAATGACAGTGGCTCGTGAAGTGCCCTCCGCCACACATATAAATGTAGATGCAGAATGTTGTTAGACCCGTTCCTACAACAGAAAGGTGGTGCTGTTCCAACAACATGATGTTCGGCCACGCACTGTCCTTGAAACTTAACGTGCTCTACAAGGAGTGAAGAAGCAACTTCCTTGGCCAGAACAATGTCCGGATTTGTTTTCAGTCGAGCACGTATTGTATATGATGGGACGAGAAGTGTCTCATGCCACTCATTAACCAGCAACGTTTACGGAGCTACGTGAACAGTCGAGCAGGCGTGAAATAACGTATCCCAGGACAGCATTCGCCATCTGTACGATCGACTGGGTGCCAGAATCAGTGCCTGCATTGACGCCCATGGAGGCTACAATACATATTAATGTGGGTGTTTCAGCATGGGTCAATACCTGGTACCTCAGAACCTTGTGTGCTGTCTACATGTAAATGTAATCAGTTAGTGTTCTCCATGGGCACTACTGCAGTAATAAATCTTGAGGAATTGGAAACCTCTAAAGGACTGGTATAATTTTTTCTAGCAGTTTGTGACAAGTTGGGAATTTGAGTTGGATTGGAAGCATGCTCAGATAGCTGAAGCAGTTAAGTGGAAAACCTCGGTTTATGTACCGGGTTGGTACAAATTTCCACTTGTCACCACTGAATTTATTTCAGTGCTCGATTGCGGCTAATGTGTGATTTTCAATTTCGTCGTGTATATACACAGCTGAAGGATCAAAGACAAATAGTGTCGAATCTTTCAAATGGTTCAAATGACTCTGAGCGCTATGGGACTTGGCGTCTGAGGTCATCAGTCCCCTAGACTTAGAATAACTTAAACATGACTAACCTAAGGACATCACACACACCCATGCTCGAGGCAGGATTCGAACCTGTGACCGTAGCAGCAGCGTGGTTCCGGACTGAAGCGCCCTAGAGCCGCTGGGCCACAGCGGCCGGCTTGATTCTTTCAGACATGTCGGAAACAACAGGCACCACTCACATAAATATATGCGCCCTGATGGCAATTAATTATCTTGCAGGTCTCGGCAAGAGGCGAAGAGTGATGAGGTTGATGAGCAGAGGATGATAAAGATGTAGTGTGCAACACATTGGGCATTTGTGTTGGTCAGGAAGCGCAGCTAGCCGAAGCGGTTAAGGCGACTGCTTGTGTAAAGTGGGAAATGCAGGTTCGTGCCCTCGTCTGGCACAAATTTCCACTTTTCACCACCTAAATTACTTCAGTGCCTGACTGTGGCTAATGTGTGGATTTCAGTTTAATCATGTGCATATGGTTACGGGATCGAAAACAAATGGTGTTGTTCTTTCGGACATGTCCAGGCACCATTCATATAAATATGAGTATTCTGAGATAAGAAACCAACTGGTCACACATCAATGTTACACACAGTATTAGGTCTTGAATGAAAAATCGTTTGAGATATGTGTTTATAAAATGTTTGGATTCAAAGACATCAATGGCACTTCCTTGACCTACATTCATATACAGAGTGGGTAACGCAAGATTGACCCCGAAAATATTTTCAATAAGACTGACGCAGGACTCTCCCTTGTTAACGAACATCACAGCTAACACTGGAAATGGCCGCCGTTGATAGCGATCTATCATTGTGGTTAGTTTATGAAACAGTGAGACACACCTACGCCTCTGCCTGAGGAATAGCAGCAATACCATTTTCAGTGTCCTGGTGTATCTTTTTCAGTTTTTGAATATTGTCTGAGTATATCTGACCCTTCGGTTTGGCCCACAGAGAGATCAGGCGATCAAGATGGCCAGGAGATTGGGAGATTGCACTACTTCTCCAGATTGTCCTCTCCTCACTGAACACCTCATGCACTCGTGAAAAGATTCTCAAAATGGTATCTGCTTTTGATCAGTGTTGCTAAAATATTGACATGGCCGTTTATATTTTGTGAGTTTATCGACATATGGGCTACACTGTTTCTGGGCATATCGGTTAGCGGTAATAGTTTGGTGAAAGAATCATTTTACCGTGTGGGCACAAACCACTGTGCGCTAGACACCAACCTTCATATTATGCAACGGCCCTTCAAGGTACAGACAGTCATTCTCTGATGCATAATGGATCATGTTCTGTGAGTTCAAGATCCCTTACAAGTGAACCAGGCCTCATCTGAAGAAGGGAAAAACTGAGGATCTAAAAGTATTGATTCCGCTTATCTCTCGATCACTCAATTAGTATCGATTGTGTCCTCACAGATGAACCGTTTGTCATCGTGGAATGACAGACTTTCAGCTGCGATACAGTGTATACGACATTGTCTCGCGAACTAAAGCTTACTTGCTGTTCCTTAAGCCGAGGTTGAGATGGAGCATCGCCAACACCGTTAAGTAGGCACTACTTGTAATCATGCTCATGAGAGCCACTGAGGCCGCACGATTCACATCCTTAGCCTGCCGTGGGGTGACACGTGAATCTCTACCGTATGTGTACATTCATCTTAGCCCCACAGACTTCACAACTGTGTCACATTCGCCTCGTCTTTCATGCTCTTGTTTTGACATGTTATGCGATAAGGATATCCAGACATCCAGACATCATAAATACCTTATATGGCACCTTATTACTTTATATGGATCGCAGCCATTCATCCAGCACGTGAAACTGCCTTTATTCATATAAAGTAACTTTGTATCATGGAAGTTGTGTTTCACAGACTCAGAGTGAACTCAGTACTCATGGAGTTTGGTGATCGGTATACACGTATTGACATGGACAGGCTATGTGAATTTGTACCTCCAGAGCGACAATTCCTTTACTAAAGATAGTGGCCCACTTAAAATTTGGCTTGTGCCTTAACGTCCATCCCAGTTTAAATGATGTGAATTTCTCGGTGGTTTCTTAAATCTTCACCAAGCGAGGTGGCACAGTGGGTAGCACATTGGACTTACATTAGGAAGAACAACAGTTCGAACCCGTTTCCAGCCATCCCGATGTAGGTTTTCCTTGATTTTCCTAAATCGCTTCAGAAAGTTGCTGGGATCAAAAGACAATGCTGATTTCGTCTCCCACCCATGAAACAAACCAAGTTTGTATTCTGTCTCTAATGACCTCATATTCAACAGGACAGTTTTCCGTACTCTTTTAAAAAATTGATTTATTCACTAATTTGGCAAAAAAAGAAAAAACCTTTCAAAGTCAGATTGTGAGTGCCCTCTTTTCGTTATTTACATCCATGGACTCCAACCAGCATGACCGACTGAAGGTTTCTGCAGCATATAATGTACATCTTTGTATCTCCCAGCATTATTGTCAAATTGTGGATAGAATAACTGCATGGAACTGATTGCTGCATATGTATATTAAAGTCAGCGAGGGAGTAGCGGGACTACAGGGGTATCACCCCACTCTGCGTTGTTGCCAGAGGTATCCAAGATGGCGGCGATGACGTCATCCAAGATGGCGTCATGGAGACTTCGCAACAGCACATGATGTCATTCAAGATGGTGGATTTTGACGGGAAGACAGGTTAATTGGGCTACCTCCACTAACCTAACCCTCCAGAAAAAAATTGGTGGGAAGTTAAAATTCCAACATGATAATCCATCACTCCTAAGAAACTCGCTGGAAGTTAAGGCACTTGAGGTTTCGCTGATAATCTAAGAAAATTGCGCGAAGACGGTCAATCGGGCTACCTCCAATAACCCAAGTCACCCGACCATCACTTCCTCCTACGAACTGTCTCCAAATTTGAATTTATGCAGTAAGCAAAGCTCACTTGGGTTTTAACTACCAACCTAACAAAATTGTTGCAAACGAAGCTCACCTCCACTAACCTAAGTGACCAAACCGCCACCTCTCCCTAGGGATTGCTGGTAAAAGGACTCAGCCTGCTCTAGGCTGATGGAGAGGGGAAGGAGTGTACTTTATTTATTTGGGGGCAATTTACTTAGGGCTGAGGTATATGTATCACAGAACACATGCTCTGACATGCCCCACAGCATACAGACCTACAAACTACTCCTACATAAATCATGTATAAGGCTCTACACACATGCTTCTAATTGTAAACCATCAAAAATAACGCATTGCACAGCCTACAAACATGCGAACCACTCTTAAATAATGCAATGCACTTACGTCCAGATAGCCAAACAACTCCTAAATTGTCAAAATAATAACCCATCTAAGAGACTCTGCTTGCTAATCATAAACTGTCGAAATAATACACAAGCCTTTATTTAAAGAATTAGAGGTAGCACCACCACCCAGTGTATTCGACACGGAGTCCAGAGCCCAACTAACTTAGTTCATACCAGTGCCACCAGAGGACGCTGTAGTGATGTAAGGAGATGGTGCAAGTACCGTAATCTAAGACGGCGCCACCTAGTGGGTTCACCACAAGCTCCAGACTCCAACTGTCTTAGTACATTTCGTCGCCGTCAGCGGACGCCTCGTGACACCAGCTTATGATGCAAGTACAGTTATCCATGATGGCCGAAAACAGTGTGTTCTCCACGAGGTCTAGAACTCAGTATCACCAGCAGAGGACGCTGTCGTCCTTTTCGTGATGTAAACCAAGATGGTGAGGGAAAATGGTGGGAAAATGACTCAGGCTGCTCTAGGTTGCTGAGGAGAGTAAGGGTGAAATGCACTCTATCTATTTTTCCACAACTTATTTAAGGATAGAGTATGTCTGTCACACTGATACAAAACATCCTCCCTGATATGCCTGGGGTCATGTTGCACAGCAAACAGACACGCAATCAACTCGTAATTTCAGTACACAATAGCAAACTGCTCCTAAATAATTCTTCACACTGGTGTGTAGAAAAGCTCAGTACTCGTAAACTGTCCAAATAGCGCATAGCAGGGCGTACAGAGCCGCTCTGGTAATAGTACAATCAACGCGCGTAAGTACAGTCCAGCAACCCTGTCCTGTATAGTACACAGGAGGTAGTGATAAGTGATGCATCAATCAAATGTCAAACCGCACACAGCCCCTGCTCGGCGTCTGCAAGCATGAGGTGGCAGCACCCCCATTCATATATAACACAGAGAATTTCCTATCCGTTGGACACCAATGATGACACGATCGAAGATACAGTCCACGCAGCCGTCAACTGCCAAACCACGCACAGGCCCCACGCCAGGATCCTGCAAGTATGAGGTGGCGTCACTCCCATTCATACGTAACACCTGAGAAATTCCTATCCAAAGACGTGTTCATCTACACACACATTCTGACGTGATCGAGTGGGAGCGCAACCGTAAGCTGCAGCTGAACGCAGGCCAAGTTGTATGTAGGCCCCGTTAATTACGGGCGGCTTATTTACAGAGCACGCACTCGCACTCCAAGCAGAGCCGCATGATTTCGGTGTTGATATCTACCCTCACTCTAACTGCTGTCTGGCGAAGATGCTGCTGAATTCCGTTCCACAATATCAGAACCTGCTTTTTCTTTAGCGATTCCAACGGACCATATGTCGCTCACGCTTCACCACGCGTACCTGCATACCATCGCTAACGCATCTAGCAACGTTATCAATCGTATACTGAAGTCACATTGCTATCTAGAATAATAACCAAGTTTGACGCTACTAAATTCCATAGCCTCTCAGAAATAGTTAACACTCGCTTTCTTGTTGTCTCAGCTTGTACGCGCCAAAATTCCTGCCCTAACAGAACCTGTTTACCAAAATATCGCCGAATCCAGTCTTTCTCCCGGACATAACTTGATAGCCTTCCTGCTCTCAACATACACAAATGTTCTCACCACTCCTATATCCCACCACAATCAATTGCGCATTTTCTTTCTGGGGATTTCTGTTGTTATTTTGAAAAGATTGCTAAATTGCACCGACACTTCCCTGAGTCTATACACCATCAACCCGTTCTTTCTTTCTACAGACGCTACACTCAGTGGTAATTAAAAATTTTACACTGATCACCATTTTTCACCGACGACTCTACATCGCAAAGTTGTCTACAGGTCATCAAATACACACGATACAAGCAAGAGTATTGGAGCGCCAAACCAATCTCTAACCATGGAATATATCACCGAGTACTGTCTCGAACTGGTTTAAATGGTTCAAATGGCTCTGAGCACTAAGGGACTTAACTTCTGAGGTCATCAGTCCCCTAGAACTTAGAACTACTTAAACCCAGCTAACCTAAGGACATCACACACATCCATTCCCGAGGCAGGATTCGAACCTGCTACTGTAGCGGTCGCGCGGTTCCAGACTGTATCACCTAGAACCGTTCTGTCACACTGGCCGGATCGAACTAGTAAACATGCAGTTCATATCCCCCACCACACCAAATCATCCCCTTCACATCAGCGAACCGAAGTCACTCTCTCAGCCGTGCGGTTCTAGGCGCTACAGTCTGGAACCGGGCGACCGCTACGGTTACAGGTTCGAATCCTGCCTCGGGCATGGATGTGTGTGATGTCCTTAGGTTAGTTAGGTTTAAGTAGTTCTAAGTTCTAGGCGGCTGATGACCTCAGAAGCTAAGTCGCATAGTGCTCAGAGCCATCACTCTCTCAGAACTGATGTGAAAGACAGGCTCGATTCCCCCTGGCACAAACACGTTACTGTTTCCGCTTTCTTGCTCCATTTCTACAGACATCTCCAGACTCGTCGATCAAAAGAACAACCATATTTTCGCCATAATATTATACAATTTTTGCCCATATCAAGCATACAGCATTAGCCTCCCGATCGCTAAAGCAACATAATGCACAAGATACAGACTGTAAATTATTTCCCCACAAACACCAAACTTTATCGAGGTGCAGCGTGCTGTAAACAATTGGCTAACTAGAAACAAATGAGTAAAATGATATTTGCACTCTCGAATACGGAAGTCGGTGATGTAACAGATTCCAGTTGTTCAATATTGTTTACAAACCAACTAGGGTCTTTCCCACATCTAGAGAACAGGCAAACACATGTCCAACACACCACAATCGATATTCCCTCAACTAAAGAAAGTCACCAAATGTGCAGAAGCAGTCGACCGAACAATTTACATCTCCTCAAAGTTACACTTGATCTCGAAAGCCGCTAGAAGATGGTAAAGTTAACTATGGTACATTCCTACACTCCAACAGGCCTCTGCATTCGGAAGACTGCTACCATTAACATGGGAACACGAATCAATACCACCACAAACTTTGCATACACGAACACATTCTAAAAAAAAACCTCACATATTTCTTCTATCATTATACTTAGCCGGCCGGAGTGGCCGAGCGGTTCTAGGCGCTTCAGTCTGGAACCGCGCGGCAGCTACGGTTCGAATCCTGCCTCGGGCATGGATGTGTGTAATGTCCTTAGGTTAGTTAGGTTTAAGTAGTTCTACGTTCTAGGGTACTGATGACCTCAGATGTCAAGTCCCATAGTGCTCAGAGCCATTTGAACCATTATACTTACAGTTAAATCTTACGATCGATGTCTGAAGTGAACAGTATTCGGCAATGAGCGAAGTATCGGAAATACACTCTGTTGACCGCTGTGGCTGTGGAGATACCTGTACCTTCCTTACCACTAGACATACTCTTACCTTCGCTATCACAGTACTCCAAGTCAAATCCATACCCTCCCTACAACAGCACATAGACATTTCCTTTACACAAACAGATATACATTATAAACCTCATGCGCAAATGCGAACATATGACATACCCAGCACTAATACTAAGTAGAATCTTACCTCCTCAATAACTGGATGCATGCGACACAAATTAATACTGAACGAAACTCAATGATGGGTGCGCATGTCTCTTATGTTCTTCGTGTGAGTCATACCACCGTGTCATAGACGTAATCGAGCACATGTTAAAGAAAAAATCCTGATCCCAACAACTACTGCACGTTACTCTCACAAGCGCTCTTCGTTCTACAGGTGCACCCAACTATCCATGTTAAAACCTATAACCGCTTTACAAATCGAGGTACGACATTACCTGTGAATGAGGTGGTGTTTTCCGGACAAGTACCGTGACGGTGATCATAACAATGTGTGTATTAAGAGCCAACGATGCAACCTTGTGATAAACTCAATGAACTTTGAAAGTCATTGGGCTAAGGAACGTGGTATGCAAGCCCTATTTGCGACTCCATCACACAGTATGCAACTACACAATTCATTAGTTTTGGCAATTCATTCTGTCTTGAGACCATATCAGACATTCTGCAATATATCCACTGAATTATAGGCGATAACGGTAGTAGTAGTAGTAGACGATGTGCTGATTGAGGTCCTAAGAAGAAAAATATACACTAACTTCTCAGATCTCTAGCCTTACGCTATATATCAGAAATCACGCCCATTCAAACACATACTTGCATAGGCTCACACCCACAAGTCAATCATAATTCACGCACTCTCATATCTCTAAATGAGTCACCTTCCTCGAATCTGTGTGCTACAGTAAAATTACAACCTCCTTTTAAACACACTCTACACGTCCTCCAGTCGCACACATTTGTACAGCTTTCCACAGGTGTTAGCTCCAATTTAATTAAGAAAAAGACATATCCAACACCTACTGCAACCCATGTAGAAACAGATCGAGCTACGTTACTGCAACAGGACCGTGTTCTGAGCATTCGGTAGAAATGCTCGCAATGTGGTGCATACCCAAACTAGGTACAAGTACTACAGGTCCCCAACATGTTATCTTCGTTATTCTATACCCACCAAAACACAGAAAAATTACGAAGTATAAAAGTTGATCCTATTTATAAGTCACCTAAGCGTCGATGCGGGCGAAATGACGTATAGCTATGGTGGGCCTCCAGCACAAAGAAACACGTTTCACAATACTTCTCCAGAATAGCATAGCGTGCAGCCATCCAGGCATTCCTAATTGTTCATCAAGTCCGACATCTCAAGCCGCAACTGGCTATGTGGAGACGATCATATTAAATATACAAACACCGCAGGGACCACTTTAAACGTTCATCACCTATACTCTAAGTGAATTATCATATGATACGTTCCCTCTGGTCCTGATTAAAAAACTGTTTTCTAATACGTTTTTGTACATTGCCAAACATTTCGTTTTCTGCTACGACTTCGAGGTCTGTGTCAGATTCTTAACTGACATTAAGATGCTTTGATCCATGACCTCTCACAGAAAACTAGACATCGCTTGGGGTAAATCATATTCTTAGGGCAGATACCATAACACTGGATAATTTTTAATTAAAACACACTTACAAAATAAGGAAACTAGAAGAGTTTGGCAGCATTGTGGAAAGTTTCCAAACTACCATCCGAAAGTGATTCATGACCTTTACATTTAAATTCATATGTCACCATGATGGAATAGATGATAGGTCAGAAGTTGTCACCCATCCACAGAACATCTTCCCTAACACTAACAAGCAATGTCACTCAATCATTATGCGGTGACCAATGCGCGGATGTAATGGAAAAGACACTGTCGATGTACTGTAATATTAACAACAGACTTGATAGCGCGAAGAATTTTACACTAAGTTCAGCACCGGCCAATGATGTGGCAGCATGCTTCCCAAATTTCAGTATCATAGCTAAACCATGCCCTCTCCACATTCAGGGTATCACTGCGAACATCGATAGATGACTGAGCAGTACGTCCATTAACTCTTAATTCTCAAACACATAAATCATCAAAGTATATAGGACAGTGCTCTACATATCACCTCGAGCATAGTGTTTAATTTACGATCTATCTCTCAGAGTATGGGAGTCACAGAGCATTCTCGCCGTCTTAGGGTAAAAGACCATCCTCAAACTGTCATTGACCAATCAGCCCTGCAGCACAGTTAGCGAATTAATCTGCAACCGACCATAAGAAGACCTCTACACTCCACGTCTCGTGAATTAATTCAGCTTTCCGAGTCCTAACCCATCCAAGTGCATGAGACGTTTCGAGATGCGACCATGTCGATGAGCTTAGCACTCCTTATCGATGTATAGTAACAGATTCCAAAGTGCAGTCATATAATAGCAGACAGTTAAGAAGAACAAAAAAGGATTGATTTTTATACATGATGGAGTCCCAGACGGATGGAACTCAACGCATTCTTACGTAAATCAACCAAGCTATCAACTCTAAAGTATTGTTCTAGAGTCTAGGATCCGCACCTGGAAGGTATTCATAAGAGAGAGAACATAAACACACGCACTCTTAAGACTACAACGTTCTACACTTAAAAATTGGTTATAATATTAGACCGCATACGTTTCCGACCTATCAGGCAAACATTCTTCTTCCCCATTTCTCAACACTGAACTATCTTATCGAATCGTAAAACATTCGTCTTGCATGATACGAGCATAGTATAGCTTTGTGGAGACATATCGTGTCCACTGTTCACATCTGATCATGGTTCAGAAATTATACAATACCAGCATCAGGCCTATATATTAAATGATAGTTAGTAGCAGGAGATACATCCTACAAGGAAACAGATAAACGCATAGCAGCAGCGTCCAACATGTGAAAATTACAAGTCATTCCGTTACTAACTCTGTAAACAGCCCATAACAGCCCTGTACACAGGGATTGCAGCGCATCACAAGCTCTTACCGCTAAGTTAGTTATGACCCTGAAGTCTCGATTTTCCACCCGAGATGCGACAGGGGGATAGCATAAAATCAAAATTCGTTTAGAGGAATGTGTCAAGTTTCATCACACATGAAATGGAAGTCCTCTGATGACCGAGAGGTTTACCGTTAACGATCGCAAGTAGACACTGCTTTAAACCACATACGGAAAACATAGCTGTATACAAGTAGAACACAGGCTATGTCACGTGACTCACGCACCAGGATAGAACACTAGAGAAAAAAAAATCGACCTGTACCAACTTCTTCTCTCGAAAGAATTAATCAACCTTTAAATCGTACCTCATTACAGCTCTTTCTCAATCGACCAACCCCTCAACTCTCTTTTGTCCTGTAACGTAGATGCAAGTAAGTTTAGAGGTGAAGCGATCTCTGTACTCCTCAAAAGCACGAAATACAGTAGTCAGCTCGCGTATATCACTGATACCTCAATAGACATACTGTATAATATTGACTCAACGGGAAAAAATTGACTACCTCCCTGATTCCCTTTCGTTTCGATGTCAACGTTTTCTCGCATTCCCGTTGTTGGCGCATACTTGATCCCATGTACAAACTGTTCGGAGCGAACCAGAACATACACAAGTACTTCCTCAGTTTCCCCATCACGGAACAGTTAGTGCAACATATGGCCATGTTTAATAAATTAGAGCGCAAGCATGACTTGTTGATTTCCGCCATTGTGAATTCGGAGAAAAGTCTCCTAGAATCACATTCGATAAATGCTGAGCAGGTAGTTAAGTATTTGGAACTAATCAAGGGGGAACTGGAAGACAAAAAGTTTCCTGTGGAACTCACGAAGGACCAAGGATATACGTTACTGTGAATAGTAGATTTATACATATTTTTAGCAGGTGACACCTAAGTTATGTATTAAAGAAACTGTTCTCTTATATAGCGGCACAGGAGGGATTCCTCATAATAGATGAAGCGAAACCACAGTATGATCAACTATCTAGTGAGACCTGTTACTTTGTAAAACGGTCACGATGAGAAAAAAGATCTGTAAACAGAAATTCGTCCTAATGTTCACTTACGATGACGAGAGATGTGAAGCTCGCATGTTACAACCAGTCCAAGAGGTCCCCAAAGATTGCAGTCTTAAATACATCATTGTAAACGAAACTATCTCGATGCAGATACCCGACAACCTGAGGTTGTATGTAGCCCCGAAAGACGAAGGGTTGACAATACTATGGTAATGATTCGCCACCCAGCGACGTCATTGTGCGGGGCACTGGTAGATTAAGTTTCTTAAGTAAATGTAAGTGTTATGGTGCACAGGTAATGTTGCAAGCTGACCAAGTCATTATCAACAACATATATAAAGTAGACATAGTTCCTAAGCTAAATATAGGTATGGATTGTTGTATAAAGGGTGAGAAAAAGCAAAACATGACGCAAATCCCCATACTTGTACTATTACAGCATTTAGTTGGTCATCTAGACGATTTAAAAATAGCAGGTCGCAAAATGGACGACTTGGAAGGTGAAACAGAGTACCAACAGAGGACGACATTTAAAGGTTGGTCGAATAGTATGTATTCCATGTGGGGATACGGGAATTCAGTGTTGCTATGTATAGTACTAATAACTTATTGTATGTGTATTTATTGTAATTGTTGTAGAAAATATGGAAGACGGCTGTGTGAAGTAGGAGGAAAATGTTGTACCAAAGTGTATGAAACATACAGTTCTAACTGACTGTAATCGTAGAAGTATGGTAAGGTGTATACTCCCTCGCACCAGACTGTACGGTGCGTAGAGGACAAAGAGGGCTGTGCCACGTACCCCTCACAATGCCAGAGTGTCATGGAGAGAACGTAGGAGATGCAGCAACCCACCAGAAAAGTGGACGTAAACAAGCCTGTGTGGGAGTCGCCAAAGCACCGTGCTGACAAAAGATAAATTAACTCAAATCCTTAGATATAAATACCGTAAACAATGTAGGGAAAATATGTGTAAACTGATCCGAGTCTTGGAGACTTACATGGTGGAAAGTATATTACATTTTTGATACAATGGAAGCAAAATGTGAGTGTTATAACGATTCCAAAAAGACAAAATGACTGGAGGTATGTTACCTCGAATAACGGAGTTTTGTGAATTGTAACTTGTGTGACAACTGAAGTTGCTAAATCTCTCACGAAATATGTCATGCAATAAAGAATCTTTAATTTTTGCGATGTGCAAAGACAAAGTTGATAATAAAAACTGGCAATCTCCGCTGGCACACGATATTAGTTGACGAAAATTGGGCTAACCTCGGAGATCAGAGCTTACAAAATTTCCCCCGGGGGGGGGGGGGGGGGGGGGGGGGTGGTCGTATATAGTAAAATATTCAGTCCTAAGAGTAGTAAAATGGCTAAATGGGAAGTATTCAGATTTTGTAAGAAAGATAGTTTAGAAACCGCTGCTAAGCGAGAGGCCTGTGAAATATTTGTCTGACATTCCGGAAGCCGCTATGCAAAGCTTGTTCTGATAACAAGGGGCGGACCCTGGAGCATCTCGAGGTTTGTAGCAAGCACTGCCGCCTGACCCTTGGACGCCAGAGGCACCAGCACAAGAGGGACACAGAAGACGTAGAGCAATATCACGTGCTAGCAGCAAGAAGTGACACGTTAGCCTCATGACGGTCACGAATGAAACAGCCTTCATGGAACGTTCCAGAAGGGTGGCATTGGGTACAACCACCTCTTTCTTGTAAGTCGGCGACCCACCTGCTGGAGGGGGAGTGCAGTTGGGTAGACGTCATGGACGCTACCTCTGTGACGGAGCGTGACTTGTCATAATCCGTAGCAGAAATTAATTAGAAATACCCCACTCGAATGCGCGAAGCAGACAGGATGTTTAAGTTCCATACTTATAAGACTTGTTCCTAGTAACTTGTGTATACTCTACTGGCCATTAAAATTGCTACACCAAGAAGAAATGCGGATGATAAACGGGATTCATTCGACAAATATATTATACTAGAACTGACATGTGATAACATTTTCACGCAATTTGGGTGCATAGATCCTGAGAAATCAGTACCCAGAACAACCACCTCTGGCCGTAATAATGGCCTTGATATGCCTGGGCATTGATTAAAAACAGAGCTTGGATGGCGTGTACAGGTACACCTGCCCATGCAGCTTCAACACGATACCACAGTTCATCAAGAATAGTGACTGGTGTAGTGTGACGATCCAGTTGCTCGGCCACCATTGACCAGACGTTTTCAGTTGGTGAGAGATCTGGAGAATGTGCTGGCCAGGGTAGCAGTCGAACATTTTCTGTATCCATAAAGGCCCGTACAGGACCTGCAACATGCGGTCGTGCATTATCCTCCTGAAATGTAGGGTTTCGCAGGGATCGAATGAAGAGTAGAGCCACGGGTCGTAACACATCTGAAATATAACGTCCACTGTTCAAAGTGCCGTCAATGCGAACAAGAGGTGACCGAGACTAGTAAACAATGGCACCCATACCATCACGCCGGGTGATGTACACCAGTATGGCGATGACGAATACACGGTGCGACCATCATGATGCTGTAAACAGAACCTGGATTCATCCTAAAAGATGACGTTTTGCCATTCGTGCACCAAGGTTCGTAGTTGACTACACCATCGCATCCTGTCTGTGATGCAGCTTCAAGGGTAACCTCATCCATGGTCTCCAAGCTGATAGTCCATGCTGCTGCAAACGTCGTCGAACTGTTCGTGCAGATGGTTGTTGTCTTGCAAACGTCCCCATCTGTTGACTCAGGGATCGAGACGTGGCTGCACGATCCGTTACAGCCATGTGGATAAGATGCCTGTCATCTTGACTGCTAGTGATACGAGGCCGTTGGGATCCAGCACGTCGTTCCGTATTACCCTCCTGAACCCACCGACTCCATATTCTGCTAACAGTCATTGGATCTCGACCAACGCCAGCAGCAATGTCGCGAAACGATAAACCGCAATCGCGATAGGCTACAATCCGACCTTTATCAAAGTCGGAAACGTGATGTTACGTATTTCTCCTCCTTACACGAGGCATCACAACAACGTTTCACCAAGAAACACCGGTCAACTGCTTTTTGTGTATGAGGAATCGGTTGTAAACTTTCCTCATGTCAGCACGTTGTAGGTGTCGCCACTGGTGCCAAGCTCGTGTGAATGCTCTGGAAAGCTAATCATTAGCATATCACAGCATCTTCTTCCTGTCGGTTAAATTTCGCGTCTGTAGCACGTCATCTTCGTGGTGTAGAGACTTTAATGGCCAGTAGTGTAGTTAGGAAATGTGCCAGGGGGGTACTTCCAGGGACAGTAACTACTTGTCTACGAGTAGGTGACTTACATCGTCTAACCGACCAGACTGCTACCGAGTTCCACACTCTACACTAGTCAGTAGTCTACTTTTCAGTCGAGGTTGGGTCTACAGTAGGCGGCCCACAAGCAGTACCCCATTGTAATCAAAATGTTCAGTGTGTGTGAAATCTTATGGGACTCAACTGCTAAGGTCATCAGTCCCTAAGCTTACACACTACATAACCTAAACTATCCTAATGACGAACACACACACCCATGCCCAGGGAAGGACTCAAACCTCCGCCGGGACCAGCCGCACAGTCCATGAGTGCAGCGCCTGAGACCGCTCTGCTAATCCCGCGCGGCCCATCGGAATCACTGACTGAGTTAATTTCCTCTGTCTCGCGAAGCGAGTGTCCGTCTTATTCCCTCTCAGGACACGTCACATGGCAAGTTTTGTCAGCCAGTTCGTGTCCGATATACCCGCACGAACATTAATTACTCACAAGAGGGTTATTATCTATTGGGAATTATCATAGTCCAGAGACACAGGAAATTTCTGACTTAATAGAAATTAAAGTTAAAGAACCTCAGTACATTAGCCCAGCGCAGCAAGATGAATTACACCGTTTGAAACAACGTGAACCTGTATTCCCGGAGAAATCAGGCATTGTTCAGGGTTATACAGGGTGTTACAAAAAAGGTACGGCCAAACTTTCAGGAAACATTCCTCACACACAAATAAAGAAAAGATGTTATGTGGACATGTGTCCGGAAACGCTTAATTTCCATGTTAGAGCTCATTTAAGTTTCGTCAGTATGTACTGTACTTCCTCGATTCACCGCCAGTTGGCCCAATTGAAGGAAGGTAATGTTGACTTCGGTGCTTGTGTTGGCAAGCGACTCATTGCTGTACAGTACTAGCATCAAGCACATCAGTACGTAGCATCAACAGGTTAGTGTTCATCACAAACGTGGTTTTGCAGTAAGTGCAATGCTTACAAATGCGGAGTTGGCAGATGCCCATTTGGTGTATGGATTAACACGGGGCAGTAGCCGTGGCGCGGTACGTTTGTATCGAGACAGATTTCCAGAACAAAGGTGTCCCAACAGGAAGACGTTCGAAGCAACTGATCGGCGTCTTAGGGAGCACGGAACATTCCAGCCTATGACTCGCGACTGGGGAAGACCTAGAACGACGAGGAAACCTGCAATAGACGAGGCAATTCTTCGTGCAGTTGACGATAACCCTAATGTCAGCGTCAGAGAAGTTGCTGCTGTACAAGGTAACGTTGACCACGTCACTGTATGGAGAGTGTTACGGGAGAACCAGTTGTTTCCGTACCATGTACAGCGTGTGCAGGCACTATCAGCACCTGATTGGCCTCCACGGGTACGCTTCTGCGAATGGTTCATCTAACAATGTGTCAATCCTCATTTCAGTGCAAATGTTATCTTTACGGATGAGGCTTCATTCTAACGTGATCAAATTGTAAATTTTCACAATTAACATGTGTGGGCTGACGAGACGCAGTTGTGAAATCACGTCATCAACACAGATTTTCTGTGAACGTTTGGGCAGGCGTTGTTGGTGATGTCTTGATAGGGTCCCATGTTCTTCCACCTACGCTCAATGGAGCACGTTATCATGATTTCATTCGGAATACTCTACCTGTGCTGCTAGAACATGTGCCTTTACAAGTACGACACAACATGTGGTTCATGCACGATGGAGCTCCTGCACATTTCAGTCGAAGTGTTCGTACGCTTCTCAACAACAGATTCGGTGACCGATGGATTGTTAGAGGCGGACCAATTCCATGGCCTCCATGCTCTCCTGACCTCAACCCTCTTGACTGTCATTTAGGGGGGCATTTGAAAGCTCTGGTCTACGCAATCCCGGTAACAAATGTAGAGACTTTTCGTGCTCGTATTGTGGACGGCTGTGATACAATACGCAATTCTCCAGGGCTGCATCAGCGCATCAGGGATTCCATGCGACGGAGGGTGGATGCATATATCCTCGCTAACGGAGGACATTTTGAACATTTCCTGTAACAAAGTGTTTGACGTCACGCTGGTACGTTTTGCTGGTGTGCGTTTTCATTCCATGATTAATGTGATTTGAAGAGAAGTAATAAAATGAGCTCTAACATGGAAAGTAAGCGTTTCCGGACACATGCCCACATAACATATTTTCTTTCTTTGTGTGTGAGGAATATTTCCTGAAAGTTTGGCCGTACCTTTTTGTAACACCCTGTATATATGCCATGCAAGTTTACGAGCATCAAATGTACTGCCGAGCTGTCTACTCGGTGCCTTGGACCCTAAAAGAAGCTGTCACGAAGTAAATAAAAAAGACGCTGGTTTGGGGTATAATAGAGCCATCATTTTCCCCATATAGTAGCCCATTACTGGCTTTTATGAAGTCAGATAAGGCTTGTAACCACGTGTTGACAATAAAAAGTTTTATAATTAAATTGAATCATTCTTCTCAATCAGAAATTAAATACTTTCCTTTGTTCCTAGTAAACGGCAAGTATTCTTTTTTGTGTTACTTTGTATATAGATGTTTGGTGATTGGTGTAGCATTACTATCGTGTTTCTGGCAGAACACTAAGTACAACGAATGAGAGCCACATTTTTTAATTTACCTGAGATGTCACATTTGAAGTGAGAACAAATACTCACTATTTGTTAATTATTGCAAGATTTTATTATTTCTACATAAATCTTTGTTTAATGTGTAATTATGTATGTATGTACTGTATGTATATATGTGATGTCACATTTAAATTGTGTACCATGTACTCTTGTATCAAAGCTATTAAGGTAAGAAAGTTTAACCTCAAAAACCGGTTACGATACTTGCTTGCTAGTAGGTTAACTGATATGCGTACTCAATTAGACCGAATTTTAATTTCATTTATGAGGACGTTTTGAGTCCAATTTTTGCTGTGTGTATTTTTTGGGCACTGTAAGACTGCGAGAGCTGCGGCGTTATCTTAAGCTAAGGCGACGATACATGCATACAGATTCTTATTCAGATCATATATAACCTAAATAACAGAATGAATGAAAATGAATGAAACATCCATATAAAACTTACTCTGCAGTTGTAGTCCGGTAATGGCGAATTGACAAGAACTCAAGGGAAGCTGAAAGACTGCATAAGTCAATCCTTGTAAGCAATACATCCACATTGGGAATTTCCTAAGATGTATAAAGCGGAAGGATCAAACTAATGAAATGAACTGACTAAAATATCCGCACATATGTACTGTACGCAGTTTGAAGTACGAAATCTGAAGTGTACTTCAAATTATGTGGTATCCAGTGCAGTGCAATTCATTATCATTTGTGTGCAAGAAAGAGTGACCGATTAACAACATTATGTGATGGGTATCAGTCAACTTAAAGATCCTCTTAGAGTGCTGAAAATTTTACGTAGAACGAAAGGACGCTCTCCATATAGTAGCTTAAAGATCTAGTAATAATAACACGCGGACTCTTTCCAAAAGAACTCTGAACAGTATAGGGGCGTACCTACTGCAGCAAGTACCTTCACAACGTTAGTGTCCACATGCATGGTGCAGCGACTGAATAGCAAGCGTAAACGAGTTGATGACTATTTATTGCAGAACATAACATGGCCATAACCAGTGCTACATACAAATTATGTGCGAGTGGAATATGAATGGGTACAAGACTAACTTTTCCCCTGCACAAAACAACAGTATAATTAAGGTCAACTGATACTACTCGTTGTTTTCATGACCTTCCTACGAGATGCTGTTTTGGGGAGTCTTCCAGTCCGGACAACGCGCACAGCGGAGCAGCGCAATTCAACCCATGACCATCTCGCAGCTACGCCGTCGCACTGTTCCGCCGACCTTCGGGTTTTAGTCGACCGACGACTGCCGCTTGCCGACGACGACGTACATAAAAGTAAGGTATCAAGAACGAAGACTGTAAAATTGTTTAAAGAAAAAACAAATCGATATAAACTGAAAATATTTAATAGTGCAGAACACATGAACGTCAATATGAAAAACCAAAATTTTTAAGCCACCTGTCATAATGTACTAGAGTAAATTATTTTTAATTGTAATGTATAGCTGTAAATTGCCAATTTTACCTTATATGATGAAATGGGAGATATTATATTGCGTAAAGAGTTTGACACAGCACTGAAAGACCTGAGGAAACAAGGCCCCCGGAGTAGACAACATTCCATTGGAAATACGGACGGCCTTGGGAGAGCCAGTCCTGACAAAACTTTACCATCTGGTGAGCAAGATGTATGAAACAGGCGAAATACCCTCAGACTTCAAGAAGAATATAATAATTCCAATCCCAAAGAAAGCAGGTGTTGACAGATGTGAAAATTACCGACCAATCAGTTTAATAAGCCACAGCTGCAAAATACTAACACGAATTCTTTACAGACGAATGGAAAAACTAGTAGAAGCCGATCTCGGGGAAGATCAGTTTGGATTCCGTAGAAATATTGGAACACGTGAGGCAAATACTGACCTTACGACTTACCTTAGAAGAAAGATTAAGGAAAGGCAAACCTACGTTTCTAGCATTTGTAGACTTAGAGAAAGCTTTTGACAATGTTGACTGGAATACTAACTTTCAAATTCTGAAGGTGGCAGGGGTAAAATACAGAGAGCGAAAGGCTATTTACAATTTGTACAGAAACCAGATGGCAGTTATAAGAGTCAAGGGGTATGAAAGGGAAGCAGTGGTTAGGGAGTCAGACAGGGTTGTAGCCTGTCCCCGATGTTATTCAATATGTATATTGAGCAAACAATAAAGAAAACAAAAGTAAAATTCGGAAGAGGTATTAAAACCCATGGAGCAGAAATAAAAACCATGAGGTTTGTCGATGGCGTTGTAATTCTGTCAGAGACAGGAAATGACATGGTAGAGCAGTTGAACGGAATGGACAGTGTCTTGAAAGGAGGGTATAAGATGAACATCGACAAAAGCAAAACGTGGATAATGGAATGTAGTCGAATTAAGTTGGGTGATGCTGAGGGAATTAGATTAGGAAATGAGACAATGAAAGTAGTAAAGGGGTTTTGCTATTTGTGGAGCAAAATAACTGATGATGGTCTAAGTAGAGAGCATATAAAATGTAGACTGGCAATGGCAAGAAAAGCGTTTATGAAGAATAGAAATTTGTTAACGTCGAGTATAGATTTAAGTGTCAGGAAGTCGTTTCTGAAGGTATCTATATGGAGTGTAGCCATGTATGGAAGTGAAACATGGACCATAAATAGTTTAGACAAGAGGAGAATAGAAGCTTTCGAAATGTGGTGCTACAGAAAAACGCTAAAGATTAGATGGGTAGATCACATAACTAATGAGGAAGTATTGAATAGAATTGGGGAGAGAAGAAGTTTGTGGCACAACTTGACCAGAAGAAGGGATCGGTTGGTAGGACATGCTCTGAGGCATCAAGGGATCACCAATTTAGTATTGGAGAGCAGCGTGGAGGGTACAAATCGTAGAGGGAGACCAAGAGATGAATACACTAAGCAGATTCAGAAGGATGTAGGTTGCAGTAGGTACTGGGACATGAAGAAGCTTGCACAGGATAGAGTAGCATGGTGAGCTGCATCAAACCAGTCTTAGGACTGAAGACCACAACAACAACAACAACCTTACGTGTGGACTACTTTAACTGTTGGCAAACCAAAGTGACCTGAAAGTACATAACACAAAGCTAAGCAGATGTTGCAGTTTGGATGCTCTATGCTGGTTTTATTCTCAGTTTTCCGTAGGCTTTGAAGCCAAAAGGGATGCAAATTTTAAACAATTTCCGGAACGTATCGAAGTCCTTTCCAAACTGCACTCATGCTGAAACACACACACACACACACACACACACACACACACACACACACACACAATAAAGTACACTACCGATAATTACAGGATGAGACAACTGTTTTTGCAATCACAAATTTTGTATACTTTTAAATAATACGCGACGATCAGAGCTAGTCAATGACAATTAATTACTAACACTGGCATAACGTCAAACCAGTTTTGTTTGGTGCACATGTGTTTGTGAAAAGTGCTTATTGGAACTTGACTATATGTAACTATAATTTTCTAGTAAACAACGTGGAAACTATAGACCCATAAAAATTACTTTTAAGGACAAACGTTTCCAGGGGGCCTTGTATTGTCGCCTGGATATGGAAAAAGTGTTAAATAATTTTTTCCTGCGTTTGAAAAGACACGAAGGGACAAAAGTACAAAATCCAATAAATTAAGATCATAGTTCTATCTGTGATGCAACAAAATCAAAGAAATTCAATTTTCATTGTTAACACTAATTGTGTACATGCTGTGACACTAGTAAAACTTACTTCTTTTAGGGCTAACGTTTCATTACGTGGATGGAAAGGTCTGTGATGTGATACATCGTTTGTTATCTCATAATATAATTATTGATTGTTAATGTTCGTTAACATAAAGTAACTGATTTTATTTAATGTTCATATGTGTGTAAAACACCTTTCCTCCGAGTTATTCCCATTTTAAGCATAGCATATGTACGTTACTTGTTAGCCGCCATTACTGCAACATTGTCTACATTCACCTAAAGCTGGGCACAACGCCCACATATTCGCTAAAACTGACCGCGTTAATCAAGAGAAGTAAAATGTGCAAGCAGTATAAGCATATGTGATCAGAACTTTAAATTACTTCAGGTGCACCATGACGCAGCAGACAACCGCGTATGTTAAACAACGACACAGCTAATTTTCTTTTATTATATTCAGTTACTTATAAATGTTTTCCTACGTCATCAGCAGTCGTACATGTAGAAACGACATTTACCCCGATGATAAGATAGCTCATGTTCTCCTATTTAATCTGCTGTTTAAGAGAATAGTCGTCGTCACACTCTTATGACGCTAGCCACATATTTAAGCAAATACTACTTATCGTGTGACGTTCGACTTTAACTACTGTATAAGCCAACTTATATGAAACTCGTATGAAACTTACACATACATTTTAATAAGCTGGGATGTATTACGTAGTGTAGTTCTATAGCTTCTCTGAACAAGTGGGTGCGAGTGCTGTTATCTACAGTAAGAACTTCCGTGTCGGCGAATTTTGCTAGATGATCGATCTCATACGGTTTTTGCGTCGCAGCTCAAGTTTCTACGTTACCACGTTTTAGTGATATATTCGCTATCTTTGTTATGTTACATCCGTGTTTGTTTGTTGTGGTCTTCGTCTATAGACTGGTTTGATGCAGCTCTCCATGCTACTCTATCCTGTGCAAGCTTCTTCATTTCCAAGTAACTACTGCACCCTACGTCCTTTTGATTCTGCTTGGTGTATTCATCTCTTGGTCTCCCTCTACAATTTTTACCCTTCACACTACCCTCCAATATTAAATTGGTGATCCCTTGATGCCTCAGAACATGTACCATTAACCGATACCCTCTTCTAGACAAGCAGTGCCACAAATTCCTCTTCTCCCCAATTCTATTCAGTACCTCCTCATTAGTTACATGATCTACCCATCAAACCACCAACATTCTTCTGTAGAACCACATTTTGAAAGTTTCTATTCTCTTCTTGTATAAATTATTTATCGTCCACGTTTCACATCCATACATGGCTACACTCCATACACTTGTTCCTCCTGCCACCGAACTTCGCTAATTCCCACTTTATCTAACTTTAACCTATCCATTTCCCTTTTTAAATTTTCTAACCTACCTGCCCCATTAAGGGACCAGACATTCCACTCCCCGTATATCGTATAAGAAACTCAATACAAGATTTGTATTATTGTATTATATAAATATTATTGTGCACAAAAATAAAGGAAAAAGTCATCAGTGAGACCAACTAACAGCTTCTGGAGCTTATGCTTTCTTAAATATATTTTGGAACATTACGTTTTTAAGCTCCCGTAGTAATCTGTTTCATGTGCGTAATACATCTTTCTTGTTAACAGTTCCCCACAGTTCTAATATCCCAGTGAAATCTTTAACCTTGTTCTTCACTGATGTCTCCCAAGTATTCAGGAAAACTTTCGAAGTGACTTTGTACGTAGTAACACTCAAGTTCCAAGAGACTCATTCTTCGGATTTACGAAGGTAGGATCCGTAATGAGTTGTCTCATTTGACGACCGTAAAATATTCCTGCTTTATTTCTTTCCGTATTCAGTTTAAACGTTTTTTCTTGGGTATGCAAAGTTTTTATTAAGAGTCTTTAAAAGGAGGTCCATAAAGCTCAGTTTGTTATAAAGTGAAATAAAAATGATTTGCTGTGGTTCCACTATCGGTCCGTGAATTACATTATTTTCCCCAACGTCCATGCTTTCTGTCTTAGGTCATTTTTTTCTAGCTCAGTTATGTGTTTCTTCTCTATCAGACACGCACAAGAAGCAAAGATATTTGATCCATCAGCTTTGATTTACCCAAGCTTTTATTTTCATGCATGCAAAGGATAGTTTTGTGAAGCATAATTTTTACATGAACGGTGTACATATCAATGGAAGGAGCAAGTTTCTAAGTTTTTTTAAAAATATATTATATACATCAAAAATAGTGTTGCATCACCCAAGTTTCCAGAACTTCAGTAGATAGACTTTGACTGTGGATGTTGTATCACAAACACAGTCCCTTTCACTGTTCAGAGATGTCACTAAACCCGCTCAAAGATGTAAGCAACCATGCATGAGCAGCGCCTATTAGACGGAGGGGGTCCGACAGCTGATCAGCTCCAGTTATTCCATCAGGAAGTAGGTACACGGTTCGTGTTGTCTGTAGTTCAACCATGCCTAGACGGTCAATGCCGCGGTTCGATCGTGTAGGCATTGTTACTTTGTGCCAGGATGGGTTCTCAATAAGGGAAGTGTCCAGGCGTCTCGGAGTGAACCAAACCGATGTTCGGACGTGGAGGATAAACAGAGAGACAGGAACTGTCTATAACATACCTCGCTCAGGCCGCCCAAGGGCTACCACTACGAATGCCGGACATTTGCCACGCCGGACATTTGCCCAACTTGCCCCTTCGTCAGGTACCTTGTGTAGCGATCCCTCAGGTAAGGGACGCCCTTCCCCGCACTACCTCTGTCCTCTTCCAAACCGTCGGCTCCACAGCTTACTCGATAGAACCAGTACGTAAGGGACCTTCTTCTTCGACATCTTGGCCAAATACAGAGCTTCTTTTACGAAATGGAAATTTTTATAACTTTTGGCAAACGAAGGCAATACCGACGATTATGTCAGTATGTAATTAGTTATGCCAAGTATAAATATAGATTCCTCTGTCTGTAGGGTAGCTTCCTTTCACGCTTACTGATTGCGGTAGAAACAGTCCATCGGCATGGGAGTAACAAGAAAGGAACGAGGTGAAAGACAATAGGGAAAGAATAAATGGGTTTGTGAATGTCTGAAAAGAAGAACGACATACTACACTTTAAAATACACTCTAAAAACATTAGTTAATAAAGTGTAGCGGGACAATGTTCAAAACATAACTGAAAACACGTTCACTAAATAGAGATAAGAACATCTATGATTGACATGTCGTCTAAAGTCGACTTACAATTTTGAAATTTTATAAATAAGGATATGAAGTAATACAGAATGCTACGCTTGTAACGTACGTTGTTGTTCTTCATTGTTTAGCTCTGGTATTTACAGGGTCACAGAGAAAACATCTTAGGTTCTGGAGGGAAAAGCCGTAATTGTAATTATCTGCACTACAGCAGAAACAAGGACAACTTAAGGGAAAAAAAATGTAAGCTCACAATCGACTTTGAAGCAGATAGTTCCTGTGACTTAGTATGGACAGAGGTTATATTTGACAACCGGAATAAATTAATGACTGGCTCCTTTTACTGACCCCCTGTCTCAGATGAAACAGTTGCTGAACAGTTCAAAGAAAAGAAAAGAAAACTTGAGTCTCATCACAAATAAGTACCCTGCTCATACAATTATAGTTGGCAGTTAATTCAATCTACCTTCCGCATGTTGACAAAAATACATTTTCATACCATATTGAAAATAGAAAACACTTCCGTAATTGTTCTAAATGCTTTTTTTAAATTATTTTTAACAATTAGTTGACGAGGCCACTCAAATTGTAAATGGTTAAGAAAACACACTTGACCTCTTAGCCACAAATAATCCTGAGCATCGCGACGGATACAGGGATTAGTGAACACACTCACTTCCGTAACAAAGAAATTCAGCAAAACTAAACGCGAAATATATCTATTTATAAAAGCAGCTAAAAATTCGGATGACGTCTTTCTAACAGATAGTCACCAATCCTTCCAAACTATGTAAATGAAGACCATATGTGACTTAAGATCAAAGAAATAGTATCAACAGCACTCTAGATATTCATACCAAATAAATTAATAAGAGACGGAACTGATCCCCCATGGCACACAAAACACGACAGAAAGCTGTTGCAGGAGCACCGCAAAACCCACGTATAATTTAGAAGAACGCAAAATCTCCAAGATTGGTGAAGTTTTACTGAGGCTCGAAATTTGGTGAGGATTTCAATGCGAGATGGATTTAATAGCTTCCACAAGGAAACTCGCTCTAGAAATGTGTCGGAAAATCCAAAGAGATACTGGTCCCATGTTAGGTAAACCAGCGGAAAGGCTCAGTAAGTACCTTTACTGCACGACAGCGACGGTAATGTTACTGATGACAGTGGCACTAAAGTGGAGTTAGTAAATGCATTTTCCGAAATTCCTTCACCAAAGAAGACGAAGTAAATATTCCAGAATTCTAAATGAGAACAGCTGCAAACATAATTTCGAAGTAGATATCCCTGGTGTTGCAAAGCAGTTGAAATTATACTGTCAGTGACAGAGGAAATGATCAAATATATTTTCAAAAAGTCTCTAATGTATAAGAAAAGTAGGTCTAACACGTTTGTTTCTGATGTTCTTTAGTAACAATTAATTTTCAGTAGTAAGCTCCTTGTTTTTACTGACCTGTTTAAAGATAATCAACAATTTAGCAAGAAATTTTAATTTTTAAAGGACTATAGCTAAATGTGCTTAAGTAGATTTACATCTACTATAAATGTTTGCAGCTAAACTTAAATAAAAAATATTTGAGGTGCCAAAATTGTCAACCTTAGCATCAGATCAGTTTTGGGATGTCAATTGTAGTTGCAATTCAAAGGTTCACTTCCCATTTTCTTTTACGAAAGCGTATACTATCAGTTTAACACACTATGATATTTTAGGTGATAGTTGCGATTCTGAAGCTTCAGAAAATTGTTTTAGAACTCACAAATATTTAATAGTATAGCCATAATACTGGAAGGTAGAAAAAAGTTATCTTAACGTGACAACAATAGGGATACTTTTGTGAGGCTTGAAACACTTTTTAATTTTTACATTAAAGGCTGATTCGCATGACACTTTGCACAGACTTTGGATCGTGAAAATGATAAATGACCATCTACCATTCTGGCGTGTGTAAAATCAGCCTAAACACGCTGAAGTAATGTACACTCTATTTACAATTACAACTTAATATTAGCTCCGATAATGCTGCTTCATTGTTTTAATAATTTTATCTCAGTAACCTGCGAGGACTCAGTGGTCTTCATAGTTTTAATACATTATTTTTAACGTATTTTAGTCCAGTTTCTGAATATGGGCAATGGCTTTCAAGCAAGGTCTAATGTTGCCAGTCTCTTCGTAATTCTTTACGATTCTCTCTATCCTGTCGTCCAGCTTCAATTACTTCTTCTTCCTCTCCTTACCGTCAAGACTCATTTCCAATTTCATGTACATGTTGTTTGTGAGCTCTGCTTCCTTTTTCAAGCACTCCACCAAATAGTTGATTTTAGGGGGAGGGTTTCCAATAATACTATTTATTTTGTTGTGCCAACCTTCAACATCATTCGTCGTTCGGTGCCTTTTTCCGTAACAGTCCCACATTCCTATTGCGATATCCTCATTCTCTAGCCAGTTATCCACAAAGTAGTCAAAATATTGAGAGAAACTTCCGTTATCAGGAGCTTCTGCATGAATCTCAATCCATCCATTGCTTACTTCCTCCGGTTTTACAACTGCGAGCGCTGCACACATGCTGACGTGAAGTCTTAAATCCTCGTTCTAGCAGTACTCCCCAGTTAGATCGAGAACTCGAATTCTTCTCCATAAACTCTTCTTCATATGGAAATAGAATCCATTTATTTCAGTTGTGGGAAAAACTTGACGAATGGCCGATATCGCAGCTGCCTCAAAGTCCACCTTTACTTGTTTAGGACACCACTCAGAGACTGCCTGCTTTATCAGACGAAACAGATGAACCTATGTGTCTTTCTTCTTATTAGGGAGCAGTGCAAATACAGTAGGAAGAATGTTTGTTTCTTTAATCGGGCCTCCGAAGTCTACGTGTATGGTGTAGATCTGTTCAAACTGCTTGCTGCATCTCTTAAATGTTCCATCCATAAAAAATGGGAACATATTTTTAAACTTTATTTTCCTTTGCCCCCACTAAAAATCATTATTGTCACCTCTAATCTATCGTCTTCCAGAAGAAAACTACTGCCGTCTCCCATTTTAATAGATCTTCATGAAGATCAATTTCATAAGAGTTCTTAGGCTCTTGTTGGTCCCCCCAATCTAGACCATTGACGACGCATGGTTCTCTTCATAGATTCTGAATTAGGCATCACTATAACAAAGTCATAAACTTTATTATGTAGATTTCCCATTTCACCCGCGTATATCTCCGATAACTGTGTAGTTTCTTCTCGAGACCATCTCTTTGCTCTTTCCACTTGCTTTATCACTTTCAGAGCTGCATCGTCAGGTGGTCCACAGAGATGTTCTAATACGCTCAACACTTCTCCTTTCCTCGAAAGCAGCTTTCCCTTGCAATGATCCGCTTTTCGGCTAAGCACATCCACGTAACAACACCTTCTTTAGATTCCCTCTGTTTAAGATACGCGTAACCTTACTAATGAACAGGAGGCCTGCCCTTGTTCGTTGTAATAACTTCCATACTGATGTTCAAGTTACGAACTTCGAAAGCAAACTGGGCGCGCGGCTGAGGAGGAGGAGGAGAGGGGGAGACAAGGGACCGACCCTTCAGAGCAGGTAAAACCGTGGCAAATGTCCGGCGTGGCAAATGCCCTGCGTGGCAACTGTCCGGACACCACTACTACAGTGGATGGCCGCTACCTACGGATTATGGCTCGGAGGAACCCTGACACCAATGCCACCATGTGCAGCCACAGGACGTCGTGTTACGAGTCAAACTGTGGGCAACTTCACTCCCGACGTCCATGGCGAGTTCCATCTTTGCAATTTTGTCCGTCAATGAAGCGACCTGGTAACCTGAGTGAAATGATCCGTATGTCGAAATGATCGTGTAAAAACTCCAACACAGTGTTTGCAGTATGTGGCCTTGTTCTATATTGCATGAACCGCTACGTGTTGAAGGGCAAGGCAGTAGCAAGAAGCTGTGGAATGAAGCTATTGCGTAGCATGCTGAAATAACGCTCGTTGTTCACAGTTTCTTCAAAGAAAAAGGGTCCAATAAATCCGTGACCGGAAATTGTTGCTCACGCTGTAATCCTCGGAGCATAATGTTGTCGTTCTTGAAGCACTTTTGGGTTTTCAGGAGACCAAAACCGTACATTTTGTTTGTTAACCACTCTGTCTAAATGAAAATGGGGCTCGTCTGAAAACCAAACGTTGTTGAGCGTTTCTTCCCTATCCTCCGCCCACTGAGCAAATAGTAGTCTCTGCTGCTTGTGTTCTTCAGTGAGCTTCTGTGCACAGGTCATCTTGTATGGGTACATATGGAGGTTACTTTTAAGAATGCGTTGAATGGAGCGTCTGGATATTCCCAGTTGCACTGCTGCCTTTCTAAACTATTTCCCGGGACTTCTCTGTACAGCCAATAGTACCGCTTCAGTATTCTCCGGCGAACAAACAAGCTTAGGCCGTGATTATTAGTACAACCTGTGGATGGTCCTCTTGCAAGGGACCCGTCGTGTGTTAAACTGTTGTCGAAAACGCCTCTGAGTCACAACAAGGCTTTTCGTTTCATGAAAAACACAGTTGCCGATCGTTGCTGTTTCGTCAGTCTTCCACTGTCAGCCATTCCTGATAGTCTCCTAGCGGCAGTGTCGTAAATTAGACGTCATTTCGTAACTCATTTGTTTTCCCAAGGTGTACTGGTACTGCTGTAGAGATTCCAGCGGGATATCTAATATTCGTCGTAAATTGTGAAAGAAACAATTGGTAACACATTTCGTGCGCCACCCTTATAAGGTATATAATAATCGTACAGTGACTCATTCCAAGGCATGCTGAATGTTTTCAGTTATGATCGATGGAATGTACAACGAACTGTATCAGGAGTTGTATGGTTATGGGTCACGCAAGCCGACACAGCTGCATTTGTGCCACAGCTCCATCTCACTAGGTGACGTCGAAGCTTTATTGGAGACCGCCCAACACGCGTTGAACTGCTGCAGCCTAGAGCTGTGGCTATAAACGCAGCTGTGCGATCCGTTACGGCCGTATGAGCGAGATGGGGTCGTTCCGAGGCCGTAGCCACACTGCGTGACCCAGTACTCGCTCGCCGCTGCGTGAGACCCTTTCTACGCACTGCTTCCACGCACTCCTCGCTGCCCCAGTAGTGTGTCCAATTCTCAATGTTATGGTATGACGAACTCATTTCTCAGAGACTGATGACTGTGCCCCTTTCGAAACTAGTCGACTGCTGGTGTTGTACCATCTAGTGTCTAGATTCGCTGTAGCTGGAGTTGGTGTAAATACTGATTTACAATTACGAGGGCAGAGACTATGCCAAATGCGGTACTGGTGTCTAAGCTTTCAGACGAGAAACATCAGTGCTCCAGACGACTTAAGATTTTTTCTTGTTTTGGTTCATCTCTAAACCAGGAAAAGCAAAGAGCTTACAGTATTACAGATTTGTTTCGCAGTATCGAACTCTAAATATAGACAAATGTAAATTAATGCAGATGAATAGGAAAAAGATTCCCATGTTGTTTGAATACTCCATTGGTAGCGTAGCGGTTGACACAGTCACGTCGATTAAATATTTGGGCGTAACATAGCAGAGCGATATGAAGTGGGATAAGGACGTAATGGCAGTTGTGGGGAAGGCGGATAGTCGTCTTCGGTTCATTGGCAGAATTTTGTGAAGATGAGTTTCATCTGTAAAGGGGACCGCCTATAAAACACTAATACGATCTATTCTTAAATACTACTCGAGCGTTTGGGATCCCTATCAGGTCGGATTGAGGGAGGACATAGAAGTAATTCAGAGGCGGGGTGCTAGATTTGTTACTGCTAGGTTTGATCATCACGCGAGTGTTACGGAAATGCTTCAGGAACCCGGGTGGGAGTCTCTGGAGGAAAGATGGCGTTCTTTTCGTGGATCGCTACTGAGGAAATTTAGAGAACCAGCATTTGAGGCTGATTGCAGTACAATTTTACTGCCGCCAACTTATATTTCGTGGAAAGACCACAAAGATAAGATAATAGGGATTAGAGCTCGTACGGAGGCATATAGGCAGTCATTTTTCCCTCGTTCTGTTTGGGACTGGAACGGAGAGAGAAGATGCTAGTTGTGCTACGAGCTACCCTCCGCCACGCACCGTATGGTGGATTGCGAAGTATGTATGTAGATGTAGAAGTACTCATAGCTCTTATGTGAAGTGTTTCAGAGCACAGGTTCACTTGATATCTTTGTTTCCAAAAATCGTTCCTGTAATGCGCCTGAATATTGATCGCTCCTCCTACGACACCCTGTGTTTCAACTATAATTTAAAATCATCTAATGCCGTAATAATTGAATTTTTCTAGCAGATTAAAACTTTGTGACAGACCGATCTGAACTGGAGAACTTTGCCTCTTGCGAGCAAGTGCTCAAGCGACTGAGCAATCCAAGCACGACTCAGGGATCCGCCCTCACAATTATAATTCCGCCAGTACCTCATCTCCTACATTCCAAACTTCACAGTAATTCTCCTGTGAAACTTCTAGATGTGCCAAAAAAAAAAAAAAAATCAAATGACTCTGAGCACTATGGGACTTAAATTCTGAGGTCATCAGCCCCATAGAACTTAGAACCACTTAAACCTAACTAACCTAAGGACATCACACACATCCATTCCCGGGGCAGGATTCGAACCTACGACCGTAGCTGCCGCGCGGTTCCAGACTGTAGCGCCTAGAACCGCTCGGCCACCCCGGCCGCCAAATGTACTTGCTGTTTGTTATCGTATCACCTCAAGATAACTAAGCAGTGAAGTGTATGGGACCTGAAAATTTTTAAGTTCCCACTCCACGCTGCAACTCAAAAGATGCGTAATGCGTCATTACCTGATTGCCGAAGAATATTTGATTGAATAAACCACATGGCCATACGGGAAGAAAATGAAAATTCTTTACTTCAATAAACAAATCAATGAAGAATCTGAGAAAATGTATAATTAACGCTTGAAAAAATAATACAAAATTTGTAGTCCCACATGAGCAGTGTAGTATATATTAAGTAGATAAAAATATCTATAACGAACTTTGTAAAATATTTCCAGCCGGTTTCACAAAACAAAACAAGTTATATCTGAAGTATTTTCTACTCGCAGGTGAAAAACTTACAACTCGACATCAGTAACAACATGTGCGCGTATACTCTAATTCTTGCAAAATAATCACATAGTTCAGCAGCAAATCGCCATACACGCGGTTCGAGAAATTATTTTGAATAGACGTTATTCGAAATAAATGCTTGGACACGAAAACCATGAACGAATGACGAATTCAAAACGCGCTTCACGCATGTAATAATCTGAGTTGTACCCAAACAGTGATCTGAAACAACGAAATACCACCATGATTACATCGAACAGAGCCCAGCACCAAGTGTGTGTGACGTCCTTGTTCAGACCCCGTCCGAAAAGCAAAATCTGCTAGCCTGTCTTCTCATTGCGTCACGATGCCGTAAAGCTCTTCCAAGTTCGTCTACTGATATTTGAGGCCCATTAATGGGAACACCACTGAAACGGCCTAAAAAGAAGCTTTTTCTTGAGACATTTTTTGGGTGGAAGGAAAGACGATAGAGACACAATATTTGGCGTAGTTATTGACACTGTATTTAAAAGTATTAAGAAAAAAAATTGTCGGAAAATATCTCAAAACGACGACACTGCAGCTATTCTCCCGAGGCATATTGAGTCTGAGGCGATCTGCGGCACGCGCTGTAGCTGGTGCCAGTTTGAATCTGGAAAAAAGAAAAAATCTACGTAACCTGCATGAGAGTAACTAGTGACTCACAAAGGCGATTTCTGAAATATTAATTTTTGTGTAATTAGCTAGGGTTTGAATAAAGTCTTCAATTTTCATCAAAAATGGTCATTCGTTTGTTTATAAATATTGCTTAAATTAACTAATCTAAAATCCCCTACATGGTTCACTTTGAAATTTAATTTTGAAATAAAAAGATTGTAAATTGTTGGAGTCATGCTGTGTGCCGCTTTGCAAAATCGTATTCCGATAAAAACGAGTTTGAAGTTTTGAAATATACTATATACATGAAAAAATGAAAACTTATACTTTTAGAAAAGTCTGACCATTAATCTATCCCAGGATTGACATGTCGTACTATTGCCGTTACTACTGAAATCATATCCACTAGTTTATCATAGAACGATTGAAATATCGGTCGCGACAGTTCCATGAACGCACAATACTTCTCAATTCCGTTTAGCTCAACTCCAGGCAAGCACATTGCTAGGACGATTTGACGGTTGATTTCATGTCCATTCCGTATAAACTTACTACTTGGTGTAATAGCTTATGGGCAGTTTGAACAAGCAATATTATTGGGGAGCCTAAGACTCGAGGACTTCGTTCTTGCAACACGATATCTGCATTTCACGTGTTGAGGAGTAACAGAGAAAACGACAAGAGAATTTATAACACTATACTCAATCCGTAATTCAAATCAAAATCCTGTCACTGTCCTCCAATTTTTTAGCTGAGGCACTGACCCCTTTCCAACTGACTTCAGCCCATATCTATTCTTTTGAAGAATTTGAAGTCATTTTGACTATTTTTTTCGATCGTGATTGTCTCAAGGAACATGTAAAGGTTTTAAACTACCACTACCAGTCACAAAATTTGTTAACTAATGTATCATTTATTTATTTTGTGACATGTTTCGAGGGAATACCCCATTTTTAGGCATTACAAAAACAATTTCACAATAAGACAGTACAGATGTTAAACAGTCTTTTCATAAATTCTGTAGTTATCCTGCGCAAGAAGAGAAAACAGGATACCAACAGCAACGGTTCTCTTAGATGTTTGGTAGTGTCGTTTGTCTCGTGTTTATCTTCTCATTCTTGCTAATGTGGTCGACCATGGAACTGCTTGATTTTGTGTCGTTTGGATTGTAGGAATTCCTAGCATCTGCGCTTGTGCTACAATGTATGATACAATGTCTGCTGGGTAGTCAGTACTGCCTTGAATTGTATTTAGAGGCGAGTTCTCAACTATCTCTTAAAGTTTGTTCCCGTCTGCTTTGTTTAAGACTAGTCTTTTCTCTAGTATGCTGTGTATGCTTGTGTTACAAGTTCCCGTGCGTAATACTATTTCATTGTGGTTACTCTGTGTCACGTTGACTAAAAGTTTCGAGACTGTAATGTGTGTAATTGACAGTGTTTACAAGTGAGATTTCTATGTTATTTTTATTTCCACGTTATTGCAAACGGTCGGCGGTTAACCAGGTTTATTTAGAACAAACAGATTGTATTCATTTATTACGTTCGCTACTATGTGTAATTTTTCGTCCTTTCTATCTACGTGCCAGAGAGCTGAGCGTGCATTGACGTCTTCTAGAATCATAAGTCGCTTTCCAGGTGCAAATCGTGCTATGTCTTTTATTCCGTATGCGAAGGGTTCTACGTCAAACGAGTATTTGCATACATTGATAAGATCATCGAAGTATCGTCGCGTAGTGTTATCTCAGCTGTTGCAATATATTCCGAAGTAATGATTATTGCCTTGCTGTCTGGTCTTTCGTTTATCGTCAAACAATACCCTCGAAGGTAAGCTACTCTGCCATTGCGTAAGTATGGTTATTGCAGGCACATTATGTTAGCATCTATTTCTTCCACAAACTTCAAAAGCCGTTTAACTACTATGCCATTTCTCATACAATTTAATTGTAAGAAAATCACTACGGCAGTCTAGTTAATACAAAACATCTAGCACCAGTTTGCGTGTGGTCAAAGTATACTCGCAAATGTGCCCTTACAAGGTCTTTGCGTACCTTGTCCAAGTCAACGAGAGGTTTACTATCATTGGCCCGAAAAAAGCATGTTTTTTGAGAATTTTTTTCTCGGGATGTGTTATAGATATCAATGTCAAATTTGGTCAAAATGTTTATTGATATTTCCTCTACAAACCGACATTTGTTTGACCAGAAATATCGAAGAGCAAAGGTGAAAGTGCGGTCGGAACGAAACAAAATTTCGATGTAGACCTCCAAGCGCGGAATGTCACAGATCAGCCGGCTCGTCTGAAATCAACATTGAGTTGACGTTAGCGAAGGCTATAAGATTCTTTAGGAGCTGTACCTCGCTGAAGTTATTTGGACCATAGGAAACAAAATGACAGCCATTTTAAAAAAGTAGGTTTTTTTCACCGATTTTTCGACTTCGTCGGCCAAGTAAAAGTATTTACAGTTGATGGATCGGAATAAAAGTGGTACAACTCCTAGACAATTTAGTTAGCTTTGTCAGAAACAAAGAATCATGCCAATCGGTTCAGTAGATTTGATGTTACCATACCGCGTGATAAAAAAAAGTCATTTCGAGCAAAACGCGTTTGAAGATTTAACGGCATATAAGTGCAATATTATGCAACTGACGTTCAAAGTGCTATTCCGGGTCCATATCTAGACCTTCATCCTCCTCCTAGAGGGCGTTCTGCTCGATCTGGGCCATCCTGCGCTGCTTCAGAGCCGCTCGTATGGCCGGTGACACCCGGTTTTCGGCCTCTTGAATCCGGTGGTCGTCCGAATGCTTGGCGAATTGCGTCGAATAGAGTCCCAGGATGACGTTCATCGTTATCATGCTCTTCAGAATTGCTGAATACCCTTCGTTGAAGCTGCTCACTACCAACAAAAAACAAAAAAATGTTCAAATGGCTCTGAGCACTATGGGACTTAACATCGGAGGTCATAAGTCCTCTAGACTTAGAACTACTTAAACCTAACTAACCTAAGGACATCACACACATCCATGCCCGAGGCAGGATTCGAACCTGCGAGCATAGCGGTCGCGCGATTCTAGACTGAAGCGCCTAGAACCGCTCGGCCACTGCAGCCGGCAGCTCACTGCTAGGAAAGTAGCAATCTCCACAGTCTTCGCACCAGAATGGAAATTATTGGGGAGTAATTTCCAAACACACACGTTCTAACTTTCATTAGAATTTTGTGTGTAGCCTTCCAAGTACCGGTACAATAACTCGTCCTCCCAAAAGAAAAAACTGGTGGGTGAAAAAGGTCGATTTCAGGCAGGTGCATTTTTTTGTTCAACAGCGAATAATAAACATTTCCTTTCCGTATTCGGAAAAACCGTTTCAGGGATAGATTCTAAACACTTTAATGAATTCAAAAACGGAATTTTAAAAAATTCATTTTTTGAACCAAAAGATAGTAAACCTCCCCTTAATTCCTCCTTTTTCCAGACGTAGCTCGATTTGGCATGGACTCCAGAAGTCGTTGGAAGTCCCCTCCAGAAATACTGAACCATGCTAACTCCATAGCCGTTCGTAATTGCTAAAGTGTTGCCGGTGCAGGATTTTTCGCACGAAGTGACCTCTCGATTATGCCCGGTAAGTGTTCCGTGAGATTCATGTCAGGCGATGTATATGGCCAAATCATTCGCTCGCGAAGTTCACAATATTCTTCAAACTAATCACGAATAACTGGGGCCCGGTAAATGGCGCACTGTCATCCATGAAAATTCCGTAATTGCTTGGGAAGATGAAGTCCGTGAATGGCTGGAAAAGGTCTCCAGATAGCCGAACATAACCGTTTCCTGTCAATGATCAGCTCAGCTCGACCAGTAATCCAGTCCGTTCCATGTAAACAGAGCCTACACTACTGTGGAGCCTCCAACAGCTCGCACAGTGCCTTGTTGAAAACTTCGGTCCATGGCTTCATAGGGTCTCGGTCACACTCGCACCCTACCATCAGCACATACCTACTGAAATCGGAACTCACATGACCAGGTCACAATTTTCCAGTCGTCTACGGTCCAACCGCTATGGCCACGAGCCCAGGCGAGGCGCTAGAGGCGATGTAGTGCTGTTAGCAAAGGCTACTGCCATAGCCCGTCAACCCCAAATTTCGCTCAATTTCCTAACAGATACATTCGTCAAACGTCCCACATTGATTTCTGTTGTTATTTCACGCAGTGTTGCTTGTCTGTTGACACCTCCATGCAAACGCCGCTGGTCTCCGTCGTTAAATGAAGGCCGTCAGCCACTGTGTTGTCCATGGTAAGAGGTAATACCTGAAATTTGGTATTCTCGGAACTGCGTTGACACTGTGGATTTAGGAATATTGAATTTCCCAACGATTTCTGAAATGAAATGTTCCATGCGTTAACTCCAACTACCATTCTGCTTTCAGAGACTGTTAATTCTCGTCGTGCGGCCATAATCACGTCGGAAAAATATTCAGGTGAATCACATGAGTGCAAACGACAGCTGCGTCAATGCACTGCCCTTTTATAGCTTCGTATGTGATACTAGCACCATCCGTATATCTGCACATCGCTATCGCATAACTTTGTCACCTCAGAGCATACTCTGTCAACTACTGTGAAGAAAATGGTAGAAACAACTTCCCATTTCACCACTTATTGGGATTTCTTCTTATTCCATTCGCGTACGGAACGTGGGCAAAACTATTGCTTAAAAGCCTCTGTGCGTGCTTTAAGTGGTCTAATTTAGTCCTGCCCGTTCCTACATCACCGATACGTAGGGGGTAGCAGTTTATTTCTAATTTACTTACTAATAGCGGGCGCTTTAAACTTTTGAAATAAACTTGTACGGGACAGTTGGCTTCTATCTTCAAGTGTCTGCCAGTTCAAGGTTTTCAGCATCTCCGTGACACTCTCCTGTGAGTCCCACAAACGTGTAAACATTTGTGCTGCTGTTCTTCAAATACCTTTAACATGCGTGATAGTGGTGTGGGTTCTACACACTTAAACAATATTCCGAGGATGAGATGCGTGTGTTTGTTTGTGGTCTACTCAGTAGACTAAAGTACTTTTGGTCGGATGTTGCATCTGGATTGTACACTCCACATCGCAAGAGGCAGGGGAGGGTGCCTGCGATGGATATCTGCAGGGCACGGCACAGCGCAAAGGCAGTGTGGCAGAGTAGAGAAGTGAGGCTAGGGGCCCGCACCTTCTCCTGTCAGATTCGAATGCTCCAGACATGATGCCAGTTTTGCTCGGAGGTAGACTCGTATTGTTCATGTTTATGTACATGCAGTGATAACTGTTGCAGGTACAGGAAAGAATGACACATCCTGTCAGAGAGGAAGTAAAGACGATTCTGTTGACATGCAGATGTGTTCCAGAGATAATATGTGCTGGAGCATATTGTCTGTGTGGGAGTAGATAGTCCTGAGCTGATTTCTTTAGCTGACACCCACTACATAATTAAATACCAAATATTGTTTGACATCAAAATAAAAGGACAGTATAACGACGTAATACGAGATTTTTACAGGAATATGTGACTCTATCGGAATTCGTACGATTATTTGAAATTGGTGAAGGTCAATTTGACAATGCCTAAGCCGTCAATGTGAAAGCTTCTTATAAAATATAAAAAAGTTTGTTGTATATGCAAACATAAGTTAAGCTAGGAATATGGAGTAAGTATTGGCTATAACATTTTGTGAATGAAGAGAGAGATTATTTTCATTTGGCATATGACAGTCGTGGAGAAATTACTGAAGTGTATAAAGTTTAATAACCTAATAAAGAAGGTATCACAGATGATTGAATCCTGAGATACTTTGCAAATCATTAGATCAAACAACTGTTTGGATAAAATAGCCTTAGATATTTTAGGATCATTACCAAATATCTTGGATAAATTTTCATACATTTTAATAGTAGTTGAGCTTGTTTTCTAAATTTATAAAGCAGTATCCGCTGAGGAAAGTGGCCCTGGACTATTTTGCGAACATAGGAAGGCCAAAGAGAGTGTTATCCTATAATTGTACTCTATACTGATCAAAGTGATGGAAAGACAATATAACAGACAACCAAGTACAGGTTGTGCACATATCTACTTACCACCCACCAAACAATACAGATGAGAGATATATGCGAGAGACTGAGTGATTATGTTGACATTACTGTCATGAAAACTTCAGAGATCGGAGCAATATGTAAAACAGAGTATGAACATATAATGAACATGTTAAACCACGAAAATATAGGTATTACTCGAGAAGAAATATATAAAAGGAATGAATCAAAAAGTTCAGTTGAACATCTTTAGATTTTTCCTCTTTGAAAGGAAAACACGATAGATGAGACAAGAGAACTCCTTAGAAACAAGATGCAAAAACAACCTTAAGGCAGGATCTGTCATCATGACAAGATCTGAAATTCACATGTTTCACAGTCCTTGAATTAGTCATTGTGAAGACTCATGAAAGATCGAGTGAACTTAAGCATGAGATTGGCACGTTCAAATTCGTTTACAATGGATCATACAAATTCGTAACTGCATCTCAAGCAAATGATTACTGCTTGGATTTTACAATACCCGAAAGAAGTCTAGGCATAAGAGAAACAGTAGGTTAAAAAAATGAATTTGAGTTCAAAATAATAGCTTAGAAATGTAAAAAATGTATGTAGTGGTCTTCAGTCATGAGACTGGTTTGATGCAGCTCTCCATGCTACTCTATCCTGTGCAATCTTCTTCATCTCCAAGTACATACTGCAACCTCTATGCTTGTGAATCTGCTTAGTGTATTCGTGTCTTCGTCTCCCTCTAAGATTTTTACCCTCCACGCTGCCCTCCAATACTAAATTGGTGATCCCTTGATACCTCAAAACAAGTCCTACCAACCGATCTCTTCTTCTAATAAAGCTGTGCCACAAATTTCTCTTCTCCCCAATCCTATTTAATACCTCCGCATTAGTTATGTGATCCACCCGTCTAATCTTCAGCATTCTTCTGTAGCACCACATTTCGAAAGCTTCTATTCTCTTCTTGTCCAAACTATTTATCGTCCATGTTTCACTTCCATACATGGCTACACTCCATACAAATACTTTCAGAAACGACTTCCTGACACTTAAATCTATACTCGATGTTAATAAATTTCTCTTCTTCAGAAACGCTTTCCTTGCCATTGACAGTCTACATTTTATATCCTCTCTACTTCGACCATCATCAGTTGTTTTACTCCCCAAATAGCGAAACTCCTTTACTGCTTTAAGTGTCTCGTTTCCTAATCTAATTAACTCAGCATCACCCGACTTAATTCGACTACATTCCATTATTCTCGTTGTGCTTTTGTTGATGTTCATCTTATATCCTCCTTTGAAGACACTATCCATTCCGTTCAGCTGCTCTTCCAGGTCCTTTGCTTCTGACAGAATTACAATCTCATCGGCGAACCTCAAAGTTTTTATTTCTTCTCCATGGATTTTTTCTTTTGTTTCCTTTACTGCTTGCTCAATATACAGATTGAATAACATCGGGGATATGCTACAACCCTGTCTCACTCCCCAACCACTGTTTCCCTTTCATACCCCTCGACTCTTAAAACTGCCATCTGGTTTCTGTACAATTTGCAAATAGCCTTTTACTCCCTGTATTTTATCCCGGCTACCTTCAGAAGCTGAAAGAGAGTATTCCATCCAACATTGTCAAAAGCTTTCTCTAAGTCTACAAATGCTAGAAACGTAGGTTTGCCTTTTCTTATTCTATCTTCTAAGATAAGCCTTAAGGTCAGTATTGCCTCACGTGTTCCAGCATTTCTACGGAATCCAAACTGGTCTTCCCCGAGGTCGGCTTCTATCAGTTTTTCCATTAGTATGTAAAGAATTCACGTTAGTATTTTGCAACTGTGACTTATTAAACTAATAGTTCAGTAATTTTCACATCTGACAACACCTGATTTCTTTGGGATTGGAATTATTATATTCTTCTTGAAGTCTGAGGGTATTTCACCTGTCTCATACATTTTGCTCACCAGATGGTAGGGTTTTGTCAGGAATGGCTCTCCCAAGCTTGTCAGTAGTTCTAATGCAATGTTGTCTACTCGTGGGGCCTCGTTTCCACTCAGGTCTTCCAGTGCTCTGTCAAACTCTTCACACAGTATCATATCTCCCATTTCATCTTCATCTACATACACTTCCATTTCCATAATATTGTCCTCAAGTACATCGCCCTTGTATAGACCCTCTATATACTCCTTCCACCTTTCTGCTTTCCCTTCTTTCCGTAGAACTAGGTTTCCATCTGAGCTCTTGATATTCATGCATGTGGTTCTCCTTTCTCAAAAAGGTCTCTTTAATTTTCCTGTAGGCGTTATCTATCCTACCCCTAGTGAGATAAGGCTCTACATCCTTACATTTGTCCTCTAGGCATCCCTGCTTAGCCATTTTGCACTTCCTGTCGATCCCATTTTGAGACGTTTATATTCCTTTTTGCCTGCTTCACTTACTACATTTTTATATTTTCTCCTTTCATCAATTAAATTCAATATTTCTTCTGTTACCCAAGGATTTCTACTAGCCCTCGTCTTTTTACCTACTTGATCCTCTGCTGCCTTCACTACTTGATCCCTCAGAGCTACCCATTCGTCATCTACTGTATTTCTTGCCCCCATTCCTGTCAATTGTTCCCTTATGCTCTCCCTGAAACTCTGTATAACCTCTGGTTTAGTCAGTTTATCCAGGTCCCATCTCCTTAAATTCTAACCTTTTTGCAGTTTCTTCAGTTTTAATCTACAGTTCATAACCACTAGATTGTGGTCAGAGTCCACATCTGCCCCTGGAAATGTCTTACAATTTAAAATCTTGTTCCTAAATCTCTGTCTTACCATTATATAATCTATGTGAAACCTGTCAGTATCTCCAGGCTTCTTCCGTGTATACAACCTTCTTTTATGATTCTTGAACCAAGTGTTAGCTATTATTATTTGTGCTCTGTGCAAAATTCGACCAGGCGGCTTCCTCTTTCATTTCTTACCCCCCAGTTCATACTCACCTACTACGTTTCCTTCTCTCCCTTTTCCTACTACCGAATTCCAGTCACCCATGACTATCAAAATTTCGTCTCCCTTCACTATCTGAATAATTTCTTTTGTCTCATCATACATTTCTTCGTCATCTGCAGAGCTAGTTGGCATATAAACTTGTACTAGTGTAGTAGGCGTGGGCTTCGTATCTATCTTGGTCACAATAATGCGTTCACTATGCTGCTTGTAGTAGCTTACCCGCACTCCTATTTTTTTATTCATTATTAAACCTACTCCTGCATTACCCCTATTTGATATTGTGTTTATAACCCTGTATTCACCTGACCAAAAGTCTTGTTGCTCCTGCAACCGAACGTCACTAATTTCCACTATATCTAACTTTAACCTATCCATTTCCCTTTTTAAATTTTCTAACCTACCTGCCCGATTAAGGGATCTGACATTCCACGCTCCGATCCATAGAACGCCAGTTTTATTTCTCCTGATATTAAAAAATAGTCTGATGTAAATGTGTATTTAAATTACGTTAGATTAAAAATAGAAAGGGAAACAACAAGAATTTTGACGTGCTGCATAATTGGTGCTTTTGCCAGTTGTTCTTGCATGGCATTTCAATGACATGACAATCTCAGGGAGCAGGAGACAGCAAGTCACACCATAGAAATATCTTTCAAGAACAACGCAGACAACGTGCAGAACACCAAATTATTCAAAATATCAACATATCGTTGGGAAAGTATAAAGAATTAAGGGAGTAATTATATTAATTTGTGTTACATATAATTCATTAAATTTTGTTTTATGTATGTTAGCCGGCCGCGGTGGTCTCGTGGTTCTAGGCGCGCAGTCCGGAACCGTGCGACTGCTACGGTCGCAGGTTCGAATCCTGCCTCGGGCATGGATGTGTGTGATGTCCTTAGGTTAGTTAGGTTTAAGTAGTTTTAAGTTCTAGGGGACTCATGACCACAGAAGTTGAGTCCCATAGTGCTCAGAGCCATTTGAACCATTTTTTTATGTATGTTATATTTTGTATATATACATGTTAGTGATAAAGGAAATGGTCTAAATATGATACGATATTGCAGTGCTTGTGTTATTCTAATGATGATGCAATGCGGTGACCACAGCCATTAAGAAACACATCAGATGAATCCTCAATTGCTAATAATGATTACCATTAGCTGTACAGTGGAATGACGACAGTCAAAATTTGTACCCGAGCGGGACTCGAACACAGATTTCCAACTGATCGCGACCCGTCGCCTTACCATTTGGTTGCCCGTGCACGACTCACGGCCCCACGCAAACTTTCACATGTCGTCAACCGCACGTCAACGATCTGTACTCGCACATCGATTATGCGTATTCCCGCACCGATGAAACGTTGTACCTTAAAGTCGCATTCCCTGTATAGGCAGATAAATACGATATTGCATAAAGGATGCACGAATACATATTGTAGACGTATGGCTGACGATATATGGAAGTTTGGGTCTGGCTATGAGTCTTGCACCGACAGCCAAATGGTTTTGCCGGCACGGTAGCTTAGGGTGTTCGGTCAGGGAGCTGTCTAGCCTCTGCAATAAAAAAAAAACTGAGTGAAAAGATCAACAACGAACTTCAGCGGATGTCATCTGACGTCCGCAATGACGAAATACAACGAACCATAACGTACAAACGCAGAAAAAAGATTGGTAAGGCGACCGCTCGCGATAATCTGGGTATCCGGGTTCGAGTCCCGCTCGGGTACAAATTTTGACCGTCGTCATTCCACTGTACAGTTGATGGTAATCATTATTCGCAATTTCGAATTCACCTGATGCTGTCTAAATATGATTTTTCAAGTTTCAGAAAAATTAGTATCATATAAAATGTAAGTAAGATTACTGTGCTTTAGAGATAGAGCCTTGAAATAATGGACTCACAAAATAGCGAGAAACTGGATGTCGCTGAGAGTGAGAAAAGACTTACTGATTTCATGATAATTGGAAGCGGAAATAAAATTAAGCGTGAGGAAGGGGCACTCTAGGGCACACTGCCATTTTTTCCACTTAAAAAATTATCTAAATAGTATTTTATTTACCAAATGATTTTGTTTTGGTATAGGCAAAAAGAATATGCGCGTAATAGTTCAGTCGGTAGATTTTGAAACTAAAAGTTATGAGGGACATTTCATTTAGCACACAATGAATGGTTTCTATTTGAATGCAACATTGTGTAATGATAAATAAATGTGCATCTCTGAAGAAACTTATTAACTAATAAGTTTTTAATCCATGTTTGTGATTTGAGGAATATTGATCTATGTATGTTATATTGTTGGAAAATGGAATAATATTTGAAGTAATCAATAATTCAGCTAGAGTCACTGTTTTGGTGATGTAGGTCCTTGATGTTATCCTAATTGGATAATTGAACGAAATGTGGGGCATAAGTAATATAACGACTTAAAGTTGACTTAAAAACTTATTAAAGAACTGTAGCCATTAAAACCGATCATGAGATATCTATTTTACAAACAATGTTAAATGTCTCTGACTCTTATTAAAAGAAACAGAATGAATAATTATTTGTTAAAGTTACTAAGAGCATAATAATGAACGTATTGTAGTAGTTGTAACGATTGCAGTACTTGGAGATTATTTGGAAATAACTTTTAAGTGAGCTAATAAGAAAAGCAAAGGTCCACCATGACCATGAGATTTCAATCCGTTTTTTGTGGATGACCTTGGCGAGGAGGAAAGAAAGAAAAGATGACAGTAGCAGACATGGCGGCCTTGAGTGCAGATATAGCTGTGTCATGTCTGTCAGTGTTAAGTTTTTGTGAGTGCAAAACCTGTGTAAAATCGAGATGTTCTGCGTTTCACAACACCCACGAACAAGCTTCGGCTACCTTTGCAAGAAACGGTATTCATAACCTTACATCATACTGTTATACGTGCTTGTTTTGGGTCGTTTGTCACTGACTGCTTTTTGTTCTCCTCATTAGCGTAAGAAGCTCAGGCCCCGTCGCCAGTCAGTATTCTGTTCAGTAGGCCTTCTGCCACCAAGACGTAACGAAAATGAAAGTCTAGAGAAGCAGTAATTGTTTGAATTTTGTGATTGTTTGAAAGGACGTTCGAAACCCAAGTAGTACAAAACTTGTGGCATCCTCATTTTTTACCCACGACCTTATGCAATGCACCCGCGACATCTGTTGATTTTTTCCACAATTTTTTTTGTTTACTGTGCCAGTTCGTTGCTAGCTAGAGATGGACATCAACTTCTATCACTATCACGGACATTCGTCCAGCCATTCTTTAACAAACGACATCATTGGCACTTAACACCTTCACTTGTTACCTGCTGGCTGCATACAGCATTAATTATGTAATTCGCAATACAGAACGAATTTCTTATTTTTCGGGATTTTAAATTGCATACGCTCAATTACAACGCTTGCTATCGTCGAAAGAGAAACAATGTGGATTTCTTGCTACCACGGCTCCAAGTAAATTCAGAGGAGCGACTGTATTGGACACCCCACTATTTCCAATGCTATATGACAACGGAAGTTACCTTCCAGGTAGCCCTAAGTACGAGGGCTATTCGGATAGTAAGGAATGATAGGTCACGAAATGGATACCACAGGGAAAATCAAAACCGTTTTATTGGCAACAGTTAGCTACAACTTTCAGCTACTTATCTCCATAGTCGCCGACCCGACTTAGATGTTTGTCGTAACGTTGTACTAACTTTGCAATACCCTCGTTAAAGAAGGCAGCCGCCATTGCTTTCCGCCAATTCTCTACGCTGGCCTACAGCTCGTTGTCTGTGCCAAAATGTTGTCTTCTTATCCAGCAGTTCATGTGGGCGTAGATGAAACTCAGAGGGAGACAATTACGAGCTGTATCATGGATAATCAAACATTTCCAATTGAAAGCGATGCAGGAGCATCCTTATTGCCCCTGCAGAATGTGGCTGAGAATTGTCTTGAAGAAGAAATAGCATGACAGTTATTTAATGTTGGCTGCATATCTTCAGGCGAAATTTCTCACCAGGCCCTCATACTTGGCAGGAGACACTATTGTTCTAGGTATCTTTATGTGCTCCTTGTGTGCTCAGAACTAAAACGAACGACGTAATGCAATCGACGAGCATACTAGAGACACTGCCCAACACACGTGTGCAAAACTTCATCGGATTTTCACTGTGCTTTCCATTTCGCGACCGATCGTTCCTTACCTTCCAAATAACCCCCGTATAATTACTTGAAAGCCATGTTACTCCCATCCTCTAAACCTGATACTCATATGCCAAACACGAACAGTTATTCAACAAAGGGGCGCAAGAGGTACACTTTATATATCTCTTGGTTAGTGCTGTTGCTACTTTAGGGGGTCAAATACGTTAATTAAAGGAGTAAAGCATCCTTACATTCCTCTAAATCTAAAATTCTTATGACAGTGCGATTATGGATTTATGAGCGACTGCTACTAGTGTGTTTCTCAGCATAAAGCATCAACGTACGATTGTTCATTTTATGTCCTATATGCTTCAGCTGGGAAGTAATTCTAATTACTAGTGGGAAGTATCACTATGATTGCATGGATCTGTCTCTCATATTAGAATGTGACGTTGACCAGTTAGAGTATGCTGAAGACATTTTAGTAGGTAAATAAACTCTCTGGAAGTGAGCTACCACTCTGTTTACTAAAAATTATTACGCACGTGGTCATTCTACAAATTTCAATTAATCTTTGCACAGATATTAATGTCGTATTCTTGCGGCACTCAGAGCGATGCTGATAACTTCATTTGCAACTCCACAACTCATGGCGTTGTAATGAATAATTGATAAAGGGGTTAGATGTACTTTTTGGCATCAACGCAGTCTTCTATTTCAGTCATGTTTGGTACCGTAACCGATTTAATGAAAGATGAATTATAACTAAGGGGCCATGCAAAAGAACTGTGTGATTGTGGTTATAGTCCTGCGGTGACAAACACTTCCTATTTCTCTCTCTCTCTCTCTCTCTCTCTCTCTCTCTCTCTCTCTCTCTCTCTCTTTCTTAGTCCAACACCGGTATTGTTCGAGTATGACTTGTCGACATAACCGCTTCAGAGTGCGTCACTTAGCTTGCGCCAGAGACATCTGCAACTCCACTAAGATAAGAGCCCGGTTGGTTGCCTATCTAACTCTTGGCAGGCGTTGTCTCTCCTCAAAGCGCCGACCAACTCCAGTAAGAGGAAAGTCACGCCAGACGCGGATTGGTAACGCAGTCAAAATGAAACTCATTCTCCAGTTTTATTTGGTTATCACTAATATTTGTTTTATTTCCACAGTATACGTCGTCAGGCCGTATTTACATTATAGAATGTAATGCGTAATTTGACTGTTTCGCAGAAGAAATGAGAGACATGGTTCACTGAATTTAGCGTTGTGACTAACCATGAAAATGGACAGACGCTGCAGAACCGAAATAACAGTTAATAGATTTCTAAATATCAGGCACATTTCTCTAACTTTATCGAATATCTCACTCGCAGGAAATATTTCGAGATTCATGTTGTTCGCATTGTTTGGGACAGAATGTCTGCTTACTTTGCACGATTTGACAAATTCTACGGCTGAAATGTCCGCACTGTGTTGTTGACCCATATTCACCGTTGTGATTAGTTTTGGGCTTGGGCCGTCGGCATAATTAGTGCCAGAGATTATTTAACCTGCTAAGACACACTGGGTTAGGTGGGCAACTTACGCCAACTGTGTACCTATTTGCAAAATAGTTTCAAAATGACGTTTCATTATTAAAAACAAGGAAGATTTTTAAAAATGCTCTTGTGGAAACTTTGACAATTTCACAGCGCAGTAAATAATGAAATAAACGAATATGAGCACAGATGACCTACAGAGGAGCCGAACGGCGACACCTGTGCATGAAGTCAGGATAGCAGTTGGTTACCTGTGAAGTGTCTCTGACGCTTGTAAAACAATGCCAAAGTTCGGTTGTTTGTTAACCACATTTACAATCGTCTTGTGCCACACCGGACTTGTAGCCGATGCCTTGGTTTTTCGTTGATGGCTGCCGAGTCAGTTCGTCGAATGCAGGCCCTGGCGAAGAATGAGTGACCTCGTACCGCGGAGAGCTGCTGGCGCGGCTATGGTCCAACACGAGTGATCTCGTACTAGCTGCTGCAGTGTACTCGATCCCACTCCGAATTCTATGTGTGGTATCGTAAGTCGTGTGGTCGATCGATCTCCTGGCCGATAGTTTTCAGCACACGGAGGCACCTAAGTGTTAAACAGAAACATGGAACACACGAGGCCCTGCTGCAGGTTTCCACGCTTAAGTTCGGTGCTGTCAGCACTCGACGATGTGATTCATTATTCCCTTTTACCCCAGCAAAATTTGGAAAAATTGGGATAATAATTTATAAATTTTTGAATCTTTGAGACAACATTCATATTGGATGTAGTAGTAAGAAACAGAAAGTTCCCTTCCCTAGAGGTGAGAATTTAATATTCATGACACTGCCAAGGTGCACAGAAAATCACCTCGCGGGATTTGCATGATAGCATAAAGATACGTGACCATCTACATCGCCAGGACTTCCTTACGTGACCATCTACATCGCCAGGACTTCCTTCCAGTGAGCCGTGTAACTACTAACTACAAGCGTCCATTTATTTCTGTACTGGTGTAGATTTTCTCTCTCCATTACATCCCACGTTACACCTCTCCCCTTGAGGTCTTTATTAACATGGTCTGTCTATCTCGTCCTAGGTTGCCCAAGGTCTCTCCTTACATATATTTGTAGAGCTGACCTAAAAAAAAAACTTCATTTCACATGCTTGTATTTTACTCTTTCCTCTTGTTTATAACATAGGTCTCAAGACTATACGTCATACATGGGCTGTTTAGCTCTTAGAAGGACTCGGTTGTCACAGTTTCGGTTTCGTACTTGGTGGATGAAGCTGGATCTTGTTAACGCTGTTAACAATTTCTAGTTTTGCAATTCCCTCCCTTCATGTGACATTTCCCAGATAATTGAAACTATTCACACATCCAACCTCCTCCACTCCAGTATGATGTTACAGGGAGTGGGTGTTCAACTCATGTTCATTGCTACTGTCCTTATTTCACAGTCAACTTGAATTCTTTTATTTTTTTGGTCCAGTAATCCAGTCTCCTGATGACAAAAATGTTCAAATGTGTGTGAAATCTTATGGGACTTGACTGCTAAGGTCATCAGTCCCTAAGCTTACACACTACTTAACCTAAATTATACTAAGGACAAACACACACACCCATGCCCGAGGGAGGACTCGAACCTCCGCTGGGACCAGCCGCGCAGTCCATGGCAGCAGGGCCTCAGACCGCTCGGCTAATCCCGTGCGGCTCCTGATGACAGTTTGATTATTTTTGAAATAGGGAATGAAAGTCTCGAAGCTCGTGGAGAGAACATCCAGCTTATTACGAAAGGTTGGGCATCAAACATGCAATCTGGAGCAATTCTAGCTCTCGGATTGGGCAGTCAGAGCCTCATGAAATTTGGGTGAAAGTAGATGACAGAGGCCTTAGTTAGCGGTATTCATAATGCAAAACCAGCAACCATTCCCAACAAATGTCTCGTCTGGCTGCCTAAAACCGCATGTAGTGCTAAGCTGGGAGAACCCATAATAACGATGAGACTAATGCCTTCGCAGCAGTCTGTGGGCCCACTGTAACAGATGCGACTACAACAATATCTGGCAGCGAAACAACAGTATAAGGATTTAATATTCCAGACAGAAACTGTGTACTGAGGTCGGTATGTACAAAATAAATTGCAATTAAACATATGAGGCATGTCCTACAAAATTGTAAGGAAAATGTTTTATCACCTGTGAATTTATCAGCCCTTAAGAACAGCGAAAACTCCACAACAATTACAAGGATTCTGCCTACCACCTCCTTGACACGCTGCTCCCAAAAGATTCAGCAGACAAATTTAAGGGCAATACTGAAAGCACCCTACGCTGGAGAGGCTTATCAGTATATGTATTTACATATGTTGGTTAGAATGATACTCCCTTAATGAGTTAGCAATTCTACCGTGGTGGCGTGCTTATCACTTAGATGCCTAATTCTCATAACAGTATAGCGCTTGTTGAGCGTTATTATTGCTGCTTGTATGTTTTTATCACATGTTATCACAGGGTTTCCAAATTACTCCAGGCACATTAGTAAGAAATACCAGCAGTTGAAGGAAATAATTTTTTATGTTTTGAAACTTCGTGAAAACACACGTATCGGATGTAATTGTAACATTGTAAACATCAAAGTCCCCCCCCCCCCCCCCCCGCGGCACCCGTAGAAAAGCCTTGTATTCCCTTCTTCCGTCCCCCTCCCCTCCCAACAAGGGTAAATTTCTTCCATTTTTAAATTTTTGCACAAAACGAAAAGTTTCATTATTACAAGAGAACTATAATTACAAATAATATTCCTCGTGTCGCTTCCCAGAAATGAGTGATGTTGTGGCTCAGCGACAGTTGCTCGCTAGCAGTGAATTAGCCGGTTGGCCTATGTAAAAGGGAGTCTTGACTAGCTATTCCTCCTTGCTAATTGGGATGAGGACTGGAAGGTAACTTAAAATGATCTCCACAATAACTGCGTTACAATTCGTAGTTTATTTCTAAAAATGGCACCTCTTCTACTACTACACTCCTGGAAATTGAAATAAGAACACCGTGAATTCATTGTCCCAGGAAGGGGAAACTTTATTGACACATTCCTGGGGTCAGATACATCCCATGATCACACTGACAGAACCACAGGCACATAGACACAGGCAACAGAGCATGCACAATGTCGGCACTAGTACAGTGTATATCCACCTTTCGCAGCAATGCAGGCTGCTATTCTCCCATGGAGACGATCGTAGAGATGCTGGATGTAGTCCTGTGGAACGGCTTGCCATGCCATTTACACCTGGCGCCTCAGTTGGACCAGCGTTCGTGATGGACGTGCAGACCGTGTGAGACGACGCTTCATCCAGTCCCAAACATGCTCAATGGGGAACAGATCCGGAGATCTTGCTGGCCAGGGTAGTTGACTTACACCTTCTAGAGCACGTTGGGTGGCACGGGATACATGCGGACGTGCATTGTCCTGTTGGAACAGCAAGTTCCCTTGCCGGTCTAGGAATGGTAGAACGATGGGTTCGATGACGGTTTGGATGTACCGTGCACTATTCAGTGTCCCCTCGACGATCACCAGAGGTGTACGGCCAGTGTAGGAGATCGCTCCCCACACCATGATGCCGGGTGTTGGCCCTGTGTGCCTCGGTCGTATGCAGTCCTGATTGTGGCGCTTACCTGCACGGCGCCAAACACGCATACGACCATCATTGGCACCAAGGCAGAAGCGACTCTCATCGCTGAAGACGACACGTCTCCATTCGTCCCTCCATTCACGCCTGGAGGCGGGCTGCACGATGTTGGGGCGTAAGCGGAAGACGGCCTAACGGTGTGCGGGACCGTAGCCCAGCTTCATGGAGACGGATGCGAATGGTCCTCGCCGATACCCCAGGAGCAACAGTGTCCCTAATTTGCTGGGAAGTGGCGGTGCGGTCCCCTACGGCACTGCGTAGGATCCTACGGTCTTGGCGTGCATCCGTGCGTCGCTGCGGTCCGGTCCCAGGTCGACGGGCACGTGCACCTTCCGCCGACCACTGGCGATAACATCGATGTACTGTGGAGACCTCACGCCCCACGTGTTGAGCAATTAGGCGGTACGTCCACCCGGCCTCCCGCATGCCCACTATACGCCCTCGCTCAAAGTCCGTCAACTGCACATACGGTTCACGTCCACGCTGTCGCGGCATGCTACCAGTGTTAAAGACTGCGATGGAGCTCCGTATGCCACGGCAAACTGGTTGACACCTTCGGCGGCGGTGCACAAATGCTGCGCAGCTAGCGCCATTCGACGGCCAACACCGCGGTTCCTGGTGTGTCCGCTGTGCCGTGCGTGTGATCATTGCTTGTACAGCCCTTTCGCAGTGTCTGACACACCGGTGTCAATGTGTTCTTTTTTCCATTTCCAGGAGTGTATTATTAGTTGGGCTTGGTACTCATTAAGAGAACAAGTCCTTACACAGAGATGGTGATTCGATGGGCGGTCCTTCTATACTCAATACGACTGTTAGTTAGTATTGAAAAAACGCTGCGACAAACAGAGATCTTGACTGTCAGACTCTGTATTTCCCTACCTCTCCACCGCTTTCAGACGCTGCTACTCTCTTGACGAACGCTCCATCATCTCTGTCTGTCTCCGACATGATGTGATCCTTCTCTTAGGTCCTAATCTGCTCAAGAGAAAGTGCCTGCAGCAACATATCAACTTGAGGAAGGCAAAGTACGTGGTCCTAACATATTCGTTTACGTGTTACACCAAGTAAAACCACCACATTTTTCAGTTTGATGAAATGAATGTCTCATGTATCAACGGATATTTAATATATGGAAACGCTCTCATGTTTCACTTATGAAAAAGGCGTCGACCATGATTACGCCGCTGCAAAGTCATATCGACCTGTTTCTTTGTTGAGCACTTTAGGTAAAGTTCCAGAAAAACTTTAGTTTAACAGATTACGAAGTAACAGAGAACTGTATGAACTTAGTGAATGCAATTTGGTTTTAGCAAATGTAAGTCCTAAGAAGATGCGATTAATTATGCCAAGGCTGTTATTGACAACACAGAGGAATAGTAAGTCCTGATTTAGCCAGAGCATTTGATGACTTATGTAGGCATGTTCTGTCCACAGGGCAGAGGGAAATGAATGTTAATAGCTCCCTCTACTGAGTTTTTTGCGCCAGTGTCCAGGCAGAGAAGTAGAGTGGGAAATAACAGCAAATAAAATTAAAAGCAGAATTACGAAAATAGGTTCACAGGGCTCACGTGGGGCCTATTTTTTATTAATATTACGATGGAACCACTGGTAAAGGTACTTCAAGAGAATCCATTCATTGGCTGTTGCGACGGTGGACGGCTAATACTTTGGGTTGAAAATGTCCGTTTAAAATATCTGTTCTTCTTGCTGCTCGCTTAATGAAAAAGAAAAGGACCAGTGGTGAAGTTATTAACTGTTACTTCCACCACAGTTCGACTTTTGAATAAAAAATTAAACAAAGCAAGAGAAACACTATTCGTAGTGTTTCCCAGTGCATGGTTGGATTTCAAACTACTGGATTCGTCACTGACCAGAGGCCAACCAATGCATCAGTCGTATTTAACACTAAATGAAAGTAGTCCCGAGTCTGTTGAAATTGCAGGCAGGAACTTCCAGTCACATAGTGTGCACTTTTTATTGCAGGTAAAACAAACGAAGTTCCCTTTCTCATTATTCACAACATTTTATTAATAAAATAATAGTTGTCATGCGAGAACCTAAGTAAGTCGACCAGCGTGACCTGTTCGTTTAACACCTGCAAAATCGACGAAAATTATTCAGAATAATTTAGCACACTTCTAAGATGAACTTTCTGTAATCGAGAACTGACGATATCTTCAACTACAGATTACCGTCAACGTTAACTGAAGAACAATTCAAAGATGTTTGGGGTAAGTCGCCTACCTAAAATTATTCAGAGTTCCACAAGCTGAAAAATGTTTCATACTTCTTGCAATTGACACTCGTGAATTATTTATAAGTCCCAACGCACCATCCACGTGAAGTGAATTTATTCCAAGGCAACAACAAGCTACAACTATTTCAGAGTTCCTCGCAATAATCGTTTTACAAGTCAGACTGAACACTCATAAAATATACCGATTACACACACGAGACGACTTCCAGTCAGTCGCACACATTGCAATATCCCGCGGTGTGTGAGACTGTAGTAATGGACCTACCCATACTCCGTCACATTCCCCTTACGACACCGTCTTAACCGTAAATTATGCGACTGTCTTGAACTACGCTTACTCGGAATCATAATGTGGGAAATTGCAGTAATCCTACTGTATAACAATTCGGTCAACCAATAGAATAAATCAGTGAATTAAAGATAACTAGATGCTCTTTCAAATAAAAATATACCGATTATTTATTATACTAAATTTATTATATCATTATTATACAAAATATTGTCTTCAACATTCTACGAAAAATAAAGTTAACTGCTGACAACAACCAACAATATAGGCAAGTGGACTGATGGTTACCGTATCCTAGCTGCACATTAAATCGTTAAACCATTACAATTCAATCACTCATTTAAAAACTACAGTGGTTGATTGAATACCATATCAAACGATATTAAGGCATGAGTCGGGTTTAGTGGAGCAGTGTCAATGGTACACATCCTATCTTAACATTAACCCCCATCTGACAAGCCATGCTGCTGATTACTCTCACCATTCTGCCTTGGCGGTAAATCGGAGGTTCTTGATTGTAGTGGAGAATCAGAATCTCGCTCGTCAGGACTTGGACGTCTCCATGTGCCGCGACGTCACGAACCAGCCACCTGTATCCATCCACCGTCAAAATAATAGTGTACTTTTTTCTTCCACCAGCTCCTGACTAGGCAGTTTTCACCAATCTGGTCACAAATGCCAATCAGGAAAAATGTTACTATTTTCCTCCAATAGAGAGTCAGTGCCACGTTTAACAAATTCTCACCCCGGAATGTCGTCAGTCACGGGCCAATCAGAGCACATCTTCCTCGCTTTTTTGTCCTAGAAAATCCTATGCAACGTTGGCCAACGATAGGAAAATCAGAGCGTATTTTAATGCTTCTGACTTCCCCGCGACCAAACCACATTCCCAGATTTGTACTTCTCCATAAATTATTGTGTTCTAGCAAGTGCTTGAAACTGCCGCCCTCGGCCATCTCAAGAGGCGAGAAGTGCCACAAGCCGGTAACCCAGAAAATGATATGAAGGTTCTGTGAGCTTCCGGCGGTGGCCAATTGACACGCGCAAAATAGCACAAAGCTTTGAGGGCCCACGACACACCTGCCGTATTCAGAGCAGTATGCGGACTGTGCATTTCTCACGTATTCACAGACTGGAAATAGTAGCCCCTTAACTGATGATCACTTAACTTTTATAAAGTACAATTCCCCACAGTAAATCAACACAATGAGAGTTTAAGTAGATACATCTAAAGTGTCCTGTCTATAGCCATTAGTGGAAGAGGGAAGATAAATTTAGTATGAATGGAAGGAGGCAAGCCAGACGGCTTGTAACTTTCCATAACCTCATCGTCACAATATAATTTTGAGCCGGAATTGACCTACTGAAGCATCTCCTATCAAGACTGGTCGTGGGACCTATATAAAACACTGAAATGTGCAGCATGGAATGGTATAACAGGGATGGACACAGAATAAACACTCCACGTTTAGCCACAGGATAACCCTCTCCTGCACACAGTTCGAGTAAGTATAAACTGACCTAATGTTGATGGTACACATTATCTGCGCCAGCGCACTTAACTAGCACAACAATACTAACGTAACAAGGAATGGGTGCTAGTACAATTACTAAATGTTTAGAGTTACAGTTTGATACAAAATTATCACCTAGGACTCTGGTCTTATTGCGTGATTTGTGTTTTGCAAATATGTGTATACTATATAAAGATGGTAGAAGATCTATACATATGCTTTTAGAATCCAAGCTATTCTTGTTCAATTAAATTACAATTTCTGCCTCTTTCAAGTAGAAGAGCGACTGAAAAACATTGTGATGTGCTGCAAGACCTATTTATTACAGGAAGACGTGGACATATAATCTCATGGCATTGGAATGATAGGCATAAAGTATGAGTTGGTCGTTAGACTAGTTACTCAGACAATATGAACAATAAGTCTTGGAAATGATGCTAGAGGTGAACAAAATGAGTTTGCGTGAAGTGCATTACTGAGAAAAGTATGATACAGGTTATATCATGTTATGTTGTGAGCGTACAAATGACGTTATGCAAATTATGTAGCATGTAATGCTGAGATATTGCAAATGTGATTGTGATGTCGACTGGCGTAGTGCACATGATGTGATTTATGTAAACGAGACATTATTAAAGTAATATTTTAAAGACATCTTAGTTTACATCAAAACATAGGGAGAACAGAACCATACTAATGCATATTTTGTTGTACAATATGGATATGAAATGTTCGCACTGTACCGATCAGGTCCATTTGTCAGAGTTGACTTTAGCAAGATTCTTGTTACAGACATGAGCATTTTCATGTTCTAATGTGTTACATATATGAATAATATTCCGGAAAGAATTTTAGTACTCTTAATAAAGGGGATATCGTATAGCTGTTCAGAGACTACTGTAAAGAAAATAACGAAAGTACGAAGGTTTCCCAGAAATTAATGCAGCGAGTTTTTTTTTCTCTGCTGAAACGTTACGTATGAATTATTTGAATTGTACTGAGTGAGCGCGCCATATTTCCGCCACTTCCGACAGATGAAGTAGTTGCAGGACAGTTTCAAAATGGCGTCTGTAGGTGATGTGTGTTACAAGCAACATGTCGTCATTGAATTTCTCACTGCAGAGAAAGAAACTGTGGAGAATATTCACAAACGCTTGTGCAAAGTCGATGGGGCATCTGCTGTCGACAGAAGTACAGTTAGTCGCTGTGCACGGAGAGTGAGGTCATCAGAAGGCGGTTCGGCGGAGCTCCACGATTTGCAGCGGTTGGGGAGACCATCTGCGGCTGTCACACCTGACATGTTACAGCTTCCAGCGAGCTGAGGTCGTCATTCGCGAGGACAGACGCTTTACGACTCGGCAGTTGGCGGTGCATCTGCCAACCATAAAAGGAAGTGTGAATGCAATTATCCGCACTCTTGGATATTCAAAATCGGGTGCATGGTCGTTGCCGCAGTGTAACGGATCACAAATAGCGCAGAAAAAAACATTTGTCTTCATTTGTTGAAACGTTTTGAAGCTGAGGGGAGGCCTTCTTGACCCGGATTGTGACAGGTTATGTAACCTGGGTTTACCATTTTGAACCCGAAACAAAACGAAAATCGATGGAACGGCGCCATTCCCGCTCCCCACGGAAGCAACTGCTTCCTCCGGTAAGGTCACGATCACCGTGTTCTGGGACTATGAAGGTGTGATTCTCATTGATGTGCTGCCAAAAGGCGGTACCATTAATTCAGAAGCATATGTCAACACATTAACGAAACTCAAGGCGCGCTTCCGGTGACTTCGGCGCCACAGCAACCCAGGAGATAGTTTGCTGCGACACGATAACGCTCGGCCCTATGCACGTCTGAGAGCTGCTGAACACATCTCAAAACAGGATTGGACAGTGTTACCCCATCCACCCTACAGCCCCCTCGGAGTTCCACTTATTTGGGCCATTAAAGGATGCCATTCGTAGAAGACATTTTGAGGTTGATGAGGAGATGATTCACACAATGAAGCACTGGCTCCGCCACCGGGACGAGAATTGGTACCGACAGGGCATAAACGCCCTTCTTTCGCGCATGAAGAAGGCCATGAAACGGGATGGGGTAACGTGGAAAAATAGGGTGTGTGGATAAAACACCATTCTTTCGTGTTCGTAATTCTCATTAAGTTCAATCAAGAATTGTTGAAAAAAAATGCGGTACATTACTTTCTGAACAATCCTGATACTAATGTACACAGAGATTAGAGACACGTGTTACTGCCAGAGGATCACACGTAAGGGCGTGGTTGATTACACTTAGGTCGGCGTGTCTTTTCACAGTGTGGTGAGTCAGAGGGCTGCTGAAGGTGGCGTTGGAGTGAGGCCTGTCTCTGTTGCTGTTGCATTACGCGCAAAGCGCTGGTCAGCCGTGGGCACATCCTAGACCAGCGCTATCACTGGCAGCAGTAGCAATTGCGTAACTGCGTCCGTCAGTCGTGGCAGCAGACGTGGACAACAGGGTTATCATCTGGTCGCTGTCCTCATGGCGCGTCGAGTGTCGCTCAGGGCGGCAACACCTATCGCGTTAACTCGTCTATACTTAGACAGAGAATTACTGAGAGCTCATGAGCAATAACATACGAAATGAAGTAGAGTATGGTCCACATCTGTGTACCCTATGTAAGGTATAAGTGAATTTTCTGGAAGCCGCAACCTGGCTATTATGATGTCCCCCAAAAGAAGAAACACAACGGCGCAATCGCAGCGTCACGCCTCAACGCCTGCAAATTGAGACGCGTTGCCCTTGACAGCAAGCATCATGTCAGGTGGCTTGGGTTAGTGGGCAGCAGGAGGCATTTGTCCTCGTGTTTACACCGCCGCGGCGTCAGCGTGCGTCCGGACCTCCGTCCATTGTCTGGCCTCCTGTACCGTGAACAACCCGGATCGGCGCAGCTTCCAGACTGCTGCCACTGCCGCGGTGCTGTCTGGCTGGACCTGCACAATACCACAGTTACGCGTTAGGATTCTGCACGGCTGGAAACAAGACTCGAGAACTAACATAAACAACATCATTATTACTAATTCTACACCTACGTCCTTAATTAAGCCACGGTGACCTAAGAAACGTACTTGTCCACATATGCAGCACAGTCACATCGTCAGAATACTTTAGGAAACTTTGCGACTACCTATTTACCAGTGAAATTAAAATTGCAACTTTGCTCTGTAAATGATAGTTATGCGGTTCAAGACGGAAAAAATGCACGTCTTCTTCTTCTACTTTGTTAGCGCCTTGTCATTAGTTCAGACTTTATTGTTGGGGAACCTAAAGAGAACATGTGTTAAAAATCTCATTAGTAAATTTATTAACCTAAGCTGTTGAGCAAAAGGGTGAACTTTTCCTGCGACTAAAGCAGAAGTACACGCGGGCGTATTGTTCTCTCTAGTAGGCCACGCCTCCACGCTTACAATAATGCGGACTCTCTCCACCTACAACAGAGATTAATACCATTTCCATTATTGACGATAAGTGCCAATGCTTTCTGCCATCACACTACGTAAAACAAAACATGTCAACTCTCCAGATATGAGTCCACGCAGCAGTGGCATGGATTCTTCCCACAACTTCTTGAGAACACGTTACAAGCAAAGACGTCCACAACAAATTACAACAAAATGAAAACCTACGGTTTAGCAAAGTTCCCATTTGCTGTAGACACAACTCTTTCATCAGTATTACCTGCAGGAATGAGATGATTCACCCCTCCCTCACAACCATCTCAATGATAGATGTTTTACAATCGTTGTAATACCAAGTAAGGATAACGAAAACGTCAGACAGCACGTCTTTTTTCCTCCATCATTCTTTATAGCCAACACTCGCGTTCCTTCCCGGCGCTTTCTAACAAGGAGACACATTCCTGGGGCCCCCACATTTTACTAGTCACTACCACACAAGTTCTATTTACATGGGTTTTAAGCGTATATCAGTATTCAACTGACGCAATATTTGTAATATAGATTGGAAGGAATAATCTCATAAAATTACCTGCTTAATATAAATGTAGTCTGTACTATGGATTTCTACGATATAATAGGAGGCGTATTCCGAGAGTAAGGTCCGATCGGTCGTGAAATGGAAATCACAGTGAAAATCAAAAGTGTTTTCTTCGCAATAGTTTGCCACATCTTCCAGCAACGTCTCGACATAGCGACAGATCCGTCTGAGACTTCTGTCGTAGCGTTGTACCAACTTTCCAATACCCTCGTCATAGAAGGCAGCAGCCTGATCTCTTCGCCGATTCTCTGCGCTGATCTGCAGTTCGTTGTCAGTAAACGTTAACGTCATAGTCAGTGGTGTCCTCATTGCCCCTGCAGAGTGTGGCCGAGAACTGTCACGAGGAAGGCGATGCATGACAGTTATGTTATGTGGGCTGCATCATATCAGGGAAAATCTCTCACGGGCACTAATGCTTGGCGGGAGACACTGTTTTGTAGACATATTTACGTGCTCATTGTGCGTTCAGAACTGAAAAGACAGACGTGACGCGATCAGCGGACATACTAGAGACGCTGCCCGACACACCTATGCGAAGCTTTATCGGATTTTCACTGTGGTTTCCATTTCACGCCCGATCGGACCTTACTTTCGGATTACGCCTCGTAGTATAACAATCAATGAAGGGTTTCAGGTAACTGATGTGAATGCTCACGTATTTCTCTGTTGATGACTGCTGTTTAGATTAGGTGGACGACGTTCGACGACATTTCCTTGTGCTCCATCTTCTTCAGGAGCCAACACGTTGTGCCTCAGCTGTCTCCTATTATCATTTTGACTATAGTGCTGGTTGGTCCTGCCTCCTATTTACCGTAGGTGGTTGCTGTTGTGTCTATTGACACCTGAGGTTCTATCTCTGTTTGCATGACCTTCTTTGGAATTGTTTCTCTTCTGAGAAGTGTTGTATCGGTGATGAGGCCCACGTCTTCTTTCAATCGTGCTCTGTTCACCCAGCGTGTAATTTAATTCTCACATGCTATTTTTAAGGGATTCAGTACCATTACCTTATTTTCCAATCAATATTTGTTGATGGAGTGGTGGTTGCTCCATACGGCAGAAGCAGATTGCTTCGACATCGCTACGTGGGTCATCGAGTAACTGGTTCTTTTTGACTAGCGCCTCCAACAATTTCACAGGGCCCTTAAATCCAGAGGCGACCAGATCCTTTCTAAACTGATCTCATGTTTTATGTGTTCATGCAGCTTGGTCAACCAGTAGCGCGCCAAGAAGGCATCCCTAATTTCCTTGTACGATGAGCGTGTTGCCGCAATCGTACGCTTTTTCTCCGTGGCATTTCCCTTGACGTGCCCACATACAAAATCTAATTTGCACTCGAATAACAGGTAGTGAGAGGACAAACTGAGAAATGAAGGTGTTCCGGTGTAGGGTAATCCCGTTGTTTCCGTAGTTCTGGAATATTCTGGAGGATATAAAGTGTTCAAAGGCGAACTTGTCGTCCTAATGGTGTTCCTGGCTGACTGTCTGATACTGCTCCGAACTCATGATGCCAGCACATTGCTGAGGTGCTAGTCAGTTCTGAGTAGTGGTGTGTAGCTGCATACAACACTTGTCGTCCTATCGCCTCGTGATACTTCTTCCGTGTCCTCCCGTAATTTGGCAGAAACATTCGCAATTTTGTCTCAACTAACGGTGCATTTCGCGTTCTTCGTATCTGTTTCTTGCTTTATTTCACGACCCTACTCTTTTAACGTCTTGATTGCCGTGTGAGCCTTCTTCGCCTCTCTGACTGCTGTTGCTACTAACTGTCTACCTTCTTCTGCTTCCCTCAAGGCACGCACAGCTGGTGTTCGGGTCTTTTTGCCTTCGTCTATTACTCTTGTTCCCTCTTTACTGCCCTTGCTTCCATTTTCTTTAAGGACGAGAACATATCGTCTCCGGTTTGTTCGTTTGCCACCCTCCTGTTGCGTGAGGATGTGCGAGCATTTGATCGTGAGATTGGTAGGCTAGAGGCATGCTGAAACTTGCTTTGATTTGGGCCTCGCCGTCCGGTCTGTCTTCTAGATCATTCTCGTGTCGTGATGCGACATCATCATTATCCTCGTCTACGCTATCACACCTGTGGTGGGCATCAGCCGTACCTTGGCTCTTTGGCTCTGATCTCCTCAGTTGCATGATCGACTCGCCCATTTCGCAACATTGAGCATCCCTTACATATGAATAGTAAATATCAGGTGCAAAAAAGTGATTAACTTCCTTCAGGATACGCCGTGGAATTGCGTATACGCAAATCTCACAAATAATGTACCTAAAAATTATAATCAGATAGTAGTGCACATTGATGCTCATGTTATAGTTTAATAAGACAAAATATGTCTTGTAGGAACGCAGTGCCTCACAGCCTCCGACCCCTTTTAAAATCAGAGCGGACCTCGTGATTTTATTTCATTATTTACGTCACTGAGTCTCAAAAAATTCTTTATATCCCCAAGAATTTAAGCAACCAAACCGAAATATGTACACAAAAAATTTCGTTTATCGTTAAAATCCCCTCAAGTCTGTTCCTTTTCTTTCGGCGTACACCTCGGCTTGTTCAGCGCCTTCTCTATCCACGTCTATCTGTTCTGACCCTTCACCCATGACCAAATCTTCCAAGTTAACGTCTGCCTCTGCATGCACGAACGCTCTTACGCGCTGGATGTCTGTTTACTCTATATTCACTACTGTGTCAACTTATACTAAAGCTTTCTGTCCGTGAGTCTTACTACGCGTGATCATACACACCGAATACTAATATACACGGTACAAAATTCTCTGCATGACACCATACATGAATAGAGGACGATCACAATGTCCTTCCAAATCACGATGGTAAAAAATGCCGACAGACGACATAGAGACATGGTGCAGAACTCAGGGAAACAAATTTTTTTTTTTTTTTTTAGTCATCTGTCTTGTGACGGGTTTGATGCCGTCCGCCACAAATTCCTCTCCTGTGCCAACGTCTTCATCTCAGAGTTTTTGCCCTCTGCAGCTCCATCTGGTATCATGAAAGTCACTCCCTGATGTCTTAACAGATTTCCTATCATCCTGTCTCTTCACCTTGTCAGTGTTTTCCACATATTCCATTCGTCTCCGATTCTGTGCAGAACCTCCTCAGTCCTTGCCTTAAAATCCACTTAATTTTCGACGTTCGTCTGTAGAATCACATCTCAAATGCTTCAATTCTCTTCTGTTCCGGTTTTTCCAAAGTCCATGTTTCGCTACCATATAATGCTGTGCTCCAAACGTACATTCTCGGGAATTTCTTCCTCAAATTAAGGCCTACATTTGATACTAGTAGACACCTCTTAGCCAGGAATGCCATTTTTGCCAGTGTTAGTCTGCTTTTGATGTCCTCCTTGCTCCGTCCGTCATAGGTTATTTTCCTGTATAGGTAGTAGAATTTCTTAATTTCATTTATTTCGTGACCATCAGTCATGATGTTACGTTTCTCGCTGTTCTAATTATTTCTTTCGTCTCTCTTCAATTTACTCTCAATCCATATTCTGTACTCATTACACTGTTCATTCCATTCAGAAAATGGGTGTTAAATCTTATGGGACTTAACTGCTAAGGTCATCAGTCCCTAACTTACATACTAGCTTGCCCCCATTTTTGTCAGATTATAGTTTACCCCTATTTTTCTCAGACTTATCTAACAGCAGAGCGGACTCATAAAGTTTACCACAGTTGGTCGCAAAATAGAAATAACAAAATGAACCGTACACTTGATCTACTGACTAAGTAAATGATATATAACAAGAGAAAACGTTAGTTTGTCCACAGAATCTCCCAAGGAGTGAAGACTGAGCAGGGTTCGACAAATTATGCAATATCCCTTACGCCTCCATCTTAACAGTAAATTACGTAATGGAATCGATGTCTTGAAATGCCCTAACGTTGAATCGTAAGTTGGGAAATTGCAATAATCCTACTATGTGAATACTCGTTCAGTCGATAGAACAAATTGCTGAATTGAAGGGCACTATGGGCTCCTTCACTCTAAAATGCAAATGGAACGTAAACAGATTATTTGTTACATTAAATTTCTTACATTATTACTATACGAGGTATTGTCATCAATATTTTACGAAAAACAAAGTTAACTGCTGACAATGAGTGACAAGATAGGCAAGTGGAATGATGGTTACCGTATCCTAGCTGCACATTAAATCATTAAACCACTACAACCCAACGATTCATTTAGAAACTACAGTGGTCGATTGAATAACATATCGAACAATATTAAGGCACGGACCGGATTTAGAGAAGCTGTGGCAAGGGTACGCATCCTCTCTACACATTAACCCCCTATCTAGCGAGCCATGCAGCTGTATACTCTCACCAATCTGCTGTGGCAGAAAGTCGGAGGACCGTGGTCGTAGTGGAGAATCAGAATCTCGCTCGTCAGGAGTCGAACACCTCGAAGCGCCACGAGGTCTGGAACCAGCCAACTGTTTCCATACACAGTCAAAACAAGAGTGTCCCTTTTTCTTCCACCAGCTCTCGACACGGCAATTTTCACCAATCTGGGCATAAACACCTATCAGAAACAATGTTACTTTTTTCCGACAACAGGTTGACAATACTACTGCTACTGCTCCTCGGCTCTACAGCCCTTGAAGGGCCTTGGCCTGCATCACAATATCCTACCATTCTATCCGATTCATGGCTTTCCGTCTCCATCTTCTGACACCCAGCTATTTCATGTCTTCTTCAACTCCATCCACCCATCTCTTTCTGGGACCCCCCCCCCCCCCCCCCCACCGCCGTCTGCCTCCAGCCTTGCCATCAAAAATCCGCTTACATGCTGTGTCTTCTCTCATTCTGACCACGTGACCCGCCCACTTCAGTCTTCTTATTTTAATGGTAGTAACAATGTCAGTTTCGTCTAAAAGGTGTTGTAGTTCTGCATTCGCACGAATGCGCCAACATTCTTGCTCATATACTGGGTCATAAATTTTACGTAGCACCTTTCTCTCCCATATGCTGAGGATCCTTTCTTCATTTACAGTCATGGTCCACGTTTCTGCACCATACGTAACAACTGGTCTTATAATTGTTTTGTAAATGAGGATTTTGGATTTACATGATAGAAGCGAACTCGTAAGTATGGGTAATGCGGCAAAGTAGCATCTGTTAGCTGCAGCTATTCTGGCTTTCACCTCACTGCCAATGTCATTTGTGTCAGTGATAGTCGACCCAAGGTACTTGAAGTCTCTCACCCTTTCAAACTTCCTGTCGGTTATCCTGAGATTTGGTAGGTTTTGTTGGTTGGTCATTGCAATGTACTTAGTTTTTTCGATGTTGACTGTCAGACCAAGTTCCCTTGCACTTTTCTCCAGTTGTTGATGGGCTTCGCCTAGCACAGCAGTGCTTCGTGCGAGTAATGCCACGTCGTCAGCATAGGCTAGGTACTGCAGTGAACGATTTAAGAAGGTTCCTCCTTTATTTTACTCTATCTGACTTATGACTTTTCCTAGACGAAGGTTGAATAGCAAAGAGGAGATATTGTCACCCTGTCTAAGTCCCTTCTCCACTTCCACTTCTCTGGAGATTTCGCCCTGTATTTTTACTTTACAGTTGGTTTCGCTGAAGATCATCATAGAAAGTTTTTTCTTAGGTATTCCAGCCTCTTCCATTACACTCTTCAATGCCACTCTTGAGATGCTATGATAGGCTTGTTTAAAGTCGATATAAAGCTGGTGTATGTTAATTCGATGTTTGTAACATTTTTCAAGTACTGGGCGATCAAAAAGTCAGTATAAATTTGAAAACTGAAAAATCACGGAATAATGTATATAGAGAGATACAAATTGAGACACATGCTTGGATTACATGGGGTTTTATTATAACCAAAAAAATACAAAAGTTCCAAAAAGGTCCGACAGATGGCGCTTCATCTGCTCAGAATATCAATAATTAGCATAACAGAGTAAGACAAAGCAAAGATGATGTTCTTTACAAGATATGCTCAATATGTCCACCATCATTCCTCAACAATAGCTGTAGTCGAGGAATAATGTTGTGAGCAGCACTGTAAACCATGTCCGGAGTTATGATGACGCATTGGCGTCGGATATTGTCTTTCAGCATCCCTATAGATGTCGGTCGATCACGATACACTTCGATACACTTGCGACTTCAGGTAACCCCAAAGCCAATAATCGCCCCGACTGACGTCTGGGGACCTGGGAGGCCAAGCATGACGAAAGTGGTGGCTGAGCACACGATCGTCACAAAACGACGCGCATCTGTCGGACATTTTGTGAACTTTTTTTCTTTGTTCTAATAAAACCCCATGTCATTCCAAGCTCATGTGTCAATTTTTACCTCTCTATCTACATTATCTCTCTATCTACATTATTCCGTGGTTTATTTAACGACTTCTCTTCTCCTAGCTGTTCAATTTCTTCCAGTTTTTTCTTCTCTAGTGCTCTTTTCTTCTGTCTGCAGACCCTCTTTGCTATACGGCGCTTTGCATTATATTCACCCAGATTTGCTCGAGTTGTTCTCTGCAATAATTTCATTCGTGCTATATTACGATCCTCAATTCTTCTCATACATTCTTCGTCAAACCAATCTTCCTTTCTTTGAGCCAGTTCATGTCCTAAAACCTCTCCACCTGCCTCGACGATAGCAGTCTTACACCGTTTCCACATTACTTCTATATGTTCATTTGATGTGTCGGTCTCATTCTTAATCTTCTCTTCTATTTACATCTGATATGCCCTCCGTATTTCTTCTACAGCTTGACAATGCCACATGTAATAATGGGATATCATCAGTCACAGGCCAGTCAGAGCACATTTCCCTTGCTAGTTTGTCCTAGAAATTCCCGTATGATATTAGCGTTTCCCGAGGCCAAACAGCAATCTCGGACTTGTACTTTGCCGCCATAAATTGTGGTGTCCCAGCAAGCGCTTGAAACCGTTGCCCTCGGCCGTCTCAAGAGGTGTGTCGTGCCACCGGAAGGTTCTGTGAGCTTCCGCCGGTTGCCACTTGAGACGCGCAAGCCAGCACAAAGCTTTGAATGGCCACGACACAGCTGCCGCATTAGGAGCACTGTACAGGACTAACTTGAACTATGAGGTTCATTCCAATGAAACCTGGTCAGGGGGTCAGCCTTTGCCTTACATGTAAGATGGCACCACGTAACTGCGGGTATAGTGGCGCCATCTATTGGTAGAGAGACTGACGCGTGCGTACCCTTTAATGTTGCATAGTGTGGTTTTACGCCAAAGAGAAGGTGTTCACACAAGTTATCGTCCACTACCGAACATGCAGGTGAGTAAGCATGAACAACGAGGTGTGAATCGATTTTTGGCGGCGGAGGGAGTTGGAGGCCGTGAAATGTATCGGCGGATGAAGGCTGTGTGCCGTGAGTACAGTCTGAGTCGTTTAAGTGTTGTGGAATGGCGCAAACGATTCCTTGAGGGGCGCGAATCACTGGACAACGATGCTCGTCCTCGACGTGCTCATCGTATCATCACACTGGAAATGGTTGCGGAAGTGAATGATTTAGTCTTGGACAACCGCAGAATCATCGCGGACGAGATCCATCGGTTACTAGGGGTTGGAGTGGGCACCGCCCACACCATAATGCATCAACACTTGAACTTCCGGATAACCTGTGCGCAATGGGTTCCCCAGCAACTGACCGCCGAACAGCGCAATACTCGAACGGCGCTGTCGTTGAGTCATTTGCAATTATATCATGAGGGGGAATGCGTCTTTCTGTCGCGTATTGTCACAGGTGACAAAACATGGTGTTACCATCTTGAACCGGAAAGCAAGCGTCAGAGCAAGCAGTGGAAACATGCGACTTCACCATCTCCAAAGAAATCAAAGGCCATGCACACCAGTTCTGGTGAAGTCATGATGTCCTTTGTTGACCACAAGGATCCACTGCTTGTCGAGTTCCTGAAACGGGGAACCACCATCAGTGCCCAGCGTTACCAAGCCACTTCACAGAACTTTAGACGAGCCATCAAGTCGAAACGCCGAGGCATGTTGTCCAATGGCCTTATCCTCCTGCATGATAATGCCTCCCCACACACGGCCAATGCGGTGAAGACAACATTGCAGCAGTTTCGGAGGGAAACACAGGAACATCCACCTTACAGTCCCGACCTTTCACCGTGTGACTTTCATGTATCTGGACCTCTAAAAGAAGCTATTCGCGGACATCAATTCGCAACGGACGACGAAGTGTGTGACTGGGTCCAGGCATGGATCCGACTGCAGCCTACTAGCTTCTTCAACGATAGAATCGACCGGCTAGTGTCACAATGGGGTAAATTTGCCAACAGTTCTGGCGACTCTTTTTGAGTATGTGTACTGTGTATTACTACATTTTTGACTTAATAAAATCGTTACCGTTTCTTTACACTAGTGACAGAGTTTCATTTGAATTTTATAAGAACAATTCCCCGTTGTAAATCAATGTGATGAGAGTTTAAAAAGATGCAACTTAAGTGTCCTATCTATCGACAGTCGTGACATGGGGCACATAAGTTTAGGATAAATGGAAGGAGACAAGCCAGACAGCTTGTAATCTTCCAGTATGAGCTGTCTGTATGCGAGCTCCATTCCAACTGCCTCCCGAAACGTGAATCGCTCGAATATAGGAATATATATATAGAGTGGTCTATTGACAGTGACCGGGTCAAATATCACACGAAATAAGCATCGAACGAAAAAAAAACTACAAAGAACGAAACTTGTCTTGCTTGAAGGGGGAAAACAAATGGCGTTATGGCTGGACCGCTAGATGGCGCTGCCATAGGTCAAACGGATATCAACTGCGTTTTTAAAAACAGGACCCCCATGTTTTATTACATATTCGTGTAGTACGTAAAGAAATATGAATATTTTAGTTGGACCACTGTTTTCGCTTTGTGATAGATGGCGCTGTAATAGTCACAAAAATGTGGCTCACAATTGTAGACGAACAGTTGGTAGCAGGTAGGTTTTTTAAACTAAAATACAGAACGTAGGTACGTTTGAACATTTTATTTCTGAGAACGCATGCTGTTACAGCGTGATTACCTGTAAATACCACATTAATGCAATAAATACTCAAAATGATGTCCGTCAACCTCAACGCATTTGGCAATACGGGTAACAACATTCCTCTCAACAGCGAGTAGTTCGCCTTCCGTAATGTTCGCACATGCATTGATAATGCACTGACGCATGTCGTCAGGCGTTGCCAGTGGATCACGATAGCAACTATCCTTCAACTTTCCCCACAGAAAGAAATCCGGGGACGTCACATACGGTGTACGTGCGGGCCATGCTTCGACGACAGATCCACCTGTCATGAAATATGCAATTCGATACCGCTTCAACCGCACGCGAGCTATGTGCCGGCCATCCATCATATTGGAAGAACATCGCCATTCTGTGATGCAGTGAAACATCTTGTAATAACATCGGTAGAACATTGCGTAGGAAATCAGCATACATTGCACCATTTAGATTGTCGTCGATAAAATGGGGGCCAATTATCCTTCCTCCCATAATGCCGCACCATACATTAACCCGCCAAGGTCGCTGAAGTTCCACTTGTCGCAGCCATCGTGGATTTTCCGTTGCCCAATACTGCATATTATGCCGGTTTACGTTACCGCTGTTGGTGAATGACGCTTCATAGCTAAATAGAACGCGTGCAAAAAATCTGTCATCGTCGCGCAATTTCTCTTGTGCCCAGTGGCAGAACTGTACAGGACGTTCAAAGTCGTCGCCATGCAATTCCTGGTGCATAGAAATATGGTACGGGTGCAATCAATGTTGATGTAGCATTCTCAACACTGTTGTTTTTGAGATTCCCGATTCTCGCGCAATTTGTCTGCTACTGATGTGCGGATTAGCCATGACAGCAGCTAAAACACCTACTTGGGCATCATCATTTGTTGGGGTTCGTGGTTGACGTTTCACATGTGGCTGAGCACTTCCTGTTTCCTTAAATAACGTAACTATCCGGCGAACGGTCCAGACACTTGAGTAATGTCGTCCAGGATACAGAGCAGCATGCATAGCACACGCCCGTTGGGCATTCTGATCGCAATAGCGATACATCAACACGATGTCCACCTTTTCCGCAATGGCGGAATGTTTCGTGATACCACGTACTTATACTTTTGCGACAATTGCAGTTCCATCTATCACAAAGCGAAAAAAGTGGTCCAACTAAAACATTCATATTCCTTTACGTACTACAGGCTTATGTAATAAAAAATGGGGGTTCTCATTTTAAAAAAAAACACAGTTCACATCCGTTTGAGCTATGGCAGAGCCATCTAACGGGCCAGCCATAACTCCATCTGGTTTCCCCCTTCTAGCTAGACGAGTTTCGTTGTTTGTAGTTTTTTTGTTTGATGCTAATTTCGTGAGATATTTGACCCGGTCACTATCAATGGACCACCCTGTATATAGTCTTACATAGACATATTATACATGAATTGCCGGCTGCAGTGACCGAAAGGTTCTTGGCGCTACAGTTCTTGGCCGGTCGCAGGTTCGAATCCTGCCTCGGGCATGGATGTGTGTGATGTCCTTAGGTTAGTGGTTCTAAGTTCTAGGGGACTGATGACCTCGGAAGTTAAGTCCCATAGTGCTCAGAGCCATTTGAATCATATACATGAATTAGGACGTAAATTTCATTTTCTTTTCAGTGCTGGGTTAGGTTTTGTGTAACTATAATAGATTTCTCACAAACAGTGTTTCTGCTCATATGTACGCAATTTTGCTTCATTATATCACTAATAAATATTGAACAGTAAAGCTAAGTCATACATCTCTAATTACCTCCGTTTACTAACGCTGTCACTATTTCAAGTTTTATTTTCTAAAATATACAATTGTTCATGGACAGAAAATACATTCCCAACTGTAATTTGAAATACGATATATGCACAGAAAATCTATTAGTAATGTTCACTGAGCTCTATCCATTGATGTTGTTTGTCTGAGTCGCGTAATGTGTTAGTGAATAAATATATTATAAAGATAACTTTCTATTCAAAACATTTAACATTTTATAATCTTTAAAGTAAATCTCCGAGCGAGGTCGTGTCTTTAGCACTCTTCTAATTTTTTACTTTAAATTCATGTGACTGGTTTCTCTGTCACTAGTTTCTTTAGTTTTTATTTAGAGTTTCCCTAGCCCATGGCAGCTACCTTCACTGGACAACTCAAACCGTCGCGTTTTCCTCACTGCGTGTTGTGAGAGCCCGGCTAGCTGACCTGCAGTCAGGATTTCTCATACTTCGAGCTCCATCGTTCATTGTGCATCAAAAGTGCTACCACCTGACCACGCCACAAAGCTCGTCTTGCCTTGCATGGCCCACAGCTATCAAACTGCGCTACCAGTGTTATAATAAGACGCCCGTACATCGCCGTTTCTGCTGTTAAAATTTTTCATAGGCAATTTTGCGATCTACCGTTCAAGGTGTTTAGCATTGCTAATGACATTATGGTGATCGTATGTAGGCGGAAGCATAAGCGGCCAAGGACAGTACTAGCTAGGGCATAACCACCTATGGTGAGCCAACATACACTCACAAGCGACAACATCGACAAGCCCCTACAGATCAGCAGCATTGACTGTATATGCCAGCTGCTATTAAAGCCAACCAACAGGCTACAGCAGGGAAGCCGACCAGCTCGCTCACTACCGCACAAACAAACCGCCAACACTACCCTACACTGTGAATCCGATATGTGACCTATCGGACATTAAAAGATGACAAACCCAACTGTTACAGCCATGCTGATGCTGATCGAGAAACCAAGGCCGGTACTCAGCTGCAGCCGCCGAGTAACACCGCTGCACAACGTCAAAGTTATGCGCCAGCATGTTACCCACCATTAATAAAGCCTATCCTTGCCCGACCTGTCGAAGGCAACAAAAAAAAAAAAAAAAACGCTACTAACTAATACAACCCGACCCAACTATCGCAGAGGTTTTTTGCCTTGACTCGTGCCTTGGCACTTTTTTTTCCTCTGCTCTTCAAACCGCTACACTTCTTTCAACTTTCGACCAAATCCATCTCCAGATGAGCGCCTACTAAAGGTTAATCATAACCAGACGTACGCAAACATCGCAGTACCCATGTACTGCGAGACCTCACTTAGTGAAAACTAACCAATATGCAGAGATGGCAGTAGACTTTCTGCGTTGGCCATCATGCCGGTGTGGGCGTGGAGAGGCTCCATCCAATTACTAAAAAATAAAAGAAATAAAAGTGATACACTCGTAATATTTTGTTTTAAGGGGTTGGCTGCTAGATTCTCATGTTAATTCACGCTAGCTGTAGAACATTTGTTCAACACTGAATAATTATTGTAGGAATGGATGCTTAATCGAGCAATTACAATCTGCACTAGGTAACGAGGCTTCATGTTTGTTTTGTTAACAGCAATAAACAAATAAATTTTAATAAACAGACAAGTTCATAGTGACGGTTTTGGACAAAGATCTCAATTTGATCTGTATCTAAAGCACAATCAGTAACATCCTTTCATCATTATCAACGATAGCGACTCAACGAATGGAATTTCGATTGCGTTTGCTGAGTGTACAATAGCAGCCGCGTAGGCAATTGCCTGATGGGATCACTTTTCGTAATATCCAGGAATAAGTGTAACAGATGGTATTTATGTCCACACAAAGCAGCTATCATTGTGCGACAGACATCAATACGAAGACTGGTTCCATGCATCTCTACACCCTTGTCTACCCTTCACAGATGTTTAAACAGCTGCATAACGTTTTAACCTCATATCCATTAGATCATGCTAATTTATCCAAGATTTGGCGTCATTTTACAGTTTTTATACTTTCCTTTGCCTTCCCCCTCCGCTCTCGGCTCATTTCCCTTCATCGCAAAATTAACTACTTTCACGAAGTGACCTACCAACATAATGCTTATTTTTGTCAAGCGTGTGCTCCCTGCCGCCGTTGGATAAGCAGCTGCAGCAGCAAGTCGTACACTCCTAGCTCACTCATTTGTTACATAGTTTAATTCTTAATTTCTTTGCGTGTTTTTGGTACTTGCATTGTTTAATTCATAAATTTCGGGCGTATTATAGTATTTGAGAGTTGTAGCATCGCGTTTTAGTACCTGTATAGTGTAAAATCGCGTAGTCTCCTTCCGCCGCCGAGCAGTGTGTCAGCAGTGCGCAAGTAGCAGCATTACTGTATTTACTAGGCAATCTTGTATTTTAATAACAGTTTAAATTTTGTGTCGATTTGTTTGCACTCTCTGTAGATTAGTTCAGACGTTCTTTGCACAACAGTTTTTAGCATGGATAGGGACTGCAACTGCTGTGTTCGGATGCAGGCTGAGTTGGCATCCCTTCGCTCCCAGCTTCAGGCAGTGTTGGCATCGTCGACAGGACTGACTGCGGACCTTTGGCACACAGCCGAGTGGAGGGTCTGAATCAGAGGCTGAGACGGTTCTGCGACCGTGTGGGCTGCAGATTCCTTGACTTGCGCCATAGGGTGGTGGGGTTTCGGGTTCCGCTGGATAGGTCAGGAGTCCACTACACGCAACAAGCGGCTACAAGGGTAGCAGGGGTTGTGTGGCGTGGGCTGGGCGGTTTTTTTAGGTTAGATGGCCTCGGGCAAGTACAGAAAGGGCAACAGCCTCAAAGGGTGCGGGGCAAAATCAGGACATGCGGGAACCAAGCAGCAATCGGTATTGTAATTGTAAACTGTCGAAGCTGCGTTGGTAAAGTACTGGAACTTCAAGCGCTGATAGAAAGCACCGAAGCTGAAATCATTATAGGTACAGAAAGCTGGCTGAAGCCAGAGATAAATTCTGCCGAAATTTTTACAAAGATACATACGGTGTTCAGAAAGGATAGGTTGCATGCAACCGGTGGTGGAGTGTTCGTCGCTGTTAGTATTAGTTTATCCTGTAGAGAAGTAGAAGTGGATAGTTCCTGTGAATTATTATGGGTGGAGGTTACACTCAACAACCGAGCTAGGTTAATAATTGCCTCCTTTTACCGACCTCCCGACTCAGCAGCATTAGTGGCAGAACAACTGAGAGAAAATTTGGATTACATTTCACATAAATTTTCTCAGCATGTTATAGTCTAAGGTGGAGATTTCAATTATTTCAATTTACCAGATATAGACTGGGACACACAGATTTTTAGGACGGGTGGTAGGGACAGAACATCGAGTGACATTATACTGAGTGCACTATCCGAAAATTACCTCGAGCAATTAAACAGAGAACCGACTCGTGAAGGTAACATCTTGGACCTACTGATAACAAACAGGCCCCAAACTTTTCGACTCTGTACGTGCAGAACAGGGAATCAGTGATCATAAGGCCGTTGCAGCATCCCTGAATATGGAAGTTAATAGGAATATAAAAAAGAGAGGAAGGTTTGTCTGTTTAGCAAGAGTAATAGAAGGCAGATTTCAGACTACCTAACAGATCAAAACGAAAATTTCTGTTCCGACACTGACAATGTTGAGTGTTTATGGAAAAAGTTCAAGGCAATCGTAAAATGCGTTTTAGACAGGTACGTGTCCAGTAAAATTGTGAGGGACGGGAAAAACCCACCGTGGTACAACAACAAAGTTAGGAAACTACTGCGAAAGCAAAGAGAGCTTCACTCCGAGTTTAAACGCAGCCAAAACCCCTCAGACAAACAGAAGCTAAACTATATCAAAGTTTGCGTAAGGAGGGCTAAGCCTGAAGCGTTCAGTGAATTCGAAAGTAAAATTCTATGTACCGACTTGACAGAAAATCCTAGGAAGTTCTGGTCTTACGTTAAATCAATAAGTGGCTTGAAACAGCATATCCAGACACTCCGGGATGATGATGGCATTGAAACAGAGGATGACACGCGTAAAGCTGAAATACTAAACACCTTTTTCCAAAGCTGTTTCACAGAGGAAGACCGCACTGCAGTTCCTTCTCTAAATCCTCGCACAAACGAAAAAATGGCTGACATCGAAATAAGTGTACAAGGAATAGAAAAGCAACTGGAATCACTCAACAGAGGAAAGTCCACTGGACCTGACGGGATACCAATTCGATTCTACACATAGTACGCGAAATAACTTGACCCCTTTCTAACAGCCGTGTACCGCAAGTCTCTACAGGAACGGAAGGTTCCAAATGATTGGAAAAGAGCACAGGTAGTCCCAGTCTTCAAGAAGGGTCGTCGAGCACATGCACAAAACTATAGACCTATATCTCTGACGTCGATCTGTTGTAGAATTTTAGAACATCTTTTTTGCTCGAGTATCATGTCGTTTTTGGAAACCCAGAATCTACTCTGTAGGAATCAACATGGATTTCGGAAACAACGGTCGTGTGAGACCCAACTCGCTGTATTTGTTCATGAGACCCAGAAAATATTAGATACGGGCTCCCAGGTAGGTGCTATTTTTCTTGACTTCCGGAAGGCGTTCGATACGGTTCCGCACTGTCGCCTGATAAACAAAGTAAGAGCCTACGGAATATCAGACCAGCTGTGTGGCTGGATTGAAGAGTTTTTAGCAAACAGAACACAGCATGTTGTTCTCAATGGAGAGACGTCTACAGACGTTAAAGTAACCTCTGGCGTGCCACAGGGGAGTGTTATGGGACCATTGCTTTTCACAATACATATAAATGACCTAGTAGATAGTGTCGGAAGTTCCATGCGGCTTTTCGCGGATCATGCTGTAGTATACAGAGAAGTTGCAGCATTAGAAAATTGTAACGAAATGCAGGAAGATCTGCAGCGGATTGGCACTTGGTGTAGGGAGTGGCAACTGACCCTTAACATAGACACATTTAATGTATTGCGAATACATAGAAAGAAGGATCCTTTATTGTATGATTATATGATAGCGGAACAAACACTGGTAGCAGTTATTTCTGTAAAATATCTGGGAGTATGCGTTCCAACGATTTGAAGTGGAATCATCATATAAAATTAATTGTTGGTAAGGCGGGTACCAGGTTGAGATTCATTGGGAGAGTCCTTAGAAAATGTAGTCCATCAACAAAGGAGTTGGCTTACAAAACACTCGTTCGACCTATACTTGAGTATTGCTCATCAGTGTGGGATCCGTACCAGATCGGGTTGACGGAGGAGATAGAGAAGATCCAAAGAAGAGCGGCGCGTTTCGTCACAGGGTTGGTTGGTAAACGTGATAGCGTTACGGAGGTGTTTAACAAACTCAAGTGGCAGACTCTGCAAAAGAGCGCTCTGCATTGCGGTGTAGCTTGCTCGCCAGGTTTCGAGAGGGTGCGCTTCTGGATGAGGTATCGAATATATTTCTTCCCCCTACTTATACCTCCCGAGGACATCACGAATGTAAAATCAGAGAGATTCGAGCGCGCACGGAGGCTTTCAGACAGTCGTTCTTCCTGCGAACCATACGCGACTGGAACAGGAAAGGGAGGTAATGACAGTGGCACGTAAAGTGTCCTCCGCCACACACCGTTGGGTGGCTTGTGGAGTATGGGTGTAGATGTAGATGTAGATGTTTGAGCTCTTTCCTATCCCATTCTATTCAGTACCACTTCATTAGTTACCCGATCTCCTTACCTAACCTTCAGCATTCTTCCGTACTGCGGTATTTAAGGAAACTTCCATTCTCCTCTTGTCTGTTTCGTTTTTGGCCTACGTTTCACTTCCTTGTGAAGCTAAATACTTTCATAAAAGACTTTCTAACACTTAAATTTGTGTTAGATGTTAACTTATTCCTCTTTCTCAGAAAAACGTTTTGTACATCTATATCTACATCTACAGCTGTACGCCACAAGCCACCTTACGGTGTCTGACGGAGGGTACATTGTGTATTAGTGTAACTTCCCGCTTTCCTATTAAAGTCGAGCATGATTCGTGGGAAGAACAACAGCTGGTAAGCCTCCGTGTGGGTTCGAATCTCTCTAATTTTATCTTCTTGGTCTTTTCGCGAGATAGACGTTGGAGGAAGCAATATATTGGTTGACTCTTCTAGGAGTGTACGCTATCGAAACTTAAACAGTACACTATAACGTGATGCAGGAGGCGTCTGGCAACAACTCTCACTCGAGTTGGCTCAGCATCTCCGTGACGCTTTCGCACTTACTACAAGAATCTGTAACGAAACTTGGTACTCTTATTAGGACAGTACTGGCCGAACTGGTGTTTTTAAAGCTACTTCCATGTTAGACTAAAGTTCCTGAGGTTCCTTCCAGTCATAATGTCTGCTATCTGCCTTACTCGTAATAATGCAGTCGCACCGTACGCATATTCCTAGATACACACTAAAGCAAAAAAAGACGCAGCACGATTAATTATCAGAATGGGAAGGAAATCGGTAGATGTGATGTACATGTACAGACAAATCATTACAATTTCAGAAAAGTGGATGATTTAACGCGTCGGTCCACCTCTGTTCCTTATTCAAGCAGTTAATTGTCTTAGTATTAATTGACGGAGTTGCTGGATGACCTCCTGATGGATATCGTGCCAAATTCTGTCCAGTTGTCGCGTTAGATCGTCAAAATCGCGAGCTGGTAGGATGGCGCTGCCCATAATTCTCCAAACGTTATCAACTGGGGAGAGATCCGGCAACCTTTCTGGCCGAGGTAGGATTTGTCAAGCACGAAGATAAGCAGTAGAAAATCGCGGTGTGCGGGCGGGCATTCTACTGCTGAAGTGTAATCCTAGGATGGACTGCCACGAAGGGCAACAAAACGAGGGCGTAGAATACTGTCGACGTACCGGTATTTTAATGAAAAAAATAACCCTGTTTTTACTTGTGGTAATAAAAATTCACTTACACAGCATTAAGCACATTTAAAATTACGTGAACTTTAGCAACCCTCTCATGCTGATAAATTCAAACCAACCGATTAATAACATCTATGACTTTGAAAATTATTTAAATTAAATTTTTTTACGCATTTCGGCCTTGGCACACATTTTCTAAATACAGTGGGTTTTTAAATATTTATTGAATTCTTTCTCGGCTATGGAACACAAGACTGTCTCTGTTAGCATAAAATGGTTAAATATTGCCAAGCCGACCTGCACGTTTAATCATCATTGATAAAACACACTTCACTATACGTTTAAGTTATTTGCTTTAGAAATTGAAAGAACCAACAGGTTAACAACTTCAACGTTAATTATCCGCCTATGAATGCACAAATGTAAAACTAGTAATAAATTCAGTCAGCCTCAGGATCGCTGTAAAAGAAAAATATTTCGTAATTCACTGCTAATTTTACCTGCTCCCGATTTACGGGTTTGGATAATTTTATAGCGGAACAATTTTTTAAATGTGCCGCCGCTGCAAATCGTTCGGTCGCGGCGCAGCCCAGCAACACCAACGATAATGGCTAAAAGTGCTCAAAATTCTTTAAATAAATATTGTAGATGACATGGGCAAGCTAATTTACATTAGTAATACACAATTTTGATAAATTACAATGTATTTAGACCACAACAATTATTAAAATTACACACCTTTATAATTTCTCCTCTAATGGCGGCTAAAGACAGATACAGACAAAAAAGTCTACTCATGCATATAAAGCTACGTCACAGGTTCCTCTCTCTCTCAGCTCTCGAGGAAGACGACAAAGAATGCACATTATGTAGGGCTATTTATACTATTGCTGATTATTAATATCTCTTTGTAATCTTACAACATTATTTTCCTCTGTGGCTATATTTTACATTTTTTCATCGCAGATATTAACATATTTCGTAATTACATTATGAGTATAGAAATATTACAATCATAAATTCATCGAGAATATTATTACAGAAAATATTACAATAATAACCAACGTCCTTTATACAAAATTAAATAATATTTTTTGTTAAACAATTACAGTACATACGAATTGCTTCATAGCGACGTACATAGTACAATTAAACGTCATTTCAGTTTATCAACAGAGTGTGTGCTGCGAGGGAACGTTACATTGCCCCCTGGCAGCATTTGGCAAAGAGTTTCTATAGTTTGACACAATGGTGCCAGTAAAGTTCTTTACAATTCTGTTTTTTTTTTTTTTTTTATGGAATGGCTCATTTAATTAGTGCCAGGGTTATACATGTTCATGGCTCCCCCATTTGGGCGAAGGCAGACAGGAAAGGTGGGCGAAACTATGCCGGAGCCCACCCATCCCAGCTGGTTCATGATTAATCTTATCTCTTTAACAGTAATTGTTTTGAAATGATTTAGCAATTTGTCATCAACGGTTACATAATATCACAGTCACATACAGTTCAACGAAAGTGTGTCATGTGAGTTTAACAACTCGTAATTATCATTTTGCGATATACTGCAAGGTCACTTGTCCTAGGATAAATCACTTAGTTTTTTGAAATCATTTAGTACAACGTCACTTTCATAATGTTCTCACTACCTACGTGTTACAAATCCATCTCCTGCACTTGTTAGTGTTCATTTTCTCTCGTCAATTTACGGGTATACATAATAGTGTTCAATGTTTGTCAAAAATCGAGTTCATTGACATGTTATACAGTTTGTGTAAATATTTTGGAATATGTCAATAATTCTGTAGCTGGTGAGCGGTGCGGAGTGATTCTTGAGCGGCGCTCGGCGCGGCGCGTCGGCTCCGTGTAGGTCACCGCCCCCGGTGTTGACAGCTACGGCGAGGACCGGCGTGTGGCTGTCTGGTCTGCTGCGGGTTGCTGCGGCCGCTGTATGGCTGAAGTAGCCGGATGCGCGTTGTATATCAGCTCGCCCGTGTGACATCTTCTTGCAGTGCTCCAGCAAACATGCAACAAGTTCACAAACAGTGTACTATCCTTATGGGCATTTTTCCTGCTGTGGAAAAGAACGCACACAGTTATTGGCAGTTATTATTCAGTAGGCCTTCACTAGTCTGGTTTGCACAATGTTTCGTTGTCACAGTAACGCGTTTTATTGACACACAATATTTTTTCACCATGTCATGACGTGTCATTAGTCACAAGCAAGTTTTCGCCTTAGAACAAAATGTATCTCTGTAGACAATGCGCTTTCCTGGCGTCCCTTGAAACACAAAGATTTTTTTTTGTACACACGCACAGTACAAGTTATAGTTTGACACTAGCTTGGTCCACCGTCTATTATCCGCTCACTGTTCGTGTCGTGTTAGTTCCTTGTCCACTTGCACACACTGCGACGATACAGTTTCTTATTGCTTGTTCAAAACAACCTCGTGACGTATTGCTGCAGTTTTGACAGTCACTGTCTGTCTCTGCCACACAATACTGCACTTTTGTTAAAGTTTTTTCAGTTACAATGTCTGTTGTGCAATTTTTTGTAACAGCACATTCGTAACTTCTTTGTTCGCTCTTTACCAAGGTGTGTGACAATTGCGTACATGGTAACAAATATTAAAATTTCGTATTAGTTTGCCCAAAAATCATCTATATTTATGTTCGAGTAGATTTTATTTGTGGATTCCAGCCGGATTCAGGCATAATGTTCAATAACTCCTTTGAAATTATGTCTCACTTTATTTGCAAGGTCCTTCGTAACTACAGGGTAGTCTCTGTAGGCTAAAATTGACTTGGACTGTATCAGGCTAGCTCTTTTTACTGATTCGATCTGCCCATGCTTCAATTGAAGCTTCTTTGTGCGTAACTTTTCGTTACTTAAATTTGCAATAAGTTTGCCTCCCATGGTGCCCTCGGGTCGCTACTGGGTGCATTACTCTCTTTGATAATACTGATATGAAAATAAAGTTCTCAGGGTCTCATATTATTAATATTATTCTGGGTTCGAACCTGTCAATCTGACAACTACACACACACACACACACACACACACACACACACACACACATATATATATATATATATATATATATATATATATATATATATATATATCAAGAAATATTTCAAGTTTGACACACACATAGAATATCATGCAGTACACAAACTAATCACTACTAAAATTTTCCCCCTGACTGATCTCTGTCACAATTTAACACTACAAATAATTGCACTAATCAGCTTATCTGTGCAGACATTTACAGCATGTTTAGCCTAACGCTAATTAAAAAGAAGACATAACACAAATAATAATAAACAAAAGAGGAAGTCAATCATATTCTTTTAACTAAATACTTCCACACTAGTACATTATCTCTACAGATCACACATCATTAATGTTCATTCATTTCCAAAAGAATGGTGTACCTTTTTACACATAACACATAGGACTATTAGTCATTTATTGTAGGAATATTTTCACATCCTTATTCGGATACAGTCCCCGTACTCTCCCTGATTGGGGATCTGCTAAGAGATAGCTACACTCATGTGGCACACTTACTATTCTAAAAGGTCCATTGTACACCAATTGCCACTTGGTTCTCTGTTTCAAGGGTGCCGAGGACTTAGGATGATTGCGTAAGTCCCCAACACTAAGTTTTTGATTATTCGTCACATGTAGATTATATTCTTCTTTCCTTTTCTGAGCGCACCTGGTATGGTAGCACCCTGCTTTCCTTATCCTCTCTTCCTTAGGTTCAGGAATGACTGGGACCTTAGGCAAAGGTGCCAGCCACTCATTCAGTACTCTATTGTTATTCATTATAATCTCGGTTTGGTGGATACCCCGTAGAGGCATGCGGGGTTGCGTTGTGAATTTCCAAAAATTTAGATATCAGATCTGGCCATCTTATGTGCTTATATGCGATATATAACCTGAAAAATTTATTTAACTTTCCAACTGTTCTTTCTACTAAACTTTCCTGTGGATGAAAACTGGATATTAATATGTGCTTTATGCCTTGTTCATGTAAATACTTCTTCCAGGTATGACCTGTAAAATAGGAAGCATTATCTGATATTATCGCTTCAGGCCTACCCACCTGTGTAAAATATTCTTTCCCTAATCATTTAACTATTCCAGGGGCGGTGGCTGATTTAAGGCAGTATATTTTTAAGTATTTAGAGAAAATGTCATATACTGCTAAAATATACTTTAATCCATCCCCGGCTCGAGGGAAGGGTCCTGCTATGTCTATAGATACTAACTGAAGTGGCACTATAGGGTGCAGTTCAAACCTTGTGGATTTTTTTGAAACTCAGCTTTTTGGCACAGAGGACAAGTCCTGATAATGGTGCGAGTCTGCTGGCTTATTCCCTTAAAGTAACAGTATCTGGATAAAAACCTTATTGTTTTGCCTATCCCAACGTGACACCATGCTAAGTGCGTGTGCCACACTACAGCCTGTTGCGGTATACACACGAATCCATTGTCATTTGACACACCTGTTTTATAATACAGAATATTATCTACTATTTTGAAGCTCTGCACACTTTTAAGATTGGTACCTTCTTTAATTTTGCTAATGACATCTCGCCAAATCGGATCAGTTTCCTGCAATGTAGACATATTCTTACACATATGTAAAAAGTCCCTCCTATGTACCTTATCTTGTACTAAGAGTATTCGATGTTCCTCCGATTGTTCCAAAATCTTTGACACTGAGGATAGCCCTAGTGGGAGCCTCGACAAGGCGTCAGCTACAACATTATCTTGTCCTTTTATGTACATAATCTTAATTTTATATTCCTGCAATGCTAACCTTCATCTTAGCAAGCGGGTATGGTATAATTTGCAAGACATTAAATAGCTCAGAGCCTGGTGGTCACTGAATACTTTGATTTCTTTGCCATGGATGTAATATTTGAATTTCTTTACCGCCCAAACCACTGCAAGAGGCTCTGACTCGGTAACGGAATATGCTCTCTCACAGCTGTTTAGTGTGCGGCTGGCAAAACCGATTATATTGATTGTTCTGTGGTCGTTGCTCCTGTCCCACTGAATCAAACAAGCTCCCAGACCGTATGAACAAGAATCTGTCGCTACGCAAAAATCTTTTATCATGTCTGGGTTTCGCAGTATGTCTGCATTCACCAAGGCGTTTTTGATACCGCCAAATGTTGACATTCTTCTGTCCACACCCGGTGCGCATTTTTACGCAACAGGCAATTGGGTTGGAACAAACCGTCTAAAAAAGGAAGCAAGACCTATAAACGCTTTGAGTTGTCTCTTAGTTCTCGGGCTCGGAAACCCACGAATTGCGTCAGGTTTTTTGCTGTCAGGTATGATGCCTTGTGGTGTTATTATGTGACCTAGAAATTTAATCTGATTACGTCCAGATTTGGATTTCACAAGATTCGCTGTTACTCCTGCTTGCTTAAACTTTTCTAAGACTCTACCCAGTAGTTCTACGTGCTCCTCCCAGGTGGCAGTAGCAATCACCAGACCGTCTACATACACTGTTACCCTTTGCAGCAAATCCGGACCCAAAACCGCGTCGAGGGCTGTTATGAAAAGTCCTGCACTTAAATTTAGGCCAAAACGTAGTACCCTAAATTGGTAGCTCTTTCGCCCAAATATAAATGCAGTATATTTCCTCGATTCGGGTGTGAGCAGGATTTGCCAGAATGAACTTTTCATATCAACAGATGTCAAATACTGCACTCCATGGAATTTTTGAATTTGCTCATCTAAGTTTTTCGGATGAGTCCTGACACGTACAATAATTTCGTTTATGTCTTTTGCATCTAATACTAACCGTACCTGTGCGTCTGCTTTTGTCACCGCCACCAAAGTACTACTATAAGGGGACAAAAATGGTTCTATTATTCCCCACTCGCTCATCTTTCTAATTTCTTTAGCTTCTATTTCCTTCTTGGACCAAGGAATGGAGTATGAGGCTCGACAGTAGGTTTTGTGAGGCTCCACCTCGATATTGCATTGATATCCCTTAACAATTCCTGGTCGTTCTGGAAATACATCTGCATAGTCAGATAATAACTGTACCAAATGCTGCTGTTGCATTGAGTTCAAATTTTCCGACTGTGATACTTTGTTCACAAGTGCGTTCACATTTGCTTTTAATTGATCCCCTTGTACGTCTGGATAATAGAGATTTTTTCCTAGAGAATGATTGTCTAAATGTAGTATCCACTGATTCCTACATTTTATATTAATAGCATTACAATTACGCACAGGTACCTCTTCAGACCTGAGCATGGACAATTCTATCCTCCTACTCGTGTTCATCAAACTTAATTTTCCCCGAGAAAGGTTGATTACTGCGTCTCTTTCCCTCAAAAAATCTACCCCCAAAATGCAGCCTACCTTTAAACCCTTTACTACCAGGAACGAACACGCTATGGCTTCTTCCCCTATATACATCTCTACCCACACTTGGAGTTTAATTATTTGTCGCTGTGCACTGATGGCTCCAGTGACTTTGCAATTGTTCACAGGGAAAGTCAGCATACGCTTTTCTTTCCCCAGTACTCTAAATAAGTCCATACTCATGACACTGACATCAGTACCTTTATCTACTATTGCTTGCACATTAATATTGTTAATTTTGATCTCTATTATCGCTTGTACTTTGTCTTTGTGCTCCTTTATGCACGTGGGTGGTTCAGTTATTAATTCATGTCCCATCTGTACCCCGTCATTATACCTGAGGATACAGATTTCCGTTGTTTTGTTCTGTGTCGGGCTGCTCTCACTCCAAACCTCAGCCGACGATGGAGAGCGTATATCGGATGAATCTAGTTTGTTGGATTATTGCTGGTGGATGGGTATGGCTGCTCTGTGTCGCTGACCTCCACTATGTGTAGGTTGTGTTGCGTCGGCCGCCACGGTTGCGCAATTGGCGCATTTTGTGGTGGCGGTCGGTTATTGTCATATCTTTCACTGTTTTGCCGGTCCGGACTGGGCCTCTAGTTCTGTGGCCAAGTTCGGTTTGCATCGTTATAGGTATTGATGTTCCACGGCCCCCTGGCATTTTTCCATCTACTGTTGCTTGGTGGGCCTGTTTCATATCGGCCATCGAACCTCCTTTTCCGGTCATTGTTCACCGGCGGACTATTGCCGTTCCGGTCTCTACCTCTATCCCCGTTTTGTACATAATCTTGTCTCCTATTGTTACCTCCGCCGTTTCCATTATTTGGTGGAGGCGTGTTATTTCGACCATTTCTGTAACCGTTTCCATTACTTCTCGCCTATTCAGAGGCTGCCTTAACCGCCTTCTGAATCAGGTCAATTGAGTCCAGAACAGACAAGAAATTTTACATCTCGTTCTCAGGTACGTGTATAAGTTTTTCCTTTACGTGTATCGGCAAGTGTGATTTCAAAAGTCTGATCAAATCCCGGGATGAAATATGCTCGTCCCAGTAACGGGTCTTACTAATGTATTTCTCAAAATATTTTCGCAAATTGCCTAATCGTGGAGAATACGCCTCTGGATTATATACCTCTTTCCACAATCGCTCCTGAATACATGTTGACCAATATTTGGCCAAGAACGCCTTTTCAAATTGCTCATATGTGTCGCAACTACCAGCTGCTTCGGTTGCCCATAATGCGGCATCTCCTTGTATGTGAGACATAACGTACTGTATTTTCTGTGTATGACTCCAAACACTAAGCAAAATGTTTCTAAATCCCTTGATAAATACTACAGGGTGAACAGATTTCTTCTACGTTGTAAAGATCTGAAACTGTCGGTTTTTAATCATGCTTTATTCAATCACTATTTTGGAGTGACATTTGTTTGTTTCGCTAACATTGGTTGCCCGTTCTGTCTATTAGTCGTAATTTTTCACTGCTCTATTTAAATGCCTATCATTGTTGAATCTGGTTGGTGTCACAAACGCCTTGCGACGTCGTGCAACAAGCTGTTTTCCAGCTCCGCAAGACGACGGTTGACATTCCGCTGCCACAGCGTGCACCGCCCTTCTTAGGTCCTGCACTTCCGCACTCGAGCCCAAGTCTTTGGCCTCAATCGCGGCGTGCACCTTCTCGTCTATTGCTTGATTAAGGTCGGTGTCTTTTGCCTCTAACCAGTTCGTAAATTCCTTTTCAATCTTGTTCGCCTGTTCGGACATTTTCTGCTCTATTGTTTGACTTGTGTCAATTTCTAATTTTTCCATCCTGTTAGCCAGTACACTGATTTCATCTACCTGGATATTATCTACTCCTTCGTTCAGTTCTTGCACCGCTTTGGGTATGGTTTCATAGTTTTGTCTCAAACTAACAATCCCGCTTTGCATAGCTTCCAAAGATTGCATTAACTGCAAGTCTCTCTCATGCTGGCATCGATCACGCTGTGCTTGTTTAGCATCACGCTCCGTTTCTCGTTCTGCATGCATAGCATCACGTTCCTTATCGTGTTCTGCTTGCTTACGTGCAAATTCAGCTACCAATATCTGGTCACGCTCTGCTTGTTCATGCACAAACGTAGCTTGGAAATTGAGCATGCGCTCGAACATAACTCTTAATGATTGGACTTCTGACACCTCACCACTCTCTGGTCCGTGTCTAGTGCGTGTGGGTGGCACAATATTTCTACTTTCAACTGAATCACTGGCTAGCAGTGGCAACATTTCTTGCCCTTCTGCCCCAAAATTCTCACATTGTACTTCCTGAACTACGCCAGTAACAATACTTTGTGGCCCACTTTCTAACTCGGTATCACTGCTTGCTAACTCTTGTTCATTATCCATGTTTATATTTTTCTGACTACGCAATCTAACCATAGTCAACAAAACAAACAAAATCTGAACTAAATGTCCTAACACTAAGGTTTCACTGACATAATCACACAAGAAATGGTCATTTGTTGAAACACACTTATTATATACTACGATGACTAACTACTTAAATGTCCTGTTATTTAAAAAAAACTAACAACAAGCACACCACTAATGATCCGAGAACACCGCACTGAGGCTACTTTACTACCCATAGGACAACTAAACTGTAGCTTTACCTTTTGGTGATCTATCTTGGGTGCAGATGCCCCCTGGTATTGTGGTACGTAATTAATTTTTTGTTATAATGAGCTCTCTTCTTCAGCTTGGTTCTGGGTATATAGTATTCTCATGCAAAAAATCATATACAGGTATTACCACACAATATTGGTTAGGCAATACATACAATACATGAAAAAATTATTAATTGTTCTCCAACAAAGTTCGGCTACAATAATTCCCTAATTATCTCATGGGTATTTTGTGACCACTGCTTATTCGTCGCCCCACGTTGGGCGCCAGTTTAATATATATAAAATGAATGGATGAAAATGGGGAAAGAAGAAATGGCTTTAAATATTTTTGTTATTTACTCTTCCAGTACGAACTTTGTTGTAGAACCCCTTTTTACGTGTGGTAATAAAAATTCATTTACACAGAATTAAGTACATTTAAAATTACGTGAACTTTAGCAACCCTCTCATGCTGATAAATTCAAACTAACTGATTAATAACATTTATGACTCTGAAAATTATTTAATTTAAATTATTTTACGCATTTCGGCCTTGGTACACATTTTCTAAATGCAGTGGGTTATTAAATATTTACTGAATTCTTTCCCGGCGTTAGCTATGGAACACAAGACTGTCTCTGTTAGCATAAAATGGTTAAATATTACCAAGCCGACCTGCACGTTTAATCATCATTGACAAAACACACTTCACTATACGTTTAAGTTATTTTCTTTAGAAATTGAATTGAAAGAACCAACAGGTTAACAACTTCAACGTTAATTATCCGCCTATGAATGCACAAATGTAAAACCAGTAATAAATTCAGTCAGCCTCAGGATCGCTGTAAAAGAAAAATATTTCGTAATTCACTGCTAATTTTACCTGCTCCCGATTTACAGGTTTGGTTAATTTTACAGCGGAACAATTTTTTAAATGTGCCGCCGCTGCAAATCGTTCGGTCGCGGCGCAGCCCAGCAACACCAACGATAATGGCTAAAAGTGCTCAAAATTCTTTAAAGAAATATTGTAGATGACATGGGTAAGATAATTTACATTAGTAATACACAATTTTGATAAATTATAATGTATTTAGACCACAACAATTATTAAAATTACACATCTTTATAATTTCTCCTCTAATGGCGGCTAAAGACAGATACAGACAAAAAAAGTTTACTCATACATATAATGCTACGTCACAGGTTCCTCTCTCTCTCAGCTGTCGAGGAAGACGACAAAGAATGCACATTATGTAGTGTTATTTATAATATTGCTGATTATTAATATCTCTTTGTAATCTTACAACATTATTTTCCACTGTGGCTATATTTTACATTTTTTCATCGCAGATATTAACATATTTCGTAATTACATTATGAGTATAGAAATATTACAATCATAAATTCATCGAGAATATTATTACAGAAAATATTACAATAATAACCAACGTCCTTTATACAAATTTAAATGATATTTTTGTTAAACAGTTACAGTACACACGAATTGTTTCATAGCGGCGTACATAGTACAATTAAACGCCATTTCAGTTTATTAACAGTGTGTGTGCTGCCAGGGAACGTTACAGTATGCTTTAAACGTGCCGCGGATGATAGCTAAAGGGGTCCTACCACAACATGAAACGGCACCACAGATCGTATCTCTTCTCAACCGAGAACGTTTGAAGCAACATGGGCAGGGCCCTCCAAACAGCTCAGGATTTTGACGTTCTAACGTACCAGTCGGACAAAATTTTTGTATAACATCCATCGGGAGGACATCCAATAACTCTGTCAATCAATGCCAAGCTGAATAATGGCTTGCACAATGGCGCCTAGGAGGTCCACCGCGTTGTTAACTTTCTCAATTTGTGACGCTCCTTCTCTTGAAGAAATCATACCTTTTTTCCGAATTTCTAATGCTTTGTTTATCTGTACACGTACATCACATCAGTTTATGTCCCATTCAGATAATTACTTTTATTTTGCCTTAGAGTGTATTTTATGGAGTTAACTGTTTCCACTGAAGGTTCCGCAATTTTGTAATCATACAATAAAGGGTGTTTCTGTATTTATACTCGCAATATGTTTCATTTGTTTATGTTGAGGGTTAATTGTCACTGTCCACACTAAGTGCGATGCTCTGCAGGTTTTCATGCATTTCGCCACAGTTTTCAATCGTCGCGACTTCTCTGTATACAACGTCGTCATCCGCGAAAAGCCTCATACAACTTTTGACAATATCTACTGGGTCATTTATATGTATTGTGAAAAATAATAGTCCTATAAGACTATGCTGCGGCACTCCTGAAGCTACTTTTAAGTATGAAGACTTCTCTCCGTCTGGCTGTGTTTTGTTTGCTAGAAACTCTTCGATCCAGTCGTTGGTCCTATACTTTATAAGCTCACATTGTGTTCATTTGGTGGCAGTGCGGAGCTGTATCGAATGCCTTTCGGAACTCAAGCAACACGGTATCTACCTACGGCATCTGTATCTACTGCTTGCTCTCCCCAACTTTACTTCTGTCGTCATCAGTTATCCCATTGCACCATTGCACGGATAGAAAAGCTCTTCTACTACTTTTAGCGTTTCGTTTTCTAATGTAATTGATCCAGAGTCATTATTACACGTAGCGCGCCATAATCTTAATCTACTTGGTGAATCGGCATATCGCGAGAATGAGAGGGGGTCTCACATATGTGTGCTCCTTAGCCCTCCCACTGGGCATCATAAATTGATTGCGTCTCGTGCTTCTGTGCTTCCCAAACGAATGATTACTCTGGGGCATTCCGTTTATCGGCCACTCGCCGTTATGGACCCTGCGCATGTAAGCGCCCAGCTACTGCCATCAATCTCCGTCAGCTGTGAGCGCTCTCAGAAATGATTTGTGTGTCGTTTCTGAAGTTGAGGACCTGCACAATGAGCTACTTGAGGAAGCGTCGACATGTAGGTGTTCTAGACGAGTCACGAAATATTGAAGACAAGAAAATGTTACTTTCAAAAATTTTCCCGTAGCAGGATTTGTTACGTAATTTGTACAGGGCCAATCATTCAATGATTAAAAGGCAAAGAGGGTTTCTTTAAATGAAAGAAAATATAAAGTTAAGGTGCCAGTATGCTAATTACTATTTTGATTGAACGAGATACTCGGAAGGTCATTAAAATAATTATAACTCAAAAGATACGTCAAATAATGCACAACTTAACAAAACTGTAGAATATATGACGCGGAGTGTCTAAAGTATGCACACAGTTTCAGATAAAATGTCAGTTTAGTATTACAAGATGTTAAGCCAGTATCCTCTGAAGTTAATCCAAGCAGCAATATAGCGTCATCATTATCATCATCATCACAATCATCAAGTTTATGTCTGTCGGCCTCTTCCTTTTCCAGGGGAAATTTTCCTCCCATGTTGTGAGGGATCTTTCTATAGACCGTCGTCCTACCGGCTCATTCTCCAGTAAAATATTTCAAATCTCTTATTGGCCATTATTTGAGTATGCTCTTTCCCTTTTAGTTTATTTTCCGTGTTCTATCGTTTACAATGTAAACGTTCAGTTCTTACCATAAATCATTACTGCTTTCTTGTCTGGCACCGATTTTACGAAATTCATTTCGGCAGCTTCTAATGTCCCGTTTTCTGGTGTGTTTTATGTACAGTTCTTGCCATCATGTTCTAACGCGGTGGCCGCCATAAATTATACAACTTTGTGTTAACTTTTGGGTTTACTCCCTGAATGATCTGTTCAAAAAATGTTCAAATGTGTTTGAGTTCCTAAGGGACCAAACTGTTGAGGCCAGCGATCCCTTGACTTACACACTACTTAAACTAACTACCGCTAAGGACAACACACACACACATGCCCGAGGGAGAACTCGAACCTCCGGCGGGAGGGGCTCCGCATTTCATGACAGGGCGCCAACCGCGAGGTCACTCCGGCTGATGTTCTATTAGTTTAGCACATTCTCTGATTTGCTTACTTTAGTAGTAATCTTCATACTCTCACAGTAAGATACATTATGCCCAAGCTAGTTGAAACCGTATACTTGTCCCATAATTTTGTCGTTTATAACTATTTTAGTTCTCAAGTGTAATTTCTCTTGGCTACCCATCGCCTTGACTTTTGTTAATGATATTTTCAACGTGAAAAATTTGAATGTATCTCAGCTTATTCACTATAAAATACAAGTCGTCTTCTTAATATTTAATAATAACCTTGTCATTCACAAATGAAGGGGTATTTAAAAACAAGTTATCCACTTAAAAATTATTTTCGTAACTGTACGACAAATTTTCGTGCATCACTAATAAGACGAGCTGAAGTCAAATTGAATTCGAAATTTGCGAATAAATTTTGTAATTATATGAGTGGTTCCCAAGTCAGTTTGCAGCAGAAATTAGCTCTAACAATTTCTGTATTTTAGTAAACTGGAGTGGGTAGGGCGAATTGTTTGCCCCGTGACTGTTATCTTTATTTTAGAAGTTTCAACTGTCAGGAACCATAGATCACACCATGGCGAGAAAGTGCTAACGTGGAATTGTGTGATAAGTATGGTCGGTTGGTCGGCGTACAGAAGCAGGTGGACTGACCGAGGCTGATAATACGATAAAGAGACAATGTGTAGATCTACACCGTCCGTATGAATCTCAAAAAATGGTTCAAATGGCTCTGAGCACTATGGGACTCAACATCTGAGGTCATCAGTCCCCTAGAATTTAGAATTACTTAAACCTAAATAACATAAGGACACCACACACATCCATGCCCGAAACAGGATTCGAACCTGCGAGCGTAGCGGTCACGCGGCTCCAGACTGAAGCGCCTAGAACCGCTCGGCCACATATGGAGAGCACACCGCTCTCCCGGCCGTATGTCACTTTACGAGACCGGAGCCGCTTCTTCTCCATCAAATAGCTCCTCAGTTTGCCTCACAAGGGCTGAGTGCACCCCGATTGCCAACAGCGCTCGGCAGAACGGATTATCATCCATCCAACTGCAAGCCCAGCCAAACAGAGCTTAATTTCGGTGATCTGACAGGAACCGGTGTTACCACTGCGGCAAGACCGTTGGCAGAGAAAAATTTAGACCGGACACGATTCTATCTTCTGGAGCAATGAGTTTATATAGTTTACAAAATTTTAATATCCGAGATTGTGTATGAAACACTTGCAGATATCGATATGGAAACGACTAAAATGGTTGTGACTCAGATCTCTGTTCTCTTATCAGCGCAGATTTCTTGCGACGGCAGTGGCTGTGTAGACGCTGCCGACATCGGTGACAGGGTTTCTCGATGGTAAATACGAGGGGCGTTAAAAACGTATTGCAACACAATTTTGTTAATTCAAGATTCCAATAAAACATTTTCTTCGCCACTCTTTTGGCAACAAATCCCTATTTTCGAACGTAATCCCCGTTTAAGACGACGACCTTACGCATCTTACTGTTCGCTGTCGTAGCCAATGTCTTGCTGCATCAATATACTCCTCATCATCCATGTACTGCTTCCCAAGAAGTGCGTCATTCATTGGGCCAGACAGATAGAAATGTACTGTGGCGGGGGCCTTCCGTCGGGTAGACCGTTCGTCTGGTGCAAGTCTTTCGTGTTGACGCCACTTCGGCGACTTGCCTGTCGATAGGGATGAAATGATGATGATAAGGACAACACAACGCCCAGTCCCTGAGCGGAGAAAATCTCCGACCCAGCCGTGAATCGAACCCGGGCCGTTAGCTATGACATTCCGTCGCGCTGACCACTCAGCTACCAGGGGCGGACTGGGCCAGACAGGCCGAAGTTGTGATGTGCATGACCCTGGCTGTAGTGTTGATCAGGAAGAACAGTGAGCTCCTCTCGCTTGTGCAGACTTGAGTGAGGCCCTCCCTTGTCGTGAAGAAGAAGAAGTTCCTTATCATTTTTGTGGCGATGAACACGCTGAAGCCGTTTCTTCAGTTTCATGAGGATAGCCCTTGGCACCTCAGAGATGATGATTGCACAGTGAGGGAGGACACAGAACAGAATAACGGCTTCAGAGTCCCCGAAGACCGTCGGTATGACTCTACCGGCTGACGGTGCGGCTTTGAGCTTTTTCTTCGGAGGAGAGGTGGTGTGGCGTCACTCCATGGGTTGCCATTTTGTTTTTAGCTCGAATGATGAACCCACATTTCATTGTGTGCAACTATGTTGGACAAAACATTGGCACTGTCAGCCTCGTAACGCGCAAGCATTTCCCCAGAAATGCTCCTTCGTTGCTCTTTACGGTCTTTTGTTAGGTGGCGAGGAACATAGTCGGCTCACGTCTTTGAGTATCCTAACCGGTAGACGAGTTTGTCAGCAGTGCAGCATAGACGTCCAGTTGTGCGGGAGGACGTTGATTATGATCCCTGGATCACCTCGAATGACAGTGCCGGTACGCTCCAGCTACAATACACAATACTGTAGGAGTAACAGCTGTGTATGGCAAACCGGTACGCGAGAGATAGGACACGTTTGTGTGGTCTTGTTGCGAAAATCGCAGACGCCTCGCCCAACGACTCACCGTGCCTTTGTTCACTGCCAGGTCTCCGTAGACATTCTTCAAGCGCCTATAAATATCTACGATGGCCTGGTTTTTCGCCAAAATAAACTAAATGACAGTTCTCTGCTGGGAATGTTCCTCCGTTACAGATGCTATTCTGAAGGCCACGCAGAGCCCTGCCACCTATCGGAACTTCATGGAACTATAGGAGCTACAGTGGGAAATTCCACGATGTCCGACAACATTGTTTCAACAGAAGTTGACTCAGAAAAAATGCGTTGCATTATATTTTGAATTTCCCTCGTAATTTATAAGAATGTTTTGTTTAAGTCTCTACTATCACTCATTTGGGCATAGAGTACTACGTTCAATAGACAGTGCTCTACGAAGGGTAAGAGGGGTTCTGAAATCTGCAAGAGTCAATGATGGGATATGCACTCTTTTCTGGTTTTATGAACGCATTTCCTGTTTCCGTCGTATCAATAGTTGCCTCCTGTTTCATTCGCAGTGACAGAGGTGACTTAAGCGATTACCGAAAGCTACCACAAAGTTCCCTCAAGGCTCTCCTACTAAATACTGACAACACGTCCACGTTTCGCTTCTGTACTCGCTAGACCTGATGATGCCATCAAAGCCGAAACCGATCACGAGTTTTAATGAACAAATATCTGACCAAGACATTTACTTAGATTATTTAATGTGTTAGGTAGTTCCATTCATTGGAAACTTCGCTTCATAATCTTACTCCTATTTTTCTGTTACAAACGGCGTAAATAATGTTCTTTGCAAAATCAGTGCGTCCGTCAGCGTTCCTCTTCGATGTCTTTGGAAGTAGAGAGCGCAATACTTATTCCACTGAGAAGTTTGCAAGTTATCGTGATCTGATGTTATTTTGAAGAGAGAAAAATTTCGGAAATCGATAGTCTAATAACTAGCTTCAAAATAGTACGCAATATGTGTCGCCTTATTTGCAACATGGCTTTATTTGACATCCTATTGTTGCGGAAATATTCCACAAAAATTTCATAAATTCGTTTTTATTCAATACGATGGACAGTTTTAACTCATGGAACACGCTAAGATTGTGACACCTATGTTGAACTGAATTGTAGTCATTATCTACTTCTACGTTCTACATCAATGGAATGTAATTTACGAGGTCCAACGTCAGCAGACAAACATTTAAATCAGACACAATCCTACCGTCAAAGCTCTGGCGCATCGAAATAAATGAATCACAAAATTTTAACATCCGCTAAATAATTGCAGACATGGATATGACACCGACGGAAATGGTTCTGACACAGATATCAGTTCTCTTATCAGCGCATATTTCAAGCGACGGCAGTGGCTATGTAGACGGTGACGGCATCGGTGATAGAGATTCTCGGTTGTAAACACCACAGTGCTGATGGCGATAAAGCAGCGGAGCAGGGTCTTTTCGGTCGGCAGCAACATCAGTCGACGTAAGATTATTGACTCAACCCTCTCTTATAACCGATTTCTATACTGGTGTGCAACTAAGAAGATGGCTCACAGTGGGTCAGAATCCTGAAAAAGCGGCCATAAATAAATAAATAAATGTTTGGAGTTAAGTAGTTTTGTTTAATAGTTTGGCTAGAATAAGGAGAGCAGTATTCAACCCCGATCTTAGAAGCGGCAGCTCTTTCTTCCAAACGTTGTATTTCAGGTCCAACGCGACATTCATTTGTGAGCCGCGCGCTGAGCTAGCCAGGCTGCGAAAGTACTGCGTCATTAGAATGAAACATTTTTGTTCAGCGGAATCAGGCTGAAGTTAGAATGAAACATTTTTGTTCAGCGGAATCAGGCTGAAGTATTTTTAACTGGAGGCTGATCCACAAGAAATAATTAATTAAGACCAATTATTTCGTTGTTTCCTACTACTAATTGCCTTTTGTTTCCTTTATTGCTTGCTCAATATACAGATCGAATAACATAGGGGATAGGCTACAACCCTCTCTTACCCCCTTCTCAACCACTGCTTCCCTTTCATGAATCAACACAACACGGTATCCCAGCTGGAGTACCACAGGGAAGCGTCTTACGGCGCATCTTATTCAACCTGTACATTAACGACTTCCCAGCAACACAAAACACGACGTCAGCCAACTACGCGGATGACACAGCCATCCCTGTTCAAGATTGGAAATCGTCTAACATTAATTCACGAATACAGACGGCACTCAGAACTGCCGAGCCTTGGTTGGAACCATGGCGTATTAAAATAAACGTCGACAAGTGCGAGGCAATTCTGTATACACGCAGACCGAAACTACTGCGCAAACATCTACACAGTACACAGATAACACTACATACACGCCCAATACTTTTCCGAGAGAAAGTCAGATATCTCGGTGTCTGGCTGGACCGGAAACTTACATGGGGGCCCCCACATCGAATACGTTGCCAACAGAGCGCACGCGAGGCTCAAACAACTCTACCCAATGCTCAACTGGGTAGGCACACTGAATAGGAGGGTGTCGAGATCCATATATATGACACTGATTAGATCTCTGATAACATACGCAGCTCCCGTCTGGGGATATGCAGCTCCTACACGTCTTCCTTACTCTGGGAAACTATGATTACAACCATAGGTGGAAGCATAAGCGGCCAAAGACACTACTAGCTAGGTCATAAACACCTATGGCAAGCTAACATACACCAACAAGCTACAACCGTCGGCAAGCCCCTGAATATCAGCAACGTTGACTGGATATACCAGCTGCTACTGCTATTAAAGCCGACCAACGGGATACAGCAGGGAAACCGACGAGCTTGCCCACTGACGCACAAACAAATCTCCAACATCGCCCTACACTGTGCATCTGATATAAGACCTATCAGACACAAAACGATGATGAGCCTAACTGTTACAGGTTGCTGACGCTGTCCGAGAGATCAACACCGGCACACAGCGACAGCCGCTGAGTAACAGCACCGCACAACGTCAAAGGTATCGACATGCATGATACCCACTACTAACAAAGCCTATCACTGCACGACCTATCGCAGGCAGCAAGAAATCCGCTAATGCTCTTACTACCCGACCTAACTATCGCAGAGGTTTTTCTTCCCTTGGGTCTTGCCTTGGCATTTTTTTTCCTCTGCACTTCAAACTGCTACCCTTCGTTCGAGTTTCGACCCAATCTGTCTCCAGATAAGCGCGTATTAATGGTTAACCTTAACCAGACGTACACAAAGATCGCAGTACCCACATCCTGCGACACCTCACTTTAGTGAAAACTAACCCTTATGCAGAGATGGCAGTAGACATATAAGTTGGCCATTATGCTGGTGTGGGCGTGGAGGGGCTCCACCTCTAAAAACAAGAAAAAAACTGTACAAATTGTGAATAGACTTTCGCTCCCTGCATTTTACCCCTGCTACCTTCAGAATTAGAGACTATTCCAGTCAATATTGCCAAAAGCGTTCTCTAAGTCTACAAATGCTCGAAACGTAGGTTTCCTCTTCCTTAATCTATCTTCTGTACGGTCAATACTGCCTTGCCTGTTCCAACATTTCTACGGAATCCAAAATGATCTTCCCCAAGGTCAGCTTCTACCAGTTTTTCCATTCGCCTCTAAAAAATTCATGTTAGTATTTTGCAACCATGACCTATTAAACTGATAGTTCGCTAATTTTCACTCCTGTCGACACCAGCTTACTTTGGGATTGGAATTATTACATTCTTCTTCAAGTCTGAGGGTATTCCGCCTGCTTCATACATCTTGATCACCAGATGGCAGAGTTTTGTCATGGTTGATCTACCAAGGCCATCAGTAGTTCTAATGGAATGGAATGTTGTCTACTCCCAGGGCCTTGTTACGACTTAGGTCTATCAGTAGTCTGTCAAATTTGTCATGCAGCATCACATCTGCCATTTCATCGTCATCTACGTCCTCTTCCGTTTCCATAATATTCACATCAAATACATCGCCCTTGTATAGTCCCTCTATATATTCCTTCCACCTTTCTGCTTTCCCTTCTTTGGTTAGGACTGGTTTTCCATCTGTGCTCTTGATATTCATACAGGTGGTTCTCATTTCTCCAGAGGTCTCTTAATTTTCCTGTCTTACCCCTCGTGATATCTGCCTCTACGTCCTTACATTTGGTCTCTAGCCATTCTTGCTTAGTTATTTTGCACTTCCCGTCAATCTCATTTTTGAGAAGTTTGTATTCCTTTTCGCCTGCTTCATTTACTGCATTTTTGTATTTTCTCCTTTCATCAATTAAATTCAATATCTCTTTTGTTACCCAAGGATTTCTACTAGCCCTCGTCTTTTTACCTACTTGATCCTATGCTGCCTTCAATATTTCATTTATCAAACCTACCCTCCTTCTTCTACCGTATTCCTTTCCCCTGTATTTGTCAATCCTTTCGTAATGCTCTCTTTGAAATTCTCTACAACCTGTGGTTTTTTCAGTTTGTCCAGATCCCATCTCCTTAAATTCATACCTTTTTGCAGTTTCTTAAGTTTTAATACGCTGTTCGTAATCAGTAAATTGTGGTCAGACTCCACATCTGCCCCAGGAAATGTCTTACAATTTAAAACCTCGTTCCAAAATCTCTGTCTTACCTTTATATAATCTTCCAGTGTCACCAGGCCAAGTCCACGTATACAACCTTTTTTCATTTAAGCTCCATTAACTTTTTCCAGATTCTTCTTGCCATACAGGATCCGCCGTTATGAATTTTTCAGTTTTTGTATATGAGTCGTTATCAGAAGCCCATTTTTGGCCATATTGGAGCAGGTATCTTAAATTTCGGCCAGGTTTCCGGGATTCTGTCCAGCTGTGCGGCCGCAAACTCTTTCAGAGCAGAGAGGGATGAAAATACTTCACGGAGGCGCCAGCGCGGTCTCATAAGTCTGTGGAGCGCCACGACCTCTAGCCGTTGCCTACTCTGGTAACTGGCAACGCTGGGGTAAACGCCACGTTGGCCCACTCTTTCTGTTGCCGACTGTTTCTAGAAGAGGATTTATGTACTCCAAAAATAGTAGCTGTCACTTCATAGAGTAATACATCACGTGTTTGCTTTAGGCTACGCATATTGAAGGACACTCACCACTCCCAAACTGACACAAAACTCAATGGTAAATGTCCACGTTATGAACAGACGCTATTGACTGTAGCGTCAACTGCCCCTTGGCATTGCCGATGACCCCAAACCCGCCTTCTAACGAGCACGCCACTGCACTTACATCTACAGAAATACTCCGGAAGCCACCTGAAGGTGTGTGACGGAGGGTACTTCTGGTACCACCAACTGATCTCTCCATCCGTGTTCCATTCACGAATGGCGTCAGCTCTAATGTCTCGATTTTTTTTCCTCGTTGTGCTTGTTCTGGGACACATATTTGGGAGAAAGTAACATGTTGTCCGACTCTTTCCGAAAGTGACTTCACGAAATTTCAATAGTAAATGTCTCCGTGATGCACAACGCCTCTCTTGTAGTGTCTGCCACTGGAGTTTCAACATATTTGTAATGCTCTCGCGCCAACTGAATGACCCCGTGAAAAAACCCAACTTTCTTCTTTAGGTCTTCTCTATCTCTACTATTATCCCTACCTGTTTGATTAACAGTACTCAAGAATCGGTCGAACAAGCACCTTTTAAGACATTTCTTTATTGGATGAGTTACATTTCCTGTCTGGCATCTGCTTTTCCTACTATTGGTTGTATGTAGCCATTCCACGTAGAGTCGCACCGGATAGTTACTTCTCGATATTTCAAGGTAGGTACTGTTTCCAGAAATTTGCCATAAATAGTGTAGTTGTAAAGTAGTGGATTACTTCTCCTGTGAACAGGCAATATGTTACATTTGTTTACGTTGAGGGTCAACTAAAAAAGCCTGCACCATTCGTCAAACGTCTGCAAGCCGTTCTGATAATCGATACTATTTCTGGCTTTGCTATTTTCTTATAGACAACCCCCTCATCTGCTAACAGTCGAAAAGAGCTTCCGACGCCTTCTATTAGATGATTTATACAAACTGTAAACAGTAGCGGTCTTATCACACTTCCTTGGGATCCTCCGGAAATTACCAAAACATCTGATGCCTCATTAAGAGCGGCGTGTTGATTTCTACCTGCAAAGAGGTTTTGAATCCAGTTGAAAATCTGATCCGATGCCCCATAAGCTCGTATTTCTTTCAGTAAGCGGCAGTGTGGGACGACGTCAAAGGCGTTCCTGAAGTCAAGGAACGCGCCGTCAACCTTGGCGCCGCTCTCCACAGCGCTATTGAGCAACAGAGCGCGCTGAGTTTCATAACATCGTTGTTTTCAGAATTTTGATTTTTATAGAGGCGATTTCCTTTCTCCAATAACCTCATAATTCTTGGGTATAAAAAATGTTCCATAACACTAAAACAGATGGGTGTCAACGGTGCAATATCTAATTATGTGCACGTCTCTCACGACTCTTCTTGAAAACGTGAATGACCTACCCTGTTTCCGTGGTGAAACAGTTCCGAAATATCGAATTCAGTATTGCGGCTGTTCCTGCGCCCTGTCTTCGTCTCGGTATCGTTATGGAGACTGAGTACAGAATAGATTATTTCCAACCGTTTATTGATATTACTAGAGGTAATAGGGGTAATATGGTAATAGAGTAATAGAAGTAATAGAGTAATTAGGAGATACCAGAAGCTATCAGATAGATTATATAATGGAAAGACAGAGATTTAGGAACCAGGTTTTAAATTGTAAGATATTTCCAGGGACAGATGTGGACTCCGACCACAATCTATTGATTATGAAGTGTAGATTAAAACTGAAGAAACTGCGAAAACGTGGAAATTTAAGGAGATGGGACCTGGATAAACTGACTAAACCAGATGTTGTGTACAGAGTTTCAGGGAGAGCATAAAGGAACAATTGACAGGAATGGGGAAAAAAATACAGTAGAAGAAGAATGGGTAGCTTCGAGGGATGAAGTAGTGAAGGCAGCAGAGGATCAAGTAGGTAAAAAGACGAGGGATAGTAGAAATCCTTGGGTAACAGAAGAGACATTGAATTGCATTGATGAAAGGAGAAAATTCAAAAATGCAGTAAATGAAGCAGGCGAAAAGGAACAGAAACGTCTTAAAAATGAGATCGAAGGGAAGTGCAAAATGGCTAAGCAAGAATGTCTAGATACCAAATGTAAGGATGTAGAGGCATATATCACGAGGGATAAGATAGATACTGCAGACCGGTAAATTAAGAGACCTCTGGAGAAATGAGAACCACCTGTATGAATATCAAGATCTCAGATGGAAACCCAGTTCTAAGCAAAGAAGGGAAAGCAGAAAGGTGGAAGGAATATATAGAGGGTCTATACAAGGGTGATGCACTTGAAGACAATATTATGGAAATGGAAGAGGATGGAGATGGAGATGAAATGGGAGATATGATATTGAGTGAAGAGTTTGACACAGCACTGAAAGACCTGAGTCGAAACAAGGCCCCGAGAGTAGATAACATTCCATTAGAACTACTGACAGCCTTGGGAGAGCCATTCCTGACAAAACTCTCCCATCTGGTGAGCAATATGTATGAGACGGGCGAAATACCGTCAGACTTCAAGAAAAATATAATAATTCCAATCTCAAAGAATGTAGGTGTCGAGCCGCGCGGGATTAGCCGAGCGGTCTGGGGCGCTGCAGTCATGGACTGCCCGGCTGGTCCCAGCGGAGGTCGGAGTCCTCCCTTGGGCATGGGTGTGTGTGTTCGTCTTTAGAATAATTTAGGTTAAGTACTGCGTAAGCTTAGGGACTGATGACCTTAGCAGTTAAGTCCCATAAGATTTCACACACATTTGAACAAAGCAGGTGTTGAGAGATGTGAAAATTACCGAACTATCAGTTTAAGAAGCCACGGCTGCAAAATATTAACATGGATTCTTTATAGACGAACAGAAAAATTGGTAGAAGCCGACCTCGAGGAAGATCAGTTTGGATTCCGTGGAAATAATGGAACACGTGAGGCAATAGCGTCCCTACGACTTATCTTAGAAGATAGATTAAGGAAAGGCAAACCTACGTTTCTAGGATTTGTAGCCTTGGAGAAAGCTTTTGACCATGTTGATTGGAATACTCTCTTTCAAATTCTGAAGGTGGTGGGAGTAAAATACAGGGACCGAAAGGATATTTACAATTTGTACAGAAACCAGATGGCACTTATAAGAGTCGAGGGACATGAAAGGGTAGCAGTGATTGGGATGGGAGTGAGACAGGTTTTTAGCCTATTCCCGATGTTATTAAGTCTGTATATTGAGCAAGCAGTTAAGGAAACAAAAGAAAATTTCGGAGCAGGTATTCAAATCAATGGAGAAGAAATTAAAACTTTGTGGTTCGCCGATGACATTCTGATTCTGTCAGAGACGACAAAGGACTTGGAAGAGCAGATGAACGGAATGGACATGTCTTGAAAGGAGGATATAAGATGAACATTAACAAAAGCAAAACAAACGTAATAGAAAGTAGTCGAATTAAATCCGGTGATACTGAGGGAATTAGATTAGGAAATGAGATACTTAAAGTAGTAAATGAGTTTTGCTATTTGGGGAGCAAAATAACTGATGATGTTCGAAGTAGAGAGGATATAAAATGTAGACTGGCAATGGCAAAGAAAGTGTTTCTGAAGGAGAGAAATTTGTTAACATCGAGTATAGATTTAAGTCACAGGAAGTCGTTTCTGAAATATTTGTATGGAGTGCAGCCATGTATGGAACTGAAACATGCACGATAAATAGTTTGGACAAGATGAAAATAGAAGCTGTCGATATGTGGTGCTATAGAAGAATGGCGACAGGCGTGAATGGAGGGGCGAATGGAGACGTGTCGTCTTCAGCGATGAGAGTCGCTTCTGCCTTGGTGCCAATGATGGTCGTATGCGTGTTTGGCGCCGTGCAGGTGAGCGTCACAATCAGGACTGCATACGACCGAGGCACACAGGGCCAACACCCGGCATCATGGTGTGGGGAGCGATCTCCTACACTGGCCGTGCACCTCTGGTGATCGTCGAGGGGACACTGAATAGTGCACGGTACATCCAAACCGTCATCGAACCCATCGTTCTACCATTCCTAGACCGGCAAGGGAACTTGCTGTTCCAACAGGACAATGCACGTCCGCATGTATCCCGTGCCACCCAACGTACTCTAGAAGGTGTAAGTCAATTACCCTGGCCAGCAAGATCTCCGGATCTGTCCCCCATTGAGCATGTTTGGGACTGGATGAAGCGTCGTCTCACGCAGTCTGCACGTCCAGCACGAACGCTGGTCCAACTGAGGCGCCAGGTGGAAATGGCATGGCAAGCCGTTCCACAGGACTACATCCAGCACATCTACGATCGTCTCCATGGGAGAATAGCAGCCTGCATTGCTGGGAAAGGTGGATGTACACTGTACTAGTGCCGACATTGTGCATGCTCTGTTGCCTGTGTCTATGTGCCTGTGGTTCTGTCAGTGTGATCATGTGATGTATCTGACCCCAGGAATGTGTCAATAAAGTTTCCCCTTCCTGGGACAATGAATTCACGGTGTTCTTATTTCAATTTCCAGGAGTGTATATTAATATTTTCTATTCCCGATCTGCAGGGAGAATGATGTGGCTGATGTATCTTCGGCAGCCAATCCATCTCTGATCCAAAGGGAGGAAAGAATTGTGGGTAGTACCTCTAACCTAAAAAACAGTAGCTGGCTTTTTGTTGACTGTCCTCGGTCCAGAGACGCTACATTCATACAGCTGATGCTATAGGCCCTGGACTGTCAAGGGACCCTTAGCAGCACTGCCCATTTTTTTGCAGTAAAATATATGCAATTTCTGAAATCTTATGCTATATTACTTCCACCACTTTTTTCAACTAACGTGCCTTTACATTAGGTTTGTCTCTCATCTTTGAACACATTTCTGTAAATTTTACAGGTTCTCCCCAACATCTAGCCTGTTCAGATAATCCAGGGAGTTGTTTCTTACCCGCCAAAATCCAAAAATCGTAGCCGCATTGTGGCCGCTAGTCACCGTGATCACAACTCCACTGCACGATAGCCTTCCCTCTAACAACGCAGGTTTGACGGCGCAGTCTAATTGCCAGGCGCAACCGAACGATTTACAATTTGAGGGCCTGCAATGGAAGTCGTCAATATAGCGCGAACTATATAGCAAGTCAGCAGTAGCGTGTGACAAGTGGTGCTCACTTTCTTTTCACTGCCCAAACCAGGGTATAAGCTGCATTCCGCGGATTATCGGGCAGCTCCAATTCCATCGAACTCAGCCGTTAGAAAGAAGCTCACTTCCCCCAAGAGCTTCGATCTGTTCGCCCAAAGAAATCGCCCCATCCACGGACGACGACTCCTCCGAGAAATCAGCAGTCCAGCGACAACGGAATAAATCGCCACTGAGTGTTGCTTATACTCATTAGGATTTAGTCTCTGCACGGACCAATGCACAGCCTAGGAATACACTGAGGTGACAAGTCATGCGATAGCAATATGCACACATACAGATGGCAGTAATATCGCGTACACAAGGTATAAAAGGGCAGTGCACTGGCGGAGCTTTCATTTGTACTCAGTTGATACGTGATAAAAGGTGTTCGACGTGAATATGGCCGGACGACGGGAATTACCATACTTTAAAGACGGACTGATAGTTGTAGCTAGACCCGTGTGACATTCCGTTTCGGAAATAGTTGGAGAATTCAATATTTCGAGATCCATAGTGGACTGGTAGTTGGAGCTAGAGCCATGTGACATTCCGTTTCGAAAATAGTTAGAGAATTCAATATTTCGATTTCCATAGTGTCAAGAGTGTGCCGAGGTTGCCAAATTTCACGCGTTATCTCTCACCACGGACAACGCGGTGGCCGACGGGCTTTGGTTAACGACCGAAACCAACACCGTCTGCGTAAAGTTGTCAGTGCTAACAGACAAGGAGCACTGCATGAAGTAATGGCAGAAATCAATGTTAGGACAGTGCGGCGAAATTTAGCGTTAGTGGGGCATGGCAGCAGACGACCGATGCGAGTACCCGACATCGCCTGCAGCGCCTCTCCTCGTCTCGTGACCTTATCGAATGGACTCTAGACGACTGAAAATTGTGGCCTAATCAGACAAGTCCCGATTTCAGTTGGTAGAAGCTAATGGTAGGGTTCGAGTATGTCGGAGACCCCACGAAGCTGTGGACCCAATTTATCAACAAGATACAGCGCAAGTTGGTAATGGGTCCTTAATGGTGTGGTTTGTGTTTACATGGAATGGACGGGTCTTCTGGTCCAAAAGAATCAATCATTGACTGGAAATGGTTACATGGAGCCCATGCAGAGGCCATTAAAGTGCCTCATATTCCCAAACAACGATGGAATTTTAGGGATGACAATGTGCCATGACACTGGGCAACAATTGTTCGCGATCGGTTTCAAGAACATTCTGGATAATTCGTGCGACTGATTTGGCCACGCAGATCGTCCGAGATGAATCCCAATGAACATTTATGGGAGATAATCGAGAGGTCTGTTTGTGCACAAAATCCTGCGCCTCTGTCTTTTCGCAGTTGTCAACAGCCATGGATCGGTATTGCTGCAGGGGACATCTAAAGAAGTGTCGAGGCCATACTACGTCAAGTTGCTGCTCTATACCGGGCAAAAGGATGTTCGACATGATATTAGGAGGTATCCAGTGACTGTTGTCAATTCAGTGTATGTGTACAACGATCATATGAGAGTTGAGTATTTGTGTAACTACTAAAAATTAGTATTTTAGGCATAAACACTTGTAAGTGATTGAGCAGTTGTAATATTTATGTTACGTGTGACGGACAGGGTTTGTTGTTGAGTGGTGCCCTGTTTGCACAAACAAACAAAAAATGTTCAAATGTGTGTGAAATCTTATGTAACTTAACTGCTAAGTTCATCAGTCCCTAAGCTTACACACTACTTAACCTAAATTATCCTAAGGACAAACACACACACCCATGCCCGAGGGAGGACTCGAACCTCCGCCGGGACCAGCCGCGCAGTCCAGTCCGCAGACCACTCGGCTAATCCAGAGCGACTTTCACAAACAAATCAGCGACATCTCGTATGTCGTTCTCAATGTATTGAAGTTACAGTAGCCACATCGAGTGCCGCCGAAGTGAAGTTACTACGCGTAGGTTTACAGTTTACAATCTACACAATAACAGATTTTTGAAAACAAAATAACACGTGTTCTCAACTAACTTTTTATGCTGACTTCAAAACTGTTGTTAGACTCCATCTACCACGTAAAGTTTTTGTATAAGAAAATTAGTTTATTTTATTTTTAGTTATGAAAGTTTTTGTGACAGCTAACTGGGTGCACGATAATACACTGTTTTCAATGTGAGTGGGGAAACGAGACAATAAAGACCATCAGAGTGTAAAGATTTCGTCAAATCGAAGACATTTTATGTCTGGAACTGAAAACATCCAGCATGTAGACGACAAAGAAATAGCCGGCCGTGGTGGCCGAGTGGTTCTAGGCGCTGCCGTCAGGAACCGTGCGACCACTACGGTGGCAGGTCGAATCCTGCCTCGGGCGTGAGTGTGCGTGGTGTCCTTAGGTTAGTTAAGTTTAAGTAGTTCTAAGTTCTAGGGGACTGATGACCTTAGAAGTTAAGTCCTATAGTGCTCACAGCCATTTGAACCATTTTTGCCAAAGAAATTCGTAGTACGAATTAAAATCCATGGACAAGAAATTAAAACTTTGAGGTTCGCCGATGACATTGTAATTCTGTCAGAGCCAGCAAAGAACCTGAAAGAGCAGCTGAACGGAATGGACAGTGTCTTGAAAGGAGGATATAAGATGAACATCAACAAAAGCAAAACGAGGATAATGGAATGTAGTCGAATTAAATCGTGTGTTGCTGAGGGTATTAGATTAGGAAATGAGACGCTAAAAGTAGTAAATGAGTTTTGCTATTTGAGGAGCAAAATAACTGATGATGGTCGAAGTAGAGAGGATATAAAATGTAGACTGGCAATGGCAAGGAAAGCGTTTCTGAAGAAGAGATGTTTGTTAACATCGAGTATAGATTTAAGTGTCAGGAAGTCGTTTCTGAAAGTATTTGTACGGAGTGTAGCAATGTATGGAAGTGAAACGTGGACGATAAACAGTTTAAACAAGAAGAGAATAGAAGTTTTCGAAATGTGGTGCTATAGAAGAATGCTGAAGATTAGATGGGTAGAGCACATAACTAATGAGGAGGTATTGAATAGGGAGAAGAGGATTTTGTGCCACAACTTGACTAGAAGTAGGGACGGTTGGTAGGGCTTATTTTGGGGCATCAAGGGAGCACCAATTTAGTATTGGAGAGCAGCGTGGAGGGTAATAACCGTCGAGGGAGGGCAAGAGTTGAATACACTAAACAGATTCAGAAGGATGTAGGTTGCAGTAGGCACTGGGAGATGAAGAAGCTTGCACAAGATAGAGTAGCATGGAGAGCTGCATCAAACCAGTCTCTGGATTGAAGAAAACAACAACAACATTTCACCCCCTTAGGGGTTGATTTTGCAAAAGCAGTGAAATGAGTGTTTATTTCTATTATGGAAGCCAAATATTAATTTTCATAATTTCAGCTTCAAAAATGCTTGCATAACGAAATATTTCCATAAAAAATTTCATCCCCTCTTCCCTTCCGCCATAGAGGTGAATTTCCAAAAACAATGAAAGACATTTTTTTATTTATAACCGAGAAGTCAATAACCAATTTTCACAGATCTCGCTTTAAACATAAATTAGTAGTTCATTAATAAACATAAATTAGTAGTTCTTTAATTTTCAAAAAAATTTTCCAGCCACTATTTTACCTTCATAGGGGTTAAATTTCCAAACATGCGTTTCTTCATTTCTGATCGAGAAACCAAATACCAATTTTTTTTGTAGTTCTAGCTTCATAATTGCCTTAATAGTGACATATTTTCACAAAGCTTTTCATTTCCTATTTCTACCCCTTCGGGAAGTAATACAGAAAAATTTCTTCTTAAAATACGCCCACAGTGTGAGATCAATACTCTCCACAAATTTCAAGTTCCTATCTTTAGTGGTTTGGGCTGGGCGTTGGTGACTCAGTGAGTGAATCAGTCAGTCAGGACATTGCCTTATACATGAATAGAGATAAATTGCTTCTGCCACTAAGGCGGCTCGGACATTTTTCTTCTCCGCAGTTTGTGGTCTAGTGGCTAGCACGCTGCCTCTAGTTCACGGGCTCCTGAGTTCGATTCCCTGCCGGATTAGGGATTTACTTTGCATGGGGACTGGGTGTTTGTGTTGTCATCTTCATCATTCCGGACAGTGGCGAGATTGCATTGTGTAAAAATTGGACTGTGTCAAAATTGGGACTTTGTAAGGGCGCTGATTACCCCGCATCTGAGCGCCCCACAAACCAAATGTCATCATCATCACCGGATATTTTCTGAAATGTCAACCTGAGAATGGCTATAAAGCTGAAATCATGATTTTCTGAAGAATACGTATAGCAATTTACAGTTTAATGGGGAAATTTCTTTCCAAACGTTCGCGTATGAAGCGGGAATACCGCCAGTCCACTGTTACACCTGCGAACTCGTGTTCTCGTTCTCTTTTCTGAGATTGTCGAGTGCACTTGCATCTGACAACAGACTCAGGTGATGAAAGGGCTGCAGCAGAGACTAGCGAGTCGAGTCTATGGGCACACAGAGACGACGAGTACGGAGATAATGTCTCAGGACTCGCTGGCGAGCTTAAAGCGAGTATACGGAGCTCATTTCTGATCTATACCGCCTTCCCAGGGACGCGGCACAACACGGACCGTTCCTACTCTTTCACCGGAGGCCATTATCCAGAGAGATGCCCAAGGCAGCAGTTTTTCCACATTCCCACTTCAGCCAAAGAATGAGCGTATGGAATTTACTGATATCTTCAGATTAAAGCCTCATTAAATGAGCCGTCACAGATTTTTTATACTGAGATAACGACAGAAACCTGCTGCGTGCTACATCATCTCCATCTTTACTCTGAATTGTTTTACGACAGAAAACAGCGATAGCCAGTTGATTAAAGTCGATCCATTTCAAATACCATATACGGGGTGTGTGTTGAAACTAAGTACCGTTTTGGAATTCCGTCGCTGCATCGCCGCGAACGGCACTTGGCGCAGGCACGCTGTGTAGTGCACTCTGTTGGAAATCCACAAACGCCATTACAGAGTAATTCGGTGTGTTTACGTTTGCTTGCGAGTATTTAAGATGCCTCCTTCGACTGAGCTGCCAGCCAACACTGAAATACCCGCTGTGATTCGTTTTCTTAGGGCTAAAGGCGTGAAAACGACTGAATTAAGTCGGACAAGTGATGTGAATGGAGAAACCATTATGAGGGCTGGTATAGCACGGAAATGGGTGATAGCTTGTAAAGATAGCAGTACAAATTGGTATGATGAGGAACGAAGTGAACGACCTTCAGTCATTACTGCCTAATTGGTGCAAAAATTGATGAAAAAGTAAGAGAAATCAGTCGTTTTACTATTTCGACATTATGTGGTTAGTTTCCTCAGGTGTCAAGAAGTGTACTCTATGCAGTTGTTACAGAATGCTAAAATTATCGGAAGTTATGCAGACAGTGAGTACCGAAAGTGCTAACAGAGGTGCGCAATAGCCCGTTCTTATACTTCCCTAGAGCGGTACGGTGAGGAAAGTGACCAGTTTTTAACCCATATTGTCACAGGCAGCGAAACATGGGTGTCTTACGTTACATTCGAATCTAAGCACCAATCCTTGGAATCGCGGCATTCAACAGCATTCAAGAAAGTGAAATTCAGGCAAATAATTTCAGCCCAGAAAATCAGGTGTACGGTTTTTAGGGACAGTAAGGAGTTGTTGCGTGTAGATTTCTTGCCTCGTGGAGAGACCATCAGTTCTATTACTTACCATGAGACCTTAAAAAACTGTACAATGCAATCCAAAACAAAAGGTGTGCAATGCTGAGTAAGAGGATAATTATGCTTCATGACAATGCCCGTCCACACACGACCAATGGGATTCAAGAGCTAATTAGATCATTTGGCTGACAACAACTTGATCACCCTCCATTCAACTCCGATCTGCATCACCCAGTGACTACCACATGTTGTTGCACTTTAAGAAGCATCTAGGCGGTCATTACCACAATGACGATGACAATAACAAAATGGTTGTGTTGCAATGGTTGTCTCATCACGCAGCAGATTTCTAAAAGGTAAGTATTCAGAAGCTGTTGTACGATACGATAAATGCGTTAATATTGGTGGGAATTATGCAGAAACGTAGGTTAATGTACAGGCCATCAAGCAAAAATAAAATTGCCAATTAAAATCCACTTCTTTTATTTTTATTTCAAAACGATATATACTTAAAAAAACACAGCTCAAAATAAATGTTCAGGTGAAATTTCTAGAGGTAACTGACACCAGTCCCTCCAAGTGTTTTAAGTACTCACACCACAGTTCTCAGAAGAAAGTAGCCAGTTGAAAAGACTTGCTCAAGTAAGCAGTGAAAGTACCGGTGTTTTCAAGTTCTTCAGAAAGAGTCATAGAGCTGTGAATAACGTTCTTTGGAATTACTATTGCCTTGGAACAATAGTTTTTCAGGACAAGTTTAGCCAACTTAAAACCTGTTTCTTAATTAAAACCTTTAGATTTCGATTTTTGAAAGTAACTGGACTGGAATTTAGTAATTAGTGTTATTTGACAATGTGTCTTTGTACAGTTGCTGCCCAATTACGCTTTAATATTAACTTTATATCACAAGCGCTTGTCTGTTGAAAATTAAGTTGATTTGTCCTATGTAATTAACTTCGGGTAGCTACTGTATTTATTTCGTACTTACTATGTTTATATTAGATAAGGATAGAAATATAGCTTAATTTTCTCAGACCTGAGCTTAGATTTTATGAATGAAAAGTTTATATTGGCCATCAGTGCATTGTTCCAAGACAAAATAAGATTGAAATACAAACTTAACAAAACTGATTCAAAGTGAATACTATTTAGTATATAAAGTACACGCCCTGTTGGCCGTGCTGTCTAATGCATGTCTTTTCGAGCGGGAAGGAGCGCCTGGTCCCCGGCACGAATCCGCCCGGCGGATTAGTGTCGAGGTCCGGTGAGCCGGCCTATCTGTGGATGGTTTTTAGGTGGTTTTCCATCTGCCTCAGCAAATGCGGGCTGGTTCCCCTTAGTCCGCCTCAGTTACACTATGTCGGCGATTGCTGTGCAAACAAGTTCTCCACGTGCGCGTACATCACCATTACTCTACCACGCAAACAAAGGGGTCGTCTGGTGTGAGACGTTTCCTGGGGGGTCCACCAGGGGCCGAACCGCACAATAACCCTGGGTTCGGTGCGGGGCAGCGGAAGAGTGAAGTGGAATGCTGTAGTCTACATCTACATTCATACTCCGCAAGCCACCCAAGGGTGTGTGGCGGAGGGCACTTTACGTGCCACTGTCATTACCTCCCTTTTCTGTTCCAGTCGCGTATGGTTCGCGGGAAGAACGATTGTCTGAAAGCCTCCGTGCGCGCTCGAATCTCTCTAATTTTACATTCGTGATCTCCACGGGAGGTATAAGTAGGGGGAAGCAGTATATTCGATACCTCATCCAGAAAAGCACCCTCTCGAAACCTGGACAGCAAGCTACACCGCGATGCAGAGCGCCTCTCTTGCAGAGTCTGCCACTTGAGTTTGCTAAACATCTCCGTAACGCTATCACGCTTACCAGATAACCGTGTCACGAAACGCGCCGCTCTTCTTTGGATCTTCTCTATCCCCTCTGTCAACCCGATGTGGTACGGATCCCACACTGATGAGCAATACTAAAGTATAGGTCGAACGAGTGTTTTGTCGCCACCTCCTTTGATGATGGACTACATTTTCTAAGGACTCTCCCAATGAATCTCAACCTGGTATCCGCCTTAGCAACAATTAATTTTATATGATCATTCCATTTCAAATCGTTCCGCACGCATACTCCCAGATATTTAACAGATGTAACTGCTACCATTGTTTGTTCCGCTATCATATAATCATACAGTAAAGGATCCTTCTTTCTATGTATTCGCAATACATTACATTTGTCTATGTTAAGGGTCAGTTTCCACTCCCTGCACCAAGTGCCTATCCGCTGCAGATCTTCCTGCATTTCGCTACAATTTTCTAATGCTGCAACTTCTCTGTATACTACAGCATCATCCGCGAAAAGCCTCATGGAACTTCCGACACTATCTACTAGGTCATTTATATATATTGTGAAAAGCAAAGGTCCCATAACACTCCCCTGTGGCACGCCAGAGGTTACTTTAACGTCTGTAGATATATCTCCATTGATAACAACATGCTGTATTCTGTTTGTCGTGGGGTTGTGGACCACTGCGGCTGCGGCGGGGATGAAGCCTCTCTCTAGTTTCTACGTCCCCGGTTAACAAACAATACAATATAAAGTAACTGAAATACATGGGCCACTCAAAAAATGTAATGTTAAACACCTAAAAATTGTAATCTTTCAGGTTTTCTCTGCGCATTTGCTTACTAGTGTGCTTCCGAGTGTTTTGTCGAGTTGTTGTTTCAATTTCATGCACAATATTTCGACTACTGATGAAGCCCTGTGAGAGGTTGCTGGGCACTCTCACTTTTGATACGGTGTCATGCTGCTTAGTGTTCATAAGGAAGGTGTTCTTTATTACTTGGTTTCTACATTTGATACGATCTGATTTCATTCATGTGATGGAATGTTTGGCAGTAGTTAACGCTCTTGCTTGTGTGCTCCAGAGATGGCATAGCGTAGGCTTCCCCTGTGTACGAACGACGAGGGTGCCAAGTGAATTGGCAGTAGTAAAAGCGTACGGCAGCTGAGAGCCGAGGAGAGATTTTTTTCTGAAGAACAGACGGGCATACCTGGGTGAAACATTTGCCAACAGCCAAATCACCTGGTCTTATCGTGCAGACACAGGGGGTAACGACGGTCTGTCGGCGGCAGTGTCGAGGGCCAAGGAGTCGCTGCGGCTTTGACCCGCGTATTGTATGATCCGATAGCCAGAAGTACAGCAGAGTATGGGCCATTATTAGGTAGAAAGCGGATGAGATGGCCGAGGGTTTTGCGAATTCCGTGGGACAATGCAGTGGCGCCCAGGCATCCAGACTCTGCTACAAAACATATTTGTGAAGGCACGAGGCTTTTAGCGTGTTTATGACCTTTCTTTAAAAAGTTCAAAATAGACGCAACAGGAGAGATAACGATCATTTTATGGAGGACTGTGGTTCCATCCAAGTCATGCTTTTAGCAGAGACACGGCGTAAATGAGTGGGAAAGAGGGCACGAAGTGAATCTTTTTTCCTTTTTCTCCTCATTAATTTTTAAAGTCTCTGGTTGGTTAAATCTGTGTACGCTGAGCAGGAAGCGGCCTCCCAGCTCTAGGTCATGATTGGTTTGTGCTAAAGTGGGTGTGGTCTAAGCATGCAAATGTGCTATGCTACCGAGCTGCAGAGGACAGCTGTGAAGAACAGAGAGGAACTCTCTTGTACTGACGTTTCGCTAGTAAAGAACAGCAGGTCTTTATCTAGCCGGTGAGACTTGTGTCCTTTGCTAGTGAGTCACTTAGAGCCTGTGCCAGTCTCCATCTGAACCGTCAGAGGTTCTGCTTCTTCCATCACACACAGAACGAATTGTGTGTGGGTGTACTTACTTGTTTTGAGTCAGCCGTCTAAACGTCTGACATATTCCATCACGCATAATAATTTCATAAAGCCAAGTAGGTTTGGTAGACCAGCAAACAGGTCCATCTACACACTGGAATCCACAGCAGTTTTAGAGGCTCTTAGGGTAGTATCTGCATTCCGAGCGCCAGACAGCATACTTGCATATTCCCGAGCGTGTGCCGTTACAGATTGCCAATGACTGCGACTGCAATTGGCGAGCTCGTCGTGCTGTGCCCCTCTCACCTGCAGAAGGCTATGGCGCAGGGCTCCAATATATGCTTCTCAGCACCCTGTTCTTTGTAACCACATTTTTCTTTGTGCGATAGTTCAATAGAGATGCTTGATAGTATCGTAGTTTTTGGGCCATACCACAGATTCACATTTGTGAAGTCAGATAAAGCGATTAGTTCTGGTTGGTGTTGGTATGTTGATCCCCAACTGATCACTTCATTAACCAAAGACTGCATATTATTGAAAGCAATTGTCAGATAAAATGTTTGTGTGGCATTCCTTTAGCGATCATTTGTTATTTGATATTAAGGAAGAACAAAGTACTTGTTATTTAGACCACAACTTCTCCCAGTGTTCTATTTACCAATGCCATATTATTAAAATCATGGATTTGTCAAAAATCAAGGTTCAGTCATAATGAAACTGAATATACTCATTAACAATTTTTGATATTTTGATTAATATCCAAGAATATTATTTTAATTCAGGGCATTAATTTTAAACAGCACCTTGTCAGTCAGATCCTTTTATTTCTTTATACACCAGGCAACACTTTGCAATTGCTGATGAAAACAACCACCATCTTACAATTGGCAACCACTGCCAGAATCTTGCAATTGGCGACCTTGCCAGGATATGAACCTGGAATCTTCTGACCTCTTCTTTAGGTGCTTCACGATTTGCTTTTTTGTTTACCCAATACCTGGATTCCAACCTGACTGTGCACTGTCTTGTACATTTGGTGCTCTGTAGCTTGTGGAAACGCTAAATGTCATATTAGTAATTAACTGTTTGATCAAAACTACTTTGTATTTGTATTTTATATCACCAAACTAGTTCTAGGTGTTGTCCATCTCATAGATATCTGTATTACATAAAATAAATATATTTCTTACAGTAAATTACTTATAGTGTATGTTATAGAGTTTCCCCAATGACAATATTTCACAGTGTTCATGTAATAATATGACCAGCAGAAAAATGCTCCTATGGGAGCACAATATGCGAATGTATTCCTGTTTATTTAAAAGACTGACTGATAAGTAGGGTACCAGCTGCTTCATTCTACCTTCCTAAGCATCTTTAAAAATTTTCCCAAAAATGTTGGCAACCAAGATTATTAGCAGTTTTTGAACAAGCAATTCACCACCAACTCCCATAAGCTCCTTTAACTGTAACTTACACACACCCACTAGTCCATCGAAGTAAGTTTCTCATAACCATCCAATCCCAGTTGCATTTTCTCACTCACTCATTCAGCCAAATTCATTGTCATCATCTCTATGTGTATTTCTGTTGTTGTCTCTTGCGTCACAGCCACAGTAGCCTTCATTCTGTCCTGTTTCTACAGTCTCCTCTCACTGACAGTGCCTCCCTCTTCCTCATTGTCACTTTCATATGCTCTGTCTCTTATTATCACTGACTCTCACCTATTACCACTCCCTTTTCCTCTTTATTACCCCCCTCCTAACACTGACTCTTTGACTCTTTTCCTAGCACTATTCTGTCACAGTCAACTAGGTTCCACTTCACTCTGTCTCTCTCTGTTTCTCTCACACTGCCATTGTCTCTTTCGCACTTTCTGTAACACAACCACTTCGACTGTCTTCCAGTATATATACATGTATATGGTGTATGTCTTGAACTCCTGCAGGAATCGGATAAATAAAATGCCACAAGTAATGACGATAATGGGCAAGGGGCACTACAAGGATAGTTTGCGGATGAGTTGATAATTTGGAATTTTTGCAATTGCAATGATCTCTGTGTCTGGATGGCACAGTAGTGAGGGTATCTCTCTAGTAAGCAGGAGACCCTGGTCCAAATCCCAATCTGGCACAAATTTCCAACTTGCCCCCTTGATTTCAATCAATGCCCACTCACACCCAATTCCTTTGTGTCTCTTTTCTCGTACTTATTACTTTTCCATTTCTTTGCTACCGCCACTGCCTTCTTCTCTCTCAGTATAGAAACCCACGTATTTGTTCTCATGCCAACATTTATGGGAAAATTTTTAAAGGTGCTGAGGAGGGTAGAATGAGGCAACTAGTACCCTACTTTCGGGTCAATCTTTTAATAATCAGAGCACATAGGAGCATTTTTCCGCTGGTTACCCTCATGTAACTCATATAAAAAGAAATATATTGGTTAATAAAATTTTGATAGTTTGCTTATGTGAAACTGAAATAACGCAATAATACTACTTTTCATCTCGGACCGGATTTTACGTTCAAAAAAGTTTTCATGTGCTTCTGTACTACAACATGAGGTTGCCAGATGGTAATGGAGACAATTTACGACAAATTTCTCCGAGCCACATCAGTTTATAAACTACATTTTCCTGTCAAAACGGATTTTACGTGTACAAGTAGAGTAATTTTGAACTTCTGTATCTTGTAAACTGATAAAGGTATCATGAAAACTTTCAAGCTTGTTAGTAATCGGGGTCTTACGACTGCATCGTAAAAATTACAACTAGATGCTATGCATAGCCATCTTGGAATCCTCAGCTGGGTTTTGGTCCGCTGGTGACGGCTATAATATAGTAGAAAACCCTTTTCTTGTGATTTTCCGAGTAAGCGCCCATAAATAACGGTGCCATCGTAAGTGCCATCAAGCCCACCATGGACCACATAAAATCCAGGAAGAACCCACACATCTAATTCATTTGCCTAAACAGGAGAAATGTGTAACACTCGTACTTTGACTCTGCACTGTAGGATAGTGACACTATGATGATCCATCCGCTGGACATGCAAATGTTCTCTATCCCAGGGGCTATCCAAAATATTTGATCCTACCTCTTCATCACCACTAGAATCTGAGGTATGAGCACCAGAGAACCCGATTTTTATTCCAGGAACTTTGGAACATATTAGGTAAGCATGCTGTCGCATGCATACTGATTGTATGTTTTATGTGTACATACATGTAATCAGTATACGGAATTTATGAAATATATACAGTTGTCATTGACAGTTCCTGTACATGCGAACATTATTTTTGGTGTACTTCAAAAATATACATAATACTACTACTAATTTGTATTATGTCTGTTAGCAGAACGAAGAAATGTGTTTTCGTTAAAGCTTACTAACTAAATTTTCGATGCATTTTTGTTTTTTAGATCGGTATGTTCGTTTAAACTATCAGGATACTTCATTATACATGAGATAATTTCTATTTGTTCCAAAATAGTTAGTAAACTGCCTTTTCAGCATTATGAAAGACTGATAGGTGTTGCGTCATATCGCTGGCTCTGTGGTTTTGTTCTCTCAAGTGTGTATTTATCGAAGACAGATATGAGCCACTTAGGATCAGATGTTCCTTAGATCTTGCATTCAGACATCGTCCAGTTTGACCTATGTAAATTTTGTCACAGTCGTCGCAATTTACTTACAAACACCCGAACGTGCACATTTGAAGGGTTGTTCTATATTACGACAAATTTATGATCGCAATGAGTTCTGTATTGTGAAGCATTTGTTTAAGTGGCTTTTCTGGAGCGCAGCTCTGATTTTATCAGAATTTTTTCTTCAGTGCGATAAGACAGTTAATTATATAGGGTTTCTATCATTTGCCCTTGTTAAAGTAATGCTGCCTTTTATTTTATTTTCATTTGTATGTAGCTTTCTGATTATGGTGGGTATGCAGCTATTATTTTGTGGTATTCTTCGTAGTGTCTTTAATTCTGGTGTTATGGTTTCTTTAGTCATTGGATACTTTATTTGTCTCTCTATACAGTTTCGAAAATATGCTTCTTTGTGTTCTTTTGGACGACAGTGAACTGAAAATGAGACACATAAAATCTTACTTACTATAAGAAATATCTGTCTTTTGTGTAATACAGTTACCATTGATGCTGAGTAATATTGTATTCTCTTTTGCCGCTTTTATGTCGTTTCGTTGTCTCTGTAGAGCTGTACCATTAGTAGCGAGGAGAGGATGTTGGATGGTGGCCCGTATCCTCGTTGTATAACACAAACTGCAATCAATTAATAACTGGGTTCTTTATTCATTAAGAAAGAGCTACTTAACTTAAGTTTCTGTGTGCTGTACTACAAGCTCTTTTTTGTATAGTCCACGTAGACTCAACACTGTTGAAGTAGAAGTCCACTGTGTTCACTATAAGGTTACTATGTGCCGCCTGTGTCTGTGCTAGAGGCTAAGTCTGGGGCACCATTTCGGTGACACGCTGGAACTCCACGGCATACCGGTTTGAGCTAACTGGCCAAAGTGTCCCTCCGTTCCGTGGTGGCGATCCTAAATACTGGCGAATGAGAGGGCGTTGGTGGCACATTTCCAGTCAGTCTTGCCATTGGCCTCTGTCGATACTCTTGTAATCTTTATGCCACATTGTGTGCTGGAGCCAGAGTACATCAGCACAGGTAATGCCCGAAGCTAGTCCAGTGAAATAAAATACTACCACAAAACATATTTTGTCGAACAACTAATTATTAAGATAAGTATTTAAAAAGACAGTAAACTATTGGATTCCCGAAGTCCATACGCTCTTTTGTTTTTCAGAGCTCGTACTGATATTTTGCCGGCCGGGGTGGCCGAGCGGTTCTAGGCGCTACAGTCTGAAACCGCGCGACCGCTACGGTCGCAGGTTCGAATCCTGCCACGGCCATGGATGTGTATGATGTCCTTAGGTTAGTTAGGTTAAAGTAGTTCTAAGTTCTAGGGGACTGATGACCTCAGATGTTAAGTCCCATAGTGCTCAGAGAAATTTGAACCATTTTGAACTGATATTCTGTGAAACGCAAATTCTCTCAGCGTTTTCCAAATCTGGTGCATGTGAAGGCCATCGAGATTCAATACAGTGAGTGCCGGACCTCAAGCATTATTTATAAATGGCTGCATGGCATCCAATGTATTTTGCTTCCTTCAACTAAGATAAAAAGTTTTCCTTGTAATGTAGCTGGATGTGAATCACATTCCATGCGAATTTAGCATGTCTTAAGGGGGAACGGGTGCAGAGGGGGTGGGGGTAAACTATCAGAACAGCCGAGAGGAGAAACAAAGATCATCAGCGACATACCCCATTAAAACAACCAAGAAAATCAGCTATCTCCAAGCACTGAGCACTGCCTCGCCTATGATCACCAAATAAAATATGGTGCGACCAGTATCGTGTTGCAAACACTAAGGTTCTGGGACATAAAAAATTAAGACAGTGTTAAGTCCTTCTCGATCTAGTCCCAGTGCTACATCTAAAAAAAATGTATCTATGTGCTTTCTTTCTTGCATCGATAAGGTTTTGGCTCTTACAACATTCACTGAGGCGGGATACTAAAGAAAACTCAGAACCTCAGCTACATTACTAGACTTCAAGGCAGCGTACGTCAAAGTTTGGAGGCAGGGCATAATTTACAATTTTCTACGTATTACCCCATGCAAAAGGCTGCAAAGTTGATATATGAAATGCTGACCGACAGAGGATTCCGCGTTGTTACGGAACACAAAACAATCAAACGCCGGCCGCGGTGGTCTCGCGGTTCTAGGCGCTCAGTCTATTATTAAGATAAGTATTTAAGAAGACAGTAACCTATTGGACTCTCGAAGTCCATACGCTGTTTTGTTTCTCAGAGCTCGTACTGATATTCTGCCGGCCGGGGTGGCCGAGCGGTTCTAGGCGCTACAGTCTGAAACCGCGCGACTGCTGCGATCGCAGGTTCGCATCCTGCCTCGGGCATGGATGTGTGTGATGTTCTTAGATTTAATTAGTTCTAAGTTCTAGGCGACTGATGACCACAGATGTTTAGTCGCATAGTGCTCAGAGCCATTTGAACCATTTGAACAATCAAACGAAAGAAACTCAGTAATGGCCTTCCACAGGGTTCAATCCTGGCACAGCTGCTGTTTAGCATACACATCGCTGACATACCTGAAACAAGGTCTTCAAAATCTGGTTCTGTTGTCGACTGGGCACTGGCCGCACAGCATAAAGACGTGGAGGAAACTGAAAGCACACTGACATGCGATCTCACCATTAGTTACTACTTTTGGTACTGGAGGCTATTGCTAAGCCCAGCAAAGACAGAAGGTACATGTTTTCACTTGAATAATATAACTGCAAATAAAGACCTAGCTGTTTATGTTAACAGCTATTTACTCGTCCACAATGTGACACCAAGTATCAGGGAGTCACTTTGGATAAGACCCCCAGTTACAGACAGCACTTGACAATAACAGTGGCTGAACTCCAAACCAGAAACAGCATATTTCAAAAGCTGTGATACAACTTGGGGCTCTATTGCATCTACCCTATGTGCATCTGCTCTGGAATTGGTCTACTCGGTGGGTCAATAGTACTCACACGAGAAAAATCGACATGGAATTGAATAGAATCATGAGAATGTTGTCTGGGTAACCAAACGTATACCTGTCCATTGGCTACCGATAGTTAGTCGTATTCCGCTCAGTCATATTCCACCCCTGACTTGCCTACATACTATGCATAGACAGAGTGTACAGAAAAATATAAAATAACGCCCTGCTCCCTATTCATTCTTTCTCTGAAGATGTAAACATCAGCAGACTTCGGTCAAGAAACCCTCCAGTTGTTACTGCTGTAGACCTGCAAGGAGATGACTTTGAATAAATGTTCCCATAGAGGTGGGAAATGGCTTTGACACTTCCCAGAGAGATGCACTGCATCCGTGATAAACCGCCACAGTTTCATCTTCCCAGGAGGGAAGGATAAGAACGAATCGCGGAAGACGTGCGGACTCCGTGTATAAGTGGCAGATTGTTACTTCTCCTGAGTGTAATTGCGGTGCAGAAAAACAAAAGATTCAATACAACGTCGAGGGATGTCCTGATAAAAAGTACTGTGGCCAGACTGCTGATTTTCTGAATGCGTCCGAAGAGCACATCGATTATACGACTAATCTGGAGACATGTTTGTGATGTGCGTTTTTTTCTTTGCATATTTGTGGCCTGTCTGTAACTTTTATTTGTATTATTCTTGCGCATTTACGAATTTATGGACTTTACTGGTGTCCTCCATAAATTGAGATTTCTGCTACACGCTAAATAAATAAGCAAATAGAAAAAATATATCGCTCTACTGTCATGAAATAACCGATAGTGTAGTGTATATTAGTGTATTACAGCACGTTATAGCCACATTCTAGTTCAAAATTACTAAAAATAAATATAATTTGTCTTTATATCTTGAAGACATGCTGAAACAACAATAAACAGCTTCCGTTAAGCAAATGCCGCCTAATGCTGGGCTCATGCAGAAACGAACACAAGCGATAGCCTGAAAGCACGTGGTGAAAGTATATGCTACATTCAAGCACAGCGAGTTCACTTTATTCCCTGAGCTATAAAAAATGGGTGCAGTATATATACTTCACAAGAACTAACGGCGTTTAGCGTAACCCCCTACCAAATTATAAAGTAATATAATGGGTTTAAGTAGCTGAAAGAATAAGACGTCTTTTGACGAAGCGACAGGTGATTAGTCACTAATTAGTCAGAGCCTTCTCTCTGGAGTGATTTAAAGGTGCAATGAGAATGAGTACATAAATTCAGCCCTAGGGAATTGAGGCGCAGGGCTCAGATTTATTGGGAAAATCCTAATAAAATATAATTCACGCGCAAATGACGTCTCTCACAAAACTACTGTTTGACAAGCATCTTTCATCCGTCTGGGACATTTAGCTACTTAGATTAACGAAATATATAGAAAGGCACATTGCGGGATTCGTGATCGATTTGTTTAAACTACGTGAGAAGGTCCCAGAAATGTTCAACGAACTGTTGTGGCAGACGTTGCTGTACCTCAAGGTACGATCACGACCCCAAAATTAGAGATATTCGGGTTCATACAGAGCGGTGGCGACAGTTTGTCTTCCGGTGTATCACACGCAATTAAATTATGAAAGCGGAAAAGTGATATTCCTACATTGTGCAGAGCCAGGGGAAGAGTGAGAATTAATTATCAATCAGTCGGCCAAACAACTCATCCTTCAAGCTGCTGACAAGTATAATACACAGAACAATGGAAGAGAAATGTGGAATCTGTTACGAGACTGTTAGTTTGGCTTTAGCTAAAGTGAAGACACCAGAGAGGCAGTTCTAACGTTTCGCTTGATAGTTGCTGCAAGACTTGAGAAAAATCAAGACACTTTTATAACATTTGTCGACGACATTGAAAAAAGTTTATTATCTTTGAAATATTCAGAAAAATAGGTATTAAAAAGTAATGTAATATACATCAATGTGCCAAAACATTACGACCACCTGTTGAAATTTGCGCTGTCCCACTTTTCAAACACGGTGCAAGAGAGTTTCTGCTTGGTGTTGATTCTACGAGTACTTGACAGGATTTCACAAGTATGTGACACCAGATGTTTACGTATAGGTCAAGCAATTCCCACAAATTACGGGATGATGTTTTACGAGTACGCAGCTGACGCCTGGTACTCCTTGGGTACTGATCAGGCACATTTGCTGGCCAAGACGTCAGTATCAGTTCACCGTAGTGCCCCTCAAACCACTGTATCACGATTCTGACCTTGTAACACGGACAATTTTCACAGCAGGGAGAAGCTTCAAGCATGAAGCGACGCAGGTGGTTCGCAATAACGTTGACGTAGTTCACTACTGTCACGATGCCTTCAGTCACCACCTCAGATCCGATGGAAGCCCAACTCAGTGCACCCCACAGCATAACTCTGCTCTTATCGGCCTGCACCTGTAGCGCTGTGCATGTTTCCTGCAGCCATTCGCCTGGATGTGTGTACATCTACATCTACATCTACATGTATACTCCGCTAGCCACCAAGCGATGTGTGGCGGAGGACACAATTCGCCCCAATGTCATAATTCTCCCACTCCGTTCCACTAACGGATCGCGCGAGGGATAAACGACTGTCTGAACGCCTCAGTACGAGCTCTAATGTCCCTTATCTTTGAATGATGATCATTGCTCGATTTGAAAGTTGGTGGTAATAATATATGCTCTACATCCTCGGTGGAGATCGGATTTCGCAGTTTAGTGAGCAGTCCCTTCCGTTTAGCGCGTCTATCTGTGTCCCACTTCAAAACTTTCTATGAGATTTGTAACGCTCTCGCGCTGGCTACATATACCACTCACGAATCTTGCCGCTCTTCTTTGGACCTTCTCAATCTCTAGAATCAGACCCAACTGGTAACGGTCCCATACAGACGAACAATACTCTAAGACTGGACGAACTAACGTATTGTAAACTATTTCCTTTGTTGAAGGACTGTATCGCTTCAGGATTCTACCAATAAACCGCAATCTCGAGTTCACCTTACCCGTTACTTGTGTAATCTGATCACTCCATTTGAAATCATTTCGAATAGTCACACCGAGAATGTTACTGCTTCCAAAGACTGGGCATTTATTTTGTACTAGTACATTAATGGGGATTTTCGCCTTGTTATACTCAGTAGGTTACACTTACTAATATTGAGAGATAACTGCCAGCCATTACGCTACGCATTAATTTTCTGCAAATCCTCATTGATTTGTTCACAACTTTTGTGTGATACTACTTTCCTGTAGACTACAGCATCATCGGCAAACAGTCTAATGCCGCTGTCAATACCATCTACCAGATCGTTTACGTAAATCGTAAAAAGCAGCGGACCTATTACGCTGCACTGGAGCACACCTGAAGTTACGCTTGTTTCTGTTGAAGTCAACCCGTTCAGGACGACATACTGCTCCCTGTCTGTTAGAAACCTTTCTATCCAACCGCATATGTCATCGGATAGACCGTAAGTGCGCACTTTTTGGAGGAAACGACAGTGCGGAACTGAGTCGAACGCCTTTCGAAAGTCGAGAAATATTGCATCAATCTGGGAGCCGGTACCTAGAGCCTGTTCTATATCATGCACTAGGAGGGCCAGCTATATCTCGCATGACCGCTGTTTCCTAAAACCGTGCTGGTTTCTTCAGATGAGCTTCTCAGAGTATAGAAAGGTCATTATGTATGAACACAAAACATGTTCCATGTTTCTACAACAATTCCATGTCAGTGAAATTGGCCGGTAATATGTGCATCCAATTTTCTACCCTTTTTATAGATTGCTATAACCTGGGCCTTCTTCCAGCCCCGTGAAACTGTACGCTGTTCCAATGATCTCTGATAGATGATGGATAAGAATGGTGCTATATTTGTAGCATAGTCAACATAAAATCTTATGAGGATACCGTCTGGGCCAGATGCCTTCCTGTCGTCTAAGGATCTTAACTGTTTTATAATTCCAGTCCTCTACCGTAAACGTTCGGCCTTCTGTTTATCATCGTCAGTTACATTACCCATATTGTCAGCAAGAGAAGGTATTGAATTATTTGTTGGGATCATACATTATACGTACAACCGAAACTTTTGCGGTTATTTTTAGAATCTGCAAATAAAATATTTCTTTCAAATTCGTTAAAAGAATCTCTCATTGTCCTTCTGACTGCTGCTTTCATTTCGCATAATTTCTGTTTGTCAGCGGGGCAGTGGCTTCGTTTAAAACGACGACTCAATCATCGACCTCACGTAACAGGAAATGGAATTCATTCGACTGGCGACACGCCTCTATTGATCCACGGCGAAAACTCAGTGACGCAGTGCCCACTGCAATCATAGCAGACGATGTTGTTTGGTCAACACAGGAACACGTAGGGGTCGTGTGTTATAGAGCTCCATGTTTGGCAATGGCCTTTGAAAGGCGTGGTTCTAAACACTTGTGCCTGCACGATCGTTGTACTCTGTCGTCAGATCTGCCCCAGATCGATGCCTGTCCTGGATTTCACAGGGGCGGATCCTCGACCTCTGCGTTTTGTGATGAGACGTGGTCGTCAAATACTATACGGCCTACTCGTTATTTCACCATCCTTCAACCACTTTTCATAGGTTCTCACTGCAGAAGTAAGCAACAGGCAACCAGCTTCATCGTTACAGAGATTCTCCTTCCCAGCCACAGCGCCACAACAATGTGGCCGTTGTCAAGAACGTTTATATCAGTGGATTTCCGCTTTTTTCCTCCCGTATCTTCGGTATAATGACTGCCCATGCGTCTCTCTTCCGCTTACATTCTTTCCTTACTGCGCCACGTGACCGCATCACGACTAGGAGGCATTAAACCTCGCGATGGGGAGTCGTCATAATGTTTTAGCTCATCAGTGTACAATATATACAAGAATGAAGATAAAACAATAAGAACAGAAGACGAACAATTAAGTGCCAAGATTGAAAAATATGTGAATCAGGATGAAGTCTTACTCCCCTATTCTTCAATCTCTGCATCGGGGAAGCAACGGATTCCGAGGCGGGACTCAAATTCAGAATGAAAGGACATAAGTGATAAAGGTTCGCTAATGATATTGCTATACTCAGAGAAATTAAAGAATTAGGAGGGCTACTGGACGGCTTGAACTGTTTAATGAGCGTACACGTAATAGATGAGGCGAAGAAATTCTCCAGCTTTGGTACTGAAACAACGCATGACGATGGAAGCAAATGAATATTGTTGTTGTTGTTCTGGTCTTCAGTCCTGAGATTGGTTTGATGCAGCTCTCCATGCTACTCTATCCTGTGCAAGCTTCTTCCTCTCCCAGTACCTACTGCAACCTACATCCTTCTCAATCTGCTTAGTATATTCATCTCTCGGCCTCCCTCTACGATTTTTACCCTCCAAGCTGCCCTCCAATACTAAATTGGTGATCCCTCGATGTCTCAGAACATGTCCTACTAACCGATCCCTTCTTCTAGTCAAGTTGTGCCACAAGCTCCCCTTCTCCCCAATGCTATTCAATACCTCCTCATTAGTTATGTGATCTACCCATCTAATCTTCAGCATACTTCTGTAACACCACATTTCGAAAGCTTCTATTCTCTTCTTGTCCAAACTATGAGTCGTCCATGTTTCACTTCCATACATGGCTACACTCCATACAAATACTTTCAGAAATGACTTCCTGACACTTAAATACACTCCCGGAAATGGAAAAAAGAACACATTGACACCGGTGTGTCAGACCCACCATACTTGCTCCGGACACTGCGAGAGCGCTGTGCAAGCAATGATCACACGCACGGCACAGCGGACACACCAGGAACCGCGGTGTTGGCCGTCGAATGGCGCTAGCTGCGCAGCATTTGTGCACCGCCGCCGTCAGTGTCAACCAGTTTGCCGTGGCATACGGAGCTCCATCGCAGTCTTTAACACTGGTAGCATGCCGCGACAGCGTGGACGTGAACCGTATGTGCAGTTGACGGACTTTGAGCGAGGGCGCATAGTGGGCATGCGGGAGGCCGGGTGGACGTATCGCCGAATTGCTCAACACGTTGGCGTGAGGTCTCCACAGTACATCGATGTTGTCGCCAGTGGTCGGCGGAAGGTGCACGTACCCGTCGACCTGGGACCGGACCGCAGCGCGCACGGATGCACGCCAAGACCGTAGGATCCTACGCAGTGCCGTAGGGGACCGCACCGCCACTTCCCAGCAAATTAGGGACACTATTGCTCCTGGGTTATCGACGAGGACCATTCGCAACCGTCTCCATGAAGCTGGGCTACGGTCCCGCACACCGTTAGGCCGTCTTCCGCTCACGGCCCAACATCGTGCAGCCCGCCTCCAGTGGTATCGCGACAGGCGTGAATGGAGCGACGAATGGAGACGTGTCGTCTTCAGCGATGAGAGTCGCTTCTGCCTTGGTGCCAATGATGGTCGTATGCGTGTTTGGCGCCGTGCAGATGAGCGCCACAATCAGGACTGCATACGACCGAGGCACACTGGGCCAACACCCGGCATCATGGTGTGGGGAGCGATCTCCTACACTGGCCGTACACCTCTGGTGATCGTCGAGGGGACACTGAATAGTGCACGGTACATCCAAACCGTCATCGAACCCATCGTTCTACCATTCCTAGACCGGCAAGGGAACTTGCTGTTCCGACAGGACAATGCACGTCCGCATGTATCCCGTGCCACCCAACGTGCTCTAGAAGGTGTAAGTCAACTACCCTGGCCAGCAAGATCTCCGGATCTGTCCCCCATTGAGCATGTTTGGGACTGGATGAAGCGTCGTCTCACGCGGTCTGCACGTCCAGCACGAACGCTGGTCCTACTGAGGCGCCAGGTGGAAATGGGCATGGCAAGCCGTTCCACAGGACTACATCCAGCATCTCTACGATCGTCTCCATGGGATAATAGCAGCCTGCATTGCTGCGAAAGGTGGATATACACTGTACTAGTGCCGACATTGTGCATGCTCTGTTGCCTGTGTCTATGTGCCTGTGGTTCTGTCAGTGTGATCATGTGATGTATCTGACCCCAGGAATGTGTCAATAAAGTTTCCCCTTCCTGGGACAATGAATTCACGGTGTTCTTATTTCAATTTCCAGGAGTGTATATACTCGATGTTACCAAATTTCTCTTTTTCAGAAACGCTTTCCTTGCCATTGCCAGTCTACATTTTATGTCCTCTCTACTTCGACCATCATCAGTTATTTTGCTGCCCAAATAGCAAAACTCTTTCATTACTTTAAGTGTCTCATTTCCTAATCTAATTCCCTCAGCATCACCCGACTTAATTCGACTACATTCCCTTATCCTCGTTTTGCTTTTGTTGATGTTCATCTTATACCCTCCTTTCAAGACACTGTCCATTCCGTTCAACTGCTCCTACAAGTCCTTTGCTGTCTCTGACAGAATTACAATGTCATCGGCGGACCTAAAAGTTTTTATTTCTTCTCCATGGATTTTAATACCTACTCCGAACTTTTCTTTTGTTTCTTTTACTGCTTGCTCAATATACAGATTGAATAACATCGGGGAGAGGCTACAACCCCGTCTCACTCCCCAAGCCGGCCTGTGTGGCCACGCGTTTCTGGGCGCTTCAGTCTGGAACCGCGCGACCCCTACGGTCGCAGGTTCGAATCCTGTCTCGGGCATGGATGTGTGTGATGTCCTTAGGTTAGTGAGGTTTAAGTAGTTCTAAGTTCTAGGGGACTGATGTCCACAGATGTTAAGTCCCATAGTGCTCTGAGCCATTTCAACCATTTCACTCCCCAACCAGTGCTTCCCTTTCATACCCCTCAACTCTTATAACTTCCATCTGCTTTCTGTACAAAATGTATTTTACCCCTGCCACCTTCAGAACTTGAAAGAGTGTATTCCAATCAACATTGTCAAAAGCTTTCTCTAAGTCTACAAATGGGTAGGTTTGCCTTTCCTTAATCTTTCTTCTAAGATAAGCCGTAAGGTCAGTATTGCCTCACGTGTTCCAACACTGATCTTCCCCGAGGTCGGCTTCTATCAGTTTTTCCATTCGTATGTAAAGAATTCGTGTTACTATTTTGCAGCTGTGACTTATTAAACTAATAGTTCAGTAATTTTCACATCTGACAACACCTGATTTCTTTGGGATTGGAATTATTATATTCTTCTTGAAGTCTGTTGGTATTTCGCCTGTCTCATACATTTTGCTCACCAGATGGTAGAGTTTTGTCAGGACTGGCTCTCCCAAGACTATCAGTAGTTCTAATGGAATGTTGTCTACTCCGGGAACCTTGTTTCGACTTAGGTCTTCATGCAGTATCATATCTCCCATTTCATCTTCATCTACATCCTCTTCCATTTCCATAATATTGTCCTCAAGTACATCTCCCTTGTATAGACCCTCTATATACTCCTTCCACCTTTCTGCTGTCCCTTCTTTGCGTAGGACTGGGTTTCCATCTGAGCTCTTGATATTCATGCATGTGGTTCTCCTTTCTCCAAAAGTCTCTTTAATTTTCCTGTAGACATTATCTATCTTACCCCTCCTGAGATAAGCCTCTACATCCTTACATTTGTCCTCTAGCCATCCCTGCTTAGCCATTTTGCACTTCCTGTCGATCTCATTTTTGAGAGGTTTGTATTCCTTTTTTGCCTGTTTCGTTTACTGCATTTTTATATTTTCTCCTTTCATCAATTAAATTCAATATTTATTCTGTTATCCAAGGGTTTCTACTAGCCCTCGTCTTTTTACCTATTTGATCCTCTGCTGTCTTCACTATTTCATCCCTTAAAGCTACCCATTCTTGCGTGAAATATTCCAGAGGTAAAATAGTCCCCCATTCGGATCTCCGGGTCGGGACTACTCAAGAGGACGTCGTTATCAGGAGAAAGAAAACCGGCGTTCTACGGATCGGAGAGTGGAATGTCAGATTCCTTAATCGGGCAGGTAGGTTAGAAAATTTAAAAAGGGAAATGGATAGGTTAAAGTTAGATAAAGTGGGAAATAGAAAGTTCGGTGGTAGGAGGAACAAGACTTTTGGTCAGGTGAATACAGGGTTATAAATGCAAAATCAAATAGGGGTAATGCAGGAGTCGGTTTAATAATGAATAGGAAAATAGGAATGCGGGTAAGCTACTACAAACAGCATAGTGAACGCATTATTGTGGCCAGGATAGATACGAAACCCACACCTACTACAGTAGTGCAAGTTTATATGCCAACTAGCTCTGTAGATGACGAAGAAATTGATGAAATGTATGATGAGATAAAAGAAATTATTCAGGTAGTGAAGGGAGACAAAAATTTAATAGTCATGGGTGACTGGAATTCGAGAGTAGGAAAAGGGAGAGAAGGAAAAATAGTAGGTAAATATGGACTGGGGCTAAGAAATGAATTTGCGCAGAGCATAACTTAATCATAGCTAACACTTGGTTCAAGAATCATGAAAGAAGGTTGTATATATGGAAGAACCCTGGAGATACTATAAGCTATCAGATAGGTTATATAATGGTAAGACAGAGATTTAGGAACCAGGTTTTAAACTGTAAGACATTTCCAGGGTGGATTCTGACCACAATCTATTGATTATGAACTGTAGATTAAAATTGAAGAAACTGCAAAAATGTGGGAATCTAAGGAGATGGGGCATAGATAAACTGAAAGAAGCAGAGGTTATACATGGTTTCAGGGAGAGCATTAGGGAAAGAAATGAATATTAGAAGCAGACTGACGCAGACAAAGGCAACAATCCTCGCTAAAAACATCTATTGTCATGAAAGAAATTCCTTTGAAAGAACGCCTGTAGCACTGCAATTTATCACAGTTAATCACTGATTGTGGGAAAACCACGAGAGGAAAGAATGACTCTGTTTGAGATGTTGGTTTACAGAAAGATCCTGATAATTAAGTACACTGATAAGATAAGAAATGGGGAGGTTGTCCACAGAATCGACAAGCAAAAGACTAGAGAGCTCCGGCTAGAAGACATGAGGTGAAGGGACGTGTGTGAAGACGCTATGAAATTACGCTCATGGAACCAGAAAGAGCCATAGAGGGTAATAACTCCATGGGACCACTGAGATTAACTGATGACGTTGGCCACATGTGCTGTTATGCGGCGACCACTTCACCTCAGGAGAGAAATTCTTGGCAGGTCGCATTGAAGCAGACGAAGCACTAATAAAGTGCTCCTTCCATACACACCGCACGGGAGCTTATGAAGCGCAAAGGTTCCTACACATGTGGACGTTGTATATTATTTTCATAGAACTTTCCTGTCAGTATAAGTATCGTCGGGCTGTAACCTAAATTTCTGATGATTTGGGAAAGAGGTGGAAAGGGTACAGAAGGGGGGAAGGAGATGGAATAATAGGGCATGCGCCGAAACTAGCGTGTAGGGAAGAGGACTGGACGTGTAGATGAGGAGTGAAAATGAGAAATTGATGGAAGAAATCGTTATTGTTCCTAAAGGAACACGAAATGAAAGTGCTAGTTGTAAATTGTCAATCACTCGTCACAGTCAGTTTAATGAAGTTCCGTTTTTGTTTGTTTTCCAAACGTTTCTTTCACAATTACTTATTGTTTTGACAATTCTGTTCACGAATTAAGAGCTGCGAAGTGATGTATTTTTCTTTTTTATTTGGGTGGTGCTTTTGCTGCTAGAAACGGTCAGTGAGTTTGAAGAGTCTAATGGCCTAAGGTCACGTTCTTAATTTTTCCTTTCATGTGAATTTCAGTTTTTACTTTTCCAGCATCATAGCAGCTATTGGATTTTCCTCCTTCCTTTATAGAAGGTATGAACATTTCGTAATTTATCTCCTGTAGCGATCCATGTATTACGTTGTCGATAATGTTTATCATTAGTACACACGGTGTTTCAAAAAGATTAATGCAGTTTCACATGGCTTCTTCACCCAAAATATATTCCTACACACGAGACAGAACTAATTGGCGTTTACACTTCTATGGACAGTGACGTCACGCACAACTGTGGAATGCTACGTGTATCTGTTCTTCGGGTTGCTTTTTTTTAGCCGGGAAAATTCTGAGACGTTGATACACGGGGAAAACGGAGAAACTTAATCTCACAAACCGCGTGAAAACAATTAGTTACACAATATGACACGTGGTGAATGTAATGAGCAGGTCCCGAACACTGTTGCTTATCTGGTCGCTTCTCAGTCCTCAGTGATAACGGTCTCACGGTTGTTTCTTATGATACTGATAGGCGGTTCTCGGGAGTTGCTGTCTTCGAACCTGAAGGTCATACATGCGAATAACAAGTTCAAAAATACGTCTTATTACGTACTGAGACAAGCATATCAAGCAAGCACTTCACTGTCTCTGACGGACTCTATCGGCAGTTTTCTATTTGCTTTCTTCTTTACGTCTGCAGTCGCAGTTTCAATAAATAACACACTGAATCTGAGGCTTTGCTGGTGTTCAAGCTAATAATTTTATGAATGAAGCACAAGAGATTAAATCTAAAAATTGATCATAGTAAGTTCAATTTTATCTACTAATTTATGCCCGCAGTTGATATTACTTGCTTCATCAATGAATTTAAAACAAAACAAGACAAACTACAAACAGATATAAAAACATTGCATTCCAAATGAATTCCCACTTACGGAAAAAAATTAAGTTCATAGTGCATAGGAACAAACAGAAGTAAATATTTTTGACATTTCCATCACACAACAAGAAGATCAACAGACATTTCGCCCTTTTTATAGAACTCCAATAACACACAAAAATACATAAAACCAAATAGATTCACAGGAACAAAAGCGTCAGTAAGAGAGGTCTACAAGTTCCACAACACGACGAAGGAGCATTACCATAAAAAAAGAAGGACACAGAACTGTCACTATAGGATGAAGCAATGTTGTTAGCCAGTAGATTCTGATTACAAAACTGAAGAATACAATTCAAAAAACGTAAACAAAGTGTTGGCCACGAAGCAAAATTAAGAATCCACGATGGTCAAGTAACCCCGGAAATGGCAGCAATATACATAAGATCAAGATGCGACATCCTGACAAACAGACAAACTGGCTCAGATTTGGTAACAATTGAAGATACTAGGTTTCACTCCGCTAGCTGCATCGAACAAATACTCTTCGAGAAAGGTGGACCGATCGAGGAAATCCTAGGCTCTGGCAGAAGAGCTGTAGCCGCACTTCTCCACTTCTCCCTTTCCACTAGTCAGTACACGCAACACTATTGTGAATTTATCCTCTTTGTCTCCCAGTGTCCCGCAGAACAGCTCCGATTTGCCCTTTTTTATCGACAGATTTGTAACACATGTTATAATATCGTAAGTAAGCTTCATAAGAATGATGCATTTTTGTTTTAAAGTTTTAGCTAAATGAACAACAGGTTGTTTCAAAAAGTTTCATTCAATATCACAAGACTATATCTTCTCTGTGAACGAAGATGAATACTAAATTTAAATCACACATAGAGTTACGAAGATTTTACTTTCAAAATAACAATCCAATTTTCAAAGGTACATATTTCACATGCATTCATATACACCTTTTGGTTCTTTCTGCTGTTAGATCTAGGATTAGAGTTTTCATTTACTTCTCTCAAATGCGCAACGTGTAGAGTTGCACTACGGTTCGGTAGTATTGGTACATCACATAAATTATGTAAAAAATTACCGGTAGTGTTGGTAGGGAAAGAAACATAAAAGAATATCTTAGAGTGAAACAGAGCTGACATGTCCTTCAAATGGTTCAAATGGTTCTGAGCACTATGGGTCTTAACATCTGAGATCATTCCCCTAGAACGTAGAACTACTGAAACCTAACTAACCTAAGGACATCAGACACATCCATGCCCCAGGCAGGATTCGAACCTGCCACCATAGCGGTCGCGCGGTTCCAGACTGAAGCGCATAGAACCGCTCGGACACATCAGCCGGCTGACATATCTTTGTTCTTTTGTTTGCTTAGTATGCACATAGGCAAAGTAGAAGTGCGTAGCATTCAATGTTAGTCCATTATGTATTTTATGTCCTTATAGAATATAAATCGCATGTCATAAAAAATAAAATTAGTTGATCGTGTAAGTTCTGGGCTTTTGTGTAACCAAGGAATTACATCTGATGCAAGTACAGTTAGCATGTACAATTACAAAAAATGGTATAATTAGTCTTATTTTGTACTTAATAGAACGTTCATCATGAGCAAGGACACAAGATTATTATCGATAAGTACGAAAGTTGTTTAGGGATAACAGAAACACTACATATATAAGTTCGATGAAGTATTGAAACAATGTTTGATATATTTTTTGTTTTGCAATTTTTTATTCTACCTTTTTGTTGAGAAAGTTCAGTTTTTTAGCATTATATGATAAATCTGTATTGTTTTCTTTGTTTTTACTGCAACATCTCTGTGTTTCATATTACAAATCAACATTTTCGATTAAAACCTGATTAACAAATTAACAAATTTAATAAATTAACAATAAATATTGCTTACTTTTAAGTAACAGACAGGAAGATAACTCAGCAGAATGAAATTGTTCTGTAGGTTACCTGGCCCTTTAAATTTATTACATTTCCTGACTCAATTTCTAGACGATTAACCGCTTCCAGTTTTTAGAGGAATCTAGTAAGACACCGACAGCATACATAAAGTAAACGCCTGATAGGTAAGGAACACTCATAACGTATAAGTGATGCGGGTACGACCTTAACTGATCAAAGATACAGGGAAATCTACCCTAGTCTACGCTTGTGATGACAGTGTACAGCAGCCTAAGGTAGTTTTACAATACTAGCAATGTGCCATCCATCGGGCGGAGGACAAATATTCAGACGGCAGTCAAATTCATCTCGCACCTTTGCGAGCTTATCTGGAGTAGCTGCATACGTTAGTGTCGCTGTTCGGTGTCGTAGTTAATCCTTATTCGTTGTAAGTTGAGATACCGCACATAGAAAGGGTCTTTCACAAAACATAGTCACATACCGTGAGACCAGGCAGCCACGGATGTCGCTGCTACAATCTGAGACCCGTATGGCTCTTACAATGAATCCATTGATCCAGTGGTAGCCAGTTATCATGTGCTAATGTGCTACAGCATATTGTAAATATCGCACTAAAATTACGACATTTCCCTTCAAATACAAGCTGGAAATCGCATTAAAACTACGCCACCTCTCTTCGACTGTATGCTGGTATGCTATAAAACGGATGAAAGTAAGTTCTGTTGCGTTCTATTTGCAATAACTAGAGACCAGTGTTGAGTACTGATGCACGTGTTCTGATGAGACATCATCCCCTCCGGCCTGTGAGTGCTACGTTGCTCACAGCACCAAGTCAGTATTATTCTTTGAAAGGGCGTGTAACGTCAGTGCAAGCATACAGTATGAGGGGTTTTTTGAGGGACAGTTGACGAACGCCAGCGTGGCCGTAGTCGACTAGAAACGTTGATTTGGAAAGTTTCAACAGGCATCCACAAATCTGACAGTCCATCTCCAGTGGATATATATTAAAAGCTGATGATATTTTTCATGAACAGACCCCGATGAAACAAAGTAAATGTGTTCTCACTACCATCCATACTTAACACTCAAGTGTGCATGTTACTATGTGCACTTATTCATAACCTAATTATTTTGTTCATGTGTTACTGTGATGTGCTTGTGTAATGTTGTATTATTAAATAAACTTTAGAGAAAAGAAATAAGATGATCAAGCGCACTAACTACCAATTTGTCAGCTTGAGTTCGATTCCCGCTGCTACTTTCTTTTTCTTTAATTGTATTTTATTCCTCACCATGTTACACAGTTGAATTTATGAAAAGGCTGTAGGCTACCACCCAGGAGCACATTGATCAATTTTTGAACGAACCGTTACTACATTGATCAGGCACCTCGTGGTTGAGAAAAGTTTCTAAATTCGTTGTCAGTGCAATGGTGTCCCATCCTGCCGAAAAATCAAAGCCTCGGCATGTTCTCGTATTTGTGGAGAAAACTGGATCTTCAGCTGTAATTGAGCACGTATGCGAGCTGGCAGCAGAAGGGGAATACCTTGCGGGAAGCACATGAGCCTTCATGTTACAAGCAAGACAAGCTTTCAGTTTCGGTGCGTAAATTAATACGTATTTCAAGTTTCTAACTTTATTCGTGAAGAAGATGTAATTTTGTGAAATCAGATGAGCCGGGCCGGTGAGGCCGTGCGGTTCTAGGCGCTTCAGTGTGTGATGTCCTTAGGTTAGTTAGGTTTAAGTAGTACTAAGTTCTAGGGGACTGATGACCTGAGATATTAAGTCCAATAGTGCTCAGAGCAAAATCAGATGAATCTTTTTAAAAACTCCACCTCTTGACATCGCTGCCTAGAACTCTTGCTATCTCACATCATGTGAAGCAGGGAGAATCTTCTTAAGCTTGAGGAAAATTTTGACAGACAACATCAAAGCATTTACTACAGTAAATTTGGAAAAAGTATCTAGTAATTAGCTGTAAGAGATATCAGTAACAATTATCGTTAATATGAAATTATTTACTGTTGATGTTGGAAACTGCTAGTAAGGAATTTGAGTCTGTAAAAATTACTATTTTGTATTGTTTCCCTTCTTTTTAGTCAGTGGTTGATGTTTCTTTAATCTACATTTAACAGATAACTGTGCATTTTTACATACTTGGTCGTTTTTAATGAAAATAAATCCACCCTCTAATGATAATCAATAAAAATGAGCCTATGACAGGATCCGTTCAGTTTTCCAACAGCGTCACTTTGTGTCGATGAAGTGTGGCGCACTATGTTCTGCGTGTCTTTCTCAGTTACTATACAGCGTGGTCAGTACAGCATTATAAGCTTGTAAGGGTTTTGAAAGGTAAGTTGTGTTGAGAAATAATTCAGAAAAAATCGATGCGTTGTGCCGTTTAAGAGTCATTTAGCAGTGAAGTTAGCCAATCAGGTCGGTGCGTGCGCAAATTCCATCGGCCCGCTAGAGATGGTGTCGCCAAACGTGTCCTTCGTTTGGTTTCCTAAAACTGAATGAAAGGGCGATAAAAAAACGTACATGGGACGGTAGTAAGGATCGAATCCGGGCCAAAGGCTAAGCAGTCTTGTGCGTTATTTATTTATTGGCTTTCAGGACGTGACCATACAGCCGTCGGAATAGTTGAATGTTAACTACGACGACATGAACGCGAGGACAAACACCACACAGATGTAGAGCTCAGAAAAATCGTCCCGGCATCGAGTCGAATCCGGTCGCCTTCAGTTAGAAATCCGCCGTGTTGATCACTCGGATACGGAGATGGACTTTGTGGAGCTATCATTTACGCTGTGAGAACAACGGCTGACACTAATTATATCTGGCGAGCCGCTTGAATTTGCGTGCGAAATGTCCTGACTGGCTATCTTCGACGCTAATTAACTCGGAAAAGGGGCAACGTATTGAGTTTTTTTCCTTCGAAATTATTTCTCAGCACGGCGTAACCTGCAACACCCTTACAAGCTTATCATACTGTTTCTGAACGCCCTGTATAAGTGCAGAACCCCATAAAACAGATGATTGTCTCTAAGGGCACACGAGTAGTAAACAAAATGCTAGAGAGAATTGCAACAATTTCTGTCACTAAACGACTCAGCTGGTTCATGGTTCACGGTTTATGACGCACGATCTCAGGCAGACGTTATTTACTTAACGACTGCCAAGAACAACAAAAATTATTTTTCAGTATTTCTCGTAATTTCTTGACAGAATTTAAAAATCTGAATCGTTCTCGTAATCTACTCATTATGAAGTACAATTCGATTTAACACAGTAAGACAAGTTTTCCAGTTAGAAACTACGTTGAGCAAAACTCACGGCTTATATTCATCCAATAACTGAAAAGTATTTAGTGGCGTGCAATGAATTTTCCATACCATTTCAAACCTTCACAAAACTTCTTCTCCCAGGTACCGCACCACAGAATGATGTAAGGTAAGAAGTTTATCCTTTAATGCATTTTCGCACTTCGTGCAGTAGACCTGCCTCATCAGGGATGACGCTTCAGTTTATTACTGCCATGCTACTAACTCTATCCAGAACATATTTTGCAGACAATATTGACATGCACTACTGAATGCACCTGTACAACACGTAATTCAGGAGACATAACGCTATAAATTTGGAGCTGCGTGAAAAAAAAACAGTTTTTTCTTAAAACGAATCGCAAACATTTTCTCACTTTCGAGCTCAAAGCAAAATATTTATCACATTATCTTATTTGTAAAATAATCAGAAGTCTGAAGCTGTTTTCCACATGGGAGTTCTATTATTTACAGGATCCAATGTTTACTGACTATTGCTAGAATTTTCCATAGAAATTAATCCCTAACGTTTTAACATGTGTCAGAGCGTACAACTTCTTCCTCTGATTAGTGTATTTCACACATTCCATACCTTGCCGTTTATACGGACAACTATCTTGTTTCTTAGCTTAGTACTCCACTTAACTTCGAACATAAATTTCAAAATAGCAATGCCACAGCGAATATTGTCCATTTACCACGAATCTTAATAGTTCTGAAAGTACCTGTTATTGGACTGGTGCATAAGTTCGTGGCGTTTTTCTCTGAGTCTAGTAAGCACAACAGATACACTAACAGGGACCTTAATCATCAAAGATATAAGCACCTTCACAGTTTACAACAGTCTGCCAGCGAAGTCCGCAACTGTAGAAATCACGTGGTTTTGAGGCCAAGAACTCGTCGAGCCATATTCGGAGTGTAATTTCAGGCGGAAAGGAAGTTCCTTGGAGGTTATTCAACAGAGAGCGCAACAGGTGAAAATCTGAGGGTGCCAAATCAGGTGAATAAGGTGGGTGCGGAATAACTTCCCCACCCAACATCTGCATGGTGGCGGGAGTTATCGTGGAATAGCCTCACTTCACGCAGTTTTCCTGTTCGTTGTTCTGGGACTGCTTCTGCAAGACGTCTCAGTTGTTGTCAGCAAATGTCATCGGGCTTCTGTACGAGGAGTTGCTTCTTTGTCTGGGCTCAACCATTCGTTTTCTCTCGTTATGTTAGTATAAAGACACCATTTGTCGTCACCAGCAAGGATACAGGATAGGAACGGTCGGCGTTGTTCAAGAGGCAATTGACGACGAGCAAGCAAAGACACAAGTATGACTACCGGCTGATTTTTGTGATTTTGGCTTAGAGCACCCGATACACATGCACCCGACTTTTGAAACTTCCCCGCTGTATGCAAATGTTGCACTGTTGGAAATGTTCCAATTTCTCCACTTGGCACACCATTTTCTACATCTACATCTACATTTATACTCCGCAAGCCACCCAACGGCTGGTGGCGGAGGGCACTTTACGTGCCAGTCATTACCTCCCTTTCCTGTTCCACTCGCGTATGGTTCGCGGGAAGAACGACTGCCGGAAGGCCTCCGTGCGTGCCCGGATCTCTCTAATTTTACATTCGTGATCTCCTCGGAAGGTATAAGTAGAGGGAAATAATATATTCTGTACCTCATCCAAAAACGCACCCTCTCGAAACCTGGACAGCAAGCTACACCGCGATGCAGAGCGCCTCTCTTGAAAAGTCTGTCACTTGAGTTTGCTAAACATCTCCGTAACGCTATCACGCTTACCAAATAACCCAGTGGCGAAACGCGCCGCTCTTCTTTGGATCTTCTCTATATCCTCTGTCAACCCGACCTGGTACGGATCACACACTGATGAGCAATACTAAAGTATAGGTCGAACGAGTGTTTTGTAAGCCACCTCCTTTGTTGATGGACTATATTTTCTAAGGACTCTTGCAATGAATCTCAACCTGGTTCCCGCCTTAGCAACAATTAATTTTATATGATAATTCCACTTCAAATCGTTCCGCACGCATACTCCCAGATATTTTACAGAAGTAACTGCTACCAGTGTTTGTTCCGCTATCATACAATCATACAATAAAGGATCCTTCATTCTATGTATTCGCAATACATTGCATTTGTCTATGTTAAGGGTCAGTTGCCACTCCCTGCACCAAGTGCCTATCCGCTGCAGATTTTGCTGCATTCCGCTGCAATTTCCTAATGCTGCAACTTCTCTGAATACTACAGCATCATCCTCGAAAAGCCGCATGGAACTTCCGACACTATCTACTAGGTCATTTATATATATTGTGAAAAGCAATGGTTCCATAACACTCCCCTGTGGCACGCCAGAGGTTACTTTAACGTCTGTAGACGTCTCTCCATTGAGAACAACATGCTGTGTTCTGTTTGCTAAAAACTCTTCAATCCAGCGACACAGCTGGTCTGATATTCCGTAGGCTCTTACTTTGTTTATCAGGCGACAGTGCGGAACTGCACCGAACGCCTTCCGGAAGTCAAGGAAAATTGCATCTACCTGGGAGCCTGTATCTAATATTTTCTGGGTCTCATGAACAAATAAAGCAAGTTGGGTCTCGTACGATCCATGTTTCCGGAATCCATGTTGATTCCTACAGAGTAGATTCTGGGTTTCCAGAAATGACATAATACGCGAGCAAAAAACATGTTCTAAAATTCTACAACAGATCAATATCAGAGATATAGCCCTATAGTTTTGCGCATCTATTCGACGACCCTTCTTGAAGCCTGGGACTATCTGTGCTCTTTTCCGATCATTTGGAACCTTCCGTTCCTCTATAGATTTGTGGTACACGGCTGTTAGAAGGGGAGCAAGTTCTTTCGCGTACTCTGTGTAGAATCGAATTGGTATCCCGTCAGGTGCAGAGGACTTTCCTCTGTTGAATGATTTCAGTTGCTTTTCTATTCCTTGGACACTTATTTCGATGTCAGACATTTTTTCGTTCGTGCGAGGATTTAAAGAAGGAACTGCAGTGCGGTCTTTCTCTGCGAAATAGCTTTGGAAAAAGGTGTTTAGTATTTCAGCTTTACGAGTGTCATCCTCTGTTTCAATGCCATCGTCATCCCAGAGTGTCTGGACATGCTGTTTCGAGCCACTTACTGATTTAACGTGAGACCAGAACTTTCTAGGATTTCCTGTCAAGTCGGTACATAGAATTTTACTTTCGAATTTACTGGACGCTTCAGGCATAGTCCTCCTTACGCTAACTTTGACATCGTTTAACTTCTGTTTGTCTGAGAGGTTTTGGCTGCGTTTAAACTTGCAGTGAAGCTCTCTTTGCTTTCTCAGCAGGTCCGAGATGCTATCTCCACGAGTCGGTTCTCTGTTTAGTTGCGCGAGTTAATTTTCGGATGGTGCACTCAGTATAATGTCACTCGATGCTCTGTCCCTACCACCCGTCCTAAGAATCTGAATGTCCCAGTCTATATCTGGTAAATTGAAATCTCCACCTAAGACTATAACATGAAGAGAAAATTTATGTGAAATGTATTCCAGATTTTCTCTCTGTTCCTCTGCCACTAATGCTGCTGAGTCGGGAGGTCGGTAAAAGGAGCCAATTATTAACCTATCTCGGTTGTTGGGTGTAACCTCCAGCCATAATAAATCACAGGAACTATCCAATTCTATTTCACAACAGGATAAACTACTACTAACAGCGACAAACAAGCCACCTCCGGTTGCATGCACTCTATCCTTTCTAAACACCGTTTGTGCCTTTGCAAAAATTTCGGCAGAATTTATCTCCGGCTTCAGCCAGCTTTCCGTACCTATAACGATTTCAGCTTCGGTGCTTCCTATCAGCGCTTGAAGTTCCGGTACTTTACCAACGCAGCTTCGTCAGTTTACAATTACAATATCGATTGCTGATTTGGTCCTCGCATGTCCTGACTTTCTAGCGTCCACAGCTCCATTCACTACATCCAAAAATTGTACAAATGGCTCTAAGCGTTATGGGACTTAAGATCTGAGGTCATCAGTCCCATAGACTTAGAACTATTTCAACCTAACTAAGCTAAGGCTATTACACACATCCATGCCCGATGCAGGATTCGAACCTGCGACCGTAGCAGCAGCGCGGTTCCGGACTGAAGCGCCTAGAACCGCTCGGTCACAGCGGCCGGCCTCACTACCTCCAAATGACAAAATGACAAATAGTAAACTCAAATAGCAACAGTGAACTACAAGTAAAAATGACAATCGATAACTAAAACCATAGCAATCGGAATATCAACATGCGAAACGAAAACACCACGAACGGATGGACCAACCTAATTTTTGCTTCATCACTTCTTCGATGTCCGCTCCTGGTAGCTAAGTCAGCGTGACGGAATGTCATACCTAACGGCCCGGATTCGATTCCCGGTTGGGTCGGAGATTTTCTCCACTCAGGGACTGGGTGTTGTGTTGTCCTTATCATCATCATTTCATCCCCATCGACATACAAGTCGCCGAAGTGGCGTCAGTTCGAAATACTTGCACCAGGAGAACGTTCTACCCGACGGGAGGCCCTAGCTATACGGCATTTCCATTTCCATTTACTTCTTCGATACACAGGTTGAAGAAAAGAAGAGAAAAACTGCACACATGCCTCACACCCTTTCTAATCCAAGTACTTCACTCGTGGTCTGTCTTTCCTATTGTTTCCCTCTTGGTTCTTGCATACTCAAGAAAAAAAAAACAGAACACCATGAACGACTAAAGATAGGATGTTCATGTTCACAGGACATGCACATTAATATGTCCTGCAGAAATGATTAGCATTTCAGTCACCTCGGTTCTGAGTGTGTCCTGTAGCCTAGTAGGCGCAGGGTCCACCATGGGCGCTGACAATTTGTTCCATGCGTGATGGCATCGAAGCGTATAAGGCGCGAATGGCGTCGTGTGGTATAGGCATCAATGCTGCATTCACTTGGTTCCAAAGTTTACCTGCGGTGGTTGACATTGGGTCACATCACTGCATCCGTTGTTTCACCATATCCCACACATTTTAGATTGGCGACAGGTTTCGTCATCAGGGGGGCCAGGACGAAAGTCTGACATCCTGTGACACCAAGAAGGCATGTGTTCGTGCTGCAACATAAGTTCGTGCATTATCTTGCTGAAAAATGGCGTCTGGGGTGTTGTGTAGGAAGGGCATGGCTTCGGGTCACAGGATGTCATTCACATAGGTCACACTGGTCACAGTGCCCTGGACGGGCACCAACTGTTACCCAACTGTACCCAACAGCACCCCACACTGTAAGGCCTTCAGTTGGCGCTGTATGTTTGTGCAAAGGCAGTCGCTGAGTGCCGCTCGCCCTGTCCATGGCGAACCAAAATGCGGCCATAAATTTCAAACAAACAGGACTTGTATTCGTCCGAAAACACTATCTGTTGCCGTTCCTGTCCCCAGTGATGCCGTTCCATACAACATTTCCGTCTGGCATGTTTCTGCACGTTTCTCTAAGATAAGCGGAGAAGTGAACGATGCGCACGTAACCCATGCCGAAATAAACGACGAGGCACTGTCACCCCTAATAGTGTACAATGTGTTCACTGTTCCATTTTTGTGCCAGAAACGAGGAGAACGCAGATCTGTCTTGCAATGCCATTCGGATGAGGTGTCCATCTTCTCGGAGAGTAATCTGGGTGATGCTACCTGACCCATCTCGTCTTGTTCTATGGCCTTCCATGAGACATTCTAGACACACCCGCTGCACTGCCGAAACACACGAGCGGCATTTCCCACATGGATGCATCACGTTCTCTCATGCCAACAATGCTCCCTCTTTTAGACATTGATTTGAAGGTACGGTTCGTACATACATCTACTTGGCATCCTCCATATATGCTATAACCACACTGATTCATTACCTTCGGTTTATAGTGTCAACAAGAGCCGCAGGCACAGTTTACAGGTAGGTGGTTCTGCGCCGCGATATCGATGTTGAGTTTGAACCCGTTGGCCGACATGGGTCAAGTGCTAATAATTTCTGCAGAACATACTAACGTACATGTCCTATGGATGTGAACGTCCTACCTCTAGTCGTTCACGGTGTTCGGTTTTTCTGAACATGAATGTACGTTCTGTATATTACCCATCTTTCCCTGTAGCTTATACTTAACGGTTTGAGCACTTTAGATATCTTGCACAACTTTACGCTTTAGAACGCTTTTCTAGCTTGATAAACGCAATAAATTAGTTATTGCAAAAGATTTTGATATCAGATGTGGGAAGGGGAGGGAGGGGCGGGAACTCGGCCCAGTGAAATGACGAAAGATACCACTACTGTAAGATTTCGAGGCTACCACCATTATCCTCTTTATCATGTGTAGTGGAAGGAAGCAAAAACAAGGTTTTTACGCCGTTGTGATGGATTCCACTGAGAGATGTAGCACCAGACTGGAATCAAGCGCCGGCCGGTGTGACCGTGCGGTTCTAGGCACTTCAGTCTGGAACCGCATGACTGCTACGGTCGCAGGTTCGAATCCTGCCTGGGGCATGGATGTGTGTGATGTCCTTAGGTTAGTTAGGTTTAAGTAGCTCCAAGTTCTAGGGGACTGATAACAGATGTTAAGTCCCATAGTGCTCAGAGCCATTTGAACCATTTGGAATCAAGCATGGTTGTGCAGTGGAAAGCCATTGGACTGGCATTCGAGAGGACACCGTGTCAGATCTCTGTCTGGCCGTCCAGATTTAGGTTTCCTGTAGTTTACCGAAACGAAATACTAATAAACTGTTTCCCGGGTCAGTCAGTCAAAAATAGTTCAAATGGCTCTGAGCACTATAGGACTTAACTTCTGAGGTCATCAGTCCCCTAGAAGTTAGAACTACTTAAACCTAACTAACCTAAGGACATCACACACATTCATGCTCGAGGCAGGATTCGAACCTGCGACCGTAGCGGTCGCACGGCTCCAGACTGTAGCGCCTAGAACAGCTCGGCCACTCCGGTCAGTCACTCACTAGTTTATTTTGTCGCTACGCGTTTAGATGGCTCACACCGTCATCTTCTGGCAGAGAATTGGTTATTCAAGTAGCTGGTATTGGTGAAGAGTACAGACGTCTTTTCACAGTGTCAGACCAATAGCAGTGTAGGTTATTTTACATCTTCTGTAACATCGGATAGTTGGCGTACTGTTGCTGTTGTATGTCCTCTCCACTGTACGCTGTCACTTCAATGTAAAAAAAACCTCTGTACCCTTGACCAACACCGTCTATGTAAATGAACAATTCTCCACCTGAAAATGATGTGAACCATCGAAACGTGTAATGGCAAAATAAACAAGTGGCGCAAAGAACCAGTTTATTAATATTTGCCAGCAGTCGCAACCATCATAATAATGTCATTTATGGACGAAATATTTCCGAAGTCGCTTAATGCGAATCCTGGCATGGCTTCTTTGAAAAGTACACGGCCGATTTCTTTCACTGTCCTTTCCCGATCGGGCCTCGAGCTCCGTCTTTACTGACCTTACCATCGACAGGATGTTTAACCTCCTCCACCTTCCTTCCTTACAAGATGTGGATGGGTAGGAAGGAAATCAGAAACCACCTCCACATTCAACTTGAGTTATGCAGAAAAAATCAAGGATAGCAACGCGTGAATTTAAAAACCGTTTTTGAACTGTACTCCAGCAGCGTCTTATTCATTGTGTCACCTTCCTTAGCATCCTGAAAAGTTTAGTAGCGTATTACATCTTGATAATTTGTATCAGTTTACTGTTATTTGGACTGTTACCAAAAGTGTGCCACCACCTTCCACTACGGCTTGAATTACGAGAAAGTTTTTCTTTTTTCAGATTGTTTGTAAATGAATCACAATTTTCCTACACCTGTCTTGGATAATGTGTATCACCTACTCTCTTAAGAGTGAATAACATTCATTTAATTAAACCTCTTTCTTTTGCTAATACTGTAAATTTCATTATGAAACAAAGCAGAGCGAGTGGCACTTATTCCAAAATTAAGCTCTTTCTACAAATAAGGGACCTGTGATCTTAGCAAAGGGTGACGTCACACTGGTGTTTCTAGAAGTAGACTGTCATCAGTAAATGTGAATCGTCTTATTAATTAATCAAATGAAAAAAAATTGTTTTTACGGAATCACTTCTTTAAACCGATGTGTTAACTCAATGAGATTTCCAACTGGAAACCCCAGAGCCCTTTATCAGCAGCGTACTCCGAGAAAGTCTGCATTCACAGCACGTACACATGATTTCATCGAAACAAGGTTAAGTGTCTACGAAATCATGTTTCAGGATTCTTCATTGACCGCCACACCATAGAGAATACTTATTTGCCTAAATTAAGTTGCTGCGTGTAACAGTTCTTCTTGTCATCACACTCTTTTCTTCAGTAGTTATCAAAGGAACAGAGATAAGCGCATTCGAGCCTTTTACGCAGCGGACGCAGTGACAGTGGGGCGTACGTGACTTAAGATGAGACAAAAAGCCTGTCATTGGCAGAAAACCTGAGAGACAAGTTCAAACAGAGGCACTTTGTTATGCTGATTAAACTCTTATATTTCTATATCTATTACTTAATAACACTGTAATGTCTTATTTTAGACAAAGAAAAAACTATTAAATCCTTGTACTAATCTGAACCACGCAAAGATCTAAATTTTTAGCTTAACAAAAAAAACAATGGCTCTGAGTACTATGGGACTTAACATCGGAGGTCATCAGTCCCCTAGAACTTAGAACTACTTAAACCTAACTAACCTAAGGACATCACACACATCCACGCCCGAAGCAGGAATCGAACCTGCGAGCGCAGCGGTCGCGCGGTTCCAGACTGAAGCGCCTAGAACTGCTCGACCACCACGGCCGGCTTAGCTTAACAAAATAGGTTGAGGAAAGACCAGTGAGAGTATTTCTTGATGATGGTAGCAGTGTGGTAGAAGACACAGGAGTGTGGGTGCTTCGTGACAGAAGCAGTCAGAAGTCTGCCAGACGCGGAAGAAGCAGATCACTGTGTGTGGGCGACATAGGGGACAGCAGCAGCACCAGCAACCACTCTTTGGGCATCAACCTGCCAAGCCAAGACTGAAGTCCAGGAAGAGTTTCCTAACAACTTCACAGCCCTTAGAAGGATCAGCCGCGGCTACCCGACCCACCAAGTGGAAAGAAAGATGCCAACACCTGTCAAACTGGATGACACCACAAGAATCTCTGCCGCCTGGACAGATGGAGAAGTCGGTCACTGGAAGCCCTTGAACAGACTACGGACCGAAGTCGCAAGATCGAGGGACAATCTCCTTAAATAGAACTTCCAAGTGCCAAATGCTAACACAACACTCTGCGAATGCGGTGAATTGCAGACAACCCGGCATCTCTTCAAATGTAATTTATACCCAACCAGCAGTAGCATGAAGAACTTAATGTCTGCAGCACCCAGTGCTATCAAAGTTGCCCAATTCCGGGTGAATACTGTATAGTTTTCTTTGTATGTATTGTATATGTGTTCATTTTAGTGTACCTCTGATACAAATAAAGAAAGAAGCAGCTACCAGAGGGGCGCCGACGTATTCCGCCGAAGAATGGGATGGCACCCGAAACCGCTTGACACTGCCGCTGCCGTTTTGGAGACTACATTCAGATTTGCGGGCTAATTCAGCTCGTAGCTCCTAGGCTACAACGGTTAGATGGACACCAGTCCCGAAAGTAAAGATCGCAGCCGTTTGCTGCGCCACATGAAAGAGGGAAGCAGAACCATCACGTAAAAACACCCGCGTAGCTTCAAATAGTGAAAGCACATTTTGTTAACTATTCTTAACGCTGTAGAGTAGGTTTAGTTTCATTTATATAATCTGCCATGGATCATAAAAGGTATTTGAACCTTTGAGTTAGTGTCTCCACAAATCAACTAACTACTCACTGCGCCCACCCCCATCGCAAACATTTTTCCGCAAAATTTAGTGTGAAATGATATAAGAACAGATAGGAAGCTGCCTGGCATTATCTCGTCGAACTCAGTATTGTTAAGTAAATATTGTTAAGTAAACTTTGCGACTTTACAACTAAAGTCTCTTTGGAACCTTAGAATTAAATGTAGTACATAGGAGGTCCAGAGAGGAGGGATGAGCTTTCACTTCAGTGCCCAGCTAATTCTAGTCATAAAAAATATGAAATAGCTATGTTTCTTTTATTAAAAGTGCAGTTACAGAGTTCATTAAACAAAACAGTAAATGAAAATCACTGCACTTACGAGTTCTTCAGCACAGTAGCATAATGAGGTTATCCATGTACTTTCAGTGGCCATTGATCAACATTCTCTTTGTTTTCTCAGCCCCACTTCATATGAAAATATTCAAAGTCCAACTTCGTCCTTAAAATGTAGAGTAGCCTACAAAAAATCGAATTCCCAAGGAGACTGCAGAATTCTAAGCTGCGCGACTGTCACAAATAATTCAAAGCCCAACAACAATCGAAAATATTTCAGAGTTCAATAGCGCGAGAAATATTCCAAGTTTAACTACAGTTAAAATAATCTAACAAGGGAACCTCCCCATCGCACGACGCTCAGATTTAGTTATAAGTTGGCACAGTGGATAGGCCTTGAAAAGTTGAACACCAATAAATCGAGAAAACAGGTAGAAGTTGTGTGGAACTATGAAAAAATTAAGCAAAATATACAAACTGAGTAGTCCATGTGGAACGTAGGTAACATCAAGGACACCCTAAGCGCAGACGTGCCGCGGTCCCATGGTTAGCGTGAGCAGCTACGGAATGAAAGGTCCTTTGGTCAAGTCTTCCCATGAGTAAAAATTTTAATTTTTTTATTTTCAGACAATTATTATCTGTCCGTCCGTCCGATGCGAGGTAACTGCGCCGTAGTATGGGGACGGAAAGTGAAATATTTTGTGAAAAGATTCTATGATTTTGCGAAGCTGCACAGGTACACAGACCAGTATTGTTTAGGTGATCGTGTTTCAATTATCAAAGTTCAGGCTCTCACACATAATCAACTTCGCTCTCCAAAATTCCAGGTTCAAATGGTTCAAATGGCTCTGAGCACTGTGGGACTTATAACATCTATGGTCATCAGTCCCCTAGAACTTAGAACTACTTAAACCTAACTAACCTAAGGACATCACAAAACACCCAGCCATCACGAGGCAGAGAAAATCCCTGACCCCGCCGGGAATCGAACCCGGGAACCCAGGCGTGGGAAGATTCCAGGATTTGTTCAGATTTGCTTGGACATATCCAGGATTTGACGGTCTACATACGGAAAAATTTGAAAACGTTAAAAACATATGTTTTGACAGAGCATAAGGAAAACTGTGCGACTGTGAAACTGTTGCATTCAGTTGTCGCAGTTTATGTGACAAACTCTTTATGTTTTCATCACTTTGTTGGGAGTGATTACCACATCCACAAGAAAACCTAAATCGGGCAAGGTAGAAAAATCTTTTTACCCATTCGCCAAGTGTACAAGTTAGGTGGGTCGACAACATATTCCTGTCATGTGACGCACATGCCGTCACCAGTGTCGTATAGAATATATCAGACGTGTTCTCCTGTGGAGGAATCGGTTGACCTATGACCTTGCGATCAAATGTTTTCGGTTACCATTGGAGAGGCACGTCCTTTCGTCCACTAATCGCTCGGTTTTGCGGTGTGGTCGTAAAACACAGACACTAAACTTATTACAGTGAACAGAGACGTCAATGAACGAACGGACAGATCATAACTTTGCGAAAATAAAGAAAGTAAACTTTTCACTCGAGGGAAGGACT